>NC_031967.2:29802601-31056351 GCF_001858045.2 Oreochromis niloticus
TTTGGACGTGCTTTGTCTCTAGGGGCCACCGTATATATTTATATATAAACATATATAAATAAAACCACAGCTTATATATTTTTTTACATTAGTAATTCCTGTGCAGAATTTATATTATTGTTAATAATGAATTAATTAAAGCAACAAAACAACCTGAAGAGCCGGTTGGGAGCCGAAAGAGCTGGTTCTCTAAAAAGAGCCGAAATCCCATGACTAACAGGCAGGCTATGCTTACAGGATGTGATGTTACATGTTATTATGTGATGTTATTGAAATCATCAGGAACAACGGGAGTGGTGATTTCTATAACTTTGTGTATATAATTTGTGTATTAATACATAATACCATTTCATTTATTTTAAAGGTTTATTTGCAAGACACAGAAACAGGCAAAATATAAAGTTCCAAAATGTATTGTGCTTGGAACGAATTTAAACGTGGCAATAGAGCCAGGTGCAGATGTGTGTCACAAGTTAATCTGGCTGTAGGCTATGGCACTCGGTCACAGGTGGAGCTAGTTGACTCGACTCCATTTGAGTGAACACAAAGTAAACTGCGCGCTTTAGTTGAGCGGCAAAAACACTGAAATCGGAGTAATAAGCGTACGAGGGGAACGATTACGACGACAAGATTCTCCCAATCGTTTGCTCTTGCTGTCCTGTGAACAACATCGGCGTGGTGTTAACTGTTTGCTGTTTTCGCGGTAACCAGGTAAACTGAAAGCCTAGAAGGCAGCGGGTCCAGATGGCATCAGCTCAAGGGTCGTCAGGTCCTGCACAGACCAACTGTGTGGGGTGATGGAGCCCATCTTCAACCTGAGCCTGAGGCTGGGAGAGTCCCACAGACATCCACAGGCACAAATATCCTCCACTACAACCACTGAACATCCAAGGTATGGACATTGAGGCTGTGGACAGCTACAGGTACCTTGGTGTTCATCTGAACAATAAACTGGACTGGACTCATAATTCAGATGCTCTCTACAGGAAAGGGCAGAGCAGGCTGTACCTGCTGCGGAGACTCAGGTCTTGGAGTGAAGGACTCACTGCTGAAGACCTTCTATGACTCTGTGGTGGCCTCAGCCTCATCTTTTACGGTGTGGTCTGCTGGGGTGGCAGCATCTCTGCCGGGGACAGGAAGAGACTGAACAGGCTGATCAGAAGGGCCAGCTCTGTTCTAGGATGCCCAGTGGAGGTGGTGAGTGACAGGAGAATGGTGGCTAAGCTGTCGTCCCTGTTGGACAACATCTCCCACCCCATGCAGGAGACTGTGACAGCACTGAGCAGCTCCTTCAGTGGCTGCGGCACCCACGGTGTGGGACGGAGAGATTTCGCAGGTCTTTCCTTCTATCTGCTGTCAACTGATCAAACACACATCTACACATGTGCAATAACACTAAGTGCAATACTCTTTTCTGGCATCGCTGTATTATACTCAGTTGTATATAGCATTTGTATTCTATTGTATAAAGTATTTTATTTATTCTATTGTGTACAGTATCTTATTCTTATCCTATTCCACTGTTTTTCTAATTTTTGCTATGTAACTTTGCAACTGTCCACTTTCTGCCTGTAACAAAACAAATTTCCCACGTGTGGGACTAATAAAGGTTATCTTATCTTAAAAAGTGTTTTTTGCACTCCGCACAATAGATATGTTTTCTGTGATCCATTTTGTAATTCTAACTTTAGAATTTGTCTAAACTCTGTGTTGGGATAAAAAGTTAAAAGAACACAGCAGACTCTCAGGGATTCGGTTCACATTTATTTCAGCTTAAATACATCACAATAATCCAAATTTTTACAATAATGGCAAGAAATTATATATACTCAACGTCTTACATGCACAACATATACTGATGTTAATATACTATTGTGGTACTATGATCTATGTGCTACCAACTAAAAACAGACATGCACCTCTGAACTCATAAGACCATGCAACTATGTGACGTGTCCCTGATCTTAAACCAAAGATCCAAACAAAGTTGGATTCATAAAGTTCTTTTAAATCAGGTCTTGAGCTATAATATAAGTTATACCATATTAATAAATTACCAAAGAATGAGTAGTGTAAAAATGTAGGCAGGATTCATGCAGTGCTATCCACCGCAGTGATCGTGTATAGGTGCATCTTATAGTTCCTAAACCATAACTAATGTGTCATTGTCAGATAACTGTGGACTTATCAGTGGAAGTTTTATCCCCATTTACATACATTTGTCCTACCTTAGTAGACATAAGTGGATGGTTCAGATGAACCCTTGCTTGGGTCTTTAGCTCTTTTTAAAAACCTCTTTATAAATATTATCAGGAAGATTAAGAGACAATAGCAAACCTTGTGGTTAACTTATAGCTTTTGACTGGAATAAATAAATAAATATATCCAAACACCTTGCAGGAGCTAAGCTTGGGCTTGCAGTCTGTACCAGGACAATATTCAGGGTGTTCGCTTTACACTTGGGAGAAGAATATTTTCTTCTGTTCTTGGTCTTTCATTCTGCTCCCAGTGCCTTTTGTTTGCATTTACAGATTACAACTTATCCAAACAATGAATGTGGATGCTCTCGAGGTTTTAACAAGGATCCTCCAAGTCTCTCGCTCAACGTGCCGAAGTGTCTACAGTGATCCCAGCCTCGATCGGGCAGATAACCAGCTGGGCCGTGTTCTTCCCGGTGTCATGTATGCAGGGGTTAAAGTACGGATACAGCGGCTCAGTGAAAGTGAGCCCGCTGTAAGTATAAATGTGAGTCTTTGCCTCTGTGTTGTAGAAGGACACCGAGCCTTCGTCATAGTCCAGGAATATACCGACTTTCTGAGGAATTTCTTTAAGGTGAAGAGTGACGGCGGGCCCAGCGCAGGCGCACAGGCTACCACCGCTACGTCAGCATATCGCCCAGTAACCGTTATCAGGGCGACATGTGATGGCGCCCTTCCTGTTGATGGACTCCCGGGCCACCCCAAGATCCCAGTCTCTTTTTTCTCCAACCTGAAACACAAAGAAGGACAAAATTATGCTAAACTGCAGAGTAGGGCTTAATTCCTTTAGGTTGCTAATTAAATGATAATAATTTTTACTGACACTAAACACAACAGATATAAAATCAGAAGTGAACATCATGTAGCCACCAGGGGGCGCGAAGAGTTTATTTTCCTGCTTGTTTAGATCATATACATTATACAGTCCTAGTCACAGGTGTTGTGTGTGTGTGTTCATGTGTAATTTTCTTTGGTGTATTTTAATCCAAATCTTACTCTAAATAAAGCTGTTGTGTTCCACTTTGGATAATATTCACACTGATCACAGCAGTTATTTATTTGATCCTTTTATCCTACCTGAACCACCCAGTAACGTTTCCCAGATGTGAAGCTTTGTTTTCCCAGCACGGCGACGCAGGAGTTGAACCTGCGGGGGTCGTCAGGTAGCGGGTTCCTCCACTGCTGGGAGCTCAGGCTCACCTGTGGATTGCCACGATCACATTCATTCACAACAACTACTGATGCCATAATTGTCATTATTTTGCATCTTCCTGAGTTCTGGGCCACTAGTTTCCATCATTTTAGTTCCTGCATAATATCTGTCATCTATTAGCTGTTGTCTGTAATTCACAGACAACAGCTGTGAACAGGACAAGACTTTGTTTAACTCTGAGCTCTTGTTAAGGTGTTACAGTCAGGAATCACGCAGCTGATAATTGCAGCTCACCTTTTTATTATCCGGGGACAGGACCACCCAGCCAGCAGCAGTAGCAGGATCCAGAGTTACATCCACTGGAGACAGAAACAGGAAAAAAAACACAAAAAGATTTGCTATTTCAGATTTATTCATATTTTTCAGGATTAAAGAAATAATATGAAAAAATAACCCTGTTGTTTTGAAGCATTGTTACTGAAGTCACCTTTTTTGGCAACGGAGTATCTGTATTCTGAATCATGTACATGTATAAAGATTATTTAATTCAGTGTGTAGAGCCACTTTCTTTCTACTGACATCAGTAACAGTCTTTATTAGATATGGTGGTGACAAATTTTCAGTCTTGTGTAATCCATATAACATAACCACAATATAAATATCATATCCATACACATACCTGCATATTTATTCATCTTGTTTACCTCTGCAAAAGATCAGAAAAGAAACTGTGTCATTTTAGTTTCATTAAACATTAACGTAGAACAATTAAAATATTCACTAATATTTTAGCGAATGTTACAAGATTTATTTTTGGACCCTAAATGTATCACTAAAGTTAGTGATGTGCAGACTTATAGTGTAAAATATGATATAAATATATATGCAATACAAAAAGTGGCAGGATTTTGATAAAACCAAAGGAACCGGTGATACAAAGAAAGTCTTGTGTTCTAAAATCAGAGACTATAATGTTATGTCATCATAAGTATTACAGACCCTCTGCACACAGTTTCCTCTCCAGTTCCTGGCAGATGTCGACCAGTTTGGAGAAAGTTCTCCTCACAGTCCCCACGTAGCTGTCCGACTGGACTCTGACGTCAGCCCAGTGCTTGACGGACATCGGAGCGTTCAGACGTAAAAAGTTCTAAAACAGCATCAGTGACAGAAAGCAGTCAGGCCGGTTTGTATTCATATCATATTACAATAGCTTTAGATGCTTTAAACTTGCTTGGCTGAGCAGAAATATTAAACATAAATACTGATTCTGACCTGCTGGAGTTGAACTGGGTTCTCAATGTGCTCCAGGAGGTGCAGCTCACTGCGTCTCTTCTGCAGCTCAATGATCTCCTGGCTGATCTCCTTGAGAAGCTCCTCTGCTCTCTTCTCAGCCACCTCCTGCTTCTGTTCGATCTCCTTGATGAGCAAAGTCTGGTTTCTCTCAATGGCACTTATCATCATTGTGGCAGCCTGAACGCTGGCCTGTATCTCTCTTTCTTTATTTCTCTGCAGATATGAAAAGAGTTTAATTAATATGTGAAATATGTTAAAATGCACCACCTTTGTACTTTGCTACCCCGTCTTCAATGAAATGCAAAACAAATTAAACTTAGGGAAAAACTGCTTATGTATGATGATTCTTATAAATATGCCCATAACTTAACACATTTCCCCCCAAAAGAAGACATAAGTTCAAAAAGAAGATGATCTCAGTGAGTTCATCATGCAGTCCTCTGATAACAGTTGATCTATTGTCCCAACCAACCTTCAGCTCTACTTTTCCATGTCTCTTTATGTCTACATGATGAAGGTTTATTATATCACTAAAAACAACTAATAAAAGATCAACAGAGCTCTTAAAACAGAGCCTCACTGTCATATATGAATTACTAAAGATGGAAAAATACTTTGCCTGAAGTAATCCTGACTTTAGAAGATATGCAAGGATTTTAGCTTTTGAGTTTCTATAATTAGTCTGCCCTGTAACTGCAAATAAAAGCCAAAAGTGGATTCCAGGCTTGAAAAGTGAAGCTAATGCATTTTTTTTAATGACCAGCAGGGGGAGTCTCCTCTGTCTTTTAAATACAGTCTACATGAAGCAGTGCAACACTGCTGTTTTTCTTCTGGTGTGAGCTTCTACAAACAAATTAGTTGAAGTTTTGTTTCTTAGAGAGCAAACAGGCCAAGAAATGTTCATGTCTGTAAATGATTAAAAAGCAATGCTCACTTTGCTCAGCTCCATTGACTGTTTGATCTCCTCGGTCTTTCTGATTCGGGTCTGGATCATCTGTTGATACTGCTCTTGGGTCTTCTTTATCTGAGTC
Source organism: Oreochromis niloticus (assembly GCF_001858045.2). Taxonomy (NCBI): domain Eukaryota; kingdom Metazoa; phylum Chordata; class Actinopteri; order Cichliformes; family Cichlidae; genus Oreochromis; species Oreochromis niloticus. The sequence goes on from NC_031967.2 coordinate 29,808,337, forward strand.
TGCAGAGGTTGAAGTTGAAAACATGTGTTTTACATCTTGGATTATCTGGAGTTCCTTACAAAATAATCCATGAGCATCGTTATATTTGACCACTTCTTTCTCCCACCTTGATCTTATTGCTCCCCTTCTCTTCTTCAGACCTGTGTGGCTGTAGTGGAATGATGGGTCTCTTTGGTGGAACTGGTTTGAATCCTTTCATTTCCTTTAACAAGCTTTAAGATGATGATGTACATCTGATTAGTTTCAATCAAATGTGCTAAAACGTTGAAATAAAACACTATAGTATAGTTACAATCAACCGACCTTTGAAATCTTCGAGTGATTTCTTTTAAGGCCAAATTCACCCTGAGTTCAGGGCGACTTCTGAAGGATTCTTTGCACAGCGGACACTCTGACTTATGCGCCACATCCCAATAACGTTTGATGCACTCCAGGCAGAAATTGTGCCCACATGGTATAGAGACAGGGTTTTTGAAGCTGTACAAACAGATGCTGCACTGAAATTGCTCTTCAGTCAATGTGGAGGCCATGTTTCTGACAGAGAAATAACATTTTGTTACCCACACATGTTGAAATTCTTCTGTACACTATGGGATTTAAACTCTTCAGATCAGATTGTAAAGATGCAGGTGTATAAATCCAGGTTTTAAAAAATCTAAATGGCAAACCAAGAAGACTAAAGAATATTTATAAATAATAATAATAATAAATAACATATTGTTACATTTTTATGAATCTAATGGATTTACCAGTAAAGAGATTTAAAAAAAAGGGCTATGAAAGAGGCAATAGAAGGAGATAATCTCAGACTTTTCATTGACTGAATTATTGACTACAATACTTTTCTTGTAGTCAAATTTAAAATCAAAGAAATGCTTCTGTGCCTCTATTTAAAAATATTTCTGTCAATATTTGGATCAAAAGTCAGTCTATCTTGAAGAAAAGGCAGCTGATGTCTTGTTTCATGTATTCTTATTCTCTACGCTGTCTGGTTGGTATAAATAATCACTTACTTGTTTAGGTCATGCAGGCAGACGGTCTTGAAAGACGTGATGAACGCAGAACGAATGTCCACAAAAACACGCTCGTCTCTCTAAAAAGTAAGACACGGTACAAAGTTCCTCCCACAGAGGAATTTCCTAACGAGTTATACCGGTTATTCTTGTTCTCCCTGTTAGCTTTTCCTAGTATTTACTCTACATTTTAATTGCTGTTCGCTGTTGCAAATGTTTTTGTATGCAGTTATCAATTTAACTACAGATTAAATCCAAGCAATTAATAAATACAGGCTGGGAATGGTGCAGCAATAATCTACCTTCCTATTGGCTTTCATTGGACATACGTTTCCTTTTATGATGAACATGAAAAGGGTTCAAACAGATAATATTTATTTATGGGCTACAAAAACAGGCCTAAATTCAGCAATATAAACTTAATTAGAGTATAAAAAACAATGCTTTGAGGGATCAGGTATATAATTCCTTAATGTAAATAATATAGTTTAAGACAAAACCCAAAGGAGGTCAATGGCACAGTCTCCAGAGCAGGGATGGGGAGTGAATTTTCCCACGGGGTCACATGAGAAGCTGTGACTGTTGTGGAGGGCCGCTGTCTATAAGCTTATTAGTGCAGACCTCCACAACTGTCCCAGCTTCTCATGTGACCCTGTGGGAAAATTCATATCCCCACCCCCGCCAGAGTCTTTGGACCCTGTTGTCAACTTTGTCCCTGTACTAAGCAGTTCAAGATTCAATAGCTTCAAAGCGTTTATTGTCATGTGTACAAAGAAAAGCATTTCTCTGTGCAATGAAATTCTTTCTCTGCTGTCCAAACACAGATGCCGGTTAAAATGTACAAATAGAACTAGAACAATGAAAATACAAATAGTATAAATAAATAAATGGAGACAAAAATTGAAGTGTTAAATAGATTTGTGTGCAAAAGAGCTATGAGCTTAATATGCTGGTTTAATATGTAAGATGACCTTATGTGCAAAAATTATTATGTTATCTTATATTATCTTGGGCAGAGGGATGATGGTTGTGGTCTTGAAGCATGTGGGGACGGTACTCCGGCTGAGGGAGAGGTTGAAGACGGGAGTGAGAACATCAGCCAACTTGTTAGCACACGCTTTAAGGACCCGTCCCGGGATGCTATCTGGTCCTGCTGCCTCAATACATTGAGGTCATCTAGCAGACTGCCTGCAGAGCTGATGGTGCTATGGCGACCCTAAACTCTGTGATGTGCTGCAAGCCTTGCCACATCCACCTGGAGTCAGCAGAAGAATAGAAGCCATCCAGCTTCTCTCTGTACTGCCTCTTGGCCGCTGTAATGGCCTTCCTCAGTCCATACCTCGCAGCTTTGTACTCTGTCTCATTGCCTGATCTAAATGCGAGAGACCGAGTACGCAGCATGCGTCGTACCTGACTGCTGATCCAGTCAACTGGAGAACTTTCTGATGTGTGGGGTGGGCACTATATTGTCAACACAGGTGCTGATGTACTCGGTCACATATTCAGCATAGTCCTGTATAGTGACAGAGCAGATCTCCTTGGTGGCTGCAGTTTGAAACACATCCCAGTCTGTTTGGGCAGTCCTGTAGGATGCTCTCAGACTCTGTGGTCCACAGTTTAACAGGTGTGATGACAGGGTTCGATTGTTTCAGTTTCTGTCTGTAAGCCACATGAACAGAGAGATGTACTCAGACTGTCCAAAGTGGGGATGTGGTGCAGCCCTGTATGCACCGTGTATGTTGCTGTAGACATGATCCAGGGTGTTAAGTAATGTTGCTGCGAGATGCCACAAATCGTAAAATCTTTCATTGTTAAGTTTGTAGTAATTTTAAATCTGTAAACAGAGTAATTCATTCGAGGAAGCTCTGTGTCACAGATGCCTTGATGAACACACCCATGGTTGTTGGGATGAATCATTCCCAGGTCAGAGCTGGATTGTTCTAATCCATCCTATGTGACACATGGCCAGCTAAAGATATGCAGGAATGCTTTTCAGGTCATTTACAGTAATTGCATTAGGTACTGGCATATCAGTACAAACACACCCAAATAAAGACAATAAACACCATCAGCAGCCAGCACACAGACTGGCTCCCTGATACCACCATCTGTTAAAGCTTCAATTATTCCTAGTTTATGTAGAAGAAGAAATGAAAAGGTCTATGGATGTATATCTGCCAAAGCAAATACTGAACTCCAAATAAGTGATTCTATTGTTTTCCACACACTACAGGTGCTACAGCTCCTGCTTCTGTTACAAATATCACTGTTCCTACTCTGCTCTGTTTTGTTTCACTGGTTCACACTCATAGTGTGTCATCACTCATTCAGGTTCCCGCTGGACGCGTCCTGTTTAACCTTTCATCTGAATGCCACACCAAACTCACGTGTTTCACACTTCCAGAACAATAAGTAGTAATTCTATTGTTCTTGCTTGTTCTCTGCACGAGCGTTGCCAATATGCTCGTGTGTAAACTTGGCACGCTGTCACAGCATTGCACTTTGAACTAGGAAGGTGCAGGTCATTTTTACAATGACAACTTTGGTTTCCAGTAATTTCTAAAACAGTTACCCCATTCTGTTTTGGATTACTGTAATGCTCTCGTGTTGAACTTGAACACCCCCCTTTCCAACGCTTTTATGGAACGCAGACATGGAGGCCTCATCAAGCCAAGACTCTGCTATTATTTATGCAGGCCACTGATCTCATGTTCAATGAAGAGCTGTTTCATGATCTGCGAGGGTAGATCGTGTGGACCCAAGAGCAGGCTCTGACTACTGACTAACTGTGAGAGAGCTTTATCTACAGTGGGAGGAAAAATACAAACAAAAACAGAGAGTGGAAGTGACTTAAACTGGGAAAAACCTAAACTGGGAAAGCTAACAAGAAACATGCAACCTGAGACAAGGAACCAGAAAAAACCTGAAACACAGCACATGACAAGAAGATGTACCAGCAACCAACAGAGAACGACACAGGGCTTGAATAGGCAGGAAAACTAGAGGATGGGGAACAGGTGGGACAAATCAGACATAAGGAGACAAATGAAGCAAATCAGAATACACTGATGTAGGACAAGGACTTTCAAAGTAAAACAGGACACAGACTTGCAAAGACACAGACTTTACACAGAGATGTGGAAACATGACAGGCTCTGGAACAGAGGGAACATAAAGCACAGAGACAAAAGTAACTAGACGTGGAGCACAGGAAGACATAAAGGCAGAAAACTAAGACTAAGCATACAACACACGGAGAACAGAATTAAACCTTCACTAAGAACACAGGGGAGGCAGAGAAACACAACAGAAGCCTAGAAACCAGGAACTATAAATATAATACAAACAGAAAATCATAATTGAAAGAGTATAACTTAAACCCAAAACTCAGACACTGAGTGACCAGACCCAGTGCTGTGACAAGGACACTGTTTGAGCAAGGACTGAAAGAGACCAATTATAGGAGCGACAATCTCTGACCTGAGGAGGGGGCCTGAGGGTACATATTTCACCAATTTGCAATACTGTGATTGCAGCCATTCCTTAACTCTGTGGATGGCTATTGATCAACAATCAATTCAATTTGCATATCAACGATCATGAAACTTAGCTTGTGTCTCATTGTTGGGCAATGGTGCTGGTTTTGCTCATTATGCAGCTTGACTGTTTAGAAAGTTGGGAAACCTGCAGTCAGCTGAGACAGTATCTTACTGTAATTCAGAGTGTGGATCATTACGGTAAGATCATGTAAAAGAGATGACAGGTGAAACTGCTAGTGCAAAACTTCCTGGTATTTTTTGTTAATCAGCTCTTCACATGCTATCTATAAATATACTGAACGGTGCTGTGGGTATAACAGACTGGTAAAGAGGGCCAGCTCTGTCTTGGCCAGTCCCCTAGACTCCAAAGAGGAGGTGGGTGAGAGGAGGATGTTAGCCAAGCAAAGGTTTGTTATGGACAACACTGCTAACCCCCTGCATGATACTGTGGAGGCCCTGAGCAGCTCCTTCAGCAACAGACTCTTCCTGGCATTGTGTAGGAGACAGGCTCTTTATTCCTGCCTGTCTGGTTAGGCTCCTCCTACGCTCACCAGACAAGACATGACAGACATGCTCACCAAATCCTTGATGAGAAGGAAGAATGGGGCTTTGGGAATTTAGGCCACGACGTGAAAAGAGTGACAAACATATGGATTAGCTCATGTAGACGTCAAAGTTTACTTCCAGTTGGATGACACAGTTTTATTTGTTTGAGCTATTAGCATTCATTTTTCAGTTTTTAGTGAAGTTTCATTTGGCTTAGTTGACTTACTTCCCTTACAACTACCAGAAAAAAAATCACAGTTTGGTGTTAAAGTACTTCCTGGTGAGTGTTGGGGAGTAACGGAATACATGTACCGCCGTTACGTATTTAGAATACAAGATATGAGTAACTGTATTCCGTTACAGTTACCGTTTAAAAAGGTGGTATTCAGAATACAGTTACTTTGTTAAAATAAATGGATTACACGGCGGTACTTCCCTGTTTCATATTGTCGCGGGTCAGGACTGTTTGGGTTTGTTTGACAGCTACGTTCTGTTGTTCCAGGCGGCAGTGTTACGGTTGCCATGGTTACAGGGTGACGCTCTCTCTCTGCGTGTTTCCTGGGTGAGAGAGCGCTTTTTTGTTGTTGTTGTTGTGCTAAGCTAAAAGGCAGAATGCTACAGGCATGGCCCTAAAGAATGTAGCCTCATGGCCATGGGCAGTGTAGTCCGTGCTGCAGGGAGAATGGACTGCCATACCCGTTATGTGTCTGTGAGCGAGGGAGGGAGAGAAAGGAAAAGTCCGAGCTGTCACGGAGCAAAAACGTGAGCTAGAAGCATGTAAATATAATAATAACCACAGCAGCCAAGAAGAGTGCCTGAGGAGCCCATTTGTAAGTAAGCTATTAAGACTCAACTGTACACTGTGTTCGTGTTTTCCTCCGGAAAAAATAAGTTCCGTTGGAGCAGCCTTTCAACGCCTTTCTCTGTCTCTGGCAAGCAAAGTTGACCCAGACAACAAAGTAAAGCTAGTTTTCGGCTACCAGCCCGACACGGAACCCACCGTATTAGCCAGTGGTCCCTTTACTACGGTTCGGAGCCGCGGACCTTCAGTATCAGTAATAAATCACAGCAATAGTACATTCACGTAGTTGTAAACAGCATGATAATATATTAAGTAATCCAAAGTATTCAGAATACGTTACTCTCATTGAGTAACGTAACGGAATACGTTACAGAATACATTTTGGGGCATGTATTCAGTATTCTGTAATGGAGTACATTTTAAAAGTAACCTTCCCAACACTGGATAAGAGTTAAGAAAAAGAATCATAAAATTAGAAGATTTGAGTGAGAAATAAGATAAATAAAAGTAATACAAACTCATTCTGATTTTAAAGCCAAGGAATAAAAGTGGGTTTTCAAACATATGATACAGCAAATGAACAACAATCAACTACGTATTCTTACTAGGTGACGTCATCATGTTTTAATGAGTGAATGACTCACAGCTCATTGTTAGGTGACTTAACAAAAATAAAAACACATTCCTCTGAAGATGGTCAGGTACAAGTACTGAAAGTGAACAAGCATGAATGAAGAAACAGCCAAGAAACAAAAAAACAAAAACAACAACATTTATTTTTCACTTCCCGTTTTACACTTTCAAGTAAAAGATCCATGCAGGATCAATCCCCTTCCTCCTGACATGTAAGAACTGAAGTCTCTCTCACAAGTTGAGACAGTGGTTCCCAAACCTTTTTTGCTAGCCCCCCCTTTGTTTTGCAAGAAAATTGTCCCCCCCCCATCACCTAAACACCCCACGCAAAAACACAAATACAGGTAGTAATAACATAAATGACTAACTCTTTTACAATACGGCTGGGGTCGGCAACCCTGGACACCGCAGCTGGCATGCAAAGGGTTAACTGATGGCACGACCATAGCTGGAGAAGATTAGTAACATTTGAGTCCAGCCCACCATTGATGGTGATTTTTCGTTGTTATCGGTCATAACTTTTTTTTAGTAACGGTATAAACAATGAAAGCTGGTGGATTGGCCAGATCCTCGCAGATTTGTAAAAATAAGTCAGTTGTTTGGCTGTGGCTATGGCGGAGTTTCCACAGAGGCCAGCAGGTGGATGAGGGAAGGGGACGCAGAAGGAAGAGACACCCGAGTGTCAGGTGAACTGAACTTCAGGTAAGAAGTTATGACCTGCAGTCAGTAGCGGTTTTAGATACGGGCGACACGGGCGGTTGCCCGGGGTGGCATCGTGGTGGGGGGCGGCATCACGGGCATCGGAAAAAAAAAATGCTTGTACTCATGCTGCCCCGACATCAGCCAGCGCATATTGGGAATGGCATAGGCACCGATCGGTTTTCTATCGCCCGTTTGCTGGGAGTAAGGGCGCCCTCCGTTTGCGAGGTGCGCCTGCTGCTTGTGGCACAGGGAGGAGAGGGCGGGGCTGCGGGGGATTCTCCGGCTGGCTGGAGCAGCATCTAATAACCAACTCGCAAAATAAACAGAGGGAGTGTCCGCCCGGGGCGCCAAACAGGCTAGGACCGCCACTGCCTGCAGTCTATCTGGGCCAGATGATATAAACCAAGTGGAGTTTATTTTTGTTGTGCTGACTTTTTACAGTCAGTTACAATAACTCGTACTGCGCACTAGCTAGCAACTAGGTGGGTGCTGTGATGTTACTGATAGTGAACTTTATTTTATTCATAAGGTTAGTTAGTAGAGTTGCCAACCATCCCTTAAAAAGATGGAATCGTCCCGTTTTCTGAGAAAATATTACGCGTTTCGTGTTGAGCTGAAAAGGAACAGTTTTTCCCAGATTTCAGCTAGAATGAAAAAAAGACACAAAGCTGGAGTTATTCTGTGTCTTTGCTGCTCAGCTGCCTCTTCTCTCATTCTCTCCCCTCTCTCTCCTGCTACATCAATCATGAAACTAATCAATGATCAGCTGATTAGCTTTTCTCTCTTGTTTTTTTATCGGAAACCAGCGGATGTCGCGCTAAACAACAGCAGCACGTTTAAGTTTGATCAGCTGTTGATAGAATTTATTTAATATTAATTTCTAGTATCAGCTGATGTTTGCTGGAGCCACAGCTGTAAAGCTGCTGGTCATGATGTCGGTTTGGTTATCTGGTGAGAGGGAAACATGCAGATGAAACCAGGAGATGTCCTTACTGAATCATCAGAGCTGAACAGGTGATGGAGAAACAGGTTTACCTTTTAGGTGACATGAATGAGTTGAAGGGAAGTTATGAACTGTTTCTGAGAGACAAATAACACCAGGATCCTTTTCTAAGTAGCTGACAGCTGGTAACTGTGCAGGGGCGGGTCTAGCAAAGTTTTGCTAGGGGGCCAGGTAGGGAAAGAGGGGCACAAAGAAATACTTTCTTATTCTCATTTAAAATGTCTAGCTTTTATTAAATAATTATCTGAATCTTACAACCAACCGGGCCAGCGGTGCACACCGCAAATTAGCTCACATAGACACATTAGTTGTGCCGCTTCTTCATGACAGTATCTTAGCTAACAACCCCAACTATCAGATTCAACTTGTAAGTGGCTAAAAATAACTTCGCCTACTGGTGAGAGACAGAATTCACAATGCGTTTTTGGGACTTTCAGGTGTATGGACCAATGTTTTCTTTTCTGATCAAACCAGAAAGCTTTAATCAGCAGCTGTGGTTGTCAAAGTCTGCAGAACTACAAACGCAGCTGGAATCCACAGCTGTGCGTGTTCATGGAGCTGCATTTTCACTTGCTGGCTCACTCACTAACTGACAAGTTTAACTGTTTTCAGAACATTGCAGAGGCCTTATTGACAGTATTTGGCTCGACATATCTGTGTGAGCAGATTTTCTCTCACACGAAGCGTGTTCTCAGGTAGCCGTCTGAATGCTGGACACTCGGAGACCTGTGTGACTGAGTGGGAGACCAGAGATCATATTAACATGTGTATCTCTGTATTAACAAACATGCCATATTGACCAGTTTATTTTTCTTATCATTGTTGTGAGGAGACCATAAATAGCATTTGTATTTTCTGTTGTACAGTTCATTTGCTGTTCTTGTTATGGATAAAAAGAGTCTTTCAAAATAGCTGATAACTATTCGCTGATAGCTGCTAACATCTGCGATCAAATATAATTCTGTAAAGTGGTTCTATATTGTGTGTAACTGTTAATATAGAGCGTTATTAAATTTATTGCTAATGTGCATTTAAATTTAATAACGCCATATGATTGCATTAGCAATCATTTTGAAATTGACTTCTGAGGAAATTTTAGATGGCCTTTCATCAGAAAGGTTGCCGAACTCTTGTCTACTGTCTCCTCGTCTGCACCTTTCCATTCGATAGCTTTCTCTCGGGCTTCATCTCTTGTGTGGGCTCTTTTATTCTCACAGGTAAATGTTTATTCGATTAAACGTGTTGCTGATTTTATTTTATTACATTATTTTATAAGGGCACCATGGTGGCACGGTGGTTAGCACTGTTGCCGCACAGCAAGAAGGTCCTGAGTTCAATTCCACCATCAGGCCAGGGTCTTTCTGTGTGGAGTTTGCATGTTCTCCCCGTGTTTGCGTGGGTTCCCTCCGGGTACTCCGGCTTCCTCCCACCGTCCAAAGACATGCAGTTTCAGGGGATAGGTTAATTGGATAATCCAAATTGTCACTAGGAGTGAATGTGAGTGTGAATGGTTGTCTGTCCTTGTGTGTTGGCCCTGCGACAGACTGGTGACCTGTCCAGGGTGTACCCCGCCTCTCGCCCTATGACAGCTGGGATAGGCTCCAGCGCCCCCCGCGACCCTGAAAAGGATAAGTGGAAGCGAATGAATGGATGGATGGACATTATTTTATACAAAAAGGGGTGATCCAGTACGTGTGCTCAGGCACAAGTTAGCTATCTATGCTAAACTAGTAGCGTGACTTCAGATTATTTATTTATTTATTAAAATGAAATGAATACACGTGGTTTCCAGAGTAACTTTTTGGGAGACATTGGTTAATTTTTTTCAAGGCTGCACAGATGCTTACTTTGCAGCTAGGAAAATGTGTATGGGCTCAAAATGTGGTCATAAATATTTTGTACTTGTAAATCAGTTTTGTACTTGTAAATCAGGATTACATACAATCACATACAAATCTTTTTTACGCAAGCACAAATTCTTTTTACACATACAAATCCTGATTTACAAGTACAAAACTGATTTACAAGTACAAAATATTTATGACCACATTTTGAGCCCATAAATGTGCAGTAAGCAGTTTTCATACATTCCTGTAGCCCTGAACTTTTCAGGAATATCCAACGCAGGTGCATGGGAAGGCCATGGACTCAAAGACTGTAAATGGTAGATGGTCACACAGTGATTTTGACTATTGACTTGTAGACTCTGCATGTCCAATCCAAAATATTAGTTTTGTCAACTGCAATGTTTTTTTTTTAAACTAATTTCTTTTTCTTTCTTTCTTTCTTTTAAAGCCAACAATCACATTGATTGGATGATAGCATAGTGGGCTAAATTATTAGCTAACACTTGCAAGCTTGGTTCAAACTGCTAGCATGAATAAGCACATATTCGTCAAGTAATTAAATACTAGAATTTTACTCATTAAAAACTGAAGCACAAACCAAGTCTATTTTGGATAGGCTCATTTCTCAGGTAATTCCATTAACACAATAAAGTACAAGTTCATCTGTAATTGAGACAGTGTGAAGGGTTCTGTTTAGTTGTTTTTGTGGAAGTTTGTTGCTCCGATGCTGTCGTCCCTTCAGGTGTGCAGAGGTTTTGAACTAGTTGTGATACAATTTTATTAAAATGCTCAAGGTACCAAAAGTGCAAACATGTTGGAAATTTTTACTATACAGATGGAGATGGAACCCCCCCCCCACTGTGTAGCTGCTATGAAGGGGAACCCATGCATTGAGGCTAAAACATTTTTTTTTGTTCAGGGCTCAAAACATTTTACCCCTCCGTCATAAAAGGCTGATGGAGTATTGTTGTCACCCTGCTGGACATGGGCACCCATGTTGGTGAATGTAAAAACTCAAAAATGATGCGATTTTATCAATAGGCGTCAATTTGCAACAGTCTCAAATTAACACCATAGGTAGATGCCGTATGTGTATCTACTAAAAATCTCAGTGACTACGGTGTCAAGTTTTCTGAAAATCTCATGAATGGGATAACTGGATAACAAAGTTAAGTAGGAATTTCAGATTGATACCAAAGGTGTATCTACTAAAAGTCTTGGACACGTTTAAATCTTACTGACCTCGACCTCTAGGTTAGTGGTTAGAGGTCTAGTTTTCTGAAAATCTTGTGAATGTAATAACTTGAGAACCAGTTGATGTAGGATTTTGAAATTCATTCCATTGGCGTATCTAGTAAGAGGCTGAGGGGTATCCCTGGCTGACAGCCAGCATTTTTTTAAAATACAGTAAAATAAGGGGTTTTAAGATGGGCATTGACTTGCTTTTAGAGCCAGCCTTAAGTGGCCGCTAGTATCGATTTATCAATTTATTTATAAAGGTGTTGTTATTGGCGTTTGTAATGGACAATAAATAAAAATGTTAAAAATACTGATGTTAGAGTTGATGCTTTTGAGATCGTCATTTGTGCTAAGATATATATAACCACTGCTTTTATGTGTCCTAATATGGTTGTCATTGTGCAGAAAGAGCGTGACGGTTAGCAGCTTTATTTTCAGCTTTAGAAGTGCTAACATAAGATGTAGAAAGCAGTCTCATCGCTATAATATTTCATTGCACACAAGAAACCACCAAGTTCTTGTTTTTCTAAGTTTAGCAGGATTTCTTACTTCTGCATTTGTAAATGTTGGGGTGTTTAAAAGTGATGCCTAAATGGAGTGACTTGAGATGTCACGCCATATATGGTGTCAGGAAGTGTCTCAAGGCGCTTCATAGATACAGAGAAAAACCCAACAATCATATCATATGACTCCTTATGAGCAAGCACTTTGGCGACAGTGGGAAGGAAAAACTCCCTTTTAACAGGAAGAAACCTCCGGCAGAACCAGGCTCAGGGAGGGGCGGGGCCATCTGCTGCGACCGGTTGGGGTGAGAGAAGGAAAACAGGATAAAGACATGCTGTGGAAGAGAGACAGAGATTAATAACAGGTATGATTCAATGCAGAGAGGTCTATTAACACATAGTGAGTGAGAAAGGTGACTGGAAAGGAAAAACTGAATGCATCATGGGAATCCCCGGCAGCCTACGTCTATTGCAGCATAACTAAGGGAGGATTCAGGGTCACCTGGTCCAGCCCTAACTATATGCTTTAGCAAAAAGGAAAGTTTGAAGCCTAATCTTGAAAGTAGAGATAGTGTCTGTCTCCCGAATCCAAACTGGAAGCTGGTTCCACAGAAGAGGGGCCTGAAAACTGAAGGCTCTCCTTCCCATTCTACTTTTAAATACTCTAGGAACAGCAAGTAGACCTGCAGAGCGAGAGCGAAGTGCTCTAATAGGGTGATATGGTACTACAAGGTCATTAAGATAAGATGGGGCCTGATTATTTAAGACCTTGTATGTGAGGAGCAGGATTTTGAATTCAATTCTGGATTTAACAGGAAGCCAATGAAGGGAAGCCAAAACAGGAGAAATCTGCTCTCTCTTTCTAGTCCCTGTCAGTACTCTTGCTGCAGCATTTTGGATCAGCTGAAGGCTTTTCAGGGAGTTTTTAGGACTTCCTGATAATAATGAATTGCAGTCGTCCAGCCTGGAAGTAATAAATGCATGAACTAGTTTTTCAGCATCACTCTGAGACAGGATATTTCTAATTTTAGAGATGTTGCACAAATGGAAGAAAGCAGTCTTACATATTTGTTTAATATGTGCGTTGAAGGACATGTCCTGGTCAAAAATGACTCCAAGGTTTCTCACAGTGTTACTGGAGGCCAAGGTAATGCCATCCAGAGTACGAATCTGGTTAGATACCATATTTCTAAGCTTCTCAGGGCCGAGAAAAATCACCTCAGTTTTATCTGAATTAAGAAGCAGAAAGTTAGCGGCCATCCAGGTCTTTATGTCTTTAAGACATTCCTGCAGTTTAACTAATTGGTGTGTGTTACCTGGCTTTGTGGATAGATAGAGCTGCGTGTCATCTGCATAGCAGTGAAAATTTATGCTATGTCTTCTAATGATACTGCCTAAGGGAAGCATGTATAATGTAAACAGAATTGGTCCTGAGGATGCATTTGTAGATCAATTATGTCACAGCGACGCGTCGAAGGCTGTCCAGATTCATAGAGTCCTCCGAATGCAGCCGATAAATGCATCCTCCTTTTCCCCGAATTTGAAGGATGGGTCGGGTGTGTCCTTCGTGGACCACCTCTACTAAGTTTTTAATATTACTCTTATTATTCTTTCTGGGTCACAAAATAAACTTTTAAGATATTTTAAGGCGATAATGTAGCTGTGTAAACTTCAAATATCTGCTCGGTTTATCAAGACATCGCATATTTGCAAAAGTGCTTTGACGTTTTCAGAGACGTCTGTTATCAACCAGCTGGATAGCTAGCCGAGAGCTCGAGGGTCACTGAAGCCGCGGAGAACAGCACAACTCCTGGCACATCATTTTCAGATCACCGCGGTCTTTCACTACTCAGGTTAAACGTAATATATACCTACTTGTCACTTAGACAACCTAAATGTTATTGTTTGGCTTTTTCAGTGTTTTATTTGTTTGTGAGTAAATCAGTTTGGCTGAGATTAAAGTTATTAGATTAGATAAAATAAAACTTTATTAATCCCCCGGGTGGGTTCCTCCTTGGTTTTCACACAGCTGAATAAACGGCAAACAGAAAACTGATTAAACAGAAGTATGAGATTGTCGAGAATTTACACCAGTGTCCTGTTATAGTTTAGATAGCAAGGAGCAAACGGCCGAGTTTATTAAACTCCATCGAGACAGCGGTGACGCTAATCTGAAGACTACACCGTCCAATTTCACAGCCGTTTACTTCCGGCCTTCCCGACCTTCTGAGGACCCGGCCCACGACTATACACACAGACAAGCTCACGCATGCACGCTTAAGACTGCCACGTAATTTATTGAACTGTGTATTGCTGCTGTGGCACTTTTACCACCAGAAGATGCTGTTAGTGAACTCTAATTTCTTTTTCTGTCAGCTTGTTGTTGTTTGTGGCATTACAAACATGCAATGCCAACAGGAAGTTGCAGAGTGCCCTCTGGTAAATGGTAAATGGTAAATGGCCTGCATTTGTATAGTGCTTTACTCAGTCCCTAAGGACCCCAAAGCGCTTTACACTACATTCAGTCATTCACCCATTCACACACACATTCACACACTGGCAATGGCAAGCTACATTGTTTCTTGCTGATGTAACATCAGCAGTCATAACATGGTCCAAGGGTGTTTGTCCTATCAGTACTTTTTATCGGATTTTCATATCTTGTCAGTTATAAATTCCAATACCAGTAGCTTTTCAAATAGCTACTAGAAGTCAGTAATTTAAGCCCATTGGTTTGCCTTTACAACACATCATGTTGGACATTAACAAGCATGAGAATTTATTTGGTTCATAAATGTGATAGAGGTGTGGTGTTTTGAGGATGACAAAAAATGAAAACTATCAGTCTGCATTGACCAATCAGCTATTCAGTTAATTATTTCAGCTATACTGCACAGTATCTGTGCTTCCTATTTCCACCTAAATGTAAAAACAGGTAACGAGCTGAAAATTTTGAAAAAATTGGGCTATCTAACTTTTGGTGTTTAACAACTAAAATGGTGGCCTTGTTAAACAGTGGATGACTCTATCCACCTGTGTGTGTATGTGTGTGTGTGTTATATACATATTTTTTAATGTAATCAGATTTAACAAGTAGCTAGGCCTGTGAATGACATATAGCAAAAAGTGCTATGTTGATACAGTTCTCTAAACAAGTCTTGAGTCATGCCTCATTGCTTTATGTTTTGCTTGTTTTGTTACACTTTCTTACATTTCTTTTTCTTTTTTTTCTTTCTTTTTTTACAAGTGGCCTTGAGCAGTAGCGCTCCTGGCTTTGTGAAGCCCTTTCAAAGTTTTTCTTTGTCGGTTTTCCTTTTTTAAGCCACTTAACACTGACCTATGAATCATTCATGCATAAAAAGGCACCTAACTCAAGGGATGAGGCATCGTTGTCTGCATGTAATACACAACAGAGAACCAATTTTAAAGTGTATCTTTAGGCATTTTGTTACTAGCAGCCAGTTGCAGAACACATTTGTTCCAATTTCTTCAGCAGAATCTACTAAAAAATGGAGAAGAAAAGTTTGACAGGCATAAAATTGTATTTTTGCTCCAACGAGGTGATTATCAAAGCGGCATTAACCAGCAGCTTGGTATATCTCAGCATGGTGCACTGTGTATCTTTAAAATATTTATTGAAATTGGACAGGTGGAAGACAAAAGAAGAAGAGGCAGGCAGAAAAAGCTGCAGCAAATGAACTGTATCTGAAAATCATATCTTTAAGAAATAGGAAAAACTTTAGGAAAGACCTGAAATAGGATATGAGAGATGTCTCTTTAGGAAATTTACAGATTACTGAAGCCTCATCACAAATGCTCTAAAGGGAAAGGCTGAGGTGTACCAATTATACAAGAACTGGGCTGTAAACAGGTCCTGTGGTCAGTATGTATGTATGGGAGTGTCTACAGCCATCTGTAAAACACAATGGAGGCTATGCCATGGTTTGATGGCGGAATTCCAGCCAGTGGTGTTGGGGATCTTGTCAGATTTGACGGTATTGTGAGTGCTGAAAAGTACCATTAGATTTTGATTCACCATCTGTAATACCATCTGACCTAAATGTTATTGAAGCGGTGTCAGAGCATTTTGACAGACAACAGAACAAAAGGCAGTCAACATCCAAAGAAAAGCTTTGAATGGCCTTGAAGAAGCCCAGAGAACTGCTAGATGAAAGCTTGCCCGAAAGAGTTCAGGCTGTGTTGCAGAATAAAGGTGGTCATACTAAATATTGACTTTGAAGTTTGGTAGGATTATACAAGGCCCTTATTTGCATCATATGCAGTATTTCTGTATGTATCCTATTTCTCATTTTCCTGGCAAAATATAAAGAAAGTAGTGGTGATGCCACACTTTTGCACAGCACTATATTTCTGTGCATCCCCCCCAACTTCTGCAGCTTCTTATACGCAGTAGGATTGTTCAAATCTGGCTTTTCAAATGACCATTTAGTGCTGGTTATTGCAAAGAGAAATCCTTTCTTCTTTTCAAGGGTAGCAGGGAAGAAAACTGTAACATCCAAATGGTTGTGGCAAAGGACTCCAGGCTCAGTGGTGGAACATACATCTTTAGAAATTGTGCATTTCCATTTTATGCCACAGTCCAAAATGTCTCCCCCCCCCCCTTTTAATGCATTTTTACTGCAGAATTTAGGGTTGTGAGAATAATTGCACAGATCCACATCCAAAGTCATATTTAATCACTCTAATTGAAAACCATGTGGTGAATGACTGCTTTAAGTCTTAGACATCAGCAGACACTTTGTGTTTTCCCTGTAGATGCTCCCACAGACTTTTACTGCAGACACCTGGAGTTCTCTCTACCTTTTCTCTGCCTTCACTTTTCAAGGTACAGTGCATCCAAGTGTCCAATTACCTTTAAACAGCGACACTAGAAGGACCATAACTGTTAAACTCTGGAATGTATTTTACTCCACTGTATTTTTATTACAGTATTTCTTAGACTACATTTAATTCTAAGTGTCACAACCTGGGCTCTGTAGGCTCAGTGTCAAAGTAGGCCTTACACAAGTGCAAGGAGCAAGGTTTTCCAGCAGAAGATTGCACTGAAACAAGATAAGCAGTTAATCGTCTTGTTGTCATTGTGGCTTACATGATATTTATTTATACATGTAAGACGCATAGCCCTATGATATTTATATATAGGACTATGTATTTCACTCAGAATACTTAAGATACTTTTTCTTATGTCCATTTGTAATGTAGGTCCTGGTAAAATATGTTTTCACTTGGAAGTGAATATTCCCCACCGCTCTGCACTTTGCAGATATTATTCTGTTATTCCCACAGACTGCATAATTTTTTTCTTCCAAGTTGAAGGCAAAGGAACTTGCATTTTCCTGCTGCCCTATTTCTGCTAAGAGAGGGCAAAGCGAGAACATTACCCCCACAGCAAAGAGAGGATTTGTTTCTATTGCTTGTTCTGGAAGAAGTGATTGAGTCAAACACATTCCTACCAAAACTGCTTTAAACTGTGCAGAGCCAATACAGGCTTATATTTGTCACAGAAAACACTGACCCGAGGGTACATTTCAGCTAGTTTGGTTTTGGCCTGTGAGTTTGTGGGGGTGTTTGAACTGGAAATGAAACCCCCTCCCCGTGCATGAAGAGATGAAAAACAGAATTGCGTACATCCGGCCAGGTTTCAGAAACCTGAAAGGTCAGATCTGAGTTTCTTCCTGTGCTGATTTTATGCCAAGAAGTTAGGCAGTCCATTTACCTGTCTCTACATATTAAATATAAATGTGTCTTTTGGAAGACTTTTTATAATGAAAGCTTTGCAATTCAGCATTATAAAGGTCTTTAGACTAAGTGAACATGATAAGTGTCACGACTGGGGCAGCAGTCATGTGGTGGAGGACCCAAGATGCAAGAAACGGCTAGATGCAGGTGAGCGTTTTATTTACAAATGGTGAAATATACACAGAAACGAGGGTGGCGAGGACTGCCGGAACAGAACAAAACAAGAGCCCCCCCAGGAATCCAAACAAAATGTCCAAAATGCACACAGGGGAGCAGAGTCCGAATTATAGTTCAGGTGGCCGGCCCGGGGGCTGATAGTGTGAAAGCTCACACAGCTCTGGTGGCCGGCCCAGAGGTTGCCAGCCCAAGAGCCCAGAGTGAAACAGTTCAGGGGGTCAGCCAAGCAGAAGGCAGTGGCGGCGAGAGAGCAGATCCAGGGCCGGCCACACGGAAGGCAGCGGCGGCGACAGAGCAGGTCCGGAGGCCGGCCGTGCGTAGGGCAACGGAGGCGAAACAGCGGTGGCGGCAACACCGTTCAAGAGGGCGTCCACGATGGCGATGATGACCAGCCAGCGGCCTAGAAGATGGCCGGCGATGTTGAGGCGCCAGACGCGGACCGGATGGCGGCGTGGCAGCAGCAGTACCAGGCGAGGATGAGGCTGAAGCTGCATCCGAGGCTGAAGCTGATGCTGAAGCTGGACCCGACGAGGCAGAAGCTGAGGCAGAGGCTGGACCAAGCGAAGCTGAAGCTGATGCAGAGGCGGGACCGGGCGAAGCTAAAACTGCTGCAGGCGTGGATGACGAGGCTGCTGCAGGCGAGGGTGATGCTGCAGACGATGGCGTGGGAGCTGCAGGTGGTGGCACTGCAGGCGACGGTGATGGATCGGACCCTCCAGCGAAAACAGTCACAGAACCACGGAGGCCTCTGGCAAACACTGTCATGGTCTGGGTGTGTGGCTGTAAAATTCCATCGAAGGTCTGGACCTCCCTGGTATCCACCCATGGGCAGGGCCTACAGCCTCCCTCACCTGAAGCTGATTGAGGCAATCAGGACGGAGATTTAAGCTGCTGGCTGACACTGCTTCCTCGCCAGTTCGTCAACTACCCTATGTTGGTAACCAGGCCTTACGCTTCATGTTCATGAATCTCAAGTGCGCTACTAACCTTGCAATCTCGTGTTCTAGTTACTCCAGGAAAACTCCATCACACCGGACCACTCATCTTGGAAATCTGGTTGAACCGCCAGCCCACGGAATCATCTCCTTGCCTCACCTGCCTGTCCTCCTGCCCTTACACCACCTCGGGACCTTCACCACTCAGGACAGCTGCCACATACCACCTAACTCACCTGGACCACACCACCTCTCCCTCAACGCTTCCATCTCCCACCTGCACAGTAAGGCGGAGATTTTCATAGTTTCCACTCTCTCCAGAGCAACTCATTGGCTACCGCTCTAACTCTGCTCTCCTCTCTTCCAGTACGTACCTAATCACCAGCAGCTGCTGTTGCTCTCTCGGACCTGTCCCCGTGCTTATCCCTCTCCCCTGGCCAAGACCCTTACGCCTCACATATCAAGCTGTAAATCTAGTACTAACGTGAACGTCATTTTGGCGTTAGTCAATAAACCTTTGTTAAACCCTTTACTCTGCCTCCGCCTTGGGTTTCCTGCACGTGGGTTTGATTTTGGTGCTCGGCCTTCGGCCGTTCTGTGACAAACACAAAGCCGAACCAGCAGGCACATGGGCCTCTGGAAAACACAGAGCAGAACCAGTAGGCGCGCAGGCCTCTGGCAGGGACAAAACAGAACCAGCAGGCACATGGGCCTCTGGCAAACACAGAGCAGAATGCAGCTGCGTGGAGCACTGACCCTGCTCAGGCAGCGACAGCCAGGTGCAGTCCTCAGCTGGGTTCTTAGCCTGCAGGGGTCCAGAGTGGGCTGAGGGCTGAAACTCAGCCTCTGGGGAGGCCCTGGAGTGAGTCACAGCCAGCTTTTGAGGAACCTTTCCATTGTTAACAGGTTTGTCTCTCTGCTCAGAAACAGTGGTTGAAAAACAGTCCTTTGAGGGTTGTGCTGACCTAGCCCTAATAACAGGAGAAGGTAAAGGCAGGATAGGTGGTGCAGCTAATGACTGAACTGAGGAGTGAACTAATGGGTGGACAGTAGACTGTGCAGGAGAGAGAACTACAGGCTGGGAAGTAAGTGACACAAAGTTACCAGGGTCACGATAAACAGAGTCACTAGAAATTAATTTGGGCTTAGAAGAGGCAAAACAAATAGAGTCCTTAATAGAGCGTGCATTAGAATGCAAAGCAGTCTCAGAAGAAAGAGTCTTTACACCACTTGGCTCCGGAGGGACAAAAGTTGCACAGTCTTTAGAGCCCAGAGAGGTGTAATTATTCTCAAAATGAACACTCCTTTTATTATCACGAACCGGGGAAACACAAGCTCTGGGGTTCATAAAGCTGGCGTTAGCAGCCTTGGGGAAAACAGTCTGTTTATCCCTTGACACAAAAGAATGGAGTCTTTGTCACTCACCCCCGCTGGACGTTCCTCAGGGAAGTTAGACAAACCAGTTATCACAAAAATTGCATTGCAGGAGTAGATGCACAGTAGCATTATCTTAGAGGGTGCAGAGGGCAACATTTAACAACTGTCTGACATTGTCATAAATATAGACAGAGAAGCAGAACTAGGTAGAAAGCTTGCTGTGTTTTAAAATAGTTAATTTGTAGATTGCCCACACACATAGGAAATGAAAGCTTAAATTAAGAAAGAGACAGAGTTAGGGTGCATGATCATTAAAGGAACTGTTTTGATCAAAACTGTGCATGAGGGGTGCAGGGGACACAGAGGGCTGAAGAACAGGAAAGTCAGATGCTGAATACAAAAGTTATAAATGTAACAGACTGAGGGAGCGCCCCTCAGATCTGCAGGAGGCTGTGCATAGCTCCCTTCTGGAAGGGTTTGTTGAATAAAGCATACATTTTGAATACACTGAGTTTGTGTCTTCTTTATCCAGCCTGAGGGCAAAAGAATTGGGTCTCAGCATCTGCTGACCCTGTAACAGTCTAGTACAATTCAGAATCAGAATGTCTTTATTGTCATTGTCACAGGTACAATGAAATTAAAAATGGTCCCTGATCAGTGGATCATCCCCAAGAATGTCAAAATATAAATCAAACAATAACATTTAATAAAATCGATAAATAAAAATAAAAGTGATAATAGGAATAGTTTTAGCAAACATTCACCTACATTCCCACATACATGCTTCAGTCAGCGCATAGATTCATACAAGAGTGGCGTGATGGACATCTTTTTTTGCAGTATTCAGACGTGTTATTGTAGTGGGATAAAAACTGTGTTTGAGTCTATTAGTCCTTACACTGATTGCTCTGTGTAAGGGGATCTGAAAAGAGTGGGGAATTTTAGGGGTTATTTTGCTGGCAAGGTCAAACTGGCTAAAAATATCCCTTCTGAGACAATCACAAATGTTTCCAGGAAATAGATGACCATAAAAGGTCTTTTAGCAGAAGCAACAACTGCAGAAGTAACAACTGTACCGTCTGCTGGTACAGTTCAAACAGGGAGTCCCCAAGATGTGAGGTATCTTTTATAATGTTTTGAGCTTTTTTAAGAAAGTGGGTATTGTTTAGATCTTCCAGTGTGTGGAGAGGGCAGCCAGTGACCTTTTGGGCGGTGTTAATGACCCCTGGGAGTGCTTTCCTCTGAGCCACTGTGCAGCTAGTGTACCAGATGCATATGGAATAGGTTAGTGTACTCTTTAGATTTGAGTTTTCAGTCATTATGCAAATGTACTGTTTATAAGATTGGGGAAACCTGCAGTCAGCTGAGACTGAAGAAGTCACTTGGATGAGTGACGAAACGTTTCTCCAAAAAAACGCTACGTCCAGATGAACAGAATCAACTTTTGGAGATACCAGAGTTACATCTTTATAAAAGCATTGCTGCTTATCATTAGACATATCATAAAGAGACATTATAAACATTAAAAGCAAACAAAGTCAAAGATTTCATAAAAATCAGAGAAAAGCTATTAAAATAATCAGCAGAACATCAACACAACATTCATCAAATTCTAATTCAAATCTAAAGAAGTGTTCATTACAGTGTCATTACAATCTGGCATTTATGTAGTTAACATCTGAAGCATCTGAATCTGCCCAATGGTCACATGACAAAGGGAAATTTTATATATGCTGGAATCTGGAGTCTGTGTTTGCACAACACAGAACACTTTCTTGTTAAGTGTCAAACTTGAAGAGGAAACATGCAGCGACTCTTTATACTCACGCTCAGCCTGATACCATGGATCCCAGGTATTCACTGTGACTGTGTGCATTTGATTAGAGAAGTCAGACAAAAAGATTTTCAAGCTGTTTTCAGCTTCACATAATTGCAAAAAACAAAGATAATTTATGTCTGTGCCGCCTCCTCCTCACTTCTCTGCTGTGCTTTTGGCAAATACTCTTGTTAAAATGTATGATACTCCTTAGGCTTGCTTCTCTTTACAATTTTATGACTTTTCTGTATTAATCGTTTGTTTAAGACGGACTAGAAGGTTGTTAAAAGCTTGTAATCCCCCCCCCCGCCCCAGGAGCCAGAGAGGGCTTTCGTGTTTTTGTAAATCTTCCAACCTTCTGTACAGTTTGCCCTTTAGCAAACAGTATGTTTGATGTTTATTTTGTCAGGCCTTCAAAAGCCTGTGTATTATGAAGAGATAATCCAATTTTGGATGGGAAGTATGAAGAGGTAAATTAAAGCAGGAAAAGTCTTTGAAGGTTCTCAGTCATCCAGGTCATCGTAGTCTAAGGAGCTTGGAAAGAAAAGCGTCTGGACTTCTTTAAGTTGCTTGAAGACGTTTCACCTCTCATCCGAGAAGCTTCTTCAGTTCTAGGGTCAAATGGTGGAGAGTCCCAGATTTAAACCCAGTGGGAGTATCCCCCCAAAGAGGGACAAAAGGAAACCCCTGATGATCCTCTACCTAATCACATCAGTCCACACCTTTTATTTATAGATAATAGGTGTCCGATGTGAGCAACTGCTCTGTTAAAGTTGTGTCATGACTAAAAGTTTCATTTCAAATTGTTGTTTAACATTTAATCATTTCCACTTCTTGTCAGCTGTTCTCTGCTGGGTGACCACTCAGAAGGAGTTTATTGGCCCGGAGGGTGGATCCCTCACTGTCCAATGTCGATATGGTTCTCACTATGCTGACCATGTCAAATACTGGTGTCATGGGGGGACGAGAATTTATTGCGAGATCTTGGCTCGAACTGACGAGACCTTCTCGGCCAATCCAAGTAAAGACAAAGTGAGCATTTTTGACGACCCGGCCCGGTTTATGTTCACAGTGACCATGAATGACCTGAAAGAGACGGACTCTGGGTGGTACTCGTGTGGTGTGGAATTAGCATCAGGGGCTGATGACATTGCTTACACTGAAGTGAAAGTGTCTCATGGTGAGTAATGGAGAAATTTTGAGATGATAAACATTTATTAACCCAGTTTTAAAGAAGTTTGTTGCATTTTCACGATCTCTGCAGGTGTGTCAGTTGTGAACAGCATGGTGAGTGGGGAAGAAGGAAGTAGTCTCACGGTTCAATGCCTTTACACTCAGAGATTCAGGTATTTGGTTTTCCTTTGGAGGATTTTATCCACATTTTATCCTTTAAAACACTTAGAACTGTCCTTAAAGAAGCACTGATCACACTTCAGTAAATGTGGGAATTTGTCCAGAAACTTTCATTGGTATCAAACGCTGGTGGACAGTGAGCATTCACTGACTCTCCTGTGACTGCCTGTCAACAGACTAAGTGAGAAGAAGTGGTGTCGGAGCGGAGACCCGAGCTCCTGTCTGTCGACGGGTTCTAAAGGGAGTTACGAAGATGCTTCAGTGGACATCAGCGATGACAGAACTGGGGCTTTCACTGTAACCTTAAAGAAGCTGCAGATGAAAGATGCTGGCTGGTATTTATGTTCTGCAGGGCAGCAGCAAGCAGCCGTACAGGTTCAGGTCAGACCACATGCCTCTACTAGTAAGTTGATAAAGAGCCTTTCATATTTTTTATACATAAAAAAAATAACAAATTACACTTTTGAGCTTTGCTGTCTAACTGACTCGAAACTGTGAAGGTTAAGCTTCATTATGGATTTTCTGTGTGCTGATATCATCAAGGATGATTTTTTTTTCATCACAGAGAGTTTAGAGTTATTCAACATCCTTATGTTGAATAACTCTAAACTTCCCTCTCTAGAAATGCACCCCGTTTATTTTTATTGCTATTCAGCCAACATTTAAAAGATTTATGACACAAAAATCACATGTAACACAGTTGGCTGTAAAAGAAATGCAACTGATAGGAGCAACACAGCTGACGGCATGCATTAAGAGGAAAAGAGAATCCTGTATTCAGATAAAAACATTTTTATTTTCTCTCTCTGTTTCTATAAATATTAAGTGCTTCTCTCAAAATCAGCATGTGGTGCATGATTTAGACTAAGTCTAAATCAAGATAGAATGTGTTATCCAAGGAAAACAGGGTGACAGGTAACACAATTGACATTTCTTTAATTTTAGGCCCTCGCTAACATGTCACCTCTAAATGCAGCCTAGTGTTAATTTGAATAGCAAAACTTGACATTTAGCTAAATGGCCAGGAAAAAATAAATGATGGAAATGGTTGATTTTTAAAAAATTAACTAAAAACAACTATGCCCCAATATATTTTTCATTGCTTGAAATGAATGTTTGGCCGATAAAGCTTGTTGGCATGAAATTTACCCCTAACTGTAGAACGAACCAAAAATTGCTAAAATGCTAAACAGACATAGTCTGAGATTGTGTCATTATTGTGTATCATTGGTTGCAAATGATTTTAACACACATAATGCCATTTTGTGTTATAGACCACATTATTTTAAGTGAAAGAAAACCTACTAAGACCCTTCCCATGTTTCACAGTCCTTACATGCTAATACAGGCATATTTACCATCTCTGTGTTCTTAGGTTAGAGTAATAGCAAATTTCCAAGATAAATAAATGATTACAGCTTATCATTTGCATAACCTATTAGCATTTTAAATCATGCATTGTAGGTATTTGTGTGATTGCTTGGCATTTTCTCCATGTCATCTTGCAGCTACTGAAATGGGAAGAAGCAGCTTTAAAGATCAATATGTGTTTGTGACAGATGGCAGAGGCTCTCAAGTCTCTACTTGTTCAGGGTATCGATTATTAAAAGTCACCTATGAACAATATTGATGTTAGGATGCTGGAAACACTCTTTACCTATAACAGCATATTTACAGAGTTGTAACAGTATTTTTTTTAGCGCTACAATATTTTTGCCTTCACAAACAGAGCCCGTGACAACCCCACCTACTCCGAGTCAGCCCTGGTACCGTTTCCGGTAAAAGTCAGCACTTTTTTATCTTCACTTTAATGGATGTCGAAGGTGGATTGTCTGCTCAGTCTGCTTTGTGCCTGCTTCTTAGTTACATGTTGGAGTCTATAGTGGGGTGTTCGTCTCTCCTGCTTCTAGTGGGCTTGGCTGTATTGGCAAGAAAGATACAGCGCAGTAAGGAAACTTCATATTCCTTTGAATTTTAAATTGTTATTAAGTGTGTGTGTGTGTGTGTGTGTGTGCGTGCATCAGCCACAAATTCTATATATAAATAAAGATTTATATGATATAACAAAATGCATTAAATATATCTGACTACTAATTTGCGTTTATATTTTGGGCATTCTTTCTAGAGGAGGCTTCTTCACGCTTTAAGGAGACGGAAGAGATATTCCCTGTAAGCCCCCATTATCATGGCCATCTCTGATCTATTACACTCCTTAAGAAACACAATTATCAGGGATATTTTTTAATGATTAGATCACTCATTCTCCTTTCTGTCAATTACAGGATAATCCAAAGGGCATGAGAAACCTGCAACGAAGCAAGGAACACATTATTAAGTTTGACAACAAGGGTACAATGAACCCACTTACTTACTAAGATCATTTTGTGAATTGTTAATTGTTACTCTTTGTAACTGAATGTAATTTTTCTATTAATTTGCCACACAGAACATATGGTCTTTGTTCCAGTATCTTTTTTACCAAACCAAACCACGTCTGAACAAAGCTATATGTTCTGCTTCCTGCAATATAAATTTGGCACATTATAGACTTGGCTTATATAGACTCAGTATTTTAGACTCAATAAAATAAATCAAAATACACGTGTTTAATTATATGTGACTTTTTATTTATGTACCAGACTCTATGTATTTTTGCAACCTGTGACTTTTTTTGCTCATTATCCTCCTAGGACCTGGCGTCCACATATGTGGACATCACATTTTGGGTTATTTAGACCAAAATACTCAATTTTGCTCTACATGGGCCTGATATCCACTGACGTGGACATTATACTGCTACTGTTCTATCAAAATTTTAAACAAATATCCTCATATGTGGCTCTTATTTTTCTGAAAAACAAAAATAAGGTAAAAAAAAAAATATCTGGTAATTCTTTGTTTTTACATTCATCGGGCCCCAATATGCCCAAATATCAAAGAGAAATTAAAAATGCATGCCGTGGAAGAGTTCGGGTCTTAGGAGGTTATGGGGGTCTTATGGCAAAGTAGCATTTAGGTGGAAATCTATGCGTAAAACTTTCCTTTTTAGTTACACTTCAATAGACCTATAGAGTGTTTGGGGCTTCCCATGATGCACTGATGGTTTCTTCTTCACTAACCTTTTTTCACTCTCTCCGTGCTTACATGCTGCTTTGCATTTAATCATCATTATTAATCTCTGGCCCTCCTTCACTGTGTATTTAATTTGTCCTGTCTTGCTCAACAAACCGGTCAGTGCAGATGTCTTCCCCTCCCTGAGCCTGATTCTGACAGAGGTTTCTACCTGTAAAAAGGAAAAGGGAGTTTTTCCTTCCCACTGTTGCAAAGTTCTTGTTCAGGGTTAGCTCATTGTAGTTATATGTAACACCTCGAGGCACTTGGCAACAGCAGGGAGGAAAAACCCCCCTTTCATGGGGGGAAACCTCCAACAGAACCGGGCTCAGGAAGGGGTGGCCATCTGTCGCGACCAGGAGGCGTTTAAATGTAATATGCGCAAAATTCCTCGTCTTACTCGCGACTCCTTACGTCGGCATGCTTGGTTGCATGATCACAACAAAATGACTCGCAAATATGTTTTAAAG
The DNA here is from genome assembly GCF_001858045.2 of Oreochromis niloticus. Lineage (NCBI taxonomy): Eukaryota > Metazoa > Chordata > Actinopteri > Cichliformes > Cichlidae > Oreochromis > Oreochromis niloticus. The sequence continues at coordinate 29,835,163 of NC_031967.2, forward strand.
GGATGATTCCTCATTCCTTTAAAACATATTTGGCGATGTTTAAATGTAATATGTGCAAAATTCCTCCTTTTAGGGTGAATCCTTACGTCGGCATGCTTGGTTGCATGATCACAACAAAATGACTCTCAAATATGTAAATGGATGATTCCTCATTTGATGAGGAATCATCCATTTACATATTTGCTGAGTCCTAAATTTGATGCCAGTGAACCTTTTTAAAAAGCCCTCTAATCCCCTATGAGCAAGCACTTGGCGACAGCGGGGAAGAAAAAAACCCCTTTAATGGGGGGAAACCTCTGACAAAACCGGGCTCAGGAAGGGGTGGCCATCTGTCGCGACCAGGAGGCGTTTAAATGTTCACTGAGAGTTTAGTTGTAGTGTAAGGAAGAGGACCCCCTTACCCTAGTATTACTTTTTTTATAAATATAAGTTGCTGTTCTTCCAGGTCTTGCATAGCTCCTCCTCATCAAGAAATCTGGTGGTATGTGAAAAGAAAAGAATTGCTATTGGGAGCAAATAAGGTCTACCATTAAGGAAAACTAACTTACCTCCCACCCACCCCAGAAGCTATTTTAGTTCCTGGGACTCTCTTCCGTTTTTTTCTTTTCTTTTTTTTCTTAATTTGAACTGATGAAGCTTCATAAAAATGTTCAAAACTCCCGTCGCTTTCCAAGCTACTTAAAGTGCTGTGAACTAAGTTGCAACAATCTCAGAGGGAGAGAAGCACTTGGCTTTCGCCCCCCGATGCTGATGGAAACGGGCAAAGCGATAAGAAACCAAGACCAGAACGAGAGAAGCAGACTCACACACAGAGACCCACACAGACACACACTAATGCGGTTTTTGACCTGTATTTATGCCCTCAGTAGGCGTGACCTAACTACCGCACTTCAAAGCAGGACCGCACTTCAAAGCACTCAGCGTTGTGACGCGTCACGTAATCTTCGTTCCCATGGCAACAATCGAGCGTAACTCTTCCCAGTCATTCATAATCCGAGCTCCGCGTTCGTGACGTAATTGAAGGAATCCCTGCTCACACCGTTGACTCGCACACTCACCGGTGATATTCAGACACCTTATGATATTTTCTCAAACTGCTGCGCTGAAAAAGTGTCCAAAGAGCATGGCTTCCGGAACAAGCTCAGGTGAGTCAGTCACTGCAAACACATTTGTAGCATCAAGTGTTTGTCAAATTAAAAGGATGTGTTTTTCCACAGTTAGGATCATTTTCTATGTGCAGTAAAGTGCATCATCTCTATTTTTATAAACAGAACAAATGTTTTCTCAATTCACTGCTTGATTCTTAACTTCTTTAAATGAAACATGATGAAATGTCATTACATTATTTTTGAAATGTCCTTGGCAGCGCATGTGTCTGCATTGTAACTTACTAATAAAAAGACCCGTGTGTACTTTGGTGTGTGATTTATATTATTTTATTGTACATAAATCATTGTCATTTTATTTTACAGTTACACAGTCTTATATCTCTTCTTGCTGATGTTGTTTCCAGTGTAAGTAACTTTAAAGTGGCTGCATGACAAATTTTCTTAGGGATTAATAAAGTATTTTGATTCTGATTAATGTGTAGTATTTAATGATTCAGTAATGAATGAACTTTGACCTTCTTGGAAAGCCTTTCACTTCATTTGAAAAGCAGTGCTGTGTTAAGCTGCCTTGTTGGCTGTAATAGTTTACAGATGAAGCATCTCCTCTCTTGTCACGTGCCATTCATTCTCATACCCTCTGCTTTACTGCTTCCATGATGTTAAGCTGATTTTAAATACTGATCTGATACATCCTGGAGGTTTTTATTGTAGGAAGACTCTTTCTGATGAAACATCAGCTGAACTTGTCAGATCAGTGTGCTGAAAGGAAAAGGTATAACATCTTTTCTGACATGCAGTGGAGCCCCGAGAGTCTGAGACCAAGGGTGGGAATCCTCCTCTTTATTTAGGTTTGAATTAAGTTTGGACAAAGTTTATTCTAAAACGATAATATTGACTTCAAAATGTGATGGAAAACTTTAATCTGTTAATTGGCTTTTCTCTGTTAATGACAACACTCTGCATGGATGGTTGTTTATACAGTGCTTTGCTTCTAATCAGAAGATTAAGCAGAAGATTAAATTAACAGAGAAGATTTTTCTGATTCTACCAAAGTCGCCGTGGAGAAAGGGTTGCGTCCATGCTTCGTTACATGGTCACAACAAAATGACTGATCTGCTTCAGGGTGACTTCACAGTGACATCACAGTTCAGATATTATGCTATAAACAAGGTATAGCATCACCAATAGTGACAACAGCAGTGACATCACTAATGTTGTCAGGTGAGTCCATAAATAGAATCCATGACACGGAGCAGGTCACGTGTACTGACAATGCCGTGTGGACACAGACGCAGATATGCGAGGTCTTCTCGCCCCGTTCGCAGACGCAGGAGACCCCACAAGGCCTCCGGTGTCCGCAGACGTGGGAGAAGATACCGTCGCAGACATTAGACAATCTCAATAAACATGTAGCATGAGCATTAAAACTGTAGTCCAATTATTTTTTCTTTTAGATGAGTGTGTTTGTGTGTTCTTGTTAACAGTAATGTGTACAAACTCTGTACATCCCTAAACTTGTTGTTGGTGTTTTTGTGTGTTTGTTTATTAGAAGTATAGAAAAAGTGTTTGGGTGAACAGTTACAAAAATGATCGTCCCACTGGAAGACTCTCCTTTCCGTTTATTGTATAAAACATTTTTTTAATGTTAATATTAAGATAAATATGAATTATCAGTGTAAATATGCATTTGTAAATGTCTCCTGTTGTCAGATATCCTGTTTGGATCGTCCACTTTGACTCCTCATAACGTGTGTTATATTCTGTTAAATATATAAACCTGTGAGTAAAGCAAACTGATACTCACACTGAGTGAAGCGCTAACAATGGACATGTTGTGTCACGTCTGAAGTTCTGTTCAGTGTTTCTGGGAGCAGAGATGATCTTCAATTTATGAGACTGCTGCCTTGCCACTTGGCCACCATGCCACATAATGGAACTCCAGCACCACCATCAGGCCAAATTTTTCATTTAGAATAGATGTATTGGAAAGTTGGAAAGTTTGCATTCAAATCTTTTCAAGATTACTGACACACTCTTGGTTTCTGGTGATGACATAACCTTTTCTCTAGCCCGACCAACAGCAGAGACTTTAAATTTTAGATTTAGTGTATCTCCAAAATCTTTCATCCATTTTTTTTCTAATTTTGGGTGCATGTCTGTGTCCTTTAGAATGAGTCATGTTGATTTTCGTGACCCTTTACATCCCTTTCACTCACCCCTCGTCTTTCCTTATCCAGGCTTGGGACCGGACAGGGTAGAGTTGGACAGGGTTTTTTTTTTTTTCAGTTTTATTTTTTTGTGTGAGTGTTTATGGATTTTTGGGGGGTTGCAGGGGGGTACATATTTGAGGTGAAATTCAAGATCGCTCAAATAATCAGAACATGGAACAGTTGTTGTCTGTACACAGGTCATGCTAGTCTTACAATCACCATAGCACCACCACCCTCACATAAAGCAGCTTGAGGTGATTGTTACTGTGATTTGCTGCTATAATATACATATACATTCTGTTTACATTGTACAGTTTGCCACCTTTTTGTTATTAGTACCATAGTTATTGCACTTATTGAGCTATAATACAAAAACAACTAAAGCTTTAAAATAAGTATTAAGTGCTGTTTCTTTTTGTTTCCGTTTCTTTTTGTATCCACCTTCATCACATAAATGTCTTGAAATACCAGGAAACCAAACGTCTGCATCTAAAGAATTTTGACTCAAAAGGCAGTAAAAACCAAAACAAATGTTTTTTAAAAAAATTAAAGGAAAAATAATTACATTTTCACAAATGTCAAACATTTTTTAAATTAAAATTCCTCTTTTTTTTCCTATTAAAAAGCTTTAAAAATGAGTCCAAGGCCATGATGCCGTAGCATCTAGCTTTGTTATTTTTTGTGTCATACAGTCTGTGTATTTATTTACTTATATTTCCTGAACGGCGCACACACTTTTTCTTTAAATTAATATAAAAACAACAACAAAGTCAGACATTCAGCAGCAAATCTAACCTTGTTACATGTGAAGAAAAATCATAAACAGAAAATAAAAGTGTGTATTCTTGTTACTACAGCCATAAAACGTGAGGCCAAACTGTCACCAGGTGTGTACTGAAACATAAAATATTTTTATTTCATGATTAAAAACATCTCCAGTACGTCTGCGCTGCAGGATCTCAAACTGGGAAGCGTTGTTTGGTTTTTGGAAGCAGCCATCATTCTTCAGTTTCACCTGAAATAATGTCCCGGTTAAAAAATAAAGCTTTAACACTAGTTTCCCTTTACAGTAAGTAGTGTTTGTCAGAGCTGGTGTGTTGTATTTTACTCCGATACACATCTCTCTTATTTTTGTTTCTCTTTCCTCAAATAGAAATTTTTACCCCATTAAGAAAAACCCAGCACACATTTAAAAAGCTCTCAGGATACAGGGCCTTCCAGCAGGAAGAGAGAACGACAGACAGAGATACTTTTCCTGAATCTTAGCACCTTATTTAAGTTGGAAGTAACCTTGTTTGTTTCTTTTCCCCTCAGGCGTCCTGTAAAAGGTGACAAACAGCATTTAGCAGATCACCGGGTCTCTGAATGGCTTCAGACCTTTCAACCTCTTCGCGACTCCAAAGTAGCTTTAAGACCATTTGTGCTTTTGTCTGCCCCAGAAGCTATTTTAGTTCCTTGGACTGTCCACTTTTTTCTTTTGTTTTGTTACGCCCCAGTCTAGGGGTACCGGAACGTAACATAAGTTTGAAAAGATGGCCCCGCCCTGGTCCCCAAAACCATACACAGAGAAAACCAATTTCTTAATGAATGGTGGTTTATTTTTGCTACACTGGAAATAAAGAAGCTCAGGGGTGAACAAAGGCCAAAATAACAAACAAAACAAGCTAAGTCAGGAGGAGGTGCTGTCTAAACCCTATGTGAAACCAAACCAAACAAAAGACAAGCGCTACACCTTACTCCCTGACCGTGATAAACAGGAGAAAACAACGCAAGGAAAAACAACAGGCAGCTCACCCCTTCGGTTCCAGTGCTATTTACAAAGTGCTATTTACAGTGAAAACGAATGTACACACTATATACAAAACTGAGAAAACCGCAAAAAGGCACAGGCACAAATGTCATGGGTTTTGGAGGCCAGGGTCAGGTCTGCTGCTGCTGCTGTCAGTGGCTGCCCCCGGGACAACTGCTGGTGAGGGATTTGAATGTAGCCACATGATCAGGGGACCAATCAGCCGCCAGCTCATCCACTCAGGGACCTGCAAAGACTTAAAGACACAGACACAAAGAAACCCAGCCACCAAATCAAAATATGGCCAGGGCCATAACACCCCCCTTCCCAAGACCGAACATCTCCCCTATAGATGTTTGGCACTTAGGAGTTCAGAAAACCACGCGACAGAGCATCTGCCATTACATTTTCGGTTCCTTTTTTGTGATGGATCTCCAAATTAAAGTCCTGCACTAAGAGGGACCATCTCATGAGCCTCTGGTTAGAATTTTGCATCCTAGTCAAAAACACGAGGGGGTTGTGATCAGTGTAAACAATGACTGGTGATGAACTAGAGCCGACATAGACTTCGAAATGCTGTAGAGCAAGCAACAGAGAAAGAGCTTCTTTCTCGATAGTACTGTATTTTTGCTGGTGAATGTTGAACTTCTTCGAAAAATAACCAAGTGGGTGATCGACACCCTGCTTGTCCTCCTGCAACAACACCGCACCTGCACCGTTGGCGCTGGCATCCACCTCGAGTCTAAAAGGAAGTGTGAAATCAGGAGCAGCGAGTACCGGAGTGCTGCAGAGGAGAGTTTTGGCAGACTCAAAAGCATTCTGGCATGTGGGCGACCATACGAATGGTTTTGACACACTTGTGAGACTGGTGAGAGGCGCAACTACATCTGCAAAATTCCTACAGAAGCCACGATAATAGCCAGCCATCCCAAGGAACCGACGAAGTTCACGTCTAGTGCGAGGCACAGGGAAATCTAGGATAGCCTGGATTTTGGCCAGAAGGGGGCGCACCTGTCCCTGACCCACCTGCTTCCCTAGATAAGTCACAGTGGCCTTACCAAAGTCACATTTGGCAAGATTTAGGGTAAGGGATGCCCCTTTTAATCTTTCAAAAATCTCAGTGAGTGTTCCAAGGTGTTCTGACCAAGTCTCTGAATAAGCTACAATGTCATCTAAGTACACTTCACAGTTTGTGACACCACCTAAGACAATGTGCATAAGGCGTTGGAATGTGGCAGGGGCATTTCGAAGGCCAAAAGGCATGACGGTGTATTGGAGGAAGTGATCAGGAGTGACAAAAGCGGAGATTTCAGATGCACGTGGAGTGAGGGGAACTTGCCAATAACCCTTTAATAGATCCAGCTTGGTGACAAACTTTGCGGAGCCAACCCTATCAACACAGTCGTCCATGCGGGGGAGAGGATAGGAGTCGGGTTTGGTCACACTGTTCACTTTTCGAAAATCAGTACAAAAACGCGGGGTTTTGTCTTCCTTCGGCACAAGAAGGCATGGGGAACTCCACGAACTAGAACTAGGGACAGCTAGACCATTTTCCAGCAAGTAGGAAACTTCTTGCTGAAAAAGTGCACGTTTGGTAGGGTTAACACGATAAGCGTGTTGTTTGATCGGAGGGTGGTCACCCACATCTATGTCATGTTCGAGGACAGTAGTGCAAGACGGAGTGTCAGCAAACAGAGATGGGTAAGTATTGATCAGAGAACACACATCGTTCTGGGCAGCGTCGTCTAAATGTTTTAGGTGGGATTTTAAATTATCCAATATTTCAGAGTTTCTGAGTCGGGAGCAACCCTCAGCGCAAACGAAAACTAAACCATCACTTTCTGGGCTATACTGCGACGGTGATGCTGGCACAACTACCGGCACGGCAGACGGCGCAGCGGGGGATGAAGAGGAGTTTACACCTGCATCACGAACAAAATAAGGCTTCATCAGATTAACATGACACACACGACGTTTTCTCCTACGGTCTGGGGTACCTATAACATAATCTGTGTCACTCAGTTTCTCTTGAACAGTATAGGGCCCACAGAACTTTGCCTGGAGAGAGGATCCAGGAACGGGTAGGAGAGTCAACACTTTGTCACCCACTTCAAATTTCCTCTGCACAGACTTCTTATCAAATTTTCTTTTCATTTTTTCCTGAGACGCGGAAAGAGCCTCGCGTGCAATTTCGCACGCTTTATGCAGACGCTCCCTAAAACAATTTACGTAATCTAATACGTTCTGCTCGGAGATAGCTGTGTCAGACAGATATTTTTCTTTAAGCAGCCGCAAGGGACCACGCACTGTGTGTCCAAACACCAGCTCGACGGGACTGAAACCCGTGGACTCCTGCACACTCTCTCTCACCGCTAGAAGGAGAAGTGGCAGACCCTCATCCCACTCTCTTCCTGACTCGAGGCAGAACTTCCTCATCATGGCTTTTAAAGTTTGGTGGAAACGCTCAAGCGCACCCTGTGATTCGGGATGATACGCACTGGATTTTTGATGCTTGATGGACAGCGATTTTAAGACCTGAGCGAAAATCTTGGACATGAAGTTAGACCCTTGGTCCGTTTGAACTGATTTTGGCAGACCGAAAGTGGAGAAAAAGTTTACTAATGCTCTGACGATGGCTTTGACTTTGATAGTGCGTAACGGAATAGCCTCGGGGAAGCGTGTGGCGGCGCACATCAAAGTCAAGATGTACTGATGTCCTGACTTCGTTTTTGGAAGCGGACCTACACAATCAATGATTATGTGCTCAAATGGTTCCCCTAAAGCCGGGATTGGATGCAATGGAGCGGGAGGAATAACCTGGTTGGGTTTCCCACTGACCTGGCAAACATGGCAAGAACGGCAATACTTGGTCACATCAGACTTCAAACCTGGCCAGAAGAAGTGACGTAGAATACGATGGTAAGTTTTCCTAATTCCTAAATGTCCAGAGAAACTGTCATGTGCGAGGCTGAGTACCTGGGGACGGAATCTTTGTGGTACAACTACTTGTTGAAATACGTTCCAGCCTAGATCACTAGATGAGGGAGGATGCCATTTTCGCATTAACACATCATTTTCAATGCTGTAGACGCGGGGGTTCTGATCGCTGGAATTTGCGGCGAGTAAACAATTGGCCAACGTCGGGTCATTCTGTTGCGCATGAATAAAATCTGTTTTGTTTACCTCAAAAGACAGGTCCGGTGTAGCAGGTAGCATTTTATGAGACACACATTTTTCAGCTTTTTCCACAGGCAGTTCAGCTTTCTCAGGAACAGCTTCAGAACATAGAAAAGAGTCAGACAAGTCAACATCACCGTATTTGCGCTTGTGGGCGCGCGTGACAACACAGGCAGGGAAAACAGAGGGCAGACTGTCAGCAGCAGTTTCAGAAACAAAAACAAAATCGTCGACGGGGTTTTCAATTACTTCAGGGATTGGGAAAACCTTTCCGTTGGCTAGATCATTCCCCAGAATCATAGTAACCCCCTGCACGGGCAAGCGAGCGCGCACCCCGACCGTTACCGGGCCTGAAACGAGAGGTGACTGTAGGAAAACTCTGTGCAGCGGAGCTCGTAACACACTCATTTTCACTCCCCACACCAGAGCATCAGCACCACAAAACGAGCTACGTGAAAAAGGCAACGCGCTTTCCAAAATGAGAGACTGGGCAGCCCCAGTGTCACGCAGAATTACAATTGGCACGCGATCCTCCTCTTTCCCAGTCAGTGAGACGAACCCTTGTGAAATGAAAGGTCGGTAACTGCTGTCAAGACTGTCATTTCCTGGTTCATCACTGACGGGGTTAGGAGTAGAGACTGACCGAACGAAACCAACACTTTTTGGCTTTTTCAATGTGTGAATTTGCTCTTTGCGACGAAGAGACGGGCAATTAGCAATGAGATGGCCAGTATCATGGCAATAAAAGCATTCTCGGACAGACATGGGAACCTGATCAGGGCGCGTTTGACGCTTAGGAGAAACCCTCAAACTCCTCGCAGGTTTAGACAATGGAGCACATTCACGGCGCACAGCTGAAAACGTAGCGCGATGGGTTAACACAAACTCATCTGCGAGAACAGCAGCTTTAGACAACGAATCCACCTTTTGCTCATTGAGATACACAACAACATTCTCTGGAAGACAAGTTTTGAATTCTTCCAGCAGGACCAATTCTCTTAGCTGAGCGAAGTCCTTCACTTTACTTGCAGCTAACCACTTATCAAACAAGAGAGTCTTCTCCCTGGCAAACTCTACATGTGTTTGGTTGGCAGATTTTTCACATGACCGAAACTTTTGGCGATAGGCCTCAGGGACTAGCTCATAAGCCCTTAAAATAGTGGATTTCACAATTTCATAATCCAGACTGTCATCAATGGATAAGCTCGCACACACTTCCTGTGCTTTCCCCACCAGTTTACACTGCAGCAACAAGCTCCACACATCCTTGGGCCATTTCAAAGTGGTTGCGATGCGTTCAAAGGCATTAAAGTAAGAGTCAACCTCACTTTCTCTGAAAGGTGGCACTAAAGCAATTTGTTTGCTTGCATTAAATTGGTCAGGGGAGAATGGATCGGAAGATCTACTCACAATTTGGCTCACTGGGGTAGAGGTAACATTGCGTTGTCGGGAAGGATCCAGCTCCATAGCCCTTATGCGGAGATGCATCAGCTCAACTTCTTTGGTTTTAGCCTCAAGCTCCACCTCTTTCAGGCGCAGGGCGAGCCTAAGATCCTCCGTAACCAATCCTGGTAAGTGTCCGGCTGGGCTAATGTTTGGGATCTGAATGGCAGCAGGAGCCTCCGCCCCTGGCGTCATCCGTCCACTGGCAGCTTGTGGGATGGTTGCAGCAGCTTCTGCTCCCGCATCCACCACCAAACCTCCAGTTGCCTCAACCGGCCGAGGTTTCGACTTCACAATTACCCCTTTATCCAACAGCTGTGCTGTCAGACACTGCTTAATTTCTGCCTTTTTGGCATTCAAAGGCACACTAACGTTAAACAAATTTGCCACCAACAACAAATCTGCCTTTGTGCACCGATCCAACTTGTCCATGGTGGGTTGTTGTGCAAAATCATCCACGTCAAAAGTCATTGTGACTAGATTACCCCCAACACTACAAGAAAACTGCCAACCAAAAACCGCAGACAACCCACAAAACACAATGAGCAAAAAGAATGGCAAAAGAAAAGAGCGGACGAGCCCCCACTTTATGTTACGCCCCAGTCTAGGGGTACCGGAACGTAACATAAGTTTGAAAAGATGGCCCCGCCCTGGTCCCCAAAACCATACACAGAGAAAACCAATTTCTTAATGAATGGTGGTTTATTTTTGCTACACTGGAAATAAAGAAGCTCAGGGGTGAACAAAGGCCAAAATAACAAACAAAACAAGCTAAGTCAGGAGGAGGTGCTGTCTAAACCCTATGTGAAACCAAACCAAACAAAAGACAAGCGCTACACCTTACTCCCTGACCGTGATAAACAGGAGAAAACAACGCAAGGAAACACAACAGGCAGCTCACCCCTTCGGTTCCAGTGCTATTTACAAAGTGCTATTTACAGTGAAAACGAATGTACACACTATATACAAAACTGAGAAAACCGCAAAAAGGCACAGGCACAAATGTCATGGGTTTTGGAGGCCAGGGTCAGGTCTGCTGCTGCTGCTGTCAGTGGCTGCCCCCGGGACAACTGCTGGTGAGGGATTTGAATGTAGCCACATGATCAGGGGACCAATCAGCCGCCAGCTCATCCACTCAGGGACCTGCAAAGACTTAAAGACACAGACACAAAGAAACCCAGCCACCAAATCAAAATATGGCCAGGGCCATAACAGTTTGTAAAGAATAATGGGAGAAGTCAATCTGTAACTGTGTTCCATTTAACAGTAATTTGTGCAAACTTTACATCCCAATACTTGTTGTTGGTTTGTGTGTGATTGTTATCAATGACACACAGTTTGATGAGATTTTTCTACAAACCACTGGACCAACCGGTCCGGACCCAGCTAGGCCCTGATGGTTGCCCTCGCTCGATTTCCCCAGGGTGACTGTAGCTGTTGCATTGTAAAATCTAATTAGTTCCCAGAACGGTATGTTATTTGAAATCTATATGAAACAATGAAACATTTATTTTTTTAAATATTTTTTATTAATTTTTAATTAATTGTTCAAATTAGTCTGACACAGAAAGTGTCACAGAAATCATAATAAGGTTTCTTTGGACAGTACATATCCAAGATAAATGATCATAATTATAATATTTCTGACAGAGTCTAAATTCAATTGAAATCAATCTTGAATCAGGACCTTGTAAATCAGAATTGAATTATTTTTGTTAAGAAATCATCAGACACCCAGGCCGAATGCCAGTATCTGAACTGAATAACCTTAAATGTAAAAAAAGTAAATGAATAAATGATTATTGGGATAACATGTTCATCAACGTTAATTGAACAATTCGAGAGGAATGTGATGTTAATCTGTATTTGCCTGTTTTTGTGTTTCTTCTCTTGGTTTCTCTTTCCTTTTCTTAGACTTTTAAGGGGAGGGGTGCACACCAGCAGTTTTCTTGGTTTTTCTCTTTCCCCCCTCTTATACAGGTTGAAGTATATGTTTTCAAAAAACTTGCAAAATCAAAGTCAATGAATAAATGATTATTGGGATAACATGTTCATCAACGTTAATTGAACAATTCAAGAGGAACGTGATGTTACAGTATAGTATGAGGGGCCGTACAAGCCAAAATTCATTCTTTCACTCTCACATACATATATTTTCACATATTTCCATAAGTGCTCTAACATTTTCGGAGATGCCTGTTCTTCTTTCACACACATATATATTTTCACTCTCACATACATACATTTTCACTCTCACACACATACATTTTCACTCTCACACACATACATTCTTCTTTCACACACATATATATTTTCACTCTCACATACATATATTTTCACTCTCACACACATACATTCTTCTTTCACACACACATATATTTTCACTCTCACATACATATATTTTCACTCTCACACACATATATTTTCACTCTCACACACATACATTCTTCTTTCACACACATATATATTTTCACTCTCACACACATACATTCTTCTTTCACACACATATACATTTTCACTCTCACATACATATATTTTCACTCTAACATACATACATTTTCATTTATGCATTCCTACATTTTGCTCTCATTTACATGCATTCAATATGCATTTAATCTCACAAATAATATATGTATGTAAGCAGAGAATGCATACATGTCAGAAGAAAATATATGTATGTGAATGAAACAGTATAGTGGAAACGGAAGGCTGGGTGTCTGTACCGCTGTGATTGGCTGAGAAGCACGCGCGGGTCACTTTCAAGTGTCTGACAGCATTGAGGGGGGAGAAGAAACTCGAGTTCTTCAGCAAGCTATCGGGGTGTTAAGAAATATTTTATCATCTCCTGAAACGGTCACATCGTTGTCCTCGTCACTTGATCGAGATGGGACGGGCTCAACTTTTTTTTTTACGTGCGCTCAGAATAATGGCACAAAAATAACGCCACAGTAACCCAGAAAGAGTAATATTTCAAACTCCGCCACTCTGTGCTTCTCTGCCACTGCCTCGTTTGAGTTTTGGACGAAATGGATTCTGGGATATTGCATTTCGTCATTTCGAGCTGATTGGAGACCAGAACAGCCAATCAGATATTTTTGCATCCAAGTCTGTGATTGGCTGGTTTTGTGGCACAAAAATAACGCCATAGGTCACAAAATAAACTTTTAAGATATTTTCATGCAAGAATGGTGTTGTGTAAACTTCAAATATCTGCTTGATTCATCAAGACATCACATATTTCCATAAGTGCTCTAACATTTTCGGAGATGCCTGTTACCTATGGCCTTATTTTTGTCCCACTATTCTGAGCGCACGTAAAAAAAATTTGAGCGCACGTAAAAAATAGTTTGCAGGTGCAAGTGTTGCATTTTGAGGAGAAATTTATTTTGAGCGAAGAAAAGCTGAATTTGAGCGAACAAAATTCATTGCCGCGTGCAAAAAATGTATTTCAGTGTTTGCTATTATCCATACACACACACAATAGCAGCCCCTCTCGCTCAGTTTTTGTATTTGCGCTCACGCTCTCAACATTTCTGCCCGTGCGCGCTCAACTCTTTGTGTACGCTGTTATATTGTGCCACAAAACCACAATATAACAGATGGTGATTTTTCATTCTTATGTTTGTTTGTTTTTGTAATGGTATAAACAATGAAAGGTGGTGGATTAGCCAATTGGTCATGATCAACTCTGGGCTGGACCAATTACAATACATCCGTATTGAGAGGAAAAAGAACGCGATTAGTCCCGTACTTCAGCTAGAATGAAAAAAGACAAAGCTGGAGTTATTCTGTCTTTACGTTGCACAGCTGCCTCTTCTCCCCTCATTCTCTCTCCCTCCCTCCCTCTCCTGTTGCTACTTCAATCATGAAACCGATCAATGATCAGCTGATCGTCTTTCTTGTTTGTTTATCTCCCACTTTGCGCCAGAAAGAGGAAACCAGCGGGTGTCGCGCTAAACAACAGCAGCACGTTCAAGCTTGATAAGCTGTTAGAATTTATTTAAAATTAATTTCTAGTATCAGCTGATGTTTGCTGGAGCCAGAGCTGTAAAAACTGCTGCTCATGGTATCGGTTTGGAAACATGAAGGTGATACAAATCATGCATATATACCAACAAGACAGTGTACATCACTGTCACAACAGCGTTTGTTTTAGTTCAAAGGCTTTATGGTTTTTCCTATAATACCTGGTGGTGTAGTCGGTGATTTTTTTGTCAGTTGAGCTTTATATATTATGTTTAACCCGAGTGACCACCCGGTCAGCTGGTGGGTAACTATGGCGTTATTTTTGTGCCACTATTCTGAGCGCACGTAAAAAAAAAAGTTGAGCCCGTCCCATCTCGATCAAGTGACGAGGACAACGATGTGACCGTTTCAGGAGATGATAAAATATTTCTTAACACCCCGATAGCTTGCTGAAGAACTCGAGTTTCTTCTCCCCCCTCAATGCTGTCAGACACTTGAAAGTGACCCGCGCGTGCTTCTCAGCCAATCACAGCGGTACAGACACCCAGCCTTCCGTTTCCATTAAACTCCTTCCGTTTCCACTATACTCTTTCATTCACATACATTATTCTCTTGCATACATATATTTTCTTCTGACATGTATGCATTCTCTTCTTACATACATATATTATTTGTGAGATTAAATGCATATTGAATGCATGTAAATGAGAGCAAAATGTAGGAATGCATAAATGAAAATGTATGTATGTGAGAGTGAAAATATATGTATGTGAGAGTGAAAATATATGTGTGTGAAAGAAGAATGTATGTGTGTGAGAGTGAAAATATATGTGTGTGAGAGTGAAAATATATGTATGTGAGAGTGAAAATATATGTGTGTGAGAGTGAAAATATATGTGTGTGAAAGAAGAATGTATGTGTGTGAGAGTGAAAGAATGAATTTTGGCTTGTACGGCCCCTCATAGTATAGACAAAAACCTGCAGGTGTGGCATGGTGGCCAAGTGGCAAGGTGTTGGTCTTGTAAACCAGAGATCATGGGTTCAATCCCCATCCGTGCCTTTAGTACGAGCTGAAATCCCACAGTAATTAAAAACCTATTTGATTCTATGCTTGGGTGAACAAGTTGCTTTGAGTGGGGCAAACACTCTGCTCCCAATAACCAGAAACACTGAACAGAGCTTTAGACATGACTCTGGTGCCACAACATCACTGTTGTTGGCGCTTTACTCACAGGTTTATATATTTAACAGAATATAACACACGTTATGAGGAGTCAAAGTGGACGATCCAAACAGGATATCTGACAACAGGAGACATTTACAAATGCATATTTACACTGATAATTCATATTGATCTTAATATTAACATTAAAAAAATGTTTTATACAATAAACGGAAAGGAGAGTCTTCCAGTGGGACGATCATTTTTGTAACTGTTCACCCAAACACTTTTTCTATATTTCTAAAAAACAAACACACAAAAAACTAACAACAAGTTTTGGGATGTACAGAGTTTGTACACATTACTGTTAACAAGAACATACAAACACTCATCTAAAAAAAAGTTAATTGGACAATAGTTTAAATGCTCGTGCTACATGTTTATTGAGATTGTCTGTCTGTGACGGTATCTTCTCCCACGTCTGGGGACACCGAAGGCCTTGTGGGGTCTCCTGCGTCTGCGAACGGGGCGAGAAGACCTCGCATATCTGCGTCTGTGTCCACACGGCATTGTCAGTACACGTGACCTGCTCCGTGTCATGGATTCTATTTATGGACTCACCTGACAACATTAGTGATGCCGGTTCACGCCAGATTTGAAATAAAATGTGCAGCAAATCAGCTGATTCCCAAATCACATCGTGTTGTGGAATTGGATTACGTACGTGTTACATAGTTACTTGAGCATTTCTACTTGATGGAACCAGCAAGGAAGAGAAGATTTTCCCCTGTCTGGCAACATTTTGATCTCATCTCTCCTAATAAAGTATCCACACAGTATATCACAAATGGCCTGTATTTATATAGCGCTTTAATAGTCCCTAAGGACCTCAAAGCGCTTTACATATCCAGTCATCCACCCATTCACACACTGGTGATGGCAAGCTACATTGTAGCCACAGCCACCCTGGGGCGCACTGACAGAGGCGAGGCTGCCGGACACTGGCGCCACCGGGCCCTCTGACCACCACCAGTAGGCAACGGGTGAAGTGTCTTGCCCAAGGACACAACGACTGAGACTGTCCAAGCCGGGGCTCGAACCGGCAACCTTCCGATTACAAGGCGAACTCTTGAGCCATGATCGCCCTGATAAGTAATGATAAGTACCATAATATAAAAAAACAACACCACAGATTCCTATAATCTGATTTCTGTCTTTTAGTTTATTAAAGAGTGAAGCTCCACACACTAGTTTCTGTCATTATCCAACACGATCTCACTCCCAAAGCGTAAAAGTTTACGCCAGAGGTTCCCAAAGTGTGGGGCCCGCCCCCTAGGGGGGGCGCAGAGCCATTGCAGGGGGGGCGCGGTATGAAAAAAAAAAAAAAAAAAAAGAGCGCTTGGACACTGTGGACAGGTTTTTGACGGGGCTCCCACACAAACGCAAAGCAGGAGATGAAGCATCGCCAAATATGTTTCCAAACCAACTTCCTTCCAAGCCAAAGACAGGAAAATATGGTGAAGCATATCTTCCCTTTGGCTTCACCTGCACAAGTGCCAAGGTAGGCCTCCCCTGCAAAATTAGTTTCCCTGCGTCGGGAGCAGCGCTGGGCTCCCAAATCACGGACAAACAGTATCCCACATTCTTGATTTTTAGTTCACAAACACTTCTTGTAATAACTAACTACTCCTGACATTTTGGAGATGTTAGCTCTTTATGCAGTAAAGTTACAGTGGGATACAAATAATATCAGGCTGATCCTGCCGTAATTTGTTCCCCCGGTTCAAATCACGGATAAACAGTATCCCACAGCTGTTTTTGTTTTTGAACCCATTTTGCACAGAGAGGCATTTTTTGAAAAATGTATTGATAGCAATGTTGAATATTATTACACAGGAAAAAAACAACTACACGTAAAATAATTACACCGTGACGCCTCTGCCTTTCTAAATGGAGGGACAGTAACTGCGTGTGTGTATGTAAGCGTGTAAAACCTGCAGATAGTCAGATTAACAGTATTTTGTCTCTATCTGCCATTCTGCAATTCATCTCATGTAAACAATAACGTGGCGCACAGCGTGACGTGAATAGAGGCACATACCTTTGACGTTGCGTGACGAACTCTGTAATCCTCGTCCACACATAAACGCAAAAAAGGAGTTTTAAATAATCTCCGTTTTCGGTGAATCGCAACGCCGTTTACGTGTTGACGAAAGGCCCAAACGCATAGAAACAGCTGAGTTTTCAAAAATACCCGTGTAAGTGTGGACGCAGCGAGTTAGTAGTGTATTTTATTACCACCTGTAATTTATTGCCGTTTACTTGTATTTGCTTAATTGTTTACTAAATGTTTGAGGTGTGAAATAAACCGCAATGGAGTTTGTAAACAAAATGGGTGTGTGTGTTTGGAGGATGTGTTTGTGTGTGTGTGTGTGTGGGGGGGGCGAACATTTCTCTTGTAAAAAAGGGGGGCCTGGCAAAAAAAAGTTTGGGAACCACTGGTTTACGCCAGGTGACAAATCGTCAACATATTACGTTTTCGGGCACCCAACACGTTCCTAAATGACGAGATCGGAAAAATGAGGAAATATGAGAACCGTTTGGAATCAATCTACACATGTTTGCTCTTTTTCTTAAAATCGCTTGGGAAAACACTATTTAACGTCATTAAAGTGCTGATTAAAGGTAGGGTAGGCTTAGGGCTGGAATACAGGGCTGGAACGTCTATTACCGCGGGACCGTCATTCCACTGGATTTCATCCATAACCCACCGCTTACCATAAGAACGCGGAAGGTCACCTTTCGCGTTCCCCAGGAACGCCGCGGGACGTGACAAAACGTCGGGATGTTACGCCTCAGGAGTGACAACGTTCTGCCTTATCCAGATGTACATAATCATGATTGCACAGTTAGACAATCATACCAAAACTCCTGATAGTTTCCACTTTCTCTTTCGTATCAGACATACTGAGACAATATTCGGGATAAATAACCATGAAAACAATTTATTTATTCAGTTTAGAGGTTTACACATCACATCATTATAATCATTGAGCCTGTTTCACTTGAATCGTCCACTTGATGGCGCAGAAGAGCAAATGAATCAATGAATTCAAACCATGAGTCGACCAGTTGGATGGAAAGCTTCAGTTCATCACGAGGCTTCATCTCACCATCACTAGGTACAGCCTATGCTCAGTGATGTATGCAGTGCTTAAAGGTTTTAAATCACCTTGTGTTGAACTCGGAGCTGAAGCTGGAGTGATAGCGTGTTCATTTGTTTATTTTCTTTCTTCAAACTGCAGATCTGACTGAGTCATTTGAACCCTTTATGAAGAATCTTGATAGGCAAAAAGCGATCAAAGCAGAGGTATGAGGTCATAGATTGTGGTGCAGAGCTGCGTTCAGCCATGCAAACACATGCAAAGTTTCATGCCTGAAGCAAATAGTTTGCTGACATCTGGGTACTTTTTCCTTTTGTATAAATGCATATTAAAAAAATAAATAAATTAGACAATATTCAAAAAACTTAATCGAGAACAGGCACAGTATTTCACTCCCTGCATGGACGCTTTGCTAAACCTGATCATGTCTCTGCTGGAGCTGTGCTTTAGGTGTTTAACAAGCTATAATTGAGCAATGTTTTCATAGCTTTGGTTTTGCTTAAAATGTTCGTATTCAAATGGACTCATTAGCTGTGGTTCAGCAATAATGAGCAATGAACTACTTGTTTTGTATACCAAAGCAGTTGTGCTATTGTAACGGCGAACTGGACTGCTGAGCCAGTAGATTAAAAATTTGCCAGTTTTGGATTTGAATTCAAAATTTGAAGCCAACACCTGAAAAAAGTCTTCCACACATTTATTATCGCAGCAAGCTGACACTGTGTGTGTTTAAAACTACAAAGCAGAGATGTTGACCCCATAAGATGCAGTCAGCAGCCTTAGCTCTGTTAGACCAGTAGGTGTGCAGGAGCCCTGTTTTTAAATGATGTCATTACATGTGTTGTGTTTGAACCTTGGTTCAAACACAACCTTTGGTTATTTACTTGCTTTGTTTGTTGTTGCGTTCTCAATAATAATAATTCTCTGTAATGATAAATATTTTCTTTCAGTGTCTGTTTTCTGTGACCTTTTGAATGAAAGGAGGAAAGCACAATAAATGTGACCTTTGAGAGGAAATCTATCTGTATTTAACATTTATAAGTGTGCTTTCTTACTTAAAGTGTAATGAGCTTTATATTCAATATTTTATTCTTATTTTTGTATCTTTAAGGTCTTGAGCATCAAGTGGTGTTACTTCTCTCTCACTTAATTTTCACATGTCATATGAAGTGATAAACCTTCCACTGAAATGCTTTGCCTAACAGAAGAGAGAGAGATAAAAAGGAGCTGTGACTCCCTCAAGGTTTTGCAAATTATGATATTTAAATTTTTTTATCAACTTCAAACATATTCCGTAACAGGACAGACACCAGGAGGTCCAAACGTCTAGTCCAACTCTTATACATTTATGGTAATGTGGATGACATCTGAAAAAAGAGGATTTTAAATGGTTTTAATATGGGTGTGGCATGACTGCTGTAGGCTACACAACTCATGATATGTAGTCATGAAATGTTTTCTGTCAGCAGTAGTTGATGTGAGCACGCCTGCAGGCACGTAAATGACAGCAGCACAAGCTTCTGCGTGTGCTTTGCATGCAGGTAAATAGTCACATTGAGACAGAAGGCATCAATTATGTTTTTTTCTTATTGAATGTGAAACCGTATATACATGGGTGTATTTTGAGTCCAGTGTGGACACAACCTTTTTCTGATTTCGGTTAATGCTGATCCCCACCAAACTTTTCAAACCTACTCAGTTCAATTCCATTAAGTTTTATTTATATTGCTCCAAATCACAACAACAGTCACCTCAAGGCGCCTATTATTATATTGTACATTATACTGTAAGGTAAAGGCCCTACAATAGTACAGAGAAAATAGTGCAGAAAAAAACCAGACAATCAGACAACCCCACCTTTTAGCACTTGGCAACAGTGGGAAGGAAAAACTGCCTTGTAACAGGAAGAAACTTCCAGCAGAACCAGGCTGCATTCACTGTTTCTCTCAAATGTGCTGCAATCTCAGCCTAGATTTATTTGTAATTAGTAATTATAAACCTATTTCTAATCGGCCATTCCTCAGTGAAACATTTGAAAAATGTTTACAAACAACTAAATAAGCAATTTTCAACTTATTGACTTTATAAGTGCCAGTTAGGGTTCAGATTGAATCATAGCACAGAAACAGGTCAGTGACCTAAAGATCAAAAGTGATTCACAGAAAGTCTCATTCTCATTCTTGGGTGATCTCATTGCTGCTTTTGACTCCGTGCATCATGACATTTTTATTCAAAGGCTTCATGACTCAGTTGTTTTAACAGGTCAGGTTCTTGACTAGCTCTCATTGTATCTACAGGGAGTGCAGAATTATTAGGCAAATGAGTATTTTGTCCACATCATCCTCTTCATGCATGTTGTCTTACTCCAAGCTGTATAGGCTCGAAAGCCTACTACCAATTAAGCATATTAGGTGATGTGCATCTCTGTAATGAGAAGGGGTGTGGTCTAATGACATCAACACCCTATATCAGGTGTGCATAATTATTAGGCAACTTCCTTTCCTTTGGCAAAATGGGTCAAAAGAAGGACTTGACAGGCTCAGAAAAGTCAAAAATAGTGAGATATCTTGCAGAGGGATGCAGCAGTCTTAAAATTGCAAAGCTTCTGAAGCGTGATCATCGAACAATCAAGCGTTTCATTCAAAATAGTCAACAGGGTCGCAAGAAGCGTGTGGAAAAACCAAGGCGCAAAATAACTGCCCATGAACTGAGAAAAGTCAAGCGTGCAGCTGCCAAGATGCCACTTGCCACCAGTTTGGCCATATTTCAGAGCTGCAACATCACTGGAGTGCCCAAAAGCACAAGGTGTGCAATACTCAGAGACATGGCCAAGGTAAGAAAGGCTGAAAGACGACCACCACTGAACAAGACACACAAGCTGAAACGTCAAGACTGGGCCAAGAAATATCTCAAGACTGATTTTTCTAAGGTTTTATGGACTGATGAAATGAGAGTGAGTCTTGATGGGCCAGATGGATGGGCCCGTGGCTGGATTGGTAAAGGGCAGAGAGCTCCAGTCCGACTCAGACGCCAGCAAGGTGGAGGTGGAGTACTGGTTTGGGCTGGTATCATCAAAGATGAGCTTGTGGGGCCTTTTCGGGTTGAGGATGGAGTCAAGCTCAACTCCCAGTCCTACTGCCAGTTTCTGGAAGACACTTTCTTCAAGCAGTGGTACAGGAAGAAGTCTGCATCCTTCAAGAAAAACGTGATTTTCATGCAGGACAATGCTCCATCACACGCGCCCAAGTACTCCACAGCGTGGCTGGCAAGAAAGGGTATAAAAGAAGAAAAACTAATGACATGGCCTCCTTGTTCACCTGATCTGAACCCCATTGAGAACCTGTGGTCCATCATCAAATGTGAGATTTACAAGGAGGGAAAACAGTACACCTCTCTGAACAGTGTCTGGGAGGCTGTGGTTGCTGCTGCACGCAATGTTGATGGTGAACAGATCAAAACACTGACAGAATCCATGGATGGCAGGCTTTTGAGTGTCCTTGCAAAGAAAGGTGGCTATATTGGTCGCTGATTTGTTTTTGTTTTGTTTTTGAATGTCAGAAATGTATATTTGTGAATGTGGAGATGTTATATTGGTTTCACTGGTAAAAATAAATAATTGAAATGGGTATATATTTGTTTTTTGTTAAGTTGCCTAATAATTCTGCACAGTAATAGTCACCTGCACACACAGATATCCCCCTAAAATAGCTAAAACTAAAAACAAACTAAAAACTACTTCCAAAAACATTCAGCTTTGATATTAATGAGTTTTTTGGGTTCACTGAGAACATGGTTGTTGTTCAATAATAAGATTATTCCTCAAAAATACAACTTGCCTAATAATTCTGCACTCCCTGTATTCTATCATATGTTATCCTATGCCTGTAATCGAAATGAGTGAATCATTATACTGCTGTAAGCCGCATCATACTTCTTATTATAGAGAGTATAATCATTATGTAGTTTTAGTTTGCATTATACTTCTGAATTAGAAGAAGGTGATAACTATTAGATTTATTAAACTGATTTGTATTACATTAGACTGCTGATTTATTGTGAATGAATGATATTCAGGGCTCGCAAAATTTCAAAATCCCTGGTAGCCCTTCGGGCAGGCACTCTTCAGTTTGTGGTAGCCCAAAATAAATTTAAGTAGCCCGAATAAAAAAAGAGAGCAATTTTTTGATTGATGTTTTGTTTCGGAAACAAAACATTAATCAAAAATTGTTGAAACACAAATTACAACATTGTATAAAAATTACAATCATCAACTCAAATACTTGGTTCTAATTGAACAGAAATTTCTATGAACTTGTAAGAACTGTGTAGACCATGAATCAGTCTGTGTCAGATCCTGAATTTGAAATTTCCACTGAAGTCACGGGTAAGAGATAAGTGAAACCAAGATCTAGGACATTTTTTTTTGAAGTTTGCAAAGACTGCTAAATTTTAATAATAATAATATTATTATTATTATTAATAATAATAATAATAATAATAATGCATTGGATTTATATAGCGCTTTTCAAGGCACCCAAAGCGCTTTACAATGCCATTATTCATTCACGCTCACATTCATACACTGGTGGAGGCAAGCATTTCTTGCATTTCTCACGGGTTCTAATGGGGGTCTTTCTTAAAATTACTGGTCCCAGTAACAAAGGCGCTTGTCGACTCAGAAATCGAGGGAAAACCAACAACACACCCGGCAGAACATTATGTTATTTACAGGGGTGCACATAAGTGGTCCGCAGGTGCGCATTTGCTGTCAAAATAAAAGACGCGCACCAGATAAGAAGTTGCAACGCGCGTTTGCGTACATATTAAAGGCACTGTTTTTGTCCGCTAGAGTGGGATTTTCACGGCATATTCTGCACCACATCTCTGTGCGTTCATCACTTGTTTGAAGCCAGCTCACCTCCTGCAACCACTTTTCCGAGTATACGCGCTTCTTTTGCGGTTCGGACTCCTTCTGACGTTTCTTTGGAGGTGGAGGAACAGCAAAGTAATTGCTTAAAGGAGCTTGCTTCTTCATCTTTAAGAGTTCTAAACAAATGTCTGTCCTCCTCCAGAAAATCTTATGTACGCAAACGCGCGTTGCAACTTCTTATCTGGTGCGCGTTTTTTTTATTTTGACAGCTGCGGACCACTTATGTGCACCCCTGGTTATTTAGCTTGTCATATTCCAGCCACAGAAATTCTTTTGTCCATGAAACCATAAAGCTGCACTTTCTTTTTGCCTCATAGTCTGATTTGTCATAACTTTTCCGTTTTGTGGTAGGCTTTTCTTTGGCGGTCACTTCTTCACCCTGACTTGTCTTATTTGGCTCAGCAGAACTAAAATATATATCCTGCTGCTTTTACACACGCACTCACATAGCGCTCAGCGATTCTCTGCGCGATCAACCTCTCACATGTTTAAGCTTGCTGTGGGAGATTTCACTTGTCAGGTTTGAATAGTAAGCTAATGAGTGATAAGACGATGTCAGAGCAATTGGTGCGCAATTAATTGTCACTCACCAATCAGTGCTGCAGCTCTCTACACACAGTCCGCGCGATCGCAAAGTGAAAGCAAAAAACAAGCGCAAATTCAAACGCGATTTCACTATGTCACATATTGACAGTGGTTCCCCGATGCCAATGACACAATTACTCAGCTACATTTCCGAAAGAATGCAAAAGCAATGACATATATTTTTCCTTCCTATGATAGCCCGACGGGCAGGGCTGAGCAGTAGCGGTTTTAGATACGGGCGACACGGGCGGTTGCCCGGGGCGGCATCACGGGCATCGGCAAAAAAAAAAAAAAAAAAAAAATTGCTCGTATTCATGCTGCCCCGACATCATGCCAGCGCATATTGGGAATGGCATAGGCACCGATCGGTTTTCTATCGCCCATTTGCTGGGAGTAAGGGCGCCCTCCGTTTGCGAGGTGCGCCTGCTGCTTGCGGCACAGGGAGGAGAGGGCGGGGCGGCGGGGGATTCTCTGGGTGGCTGGAGCAACATCTAATAACCAACTTGCAAAATAAAACAAAATAAAAACAAACCAACAACACGAAAACAGCAGACATTATGATACAGACTTATAATTTGCACCGATATTTTTTTGAAATTCTATAGGCGAAAAGTGAGCGCGAGAGCCCTCGGTGCGCCTGCTCGCTGCTGAAGTCAAAGTAAACTTTATTGTCATCTCCGCTACATACAGTCCAGTATACAGAGAGACGAGACGACGAGGCTCCAGTTACAGCAGTGCAAGTAAACAAACAACAAATATAAGAAGAGTAAGAAAATAAATATACACTTTAGGACTCGGGGTAAAGGGATCAATAACAATTTAAAATGTATATTTTATATTTTGTTGATTTAAAGTCTCACACACAACCCGTTTTTAAAGTTTAAAAAAAAGAGAAAAGAAGAGGAGTGTAGCGACTTCCACAGTCGCTAGAGGCCGGGGACTGAGCCTGCCTATTTGCCTGACGCGCTGTCAACTTTACGCAATAATGCGAGAGGTGGAATTGCTTGCTTGTTTATTAAAGTGCTTGAAAAGTTTACAGAGCAATGTGATCAGCTCGCGATTCAAACTCTTAAAACATCACAGCTCTAATGCAACAAGGGGAAACTCGTTGTGCTGCATTCAACAAAAACTACAGCTACCCAGCCCTCCTCTCTGTCAAAATCAAACCAGTGAAAGACAGACTGACAACGCCCTCTTAATGTCCCACGTGACTCTCGTTACACATCACCATAGCCAAACAAATGAAAACCCAGTGATCATTAAAATTCAATACATTTAATTATGGCTCCTACAAGGAGAAACGAGCAAAAGATACAGGTAAGCAGATGTGTCATTGGATAATGGCAGGTCATGTATCCTAAAACATGAAGAATCAGAATACTTTCTTAATCCCTAAGGAAATTATGTGGGTTACAGTTGCTCCAAGAAGAAATGGTAAAAATAGTAACAGTAAGAGACTAAACTCCAAACAATATATACAATAATATAATATTAATTAGTCAGTGTCAATTGTTGATTTGTCCTGTTCCCATTATATGACGAATTATGATGTCTGGTAGCCGTTTGCATACTATGCATACTCTCTCTCTCTTCATATATAGGGTCATATACAGTTAAGCCCATAATTATTCATACCCCTGCCGAATTTTGACTTAAAGTTACTTTTGTTCAACAAGCAAGTTCTTTTTTGAGCAGAAATGACACAGGTGTCTCCCCAAAGATAATAAGACAATGTACAAGAGGCATCATTGTGGAAAAAAATATTTCTCAGGTTTTATTTATATTTTAGCAAAAAGTATCATGTCCAGAATTATTCATACCCTTCTCAATAATCAATAGAAAAAAGCCAGAGGGTGTGTTCGCCCGGGGCGCCAAACAGGCTAGGACCGCCACTGGGGCTGAGATAGATTTTGGTAGCCCGACTGGAAAGTTCGCTAGCCCCGGGACGTCAGGCTAGCGATTTTGCGAGCCCTGATATTGTTTTATGATGCATTATACTGCTGAGGTATAAGAAATACTGTTTTTAGAGAGTCTGATTTGAGAGCCTTATTTGTCTGATTAGAAAAAAACAGAACATACTGCACAGGAAGCCAAGGTCATAACTTAGGCTCACGGAGAGAGAAAGAATGTGAATGTTTAGGTTTTATGACAAGGTGGAGGGGGGGCTGAAGGTATAAGAATCTGAGGAACGCTCAGACACTTCGAGATCAGGCGGACACCCTTCCGCGCTCATCTCCCCTCCGGATGGTTTATGCTCAAAAGTGTCGTATGGAATAATGAGAATTGTATGGAATAAAAGATTGTTGATTGAGCATTTATACACCGAGTATTGTTGTTCCTTCAGCCCAAAGATCAAAAGAATTGGGAGGATTTAACACAATACTTTGCAGCTGTACCTTGTACTTTTAAAATATTTTATATGGGATATGTACTCATCACTTCTTATCATCTGTATGAAACAATTTAAAATAGTAAAGTGTAAATATGTAGGATAAATATAGAGTTAAAATTGAAATGGAGTAGAAGAAGAAACTTCATGAAACTTTACCACTCAGTAAATTTGTTCTAAAGTCAGAGCTCAACACTTCCAGCGCTTTGAAAAGACTCCATCACACGCCAGTCACATGATCACTAATCTGAAAATGAGCTCAAACCAACCAGTTTGGCTCCAGTTTTTATCTAAGAGCCCCAGTGGGTGTGAAACAGCTACTGTAGCTCCATTCAGAGATGATATCAGCCAGCCTTCCCTGTGCCCATCTATTCTTCCTCATGGCTTTTATTCAAGTTTGATTATGAAAGCTGAACATGTCCTTTTAACCAGTGCAAAGCTCTGCAGCATTCCTCAGAGTATTCTGCTGTCTAAGGCCTTCGTGAGGGGAAAACATTGAACCATTGGACTTAAACACCACACCCATGAGGTAAACACACTCCTTGCTAGTATGAAACCTATTTTTACACACTCCTGTGCACACAAAGTATGTGCTAAACGTGCATGCTCATGTGGCATGTAACTAAAGCTCTGCTGTGCTGAGAATGTTGCCCTTTTAAGACTAGGAAGTAAAGAGAAACCGGAGCAGGGCTCAGGAGTGGGAGGGCCGGGCTGCTGAATAACAGTTGTGACGTTACATTTTCCTGTTTAACAGCTAGTCCTGTTATCTATTCATGCCAATTTATGCAGCAGGAGTCACCTGATCTGCTGTCAGTAAGAACACAGGAGTGGTTGGATAACTTCCATTACAGAAGAAAAGCTGTAAGTATGAGCAGAAAGTTTTTTATTTAATTCTTAAACTGTGAAACAGATCAGGTCAAGCAGCATCAATTAATTCAAAAGAGGAACAGCACATGTGCACCACTTATTGGACAGTTGTTTAGATAGCCGGCTTGCTGCACAAAGCTAAATCCTGAGTATTCAAAGAGTACAGTAATAACACATGTAAAATTCCCACATACATGCTTCAGTCAGCACATAGATTCATACAAGAGTGGCGTGATGGACATCTTTTTTTTTGCAGTATTCAGATGTGCTCTGTGTAAGGTGATTTGAAAAGACTGGGGAATTTTAGGGGTTTTTTTGCCGGCAAGGTCAAACTGGCTAAAACTTTCCTTTCTGAGATCATCACAAATGATTCTAAGAAATAAATGACCATAAAAGGTCTTGTAGCAGAAGCAACAACTGCAAAAGTAACAACTGTACCGTCTGCTGGTACAGTTCAAACACGGAGTCCCCAGGATGTGAGGTATCTTTTATAATGTTTTGAGCTTTTTTAAGACAGTGGGTATTGTTTAGATCTTCCAGTGTGGGGAGAGGGCAGCCAGTGACCTTTTGGGCAGTGTTAATGACCCCTTGGAGTGCTTTCCTCTGAGCCACTGTGCAGCTAGTGTACCAGATACATATGGAATAGGTTAGTACACTAATGTCCAGATGAACAGAATCAACTTTTAGAGATACCAGAGTTACATCTTTATAAAAGCATTGCTGCTTATCATTAGACATATCATAAAGAGACATTATAAACATTAAAAGCAAACAAAGTCAAAGATTTCATAAAAATCAGAGAAAAGCTATTAAAATAATCAGCAGAACATCAACACAACATTCATCAAATTCTAATTCAAATCTAAAGAAGTGTTCATTACAGTGTCATTACAATCTGGCATTTATGTAGTTAACATCTGAAGCATCTGAATCTGCCCACTGGTCACATGACAAAGGGAAATTGATATATGGTGGAATCTGGAGTCTGTGTTTGCACAACACAGAACACTTTCTTGTTAAGCGTCAAACTTGAAGAGGAAACATGCAGCGACTCTTTATACTCACGCTCAGCCTGATACCATGGATCCCAGGTATTCACTGTGACTGTGTGCATTTGATTAGAGAAGTCAGACAAAAAGATTTTCAAGCTGTTTTCAGGTTCACATAATTGGAAAAAACAAAGATAATTTAATGTGTGTGCCGCCTCCTCCTCACTTCTCTGCTGTGCTTTTGGCAAATACTCTTGTTAAAATGTATGATACTCCTTAGGCTTGCTTCTCTGTACAATTTTATGACTTTTCAGTATTAACTGTTCGTTTAAGACGGACTAGAAGGTTGTTAAAACCCAGTGGGAGTTTCCCCCCAAAGAGGGACAAAAGGACCCCCTGATGATCCTCTACCTAATCACATGAGCCAAAGGAAACTGAAGCGGGTTATTATGGTGCAAGTGTTGCCAAAGTCCACACCTTTTATTTATAGATAACAGGTGTCCGATGTGAGCAACTGCTCTGTTAAAGTTGTGTCATGACTAAAAGTTTCATTTCAAATTGGTGTTTAACATTTAATCATTTCCACTTCTTGTCAGCTGTTCTCTGCTGGGTGAGCACTAAGAAGGAGTTTACTGGCCCGGAGGGTGGATCCCTCACTGTCGAATGTCGATATGGTTCTCACTATGATAAACATGTCAAATACTGGTGTCATGGGTGGACGACAACTTTCTGCGAGATCTTGGCTCGAACTGATGAGACCTCCTCGGCCAATCAAGACAAAGTGAGCATTTCTGACGACCGGGGCAAGTACATGTTCACAGTGACCATGAAAAACCTGAAAGAGACGGACTCTGGGTGGTACTCGTGTGGTGTAATAATAGGTAACGAATGGCAGGCCGATGACATTGCTAACACTGAAGTGAAAGTGTTTCATGGTGAGTAATGGAGAAATTTTGAGATGATAAACATTTATTGACCCACAGTTTTAAAGAAGTTTGTTGCATTTTCATGATCTCTGCAGGTGTGAGAGTTGTGAACAGAATTGTGAGTGGGGAAGAAGGAAGTAGTCTCACGGTTCAATGCCTTTACACTCTGAGACTCAGGTATTTGGTTTTCCTTTGGAGGATTTTATCCACATTTTATCCTTTAAAACCCTTAGAACTGTCCTTAAAGAAGCACTGATCACACTTCAGTAAATGTGGGAATTTGTCCAGAAACTTTCATTGGTATCAAACGCTGGTGGACAGTGAGCATTCACTGACTCTCCTGTGACTGCCTGTCAACAGACTAAGTGAGAAGAAGTGGTGTCGGAGAGGAGACGCGAGCTCCTGTCTGTCGACGGGTTCTAAAGGGAGTTACGAAGATGCTTCAGTGGCCATCAGCGATGACATAACTGGGGCTTTCAATGTAACCTTAAAGAAGCTGCAGATGAGCGATGCTGGCGGGTATTTATGTTCTGCAGGGCAGCAGCAAGTAGATGTACAGGTTCAGGTCAGACCACACGGCTCTACTAGTAAGTTGATAAAGAGCCTTTCATTTTTTTGGACATAAAAAACATAACAAATTATACTTTTGAGCTTTGCTGTCTAACTGACTCGAAACTGTGATAATTAAACTTCATTATGGATTTTCTGTGTGCTGATATCATCAAGGATGATTTTTTTTCATCACAGGGAGTTTAGAGTTATTCAACATCCTTATGTTGAATAACTCTAAACTTCCCTCTCTAGAAATGCACCCCGTATATTTTTATTGCTATTCAGCCAACATTTAAAAGATTTATGACACAAAAATCACATGTAACACAGTTGGCTGTAAAAGAAATGCAACTGATAGGAGCAACACAGCTGACGGCATGCATTAAGAGGAAAAGAGAATCCTGTATTCAGATAAAAACATTTTTATTTTCTCTCTCTGTTTCTATAAATATTAAGTGCTTCTCTCAAAATCAGCATGTGGTGCATTAATTAGACTAAGTCTAAATCAAGATAGAATGTGTTATCCAAGGAAAACAGGGTGACAGGTAACAAATGGGCAATTCTTTAGTTTTAGGCCCTCGCTAACATGTCACCTCTAAATGCAGCCTAGTGTTAATTTGAATAGCAAAACTTGACATTTAGCTAAATGGCCAGGAAAAAATAAATGATGGAAACAGTTGATTTTTTAAAAATTAATTAAAAACAACTATGATATTTATCATTGCTTGAAATGAATGTTTGGCCGATAAAGCTCGTTGACATGAAATTTACCCCTAACTGTAGAACGAACCAAAAATTGCAAAAATGCTAAACAGACATAGTCTGAGATTGTGTCATTATTGTGTATCATTGGTTGCAAATGATTTTAACACACATAATGTCATTTTGTGTTATAGACAACATTATTTTAAGTGAAAGAAAACCTACTAAGACCCTTCCCATGTTTCACAGTCCTTACATGCTAATACAGGCATATTTACCATCTCTGTGTTCTTAGGTTAGAGTAATAGCAAATTTCCAAGATAAATAAATGATTACAGCTTATCATTTGCATAACCTATTAGCATTTTAAATCATGCATTGTAGGTATTTGTGTGATTGCTTGGCATTTTCTCCATGTCACCTTGCAGCTACTGAAATGGGAAGAAGCAGCTTTAAAGATCAATATGTGTTTGTGACAGATGGCAGAGGCTCTCAAGTCTCTACTTGTTCAGGGTATCGATTATTAAAAGTCACCTATGAACAATATTGATGTTAGGATGCTGGAAACACTCTTTACCTATAACAGCATATTTACAGAGTTGTAACAGTATTTTTTTTAGCGCTACAATATTTTTGCCTTCAGAAACAGAGCCCGTGACAACCCCACCTACTCCGAGTCAGCCCTGGTACCATTACCGGTAAAAGTCAGCACTTTTTTATCTTCACTTTAATGGATGTCGAAGGTGGATTGTCTGCTCAGTCTGCTTTGTGCCTGCTTCCTAGTTACATGTTGGAGTCTATAGTGGGGTGTTCGTCTCTCCTGCTTCTAGTGGGCTTGGCTGTATTGGCAAGAAAGATACTGCGCAGTAAGGCAACTTCATATTCCTTTGAATTTTAAATTATTATTAAGTGTGTGTGTGTGTGTGTGCGTGCATCAGCCACAAATTCTATATATAAATAAAGATTTATACGATATAACAAAATGCATTAAATATATCTGACTACTAATTTGCGTTTATATTTTGGGCATTCTTTCTAGAGAAGGCTTCTTCACGCTTTAAGGAGACAGAAGAGATATTCCCTGTAAGCCCCCATTATCATGGCCATCTCTGATCTATTACACTCCTTAAGAAACACAATTATCAGGGATATTTTTGTAATGATTAGATCACTCATTCTCCTTTCTGTCAACTACAGGATAATCCAAAGGGCATGAGAAACCTGCAACGAAGCAAGGAACACATTATTAAAATCGACAACAAGGGTACAATTAACCTACTTGCTTACTAAGATCATTTTGTGAATTGTTAATTGTTACTCGTTGTAACTGAATGTAATTTTTCTATTAATTTGCTACACAGAACATATGGTCTTTGTTCCAGTATCTTTTTTACCAAACCAAATTATGTCTGAACAAAGCTATATGTTCTGCTTCCTGCAATATAAATTTGGCACATTATAGACTTGGCTTATATAGACTCAGTATTTTAGACTCAATAAAATTAATCAAAATACACGTGTATAATTATATGTGACTTTTTATTTATGTACCAGACTCTATGTATTTTTGCAACCTGTGACCTTTTTTGCTCATTATAGGGGTCTTATGGCAAAGTAGCATTTAGATGGTAATCTATGCGTAAAACGTTCCTTTTTAGTTACACTTCAATAGACCTATAGAGTGTTTGGGGCTTCCCATGATGCACTGATGGTTTCTTCTTCACTAACCTTTTTTCACTCTCTCCGTGCTTACATGCCACTTTGCATTGAATCATCATTATTAATCTCTGGCCCTCCTTCACTGTGTATTTAATTTGTCCTGTCTTGCTCAACAAACCGGTCAGTGCAGATGTCTTCCCCTCCCTGAGCCTGATTCTGACAGAGGTTTCTACCTGTTAAAGGGAAAAGGGAGTTTTTCCTTCCCACTGCTGCAAAGTTCTTGTTCAGGGTTAGCTTTTTGTAGTTATATATAACACCTCAAAGCGAGTGTTGTGATTTGGAGCTAGATAACTAAAAATAAATTGAATTGAATCTGCCAATCAAAGTTGCAGCTGAAGAGAATGAACACTCACTTGGGGTTTAAGTGTTTGTGTTTCACAGATGGTGTATATGGACACTATAGTTTAAGTTGGGCTCTGCTTTAGTTTCTACTACTGCTGAGAGAAATGTCTATTTTGCTTATTAATGCAACTGAGTAGGGGGTTTTGGTACTGTATTTGCTAATAATAATCTTGTCTGTATACAAAGGCTGGCCAATCAGAAGCGTAGGAGGAACTATCACCAACACTGTGTACATTCCGACATCAAAGAAGGAAATAGAGACCCACACCTTTGATGTCTGGGCTAAACAGAGAGCTAAACAGGGCTGTAGGAGGCCCTTAACCCATCAGCAGGACTGGTATCCTTTATGCAAGGAGGAACAGGGTGATCCTCAAAATGATCTAGAAAATGGCCTCTAGCAGACAAAATAATCAGAAACAGACTTCATAAGGGTGTACTGAGGACTCAAAGTCCTCTAGTGAGCCCTGTGCTCAATGTTCAGCACCATGGAGCCTCACAAGCACTTGCACTAGAGTATTGGAATTGGCAAGTCCATAACGTTCACTCTGTACTTTTCACAGATATAAGCAGATCCATCCTGAGCACATGTGACCAGTGTTGGGCAAGTTACTTCAAAAAGTAATTAGTTATAGTTATTTCTTCAAAAAAGTAACCGAGTTACAATATTCTAAAAGTAATTAATTACTTGAAAAGTAACTATTGCGTTACTTTAAAAAAAATGTTTAACCCCCTGGGGTCCAGGTTATAATTGGCCATTTTTAACTACTTTTGATTCTCCCTCCACATTTTACCTTTAAAAACGATTTACTTTGCCTTTGTTGGTATCGTCCTTTTCAGCACAACCTCATGTGTCTGAATTTACAGTCATGTTTTCATTTTGACATACTGTATTAACACAATTGATCTAAAATCAGACAAAAAACAAAATCAGAGTAGAAAAAGTTATATTTTTACTGTAACAACCATAAATATGTTTAATGAATCATATTTCATAACTTTAAATGCAAATATAAATGGTCAATTTTACAATCCTATGCACAAGTTTTGCAAACAAAGTTATTTGCATCCATTTACCTTTTACCCTTTTTTAAAATAACCATTTCAAACTATTTACAGAACAATCAGCTGTTCTGCATTCAATAAGATGCCACACAAATTATTTGTGCCACTCCAATAATTTCTGTCCACTATAAAGGAGAACATCACAGCCTGATACCTGCAGGTCTGACAGCAGCAGGTGTATCACTCCTGTTTCTACCTGGAGACAGCAGTCGCCTCATTGTTCTGACACACAACACAAAACTATCCACAACACTACACACTAACTACACAAGACAACACATTAACTACACACCCCAAACACGCTAAACGTCACAAATCTCACATCTCAAAACTTGCTCTCTCTCTCTTTCCGCTCTCTCTCTCTCTCTCTCTCTCCCTCCATCACTCCTAAAACTTGCCCTGTTTTTTGTTTTTATTTTCTGCTCATAAGCAGAGAGTGCTTGCTAGCGCTGTCCTTAGACAGTAAACGTGACAAAACTACTGAGGAAAAAACGCCGCGTATATATTGTTTATCATGACTCTGGTTTTACGTGGCCTATCGACACAATTTAAAAACTGGTATATATCACCTTGTTGCTTCGTCTTTAAGTGGTCATGTGATTGACTTACCACGACTACTTTATTCTTCCTCAGTCAAACGGCAGCACTCATGCGATTGTTTTGCCCCCTTAGCTCCAGGTGTTGTGCTAGACAGTGATCGTGATTACCGTCCGCGGGAGGGCGCAGGTGCTTAAAGCTGTAGCGTCCAGATTACTTACATAGACAGCTACATCTGTGCAACTGATATAAGATGCGGTAAGCTGAACACAGCTTCAACCGTCTGTTTGTTGAAAAATAGTAACAGACAGTATTTTCTTGTTAGTAACTGTAACGGCGTTGTAACGATAGGAATAGTAATTAGTTAGGTTACTCGCTACTGACAAAAGTAACGCTGTTAGTAACGCC
Organism: Oreochromis niloticus; assembly: GCF_001858045.2. Lineage (NCBI taxonomy): Eukaryota > Metazoa > Chordata > Actinopteri > Cichliformes > Cichlidae > Oreochromis > Oreochromis niloticus. The sequence goes on from NC_031967.2 coordinate 29,869,191, forward strand.
GTTACTTGTAACTCCGTTATTCCCATCACTGATTGTGTCTTGCTTTGCTGTGCAGTAGAATTGTCTTGAATGTTCCAGCAAATAGGTTTGTAGCATAAACCTATCACTGTGTGTGTGTGTGTGTGTGTGTGTGTGTGTGCGTGCATCAGACACATTTTCTATATATAAATATAGATTTATGCCATATAAAAAATGCATTAAATATATCTGACTACTAACTTGAATTTATATTTTGGGCATTCTTTCTAGAGAAGGCTTCTTCACGCTTTAAGGAGACAGAAGAGATATTCTCTGTAAGCCCCCATTATCATGGCTATCTCTGATCTATTACACTCCTTAAGAAACACAATTATCAGGGATATTTTTAATGATTAGATCACTCATTCTCCTTTCTGTCAATTACAGGATAATCCAAAGGGCATGAGAAACCTGCAACGAAGCAAGGAACACATTATTAAAATCGACAACAAGGGTACGATTAACCTACTTGCTTATTAAAACCATTTTGTGAATTGTTAATTGTTACTCGTTGTAACTGAATGTAATTTTTCTATTAATTTGCCACACAGAACATATGGTCTTTGTTCCAGTATCTTTTTTACCAAACCAAACCACGTCTGAACAAAGCTATATGTTCTGCTTCCTGCAATATAAATTTGGTACATTATAGACTTGGCTTATATAGACTCAGTATTTTAGACTCAATAAAATTAATCAAAATACACGTGTATAATTACATGTGACTTTTTAGTTATGTACCAGACCCACAAAGGTGTGGGCTGTTTTCCTTGTACACATGTGAACACATAAAGTAACTTTCTAAAACCTTCACCCTGTAAGCAGTTTTCCAAAGTGCTGTTTCCAGTTATCTAAAAAGCTGTTTACATGTGGATGAAACACACAAAAAAAGCTACATTTTCTTATGTAAGTGTAGACCAAGGGTCGGCAACCTTTCTGATGATGAGTGCCATCAGTGTTAACATGTTATTTTAATTGAGTGAAATATTTATGTTACCTTATGATAACAAAATGAAAGTCTTACAATGTTAAGCTTAATTTTTTTCTCAATTGGTAGTAGTTTCATTGACATGTAACAGTTGCTTCTTCTTCGAACTAACTCGAAATAAAAACTTTGGTTGTAAGATTCAGATAATTATTTATTAAAAGCTAGATATTTTAAGTGAGAATAAGAAAGAAAAGTATTTCCTTGTTCCCCCCTTTCCCTGTAAATGCCCTACCTGGGCCCCTGGCAACACTTTGCTAGACCCGCCCCTGCACAGTTACCAGCTGTCAGCTACATAAAAAAAGGATCCTGGTGTTATTTGTCTCTCAGAAACAGTTCATAACTTCCCTTCAACTCATCCATGTCACCTAAAAGGTAAACCTGTTCCTCCATCACCAGTTCAGCTCTGATGATCCAGTAAGGACATCTCCTGGTTTCATCTTCATGTTTCCCTCTCACCAGATATACAAACAGATATCATGACCAGCAGCTTTTACAGCTGTGGCTCCAGCAAACATCAGCTGATACTAGAAATTAATATTAAATAAATTAATATTAAATAAATTCTAACAACAGCTGATCAAGCTTAAACGTGCTGCTGTTGTTTAGTGCAACATCCGCTGGTTTCCTCTTTTTGGTGCAAAGTGGACGATAAACAAACAAGAGAGAAAAGCCGATCAGCTGATCATTGATCATTGACTGATCACATTGGGCAGGGATAGGTAAAGCAGTTGCCCCATGATCAGAAGGGCGGGGGTTTGAATCCCCTGAACGGCTACCCTGAGGTACCCCTCAGCAAGGTACCGTCCCCACACACTGCTCCCCGGGCACTGCACTGGTGGCTGCCCACTGCTTCACTGAGTGAATGGGTTAACTGCAGAGAAGAATTTCCCCACGCAGATCAATAAAGTACACATTATTATTATTATTATCATTATTATTATTGATTGAAGTAGCAACAGGAGAGGGAGGGGAGAGAATGAGAGAATAAGAGGCAGCTAACAGGGCAAAGAGGCAGAATAACTCCAGCTTTCCTTCATCCACCTTTTTCCATTGTAGCTGAAGTCCGGGACAAACTGTGTTGCTTTTCAGCTCAATACGAAATGCAGGACGATTTCATTTTTCCAGGACGGTTGGAAACTCTAATAACTAACCTTATAAATAACATAAAGTTCACTATCAGTAACATCACAGCACCCACCCAGCTGTACAGAAACTCATGCTAGCTAGCACATAGTACAAGTTATTGTAACTGACTGTAAAAAGTCAGCATAAAGAAAATAAACTCCACCTAAACTTGGTTTATATCTGACCCAGATAGACTGCAGGTCGTAACTCCTTACCTGAAGTTCAGTTCTCCTGACACTCGGACCGGCAGCCGCCTCGGGTCTCTCCTTTTGCCTCCCTTTGTTGTTCATCCACCTGCTGGCCTACACCACTTGCTAATGTTACTGACTCTGTGGAAGCTCCGCGATAGCCACCACACGAAGTAACGAATAATGGCCCTATCTAAATCTAAATCCTAAATCCTCCTCCTGCCTCCCCTTCCCTCTTCCACCTGCTGTCCTCTGTGGAAGCTCCGCCATAGACACCACCAAACAACTGAGTTATTTTTACACATCGGCCGGCATCTGGCCAATCCACCACCTTTCACTGCCCGATGGCCAGTCCAGCTATGGTCGTGCCATTAGTTAACCTAGCTGTGGCACACGTGCCCAGGGTTGCCGGCCCCTGTTGTAGACAGACCCACACAGAGCTCTCTTTAATTGTCTGTAAGGCATCCATGAGTGCAGCAGTTCAAAGAAAAAACAACTGTTACATGTCAATGAAACTACTACCAATTGAGAACAAAATTGACTAGTTTAACATTGTAAGAATTTCTTTTTGTTATCATAAGACAACATAGTTATTGTGGTCAATTAAAATAACATGTTAACACTGATAGTTCCCGAGAAATCATAAATCCTGCATATATAATGTACATATGAAGTGGTAATTTTTCAGCTCCAAACTGCTGCTTGTTGCTACAAAGACCAAACAGAAAGAATATCAAATGCAAACAGTAAATCTTGTCTGCCCAAAAAGCCCATGAGACCCAGAGGGGAAAAATGATTTCAGTTTTTGCTCCTATTAGTGGAACCAGACTGCACTGTTTGATATGTAATATCGTCATAATTGTAGCTCCCGTCAGCCACCACGCGGACAAGTTCTTGTTTACAGATGATTTATTCAATGTTCGGCGACAAGATCACTCAGCGTCGTCATCATCATCATCATCATCATCATCATCGTGAGAACTACCCAAACAAAACAATTACAATAAGCCACATGTTTACAATAACACTCTTATCACAGTAAATCCAAACAAAGGTATAGACACATAAAGTTCCACGATTAAAGGAAACTTACAAATATAAACGCAAGGAAAAACATTGGAATACTTCACTGTTAGTTACACTCCCACCAAATCACCTGTGATTTTCCCATAACACTTAACATGTATGGATATAACAAGAAATCACATTTAACATTAATGGAACTGGTGGTTTGGCAAAGTGACTCTTCAGTTAGCCTCCAGTAGAGTTACAGTCTTTTGAATAGGTCTCTCCAGGTAGGTTGGTTTTGTGGTGCGCTTTCCTCTAGCATCTAGAGTTGAGTCACTGATCAACAACTTCACACTTCTCACCTTTCCATCCTGTCCCAGATAGACATCTATGATCCTTCCCATCTTCCATTGACTACGTGGAGCAGAATCATCCTTGAGAAGCACAATATCATTGACTTTCACATTTCGTCTTGCTCTGTTCCATTTTTGTCTGCTCTGAAGATTCAACAGATATTCCCTTTTCCACCGTTCCCAGAAGCTGTTGGCTAAGAACTGTACTCTGCGCCATCGCTTTTGCAGGTACAGATCTTCCTTGATAAACTTTCCAGGAGGTGGGGGAATAATGCTTGACTTCATTGTCAGGATGTGGTTAGGTGTCAAGGGTTCTGGACCAGATGGATTGTGCAAATGCTCTGTTGTTAATGGCCTGCTATTCACAATTGCCATAACTTCGTAGAGGAAGGTTCTTAACGAACTGCTGTCAAGCCTTTTAGCTGATTGGTCGAGAACGGATGCCAAAATATTACGCACAGTGCGTATTTGGCGTTCCCAAACCCCACCTTGATGACTTGCAGAGGGTGTGTTCATAACAAACATCCAATTTTCTTGAGGTTCTCTCCATCCATCTCTTTCATGGCTTCAGCGAACTCGTGCCTTGCACCAATGAAGTTGCTGCCTTGATCACATCAAATTTGCCTGACACTTCCACGCAATGCAATAAACGAACGCAAGGCATTGATGAATGCATCAGTTGTTAAGTCATCAAGCATCTCAATATGTATGGCTCTTGAGCACATGCATGTGAGTAAAAGCCCATAACGCTTAATCTCCTTTCTGCCATCCTTGACATAGATAGGCCCAAAGCAGTCCATCCCACAATATGTGAAGGGTGGCGTCAACTCCGTGCGTTCTTGTGGGAGGTTTGCCATCCTTTGTCCTTCAGTGTTCCATCTAAACTTCCTGCATTTTGTGCAGTTGTAAATATGAGAGGAGACTGCCTTACTGCATCCAAGAATCCAAACACCATTGGCTCGCAGCTCGTTAACAGTCATACCTCGACCTTGGTGCTGCACCTTTTCATGATGATGCTTGATGAGCAGTGCTGACAAATGGCTATCTTTAGGAAGGATAGCTGGGTGTTTCACATGGGGGTGAAGACTGGACATTGTTAAGCGCCCACCAACCCTGAGTACACCGTGCTCATCAAGGAATGGGTTTAATTTGTGCAATTTATTTGCCTTCTCAATTGCCTTGATTTGCCCATTAAGCTTGAGACTCTTCATGGTTTCAGCAAGGTGTGTTGCTTGAACCAGTTTGATGAGAAAAACCTCTGCCTCCTTACGCTCCTCCAAAGTGGTGGGTTCACTAAACCTTGGTTTGTGGCCTTTAGCTGCCCTTGCTCTGCGTTTCAGTATGGCTACAGCTTGTACTGCTCTTGTCCAATCTGAAAACCTTGCCAGACGATCTAGCAGTGACCTCTTCCCTTGAGTGAATTTTGTGAACATGAGTCTTTCGTAACTCTGGGTCATCTTCTGATATTTCTCCCACCGTGAACACACTACTTGGGAGGTTTAGCTGCCACAGAAAATTTGGACCTCTAAACCAGTTAGATGCCTTGAGCTGTTCTGCTGTCTGTCCCCTAGAAGAGTGATCAGTGGGATTGTCTTCTGAAGCAACGTAGTTCCGTTGGTCAGGATGTGTGCTCTGCTTGATACGTTGGACACGGTTTGCTACAAAAACATGAAATCTCCTTGCATCATTGTTGATGTAGCCAAGGACAACCCTTGAATCAGTCCAAAAGTATTCCTGCAGGCCTTCCATTTCAAGCTCTTTCTGGAGCATGTCACTTGTGCGCACTGCCACCACTGCTGCAGAGAGCTCAAGCCTTGGTATAGTTGTTACCTTTAAAGGAGCTACCCTTGCTTTCCCCATCACGAGGGAACAGTGCACTTCTCCCGATGCGCTTATTGCTCTCAGGTATGAGCACTCTCCATAACCTGAGGCACTGGCATCCGAAAAATGATGCAGCTCGTATTTCACAACTTTGCCAAAGCTTCCTGGTAGGTAGCATCGTTGTACCTTTATGGTTGCTAGATCTTGCAGTCCTCTCAACCAGGATTCCCACTGGGGCAGCAGATGATCTGGAAGAGGATCATCCCAACTAACACTCTCATGACACATTTGCTGGAGGATTTTCTTTCCTAAAAGGATGAAAGGTGCGACAAAGCCAAGTGGATCAAATACTGAGGCCACGGTGGACAATACCCCTCTTCTGCTCATGGGTTTTTCTTTCACCACCACTCTAAACTGGAAATCATCTGATGTGACACACCATTGCACACCAAGGGCTCTCTCCATGTGTGGTTCATGAAGAGCCATATCCAAGTTGTTGGCTCCTCCAGCACACTCTTCCTTTGGGATTGATGACAACACGTGCTTACTGTTGGAAATGAACTTATGCAACCTTAAGTTGCCAGTGTTGCAAAGCTCCCTTGCTTCATTCACTAGCTGGATTCCCTTTGCTTCGGTGGATACACTAGTCAAACCGTCATCAACATAAAAGTTTCTTTCTATGAAGCGGACGGATGCTTCGCTGAAATTCCCCCTTGCCATTGCAGCAAGATGTTTGAGACCATAATTAGCACAGCCTGGAGATGAGGCAGCTCCAAACAAATGGACTCTCATGCGATAGACTGCTGGCTGTGCTTCCAAATCTCCATTCTCCCACCAGAGAAAGCGGAGGTAATCTTGGTCTTTTGCCCTCACGTGAAATTGGTGGAACATACGTTCTATGTCGCACATGATTGCAATTTTTTCCTTGCGAAACCGACACAAGACACCAACAAGGGAATTTGTCAGCTCTGGACCAGTCAACAGATGATCATTTAAAGATGTCCCCTGAAACCGGGCTGAACAGTCAAAAACAACGCGGATTTTCCCAGGCTTTTGCGGGTGATAAACACCATGGTGTGGAATGTACCACACTGGGTGATTGTGGAGATCAACTTTGGGGATCTTCTCAGCATCTCCACGTGCTATGGTCTCTTCCATTAAGTTTTTGTAGTCCTGGTAATATCCGCTGTTTCTCCTTAATTTCCTTTCTAGGTGCTTAAGGCGATGGATAGCACACACCCTATTGTCTGGCAAGCTCGGCCTTTCTCTTTTAAATGGAAGAGGCATCTCAATGTGACCATCTTCCTTGTGTTTGATTCCTTGTTTCAATTTCGACAAAAACTGGAGGTCATCTTGAGAGAAGTGATTGTCCTCAGCAACTTTCTCATTAAAGTCACATTCAAGCGCCTTAATTATGTCAGATGAGATGACTTCCTTGATCTGTGTTCTGCATACATAGTGAACTTCCTGTTTGGGACTCGATGGAAGCTGAAGATCCGGTGTCACTTGCCTTATGATGACTTGATGACTCACTCCAATAGCGTCTCCACAGTCTACGTATGGGTTGCCATGTCCAATAATGCTCCATCCCAAGTCTGTTCTCTGTGCAAATGGTTGATTTTCTTCACCGCACACCACTTCTCTAGGAAGGAGTGCCTGAGAACAGTTGTAGCCAATTAGTAGACCAACATCACACCCTTGACGAGGAGCAATCTTATCTGCAATCTGCTCAAGATGGGGCCATGCCATTGCTGTCTCTGGTGTGGGTATGTGGTCTCTGTTCGCCGGAATGAACTTTCTTGTGTAGGTTGTAGGAAGAGTTATTTTCTTCTCTGAGCTGAATCCTCTAACTTGCAACCCAGGAATCCTTTGGCAAGCTACAACTTTGTTTGTAGAGGCCATAGTAGATAACTTTAGCTTGACCTGTTCCCCCTTTGCATTTAGAGAATCTGCTGCCTCCTCAAGAATGAAAGTTGTGTCACTTTGCGTATCAAGGAGAGCATACACAAGTGTTTCTCTTTCAGGCTCTTTCATCATTGAAACCCACACAGGAATGATTGTGGATTTCTGGATGTTGGTGCTGTCATGCTGAACTCTGTTGGATGTTGCTTCACTTATTACTTTAGCTTCCCTTTCTTCTAGATGTTCATTGCTTCGTTCTCTGTGTCTAGCTTCCTGCCTTATTCCTTCAGTCTTTCGTGTCTTCTGTTCTTCTCTTCGATCATCATGTAAGCAAGTTGGATGCCTTTTCTGGCATGTACTGCAAGTGCTTCTGTACTTACAGTCTCTCGAGTGATGTCCAGGCTTTAAGCAACCAAAGCATAGCTTATTATCTTGAACAAACCTGTGTCGTTCCAATATTGGTCGTTCCAGAAATCTTCTACATTTGTACAGACTGTGGCCTGGTCTTTCACAAAATAGACAACTGCTGGCAGCAATCTTCTCATCAGTGTTTGTTGTTAGAACTTTAGCTGCAGGAGTCTGGTTTCATTGTGGCTTGGCCCTTTCTCCATCGCACTGTTTCAAGGCATGGAGTGAAGTCACAGGATTGCATGCGATCCTGGCTTCCCTTATGAGAAACTGCACAAACTGGCTGAAGCTTGGAAATCTGCCAGTCTCCTCTTCTATCGTCAGGACTTTCCTATTCCACCTTGATGTCAACCAGTCGGGGAGCTTGGAGAGGATTTTTTGATTCTCATTGCAATCATTAAGAACCTCTAGACCTTTAATCTGGCTTTCCGCAGCTTCACAGCTCCGTAGGAAGTCCACAAATTCCTGAAGTTCCAAACTGTCCTTGGAGCCAATTCTGGGCCATGCACTGAGTTTGTCTCTGAAGGCTTTGGCAATAAGAAAGGAGTTTCCAAATCTCTCGTCTAAGACTTCCCATGCTGCCTTATAAGCAGCCTCGGTGCCTAACAGAAAATAGTTTTCAACAGCCTTCTTAGCTGGTCCACTAACATACTTGCACAAATAGTAGATTTTCTCAGAGGCTGGTATGTTTTTTCTTTCGATTAAAGTTTGAAAGGCAGCCTTCCAGTTCTTATACTTTAGCGGGTCACCACTAAATGTTGTCGGCTCTGGCATAGGAAGACGACTGGCACTAATAGAATCTGCTAATACAATGGCAAGTGCTGCGATGCCACCATCATGCTGTGGATGTATAACAGCTTGTTGTGGTAAGTGTAACTCTGGTGAGTTACGTATGTGACTTGTGTGCTGAAATCGGTCCCCCTCCCTTTGGCTTTCAGTTTTACATTCATGCAGTAACTGCTTAATTTCTTCTTCTGAATCTTCATCTTGCTCTTGCTCATACACTTGCATGGTTGCCTTAGCCACCCTTAACTGTTTGAGTGCTTCCAATCGTTCCAGTTCCTTGCATTTGTCTTCCAAAACCTTTCGCCTGGCAGCATTTTCAATCTCAAGTTTTGCTTGTAACTGTGCTTCTTCTTCCTCCATTCTTAAACGTCGTCTACAGGCTTCAGCTGTTTGCAGAACAGTCTGTCTTTTATCTTCAGCTTCCAGCTGCAGAAGCTCTACTTGCTGACACTGTTGTTCATGTAAAATTTCCAATGTTCCTTGGGCTGCAGCGATTTTAGCAGCAGCTTCTTGTCTGCTCACGGATGATGCACTGGAGGACTTAGAAGTGACTCTTGATGCAGCGTGTGACTGTTTGTATCGACTGGAGCCCTGTGAGTGCTTACTGATGCCATATGATTTCTCAGACATTAAAACAGATTCATTTACATTAAACTGTGGTTTGACTGGTGCCTTTCCTCTCAAACGTCTTTGTGCAGTCTTAATAACAGTTCTTGTTACCTCCTCGCAAGTATCAATTCTGCGGCGTGCATTATTATCAGGAATGTCCACCTGACGCCAGTTTTCATATGCTGTGTTTAGTTCATTGGAAGCAGTGTTAATGTTGTTCATTATTGCTTGCAGCTCTTCATCTGAACAATTGTCAGAAATTGAATGGTTAGCATCCTTTGCTAGAACCTTCCACTTTTCATACTTGATCTTAAAACTTTGCTCCAACTCCTTAATCCTTTGGTTTAACATTCCTCTTCCCTTTTCAGTTAAGGTTCTTGACCTCTGACTTTTACGAGGTGGGTTTTGAATTTTTTGTTGTGGACACTTACTTGTTGATGGATGAACATCTGATGTTACTTGAACTTCTTGTGGACCATCTGTGTTTTGCAGAGGAGAACTGCACAGTGGTGTCACGGTCAGAAGAGGCAGACCGTGCGGTGGTGTGTGTGGTGGACCCAGGTGCGAACACAAGTGAGCAGACCGGAGCAAACTTAAACTGAAAGCGAGCCTTTATTGTGGCTGATGACAGGTCTCACAACAAAGCAGAAACAGCGTGACTAAACTGAACCTAAACTAAACTGGGAAACAGATACTGATAAACTAAGGAGACTCAGAAAACCATGGCGATGATTGTACAGACTGGCTGCGAGAACATGGAGGGTGGGAACACAGACGACGCGACACAGACTGCATGAAACACTGAGACTAATACACATGAGGGATGATTAGGGGAAGTGGCCACACATGGGAGCACAGCTGACACACATGAACCTAACGACAGGACAGGTGAAACTAAAAGCACTGACATTGAATACAGACTTTCAAAGTAAAACAGGAAACATTGAGACTAGACATGACATGAACTAAACATAGACATGACGCATGAACCAGGGAGACTTAGTACAGGGGGAGATGACATAACAACTGAGGAACAAGACTAAACTGCAATCTAGAATAATAAACTAGGTGAACTAATCTAAGGCACAAATGAATACAAAAGATACATAAACTCAAACACTGGGTCGCTCGACCCAGGACCATGACAAGTGGAGGGTTTTGCTGAGGCCTGGTGACAGTCTCTGCCTCAGGATTGTCACTAAGTTTAGAGAGATTTGTGACTGACATGTTAGGCTAAGTAAAGGAACAGTGCCAACAGGTATCTGATAACATAAAATAACACTGCCTTAGCTCAATACGAAATGCAGGACGATTTCATTTTTCCAGGACGGTTGGAAACTCTAATAACTAACCTTATAAATAACATAAAGTTCACTATCAGTAACATCACAGCACCCACCCAGCTGTACAGAAACTCATGCTAGCTAGCACATAGTACAAGTTATTGTAACTGACTGTGAAAAGTCAGCATAAAGAAAATAAACTCCACCTAAACTTGGTTTATATCTGACCCAGATAGACTGCAGGTCGTAACTCCTTACCTGAAGTTCAGTTCTCCTGACACTCGGACCGGCAGCCGCCTCGGGTCTCTCCTTTTGCCTCCCCTTGTTGTTCATCCACCTGCTGGCCTACACCACTTGCTAATGTTACTGACTCTGTGGAAGCTCCGCGATAGCCACCACACGAAGTAACGAATAATGGCCCTATCTAAATCTAAATCCTAAATCCTCCTCCTGCCTCCCCTTCCCTCTTCCACCTGCTGGCCTCTGTGGAAGCTCCGCCATAGACACCACCAAACAACTGAGTTATTTTTACACATCGGCCGGCATCTGGCCAATCCACCACCTTTCACTGCCCGATGGCCAGTCCAGCTATGGTCGTGCCATTAGTTAACCTAGCTGTGGCACACGTGCCCAGGGTTGCCGGCCCCTGTTGTAGACAGACCCACACAGAGCTCTCTTTAATTGTCTGTAAGGCATCCATGAGTGCAGCAGTTCAAAGAAAAAACAACTGTTACATGTCAATGAAACTACTACCAATTGAGAACAAAATTGACTAGTTTAACATTGTAAGAATTTCTTTTTGTTATCATAAGACAACATAGTTATTGTGGTCAATTAAAATAACATGTTAACACTGATAGTTCCCGAGAAATCATAAATCCTGCATATATAATGTACATATGAAGTGGTAATTTTTCAGCTCCAAACTGCTGCTTGTTGCTACAAAGACCAAACAGAAAGAATATCAAATGCAAACAGTAAATCTTGTCTGCCCAAAAAGCCCATGAGACCCAGAGGGGAAAAATGATTTCAGTTTTTGCTCCTATTAGTGGAACCAGACTGCACTGTTTGATATGTAATATCGTCATAATTGTAGCTCCCGTCAGCCACCACGCGGACAAGTTCTTGTTTACAGATGATTTATTCAATGTTCGGCGACAAGATCACTCAGCGTCGTCATCATCATCATCATCATCATCGCGAGAACTACCTAATCAAAACAATTACAATAAGCCACATGTTTACAATAACACTCTTATCACAGTAAATCCAAACAAAGGTATAGACACATAAAGTTCCACGATTAAAGGAAACTTACAAATATTCGTCTTTAAGTGGTCATGTGATTGACTTACCACGACTACTTTATTCTTCCTCAGTCAAACGGCAGCACTCATGCGATTGTTTTGCCCCCTGAGCTCCAGGTGTTGTGCTAGACAGTGATCGTGATTACCGTCCGCGGGAGGGCGCAGCTGCTTAAAGCTGTAGCGTCCAGATTACTTATATAGACAGCTACATCTGTGCAACTGATATAAGATGCGGTAAGCTGAACACAGCTTCAACCGTCTGTTTGTTGAAAAATAGTAACAGACAGTATTTTCTTGTTAGTAACTGTAACGGCGTTGTAACGATAGGAATAGTAATTAGTTAGGTTACTCGCTACTGACAAAAGTAACGCTGTTAGTAACGCCGTTACTTGTAACTCCGTTATTCCCATCACTGATTGTGTCTTGCTTTGCTGTGCAGTAGAATTGTCTTGAATGTTCCAGCAAACAGGTTTGTAGCATAAACCTATCACTGTGTGTGTGTGTGTGTGTGTGTGTGTGTGTGTGTGTGTGTGTGTGTGTGTGTGCGTGCATCAGACACATTTTCTATATATAAATATAGATTTATGCCATATAAAAAATGCATTAAATATATCTGACTGCTAACTTGAATTTATATTTTGGGCATTCTTTCTAGAGAAGGCTTCTTCACGCTTTAAGGAGACAGAAGAGATATTCCCTGTAAGCCCCCATTATCATGGCCATCTCTGATCTATTACACTCCTTAAGAAACACAATTATCAGGGATATTTTTAATGATTAGATCACTCATTCTCCTTTCTGTCAATTACAGGATAATCCAAAGGGCATGAGAGACCTGCAACGAAGCAAGGAACACATTATTAAAATCGACAACAAGGGTACAATTAACCTACTTACTTACTAAAACCATTTTGTGAATTGTTAATTGTTACTCGTTGTAACTGAATGTAATTTTTCTATTAATTTGCCACACAGAACATATGGTCTTTGTTCCAGTATCTTTTTTACCAAACCAAACCACGTCTGAACAAAGCTATATGTTCTGCTTCCTGCAATATAAATTTGGTACATTATAAACTTGGCTTATATAGACTCAGTATTTTAGACTCAATAAAATAAATCAAAATACACGTGCATAATTGTGTGGATGCTGGTTAAGCATCCACACTATTGAGTTCCTGTTTCTCTTTATTCTTGATTATTATTATTATTATTATTATTATTTTTATTATTATTCAAGTTGCTTCCGTACATTTTTCGCCGTAGAAACTGCAGATTTGCAGATCTGACTGAGTCATTTGAGCCCTTTATGAAGAATCTTGATAGGCAAAAAGCGATCAAAGCAGAGGTATGAGGTCATAGATTGTGGTGCAGAGCTGCGTTCAGCCATGCAAACACATGCAAAGTTTCATGCCTGATGCAAACAGTTTGCTGACATCTGGGTACGTTTTCCTTTTGTATAAATGCATATTAAAAAAATAAATAAATTAGACAATATTCAAAAAACTTAATCGAGAACAGGCACAGTATTTCACTCCCTGCATGGACGCTTTGCTAAAACTGATCATGTCTCTGCTGGAGCTGTGCTTTAGGTGTTTAACAAGCTATAATTGAGCAATGGTTTCATAGCTATGGTTTTGCTTAAAATGTTCATATTCAAATGTACTCATTAGCTGTGGTTCAGCAATAATGAGCAATGAACTACTTGTTTTGTGTACCAAAGCAGTTGTGCTATTGTAACGGCGAACTGGACTCCTGAGCCAGTTGATTAAAAATTTGCCAGTTTCGGATTTGAATTCAAAATTTGAAGCCAACACCTGAAAAAAGTCTTCCACACATTTATTATCGCAGCAAGCTGACACTGTGTGTGTTTAAAACTACAAAGCAGAGATGTTGACCCCATAAGATGCAGTCAGGTCTAACAGGCCTTAGCTCTGTTAGACCAGTAGGTGTGCAGGAGCCCTGTTTTTAAATGATGTCATTACATGTGTTGTGTTTGAACCTCTGGTTATTTACTTGCTTTGTTTGTTGTTGCATTCTCAATAATAATAATTCTCTGTAATAATAAATATTTTCTTTCAGTGTCTGTTTTCTGTGACGTTTTGAATGAAAGGAGGAAAGCACAATAAATGTGACCTTTGAGAGGAAATCTATCTGTATTTAACATTTATAAGTGTGCTTTCTTACTTAAAGTGTAATGAGCTTTATATTCAATATTTTATTCTTATTATTGTGTCTTTAAGGTCTTGAGCATCAAGTGGTGTTACTTCTCTCTCACTTAATTTTCACATGTCATATGAAGTGATAAACCTTCCACTGAAATGCTTTGCCTAACAAAAGAGAGAGAGATAAAAAGGAGCTGTGACTCCCTCAAGGTTTTGCAAATTATGATATTTAAATTTTTTTATCAACTTCAAACATATTCCGTAACAGGACAGACACCAGGAGGTCCAAACGTCTAGTCCAACTCTTATACATTTATGGTAATGTGGATGACATCTGAAAAAAGAGGATTTTAAATGGTTTTAATATGGGTGTGGCATGACTGCTGTAGGCTACACAACTCATGATATGTAGTCATGAAATGTTTTCTGTCAGCAGTAGTTGATGTGAGCACACCTGCAGGCACCTAAATGACAGCAGCACAAGCTTCTGCGTGTGCTTTGCATGCAGGTAAATAGTCACATTGAGACAGAAGGCATCAATTATGTTTTTTTTCTTATTGAATGTGAAACCGTATATACATGGGTGTATTTTGAGTCCAGTGTGGACACAACCTTTTTTTGATTTCGGTTAATGCTGATCCCCACCAAACTTTTCAAACCTACTCAGTTCAATTCCATTAAGTTTTATTTATATTGCTCCAAATCACAACAACAGTCACCTCAAGGCGCCTATTATTATATTGTACATAATACTGTAAGGTAAAGGCCCTACAATAGTACAGAGAAAATAGTGCAGAGTAAAACCAGACAATCAGTCAACCCTGCCTTTTAGCACTTGGCAACAGAGGGAAGGAAAAACTGCCTTGTAACAGGAAGAAACTTCCAGCAGAACCAGGCTGCATTCCCTGTTTCTCTCAAATGTGCTGCAATCTCAGCCTAGTTTTATTTGTAATTAGTAATTATAAACCTATTTCTAATCGGCCATTCCTCAGTGAAATATTTGAAAAATGTTTACAAACAACTAAATAAGCAATTTTCAACTTATTGACTTTATAAGTGCCAGTTAGGGTTCAGATTGAATCATAGCACAGAAACAGGTCAGTGACCTAAAGATCAAAAGTGATTCACAGAAAGTCTCATTCTCATTCTTGGGTGATCTCATTGCTGCTTTTGACACCGTGCATCATGACATTTTTATTCAAAGGCTTCATGACTCAGTTGTTGTAACAGATCAGGTTCTTGACTAGCTCTCATTGTATCTAAAGAGCAGAAGTTTTTATGTTGCAATTAGCAGTTTTAGATCTGCAAAAATAAAAAATCAATCAGGAGTTCCTCAAGGGTCAGTCCTTGGTCCATTACTCTTTAACTTTTACATGGTCCCACTTGGCACTGTCATAACGAATCAAAATATATCATACCGTTCTTATGCAGATGACACACAGCTGTACTTATCACTTTCCTTTAATGATCTAACCTCTGTTCACAAAGTAATGAGGTGTCTTGATGAAATGTGAACTGCTGGAAACGTTTAAGAAAAGAACAGAGACAAGACAGAAATATTTGTTGCTGGTCCAAAAAGTCAAAGATATAAAATTTGTTCATATTTATCATCAGTTTCTCTGAAACACTGTGAGCAAATCAGGATCCTTGGCTCATTTCAGTTTTGATAATCATGTCAATAAGGTTAACACAAATGCTTTTTATTGCTTAAAAATATATCAGAAGTTAGAAAATACTTAAATAACCTTTAAATCTTTTAGAGAATGTTTAACATATCAAACCTGTTAAACATTCTATATACCAGATTATCTAAATCAGCGCTCGCCACCCTTTTTCGTGCCACATGCTGGTTTTTGTCCAACAATATTTTCACGGACCGGCTTTTAAGGTGTCGCGGATAAAAACAACAAAATAAAACCAGTACTGGTACCAAAAAAGAAGATTTATTCATAACACACGGGAAAAGACCCAGGGAAGCAGAGTTAATGCTAAAAACCAATAAAAACCCTGAAAACTATAAATTTCACACACAAGCCTCAACAACCGATACCGGTACATGGCCCGGGGGTTGGGGACCGCTGATCTAAATCATCAGCAGGATGGCTTCAGCTTATTGGAAATTCAGCAGCCAGAGACCTTAGAGCTATGCAGAAATTTGACCGTATTAGCCAAGTATTAAAATCACTTCACAGTACATTATACCTTTAAAGTCCTTCTACTACTTAACAATGCTGTCAATACTTTGCAGCTGTACCCTGTACTTTTAAAATATTTCATATATAGATATGTACTTATCACTTCTTATCTTCTGCATGAAACAATTTAAAACAATAAAGCAGTAAATGTGTAGAATAAACGTCGAGTTAAAATTGAAATGGAGTACAAGAAGAAATTTCATGAAACTTTATGATGGGGTTGCCTCTATAAAGCTGCCTGGAACTAACAAAGGGGTGAAGATTGTTACAGAGGGACACCGGCCTCGTCTTCCCTTCTAGAAGTGCATGCTTAAATGAAGATGAATAAAGATTTTGTAAAAATGACTACTGGGTCCGGTGCCATCTCTGGAGGCCCGAGGAATAAAAAGAACCGGGGTAAAACTGATTTCCCAACACGCCCCAGCCATGACAGTACGATGCGACCACAAGATGGATCCAGCAGCTTTGTCTGGGGAGAGCGACTTCACACGCATCCAGCGCCTGATGGACTGGGTAACCCACACCACCAACGCAAGGGAGAAAGTGGTGGGGTTAAAAGCCATCGAGGCGATCCTGGAAGGAAATCCCTACCTCTGCCAGCTCAAGGGAGTTTCGGACTTAATTTGCAACCTGCATAAAGCCCGGGAGGTGGTGCAAGCTCGAGAGTCCACAGACTTTGTCCAGCAGCAGTAGACTACGGCCACCCTGGAACAGTCGCGTCAGCTTCCCCTGCCGGAGGTTTTGCCCGGCCTGCTGGATGTGGTTTTGCCCGGCCCGTCGGAGCCGTCCACAGGGAGGAAGCGACGATCGCGCCACCGGCGTGTCACCCCACAGCCGGATATTGGGACTTCAGAACTGCCGGTGTTCCAGATCAACTGGCGTTTAGATCAACTGGCGTTGGTCAAACAGATGTGTGGCAGACTTGCGTTTCAGGAGCTCCTACCGACAAAACAGCAAAAAAAACGCCAAATATGTCATCCGTGACACTTGTGAGGTTATCTCAAACACACTCCGTCAGTCTTGATGCCATTGAACAACAAAATGTTTAAAAATGTCGCGAGTTTACCTGGTGATAGCCTCATGCTCGACACGATCGCGAAAACAGCAAACAATTAACACCACGCCGGTGTTGTTCACAGGACAGCGAGAATAAATGATCGGGAGACTCTTGTCGTCGTTATCGTTCCCCTCGCACGTTTTATTTCTCCGGTTTCAGCGTTTTATGCTCAAAACTAAAGCGTGCAGTTTACTTTGTGTGCACTAACATGGACTCGAATCAACCAGCGCCACCTCTGGCCGAGTGCCACAGCCTACAGCCAGATCAACTTGTGACACACATCTGCACCACGTTTGAATTCGTTTCATGCACAATACATGTGTACTTTTCAATTGTGTCTGTTTGTGCGTCATGCAAATAAACCTTTGAAAAGAATGAAATCATACCATATATTTATTATTGGCCTACATTTGTACAAAATGCCAAATTATATACACAAAGTCATAGAAATCACCACTCCAATTGGTCATCATGATTTTAATATTCTCTTTTTCCATAACAATGAAATACGCCTTGGACAAATATGACACATCAATAGTTCATTAGTGTTGTCACATCACATCCTGTAAGCATCTTCTGTCTGTGTCCTTTCTCTGGAAATGAATATTTCCAGCCAATATAGGCAATCCATCAAGGCTGGAGAGTTGGTTGTTATATACAGTCTGTATAAGTGTGGTTAATCTAATGAACATTTGTAAGGTGATGCCAGTTATGGTGAATTTACAGCAGTTACACAGTGATTAGTAACAAACAGAGCCAGTGAGAGTGAGTGGATTGAAGAAAGTCAGTGACTCAGGTGTGTCGATTGGTTTGTCATCTGTTTGTGAGACTGGAGGAGACGTAGAAATCTTTTGTTTTAAATCTTAGTTAGGAAGATTCCTGTTTTAAAACGAGAACATTTTGTGAGAAATGCAAGAAGTACATCTGCAGAAAGCACACAGTTACATTCTGTCCATCATGTGGACAAAATTGAAAATGTTGAACATTGAAAAACTGAGAACATTGGGCAAGTTCAAAAGAAATGTGCTTGTAAGAACGAAAAACCTTTAATAATTGTTCCTAAAAATAGTTATGGAAAGTCTAACTGTTGTATGTCTGTGTTCTACATGTTTATCTAATGGAAAATAAAGTTGCTATTGTTTTATTGCAGTTTCTTGACAGTTCTGAGTGGATTTACATTTACCTGCAACAAAATCAATGTCATTTTTCTGTTTTTCAACATACTATAAGGTTTAATTTCCAAAACGTGCATATGATCTTCAATTTTTAGCAGATCCAATATCACATAGCTGCTATGTCATAGCAGCTGGAGCAGTCTCAAATAGAGGTATGTCCACTGCTGCCACCTGTGGCCAAGTACCATAGCCTACCTACTACTAGATTAACTTGTGACACATCTGCACCTGCTGCTATGATCACATTGAGTAGAGGCTGAGTGGCTGCACTTACCCCTGGTACATCCAAATCTACCCACAAACATGTTGAAAGATGCAATCCCAACAATGTGCATTGTCAACACTAAAAACAATCAGTAAGCAAAGACAACAGGGATCAATTTTTTCTGTTTATTTAGCACCCACAACATTTGTAGTCGCCTTCTGCACAGGGGAAGTCCACACACACTGTGTGGTACCACTTTCCGCAGAAGGTGCATTAAATCTGCAAGATTGAATGAGATTGTCAGAGTCATTGTCTGACTGTTTATTACTAATCACTGTGTATCTGCTGTAAATTCACAGTAACTGCCATCTCCTTACAAATGTTCATTAGATTAACCACACTTAGACTATATACAACAACCAACTCTCCAGCCATGTTGATGGATTGCCTATATTGGCTGGAAATATTCATTTCCAGAGAAAAGACACAGACAGAAGATGCTTACAGGATGTGATGTGACAACACTAATGAACTATTGATGTGTCATATTTGTCCAAGGCGTATTTCATTGTTATGGAAAAAGAGAATATTAAAATCATGATGACCAATTGGAGTGGTGATTTCTATGACTTTGTGTATATAATTTGGCATTTTGTACAAATGTAGGCCAATAATAAATATATGGTATGATTTCATTCTTTTCAAAATTTTATTTGCATGACGCACAAACACACAATTGAAAAGTACACATGTATTGTGCATGAAACGAATTCAAACGTGGTGCAGATGTGTGTCACAAGTTGATCTGGCTGTAGGCTGTGGCACTCGGCCAGAGGTGGCGCTGGTTGATTCGAGTCCATGTTAGTGCACACAAAGTAAACTGCACGCTTTAGTTTTGAGCATAAAACGCTGAAACCGGAGAAATAAAACGTGCGAGGGGAACGATAACGACGACAAGAGTCTCCCGATCATTTATTCTCGCTGTCCTGTGAACAACACCGGCGTGGTGTTAATTGTTTGCTGTTTTCGCGATCGTGTCGAGCATGAGGCTATCACCAGGTAAACTCGCGACATTTTTAAACATTTTGTTGTTCAATGGCATCAAGACTGACGGAGTGTGTTTGAGATAACCTCACAAGTGTCACGGATGACATATTTGGCGTTTTTTTTGCTGTTTTGTCGGTAGCAGCTCCTGAAACGCAAGACTGCCACACATCTGTTCGACCAACGCCAGTTGATCTAAACGCCAGTTGATCTGGAACACCGGCTGTGGTGAGTGAGAAGGACCCTTTTTCTGTTTTGGACTGTGGGACAGTTTATTCAGGGGCTTTGTTTTGTGCAACAGATAACAAGGAGAACTGTTTGTTGCTTGTTCATTCTCCTGCTCAGCTGTCTTTACCTCGTTTAGCTGCCCAGCCACAAGCTCGTTTAGCTGCCCAGCAGCATTCAGCTCAGCCTCCGGTATCCCCGCTAGCCCAGTCATCTATGCAATCTCCGTCTTCACCGACTCCCTCTGTACGGGAGGCTGTGTCTGTGCCTCCCATTTTGGACTCTTTTTCTAGTACGTATTTTTTGGAGAGAGACGAACACGTTGAAAATGTAATCGTTCCTCAACAGCTGGCTGGTTTAGAGACTGTTACTTGCTCCAGGGCCTCACCAGAGGTTAAATTACAGCCCTCAGCTGACTCTGGACCCCTGGAGGCTAAGAACACAGCTGAGGACTGCACCTGGCTGTCGCTGCCTGAGCGAGGTCGGTGCTCCGTGCAGCTGCAGTCTGCTCTGTGTTTGCCAGAGGCCCGTGTGCCTGCTGGTCCTGTTCTGCCAGAGGCCCGTGCGCCTGCCGGTCCTGCTCTGCCCCTGCCAGAGGCCCGTGCGCCTGCCGGTCCTGCTCTGTCTCTGCCAGAGGCCCGTGCGCCTGCCGGTCCTCCTCTGTCTCTGCCAGAGGCCCGTGCGCCTGCCGGTTCTGTTCTGCCCCTGCCAGAGGCCCGTGTGCCTCTGTTTATTCTGTTTTTGTATTAGTTTAGGGTTGAACCTGTGTCTGAGCAGGTGTTCACAGACCCGGTGACGACTCCCTGCGGACACAACTTCTGCCAAACCTGCATTCAGAGCAAGTGGGAAGGTATTGACGTCTGCCAGTGTGACAGGTCGTTCCCTTCAAGGCCTGAAATAAGCATAAATATAGTTTTCAAAGAGCTCGCAGACACATTCAAACAGATGATAGTCTGCTCATCGGCCGCGCCGCTGTCTTCAGCCCAGCCGGGTGAGGTGGTGTGTGATGTCTGTGCCGCCACGTCCCTGCAGGTGAAAGCACTGAAGTCCTGCCTGGTGTGTCTGACATCGTACTGCGAATCCCACCTGGAGCCTCACAAGAGGGTGGTCACCCTGAAGCTGCACAAGCTCATGGAGCCGGTGAAGAACCTGCAGGACAGGATGTGTAAGAAGCACGAGCGGCTGCTGGAGATGTTCTGCAGGGATGAGCAGAAGTGTGTGTGCCAGTTCTGCACTGAGACTGAGCACAGAGATTACAAGGTTGTTTCCGTAGAGGACGAGAGCACGGAGAGGAAGGTGTGTGGTGGACTTTCTAAACTGTCAGAACATTTTACATTTTTTTATGTATACTTATAAATCTATAGTTCCTCTTACACACACTTAGTTTTAGACCATGCTGTGCCTACTCACAAACAGTGTGTCTAGTGCTCCACAAGACAACCTGCTGAAATAAAGGATTATGATTACAATAATTGTTCGGGTAGACCCATGGGTTTCTAAAGGCCACAATTAAACCTGATGGATGTTTGCATGGTTCAAGATATAAAAGGGTTTTTTCACACTAAAGGGTAAAAATTTATCGTACTATAATCCCGAGAGCTCCTTGACAAACAAGATGCCAAATATGGTTTCCACTGCTGTGGTGCTGCATTACATTAGTTATGAGCACTAGGATTTATCTCCTTCTTGGCTAGTGAGATAAACTGTACATAATATCCATACAAATCTGTTAGTGCTAGCATAAAAGGCAAGAAAGTGTTATAGTTTTCATGCTAAAATAAACAGAACCTCAATATTTATCAGTTTAACAAACTATTTAACTTGGCTGAATTTTGAGATGAATGTATTTGCCTCGTCTACAGTCTGTATCGTAGAGGAAAAAGAATAATGATTCAACGTCCTGCAGCCATGCCAACCAATGCATTTTCATTTATTTTGCGCCTAATTAGGTCCTTATTAAGAAGAGTGAGGCCGATTTTCAACAGATGATCCAGGAGCGACTGAAGAAAGTGGAGGAGATCAAAAACTGTTTGAAGCTCAGCACGGTGAGCCACGAAGCAAATTTCTTTTATGTGGTTTGTTGGATTCTCTCTTACTGATTTCCTGTTTTAGTCAAAGTCAACAAATGTGTTTAGAAAGTCTGACATGAGTTTGGTAAAAGCTTAGAGAGACTTTTACACAAACATCAGTTCTTTAGGAGGCTAGGCGTATAAACAGTTCAGTTAGTTTCATGAAATTAGACCAAGAGTAGAATTAATCTTGACTTGTAGAGAATGTCAAACCCCAAATATCCAATAATAGATCCATCAGAGTGTGAATGTTAGATGAAGCACTCGGGCATAGATAAAACCACTGTGTCAATGCATGTGTGACTGGGAGAATGAGATTTATAGTAGGAAGCGCTTTGAGTGTTCAAACTGAGAAATAATTGACTAGTAAAGGAGTCAGGGACACTGATTACACCAAAAGAAGAGGCTTGATGGATCAGAATAAAATAAAGGTACTAGAAAAGATTTGAGCTATTAGCACTATATTTTCAGTTTTTAGTGAAGTTTTATTTGGCTTAGTTGACTTACTTCCTTTACAATTACCAGAAAAAAATCACAGCTTGGTGTTAAAGTACTTCCTGGTACTCTGAAAGGCCTAAAGTGAAACTCCACACGTGTTCCCCTGATCCCAAACACAGCTGTGAGGAACGATGACAGAATGATAAATCATCTTGTAAACGTTTTCTCACGTGGCTGTTACGCCCATGTTTTTAGCATTGCTAACTGTTCCTGTTGTGCTGCTCACAAATATGCAAACCTTATTTACATGTAACACATTTAAATATAAAGTCTGGAATTCTCAGGATTCAACACACTAACAAACTATTTCTTTGTTGACTTTTAAAGCAGATTAATCTGACATAACAAACAATATACCATCTCCATTCTGGATTTAAGGAGTTCAACCTGCCTGTTTTCTTAAGAAAGCTATTATGATAACTTCAAATATCCCAGTCTCAACTAGTTTGGGTCAAGTTAATGGTTGATATGACTCCAAACACTGAGGCGTCCTCCCTAACTGATGTGAAAAGCACCTGATAAAATACAGAACAGATTTTTTGAGTTAAATTAAAAAAGTCTTCATAAAAGTGATGCCTGTGAAACCAATTCAAACCTGCTTCCTGCCAACATTATGCCAGTGTGATTGCGTAAAAGGAAGCAACGATTCAATATTAATAACTATAAATTATTAAAAAAGGAAACCCAGAGTGGACAAAAAAATGCAAATAGATAAAAAGGGATTTTACATGATTAAAACAACTGACATGGAAAAAGAGACACGACAAAGTACTTTCATTATTATTATACATCTTTATTTATGTTCATCAAAGAAAAAACACAAGATAAACAAAAGCAAACACTCTTCCATCACTTTGGAAGCGAGTATTTGTCCCAAAATGAATAATGTTGGACTCTGTGGATAAAAGGCAGTAGACAGAATTTAGAAAACATAATAAGTGTCTCAGTCCCATCAGAGAAAGAGCTAAAATATTGTATTTACTTCTTTCTAATCAAAACCATAAATTAGATCACTGGACTCAAATGTTACTGAACCTCTTCTGAAAGTTCACAACTGCATTTTAAAAAAAATGATAGCATATAGTCAAAGTCAAATTTATTTACATAGCACATTTAAAACAACAACCGTTGACCAAGGTGCTGTACAATTAAGGTAATTAAAAGAAATAAAAACATAGGGAGATATGATAAGAGTTAAGAAAAAGAATCATAAAATTAGAAGATTTGAGTGAGAAATAAGATAAATAAAAGTAATACAAACTCATTCTGATTTTAAAGCCAAGGAATAAAAGTGGGTTTTCAAACATATGATACAGCAAATGAACAACAATCAACTACGTATTCTTACTAGGTGACGTCAACATTTTTTAATGAGTGAATGAGTCACAGCTCATTGTTAGGTGACTTAACAAAAATAAAAACACATTCCTCTGAAGATGGTCAGGTACAAGTACTGAAAGTGAACAAGCATGAATGAAAGTGAACAAGCCAAGAAACAAAAAAACAAAAACAACAACATTTATTTTTCACTTCCTGCTTTACACTTTCAAGTAAAAGATCCATGCAGGATCAGTCCCCTTCCTCCTGACATGTAAGTAGAACTGAAGTCTCTCTCACAGGTTGAGACAGTGGTTCCCAAACTTTTTTTGCTAGCCCCCCCTTTGTTTTACAAGAAAAATGTTCGCCACCCCCCATCACCTAAACACCCCCGCACAAACACATCCTCTAACCACACACACCCATATTTTGTTTTCAAACTCCATTGCAGTTTATTTCACACCTCAAACTTTTAGTAAACAATTAAGCAAATACAAGTAAACTGCAATAAATTACAGGTAATAATAAAATAAATGACTAACTCTTTTATGATACGTCTGTGGTCGGCAACCCTGGGCACGCGTGCCACAGGTGGCACGCAAAGGGTTAACTGATGGCACGACTATAGCTGGAGAAGTTCACTAACATTTGAGTCCGGCCCACCATCGATGGTGATTTTTCGTTGTTATGGGTCATGACTTTGTTTTTTTTTCTTTTAGTAACGGTATGAACAATGAAAGATGGTGGATTGGCCAGATGCTGGCAGATGTGTAAAAATAAGTCAGTTGTTTGGTGGTGGCTATGGCGGAGTTTCCACAGAGGCCAGCAGGTGGATGAGGGAAGGGGAGGCAGAAGGAGGAGAGACCCAAGGCGGCCGCTGATGTTCCAGATTAACTGGTGTCGCAGATTAATTGGCGTTGGATTGAACAGATGTGTGGTAGACTTGCTTTTCAGGAGCTGCTACTGACAAAACAGCAAATAAAAACCAAATGTGTCATCTGTGACATTTGTGAGGTTACCTCAAACACACTCTGTCAGTCCTGTTGCTGTTGAACAACCAAATGTTTAAAAATGTCGCGAGTTTACCTGGTGATATTCTCATGCAGGAGGCGATCGCGAAAACAGCTTTCTGCGGAAGGTGGTACCACACTGTATGTGTGGACTTCCCCTGTACAGAAAGCGACTATAAATGTTGTGCATGCTAAATAAACAGAAACAAATGATCCCTGTTGTCTTTGCTTAATGATTGGTTGTAGTCTTGACAATTAACGTTGCTGGCATTGCATCTTTCAATATGTTTGTGGGTGGATTTGAATGCACCAGGGTAAGTGCAGCCACTCAGACTCTACTCAATGTGGCCATAGAAACAGGTGCAGATGTGTCACAAGTTAATCTAGGCTATGGCTATGGCACTTGGCCACAGGTGGCAGTAGTGGACTGACCTCCATTGGAGACTGCTCCAGCTGCTATGTGATAGTCAGTAGATCTGCTACAAATTGCAGATCATATCGTTAGCTTCATAGCATAATTGCCTAAGTCACTTTGACCAGACAATGACTTAGGCACTTATGCTATGAAGCTAACGATATGCAAATTTTGGAAATTACATTATGAATATTCCTAACATAGAATTTCTTGGTTTTAAAGCTAACGCTCCCCTACACTCAAAAACAGATGACACACCAACTGACACACCTGAGTTACTCACTTTCTTAAATCCACTCACTCTCACTGGCTCTGTTTATTACTAATCACTGTGTAACTGCTGTAAATTCATAGTAACTGCAATGTCCCTACAAATGTTTATTATATTAACCCCAATTATACAGACTGTATATGACTACCAACTCTCTCCAGCCATGAATGACCTATATTGGCTGAAAATGTTCATTTCCAGAGAAAAGACACAGGCAGTGGTGATGTGTCGGTCGCGAACGAAACGGCTCTTAGAGCCGACTCTTTGAAGTGAACGACGCGAGCCGTGGGGTTTCTTTTCTTTCTCTCACCCTCTCTCTAGCACTTTTTTTCCGCTTCACTTCGCACACGAGCCTTGTGCTTTGTGCTGGGAAGAGGGGGGAGGGGCGGTAGATACACTCCCAGTAGCACAGGAACAGAGCGGGAGGGAAAGAGAGAGAAAGAGAGCCAGGGACAACAACGTCACATTAGAAAGGTATAGTAATCATCCACAACTATTTTCAGTTGCAGATGATAAAGGATTCAGAAAGTTTATTCATGCAGGCCCATATGACAAGAATTTGGATCTTCTTTTTGTTTCATATTTTAATTTATATTTAATTGTGTTGTGGTTTGCAGTGTTTTGTGTTGTTTCACTTTAAATTTGTTTAAAAGGAAAAAGCTGAAAATTTAAATAGTTAAAAGTTGAAATGTAAATAGTTGGTTTTTGTATTATATGATTTATTTATTACATTTTATGTGGAGTGAATAAAAAAAAAGTATATTTACGGTGGACCCTAGAGACAAAGCACGTACAAACTCCA
Source organism: Oreochromis niloticus (assembly GCF_001858045.2). Classification (NCBI taxonomy): domain Eukaryota; kingdom Metazoa; phylum Chordata; class Actinopteri; order Cichliformes; family Cichlidae; genus Oreochromis; species Oreochromis niloticus. The sequence goes on from NC_031967.2 coordinate 29,895,435, forward strand.
AAACACGTATGAACTCCAAAAAACGTAAAAACTCCGAAGCACATACAAAAGACAACAGAGGATGTGTCACGGTTCTGGGTTGGTTCGACCCAGCATTTTGAGTTTATTATGTTTTGGTTTATTTTCAAATGATCGTTTTGTTACTCTTGTGCTTTGTTGATTATTATTATTATCATTGGAATTCTATGTGTCTGTTTATTCATGTTTTAGGAATTGTCCTTTGGTTGTGCCTGTATACTATAGTTCAAGTCTATGTGTCATTTGTTGTCTGTCTCTCAGTGTCGAGTCTGCGTCTTTGTGTAGTGATTTCTTGTTTCCTGTTTTATTGTGAAGGTCTACGTCTCATGTGAATGTGTTCAGTTTTACCTGTCTCATCTCGTTAATTACTCCCAGCTGTGTCCACCACCTATGTGTTATCTCCCTGGGCGTTTCTCAATATGCATACTTGTGCGTACTTGCGTTCTCATGTACTCGTGATACGTCATCAGTCGGAGACCAAGTACTGTTCCAATTCGAAGTACGCATCAAGCCGAGAACACGAAAAAGTCCCGGATGTGTTCTCGCTCCGCCCGTTTTGTCGAGCATGCATCGGTGTGGACTTGGGACAGCTAAATATCCCAGAATGCATTTCGTCCAAAACTCAACAGTGGACTCCCGGCACATCGTTTTCAACCCCCCCCCCGCTCGCGGTCTTCTCACTACTCAGGTTAAAGAAACCCCAGCAGCTGTCTATAGTATTGAGTGTCCACTAGAATAGAAATAAAAGCGTTGTAACATCTCACCTGCTTGTTTTTATTAAGGTATGTACACGTATGTACATGTACACTATTTTTATTAATAGAGGTTTCACTACTGAGGTTAAAAATGATATATAAGTCACTTAGATCACTTCTAAATGTTAATGTTTGGTTTATTTCAGTGTTTTATTTGTTCCTGAGTAAACCGGTTTGGCTGTGATTAAAGTTAAGCTTCATAACATGTTACTCACAGTTAAATTAGGAGGGGACGGCAGTAAAAACTCCGGACCTGTGACATCATCACGTACGCAGGTGTTCCAATTGTACAAATCGCGAGTCCGTGGTTTTTGTATTATATGATTTATTTATTACATTTTATGTGGAGTGAATAAATAAAAGTATATTTACGGTGGCCCCTAGAGACAAAGCACGTACAAACTCCAAAACACGTAAAAACTCCGAAGCACATACAAAAGACAACAGAGGATGTGTCACGGTTCTGGGTTGGTTCGACCCAGCATTTTGAGTTTATTATGTTTTGGTTTATTTTCAAATGATCGTTTTGTTAGTCTTGTGCTTTGTTGATTATTATTATTATTATCATTGGAATTCTATATGTCTGTTCATGTTTTAGGAATTGTCCGTTGGTTGTGCCTGTATAGTATAGTTCAAGTCTATGTGTCATTTGTTGTCTGTCTCCGTGTCGAGTCTGCGTCTTTGTGTAGTGATTTCTTGTTTCCTGTTTTATTGTGAAGGTCTACATCTCATGTGAATGTGTTCAGTTTTACCTGTCTCATCTCGTTAATTACTCCCAGCTGTGTCCACCACCTATGTGTAATCTCCCTGTGTTTCTCTGTGTGTATTTTAGTCGTGTCTTCTGTCATTGTAGTTGCTGGTCCGTCTGTGTATCCACCCTGCTTCATCTGTGTGTTTCCCTGCTGTCAACTGTCAACTGTCATCTGTTTCCGCTCGCTCTCATTCATGTTCAGGTTCCTGTTCTGTAGTCAGTTTGTTCCCAGTCTTTGCTCCGTTCGCCATTTGTCCATTTTATTTTGTGTTTAATAAACCACCCTCACACCGTTACAAGTGCCTGCGTTTGGATCCTCCTTTATTTCCTACATGGCTCATCTCACTCGCCGTGACAGTACGGACCAGCCAGATATGGATCCAGCGGCATTCACCCCACCCACGGAGCTTCGAGAGCTCATAACGGACTCAGCTTCAAAATTAATCAACCTGTGGCTAGAGCATGAGGGGGAAGCGTTTCTCTACATTCTGGAAGCCAGGCTACAACAGCTTATTTCCAGTTATCCCTGGCTACTGGACTCACTGCACCCACTGGTACAAAACTTCCTTCTCCACGAACTCCACCTTCACCCCCCCGCTGCTACCGCTCGCTTCCACGGAGGACGTGCCATCCGAACCGCCAGAGGAGGAATTACCCGGCCCGTCGGAGCAGTCTCCGAAAAGAAAGCGATGTTCGTGCCGTCGGCGTAGCACCCCACAGCCGGATGTCGGGACAAGTAAGCCACCGGCTGTGGTGAGTGAGAGGGACACTGTTTCTGCTTTGCCAGAGACAAGGACAATTTATTTTGGGGCCATTTTCTGTGTTTCCACTGAAGATGATAGTGGAAACACAGAAAATCTTCAAAGACTGTCGCCGCTTCAAAGACTGTTTTTCCTGAGCCCACGCTCGGTGTTAATGACTGTTTCCACTCTGTTGTTTCCAAGCCTGGTATTATGAATTTAGCGAATGGAAATGTTTGGGACCCTTTTTCACCTGCACTGATTCATTCAGGGGAAGCTGTAAACCTCACCGAAACAGTCTTTCCTGATCATGTTCTCCCATCCACACTTTCACCACAATCTAACGTTGGGTCTGCAATACAGTTTGCAGTTCAGTCAGCAGCCCAGCAGCCCAGCCACAAATCTGCAGCATGAAAGCTCCTGAAGATCTGAAGACCTTTCTGAACTTTATTTTTAGATTATCAACTTTTTGTTTTCCTTTGTTTTCAGTCAGCCACTCCACCACCTGTTACAACTCCATTACCGTCATCTTTGCTACCTGTAGCTCAGTTGCCACTAGTTCAGCAGCCTGACCACTCTTTCATTCAGTCACCACCCTCACCGTCTCATTACAAGCAGGGAACACACTACATAAAGACTTTAGCTGGTTCTCAGAAGCTGGTCATCTCCGAGAAAGTAACTCCCTCCAGGGCCTCGCCAGAGGTTTGGTGCCAGTCGCCAGCCAACTCTGGACCCCTGGAGGTTAAGCCACCAGCTCCAGCAACTACACCCGAGAACTTTTCTGAGCAGTCTCAGCCGTCATCCCCTGCTGAGAGCTCCAGTGAGTTCGCCCTTCTGCCTCCGTCCTCTGCTGGAGGATCAGAAGGACCCATTCAGCCGTCTATCTCAGTTGGAGGGCCGGCGGAGCCCGTCCAGCCTCAAGCCACGTCAGCTGGGGGTTCGGGAGAACCCAGCCAGCCTCAAGTTTTGTCAGCTGGAGGGCCCAGGCCGCCCGTCCAGCCTCAAGCCAAGTTAGCTGGAAGTTCCGAGGAGCCCGTCCAGCCTCATGTCACGTCTGCTGGAGGGCCCGAGGAGCTCGTCCAGCCTCAAGCCAAGTTAGCTGGAAGTTCCGAGGAGCCCGTCCAGCCTCATGTCACGTCTGCTGGAGGGCCCGAGGAGCTCGTCCAGCCTCAAGCCAAGTTAGCTGGAATTCCGAGGAGCCCGTCCAGCCTCATGTCACGTCTGCTGGAGGGCCCGAGTCGCCCGTCCAGCCTCAAGCCACGTCTGCTGGAGGGCCCGAGTCGCCCGTCCAGCCTCAAGCCACGTCTGCTGGAGGGCCCGAGTCGCCCGTCCAGCTTCAAGCCAAGTCAGCTGGTGGGTCCGAGGAGCCCACCCAGCCCCACGCCTCGTCTGCTGGGGGTCCTGGAGGACGGTCCGGGGAAGTCGGTTTAGCCGTCACCTGCTGAATCATCCCCTGTGACTTCTACACTGCCGCCTGCAGCATCCACATCGCTGCCTGTTTTACAGGCCTTCGATGGGCCTGTTTTGAAACTGTTTTTTTAACAGAAAAGCAGAGACAGGAGACATCAGTTGCGTTCGGTCTGCAGGCTCTTCCTCGTCTGGTTTATTAACAGAATTAACCAGTTACTTTTCTTTTCATTTAGACACACATTTCTCTTTTAACAACAGAAACACATTCAATTAAATCCATAGCTCAAACCCTTTTGGTTACCTTGCACTCTCGCAAGAATAAACGTACAAAATAATCATTGTATAAGTGTCCTTATTTACAATAAATCTGTAACCAATTCTATTGCTGTTCAGCATCAAAAACATTTGTGCAGTACCATTAACACTGCAATTAACCTGCTTATGTCGACATTATACTTTCTTTATACTTTAACAGATTCAAACAATATATTACATTTGTAAACAATAAACAAAAATACTCTAGCATTGCTCGCAAACAGTTTACAGTCATCCACAAACAGTATACATCAGACTATTTACATTTGACACATAAGAACTGGGTAGGTTCTAATCAACTGTAACTTCAAATAATGTCAGGATAAAAGAAGTGTCCAAGAGCTGCATTTGTCACAAAATAAAACAGATAATAAGACCAGCTGCCTATTTAGACTACGAGTGAAGTGGCGGCTTCCATTACAAATGGCGGTAAAGTTAGCTTTTTCTCAATCACTGAAAACACACTATCTCACAACATTCGTGGTCTTTAACCACAGACAGAAAAAGGTTTCTTGCCTTTATATGTACATTGCAGTGAGCAAACTTAAAGTACTAACCTGTTTTTTAAACAGAAAAGCAGAGACAGGAGACATCAGTTGCGTTCGGTCTGCAGGCTCTTCCTCGTCTGAGGCACAGAAGCGTTGCAACGACCTATCGCACTCAGCGCTATCTCCCCCTTGTGGCAATGCCACGCAATTACATTGTCCATAACTCTAAATGAAAAGTGCCATGCCACCATAAAATCAGGTCTTTTACATCAAAAACAATCCACAAAAAAATTACAATTGTGACCATACACTTGTGGGCGTCACACCTGCAGCATCACAGCCTGCAGCGTCCACATCGTCGCCTGCAGCGTCCACATCGTCGCCTGCAGCATCACCGCCTGAAGCCGCCACGCTGCCGTCAGGTTTCGCAGCAGTGTCTCCGTCCACGCCTGCAGCGTCAGCCTCTGTGTCTTCGTCCGCGCCTCGTCTGGTCCTGCGGTTGCCACACTGTCATGGGACCCAGCTCGTCCTGTTCCGCCTCGCCTCTGCCGGCCGCTTTCTAGGCCTCTAGTTGGGCGTTATGGCCGTCGAGGCCGGCCTCCGGAGAAAGTTCGTCGCCACCGCTGGCTTCGCGGCCGGCCTCCGGACCTGCTCGGTGGCCGCCACTGCCTTCCAAGTGGCCGGCCTCCTGATTGGTTTTTCCTGCACCGCTGCCGTTGCTGTGTGCATGGTCGGCTCCCTGAACTGTTTTGGCTCTTGTGCTGTCGACCTCCGGGTCGACCCCCTGAACTGTTCGTGGACTCCTATTGAGCTCTGGTTTGGTTTTGTTTTTTGATCTGTTTTCCTGTGTTCTTGAACTGTTTTCTTGTGTTTTTGGACTGTTTGGTCTCTTGTGCTCCTTGCTTATATATTTTTTTACATTAGTAATTCCTGTGCAGAATTTTATATTATTGTTAATAATGAATTAATTAAAGCAACAAAACAACCTGAAGAGCCGGTTGGGAGCCGAAAGATCCGGCTCTTTTTAGTGAGCCGAGCCGAAAGAGCTGGTTCTCTAAAAAGAGCCTGAAATCCCATGACTAACAGGCAGGCTATGCTTACAGGATGTGATGTTACATGTTATTATGTGATGTTATTGAAATCATCAGGAACAACGGGAGTGGTGATTTCTATAACTTTGTGTATATAATTTGGCATTTCTTAATGATGCAGGCCAAAAATAAATACATAATACCATTTCATTTATTTTAAAGGTTTATTTGCAAGACACAGAAACAGGCAAAATATAAAGTTCCAAAATGTATTGTGCTTGGAACGAATTTAAACGTGGCGATAGAGCCAGGTGCAAATGTGTATTACAAGTTAATCTGGCTGTAGGCTATGGCACTCGGTCACAGGTGGAGCTAGTTGACTCGACTCCATTTGAGTGAACACAAAGTAAACTGCGCGCTTTAGTTGAGTGGCAAAAACACTGAAATCGGAGTAATAAAGCGTACGAGGGGAACGATTACGACGACAAGATTCTCCCAATCGTTTGCTCTTGCTGTCCTGTGAACAACATCGGCGTGGTGTTAACTGTTTGCTGTTTTCACGGTAACCAGGTAAACTGAAAGCCTAGAAGGCAGCGGGTCCAGATGGCATCAGCTCAAGGGTCGTCAGGTCCTGCACAGACCAACTGCGGGGTGATGGAGCCCATCTTCAACCTGAGCCTGAGGCTGGGGAGAGTCCCACAGACTTCCACAGGCACAAATATCCTCCACTACAACCACTGAACATCCAAGGTACGGACATTGAGGCTGTGGACAGCTACAGGTACCTTGGTGTTCATCTGAACAATAAACTGGACTGGACTCATAATTCAGATGCTCTCTACAGGAAAGGGCAGAGCAGGCTGTACCTGCTGCGGAGACTCAGGTCTTTTGGAGTGAAGGACCCACTCCTGAAGACCTTCTATGACTCTGTGGTGGCCTCAGCCTCATCTTTTACAGTGTGGTCTGCTGGGACGGCAGCATCTTTGCTGGGGACAGGAAGAGACTGAACAGGCTGATCCGAAGGGCCAGCTCTGTTCTAGGATGCCTTCTGGACCCAGTGGAGGTGGTGAGTGACAGGAGAATGGCGGCTAAGCTGTCATCCCTGTTGGACAACATCTCCCACCCCATGCAGGATACTGTGACAGCACTGAGCAGCTCCTTCAGTGGCTGCGGCACCCACGGTGTGGGACGGAGAGACTCCGCAGGTCTTTCCTTCTATCTGCTGTCAGACTCCACAACAAAGACTTCAACTGATCAAACACACATCTACACATGTGCAATAACACTAAGTGCAATACTCTTTTCTGGCATCGCTGTATTATACTCAGTTGTATATAGCATTTGTATTCTATTGTATAAAGTATTTTATTTTATTCTATTGTGTACAGTTGTGTACAGTATCTTATTCTTATCCTATTCCACTGTTTTTCTAATTTTTGCTATGTAACTTTGCACTGTCCACTTTCTGCTGTAACAAAACAAATTTCCCACGTGTGGGACTAATGAAGGTTATCTTATCTTATCTTAAAAAAGGGGGCAAATATTTTGATAGTGTTTTTTGCACTCCGCACAATAGATATGTTTTCTGTGATCCATTTTGTAATTCTAACTTTAGAATTTGTCTAAACTCTGTGTTGGGATAAAAAGTTAAAAGAACACAGCAGACTCTCAGGGATTCGGTTCACATTTATTTCAGCTTAAATACATCACAATAATCCAAATTTTTACAATAATGGCAAGAAATTATATATACTCAACGTCTTACATGCACAACATATACTGATGTTAATATACTATTGTGGTACTATGATCTACGTGCTACCAACTAAAAACAGACATGCACCTCTGAACTCATAAGACCATGCAACTATGTGACGTGTCCCTGATCTTAAACCAAAGATCCAAACAAAGTTGGATTCATAAAGTTCTTTTAAATCAGGTCTTGAGCTATAATATAAGTTATACCATATTAATAAATTACCAAAGAATGAGTAGTGTAAAAATGTAGGCAGGATCCATGCAGTGCTATCCACCGCAGTGATCGTGTATAGGTGCATCTTATAGTTCCTAAACCACCACTAATGTGTCATTGTCAGAGAACAGTGTCGGTAATCAGTGGAAGTTTTGTCCCCATTTACATACATTTGTCCTACCTTAGTAGACATAAGTGGATGGTTCAGATGAACCCTTGCTTGGGTCTTTAGCTCTTTTTAAAAACCTCTTTATAAATATTATCAGGAAGATTAAGAGACATTAGCAAACCTCGTGGTTAACTTATAGCTTTTGACTGGAATAAATAAATAAATATGTCCAAACACCTTGCAGGAGCTAAGCTTGGGCTTGCAGTCTGTACCTGGATAATATTCAGGCTTTACACTTGGGATAAGAATATTTTCTCCTGTTCTTGGTCTTTCATTCTGCTCCCAGTGCCTTTTGTTTGCATTTACAGATTACAACTTATCCAAACAATGAATGTGGATGCTCTCGAGGTTTTAACAAGGATCCTCCGAGTCTCTCGCTCAACGTGCTGAAGTGTCTGCAGTGATCCCAGCCTCGATCGGGCAGATAACCAGCTGGGCCGTGTTCTTTCCAGTGTCATGTATGCAGGGGTTAAAGTACGGATACAGCGGCTCAGTGAAAGTGAGCCCGCTGTAAGTATAAATGTGAGTCTTTGCCTCTGTGTTGTAGAAGGACACCGAGCCTTCGTCATAGTCGAGGAATATACCGACTTTCTGAGGAATTTCTTTAAGGTGAAGACTGACGGCGGGCCCAGCGCAGGCGCACAGGCTACCACCGCTACGTCGGCATATCGCCCAGTAACCATTATCAGGGCGAACTGTGATGGCGCCCTTCCTGTTGATGGACTCCCGGGCCACCCCAAGATCCCAGTCTCTTTTATCCCCAACCTGAAACACAAAGAGGGACAAAAATTATGCTAAACTGCAGAGTAGGGCTCTACACACTGATAATAATTTTTTTTACTGACAGTAAACACAACAGATATAAAATCAGAAGTGAACATCATGTAGCCACCAGGGGGCGTAAAGAGTTTTATTTTCCTGCTTATTTAGATCATATACATTATACAGTCCTAGTCACAGGTGTTGTGTATTGGTGTTCATGTGTAATTTTCTTTGGTGTATTTTAATCCAAATCTTACTCTAAATAAAGCTGTTGTGTTCCACTTTGGATAATATTCACACTGATCACAACAGTTATTTATTTGATCCTTTTATCCTACCTGAACCACCCAGTAACGTTTCCCAGATGTGAAGCTTTGTTTTCCCAGCACAGCGACGCAGGAGTTGAACCTGCGGGGGTCGTCAGGTAGCGGGTTCCTCCACTGCTGGTAGCTCATGCTCACCTGTGGATTGCCACGATCACATTCATTCAAAACTACTACTGATGCCATAATTGTCATTATTTTGCATCTTCCTGAGTTCTGGGCCACTAGTTTCCATCATTTTAGTTCCTGCATAATATCTGTCATCTATTAGCTGTTGTCTGTAATTCACAGACAACAGCTGTGAACAGGACAAGACTTTGTTTAACTCTGAGCTCTTGTTAAGGTGTTACAGTCAGGAATCATGCAGCTGATAATTACAGCTCACCTTTTTATTATCCGGGGACAGGACCACCCAGCCAGCAGCAGTAGCAGGATCCAGAGTTACATCCACTGGAGACAGAAACAGGAAAAAAAACACAAAAAGATTTGCTATTTCAGATTTATTCATATTTTTCAGGATTAAAGAAATAATATGAAAAAATAACCCTGTTGTTTTGAAGCATTGTTACTGAAGTCACCTTTTTTGGCAACAGTGTATCTGTATTCTGAATCATGTACATGTATAAAGATTATTTAATTCAGTGTGTAGAGCCACTTTCTTTCTACTGACATCAGTAACAGTCTTTATTAGATATGGTGGTGACAAATTTTCAATCTTGTGTAATCCATATAACATAATCACAATATAAATATCATATCCATACACATACCTGCATATTTATTCATCTTGTTTACCTCTGCAAAAGATCAGAAAAGAAACTGTGTCATTTTAGTTTCATTAAACATTAACGTAGAACACGTAAAATATTCACTAATATTTTAGCGAATGTTACAAGATTTATTTTTGGACCCTAAGTGTATCACTAAAGTTAGTTATGTGCAGACTTATAGTGTAAAATATGATATAAATATATATGCAATACACAAAGTGGCAGGATTTTGATAAAACCAAAGGAACCGGTGATACAAAGAAAGTCTTGTGTTCTAAAATCAGAGACTATAATGTTATGTCATCATAAGTATTACAGACCCTCTGCACACAGTTTCTTCTCCAGTTCCTGGCAGATGTCGACCAGTTTGGAGAAAGTTCTCCTCACAGTCCCCACGTAGCTGTCCGACTGGACTCTGACGTCAGCCCAGTGCTTGACGGACATCGGAGCGTTCAGACGTAAAAAGTTCTAAAACAGCATCAGTGACAGAAAGCAGACAGGCCGGTTTGTATTCATATCATATTACAATCGCTTTAGATGCTTTAAACTTGCTTGGCTGAGCAGAAATATTAAACATAAATACTGATTCTGACCTGCTGGAGTTGAACTGGGTTCTCAATGTGCTCCAGGAGGTGCAGCTCACTGCGTCTCTTCTGCAGCTCAATGATCTCCTGGCTGATCTCCTTGAGAAGCTCCTCTGCTCTCTTCTCAGCCACCTCCTGCTTCTGTTCGATCTCCTTGATGAGCAAAGTCTGGTTTCTCTCAATGGCACTTACCATCATTGTGGCAGCCTGGACGCTGGCCTGTATCTCTCTTTCTTTATTTCTCTGCAGATATGAAAAGAGTTTAATTAATATGTGAAATATGTTAAAATGCACCACCTTTGTACTTTGCTACCCCGTCTTCAATGAAATGCAAAACAAATTAAACTTAGGGAAAAACTGCTTATGTATGATCATTGTTATTAATATGCCCATAATTTAACACATTTCCCCCCAAAAGAAGACATAAGTTCAAAAAGAAGATGATCTCAGTGAGTTCATCCTGCAGTCCTCTGATAACAGTTGATCTATTGTCCCAACCAACCTTCAGCTCTACTTTTCCATGTGTCTTTATGTCTACATGATGAAGGTTTATTATATCAATAAAAACAACTAATAAAAGATCAAAAGAGCTCTTAAAACAGAGCCGCGCTGCCATATATGAATTACCAAAGATGGAAAAATACTTTGCCTGAAGTAATCCTGACTTTAGAAGATATGCAAGGATTTTAGCTTTTGAGTTTCTATAATTAGTCTGCCCTGTAACTGCAAATAAAAGCCAAAAGTGGATTCCAGGCTTGAAAAGTGAAGCTAATGCATTTTTTTTAATGACCAGCAGGGGGAGTCTCCTGTGTCTTTTAAATACAGTCTACATGAAGCAGTGCAACACTGCTGTTTTTCTTCTGGTGTGAGCTTCTACAAACAAATTAATTGAAGTTTTGTTTCTTAGAGAGCAAACAGGCCAAGAAATGTTCATGTCTGTAAATGATTAAAAAGCAATGCTCACTTTGCTCAGCTCCATTGACTGTTTGATCTCCTCGGTCTTTCTGATTCGGGTCTGGATCATCTGTTGATACTGCTCTTGGGTCTTCTTTATCTGAGTCTGCAGAGGTTGAAGTTGAAAACATGTGTTTTACATCTTGGATTATCTGGAGTTCCTTACAAGATAATCCATGAGCATCTTTATATTTAACCACTTCTTTCTCCCACCTTGATCTTATTGCTCCCCTTCTCTTCTTCAGACCTGTGTGGCTGTAGTGGAATGATGGGTCTCTTTGGTGGAACTGGTTTGAATCCTGGCATTTCCTTTAACAAGCTTTAAGATGATGATGTACATCTGATTAGTTTCAATCAAATGTGCTAAAACGTTGAAATAAAACACTATAGTATAGTTACAATTAACCGACCTATGAAATTTTTCAGTGATTTCTTTTAAGGCCCAATTCACCCTGAGTTCGGGGCGACTTCTGAAGGATTCTTTGCACAGCGGACACTCCGACTTATGCGCCACATCCCAATAACGTTTGATGCACTCCAGGCAGAAATTGTGCCCACATGGTATAGAGACAGGGTTTTTGAAGCTGTACAAACAGATGCTGCACTGAAATTGCTCTTCAGTCAATGTGGAGGCCATGTTTCTGACAGAGAAATAACATTTTGTTACCCACACATGTTGAAATTCTTCTGTACACTATGGGATTTAAACTCTTTAGGTCAGGTTGTAAAGATGCAGGTGTATAAATCTAAGTTTAAAAAAATCTAAATGGCAAACCAAGAAGACTAAAGAATATTTATAAATAATAATAATAATAAATAACATATTGTTACATTTTTATGAATCTAATGGATTTACCAGTAAAGAGATTAAAAAAAAAAAGGGCTATGAAAGAGGCAATAGAAGGAGATAATCTCAGACTTTTCATTGACTGAATTATTGACTACAATACTTTTCTTGTAGTCAAATTTAAAATCAAAGAAATGCTTCTGTGCCTCTATTTAAAAATATTTCTGTCAATATTTGGATCAAAAGTCAGTCTATCTTGAAGAAAAGGCAGCTGATGTCTTGTTTCATGTATTCTTATTCTCTACGCTGTCTGGTTGGTATAAATAATCACTTACTTGTTTAGGTCATGCAGGCAGACGGTCTTGAAAGACGTGATGAACGCAGAACGAATGTCCACAAAAACACGCTCGTCTCTCTAAAAAGTAAGACACGGTACAAAGTTCCTCCCACAGAGGAATTTCCCAACGAGTTATACCGGTTATTCTTGTTCTCCCTGTTAGCTTTTCCTAGTATTTACTCTACATTTTAATTGCTGTTCGCTGTTGCAAATGTTTTTGTATGCAGTTATCAATTTAACTACAGATTAAATCCAAGCAATTAATAAATACAGGCTGGGAATGGTGCAGCAATAATCTACCTTCCTATTGGCTTTCATTGGACATACGTTTCCTTTTATGATGAACATGAAAAGGGTTCAAACAGAAAATATTTATTTATGGGGTACAAAAACTGGCCTAAATTCAGCAATATAAACTTAATTAGAGTATAAAAAACAATGCTTTGAGGGATCAGGTATATAATTCCTTAATGTAAATAATATAGTTTAAGACAAAACCCAAAGGAGGTCAATGCCACAGTCTCCAGAGCAGGGATGGGGAGTGAATTTTCCCACGGGGTCACATGAGAAGCTGGGACTGTTGTGGAGGGCCGCTGTCTATAAGCTTATTAGTGCAGACCTCCACAACTGTCCCAGCTTCTCATGTGACCCCGTGGGAAAATTCACTCCCCACCCCCGCCAGAGTCTTTGGACCCTGTTGTCAACTTTGTCCCTGTACTAAGCAGTTCAAGATTCAAGAGCTTCAAAGCGTTTATTGTCATGTGTACAAAGAAAAGCATTTCTCTGTGCAATGAAATTCTTTCTCTGCTGTCCAAACACAGACGCCGGTTAAAATGTACAAATAGAACTAGAACAATGAAAATACAAATAGTATAAATAAATAAATGGAGACAAAAATTGAAGTGTTAAATAGATTTGTGTGCAAAAGAGCTATGAGCTTAATATGCTAGTTTAATATGTAAGATGACCTTATGTGCAAAAATTATTATGTTATCTTATATTATCTTGGGCAGAGGGATGATGGTTGTGGTCTTGAAGCATGTGGGGACGGTACTCTGGCTGAGGGAGAGGTTGAAGACGGGAGTGAGAACATCAGCCAACTTGTTAGCACATGCTTTAAGGACCCGTCCCGGGATGCTATCTGGTCCTGCTGCCTCAATACATTGAGGTCATCTAGCAGACTGCCTGCAGAGCTGATGGTGCTGATGGCGACCCTAAACTCTGTGATGTGCCACATCTGCCCAGGATCAGCAGAAGAATAGAAGCCATCCAGCTTCTCTCTGTACTGCCTCTTGGCCGCTGTAATGGCCTTCCTCAGTCCATACCTCGCAGCTTTGTACTCCGTCTCATTGCCTGATCTAAATGTGAGAGACCGAGTATGTAGCATGTGTCGTACCTGACTGCTGATCCAGTCAACTGGAGAACTTTCTGATGTGTGGGGTGGGCACTATATTGTCAACACAGGCACTGATGTACTCGGTCACATGTTCAGCATAGTCCTGTATAGTGACAGAGCAGATCTCCTTGGTGGCTGCAGTTTGAAACACATCCCAGTCTGTTTGGGCAGTCCTGTAGGATGATCTCAGACTCTGTGGTCCACAGTTTAACAGGTGTGATGACAGGGTTCGATTGTTTCAGTTTCTGTCTGTAAGCCGGGTACATGAACAGAGAGATGTAGTCAGACTGTCCAAAGTGGGGATGTGGTGCAGCCCTGTATGCACCGTGTATGTTGCTGTAGACATGATCCAGGGTGTTAAGTAATGTTGCTGCGAGATGCCACAAATCGTAAAATCTTTCATTGTTAAGTTTGTAGTAATTTTAAATCTGTAAACAGAGTAATTCATTCGAGGAAGCTCTGTGTCACAGATGCCTTGATGAACACACCCATGGTTGTTGGGATGAATCATTCCCAGGTCAGAGCTGGATTGTTCTAATCCATCCTATGTGACACATAGCCAGCTAAAAATATGCAGGAATGCTTTTCAGGTCATTTACAGTAATTGCATCAGGTACTGGCATATCGGTATAAACACACCCAAATAAAGACAATAAACACCATCAGCAGCCAGCACACAGACTGGCTCCCTGATACCACCATCTGTTAAAGCTTCAATTATTCCTAGTTTATGTAGAAGAAGAAATGAAAAGGTCTATGGATGTATATCTGCCAAAGCAAATACTGAACTCCAAATAAGTGATTCTTTTGTTTTCCACACACTACAGGTGCTACAGCTCCTGCTTCTGTTACAAATATCACTGTTCCTACTCTGCTCTGTTTTGTTTCACTGGTTCACACTCATAGTGTGTCATCACTCATTCAGGTTCCCGCTGGACGCATCCTGTTTAACCTTTCATCTGAATGCCACACCAAACTCACGTGTTTCACACTTCCAGTACAATAAGTAGTAATTCTATTGTTCTTGCTTGTTCTCTGCACGAGCGTTGCCAATATGCTCGTGTGTAAACTTGGCACGATGTCACATCATTGCACTTTGAACTAGGAAGGTGCAGGTCATTTTTACAATGACAATTTTGGTTTCCAGTAATTTCTAAAACAGTTACTCCATTCTGTTTTGCATCACTGTAATGCTCTCGTGTTGAACTTGAACACCCCCCTTTCCAACGCTTTTATGGAGCGCAGACATGGAGGCCTCATCAAGCCAAGACTCTGCTATTATTTATACTTGCAGGCCACTGATCTCATGTTCAATGAAGAGCTGTTTCATGATCTGCGAGGGTAGATCATGTGGAGAGGAGTGTGGACCCAAGAGCAGGCTCTGACTACTGACTAACTGTGAGAGAGCTTTATCTACAGTGGGAGGCTAAATACAAACAAAAGCAGAGAGTGGAAGTGACTTAAACTGGGAAAAACCTAAACTGGGAAAGCTAACAAGAAACATGCAACCTGAGACAAGGAACCAGAAAAAACCTGAAACACAGCACATGACAAGAAGGTGTACCAGGAACCAACAGAGAACGACACAGGGCTTGAATAGGCAGGAAAACTAGAGGATGGGGAACAGGTGGGACAAATCAGACATAAGGAGACAAATGAAGCAAAGCAGAATACACTGATGTAGGACAAGGACTTTCAAAGTAAAACAGGACAGACTTGCAAAGACACAGACTTTACACAGAGACGTGGAAACATGACAGGCTCTGGAACAGAGGGAACATAAAGCACAGAGACAAAAGTAACTAGACGTGGAGCACAGGAAGACATAAAGGCAGAAAACTAAGACTAAGCATACAACACACGGAGAACAGAATTCAACCTTCACTAAGAACACAGACCCAGTGCTGTGACAAGGACACTGTTTGAGCAAGGACTCAAAGAGGCCAATTATAGGAGCAACAATCTCTGACCTGAGGAGGGGGCCTGAGGGTACATATTTCACCAATTTGCAATACTGTGATTGCAGCCATTCCTTAACTCTGTGGATGGCTATTGATCAACAATCAATTCAATTTGCATATCAACGATCATGAAACTTAGCTTGTGTCTCATTGTTGGGCAATGGTGCTGGTTTTGCTCATTATGCAGCTTGACTGTTTAGAAAGTTGGGAAACCTGCAGTCAGCTGAGACAGTATCTTACTGTAATTCAGAGTGTGGATCATTACGGTAAGATCATGTAAAAGAGATGACAGGTGAAACTGCTAGTGCAAAACTTCCTGGTATCTTTTGTTATTCAGCTCTTCACATGCTATCTATAAATATACTGAACGGTGCTGTGGGTATAACAGACTGGTAAAGAGGGCCAGCTCTGTCCTGGCCAGTCCCCTAGACTCCAAAGAGGAGGTGGGTGAGAGGAGGATGTTAGCCAAGCAAAGGTTTATTATGGACAACACTGCTAACCCCCTGCATGATACTGTGGAGGCCCTGAGCAGCTCCTTCAGCAACAGACTCTTCCTGGCACTGTGTAGGAGCCTGGTTCTTTATTCCTGCCTGTCTGGTTAGGCTCCTCCTACGCTCACCAGACAAGACATGACAGACATGCTCACCAAATCCTTGATGAGAAGGAAGAATGAGGCTTTGGGAATTTAGGCCACGAAGTGAAAACAGTGATAAACATAAGGATTCGCTCATGTAGACGTCAAAGTTCACTTCCAGCTGGATGACACAGTTTTATTTGTTTGAGCTATTAGCATTCATTTTTCAGTTTTTAGTGAAGTTTTATTTGGCTTAGTTGACTTACTTCCCTTACAACTACCAGAAAAAAAAATCACAGTTTGGTGTTAAAGTACTTCCTGGTCCTCGGAAAGGCCTAAAGTGAAACTCCACACGTGTTCCCCTGATCCCAAACACAGCTGTGAGGAATGATGACAGAATGATAAATCATCTTGTAAACGTTTTCTCACGTGGCTGTTACGCCCATGTTTTTAGCATTGCTAACTGATCCTGTTGTGCTGCTCACAAATATGCAAACCTGAGTGTAACACATTTAAATATAAAGTCTGGAATTCTCAGGATTCAACACACTAACAAACTATTTTTTCGTTGACTTTTAAAGCAGATTAATCTGACATAACAAACAATATACCATCTCCATTCTGGATTTAAGGAGTTCAACCTGCCTGTTTTGTTAAGAAAGCTATTATGATAACTCCAAATATCCCTGTCTCAACTAGTTTGGGTCAAGTTAATGGTTGATATGACTCCAAACACTGAGGCGTCCTCCCTAACTGATGTGAAAAGCACCTGATAAAATACAGAACAGATTTTTTGAGTTAAATTAAGAAAAGTCTTCATAAAAGTGATGCCTGTGAAACCAATTCAAACCTGCTTCCTGTCAACATTATGCCAGTGTGATTGCGTAAAAGGAAGCAACGATTCAATATTAATAACTATAAATGATTAAAAAAAGGAAAGCCAGAATGGACAAAAAAATGCAAATAGATAAAAAGGGATTTTACATGATTAAAACAACTGACATGGAAAAAGAGACACGACAAAGTACTTTCATTATTATTATACATCTTGGTTATGTTCATCAAAGAAAAAACACAAGAAAAACAAAAGCAAACACTCTTCCATCACTTTGGAAGCGAGTATTTGTCCCAAAATGAATAATGTTGGACTCTGTGGATAAAAGTCAGTAGACAGAATTTAGAAAACATAATAAGTGTCTCAGTCCCATCAGAGAAAGAGCTAAAATATTGTATTTACGTCTTTCTAATCAAAACCATAAATTAGATCACTGGACTCAAATGTTACTGAACCTCTTCTGAAAGTTCACAACTGCATTTAAAAAAAAATGATAGCATATAGTCAAAGTCAAAGTCAAATTTCTTTATATAGCACATTTACAACAACAACCGTTGACCAAGGTGCTGTACAATTAAGATAATTAAAAGAAATAAAAACATAGGGAGATATGACAAGAGTTAAGAAAAAGAATCATAAAATTAGAAGATTTGAGTGAGAAATAAGATAAATAAAAGTAATACAAACTCATTCTGATTTAAAAGCCAAGGAATAAAAGTGGGTTTTCAAACATATGATACAGCAAATGAACAACAATCAACTACGTATTCTTACTAGGTGACGTCAACATTTTTTAATGAGTGAATGAGTCACAGCTCATTGTTAGGTGACTTAACAAAAATAAAAACACATTCCTCTGAAGATGGTCAGGTACAAGTACTGAAAGTGAACAAGCATGAATGAAGAAACAGCCAAGAAACAAAAAAACAAAAACAACAACATTTATTTTTCACTTCCTGCTTTACACTTTCAAGTAAAAAATCCATGCAGGATCAGTCCCCTTCCTCCTGACATGTAAGTAGAACTGAAGTCTCTCTCACAGGTTGAGACAGTGGTTCCCAAACTTTTTTTGCTAGCCCCCCCTTTGTTTTACAAGAAAAATGTGGATTTGAATGCACCAGGGTAAGTGCAGCCACTCAGACTCTACTCAGTGTGGTCATAGAAACAGGTGCAGATGTGTCACAAGTTAATCTAGTAGTAGGCAGGCTATGGCACTTGGCCACAGGTGGCAGTAGTGGACTGACCTCCATTGGAGACTGCTCCAGCTGCTATGTGATAGTCAGTAGATCTGCTACAAATTGCAGATCATATGCAAATTTTGGAAATTACATTATGAATATTCCTAACATAGAATTTCTTGGTTTTAAAGCTAACTCTCCCCTACACTCAAAAACAGATGACACACCAACTGACACACCTGAGTCACTCACTTTCTTAAATCCACTCACTCTCACTGGCTCTGTTTATTACTAATCACTGTGTAACTGCTGTAAATTCATAGTAACTGCAATGTCCCGACAAATGTTTATTATATTAACCCCAATTATACAGACTGTATATGACTACCAACTCTCTCCAGCCATGAATGACCTATATTGGCTGAAAATGTTCATTTCCAGAGAAAAGATACAGGCAGTGGTGATGTGTCGGTCGCGAACGAAACGGCTCTTAGAGCCGACTCTTTGAAGTGAACGACGTGAGCCGTGGGGTTTCTTTTCTTTCTCTTACACTTGCAGTTACACTTGCAGTAGCACAGGAACAGAGCGGGAGGGAAAGAGAGAGAAAGAGAACCAGGGACAACAACGTCACATTAGAAAGGTATAGTAATCATCCACAACTATTTTCAGTTGCAGATGATAAAGGATTCAGAAAGTTTATTCATGCAGGCCCATATGACAAGAATTTGGATCTTCTTTTTGTTTCATATTTTAATTTATATTTAATTGTGTTGTGGTTTGCAGTGCTTTGTGTTGTTTCACTTTAAATTTGTTTAAAAGGAAAAAGCTGAAAATTTAAATAGTTAAAAGTTGAAATGTAAATAGTTGGTTTTTGTATTATATGATTTATTTATTACATTTTATGTGGAGTGAATAAAAAAAAAGTATATTTACGGTGGCCCCTAGAGACAAAGCACGTACAAACTCCAAAAAACGTACAAACTCCGAAGCACATACAAAAGACAACAGAGGATGTGTCACGGTTCTGGGTTGGTTCGACCCAGCATTTTGAGTTTATTATGTTTTGGTTTATTTTCAAATGGTCGTTTTGTTACTCTTGTGCTTTGTTGATTATTATTATTATCATTGGAATTCTATGTGTCTGTTTATTCATGTTTTAGGAATTGTCCTTTGGTTGTGCCTGTATAGTATAGTTCAAGTCTATGTGTCATTTGTTGTCTGTCTCTCAGTGTCGAGTCTGCGTCTTTGTGTAGTGATTTCTTGTTTCCTGTTTTATTGTGAAGGTCTACGTCTCATGTGAATGTGTTCAGTTTTACCTGTCTCGTCTCGTTAATTACTCCCAGCTGTTTCCACCACCTATGTGTAATCTCCCTGTGTTTCTCTGTGTGTATTTTAGTCGTGTCTTCTGTCATTGTAGTTGCTGGTCCGTCTGTGTATCCACCCTGCTTCATCTGTGTTTCCCTGCTGTCAACCGTCATCTGTTTCCGCTCGCTCTCATTCATGTTCAGATTCCTGTTCTGTAGTCAGTTTGTTCCCAGTATAGTTTAGTCTTTGCTCCGTTCGCCATTTGTCCATTTTATTTTGTGTTTAATAAACCACCCTCACACCTTTACAAGTGCCTGCGTTTGGATCCTCCTTTATTTCCTACATGGCTCATCTCACTCGCTGTGACAGGATGCTAGGCGCAGTGTTGGGCCTTTGTTTCCTAGTGGCTACACAAGCCAGGAAGTACCAACGACCGGATTTGGTGTGTGGTAGTAACAGGTAAATTAACTTTTTTTTTAAAATTATTTGAATATATATGAGTGCTTGTGTATAAATACACAAACAATACACATATGCTTTAAATTGTGTAATTTAAGTGATCTAGGTAGCTCTGTTTTGGAAGTTCAGTTAACGCTAGAAATGTGTTTTGGAATTTGTACGTGCTTTGTCTCTAGGGGCCACCGTATATATTTATATATAAACATATATAAATAAAACCACAGCTTATATATTTTTTTACATTAGTAATTCCTGTGCAGAATTTTATATTATTGTTAATAATGAATTAATTAAAGCAACAAAACAACCTGAAGAGCCGGTTGGGAGCCGAAAGAGCTGGTTCTCTAAAAAGAGCCGGAAATCCCATGACTAACAGGCAGGCTATGCTTACAGGATGTGATGTTACATGTTATTATGTGATGTTATTGAAATCATCAGGAACAACGGGAGTGGTGATTTCTATGACTTTGTGTATATAATTTGTGTATTAATACATAATACCATTTCATTTATTTTAAAGGTTTATTTGCAAGACACAGAAACAGGCAAAATATAAAGTTCCAAAATGTATTGTGCTTGGAACGAATTTATACGTGGCAATAGAGCCAGGTGCAGATGTGTGTCACAAGTTAATCTGCCTGTAGGCTATGGCACTCGGTCACAGGTGGAGCTAGTTGACTCGACTCCATTTGAGTGAACACAAAGTAAACTGCGCGCTTTAGTTGAGCGGCAAAAACACTGAAATCGGAGTAATGAAGCGTACGAGGGGAACGATTACGACGACAAGATTCTCCCAATCGTTTGCTCTTGCTGTCCTGTGAACAACATCGGCGTGGTGTTAACTGTTTGCTGTTTTCACGGTAACCAGGTAAACTGAAAGCCTAGAAGGCAGCGGGTCCAGATGGCATCAGCTCAAGGGTCGTCAGGTCCTGCACAGACCAACTGTGTGGGGTGATGGAGCCCATCTTCAACCTGAGCCTGAGGCTGGGGAGAGTCCCACAGACATCCACAGGCACAAATATCCTCCACTACAACCACTGAACATCCAAGGTATGGACATTGAGGCTGTGGACAGCTACAGGTACCTTGGTGTTCATCTGAACAATAAACTGGACTGGACTCATAATTCAGATGCTCTCTACAGGAAAGGGCAGAGCAGGCTGTACCTGCTTCGGAGACTCAGGTCGTTTGGAGTGAAGGACCCACTCCTGAAGACCTTCTATGACTCTGTGGTGGCCTCAGCCTCATCTTTTACAGTGTGGTCTGCTGGGACGGCAGCATCTTTGCTGGGGACAGGAAGAGACTGAACAGGCTGATCCGAAGGGCCAGCTCTGTTCTAGGATGCCTTCTGGACCCAGTGGAGGTGGTGAGTGACAGGAGAATGGCGGCTAAGCTGTCATCCCTGTTGGACAACATCTCCCACCCCATGCAGGATACTGTGACAGCACTGAGCAGCTCCTTCAGTGGCTGCGGCACCCACGGTGTGGGACGGAGAGACTCCGCAGGTCTTTCCTTCTATCTGCTGTCAGACTCTACAACAAAGACTTCAACTGATCAAACACACATCTACACATGTGCAATAACACTAAGTGCAATACTCTTTTCTGGCATCGCTGTATTATACTCAGTTGTATATAGCATTTGTATTCTATTGTATAAAGTATTTTATTTTATTCTATTGTGTACAGTATCTTATTCTTATCCTATTCCACTGTTTTTCTAATTTTTGCTATGTAACTTTGCACTGTCCACTTTCTGCTGTAACAAAACAAATTTCCCACGTGTGGGACTAATAAAGGTTATCTTATCTTAAGTGTTTTTTGCACTCCGCACAATAGATATGTTTTCTGTGATCCATTTTGTAATTCTAACTTTAGAATTTGTCTAAACTCTGTGTTGGGATAAAAAGTTAAAAGAACACAGCAGACTCTCAGGGATTCGGTTCACATTTATTTCAGCTTAAATACATCACAATAATCCAAATTTTTACAATAATGGCAAGAAATTATATATACTCAACGTCTTACATGCACAACATATACTGATGTTAATATACTATTGTGGTACTATGATCTACGTGCTACCAACTAAAAACAGACATGCACCTCTGAACTCATAAGACCATGCAACTATGTGACGTGTCCCTGATCTTAAACCAAAGATCCAAACAAAGTTGGATTCATAAAGTTCTTTTAAATCAGGTCTTGAGCTATAATATAAGTTATACCATATTAATAAATTACCAAAGAATGAGTAGTGTAAAAATGTAGGCAGGATCCATGCAGTGCTATCCACCGCAGTGATCGTGTATAGGTGCATCTTATAGTTCCTAAACCATCACTAATGTGTCATTGTCAGAGAACAGTGTCGGTAATCAGTGGAAGTTTTGTCCCCATTTACATACATTTGTCCTACCTTAGTAGACATAAGTGGATGGTTCAGATGAACCCTTGCTTGGGTCTTTAGCTCTTTTTAAAAACCTCTTTATAAATATTATCAGGAAGATTAAGAGACAATAGCAAACCTCGTGGTTAACTTATAGCTTTTGACTGGAATAAATAAATAAATATGTCCAAACACCTTGCAGGAGCTAAGCTTGGGCTTGCAGTCTGTACCTGGATAATATTCAGGGTGTTCGCTTTACACTTGGGAGAAGAATATTTTCTCCTGTTCTTGGTCTTTCATTCTGCTCCCAGTGCCTTTTGTTTGCATTTACAGATTACAACTTATCCAAACAACTAATGTGGATACTCTCGAGGTTTTAACAAGGATCCTCCAAGTCTCTCGCTCAAAGTGCCGAAGTGTCTACAGTGATCCCAGCCTCGATCGGGCAGATAACCAGCGGGGCCGTGTTCTTCCCAGTGTCATGTATGCAGGGGTTAAAGTACGGATACAGCGGCTTGGTGAAAGTGAGCCCGCTGTAAGTATAAATGTGAGTCTTTGCCTCTGTGTTGTAGAAGGACACCGAGCCTTCGTCATAGTCCAGGAATATACCGACTTTCTGAGGAATTTCTTTAAGGTGAAGAGTGACGGCGGGCCCAGCGCAGGCGCACCGGCTACCACCGCTACGTCAGCATATCGCCCGGTAACCATTGTCAGGGCAAATTGTGATGGCGCCCTTCCTGTTGATGGACTCCCGGGCCACCCCAAGATCCCAGTCTCTTTTTTTCTCCAACCTGAAACACAAAGAAGGACAAAATTTATGCTAAACTGCAGAGTAGGGCTTAATTTCTTTAGGTTGCTATTTAAATGATAATAAATTTTTACTGACACTAAACACAACAGATATAAAATCAGAAGTGAACATCATGTAGCCACCAGGGGGTGCGAAGAGTTTATTTTCCTGCTTATTTAGATCATATACATTATACAGTCCTAGTGACAGGTTGTGTGTGTGTGTTCATGTGTAATTTTCTTTGGTGTATTTTAATCCAAATCTCACTCTAAATAAAGCTGTTGTGTTCCACTTTGGATAATATTCACACTGATCACAGCAGTTATTTATTTGATCCTTTTATCCTACCTGAACCACCCAGTAACGTTTCCCAGATGTGAAGCTTTGTTTTCCCAGCACGGCGACGCAGGAGTTGAACCTGCGGGGGTCGTCAGGTAGCGGGTTCCTCCACTGCTGGGAGCTCAGGCTCACCTGTGGATTGCCACGATCACATTCATTCAAAACTACTACTGATGCCATAATTGTCATTATTTTGCATCTTCCTGACTTCTGGGCCACTAGTTTCCATCATTTTAGTTCCTGCATAATATCTGTCATCTATTAGCTGTTGTCTTTAATTCACAGACAACAGCTGTGAACATGACAAGACTTTGTTTAACTCTGAGCTCTTTTTAAGGTGTTACAGTCAGGAATCATGCAGCTGATAATTACAGCTCACCTTTTTATTATCCGGGGACAGGACCACCCAGCCAGCAGCAGTAGCAGGATCCAGAGTTACATCCACTGGAGACAGAAACAGGAAAAAAAACACAAAAAGATTTGCTATTTCAAATTTATTCATATTTTTCAGGATTAAAGAAATAATATGAAAAAATAACCCTGTTGTTTTGAAGCATTGTTACTGAAGTCACCTTTTTTGGCAACAGTGTATCTGTATTCTGAATCATGTACATGTATAAAGATTATTTTAATCACTGTGTAGAGCCACTTTCTTTCTACTGACATCAGTAACAGTCTTTATTAGATATGGTGGTGACAAATTTTCAATCTTGTGTAATCCATATAACATAATCACAATATAAATATCATATCCATACACATACCTGCATATTTATTCATCTTGTTTACCTCTGCAAAAGATCAGAAAAGAAACTGTTTCATTTTAGTTTCATTAAACATTAACGTAGAACAATTAAAATATTCACTAATATTTTAGCAAATGTTACAAGATTTATTTTTGGACCCTAAGTGTATCACTAAAGTTAGTTATGTGCAGACTTATAGTGTAAAATATGATATAAATATATATGCAATACACAAAGTGGCAGGATTTTGATAAAACCAAAGGAACCGGTGATACAAAGAAAGTCTTGTGTTCTAAAATCAGAGACTATAATGTTATGTCATCATAAGTATTACAGACCCTCTGCACACAGTTTCTTCTCCAGTTCCTGGCAGATGTCGACCAGTTTGGAGAAAGTTCTCCTCACAGACCCCACGTAGCTGTCCGACTGGACTCTGACGTCAGCCCAGTGCTTGACGGACATCGGAGCGTTCAGACGTAAAAAGTTCTAAAACAGCATCAGTGACAGAAAGCAGACAGGCCGGTTTGTATTCATATCATATTACAATCGCTTTAGATGCTTTAAACTTGCTTGGCTGAGCAGAAATGTTAAACATAAATACTGATTCTGACCTGCTGGAGTTGAACTGGGTTCTCAATGTGCTCCAGGAGGTGCAGCTCACTGCCTCTCTTCTGCAGCTCATTGATCTCCTGGCTGATCTCCTTGAGAAGCTCCTCTGCTCTCTTCTCAGCCACCTCCTGCTTCCGTTCGATCTCCTTGATGAGCAAAGTCTGGTTTCTCTCAATGGCACTTACCATCATTGTGGCAGCCTGGACGCTGGCCTGTATCTCTCTTTCTTTATTTCTCTGCAGATATGAAAAGAGTTTAATTAATATGTGAAATATGTTAAAATGCACCACCTTTGTACTTTGCTACCCCGTCTTCAATGAAATGCAAAACAAATTAAACTTAGGGAAAAACTGCTTATGTATGATGATTCTTATAAATATGCCCATAACTTCACACATTTCCCCCAAAAAGAGGACAAAATTTCAAAAAGAAGATGATCTCAGTGAGTTCATCCTGCAGTCCTCTGATAACAGTTGATCTATTGTCCCAACCAACCTTCAGCTCTACTTTTCCATGTCTCTTTATGTCTACATGATGAAGGTTTATTATATCAATAAAAACAACTAATAAAAGATCAACAGAGCTCTTAAAACAGAGCCTCACTGCCATATATGAATTACTAAAGATGGAAAAATACTTTGCCTGAAGTAATCCTGACTTTAGAAGATATGCAAGGATTTTAGCTTTTGAGTTTCTATAATTAGTCTGCCCTGTAACTGCAAATAAAAGCCAAAAGTGGATTCCAGGCTTGAAAAGTGAAGCTAATGCATTTTTTAAATGACCAGCAGGGGGAGTCTCCTCTGTCTTTTAAATACAGTCTACATGAAGCAGTGCAACACTGCTGTTTTTCTTCTGGTGTGAGCTTCTACAAACAAATTAGTTGAAGTTTTGTTTCTTAGAGAGCAAACAGGCCAAGAAATGTTCATGTCTGTAAATGATTAAAAAGCAATGCTCACTTTGCTCAGCTCCATTGACTGTTTGATCTCCTCTATCTTTCTGATTCGGGTCTGGATCATCTGTTGATACTGCTCTTGGGTCTTCTTTATCTGAGTCTGCAGAGGTTGAAGTTGAAAACATGTATTTTATATCTTGGATTATCTGGAGTTCCTTACAAAATAATCCATGAGCATCTTTATATTTAACCACTTCTTTCTCCCACCTTGATCTTATTGCTCCCCTTCTCTTCTTCAGACCTGTGTGGCTGTAGTGGAATGATGGGTCTCTTTGGTGGAGCTGGTTTGAATCCTTTCATTTCCTTTAACAAGCTTTAAGATGATGATGTAAATCTGATTAGTTTCAATCAAATGTGCTAAAACGTTGAAATAAAACACTATAGTATAGTTACAATCAACCGACCTTTGAAATATTAGAGTGATTTCTTTTAAGGCCCAATTCACCCTGAGTTCAGGGCGACTTCTGAAGGATTCTTTGCACAGCGGACACTCCGACTTATGCGCCACATCCCAATAACGTTTGATGCACTCCAGGCAGAAATTGTGCCCACACGGTATAGAGACAGGGTTTTTGAAGCTGTACAAACAGATGCTGCACTGAAATTGCTCTTCAGTCAATGTGGAGGCCATGTTTCTGACAGAGAAATAACATTTTGTTACCCACACATGCTGAAATTCTTCTGTACACTATGGGATTTAAACTCTTTAGGTCAGATTGTAAAGATGCAGGTGTATAAATCTAAGTTTTAAAAAACCTAAATGGCAAACCAAGAAGACTAAAGAATATTTATAAATAATAATAATAATAATAAATAACATATTGTTACATTTTTATGAATCTAATGGATTTACCAGTAAAGCGATAAAAAAAAGGGCTATGAAAGAGGCAATAGAAGGAGATAATCTCAGACTTTTCATTGACTGAATTATTGACTACAATACTTTTCTTGTAGTCAAATTTAAAATCAAAGAAATGCTTCTGTGCCTCTATTTAAAAATATTGCTGTCAATATTTGGATCAAAAGTCAGTCTATCTTGAAGAAAAGGCAGCTGATGTCTTGTTTCATGTATTCTTATTCTCTACGCTGTCTGGTTGGTATAAATAATCACTTACTTGTTTAGGTCATGCAGGCAGACGGTCTTGAAAGACGTGATGAACGCAGAACGAATGTCCACAAAAACACACTCGTCTCTCTAAAAAGTAAGACACGGTACAAAGTTCCTCCCACAGAGGAATTTCCCAACGAGTTATACCGGTTATTCTTGTTCTCCCTGTTACCTTTTCCTAGTATTTACTCTACATTTTAGGGGCGATCGTGGGCTCAAGAGTTGAGAGTTCGCCTTGTAATCGGAAGGTTACCGGTTCGAGCCCCGGCTCGGACAGTCTCGGTCGTTGTGTCCTTGGGCAAGACACTTCACCCGTTGCCTACTGGTGGTGGTCAGAGGGCCCGGTGGCGCCAGTGTCCGGCAGCCTCGCCTCTGTCAGTGCGCCCCAGGGTGGCTGTGGCTACAACGTAGCTTGCCATCACCAGTGTGTAAATGTGCGTGTGAATGGGTGAATGACTGGATATGTAAAGCGCTTTGGGGTCCTTAGGGACCATAAAAGCGCTATATAAATACAGGCCATTTACCATTTTACCATTTTAATTGCTGTTCACTGTTGCAAATGTTTTTGTATGTAGTTATCAATTTAACTACAGATTAAATCCAAGCAATTAATAAATACAGGCAACGACAATGTGCGCTTTCTAGGCTGTTTGGTGCAGCAATAATCTACCTTCCTATTGGCTTATGTTTCCTTTTATGATGAACAGGAAAAGGGTTCAAACAGAAAATATTTATTTATGGGCTACAAAAACAGGCCTAAATTCATCAATATAAACTTAATTAGAGTATAAAAAACAATGCTTTGAGGGATCAGGTATATAATTCCTTAATGTAAATAATATAGTTTAAGACAAAACCCAAAGGAGGTCAATGCCACAGTCTCCAGAGCAGGGATGGGGAGTGAATTTTCCCACGGGGTCACATGAGAAGCTGGGACTGTTGTGGAGGGCCGCTGTCTATAAGCTTATTAGTGCAGACCTCCACAACTGTCCCAGCTTCTCATGTGACCCTGTGGGAAAATTCACTCCCCACCCCTGCCAGAGTCTTTGGACCCTGTTGTCAACTTTGTCCCTGTACTAAGCAGTTCAAGATTCAAGAGCTTCAAAGCGTTTATTGTCATGTGTACAAAGAAAAGCATTTCTCTGTGCAATGAAATTCTTTCTCTGCTGTCCAAACACAGACGCCGGTTAAAATGTACAAATAGAACTAGAACAATGAAAATACAAATAGTATCAATAAATAAATGGAGACAAAAATTGAAGTGTTAAATAGATTTGTGTGCAAAAGAGCTATGAGCTTAATATGCTGGTTTAATATGTAAGATGACCTTATGTGCAAAAATTATTATGTTATCTTATATTATCTTGGGAAGAGGGATGATGGTTGTGGTCTTGAAGCATGTGGGGACGGTACTCTGGCTGAGGGAGAGGTTGAAGACGGGAGTGAGAACATCAGCCAACTTGTTAGCACACGCTTTAAGGACGTCTTGATGCATTCTCAATCATCCAGGAAAGTAAATCTCCAAAAGTTGAATCTGTTCATCTGGACGTAGCGTTTTGTTGCTTTAAGGACCCGTCCCGGGATGCTATCTGGTCCTGCTGCCTCAATACATTGAGGTCATCTAGCAGACTGCCTGCAGAGCTGATGGTGCTGATGGCGGCCCTAAACTCTGTGATGTGCTGCAAGCCTTGCCACATCCACCCGGGGTCAGCAGAAGAATAAAAGTCATCCAGCTTCTCTCTGTACTGCCTCTTGGCCGCTGTAATGGCCTTCCTCAGTCCATACCTCGCAGCTTTGTACTCTGTCTCATTGCCTGATTTAAATGCGAGAGACCGAGTACGCAGCATGTGTCGTACCTGACTGCTGATCCAGTCAACAGGGGAACTTTCTGATGTGTGGGGTGGGCACTATATTGTCAACACAGGTGCTGATGTACTCGGTCACATATTCAGCATAGTCCTGTATAGTGACAGAGCAGATTTCCTTGGTGGCTGCAGTTTGAAACACATCCCAGTCTGTTTGGGCAGTCCTGTAGGATGCTCTCAGACTCTGTGGTCCACAGTTTAACAGGTGTGATGACAGGGTTCGATTGTTTCAGTTTCTGTCTGTAAGCCGGGTACATGAACAGAGAGATGTAGTCAGACTGTCCAAAGTGGGGATGTGGTGCAGCCCTGTATGCACCGTGTATGTTGCTGTAGACATGATCCAGGGTGTTAAGTAATGTTGCTGCGAGATGCCACAAATCGTAAAATCTTTCATTGTTAAGTTTGTAGTAATTTTAAATCTGTAAACAGAGTAATTCATTCGAGGAAGCTCTGTGTCACAGACGCCTTGATGAACACACCCATGGTTGTTGGGATGAATCATTCGCAGGTCAGAGCTGGATTGTTCTAATCCATCCTATGTGACACATGGCCAGCTAAAGATATGCAGGAATGCTTTTCAGGTCATTTACAGTAATTGCATCAGGTACTGGCATATCAGTACAAACACACCCAAATAAAGACAATAAACACCATCAGCAGCCAGCACACAGACTGGCTCCCTGAGACCACCATCTGTTAAAGCTTCAATTATTCCTAGTTTATGTAGAAGAAGAAATGAAAAGGTCTATGGATGTATATCTGCCAAAGCAAATACTGAACTCCAAATAAGTGATTCTTTTGTTTTCCACACGCTACAGGTGCTACAGCTCCTGCTTCTGTTACAAATATCACTGTTCCTACTCTGCTCTGTTTTGTTTCACTGGTTCACACTCATAGTGTGTCATCACTCATTCAGGTTCCCGCTGGACGCGTCCTGTTTAACCTTTCATGTGAATGCCACACCAAACTCACGTGTTTCACACTTCCAGTACAATAAGTAGTAATTCTATTGTTCTTGCTTGTTCTCTGCACGAGCGTTGCCAATATGCTCGTGTGTAAACTTGGCACGCTGTCACAGCATTGCACTTTGAACTAGGAAGGTGCAGGTCATTTTTACAATGACAATTTTGGTTTCCAGTAATTTCTAAAACAGTTACTCCATTCTGTTTTGCATCACTGTAATGCTTTCTTGTCGAACTTGAACACCCCCTGTCCAACGCTTTTATGGAGCGCAGACATGGAGGCCTCATCAAGCCAAGACTCTGCTAGTATTTATACTTGCAGGCCACTGATCTCATGTTCAATGAAGAGCTGTTTCATGATCTGCGAGGGTAGATCGTGTGGAGAGGAGTGTGGACCCAAGAGCAGGCTCTGACTACTGACTAACTGTGAGAGAGCTTTATCTACAGTGGGAGGCGAAATACAAACAAAAACAGAGAGTGGAAGTGACTTAAACTGGGAAAAACCTAAACTGGGAAAGCTAACAAGAAACATGCAACCTGAGACAAGGAACCAGAAAAAACCTGAAACACAGCACATGACAAGAAGATGTACCAGCAACCAACAGAGAACGACACAGGGCTTGAATAGGCAGGAAAACTAGAGGATGGGGAACAGGTGGGACAAATCAGACATAAGGAGACAAATGAAGCAAAGCAGAATACACTGATGTAGGACAAGGACTTTCAAAGTAAAACAGGACAGACTTGCAAAGACACAGACTTTACACAGAGATGTGGAAACATGACAGGCTCTGGAACAGAGGGAACATAAAGCACAGAGACAAAAGTAACTAGATGTGGAGCACAGGAAGACATAAAGGCAGAAAACTAAGACTAAGCATACAACACACGGAGAACAGAATTAAACCTTCACTAAGAACACAGGGGAGGCAGAGAAACACAACAGAAGCCTAGAAACCAGGAACTATAAATATAATACAAACAGAAAATCATAATTCAAAGAGCATAACTTAAACCCAAAACTCAGAAACTGAGTGACCAGACCCAGTGCTGTGACAAGGACACTGTTTGAGCAAGGACTCAAAGAGACCAATTATAGGAGCGACAATCTCTGACCTGAGGAGGGGGCCTGAGGGTACATATTTCACCAATTTGCAATACTGTGATTGCAGCCATTCCTTAACTCTGTGGATGGCTATTCATCAATAATCAATTCAATTTGCATATCAACAATCATGAAACTTAGCTTGTGTCTCATTGTTGGGCAATGGTGCTGGTTTTGCTCATTATGCAGCTTGACTGTTTAGAAAGTTGGGAAACCTGCAGTCAGCTGAGACAGTATCTTACTGTAATTCAGAGTGTGGATCATTATGGTAAGATCATGTAAAAGAGATGACAGGTGAAACTGCTAGTGCAAAACTTCCTGGTATCTTTTGTTATTCAGCTCTTCACATGCTATCTATAAATATACTGAACAGTGCTGTGGGTATAACAGACTGGTAGAGAGGGCCAGCTCTGTCCTGGCCAGTCCCCTAGACTCCAAAGAGGAGGTGGGTGAGAGGAGGATGTTAGCCAAGCAAAGGTTTATTATGGACAACACTGCTAACCCCCTGCATGATACTGCGGAGGCCCCGAGGAGCTCCTTTAGCAACAGACTCTTCCTGGCACTGTGTAGGAGACAGGCTCTTTATTCCTGCCTGTCTGGTTAGGCTCCTCCTACGCTCACCAGACAAGACATGACAGACATGCTCACCAAATCCTTGATGAGAAGGAAGAATGAGGCTTTGGGAATTTAGGCCACGAAGTGAAAACAGTGATAAACATAAGGATTCGCTCATGTAGACGTCAAAGTTCACTTCCAGCTGGATGACACAGTTTTATTTGTTTGAGCTATTAGCATTCATTTTGTACAAAGAGACTTTTACCTCCCAGAAAGGACATTAAATCAGTCAGAGTTTATTTTCTAGCTCTTCTTGTTATTTTCTCTACCTGGGACAGGTAAAGGGAGGCTCATTCTTGTTTATTTAGAGATAAACAAGATAAACAAAAGCAAACACTCTTCCATCACTTTGGAAGCGAGTATTTGTCCCAAAATGAATAATGTTGGACTCTGTGGATAAAAGGCAGTAGACAGAATTTAGAAAACAAGAAAGAGCTAAAATATTGTAATATTGTACTTCTTTCTTTCTTTCTTTTTCTTTTTTTTTTTTGCCTGTCCCGTTTGGCTTTTTTGCTATCAGAATTATTGTCTAAAGGTCTAAAGTATTTACTTCTTTCTAATCAAAACCATAAATTAGATCACTGGACTCAAATGTTACTGAACCTCTTCTGAAAGTTCACAACTGCATTTAAAAAAAAATGATAGCATATAGTCAAAGTCAAATTTCTTTATATAGCACATTTAAAACAACAACCGTTGAACAAGGTGCTGTACAATTAAGATAATTAAAAAAATAAAAACATAGGGAGATATGATAAGAGTTAAGAAAAAGAATCATAAAATTAGAAGATTTGAGTGAGAAATAAGATAAATAAAAGTAATACAAACTCATTCTGATTTTAAAGCCAAGGAATAAAAGTGGGTTTTCAAACATATGATACAGCAAATGAACAACAATCAACTACGTATTCTTACTACGTGACGTCAACATTTTTTAATGAGTGAATGACTCACAGCTCATTGTTGATGACTTAACAAAAATAAAAACACATTCCTCTGAAGATCAGGTACAAGTACTGAAAGTGAACAAGCATGAATGAAGAAACAGCCAAGAAACAAAAACCAAAAACAACAACATTTATTTTTCACTTCCTGCTTTACACTTTCAAGTAAAAGATCCATGCAGGATCAGTCCCCTTCCTCCTGACATGTAAGAACTGAAGTCTCTCTCACAGGTTGAGACAGTGGTTCCCAAACTTTTTTGCTAGGCCCCGCAAAAACACATCCTCCAACCACACACACCCACATTTTGTTTTCAAACTCCATTGCAGTATATTTCACACCTCAAACATTTAGTAAACAATTAAGCAAATACAAGTAAACTGCAATAAATTACAGGTAATAATAAAATAAATGACTAACTCTTTTACGATACGTCTGGGGTCGGCAACTGTTGGGTCTGTTCCCACAAACCCCGATAGTTCTAGAGACTTATTCATCATGAATGAAAACAAGACAGTCAGCGATCGATCGATTACTTGCGCAAGGGAGGCCTCATCTGTGTCCAGCACGAAAATGACCCCAAATCCAGCCTCCTCTCGCTGCCTTTTATTGAGAGACAGTTCACACAAAACACAGCAAAGCAACGCCCACATGGTTCTAAGGCATTATATGTATATGTGTGAACTTCTGTATGTAGGTAAGAATGTGTGTGTGTGTGTGTGTGTGTGTGTGTGTGTGTGTGTGTGTGTTACCTCCTGCTGACCAAAGGGTCGTAAACGCAGGAAGTTTACATCAAAAGAAGCAGATCTTCCAGACAGGATGTATCTGCAATAAAAGACTACAGCCCCTCACCCAGAACCTCGAGAATCTGGGGAGGGGACTGTGGAATTCCTTTCATCCTACAGTTAAACAATGTAGAAATGGATGGCAAGCATACTCGACATTCCCAGTGAACTGAGGAAGAAAAGACGGGGGTGTGGTGCTGGGAAGGAGCGCCGTCGCCCGAGAAGGAGACGTTATCGACCATCTCTTCCTTCTGTAATTATTGGAAATGTACGATCTTTGCCCAATAAGATGGATGAGCTAACGTCGCTAACCTGGTCACAGAGGGAGTACCGGCAATGTAGCATCATGATGCTAACGGAGTCGTGGCTAACACCGCTAACTCCGGACACGAGCGTGACACTACCGGGATTCCAGTTCATCACCTCTCCCTCCCCTAGGCAGATCTGATCACAACCTGGTGCACCTTGTCCCTGTGTATGAGCCCTTAGTGCGCAGGGAGCCACCAGCCACCCGTACAGTGCAGAGATGGTCGGAGGAGAGCGAGGAGGCTCTTAAGGATTGTTTTGAGTCGACTGTGTGGGAGGTGATCTGTGACGACCACGGAGAGGACATCGACAGCCTTACTACATGCATTACTGACTATATTAATTTCTGTGTGGATAACACCGTACCTACCAGGACTGTACGGTGTTTCTCCAACAACAAACCCTGGATTACTTCAGAAATTAAAGCTGTCCTCAAGCAGAAGAGGAGGGCCTTCAAATCCAGAGACAAAGAGGAGTTGAAAAGGGTGCAGAGAGAGCTGAGGGGACTGATAAGGAATGGGAAGGACAGCTACAGGCAGAAGATGGAGAACCAGCTTCAGCAAAACAATGTTGGTGAAGTCTGGAGAGGCCTCAGAACCATCTCAGGCCACAAACATCAGAACTCTCTGCCTGGGAGGGATGTGAGGTGGGCAAATGAACTGAATCATTTCTTCAACAGATTTGATTCAGCCATGAGGCAGTCTCCAACATCGGCTGCAGACTCACCCACCCCCACTGCTGCTGTTCCACCTCTGACACCTCAGACACTTCACACCTCCTCTATTCACCTTGCTCACTCCTCCCCACCCCCAACAACAGCATCCAATACACACTCAACACAAGGCTCCAGCCTGTCTCTCTCAACCACCCAGGTTCGGAGGGAACTGAGGAGGATTAATGGCAAGAAGGCAGCTGTTGGGTCTGTTCCCACAAACCCCGATAGTTCTAGAGACTTATTCATCATGAATGAAAACAAGACAGTCAGCGATCGATCGATTACTTGCGCAAGGGAGGCCTCCTCTGTGTCCAGCACGAAAATGACCCCGATGAGGGCCTCCTCTCGCTGGCTTTTATTGACAAACTTCAAACAATAGTTTACAAAACACCTCCCCTCGCAACCCCCTTTGGTTACAAAGACAAGGCACTGTATGTATGTATATGCAGGTATGTGTGTGTGTGTGTGTGTGTGTGTGTGTCCTCCTGCTGACCAAAGGGTCGTAAACGCAGGAAGCTTACATCAAAGGAAGTAGATCTTCCAGATAGGATGTATCTGCAATAAACATTCCAGCCCCTCATCCAGAACCCCGAGAATCTGGGGAGGGGTCTGTGGAATTCCTTTCATCCCACAGTTAAACAATGTAGAAATGGATGGTAAGCATAAAAATGACAAACATTTAACGATTCACTCTAACAGCAGCGGATTGCATCAGCTCGAGGGTCGTCAGGTCCTGCGCGGACCAACTGTGTGGTGTGATGGAGCACCTCTTCAACCTGAGCCTGAGGCTGGGAAGAGTCCCACAGCTCTGGAAAACTTCCTGTGTTGTTCCAGTGCCAAAGACTTCACGCCCCAAGGACCTCAACAGCTACAGGCTGGTGGCTCTGACATCCCACCTGATGAAGACCCTGGAGCGGTTGGTCCTGGCTCAGCTTCGGCGCCTTGTGAGCTCATCACTGGACCCACTTCAGTTTGCCTACCAGCCTGGCATTGGAGCGGATGATGCCATCATTCACCTCCTACATCGTTCCCTCTCTCACCTGGAGACCGCTGGGAGCACTGTGAGAATCACGTTCTTTGATTTCTCCAGTGCCTTTAACACTATTCTTCCCACGGTTCTGAAGGACAAGCTGGAGAACTCTGGAGTGGACCATCACCTCACTACCTGGATTTTGGACTACCTCACCGACCGACCACAGTATGTGAGGACTCAGGGCTGTGTGTCGGACAGGGTCGTCTGCAGTACGGGGGCCCCACAGGGAACGGTTCTGGCTCCGTTCCTCTTCACCATCTACACTGCAGACTTCTCTCACAACTCCACCCAGTGCTTCCTGCAGAAGTTCTCTGATGACTCTGCAATAGTCGGCCTCATCACTGATGGGGACGACAAGGAGTACAGAGGACTGACTCAAGACTTTGTGGACTGGTGCCAGCAGAACTACCGCCAGATCAACGCCAGTAAAACCAAGGAGCTGGTGGTAGACTTCTGCAGGCACAAGCATCCTCCACTGCAACCACTGAACATCCAAGGTATGGACATTGAGGCTGTGGACAGCTACAGGTACCTTGGTGTTCATCTGAACAATAAACTGGACTGGACTCATAACTCAGACGCCCTCTACAGGAAAGGGCAGAGCAGACTGTACCTGCTGCGGAGACTCAGGTCGTTTGGAGTGGAGGGCCCACTCCTGAAGACCTTCTATGACTCTGTGGTGGCCTCAGCCATCTTTTATGGTGTGGTCTGCTGGGGGGGCAGCATCTCTGCTGGGGACAGGAAGAGACTGAACAGGCTGATCCGAAGGGCCAGCTCTGTTCTAGGATGCCCTCTGGACCCAGTGGAGGTGGTGAGTGACAGGAGAATGGTGGCTAAGCTGTCATCCCTGTTGGACAACATCTCCCACCCCATGCATGAGACTGTGACAGCACTGAGCAGCTCCTTCAGTGGGAGACTGCGGCACCCACGGTGTGGGACGGAGAGATTTCGCAGGTCTTTCCTCCCCACTGCTGTCAGACTCCACAATAAAGACTTTTGCAGCTGATCAAACACACAAACCCACACATGTGCAATAAGACTGCTATACGTGCAATTCTTCTTCTGACGAAGTTGTGTTTTTGTATTTTCCTACTCAGTTGTATATAGTATTTGTATTTCTATTTTATTTTATTGTATATATTATTCTATTCTATTTTATTCTATTGTATATAGTATTTTATTTTATTTTATTGTATTTTATTGCATTCCAGTGTTTTCTAATTTCTGCTATATAACTGCACTTTTGCTGTAACAAAACAAATTTCCCACCTGTGGGACTAATAAAGGCCATCTTCTTTTTTTTTTTCAAATGCTTCAGGAGCTGTCCGCTCAGCACAGCATCAGCATGAATACATGGATACATCCGTAGACTCGAGACAGAATTCACAATGTGTTTTTGGGACTTTCAGGTGTATGGACCAATGTTTTCTTTTATGATAGAACCAGAAAGCTTTAATGAGCAGCTGGATTTGTCTTGCATTTACTGGCTGAGGTAATGCCAGTTAATGCGACATCCAAATGCAACTGATTGAAATAAATACCTCGACTCTATGGGGGTCAAAGTTTGCAGAACTACGAATGCAGCTGGAATCCATAGCTGTAAGTGTTCATGGAGCTTGCATTTTCACCCGCTGGACATCACTACCTGACAAGTTTAACTGTCTTCAGAACATTGCACAGGCCTTAATGACAGTATTGGGCTCTCTCTAGCTGCTATGAAGGGGAACCCATGCATTGAGGCTAAAACATTTTTTTTGTTCAGGGCTCAAAACATTTTACCCCTCCGTCATAAAAGGCTGATGGAGTATTGCTGTCACCCTGCTGGACATGGGCACCCATGTTGGTGAATGTAAAAACTCAAAAATGATGCGATTTTATCAATAGGCGTCAATTTGAAACAGTCTCAAATTAACACCATAGGTAGATGCCGTAGGTGTATCTACTAAAAATCTCAGTGACTACGGTGTCAAGTTATCTGAAGATCTCATGAATGCAATGACTGGATAACAAAGTGAAGTAGGAATTTCAGATTGATACCAAAGGTGTATCTACTAAAAGTCTTGGACACGTTTAAATCTTACTGACCTCGACCTCTAGGTTAGTGGTCAGAGGTCTAGTTTTCTGAAAATCTTGTGAATGTAATAACTTGAGAACCAGTTGATGTAGGATTTTGAAATTCATTCCATTGGTGTATCTAGTAAGAGGCTGAGGGGTATCCCTGGCTGACAGCCAGCATTTTTTTTTTTTTTTTAAATACAGTAAAATTAGGGGTTTCAAGATGGGCATTGACTGGCTTTTGGAGCCAGCCTTAAGCGGCCGCTAGTATCGATTTATCATTTTATTTATAAAGGTGTTGTTATTGGCGTTTGTAATGGACAATAAATAAAAATGTTAAAGATATGGATGTTAGAGTTGATGCTTTTGAGATTGTCATTTGTGCTAAGATATATATAACCACTGCTTTTATGTGTCCTAATAAGGTTGTCATTGTGCAGAAAGAGCGTGACGATTAGCAGCTTTATTTTCAGCTTTAGAAGTGCTGACATAAGATGTAGGAAGCAGTCTCATCGCTATAATATTCCATTGCACACAAGAAACCACCAAGTTCTTGTTTTTCTAAGTTTAGCAGGATTTCTTACTTCTGCTTTTGTACATGTTGGGGTGTTTAAAGGTCATACCTAAATGGAGTGACTTGAGATGTCACGCCATATATGGTGTCAGGAAGTGTCTAACACACACAGTCACACACATGCATATACAGGTCGTGTCCAAATTCATTCAATTCAATTCAATTTTATTTATATAGCGCCAAATTACAACAAAAGTTGCCTCAAGGCACTTCATAGGTACAGAGAAAAACCCAACAA
Organism: Oreochromis niloticus; assembly: GCF_001858045.2. Lineage (NCBI taxonomy): Eukaryota > Metazoa > Chordata > Actinopteri > Cichliformes > Cichlidae > Oreochromis > Oreochromis niloticus. The sequence continues at coordinate 29,933,433 of NC_031967.2, forward strand.
TCATATGACCCCCTATGAGCAAGCACTTTGGTGACAGTGGGAAGGAAAAACAGGAAGAAACAGGAAGAACAGGAAGAAACCTCCGGCAGAACCAGGCTCAGGGAGGGGCGGGGCCATCTGCTGCGACCGGTTGGGGTGAGAGAAGGAAAACAGGATAAAGACATGCTGTGGAAAAGAGACAGAGATTAATAACAGATACGATTCGATGCAGAGAGGTCTATTAACACATAGTGAGTGAGAAAGGTGACTGGAAAGGAAAAACTCAATGCATCATGGGAATCCCCGGCAGCCTACGTCTATTGCAGCATAACTAAGGGAGGATTCAGGGTCACCTGGTCCAGCCCTAACTATATGCTTTAGCAAAAAGGAAAGTTTTAAGCCTAATCTTGAAAGTAGAGATAGTGTCTGTCTCCCGAATCCAAACTGGAAGCTGGTTCCACAGAAGAGGGACCTGAAAACTGAAGGCTCTCCCTCCCATTCTACTTTTAAATACTCTAGGAACAACAAGTAAGCCTGCAGTGTGAGAGCGAAGTGCTCTAATAGGGTGATATGGTACTACAAGGTCATTAAGATAAGATGGGGCCTGATTATTTAAGACCTTGTATGTGAGGAGCAGGATTTTGAATTCAATTCTGGATTTAACAGGAAGCCAATGAAGGGAAGCCAAAACAGGAGAAATATGCTCTCTCTTTCTAGTCCCTGTCAGGACTCTTGCTGCAGCATTTTGGATCAGCTGAAGGCTTTTCAGCAAGTTTTTAGGACATCCTGATAATAATGAATTACAGTAGTCCAGCCTGATGCATGAACTAGTTTTTCAGCGTCACTCTGAGACAGGATATTTCTAATTTTAGAGATGTTGCGCAAATGGAAGAAAGCAGTCTTACATATTTGTTTAATATGTGCATTAAAGGACATGTCCTGGTCAAAAATGACTCCAAGGTTCCTCACAGCATTACTGGAGGCCAAGGTAATGCCATCCAGAGTAAGAATCTGGTTAGATACCATATTTCTAAGATTTTCAGGGCCGAGTACAATAACCTCAGTTTTATCTGAATTAAGAAGCAGAAAGTTAGCGGCCATCCAGGTCTTTATGTCTTTAAGACATTCCTGTAGTTTAACTAATTGGTGTGTGTTACCTGGCTTCATGGATAGATAGAGCTGCGTGTCATCTGCATAGCAGTGAAAATTTGTGCTATGTCTTCTAATGATGCTGCCTAGGGGAAGCATGTATAATGTAAACAGAATTGGTCCCGATGCCGCATTTGTAGATCAGTTATGTCACAGCGACGCGCCGAAGGCTGTCCAGATTCATAGACTCATCTGAATGCAGCCGACAAATGCGTCCTCCTTCTCCCTGAATTTGAAGGATGGGTCGGGTGTGTCCTTCGTGGCCCACCATATCCCAGAATTCATAGCACGGCCCAACCAATTCCAATTTTCAACAATGGCGGCCGCTACTAAGTTTTTAGTATTACTCTTATTAATCTTTCTGGGTCACAAAATAAACTTTTAAGATATTTTAAGGCGATAATGTAGCTGTGTAAACTTCAAATATCTGCTCGGTTTATCAAGATATCGCATATTTGCAAAAGTGCTTTGACGTTTTCGGAGACGTCTGTTACCCACCAGCTCGATAGGTAGCCGAGAGCTCGAGGGTCACTGAAGCCGCCGAGAACAGCAAACTCCCGGCACATCATTTTCAGATCACCGCGGACTTTCACTACTCAGGTTAAACGTAATACATAAGTCACTTAGACAACCTAAATGTTATTGTTTGGCGTTTTCAGTGTTTTATTTGTTTGTGAGTGAATCAGTTTGGCTGAGATTAAAGTTATTAGATTAGATAAAATAAAACTTTATTAATCCCCCGGGTGGTTTTCACACAGCTGAATAAACGGCAAACAGAAAACTGATTAAACAGAAGTGTGAGATGGTCGAGAATTTACACCAGTGTGCTGTTATATTTTAGATAGCAAGGAGCAGATGGCCGAGTTTATTAAACTCCATCGAGACAGCGGTGACGCAAATCTGAAGACTAGACTGTCCAATTTCACAGCCGTTTACTTCTGGCCTTCCCGACCTTCTCAGGACCCGGCCCACGTAGACCGCGAATGCACGACTATACACACAGACAAGCTCACGCATGCACGCTTAAGACTGCCACGTGATTTGTTGAACTGTGTATAGCTGCTGTGGCACTTTTACCACCAGAAGATGCTGTTAGTAAACTCTATTTTCTTTTTCTGTCAGCTTGTTGTTGTTTGTGGCATTACAAACACGCGATGCCAACAGGAAGTTGCAGAGTGCCCTCTGGTGTACACACTATGTAACATCAGCAGTCATAACATGGTCCAAGGGTGTTTCTCCTATCAGTACTTTTTATCAGATTTTCATATTTTGTCAGTTATAAATTCCAATACCAGTGGCTTTTCAAATAGCTACTAGAAGTCAGTAATTTAAGCCCATTGGTAAATTGGTTTGCCTTTATAACTCATCATGTTGGACATTAACAAGTATGAGAATTTATTTGGTTCATAAATGTGATGGAGGTGTGGTGTTTTGAGGATGACAAAAAATGGAAATTATCAGTCTGCACTGACCAATCAGCTATTCAGTTAATTATTTCAGCTATACTGCATAGTATCTGTGCTTCCTATTTCCACCTAAATGTAAAAACAGGTAACGAGCTGAAAAGTTTGAAAAAATTGGGCTAGCTGACTTTTGGTGTTTAACAACTAAAATGGTGGCCTTGTTAAACAGTGGTTGTCCCGAATTCGACAATGTGGCACAAGAACAAACCAATGAAGGCCCAATAGAGTGCAATCAGATGAAGAGTTTTTTAAGAACACATGCGCAGGAAGATGTACACTGCAACACCTCAGATGTAGATCTCCGCCCAAAGATACACTTCAGATTGCTTTTATAGCATCGGGGTTTAACGCCCCCTCTTGCGTTTCCAAGAACATAATTTGTATCTTAAGAACATTATTTGCATTTTTTACAGACAATGATCAATTTTTAGAGCTAAGTGCAGACACAGAAGTTCCTCTTTCTAGCATCTTTTCCAAATATGGCGATGATCTCAGGCCCTGAAAGTCCCCATGGACGTGTCCTCCGCTCTGACACATCTTCTGTCACCTGTTACTAAGCAAACTCAAATGCAACAAGAAGCTGAATACATTCGGGCCTTTGGCTCAGGCCTGTTTCTAGATTATATGTATTATATGTGTTTTGTAGGCGTGTATTGCTGTTTTAACCTTCTGTAACTCCAAGTCACTTACACAATAGATCATCCGGACATCACGGCGAATGAGGCTTACGACCCTTAATTAATTGACTGAGCTTCAACTCTTTAACGAGCACAAAAATGCACTGTGTATATGCAATGATTATGGCGGCACCTGTAATAATAAAAAGGTTAATGTGAGGCCAGCAGGTTTTAATAAGAATAATTCATTCATTCACATCTTTGATGTCCTTTTGGTGGGGGTGGGGGGGTGGGGGTTAGCAGTGTATGTGTAGTCATTAAAATATCCTTAAGTGTGAACAGTTTGTTTTTTTCAGCATTTGACATTACTGCAATGCTTTGACAAAAAACTACTTCACTTAAATAGAACTGCAAAGCTAAATTAAGTTTATCAAAATGTGTTTCAGTTTGTTTGGGGGTCTGGCACAAATCCTGCCTTCCAAAATTGGCAAATCAGAATTGTCACCAGTCAACACAGGTGTGTATCCCATTCATATTTGGCTTGACTTTTTTTCAGTTTATTTTTTACCTGTCTCTAAAGTATTGATCAATTAAAATAACTTTTATTCTTACATTCCAGAAAGAAGAAATTTCTGAATATTCAGGGGAGGATGGATTGCCACATTCAGTTCTGGATCAAATATCAAGCGATGATGATGGCAACCACAGCATATCAGAAGAAGAATATGTGCCAGATTCAGAGTCAGATGATGAAGATTCAGATGAAGACATCCCATTATTGCCAAGCACATCAAAAGGTCTGCTATGCCAAGATGACATCTCCAAAGCGCATGAACAATCAGATTCAACGAATTTAATCCACAACTTGACAAAGGACAAGCCAGAAGATAAAAGTGAGCTTTGCGAAACTGAATCAGAAAAAATGACTTTAAGTAAAAGAAATTACTGCTATTTTTGTGGCAAACCACAAGCTAAAATTTCCCGTCACCTGAAAACGCACAAAACAGCTCCTGATGTTGTGCATGCATTTTCCCTGCCTAGAGACTCAAACGAGCGTAAAAGCCTGTTAGAGAAATTGAGAAATAAGGGAAATTTTAAGCATAATGCTGCAGTTTTGCATGGTGGAGTGGGACCACTGAAAGTGAAGAGAAGACCCAAGATTAAAGCAGTAGAGGGAAAGTTTGCTCATTGCTTTTATTGTCAAGGGATGTATGTTCGCAAGGATCTTTGGAGACATGTCCGCAGATGTCCTAACAAACCAAAAGATGACCAGTGTTGGGCAAGTTACTTTGAAAAAGTAATTCAATTATAGTTACTAGTTACTTCTTCAAAAAAGTAACTGAGTTAGTAACTGAGTTACAATATTCTAAAAGTAATTAATTACTTGAAAAGTAACTATTGCGTTACTTTAAAAAAAACAAAGAACGTTTAACCCTGTGGGGTCCAGGGTATAATTGGCCATTTTTTACTACTCTTGATTTTCCCTCCACATTTTACCTTAAAAACTATTTGCTTTGCCTTGTTTGGTATCATCTTTTTAGCACAACCTCGCGTGCCTGAATTTACAGTTATGTTCTCATTTTGTCATACTGTATAACCAGAATTGATCTAAAATCAGACAAAAACCATAAAATCAGAGTAGAAAAAGTTATATTTTTACTGTAACAACCATAAACATGTTTAATGAATCATATTTCATAACTTCAAATGCAAATATTAATTGTCAATTTTAAAATCCTATGCACAAGTTTTGCAAACAACAAATTTATTTGCATCCATTTACCTTGATTTTTTAAAATAACCATTTCAAACTATTTACAGAACAATCAGCTGTTCTTCAATAAGATGCCACACAAATTATTTGTGCCACTCCAAAATATTATAGTGGACACAAAATATTTTGTGTCCACTACAAAGGAGAACATCACAGCCTGATACCTGCAGGTCTGACAGCAGCAGGTGTATCACTCCTGTTTTCTACCTGGAGACAGCAGTCGCCTCATTGTTCTGACACACAACACAAAACTATCCACAACACTACACACTAACTACACAAGACAACACATGAAGTGCACACTCCAAACATGCTAAACGTCACAAATCTCACATCTCAAAACTCTCTCTCTCTCTTTCCGCTCTCTCTCTCTCACCGTCACTCCTAAAACTTCCCCTGTTTTGTTTTGTTTTTTTGCTCATAAGCAGAGAGTGCTTGCTAGCACTAACGTGGCGAAACTATTGAGGAAAAAACGCCGCGTATATCTTGTTTATCATGACTCTGGTTTTACGTGGCCTATCGACACAATTTAAAAACTGGCACCTTGTTGCTTTGTCTTTAAGTGGTCACGTGATTGACTTACCACGACTACTTTGTTCTTCCTCAGTCAAACGGCAGCACTCGATTGTTTTGCCCCCTGAGCTCCAGGTGTTGTGCTAGACAGCGATCGTGATTGCCGTCCGCGGGAGCGCGCAGCTGCTTAAAGCTGTAGCGTCCAGATTACTTACAGCTACTTCCGTGCAACTGATATAAGATGCGGTAAGCTGAACACAGCTTCAACCGTCTGTTTGTTGAAAAATAGTAACGGACCGCGTTTCCTTGTTAGTAACTGTAACGCCGTTGTAACGATAGGAATAGTAATTAGTTAGATTACTCGTTACTGAAAAAAGTAACGCCGTTACTTGTAACGCCGTTATTCCCATCACTGAAGATGACACGGAGAAAGAACCTGGAAGAACCAAAGTACTCGGCCTGGCTTTAACTCTGGAGTCTCAGTGTTATCCGCAGGTGTCAAGTGGAGTGTGGAAGGTTCTTGCTGTTATGAAACAAGATGAGATTGCCTCAGCTGTGCGAAATGACTTTACTGTTATTCAGTTTGCCCGGTCCCTCTACAATAAACATGGACAAGACCCTACAAAGTATGATTATATACAACAGAAGCTTCGTGAAGCGGGACGTTTGTTGTTGTGTCTGTGTACAGAATTCTCAGTGCATAACATGGAAGAAGCTATTAAGCCTGCTAACTTCCAGAGAGTTGTGCAAGCAGTAAAGAAAGTTTCAGGTTTTGATGAAGAGACACTGTCATACAAAACTCCAAGCCTTGCGCTGAAACTGGGACATACACTGCATAAAATGTCTGACATTATCCATTGTCGTGCCCTCATGACAGAGGATGAAGCCCTAATCAAGTCCACTGATGCGTTCAAGAAGTTGTATGTCTCCAAATGGTCCGAGATGGTGTCTCACCGTGCCTTGAACACATTGAGTGAGTGTGACAAAGTGGATGAGAACACCACTTGTCTATATTCTTAGTTAACATTCTTGTTTTGATTTAATCATATTTCACATGTAATCTGCAATAGGCAAACATTTACTATCCCGGGTTTGTTTATGTTTTGCACTTTTACAGATTATATAATATAACATCTTGGTTTAAATCAATTCCTACAAGTTTGTTAAGTTAACATGTTATCTATTTCAACTGTTAATTTGTATTGTTTAGAGCTTACCTTACCTACCTGTCTTCTAGCAACAAAAGGAGGAAATGTAGTTTTACTTCCTGCTTTATACCTTCTGGGTTTATCTGAGGTCACAGGAAGAGACCAAGTGCAGGAGGGGAAGAACGCTTGTAATTTCATAAAGTTGATTTTAGAGTGTTTATGGATAAATAGATTTAATGTTGTAGTATGTATTGATTACACCATAGAGTTTATTTTGCCAGAAAAGAGTAGTAGAGGTTTAAATATAATTATGTTTATCGTACCTACCTACTGAATGGAATAGTCCAGAGGAGAAATTGTTTGGTTAAGTGGACTATTTAAGCAGAAGAACTCAGGTGTATGGGAGGAAAGGTTTAGGTCAGTGTAGCTGTGTGCAGTTTGACCTTAATTTCTGTTGACTTAAGTTCAGTTATGTTTATTTGAACAGAGTTCATTTGGAGTTGAGTTTCTTATTTGTTTCTTTGTAAATATTGTTTGGGTCACACAATGGTGAATAAATCACGTGCTACACTGGACAGCATCAGTCTCCTGCACTTCTTTGACCGCTTAAGTCGAGTCCTACCACAGTGAGGCAAAGTTTAACAAGCCATCAACATTGCCCTTTACAGAAGATGTTCGGATTCTCCATCACTACCTTCAAAAATCTGCAGAAAGTGCCTTTTGCAGCTTGGAGAACGAAGCCACAGCTCAGAATTATGCCCAAGTTACACTCTCACAAATCATTGTGTTCAATCGAAGACATTCTGGAGAGGTTTCAAAGATGTGCCTCAAAAGTTTTCTTGAAAGAGACAAAACGGCACTCCACACAGATGTTGCCATGGGGCTCTCAGAAATGGAACAGAGACTCTGTAACTATTTCTGTAGAATAGAAATAATGGGAAAAAGGGACAGAAATGTTCCAGTTCTGCTAACACCAAGCATGCTGGATGCTCTGTCACTACTGGTTAGTAGGAGGCCTGACTGTGGTATTTGTGCCACTAATATCTACCTCTTTGCAAGACCCCGATCAATGAGTCATTACAGAGGAATGGACTCCTTGCGTGTTCATGCACATCAGTATGGAGCAAAGCAGCCTGAGTATCTAAGATCAACACAGCTCAGAAAACATGTTGCCACACTCTCACAAGTCCTTAATTTGAAAAACAATGAACTTGATCAGGTTGCAGATTTCTTGGGTCATGATATCCGCATTCACCGCGAATTCTACAGATTACCAGTTCCCACAACACAGCTGGCCAAGATTTCCAAACTGCTTTTAACACTGGAAAAAGGACATCTTTCCCAGATCCAGGGGAAATCACTGGATGAGATCGAAATTGAAGGTTTGTATTGAAAGGAGCAAATATTAGGGCAGTAGTTGAATATTATGCTTTATCAACAGAATTAAAACCTAAAAGCACAGACCATTCTATTAAATGTCCATGATTTAAGGTTCTTGAAGTCTATTGTTTCATCACTTTGCAACATTTGGTGTCCCAGTAATCCTGTGTCCTGTCAGATGTGTATTCATGGTAATGATGAACTATTTAAAAATGACATCATTGTCCCTTTAAAGACCCAATATTGGTTTTTTTGGACCTCATCGTTGTCAAGTGGACAATGTCTCCAGAAAACACAATAGAGTCTGTTTGGTGTGTATCAGTGTATCTAGACTTCTATAGGGAGTGTATGAGGTCTGAAGTGACCCAAATTTTTTTCAGATTTTTTCGAACACTTTAACCTCGCTCCCTTGGCTCTAAGTCCTCTGGAAACGGTAGTCCACTTAAACCACCACCGGGCGGATTGACGTAGTATAGTCCCTCCATACCACATAGAACACACTCCCCTCTTCATGCTACACAGAGTTGTTACAGACCTCCTAGGATGAGACATTCTTTCAATCTACAAATGATTATATACTTCTAAGCATATATGAGTAAATATTTCTAAGCATAAATAACAATAAACAATACAAATCTAACAACATACACCTGCATACACACTACCATTCCTCTGTCTACGAACAGATGTATTCACTGAGGGAGCGCCCCTCAGATCTGTAGGAGGCTGTGCATATCTCCCTTCTGGAAGGTTTTGTTGAATAAATCATACATTTACACTGAGTTTGCGTCTTCTTTATCCAGCCTGAGGGCAAAAGAATTGGGTCTCAGCATCCGCTGACCTCGTAACAGTTTAGTACAATTCAGAATCAGAATGTCTTTATTGTCATTGTCACAGGTACAATGAAATTAAAAATGGTCCCTGATCAGTGCATCATCCCTAACAATGTCAAAATATAAGTAAAACAATAACATCCAATAAAATCGATACATAAAAATAAAAGTGATAATAGGAATAGTATTAGCAAACATTCACATACATTCCCACATACATGCTTCAGTCAGTGCATAGATTCATACAAGAGTTGCGTGATGGACGTCTTTTTTTTGCAGTATTCAGACGTGCTCTGTGTAAGGCGATCTGAAAAAACTGGGAATTTTAGGGGGTTTTTTGCCGGCAAGGTCAAACTGGCTAAAACTTTCCTTTCTGAGATCATCACAAATGTTTCCAGGAAATAGATGACCATAAAAGGTCTTTTAGCAGAAGCAACAACTGCAGAAGTAACAACTGTACCGTCTGCTGGTACAGTTCAAACAGGGAGTACCCAGGATGTGAGGTATCTTTTATAATGTTTTGAGCTTTTCTAAGACAGTGGGTATTGTTTAGATCTTCCAGTGTGGGGAGAGGGCAGCCAGTGACCTTTTGGGCGGTGTTAATGACCCCTGGGAGTGCTTTCCTCTGAGCCACTGTACAGCTAGTGTACCAGATGCATATGGAATAAGTTAGTACACTAACCTATTCTTTAGATTTGAGTTTTCAGTCATTATATAAATGTACTGTTTATAAGATTGGGGAAACCTGCAGTCAGCTGAGACTGAAGAAGTCACTTGGATGAGTGACAAAACGTTTCTCCAACAAAACGCTATGTCCAGATGAACAGAATCAACTTTTAGAGATACCAGAGTTACATCTTTATAAAACCATTGCTGCTTATCATTAGACATATCATAAAGAGACATTATAAACATTAAAAACAAACAAAGTCAAAGATTTCATAAAAATCAGAGAAAAGCTATTAAAATAATCAGCAGAACATCAACACAACATTCATCAAATTCTAATTCAAATCTAAAGAAGTGTTCATTACAGTGTCATTACAATCTGGCATTTATGTAGTTAACATCTGAAGCATCTGAATCTGCCCACTGGTCACATGACAAAGGGAAATTTTATATATGATGGAATCTGGAGTCTGTGTTTGCACAACACAGAACACTTTCTTGTTAAGCGTCAAACTTGAAGAGGAAACATGCAGCGACTCTTTATACTCACGCTCAGCCTGATAGCATGGATCCCAGGTATTCACTGTGACTGTGTGCATTTGATTAGAGAAGTCAGACAAAAAAGATTTTCAAGCTGTTTTCAGCTTCACATAATTGGAAAAAACAAAGATAATTTAATGTCTGTGCCGCCTCCTCCTCACTTCTCTGCTGTGCTTTTGGCAAATACTCTTGTTAAAATGTATGATACTCCTTAGGCTTGCTTCTCTGTACAATTTTATGACTTTTCTGTATTAATCGTTTGTTTAAGACGGACTAGAAGGTTGTTAAAAGCTTGCAATCCCCCCCCCCCCCCCCCCCCCCCCCCGAGTTGCTTGAAGACGTTTCACCTCTCATCCGAGAAGCTTCTTAATATGGTACAAGGGCGACACCTTTTATTTATAGATAACAGGTGTCCGATGTGAGCAACTGCTCTGTTAAAGTTGTGTCATGACTAAAAGTTTCATTTCAAATTGGTGTTTAACATTTAATCATTTCCACTTCTTGTCAGCTGTTCTCTGCTGGGTGAGCACTAAGAAGGAGTTTACTGGCCCGGAGGGTGGATCCCTCACTGTCCAATGTCGATATGCTTCTCACTATGCTAACCATGTCAAATACTGGTGTCATGGGTGGACGAGAACTTTCTGCGATATCTTGGCTCGAACTGACGAGACCTCCTCGGCCAATCAAGACAAAGTGAGCATTTTTGACGACCCGGGCAAGTTCATGTTCACAGTGACCATGAACGACCTGAAAGAGACGGACTCTGGGTGGTACTCATGTGGTGTGGAATTAGCATCAGGGGCTGATGACATGGATTACACTGAAGTGAAAGTGTTTCATGGTGAGTAATGGAAAAATTTTGAAATGATAAACATTTATTGACCCACAGTTTTAAAGAAGTTTGTTGCATTTTCATGATCTCTGCAGGTGTGAGAGTTGTGAACAGCACTGTGAGTGGGGAAGAAGGAAGTAGTCTCACGGTTAAATGCCTTTACACTCAGAGACTCAGGTATTTGGTTTTCCTTTGGGGGATTTTATCCACATTTTATCCTTTAAAACCCTTAGAACTGTCCTTAAAGAAGCACTGATCACACTTCAGTAAATGTGGGAATTTGTCCAGAAACTTTCATTGGTATCAAACGCTGGTGGACAGTGAGCATTCACTGACTCTCCTGTGACTGCCTGTCAACAGACTAAGTGAGAAGAAGTGGTGTCGGAGAGGAGACCTGAGCTCCTGTCTGTTGACGGGTTCTAAAGGGAGTTACGAAGATGCTTCAGTGGCCATCAGCCATGACATAACTGGGGCTTTCACTGTAACCTTAAAGAAGCTGCAGATGAGCGATGCTGGCTGGTATTTATGTTCTGCAGGGCAGCAGCAAGCAGATGTACAGGTTCAGGTCAGACCACACGGCTCTACTAGTAAGTTGATAATGAGCCTTTCATTTTTTTGGACATAAAAAACATAACAAATGATACTTTTGAGCTTTGCTGTCTAACTGACTCGAAACTGTGATAATTAAACTTCATTATGGATTTTAGTGTGCTGATATCATCAAGGATGATTTTTTTTCATCACAGGGAGTTTAGAGTTATTCAACATCCTTATGTTGAATAACTCTAAACTCCCCTCTCTAGAAATGCACCCCGTATATTTTTATTGCTATTTAGCCAACATTTAAAAGATTTATGACACAAAAATCACATGTGACACAGTTGGCTGTAAAAGAAATGCAACTGATAAGAGCAACACAGAAACCTGTATTCAGATAAAAACATTGTTATTTTCTCTCTCTGTTTCTATAAATATTAAGTGCTTCTCTCAAAATCAGCATGTGGTGCATTAATTAGACTAAGTCTAAATCATGATAGAACGTGTTATCCAAGGAAAACAGGGTGACAGGTAACAAATGGGCAATTCTTTAGTTTTAGGCCCTCGCTAACATGTCACCTCTAAATGCAGCCTAGTGTTAATTTGAATAGCAAAACTTGACATTTAGCTAAATGGCCAGGAAAAAATAAATGATGGAAACGGTTGATTTTTAAAAAAATAATTAAAAACAACTATGATATTTATCATTGCTTGAAATGAATGTTTGGCCGATAAAGCTCGTTGACATGAAATTTACCCCTAACTGTAGAACGAACCAAAAATTGCTAAAATGCTAAACAGACATAGTCTGAGATTGTGTCATTATTGTGTATCATTGGTTGCAAATGATTTTAACACACATAATGCCATTTTGTGTTATAGACAACATTATTTTAAGTGAAAGAAAACATACTAAGACCCTTCCCATGTTTCACAGTCCTTACATGCTAATACAGGCATATTTACCATCTCTGTGTTCTTAGGTTAGAGTAATAGCAACATTTCCAAGATAAATAAATGATTACAGCTTATCATTTGCATAACCTATTAGCATTTTAAATCATGCATTGTAGGTATTTGTGTGATTGCTTGGCATTTTCTCCATGTCACCTTGCAGCTACTGAAATGAGAAGAAGCAGCTTTAAAGATCATTATGTGTTTGTGACAGATGGCAGAGGCTCTCAAGTCTCTACTTGTTCAGGGTATCGATTATTAAAAGTCACCTATGAACAATATTGATGTTAGGATGCTGGAAACACTCTTTACCTATAACAGCATATTTACAGAGTTGTTACAGTATTTTTTTAGCGCTACAATATTTTTGCCTTCACAAACAGAGCCCATGACAACCCCTCCTACTCCGAGTCAGCCCTGGTACCGTTTCCGGTAAAAGTCAGCACTTTTTTATCTTCACTTTAATGGATGTCGAAGGTGGATTGTCTGCTCAGTCTGCTTTGTGCCTGCTTCCTAGTTACATGTTGGAGTCTATAGTGGGGTGTTCGTCTCTCCTGCTTCTAGTGGGCTTGGCTGTATTGGCAAGAAAGATACAGCGCAGTAAGGCAACTTCATATTCCTTTGAATTTTAAATTGTTATTAAGTGTGTGTGTGTGTGTGTGAGTGTGTGTGTTTGTATGTGCGTGCAGCAGCCACAAATTCTATATATAATAAATAAAGATTTATACGATATAACAAAATGCATTAAATATATCTGACTACTAATTTGAATTTATATTTTGGGCATTCTTTCTAGAGAAGGCTTCTTCACGCTTTAAGGAGACGGAAGAGATATTCCCTGTAAGCCCCCATTATCATGGCCATCTCTGATCTATTACACTCCTTAAGAAACACAATTATCAGGGATATTTTTGTAATGATTAGATCACTCATTCTCCTTTCTGTCAATTACAGGATAATCGAAGGGGCATGAGAGACCTGCAACAAAGCAAGGAACACATGATTAAAATCGACAACAAGGGTACAATTAACCTACTTACTTACTAAGATCATTTTGTGAATTGTTAATTGTTACTCGTTGTAACTGAATGTAATTTTTCTATTAATTTGCCACACAGAACATATGGTCTTTGTTCCAGTATCTTTTTTACCAAACCAAACCACGTCTGAACAAAGCTATATGTTCTGCTTCCTGCAATATAAATTTGGCACATTATAGACTTGGCTTATATAGACTCAGTATTTTAGACTCAATAAAATTAATCAAAATACACGTGTATAATTATATGTGACTTTTTATTTATGTACCAGACTCTATGTATTTTTGCAACCTGTGACCTTTTTTGCTCATTATAGGGGTCTTATGGCAAAGTAGCATTTAGGTGGAAATCTATGCGTAAAACGTTCCTTTTTAGTTACACTTCAATAGACCTATAGAGTGTTTGGGGCTTCCCATGATGCACTGATGGTTTCTTCTTCACTAACCTTTTTTTCACTCTCTCTGTGCTTACATGCCACTTTGCATTTAATCATCATGATTAATCTCTGGCCCTCCTTCACTGTGTATTTAATTTGTCCTGTCTTGCTCAACAAACCGGTCAGTGCAGATGTCTTCCCCTCCCTGAGCCTGATTCTGACAGAGGCTTCTACCTGTTAAAAGGAAAAGGGAGTTTTTCCTTCCCACTGTTGCAAAGTTCTTGTTCAGGGTTAGCTCTTTGTAGTTATATATAACACCTCAAGGCGAGTGTTGTGATTTGGAGCTAGATAACTAAAAAATAAATTGAATTGAATCTGCCAATCAAAGTTGCAGCTGAAGAGAATGAACACTCACTTGGGGTTTAAGTGTTTGTGTTTCACAGATGGTGTATATGGACACTATAGTTTAAGTTGGGCTCTGCTTTAGTTTCTACTACTGCTGAGAGAAATGTGTATTTTGCTTATTAATGCAACTGAGTAGGGGGTTTTGGTACTGTATTTGCTAATAATAATCTTGTCTGTATACAAAGGCTGGCCAATCAGAAGCGTAGGAGGAACTATCACCAACACTGTGTACATTCCGACATCAAAGAAGGAAATAGAGACCCACACCTTTGATGTCTGGGCTAAACAGAGAGCTAAACAGGGCTGTAGGAGGCCCTTAACCCATCAGCAGGACTGGTATCCTTTATGCAAGGAGGAACAGGGTGATCCTCAAAATGATCTAGAAAATGGCCTCTAGCAGACAAAATAATCAGAAACAGACTTCATAAGGGTGTACTGAGGACTCAAAGTCCTCTAGTGAGCCCTGTGCTCAATGTTCAGCACCATGGAGCCTCACAAGCACTTGCACTAGAGTATTGGAATTGGCAAATCCATAACGTTCACTCTGTACTTTTCACAGATATAAGCAGATCCATCCTGAGCACATGTGACCAGTGTCGGGCAAGTTACTTCAAAAAGTAATTAGTTATAGTTACTAGTTATTTCTTCAAAAAAGTAACCGAGTTACAATATTCTAAAAGTAATTAATTACTTGAAAAGTAACTATTGCGTTACTTTAAAAAAAACGTTTAACCCCCTGGGGTCCAGGTTATAATTGGCCATTTTTAACTACTTTTGATTCTCCCTCCACATTTTACCTTTAAAAACTATTTACTTTGCCTTTTTTGGTATCGTCCTTTTCAGCACAACCTCATGTGTCTGAATTTACAGTCATGTTTTCATTTTGACATACTGTATTAACACAATTGATCTAAAATCAGACAAAAAACATAAAATCAGAGAAGACAAAGTTATATTTTTTACTGTAACAACCATAAATATGTTTAATGAATCATATTTCATAACTTTAAATGCAAATATAAATTGTCAATTTTACAATCCTATGCACAAGTTTTGCAAACAACAAAGTTATTTGCATCCATTTACCTTTTACCCTTTTTTAAAATAACCATTTCAAACTATTTACAGAACAATCAGCTGTTCTGCATTCAATAAGATGCCACACAAATTATTTGTGCCACTCCAAAAAAAATAATTTCTGTCCACTATAAAGGAGAACATCACAGCCTGATACCTGCAGGTCTGACAGCAGCAGGTGTATCACTGCTGTTTTCTACCTGGAGACAGCAGTCGCCTCATTGTTCTGACACACAACACAAAACTATCCACAACACTACACACTAACTACACAAGACAACACATTAACTACACACTCCAAACACGCTAAACGTCACAAATCTCACATCTCAAAACTCGCTCTCTCTCTTTCCGCTCTCTCTCTCTCTCTCCCTCCGTCACTCCTAAAACTTGCCCTGTTTTTTGTTTTTATTTTCTGCTCATAAGCAGAGAGTGCTTGCTAGCGCTGTCCTTAGACAGTAAACGTGACAAAACTACTGAGGAAACAAGGCCGCGTATATACTGTTTATCATGACTCTGGTTTTACGTGGCCTATCGACACAATTTAAAAACTGGTATATATCACCTTGTTGCTTTGTCTTTAAGTGGTCATGTGATTGACTTACCACGACTACTTTATTCTTCCTCAGTCAAACGGCAGCACTCATGCGATTGTTTTGCCTCCTTAGCTCCAGGTGTTGTGCTAGACAGTGATCGGGATTACCATCCGCGGGAGCGCACAGCTGCTTAAAGCTGTAGCGTCCAGATTACTTACATAGACAGCTACATCCGTGCAACTGATATAAGATGCGGTAAGCTGAACACAGCTTCAACCGTCTGTTTGTTGAAAAATAGTAACGGACCGTATTTTCTTGTTAGTACCTTTAACGGCGTTGTAACGATAGGAATAGTAATTAGTTAGGTTACTCGCTACTGAAAAAAGTAACGCTGTTAGTAACGCTGTTGCTTGTAACGCCGTTATTCCCATCACTGCTTGTGTCTTGCTTTGCTGTGTAGTAGAATTGTTTTGAATGTTCCAGCAAATAGGTTTGTAGCATAAACCTATCACTGTGTGTGTGTGTGTGTGTGTGTGTGTGTGTGCGTGCATCAGACACAAATTCTATATATAAATATAGATTTATGCCATAGAAAAAATGCATTAAATATATCTGACTACTAACTTGAATTTATATTTTGGGCATTCTTTCTAGAGAAGGCTTCTTCACGCTTTAAGGAGATGGAAGAGATATTCCCTGTAAGCCCCCATTATCATGGCCATCTCTGATCTATTACACTCCTTAAGAAACACAATTATCAGGGATATTTTTAATGATTAGATCACTCATTCTCCTTTCTGTCAATTACAGGATAATCCAAAGGGCATGAGAGACCTGCAACGAAGCAAGGAACACATTATTAAAATCGACAACAAGGGTACAATTAACCTACTTGCTTATTAAAACCATTTTGTGAATTGTTAATTGTTACTCGTTGTAACTGAATGGAATTTTTCTATTAATTTGCCAGAGAGAACATATGGTCTTTGTTCCAGTATCTTTTTTACCAAACCAAACCACATCTGAACAAAGCTATATGTTCTGCTTCCTGCAATATAAATTTGGTACATTATAGACTTGTCTTATATAGACTCAGTATTTTAGACTCAATAAAATTAATCAAAATACACGTGTATAATTATATGTGACTTTTTATTTATGTACCAGACCCACAAAGGTGTGGGCTGTTTTCCTTGTACACATGTGAACACATAAAGTAACTTTCTAAAACCTTCACCCTGTAAGCAGTTTTCCAAAGTGCTGTTTTCAGTTATCTAAAAAGCTGTTTACATGTGGATGAAACACACAAAAAAAGCTACATTTTCTTATGTAAGTGTAGACCAAGGGTCGGCAACCTTTCTGATGATGAGTGCCATCAGTGTTAACATGTTATTTTAATTGAGTGAAATATTTATGTTACCTTATGATAACAAAATGAAAGTCTTACAATGTTAAGCTTAATTTTTTTCTCAATTGGTAGTAGTGTCATTGACATGTAACAGTTGCTTCTTCTTCGAACTAACTCGAAATAAAAACTTTGGTTGTAAGATTCAGATAATTATTTATTAAAAGCTAGATATTTTAAGTGAGAATAAGAAAGAAAAGTATGTCTTTGTGCCCCCCTTTCCCTGTTAATGCCCTACCTGGGCCCCTGGCAACACTTTGCTAGACCCGCCCCTGCACAGTTACCAGCTGTCAGCTACATAAAAAAAGGATCCTGGTGTTATTTGTCTCTCAGAAACAGTTCATAACTTCCCTTCAACTCATTCATGTCACCTAAAAGGTAAACCTGTTTCTCCATCACCTGTTCAGCTCTGATGATTCAGTAAGGACATCTCCTGGTTTCATCTTCATGTTTCCCTCTCACCTCATATCCAATCCGATATCATGACCAGCAGCTTTTACAGCTGTGGCTCCAGCAAACATCAGCTGATACTAGAAATTAATATTAAATAAATTCTAACAACAGCTGATCAAGCTTAAACGTGCTGCTGTTGTTTAGTGCAACATCCGCTGGTTTCCTCTTTCTGGTGCAAAGTGGACGATAAACAAACAAGAGAGAAAAGCCGTTCAGCTGATCATTGATCATTGACTGATCACATTGGGCAGGGATAGGTAAAGCAGTTGCCCCATGATCGGAAGGGCGGGGGTTTGAATCCCCTGGACGGCTACCCTGAGGTACCCCTCAGCAAGGTACCGTCCCCACACACTGCTCCCTGGGCACTGCACTGGTGGCTGCCCACTGCTTCACTGAGTGAATGGGTTAAATGCAGAGAAGAATTTCCCCACGGGGATCAATAAAGTACACATTATTATTATTATTATTATTATTATTATTATTGATTGAAGTAGCAACAGGAGAGGGAGGGGAGAGAATGAGAGAATAAGAGGCAGCTAACAGGGCAAAGAGGCAGAATAACTCCAGCTTTCCTTCATCCACCTTTTTCCATTGTAGCTGAAGTCCGGGACAAACTGTGTTGCTTTTCAGCTCAATACGAAATGCAGGATGATTTCATTTTTCCAGGACGGTTGGAAACTCTAATAACTAACCTTATAAATAAAATAAAGTTCACTATCAGTAATATCACAGCACCCACCCAGCTGTACAGAAACTCATGCTAGCTAGCACATAGTACAAGTTATTGTAACTGACTGTAAAAAGTCAGCATAAAGAAAATAAACTCCACCTAAACTTGGTTTATATCTGACCCAGATAGACTGCAGTCATAACTTCTTACCTGAAGTTCAGTTCTCCTGACACTCGGACCGGCAGCCGCCTCGGGTCTCTCCTTTTGCCTCCCCTTGTTGTTCATCCACGTGCTGGCCTACACCACTTGCTAATGTTACTGACTCTGTGGAAGCTCCGCGATAGCCACCACACGAAGTAACGAATAATGGCCCTATCTAAATCTAAATCCTAAATCCTCCTCCTGCCTCCCCTTCCCTCTTCCACCTGCTGTCCTCTGTGGAAGCTCCGCCATAGACACCACCAAACAACTGAGTTATTTTTACACATCGGCCGGCATCTGGCCAATCCACCACCTTTCACTGCCCGATGGCCAGTCCAGCTATGGTCGTGCCATTAGTTAACCTAGCTGTGGCACACGTGCCCAGGGTTGTCCCCTGTTGTAGACAGACCCACACAGAGCTCTCTTTAATTGTCTTTAAGGCATCCATGAGTGCAGCAGTTCAAAGAAAAAACAACTGTTACATGTCAATGAAACTACTACCAATTGAGAACAAAATTGACTAGTTTAACATTGTAAGAATTTCTTTTTGTTATCATAAGACAACATAGTTATTGTGGTCAATTAAAATAACATGTTAACACTGATGGTTCCCGAGAAATCATAAATCCTGCATATATAATGTACATATGAAGTGGTAATTTTTTCAGCTCCAAACTGCTGCTTGTTGCTACAAAGACCAAACAGAAAGAATATCAAATGCAAACAGTAAATCTTGTCTGCCCAAAAAGCCCATGAGACCCAGAGGGGAAAAATGATTTCAGTTTTTGCTCCTATTAGTGGAACCAGACTGCACTGTTTGATATGTAATATCGTCATAATGATATGGCTAATTAACACATTTAGACATGGATATAGTCTGACTGAAAACTTGTGGAGGAAAATGTACATGACGTTAGCGTAGTTGTGAAATGCACTTCAGAAAATAGGAAGTAAATGTAGACAGAATGCATTAGAAGGAGTCGGCAAATTAACTCTGAAAGGAACAGCTCTACATTTTATGCTTGAACTGTCTGTTCTCATACTGAACCACAAACCGGGCTTTAGAATTGTTAATTGAACAAGCTAATGAGCCCATGATTCAACTACACCTTGAAAATATTATATTAATATTTAGCTCACCTTCATTTGAGCGGTAAAAAATATCAAAATTCAGAGAGTCAAGATTCATTCACTGTGCCATACCAGCACCTATGTTCAGGCATGGCAGGTGATACTTTTGTTTGTGAACTGCAGTCTTTTAACAGGAAGAAACATGCTGTGAAAGATAGTCAGAGATTAATAACAAGTATGATTCAATGCAGAGATGTCTATAGTAAGTGACAGATAGTGATGTGTCCTGTGTGTCGAAGGTTTGAAGTGTGTGTCGGGTAATCTCGGGGGAGTTTTTGTGAGGCTTGCTTTGATTACATATGCAGTGACATTCGAGGCCTCGCGGGCAGTCCGTACCATGTGACTGATTTAGGAACTGGCTCGCTGGTTCGCGCCAGATTAGACATAAAATGTGCAGCAAAACACAGCTGATTCCCCATCACACTGTGTTGTGGAATTGGATTACGTACGTGCTACATAGTTACTTGAGCATTTCTACTTGATGGAACGAGCAAGGAAGAGAAGATTTTCCCCTGTCTGGCAACATTTTGATCTCATCTCCCCTAATAAAGTATCTACACAGTAATAAATATCACAAATGATAAGTACCATAATATAAATAAACAACACCACAGATTCCTATTATCTGATTTCTGTCTTTTAGTTTATTAAAGAGTGAAGCGCCACACACTAGTTTGTGTCAAGATTACACAGTTACACAATCATACCAAAACTCTGTCCTGATAGTTTCCACTTTCTCTTTTGTATCAGACATACTGAGACAATATTTGTGATAAATAACCATGAAAACAATTTATTTATTCAGTTTAGAGGTTTACACATTATAATCATTGAGCCTGTTTCACTTGAATTGTCCACTTGATGGCGCAGTAGAGCAAATGAATCATCAGAATGCTTCAAACCATGAGTCGACCAGTTGGATGGAAAGCTTCAGTTCACCACGAGGCTTCATCACTAGGTACAGCCTATGCTCAGTGATGTATGCAGTGCTTTAAAGGGCAGCGATGCCAAGGTTTTAAATCACCTTGTGTTGAACTCGGAGCTGAAGCTGGAGTGATAGCGTGTTCATTTGTTTATTTTCTTTCTTCAAACTGCAGATCTGACTGAGTCATTTCAACCATTTATGAAGAATCTTGATAGGCAAAAAGCGATCAAAGCAGAGGTATGAGGTCATAGATTGTGGTGCAGAGCTGCGTTCAGCCATGCAAACACATGCAAAGTTTCATGCCTGATGCAAACAGTTTGCTGACATCTGGGTACTTTTTCCTTTTGTATAAATGCATATTAAAAAAATAAATAAATTAGACAATATTCAAAAAACTTAATCGAGAACAGGCACAGTATTTCACTCACTGCATGGATGCTTTGCTAAGCCTGATCATGTCTCTGCTGGAGCTGTGCTTTAGGTGTTTAACAAGCTATAATTGAGCAATGTTTTCATAGCTTTGGTTTTGCTTAAAATGTTCATATTCAAATGGACTCATTAGCTGTGGTTCAGCAATAATGAGCAATGAACTACTTGTTTTGTATACCAAAGCAGTTGTGCTATTGTAACGGCGAACTGGACTGCTGAGCCAGTTGATTAAAAATTTGCCAGTTTCGGATTTGAATTCAAAATTTGAAGCCAACACCTGAAAAAAGTCTTCCACACATTTATTATTGCAGCAAGCTGACACTGTGTGTGTTTAAAACTACAAAGCAGAGATGTTGACCCCATAAGATGCAGTCAGGTCTAACAGGCCTTAGCTCTGTTAGACCAGTAGGTGTGCAGAAGCCCTGTTTTTAAATGATGTCATTACATGTGTTGTGTTTGAACCTCTGGTTATTAACTTGCTTTGTTTGTTGTTGCATTCTCAATAATAATAATTCTCTGTAATGATAAATATTTTCTTTCAGTGTCTGTTTTCTGTGACCTTTTGAATGAAAGGAGGAAAGCACAATAAATGTGACCTTTGAGAGGAAATCTATCTGTATTTAACATTTATTGGTGTGGTTTCTTACTTAAAGTGTAATGAGCTTTATATTCAATATTGTATTCTTATTTTTGTATCTTTAAGGTCTTGAGCATCAAGTGGTGTTACTTCTCTCTCACTTAATTTTCACATGTCATATGAAGTGATAAACCTTCCACTGAAATGCTTTGCCTAACAAAAGAGAGAGAGATAAACAGGAGCTGTGACTCCCTCAAGGCTTTGCAAATTATGATATTTAAATTTTTTTATCAACTTCAAACATATTCCGTAACAGGACAGACACCAGGAGGTCCAAACGTC
This sequence comes from Oreochromis niloticus, assembly GCF_001858045.2. Taxonomy (NCBI): domain Eukaryota; kingdom Metazoa; phylum Chordata; class Actinopteri; order Cichliformes; family Cichlidae; genus Oreochromis; species Oreochromis niloticus. The sequence continues at coordinate 29,955,388 of NC_031967.2, forward strand.
TAGTCCAACTCTTATACATTTATGGTAATGTGGATGACATCTGAAAAAAGAGGATTTTAAATGGTTTTAATATGGGTGTGGCATGACTGCTGTAGGCTACACAACTCATATGTAGTCATGAAATGTTTTCTGTCAGCAGTAGTTGATGTGAGCACACCTGCAGGCACGTAAATGACAGCAGCACAAGCTTCTGCGTGTGCTTTGCATGCAGGTAAATAGTCACATTGAGACAGAAGGCATCAATTATGTTTTTTTTCTTATTGAATGTGAAACCGTATATACATGGGTGTATTTTGAGTCCAGTGTGGACACAACCTTTTTCTGATTTCGGTTAATGCTGATCCCCACCAAACTTTTCAAACCCACTCAGTTCAATTCCATTAAGTTTTATTTATATTGCTCCAAATCACAACAACAGTCACCTCAAGGCGCCTATTATTATATTGTACATTATACTGTAAGGTAAAGGCCCTACAATAGAACAGAGAAAATAGTGCAGAGTAAAACCAGACAATCAGACAACCCTGCCTTTTAGCACTTGGCAACAGTGGGAAGGAAAAACTGCCTTGTAACAGGAAGAAACTTCCAGCAGAACCAGGCTGCATTCCCTGTTTCTCTCAAATGTGCTGCAATCTCAGCCTAGATTTATTTGTAATTAGTAATTATAAACCTATTTCTAATCGGCCATTCCTCAGTGAAATATTTGAAAAATGTTTACAAACAACTAAATAAGCAATTTTCAACTTATTGACTTTATAAATGCCAGTTAGGGTTCAGATTGAATCATAGCACAGAAACAGGTCAGTGACCTAAAGAACAAAAGTGATTCACAGAAAGTCTCATTCTCATTCTTAGGTGATCTCATTGCTGCTTTTGACACCGTGCATCATGACATTTTTATTCAAAGGCTTCATGACTCAGTTGTTTTAACAGGTCAGGTTCTTGACTAGCTCTCATCGTATCTAAAGAGCAGAAGTTTTTATGTTGCAATTAGCAGTTTTAGATCTGCAAAAATAAAAAATCAATCAGGAGTTCCTCAAGGGTCAGTCCTTGGTCCATTACTCTTTAACTTTTACATGGTCCCACTTGGCACTGTCATAACGAATCAAAATATATTGTACCGTTCTCATGCAGATGACACACAGCTGTACTTATCACTTTCCTTTAATGATCTAACCTCTGTTCACAAAGTAATGAGGTGTCTTGATGAAATGTGAACTGCTGGAAACGTTTAAGAGAAGAACAGACACAAGACAGAAATATTTGTTGCTGGTCCAAAAAGTCAAAGGTATAAAATTTGTTCATAATTATCATCAGTTTCTCTGAAACACTGTGAGCAAATCAGGATCCTTGGCTCATTTCAGTTTTGATAATCATGTCAATAAGGTTAACACAAATGCTTTTTATTGCTTAAAAATATATCAGAAATTAGAAAATACTTAAATAACCTTTAAATCTTTTAGAGAATGTTTAACATATCAAACCTGTTAAACATTCTATATACCAGATTATCTAAATCAGCGCTCGCCACCCTTTTTCGTGCCACACGCCGGTTTTTGTCCAACAATATTTTCACGGACCGGCTTTTAAGGTGTCGCGGATAAAAACAACAAAATAAAACCAGTACTGGTACCAAAAAAGAAGATTTATTCATAATACACGGGAAAAGACCCAGGGAAGCAGAGTTAATGCTAAAAACCGATAAAAACCCTGAAAACTATAAATTTCACACCCAAGCCTCAACAACCGATACCGGTACATGGCCCGGGGGTTGGGGACCGCTGATCTAAATCATCAGCAGGATGGCTTCAGCTTATTGGAAATTCAGCAGCCAGAGACCTTAGAGCTATGCAGAAATTTGACCGTATTAGCCAAGTATTAAAATCACTTCACAGTACATTATACCTTTAAAGTCCTTCTACGAGTTAACAAAACTGTCAATACTTTGCAGCTGTACCCTGTACTTTTAAAATATTTCATATGAGATATGTACTTATCACTTCTTATCTTCTGCATGAAACAATTTAAAATAATAAAGCAGTAAATGTGTAGAATAAACGTAGAGTTAAAATTGAAATGGAGTACAAGAAGAAACTTCATGAAACTTTACCACTCAGTAAATTTGTTCTAAAGTCGGAGCTCAACACTTCCAGCGCTTTGAAAAGACTCCATCACACGCCAGTCACATGATCACTAATCTGAAAATGAGCTCAAACCAACAAGTTTGGCTCCAGTTTTTATCTAAGAGCCCCAGTGGGTGTGAAACAGCTACTGTAGCTCCATTCAGAGATGATATCAGCCAGCCTTCCCTGTGCCCATCTATTCTTCCTCATGGCTTTTATTCAAGTTTGATTATGAAAGCTGAACATGTCCTTTTAACCAGTGCAAAGCTCTGCAGCATTCCTCAGAGTATTCTGCTGTCTAAGGCCTTCGTGAGGGGAAAACATTGAACCATTGGACTTAAACACCACACCCATGAGGTAAACACACTCCTTGCTAGTATGAAACCTATTATTACACACTCCTGTGCACACAAAGTATGTGCTAAACGTGCACATTCATGTGGTATGTAACTAATGCTGGGCTGTGCTGTGAATGCTGCCGTTTTAAGATTAGGAAGTGAAGAGAAACCGGAGCAGGGCTCAGGAGTGGGAGGGCCGGGCTGATGAATAACAGTTGTGACGTTACATTTTCCTGTTTAACAGCTAGTCCTGTTATCTATTCATGCCAATTTATGCAGCAGGAGTCACCTGATCTGCTGTCAGTAAGAACACAGGAGTGGCTGGATAACTTCCATTACAGAAGAAAAGCTGTAAGTATGAGCAGAAAGTTTTTTATTTAATTCTTAAACTGTGAAACAGATCAGGTCAAGCAGCATCAATTAATTCAAAAGAGGAACAGCACATGTGCACCACTTATTGGACAGTTGTTTAGATAGCCGGCTTGCTGCACAAAGCTAAATCCTGAGTATTCAAAGAGTACAGTAATAACACATGTAAAATGTTGCTAGTTGTTTGCATTTGAAATGTAACAAGCTTTACTTGTGTGCTTAAGACTATTCTCTAAAAAAACAGCCGCCTGTTTGTGCACTTGTTGACTGAATGCATTTAATTGGTGCCTTTACATAAGCTGCTTCCCTCTTTAGTTTTGTAGCTTTCAGCATAGTTAAAATCCACTCACTGCCCGATCAGCTTGTTCCAAGTATGGAATAAATCTTTATGATGACTGAAGTTTGTAATGATTGACCCAGTTTGGTCTGTATATGGCCTAAAAGCCTTTACTGTGTTTGCACTGGAATGTGTTCTTAAGGGAGTGTGAAGTAAAATGCCTGTTCTTGGCTGGGGAGATTCATATAAATCCCTTTGTGTAGTGACTACGTAGCAGTTGTCAAACTTAGTTCACTATAAAGATTTTAAAAAGGTGTAAAAAGTTGGCTGTGTCTCGCTGTGGCTTCACGTTACTTGGATAAGAAACCCCCACTGCTGTTTTTACACCTTGGTTTATGGAGTAGATTAAACAAATAATATGAAAAGTTTACATTAGTGAGCTGGCTGGCTGATTCTGGTACTTCTGGAGAGAAGCAGTAATTATGCAAAGCTAAGGGCAGTAAACTTTCATTTGTTTACCACAAATTTAGCTAAGCTGGTTCTTTAACAAAGGGCGTAAAGTTCAGTTTTTACTAATTGTAGTTATTTGGTAATAACTGCCAGGTTGGGTTTTCTTCAGGAGCTGCTTTCCTCATATTCTCCTGTGGTTGCAGTTCTTCCAACACCACTATGTTTGTGAGCATTTAACACTTTAACAACCCTTTAACATCTAAATCATTATGATAATCCCAACCCTTAAACCCGTCTACTAGTCTACCTCAGGACCCCTACCCTAATTGCTTAACACACAAGAAGATCTTGAGTGCAACAATACCCTATAACTCAAGGCCCAGCAGTGACATATGATCTCCTGTGCATTGCTTTTATTCCCCTCTTTGCCAAATATATATCAGATCGGATTGGGGAAGCCAAAAAAACACACAGCCCTTGCCCCTCACCACCTGCTATTAACGTCTAACCCCAACTCTGAACTGGGACAATCAGAAAATGGACTTTTTATTAAATTGTTCTCTTCAGTTTTGTCCATTAGGCAACAAATGTGAACCAAGAGAGGGAACAAAGCCTGTTTTTGCTTTCCCTGAATTATAGGGCTAGGGTGAAATTAGGGTCAATAAGGGTTAGAAATAGGGACTCACACCTCAGAAGGTTAAGACAGAAACATATACTGTATATAAACCCAAAACAAACAAACCAAAAAAAACCAAAACCTGAACACTTGTCAGAGCTGACTTGTCGGAGTTACTGCTCATAAATGACAGCAGTTAACTCGTGTAACTTGATACCATATTTCAATTGATACATTTTATCTTAAATAAATAATTAATTAAAAATGTATTAATTTTAACCATTAATATCAAATGTACCCATTTCATTGCAGAATTTCCAAACATCTGGATTCACCCTTAATGACCTTGCATATGTATTTTTCCAGTCTTTCCTTTAAAATAAAAACAAATTACAAAAGTCTTTAATGTTTCTTGGGTTAAATTGCTGCCTTCATGCTTTGTGAAACTAGTGTCACATGTATGAGCTCAGAAGTGCTGTGTTTTTGTAGCATCTGATCTTTAAGCAAGATATTTTGATTGGTGGAAGAGTAGACTATTATTATATTACAGTAATAACATGTGGAAAGAATGGGTGTGTTAGTTTGGGAAACAATGACTCATTCATTAAGCACACTGAAGAGTGCAGGGTGTATGCAGCCTGAATTTCAAGAAGTGCATGCTTCAACATATTTACACAATTACACAATTACACACACACACACGCACACACACACACGCACACACACACACGCACACACACGCACACACACACACACACACACACACACACACACACAAGCAGAAGTTACAAGAGTGCTAAACGTTTGTTAATAAAGTCCTTTTGTTGCCTCAAGCTATATAAATAAAATTGAATTGAATTGAATTGCTAAAATAATTTTTTTCTGGTAGTGTTTTCGAACATGAACAATACGTTTTATCGAGCTCTCCTCTCATCACGACATTCAGACATTTGCATTTACTCCCTCTGCCTGCATCTTATCATTTGACTTCCTCATTTACAGTTCTGCAGGTCATGGCCTCCAACATGTTACCAGAAAAACAGTTCTACTGTCCCGTCTGTGAGCAGGTGTTCACAGACCCGGTGACGACTCCCTGCGGACACAACTTCTGCCAAACCTGCATTCAGAGCAAGTGGGAAGGTACTGACATCTGCCAGTGCCCCGCGTGTGACAGGTCGTTCCCTTCAAGGCCTGAAATAAGCATAAATATAGCTTTCAAAGAGCTCGCAGACACATTCAAACAGATGATAGTCTGCTCATCGGCCGCGCCGCTGTCTTCAGCCCAGCCGGGTGAGGTGGTGTGTGATGTCTGTGCCGCCACATCCCTGCAGGTGAAAGCACTGAAGTCCTGCCTGGTGTGTCTGACATCGTACTGTGAATCCCACCTGGAGCCTCACAAGAGGGTGGTCACCCTGAAGCTGCACAAGCTCATGGAGCCGGTGAAGAACCTGCAGGACAGGATGTGTAAGAAGCACGAGCGGCTGCTGGAGATGTTCTGCAGGGATGAGCAGAAGTGTGTGTGCCAGTTCTGCACTGAGACTGAGCACAGAGATCACAAGGTTGTTTCCGTAGAGGACGAGAGCACGGAGAGGAAGGTGTGTGGTGGACGTTTCTATGTATACTTATAAATCTATAGTTCCTCTTACACACACTTAGTTTTAGACCATGCTGTGCCTACTCACAAACAGTGTGTCTAGTGCTCCACAAGACAACCTGCTGAAATAAAGGATTATGATTACAATAATTGTTAGGGTAGACCCATGGGTTTCTAAAGGCCACAATTAAAACTGATGGATGTTTGCATGGTTCTTATACTCATGGTCTTTGGTCTTATGAACACTAGGACCTATCTCCTTCATGGCTAGTGAGGTAATATGTACATAATATCTATACAAGAAGAAAGTGCTACAGTTTTCATACTGAAATAGAATCTCGATATTTAGCAGTGAAATCTCTTTAACAAACTATTTAATACGGTTGAATTTCGAGGTGAATCTATTTGCCTCGTCTACTATCATGGAGGAAAAAGAATAATGACTCAACTTCCTGTAGTCATGCCAACCAGCAATGCCTTTTTATTTATTATGTACCTAATTAGGTCCTTATTAAGAAGAGTGAGGCTGATTTTCAGCAGATGATCCAGGAGCGACTGAAGAAAGTGGAGGAGATCAAAAACTGTTTGAAGCTCAGCACGGTGAGCCACGACGCAAATATTTCTGTCATGTGGTTTGTTGGATTCTCTCTTACTGATTTCTTGTTTTGGTCAAAGTCAACAAATGTGTTTAGAAAGTCTGACATGAGTTTGGTAAAAGCTTAGAGAGACTTTTACACAAACATCAGTTCTTTAGGAGGCTAGGCGTATAAACAGTTCAGTTAGTTTCATGAAATTAGACCAAGAGTAGAATTAATCTTGTCTCGTAGAGCAGAATAGCAAACCCCAAATGTCCACTAATAGATCTATCAGAGAGTGAATGTTAGATGAAGCACTCGGGCATAGATAAAACCACTGTATCAATGCATGTGTGACTGGGAGAATGAGATTTATAGTAGGAAGCGCTTTGAGTGTTCAAACTGAAAAATACTCGACTAGTAAAGGAGTCAGGGACACTGATTTCACCAAAAGCAGAGGCTCAGTGGAACGTAATAAAATACAGCTGCTAGAAAAGATTTATTCTTCTTAATTCAGGTACATGCCATTGTTTTGTAGGACCTCAGTGCACCTTGAAGATGTATAGTCCATAGAATGTACACAGGACAGATTCCCATTCCTAAATGTGGAGCTAGTGTGGAACCTGCTTTATTCTGAACAGCCACCAGGGGCAGCCCTTGCAGTTACAAAAATACCTCAGGTGCCATATTTAGAATGTGCATAAATGAGGACGCAAAAGCACAAAGATCAACACAGAAAACACAGACAAGCAAATGTAGCAATTTGCACATTTGCAAAACTCAAATGAGAGAATAACATATAGAGGAAACAGGGCAGGTGGGGGATGGGAGACAGGACAAAAGGCACTCTGTGGAAGAAAACCAGAGAATAATTACAAATGACTAAATGCAGAGGGTTGTATAAAAAATAGGGAGTGAAAAAGGTGAGTGAAGAAGAAACACTCAGTGCATCATGGAAAGTCTGCAGCAGCCTACGCTTATTGCAGCGTAACTAAGAGACGGGTTAGGGTGTGATTTAATAAAAGCACGAACTAGTTTTTCAGCGTCAGTCTTAGACAGGATGTTTCTAATTTTAGAGATACTGTGGAAATGGAAGAAAGCAGTTGGTAAATGGCCTGTATTTGTATAGCGCTTTACTTAGTCCCTAAGGACCCCAAAGTGCTTTACATTACATTCAGTCATCCACACATTGGTGATGGCAAGCTACATTGTAGCCACAGCCGCCCTGGGCAGCACTGACAGAGGCGAGGCTGCCGGACGCCACCACCAGTAGGCAACAGGTGAAGTGTCTTGCCCAAGGACACAACGACCGAGACTGTCGGAGCCGGGGCTCAAACTGGCAACCTTCCAATTACAAGACAAACTGCCAACTCTTGAGCCACGATCGCAGTTCTTCATACTTGTTTAATATGTGAACTGAAGGACATATCTTGGTCAAAAACAACTCCAAGGTTCCTCACAGTGTTACTGGAGACCAAGGTAATGCCATCCAGAGTAAGAATCCGGTTAGACAACATGACAACACAAGAATTTTTGGTCCGAGTACAAAAACCCCATCCCCCATGTGAACGTAGAAGCAAGAAATTAGAGGTCAGCCAGGTCTTGATGTCTTAACTAATTGTTAAGTGTCATCTGACTGTATGGATAGATCAAGCTCAGTAACATCTGCACAGCTACATAGCAGGGAATATGTATGCTATACCTTTGAATGATACTGCCAGGGGAATCATGCATAATGTAAACAATACTGGTCACAGTATGAAACCCTCTGGAACTCCATAATTACCCTTTCCAGAGTTTGCATGTTCTGCCCATGTCTGTGTGGGTTTCCTCCAGGCCCACAGGCTTTCTCCCACAGTCCAAAAACGCATCTAGTGGGCTTAGGTTAATTGGTGATTCTAATTTGCTCCTAAGTGTGAATGATTGTCTCTCTTTCTATGTTAGTCACATGACGCACTGGTAACCCATCCAGGTTGTAGGATAATTTGAGACCTTCACTAATGTTTCTGTACTGTGATGTATTCTAAATCCTGATTGGTTTGTTTGAAGAGTTTACATCAGAATATAGAATTCATCACAATAGAGACAACACCGCCTACATGGCCCAGGGATCATGGCATCAGATTGCATTTAAGTCTATGTGAAAATAGCCCTCAGTTTCCCCCCTTTCTCTGTGACTCAGTAAGTACGTTTCTGATGAAATTATGGGCTTAGTCTCTAGATTCAGGTCATATTGAAAAAACATGAACAAAATTATGGTCATTCAGAAGTGTCAGGATGACAAATTATCCAGGATATCTGAAGACTTATGGTTGACTGGGTTTTTTTTCTGCATCTTTTATACTATCTATGGCACAGTCACGTAATGCGATTGATTTACTGACTTTGGTCAGTGTGGTTTCTTGAGACATTCCTGTGATGGGGTAGTCCAGCTGGACAAACCAGGGCTGTCCTGGAGGGCAATTTTTGGAGGGGCTGCTTGTATTAAAGGAACATGCATATTAAAATTCAAGGACCCAAAGGTCATTGCAATACAACAAGACAGTCAGTGTTTTTAATGTCATGGTGAAGCTGTGCAGGAAAAGTAGGGAAGGATTTCACAAATAGACCATCAAAAAGACTAAGATGATCAAACAGCAGCAAAAATAACGCATAACTTAATCTTTTCTTTTTCATTCAGGTAAGTGGAGAGATGGAGGTGAAGGAGAGCGATCGTCTCTTTACGTCTCTGATTCATACCATCAAGGAGAGACAGACTGAAGTGAATGCAGAGATAAAGGAGAAGCAGAAGGCAGTGGAGAGGAGGGCGGAGGAGCTCATCAGTGACCTGCAGCAGGAGATCACTGAGCTGCAGAGGAGAAACACGGAGATGGAGGAGCTGAAGAATACTGAGGATCACCTGCACCTCCTACAGGTTAACATTAAACTAGGACTTTGAGTTAGACTGATGACGGTTAAATTTTTTGGCTTTGGCATCACTTAATTGTATTTTTTCAAAATCTCATCTCTATATGTAGGAAATATTGAATGTGTGTTAAGGGCATTCATTTAGTTTTTTCCATTTTTTATATAAAAATACTAAATTTTAAATGCCAGCATTAAACTTTCTTTGCTCTATTTCTCTCTTATACAGCATTTGCCCTCTATTACATCACCTCCACCCACAAAAGAGTGGATGGAGATCAACATACCACCTGAGCTCTGTGTGGGGACGGTGCGGAGAGCGTTGTCTAAAGTTGAACGGACCCTCATGAATGACATGGACAATTTGAAGAAAGAAGGTAACACAAGCTTAGCAGGAAAAACAGCCTTTTATTTTTGAGCTGGAGCTCTTCTTAAAAATGTCAGAACTCATCATCTTACTTTTCTTATGACAGAGATGAAGAGGATGCAGAAATATGCAGGTATGCACACATTTAAATGCATAAATAAATAGCACTGCATTGCTTTCTGTCTTATTCTGTCGTATTTAGGCAAATGCATGTTTTGCGTGCTGGATTGCTCATGTATAGGGATGCTTCTAAAGATACTTTTAGTCATATGCTTAGAAAACCTTTCTTAACTTTCTTAACTTTTGTATCCAAATTATGGGTGCAGGATGACTGGTGCATTTCTCAGCTGATTTTGGCGAACAAACTCCAAAACTGAAGTTTTCTCTATAATACTATAGAAACTGAAGTTCAACATTTAAAAAAATCTAAAGATATCAAAATTAAAACTCAATCTTAAAAACAAAAAAGTCTTAAACTTCAAACACTAGAATTAAGAAAAATCTACACAGAAACACAAACTCAGATACATCAGCTAAGGATTGAAAAGTCAGAGATGGCACAAAACTCTAGGATCATGAGCGGAGATGACTTCTGTTAAAGACTGTATTTTTCTATCAGCCTTAGTTTATGCAAGCCAATCATGTCTGGTTTGCATACCAACCATTGGAAGTCGTATAAACTAAAGTTATTTTCATTTTACCTTCTAGTTGACGTGGTTTTAGATCCGGACACTGCCCATCCAAACATCGTCTTGACAGCTGACGGGAAGCAAGCAGGTCGTGGCGAGCTTCTTCACGTTGTTCCGGACAACCCCCAACGCTTCGACCCCGTCATCTGTGTTCTGGCCAAGCAAGGCTACATCTCGGGGAGGTTCTACTTTCAGGTGAACTACTTAATTATAAAATCCTAGTAATCCTAGAAATGCGAAACACATTTTTGATCTCTCTCATTCTCATATTTGGTTTTTAATCAGGTTTTAGTCGGTCAGAAGACCTTCTGGGATCTGGGCGTGGTCAAAGGGTCTGTCAACAGGAAGGGCATGATCACCTCCAAGCCAGAGAACGGCTACTGGACAGTGCGCTTGAGGAACGGCGATGAGTATCGAGCTTTAGACTCCCCCTCAGTCCGTCTTCCTCTCAAGGAGAAACCGGAGATTGTGGGGGTCTTTACGGATTACGACGAGGGAACCGTCTCGTTCTTCGACGTGGAGGCCAGATCTCACATCTACACCTTTACTGGGTGCCTTTTCTCTGAGAAAGTCTATCCCTTCTTCAGCCCGGGCGTTTGCGACGAAGGAAAAAACAAAGGGCCATTGATTATCACAACTGTCAACCAAGAGTCATAGACTGGAAGAGCCTACACCTGCTTTTTAAAGATGCAAGGGATGTTTTATCTTTACTAAAGTCGAATATTAATATTAAAGCTTTTTTGGTATTTGGGTTCTATGGAACATATAAATCTGAATGTTTCACGGTTTGAAGTATTGATGTGAATGGTGACAGTGGTGCTTAAATGAAGAGCCTTTCTCTAAAATATTTGTTGAACTTGTTCTAAAAGGTTTTTTTTGGACTAAGTTGCACTAACAGCAAGAAATGTTTCTTTTTTTCATATTGTGTTTTTAACAAATCATCGCCCATGACGTGAAAGAAGCCACAATAAAGCCCAATCTCCTGTTTCAGATGCAATTTTTTATTTCTTCTAGCTATTTGGGATTAATTGGCCCTGACTAAGCTTCATCTTTGCATCTTTGAACAGAAAGTGTTTGGGTTCTTTTTAGTTTGATGAGTGTATTTTAGAACGTAATTATTTAAGAAATATAAAACATTTTAATGCGCAGATTGGAGTATAAGGTGCAGAAATGCAGGATGAGATATAGTTATAGTTAAGTAAGAACTATATGTCATCCTAAATGTAAAATGAATGAATACAGAAATCAATTTAAACTTCATCCCACTCACGTTCAAAAACATGCAACACTAACCCTGTAAAGTCAAATGTATTATATTTGGTCCATCCCATTTTAAGACTTAAGTATGATTTTTGAACCCTAACCCTCTTTATTTAAGTTTTCAAGATAAACAAACTGTACACAAAAATGCCAAAGGTAGTAAATATTAAAACTCCTATATACAAATTGGTATTTAATTTATTCATTTTTAAATTTAATGAACACGTCAGCTTCAAAACATTAGAATTTTCTGGCAATTATTTCATGCTTCAGGCTTTACAGGGTTAAAATTATGTAAAAAAAAAAAAAAAATTGAGGCAAAAAATGTCAAAAAGCACAAAAACATCTTTAATGTTAAATGAGCGACAAACTAAATGCACTTAAATGCTTGACAAAAGTGTCTTATTGTATAACCTGCCCTTCTCATAATGCAGCAGTGATCCAGAATGCTGCTGCCACACCTGAATTTGTATTCAAATTGTATTTTAGTTACACAGTGTATTTAACGTTATAATGTTTATTGGTGCTCAGTAATTCAGTACAGTGATGCAGAGACATGCGCCTTTGAGTCTGACCCTACTTCACTTGTTTACTTGTGCTTATTTATTATGGTTGTTGTTAGTTAATTAAAAAAAGAGAGAAATTGCCAGAATAAGGCTGTGACTATGTTTTGATCAGTGTTTTGTGGTGATTTGTTTTTTAAATAAATGTTTGCATCAGCCCCAGCAGGACTACGTGTGTTTCCATGTGCTTTGCATTTACATAGGCCTTCTGACTAAGGCTAAATGCTGCAGGAGGGATTATTTGTCCTCTATGAGAAAGCGAGGACTTCTGAGTTATGTCCTCCTGCTTCTGATATGAAAAACGCTTTAAGGAAAATCTATGATGAGTCATTGTCTTTGCAGCTTAATCAGCTTTTATGCTTGGCACATGTTGAACAAATGCAAACCACGATATTCAAACTTTCTTATCTTCTACAGGCAAACTTACTGCTTACGAAAGCATTTCGTACTTCGAGTCGTCTGTCTTCCTGATGGATATAAATCCAGTCTTAAGGAAAATATAAAAGACTATTAAGAATACTTGATGAGATAGAGTCTTGTCAGTTTAAGCAGCAAAGCTCTCAGTGGAGATGATGAAAACCGTGGCATTATTTTGTTTAGGAATCTTTACCATTAAATATAATACTTAGTTGAGTTTATGTTCGAGACGTGTCCGATTTCGTGTTTGCTGGAGGTCACAGACATGCAAAACTCCTTTTCTTGAACAAAAGTAGGTTTTTGCATCCACCTGCGAGGACATAAATCCAGGCGGACACCTGCTTTGAATTTGCAGATTCAAGAGAAGACTGCAGACGGCTTTTCACGTCACAGCTGTCTCCATCACAGGTAGGAGTTATTGGTGGCTTAGATTATTGTGCATCTTTTGCCTGAAATTTGAATGTAATCCATCTTTCTGTGTTTTTACGAGTATACTTTCATCTTTCTGAAAGCAGAGACGATGGAGAAGAAGATGTTCGGCATCTTTCTATTCTCCGGTGAGTACATTTTCTCTCTTACCTTTAAAATCATTGATCAACATCAATACTGAAGTGTTGAAGGATGGATGTAGAACGCATAAAAGTTGTGATACAAAAGCTTTTTGTTGGTTTTTTAAAATCTTTGTCATTACACACAGGTCTGTGCCATTTCACCTTCTCTTACCAACGTCCTCTGTACCACTTTATCAACGACCCTAAAGACTGGCTCACTGCCCAGCAGTACTGTAGAGATACATACACTGATTTGGCAACCATAACTGATGAGCAGGACTTGGAGGATTTAGCAGGTCTTGTGGGGTCTGGTGGTCCCTTGGTGTACTTAGGTTTGTACAGAGATTGGGGCTGGTCAGTGTCTGAAAATGATGACTACAAAGAAGGAGAACCTGCGTACTGGAACTGGGCAAGTGGTGAGCCCAGTGTTCAGTCCTGTGCAAGCATGTCAGCAACAGGGGGATGGTATGCTACACCGTGCAACTCCACTTTGAGCTTCTTCTGCTACACTGGTAGGATCTTTAACAGTTTTTGTGTTTCTTACCTTTTGTGTGAGCCACAGTCCCCCCCCCCTTTGCTTTGAAACGAGAGTCAGTCTTTTAACCTTAAAATGAGAGAGTTATAAGCAGCCAAATCAAAAATTACGCAATTACTAGCAAAATTCATATGAATTATGGTACAGCAACTTTTTGCACTTTGTTTTATAATATTCTGGAAACCTTTGATCTAACATTGTGCACCCCAGGATCATGATTATTATGTAATTCGAGATATTAAAATTACTCTGCTGACTAACTGAGCATTTCTTTTTCAAACATTTGTTTTTTTCTGTAGCACTTGCCACTGACGTTTCTAAAAGGTTTGTCCTGATCACCAACCCCATGGACTGGCTCTCTGCTCAGAGCTACTGCAGGTCTAAGCACACAGATCTGGCCCGAGTGCGGAACCAGCAGGAAAATGACCTGCTGCAAGCCATGGTGACAAACCAGCAGGTGTGGATCGGCCTGACCAGGATGTCCTGGAGGTGGTCTGATGGAAGCGAACCCTCGTTCATACCCTGGAGACTCTCGGTGTTAACGTCAGCTCAGCTCAGCGATTGTGGTGTGCTTGAGGTCAGCAGCAATCCTCTTGGGATGGTCCAAAGGAGCTATGCTGAAAAACAGCCCTTTATTTGCTACACCGGTAATCATTTCTTTCTTCTGTCATAAACCACAAACTGTGATTTGTATGATAACCCTTTAAAAATTCGCAGAGGTCAAAATCATTATCAGTGATGACTAGCTCTGTAGTATCAAAATAAGTCATTTTGATCATTTTTTAAATTTGTTTTCCCAAATCGAAGATAATATTATCCATCAAGATATATATTGTCACCAAATACAGGGTTACTGTTCAAAGTGTATTTATAATAATTTTCAAAGAGTGTGTGTAAACCTCGTGGGATCTGCAGTGCAATGTAGTGGCAGAAAGTCGGAAGGACCAATTCCTGTAATTAAAAAATAAAAGGTGATTAGAGCAAGAAAACTAAAGGCAGATATAACTGGAAAGCACCGTTGAGGTTTTACACTTATATTACAGTGTAGTTTATCAATATATGTATAATTGTATAATTACCACTGTTAGCATTTGAAATGACGATGAACTAAAATTAAAGAGGAATTTATAACCTTACCAGCTCCTCGGAAGAAGACCTTGGTGCAAATGCAGCTCAATGCTGATGTGGACATGACAGACCCGGGTTTGAGGGAGTCCGTCTTGAAATGGGTAAGTTGTGTAGAGTCATAAAATGCCAAGTAAAGTTTATGTAATGAGAACAATTGCCAGACATTTTTGAGGTGGACTGAATATCAACTCTGTAGGTCACTGTAACATCAACATACATTTTAAATGGACACAACTTTATTAGACTCTTTTGTACAAACTTTAAAGGTGACCATCTATACTCACTGGACAGTTTATCACATACAGTGTAGTAGTACTCAGATAGTCTCATTTTTGCCTTCAGGGAGTTTTCATTTTTCATGGCTTTGACTAAACAAGTTGCTGTAAACATTCCTCAGACATCTGACTCCATATTGTTGTAACAGCATCACACAGTTGCTTCAAATTTGTTGCACATCCATAATGTGAATCTCCCGTTCCACCACATCCCAAAGGTGCCCTAATGCATTGAGATCTGGTCACTATAGAGGCCATACAGTGAACTGTGGATACAGTAGATAGGCATGGTCAGGAACAACATTTAGGGATGATGTGGTATTTAAATGATGCTTCCTAGTACTAAAATGCGCAGGGTGTTCCCAGAAAGTGTCAGATTCTGACTCTTTCTGAATGTCACATCAGAATCTGAGACATATTAAACATTTTTCTAATCTTCTTTTGGCCTAATTTGGTGAGCCTGAGTGAACTGTATCCTCGGATTCTTGTTCTTAGCTAACAGATGGGGCACCCAGTGTTGTCTTCTGCTGCTTTAATCTATTAGAGATGCTCTTCTGCATAACTTGATGTAACAAGGCAGTATTTTCATTCTTCTCTGACTCCTGACATCAAGGTATTTTCAACCAGAGCACTTCAGCTCACTGGATATTTTCTCGTTTTCAGAGCATTCCCTGTAAAGCTTAGCTATGGATTGTTGGAAAATCCCAGCAGATCAGCAGCTCCTGAAATACTAAGACCAGACTGTCTGTCACCACCAACAATGCCATGCTCAGTGTCATTTAAACCCCCTTTCTTCCTCATTCTCATGCTCAGTTTGAACTACATGCCTGAACGCGCTGAGTTCCAGCCATGTGACTGGTTTATTAGATTTGCTAATGAATGTTTATGTTTCGATATAACCATTAAATTTTTGTTTCTCTTACACAGGTTAAAAATAACCTGGGCGGTACATCTGATGACCTAAATGTGAGCTGGTGGAAACCTCCAGAAAAGAAATACCTCTTAAAGCATCAGAAATGCCCCCCATAGTTGCCACTGTTTGTTTCTATATCTGCATAAAAGAGGCTCAATATCATAAACGTACCTAATGTACCTTTGGTATATTACGTTTATCATTTGCAAAAGTGAAAACAAACAAAAACATCTGTTCTACTTTTTATACAACTTATTGATTGATTTGTTCTTTATTTCTTAGGTTATATCTGTATATTTCCTTTTTCTGTTGGAGTGCATAAATAAACATGAAGGAATGCAAACTTTCAGGGTTATTTAAGGTGATGAACGACTAAAGAAGACGAGTTGTGTTTGTCTCATCAGAGAGAAATATCAGATCTGAAAATGAGCATCTACCTTGAATCGAGCTCAACTAAACTGGATTTCCATGTAGTTTGCATACCTCGAAGCAGGCCTTAGAGGACTTTTTCTAAATTGGTCATGAGGTGAAGTTAGAATTAAAATACAAGCCATTCTATAGGGAATATTCAGAACTGACTGCTGGGCTAATGCCATGCTAAAGCTAACTATTAGATTATGCTACTGGGGCCCATTTCGGTGTAAATCTGCATGTTAATTCGAGACCCGTCAAATCATTTAATCCTTTTTAATGAAAAGAACAAATCTCTGTAACAGTAGTTGAGGACAAGCTTTCTAGTTTTAACATTTTGTTCATTCATTATTGTATTTAAAGTATATGAAGATTGCTCTCTTGTTAAGAGTGTGGTAAATACAGTTATTCTTTGGTGTGATTCGACTTTAACTTGGACAGATTTCCTTTTATTTAGATATTATTGATCCTGCTGTGTGTGCAGGTTGGGTGGCTGCTCACTTCCACTCTGCTTCTTCCTCTTAGTGACATCAGTTTCCAGTAATTTGAGGAAAAATACATTTTACAATCCCCGGATTTCTCTTTGCAGTGTGGAAATGTTCTTTCTTTAATGAAACAATAATAATAAAGAGTGAATTCTGTAAGAGATTTTTTATGATTTGATTTCACCAAACATTTAAGAGATCTTTCATCACAACAATTCAAGGATTTTTAGAAAATCAAATTTCTTCATTGAAGATGATTTCTCCAGGCTATTCTTACAGGTTTTAATGATGCATGTTTTAGTAGTTTCAACAATCTCCTTGGTTGTTTTCGTTGCTTTATGCTGGCCCTGCTGCAGAGTTACATGCTCAATTATTTTCTGCTGACAAACACACCTGTAGGGATTTGCTTCTGTAGCTTCATTTTGGCACCACCTGGTGGTACAATAACATATAATTCAACACACAGTCTCCACTATATTTAACTGAGATTATGCCTTCTTTTTTGAGCAACTGTTTTATTGAAACATTGAAACATAATCTGAAATTGCTTTCAACTAAGCTGTGATGCTATAATTTTCTAACTAAATCGCAGCTAATAAAAAAATCAAAGAGAGGTAGCCATTGTAGGAATATGGAGTTACTGCTTGCTGGCTCCCAGGTCTACTCTGGCCTGATGTTGTAGCACGTACCAGAACCCCATCATTAAATAGTCGGTCTGTCAGCGTGTTTTTCAGTGGCAACCCCAGGTGACCATTCATTGCATAGACAAAACTCATTAGACTTATTTGGTGGCTTATCTATTGTAAACTTTTTAGAGTTCTAAGTATGTGTTTGTAAATTCAATATTCTGTTGAGCTACATGATACCCTGGAGTAAGACTCGTTAACTTACCTAGTCTGTTAACGATCTGACAGAAGGCTGGAAGAGTCAGCTCACTGCTAGGGAGCAGGTTAAATTCAGTTCAATTCAGTTTTATTTATATAGCACCAAATCACGACAGCAGTGAGCTCAAGATGCTTATACTGTAAAGCAAACAAACCACAATAATAGAGAGAAAACCCTAACAATCACAAAACCCCCTATGAGCAAGCACTTGGCAACAGTGGGAAGAAAAAAACTCCTTTTTAACAGGAAGAAACCTCCTGCAAAACCTGGATCGGTGGGGGCGGCCATGTGCTGTGACCAGTTGGAGGCAGGAGGAGGGAGACAGGACAGAAGAATCACTGTGGAAGAGAGACAGATAATATTAATAACTAATGATTAAATGCAGAGTGGTGTGTAAACACATGGAGAATGAAAAAAGATCAGTGAAGAAGAAACACCCAGTGCATCATAGGAAGCCCCCAGCAGCCTAGGCCTGTTGCAGTGTAACTAAAGCATAAGTTATATTTATCTGCTGACACGGAGAGCTAGAGACCCAATGGCAGAGATCTCATTCCTGTTATACTATACTATCACAAAAAGCAGGCAGGTACACGGGCGTCCCCACAGACCCTCGTGCTAACTGGGATCAAAGCACAGTTGTCGATGCAGAAAGTATAATCCCTGTGTGTCTGTCTCTCAAGTTCAAACTGAGATCTGGTTCCACAGAAGAGGGGCCTTTCATTCTAGGAACCACAAGTAAGCCTACAGTGCAAGAGCGAAGTGCTCTAATGGGGTGATACTGTACTGTACGGTCTTTAAGATAAGATGGGGCGTGATTATTCAAGACCTTGTGTGTGAGGTGAAAGATTTAAAATTCGATTCTGGATTTAACAGGGAGCCAGTGAAGGAAGCCTATATAGGAGAAATATGCTCTCTGTTTCTAGTCCCTGTCAGTACTCTTGCATTTTGGATTAACTGAAGGCTTTTCAGAGAGTTTTTAGGACATCCTGAATAATGAATAATAATGAATTACAATAGTCCAACCTCAAAGTCATAAATGCATGTATTCGTTTTTCAGCGTCACTCTGAGATGCGATATCTGTTTTTTAGAGATATTGTGCAAATGGAAGAAAACAATCCTATATATTTGTTTAATATGTGCACTGAAGTCAAAACGACCCCAAGAATCCTCACAGTGTCACTGGAGGCCAATGTAATACTGCCCAGAGTAAGCATGTGGCTAGACACCATGTTTCCAGGGTTTTTATGGTTGAGTACAATAACCTCAGTTTTATCTGAATTTAGAAGCAGGAAATTAGAGGTCATCTTAGTGTTTTATGTATTCAAGAAGTTCTTCCAGGAATGTCTTTGACTGAGTTGAGTTAAAATTGAGTTGAAGTTAATGGTCACTTCTGTCCATGAGTAGAACTTGTTAGTTATTACCATTCCGCATCTGCTGTGTGAATCAACAAACCTTGCATGCAAAGTAGTATTTTATGCTACTTTATGGCTTCATGAGGTGCCAATACAGCTTCAGTTGTTTGTGATGCAAATTAAATTTTTTATTATGTAACAACGGACACTGAAATGTACCATGACAGAGCCCAGGGCATTAACTTCCGTACTCATTCTACGGGTCAGAACAATGTAAAGACTGCTTTTTACCAATATATTATAAAACGTCCAGAAGATTTTTTTTTGTTATTTTTTTCATGTCCCAAACCTTCAGTCAACTTTGTCACAGTGGGGGCTCTGCAGTCATCACAAACTTTGTCATAATTTAAATTTGGGAGTTAGATGGTTTCAGATGGCTTCAACTCCTGTTGTTGCTGAGACAGGATGAAATTCTTACCATGTCTGACTAGTGTCAGGTTTATGAGTTTTATGGTTAAGTGTAGAGGTTATCCTTGTGGAAATTGCAGTGTCAGTTTGTCATGGTAATTAGTGACCTTTTTTTCAGTGAAAACATTACAGGCATAGTTACAGTGGCCTGCAAAAGTATTCGGCCCCCTTGAACTTTTCCACATTTTGTCACATTACAGCCACAAACATGAATCAATTTCATTGGAATTCCACGTGAAAGACCAATACAAAGTGGTGTACACTTGAGAAGTGGAACAAAAATCATACATGATTCCAAACATTTTTTACAAATAAAAAACTGAAAAGTGGGGTGAGCCCACCATCAGATTAACTGGATCTGGATCAACTTCATATTCTGGCAGAGTTGAAATTTATCACAATAACAGCTGGAGAACAGTCTGTGATGATGGCTGGGACTTAATGATGCTTAGGTGCAATGTTCCCTCTAAGCTGCGCGCTTGCGCAACTGCGCACTGCTGGCACGGTCTCTGCGCACAGAAAATCTGCGTTGCGCAGAAAAAAAATCTAACCTGAATTGAAATTAAAATTAAAACTTTAACAATTCTGTTTTGCAGTGTTAGTCAGTAAGTGACTGGATGCTCCTGTATGGGATTAGAACGATGCCACCTTATCCCATAGTCCAGCCAATAATGCGATTCACATTCGTATACACGCAGCTAATCAATGTCGTTGACAGGCTATGACAGCGTCCTTATGTGCCGACACCGGTGTTTTAGCTAGCAAAGCGGCGTGGCTGATGTGCAGTGAAGCCACGTTAATGATAACGTGTACAACCATTGGAGATGTGAGCAGGACAGACGGAACAATTGACGAACAAAGTGTGGACTTTATACCAGTTTTTAAATTGTGTTGATAGGCCACGTAAAACCAGAGTTATGATAAAAAAAATATATGCAATTTTTTTTTTTTCCTGAATACTATCGTTGTTTATATTTACTGCGGGAAGAAACGGTAAAAACGGCGTTTTATAAGGAAAACGCTCGAAAGCGGTAGGTGGTAGAATCTGGTTGAATACTGTAGAATCAGGTGGAGGTGACCATGTTGTAGCCACACAGACGCCCAAGAGGGAAGCACCCCTGCATAAGCCCAGTCAAGTTATCACACTTCGGGTCACGTGGGCCCATACTCTGGGTGGGAGGGGAGTACCAAAAAATGCATATGCCTGCTGAATGGCATCTATGGCCAAGTGGGAGAGCCTGGGCATTGACAAGGGTCTGCCCATACCCCAGGATTACAACAGACAAAGAGCTGGTCCTCCTAATGTTCTGAGTGTGCCTCATAAATTCTGTCAAGACCCAGACAGGGCAGAGAGAAACCTGGTGCAGAGCTCCTGGTTTAAGCCATGGGAAGTGAATGTAGCTCAGCAGACTGGGACAAGTGGAACTCGGAGCCTTCAGAAGAAATGCAGGGTTAATCCTGCAATCTTTATGAACTACCAAAGCAAGTAGCTTGCCAATCATTCTGGCAGATGTAATGGCTATCAGTAAAGCTGTTTTGAGGGAAAGCGTTTCAAATTAGCATCCTTTGTGAACTGTGAACTGTCAGCCTCTGGGTACGTTTTGGAAATCAGGAGATCAGAGATTATTCATTCTCATCTCAAAGACAAATCTCTTACAGGATATATATTGATGTGTTGTATATAGAAGAGACAAATATTGATCTTTTAATGTATTGGCTTCACTACATTTGTCTGAAAGTTTAATTATATGGATAAAAAAAATCACAAGTTGTTATTAATTGCATGTTTCGGATAAAATTTAGAGTATACTGATGTATCAAATATTCCTATATTGGGTGAGAAAATCTTGACATATCATAATTACTCATCAGGAAGCCACTACATATGGTGGTGGCTGAGACTCATTCTTTGCTGGATTGTTAAACTATGCAGTTAGTAGACACCAGCTCCCTTAACCTGTGACTGTGCTTAGTCCGTTTCCCTCATGACTAACCTCATCATCCTTCTTCTTGTGTACAGACCTTCCCTGGTTTCCTTTCCCTGGAGTATTTGGAGAGACTGCCTGAGCTGAGTGAGTGAAGAGAGTGTTGGATTCATGGAGCCCCTGTTTCCTCACCATTACCTGTATCTATCACCCTGGTGTTTTTGTCACTGTAAATAAACCCACTAAACCTGAACTCTGAATGATGCCATTGAGTCCACTCCGCCCATTGTCCATGACATAAACCTTCTTTTTATATAAATCTATATATAAATAATTGTTTCTCCTCATTTGAATAGTTAATGACGGCTTCTTTTCATACGGTTCATCACGAGGGGAAGAAAGGAAAGACAAAAAAGATGGCAAGAAGGCAAAAAGATGGCAACTATGTTTCTTATATTGTATTATCACTGGTGACCATTCATCCATAAATCTGTCTGTTTTTAACTGTAGTTATAAGTAATTTTGTTTACAGCAAAGACAGTCTTTGGACAGTTTTTACACTCCTTTATACTGGGAGATTCTGACGTCCTCGAGGACAATCTCAAAATATATGCATAATATTCCTGATCTGCCCACAACCTATAGAAACAAACAGAAATGAATAGGGACAAGGATGTGATAGAAACACATAACTCCAACCGTTTAATAATAAATTGTGAAAACTCATACTTTGAGTTTGTTCATCTTCTGTCATAGGGAAATGAACCCGACAAAAGCAGAGTTGAATATTGATCAATCAAATAGGAAACTTTGTGACTATTTTTAATTTAAGTCCAAGGAAAGATAATTTCCATGTAGTTTGCATCCCCTGAATTAGCTCATAGATGACCTTTTCTAAATCGCTGATGAAAATGTTGCTATAGCATTGGCAGGACAAAGAGCAGCCACAGTTAGACCATGTGACCAAATGGGGCAGCAGAGTCTTTTTCTCCCATCTTGAGGTAGTTTTAGCCCCTTTCTCTTAGTACCGATTTGGGTTGGCTCAGCATGGTTTTTAGGGGTTACCTTTAGGTGGTAGTACCAGATACTTTTTTAGTACCTACTCGGCCAGGGTTCCTGGCAATCTGAAAATGTGAAGTCAAAAGACTACATGCCACCGACTGGCTAGTCAGTGGCGTCACTCGATGAGTCATGAGAGCCTCTCCTTCACAAAAATCAAAACTGCCATTTTTGAAACCCGGCAGTGAGGGAAATTAATAATAATAATAATAATAATAATACATTTTATTTGAAACCACCTTTCAGAACACTCAAGGTCACTGTACACAGCAGAATAATAAAAGCAACATAAAAGCAAGCAGTTTACACAATCATAAAAGCATAAGACATAAACCAATTTAAAATAGCAGAGTGGAGAGGTTATGTGGGATAAGCTATTTTGAGCAAGTGAGTTTAGAGTTGGGAGTTAAAGAGAGAGAAGGAAGTGATATTTCTTAAATCAGGATTTAGGGAATTCCAGAGTCAAGGAGCAGAGCAGCTGAAAGCCCTGCTCCCCATGGTGACAAGATGGGGGAGGGGACGGAGAGTGAAAGGGAAGAAGAAGATCTGAGACACCGAGATGGGGCGGTGATCTGAACCACATCAGAGAGATATGGAGGAGAGAGATGATGAATGGCCTTAAATGTGTACAAGAGTATTTTGAAATTGATACGATATTTGACTGGGAGCCAATGAAGCTGCTGCAGGACAGGAGTGATGTGATGGACAGAAGGGGTCCTGGTGATGATACGGGCAGCAGAGTTCTGGACGCGTTGAAGCTTGTGGATGGATTTTTGAGTTAGACCATAAAGAAGTGAATTACAGTAATCAATCCGGGAAGTAACAAGGCTGTGAAAAGGAATGGCAGTGGCATGTGGGGTGAGAAAAGGACGGAGACGACTAATGTTGCACAATTGAAAATATGCAGACTGAGTGACATTATTAATGTGTGAATTGAAAGAGAGTACTGTCAAGGATGACACCCAAGCTTGTCACAGAGGAAGAAACGGAGACCAGCGAATTATTCATGGTAACAGAGAAACTGTTGGTTCTGGATAATGTTGATTTAGTGCCTACCAAGAGAAGCTCGGATTTTGCTACATTTGCTACAATTGCTACAAAAAAACAATATTGTGGTCCCTGAATCTGACTAAAAGCCATACACTGAGCAGCATGTATACCATTGCTTTAACATCCTCCATGGTTGTGGCATTTGTTTCACATACAAATGATGCCATGGGACACTTGGCTGGATTGCTACAATGACCCCACACACATTAGGTGGTACTTGATTATAACAGAAAATGAGCTGCGTTGTGTAGATTGGAGTAAGGTACTAGTGGAAAAGGGTCTTTATACACATGCTAGTAAGTCATGAAGATAAGAACATAGCCACTGTGTCATGAAACGCTGTGTGGCAGGCAGGAATTGGACCCAAAATGCAGGCTCTTAGACACAAGGGATGAACTCAAAACCACAGCTTTATTCACGGGCTGGGAAAGCATACAAAGTAAAGTAAACTAAACTGGGGAATAACACACTAAACTTACAGGGAGACACCAGGAGATCCACACAGCATGAGGGACGACGCGACACTGACTCAGAGAAACACAGGGTTTAAATACACTGGGAAGTAACGAGGGGAATGAGACACAGAAGGAGAGCACAGCTGGGAGAAATCAGGACTGACGAGACAAGGGAGCAAAGCAGGACACATTTACATAAGACACGGACCTTCAAAGTAAAACAGGAATTATGACACAGAGACACGAACTTGGCACAGTGGAGACAGCAACTAAGAAACATAGAGACATAAACCATAAGACAGGACTCTAAGAACCGAAAGACACAGAGGGAAACTCAACATGCAGACAGACTACACAGAACAGAGGGGACACAGAGAAATACGAAGGGCAAGGGATCAAAACTAGAAACGATACAACTCACAAGCACAATATTACAAAAATCATAAAGAATTAAACATGCTGGGTCAGGGGACCCAGGACCCTGACACACTGAGTAAAACCTGTTTTATCATGCTATGGTTGTGTCTGTTTGTGTAGATATTTTCCTATGCAGAGGAGTTTTCAACCTACACAAATGTTTTCTTGTGGAAAACCCAGAGCGAGTAGCTCGACTGTGTACAGGTGGAAGGCTGATTGGTCAACGAGCCGGTCAGAACAGGAAAGGGGTCTACACATAGTTCACCAAAAACTGGTGAAGTATGAAAAATATGATCAAAGCACGAAAAGTACTGACAAGGGTTGTACTGGACATGTTTATAATACTCAGCTTCACTTCAGTTCTTTGTTATAACTTCGCTTGATTATATTTGATTAGAATTATGCATGATTAACTATCAACAGAATAACATATAGATCTTAAGTCCTTTATTTCACTGGAGCAAAAGATAAAGATTTGACTGGGATGGAGATAAAAATACTAGGCTCAGAATATTCCTCATCTTGCTTTGGTAATTTGTTAGGTTACCAGGAAAAAAAACATGCAAATTCAAAACATTTGCTACTCAGTACACCTCTGAAAATATCTGGAAGGGCTGGTTCATGAGAAATTCTCTTTCCTTACTATGTCATTGGTTCTACTGGATTTGAATTTACAAAAATTTGCATACTAACAGGGTGCTACTGTGGGACGAGATGATAACAGTTTCATTTGCTAATATAACAATGACTTTTTCAAGCTTACTTTCATTTCAGTGTCACACAACAAACGGGTAATATCAAAGAATTGGAAAGAAGTTGTGTGTTTTAATATGGTCTTTTAGGGGATTTACTACCCCAACCTTGATATCTGATTTACTGTTCTCTCACAGTTGTAACCATCTGAGCCCTTACACAGGCAAAAACTTTACTTTTCAGTGCGCGCGTATCTGTGTCAGTGCACGTGTGTGCGTGCGTGTGAGGGTGTGTGTTCTGTGTTGAGCCTGAGAAAGTGTCCTTTCGCCCAATTAAGCGAAGATCAACAGTCCGCATGATGGTGGTTATGTTGTTTAGGACGAACAGACTGCATCTGAATTTTACAGTTGTTCTTAATGTCCATCACTGGTCCGCAGGTGTATCAATTTCCTGTTGAAGAGCCGTGAGCTTCTCCAAGATCTTTCCCATATTGCGTTCCATAAGATCAGTCTGAGTACTCACAGCCCAGTGCTTTGATCATAGCAGCTATAGCCTTGTGGGGTTTTGAACAGCTGTGACTTCTTTCTTAAATTTCCAATAAGCCAGGGCCAAGTCAGCTCAGATCAGCAAGAACCCCGTTATCATGGTTCTGAATAGGTAGATGTCTTTGATGTCCTCAATAGATAGTACAACTATATTTACAATACTTTGTAAATATAGTCTGCCAATGCAGATTCAAAGTAGTAGTAAATAAATATATTTAAATAATGTGACTCAGAAATATATTGGGGGAAATGTTAAGAAGGTCATCAGCGTAGTATTATCAGCTGAAGAAAGAAACAGTGGAAATTTAGTCTTTTAAGGTCTTGTATTTTGCTATCAGCACTAACGGATTATTTCTATTAATGCATTCTTTGTGTTTGCAGCTTTTGTGTGTATATACTTTCAACTTATTGCCTTGGTTTTGTAGCTCATATGTTTAGGGAGGGGAAAGTCATATTATGACACATGAGCTTGTGGGTGGAGCTGAGCGGGTTTTTTAGAATTTAATAGCTGAAGTAAAATTAAAGCGGGTGTAGTTAAAAAATGGCTCTCGTACAGTTTGTGCGCTGTTTCTCTGTGGTGATCATTCTCTTATTCAAAGGTGAGAAAGAAAGTTTGATTTTTATTTGTAGTATTAGACACTTTTTAATTACCTCATTTATATGACAACCTTTTACCATTCTATAATTTTTACTATTCTAAATTTTTAAAAATCTACATTGACACTGGGAAATCAGAGTCAAAGTTGATCAAATCATATATATTTGAAAGTAATTTTTAAAAAGTACAGACATTTAAGGGTAGTTTTTTTCTTTTGACTTCATTTTGACAACTTTTATATGCACAAGTGGAAAATCAGCAGAATAACTACATGTTACTTTGTTAGTGCTACACTGACTAATAATAACAACCTCTCTTAATAAAGGGTAAATTTATGGCTAAACTTCATTTGAGTTTACTTACTGTACCTAGGTTTGTAAATCAATGACATTATTGGGATGATTATTTAAAAATTATTCCTGGTAGTTATAAAATGGTTAAAAAGTTAGAGTGGTTAAATATGGCAAATCCATTTATAAAACTTTGAGTATTAAAAACTGATTTTTATAATGCTTATTTTAAGAAACTGAACATGCCTGGTTTCTCTTTCTGTTTAGTTTTGCTTTCATTTGCTTTTTAGACTAGCAAACTAGCAAAAATTATTAATAAAAAAGTCAACATTTCCACAATCTGGACTGTTTTTTTCCAAAAAATTCTGTTCTGTAATTCCAAAAGTTGGAAGAAATAACTAGCTACAAAAAAGTAGTTGAACTTTCACATATTTCCTTGATCAGGAATACAAATCATGATATGTAGTACAGTGGTTTACCAAATGTATCTTTGTCTTCCAATTTTCAGATGGTGATTCACAGCAACCTGGTAAGAATCCAGTTTTGCAGGTTCCTCCTCCCAGCTATATATCACACATAGAGATAATAGACAGTACAATTAAATAACTTCAACAAATTATATAATTTTGTCATGAATATACCTGTCCAAATTTATAAGGATGTCTATTGTTGTGGACTCACAATACCTCCATGCTTATTTACTGTTTGTCTCTTTCAGCCAGTTACATAGACAAACTAGCCTGTTGTTGCCTCGCCAGATCCGCGGCCCCGAACCGTAGTAAGGAAACCTCTGGCAGTTACTTCAGGCTCAGTGACTGACTCGTAGCTGGCAACTAGCTTACTGTACAGGTCAACTTCGCTAGTAAAAAAGATTGAAGGAGGCGTAGACAAACTGGTTCACCGAACTTTATTTCTTCTCCAAGGCATGAACACCGTGTACAGTGGGCTGAAACAGTTTACTCACAGCGAGCATCGCCGACACAACTCTGGCTGCCGAGGGAGTTATTATATTCCTTTTAATACTTTTCTTTCCGTCTCTTCTGTAGCTACCCGTTACTTTTTTCCTTCTCCTCTGTCTTTCTCCACACACACACACCCCAGAATACATTTCCCATCAGGTTTCACCCTTAAAGGGCCATGCCTGTAACACTACCCCCACTCTGGATGATGATTAAAGCTCTAACATCATTCCAGCACATGAACCCCATTAACAAGGAAACATACAGCATTCTATGCAGGACAGCAGTCATGCCGCTCACACCCCCGCCCCACACAGTCCAAATATGGCGATCCTTAGGAGGGCACAAGTAGACAACTGTCCATACCTTGCACAAAAAAATAGAATGAACTGGGTCCACTCTGAGGAGGGTGCAAGTCATTGTCCACATTCCGTGCTTCACATATGCTGTATTTATAAAGAAAGAAAAACAAGCAGTAATCACATTGATCCCATGAGCGTTCAGAGGTGGGCCACATATTATTCAAGATGTGCGACATTAAGGCGTTACAGCTGAACTTTTGCCCCTCTCTTACACCATTCGCCCCCATGTCCAGCTTTACTTCGTTAGTATATATGGTTCAAACAATAACTTGCAGCCCATCGACAGCCATATTACCAGCAAACAGCAAAACAAACAAGCACAACAGTACACGTAAGAATAGCCCCCTGTAACAACTCAATCTACAACAGTCTTATATCACTTACCATTTGTAGCATGGACAATTTATTTATATTTTTCTCTCTTTTTTTTTTTTATGTTCGAATGACTGAACAGGGCAGCGATCCGCCTTCACCCCGACTCAGTGTGGGCATACTAGCCCTAGTGACTGATCCAGTCACCAAACATGTCCGGCGTCTACCGTACACGCTGTGGTCTGGAACAAGGTGTGGAACTGGAGGAAGGGTGTTGTCCTGGTCCTTCAGCCTCATCCACGTAAGGCCAAACAGGGCTGGCTGGCGACCCGCTACCATCTCCCAGAGCGGGTGGTGGAGAGCCAGTCCTCAGGGAAGCGCTGGTATCTGGGTGATCTGCTCCGGGCGGGGCCTCCCACAAGTCGAGGGGACCGAAGTCGATGTAAGAATCACTTTCGTGGAGGAGGCACCTCGATAGGTGCTGCCTGGTCGGAGTCTTGGACGACCCAGCTGTTGTCCAGTGGCGTCCTTGAGTGATAAAGCTTGAGTCTGTTGTGATGAACCACTTTAGCCTTTGCTCGGGGCCCCTTTTTAATGCAGTAGACCAAATCATCCAGCAGGCCTACTACAAAGTAGGGGCCCTCATAGGAAGGCAAGAACTTGCGAACCTTGTGCCGCACTCTCTTGGTCCCTTTGCTCAGATGCCACACTGCAGCGCCGACTTGATACTGAACTTGGCAGATGTTCTTATTGTACTGTCTCTTAGCACGCTCGACAGATTTACCAAGAGCCTCCCGTGCCAGTTGGTGGGAAAGCTCCAGCCTTTCCCTGAGTTGCACCACATACTGTGGTCCAGTGCGGCTGGGGGTACCATCAGCGGGCAGACCCGCGACCAAGTCAATAGGCTCGGTTATCTCTCGCCCCAGAAGCATCATGTTTGGGGTCAATCCTGTGGAGCTGTGTTTAGTTGCCCGATAAGCCATGACAGCATATGGGATCATTATATCCCAGTCCCAGTGGCAGCGCTCTCGGTGGTGGCTTAGGCCTTCTGAAGGGTAGCATTAAAAAGCTCCACCTGGCCATCGGACTGTGGGTGAAATGGCGTGGTGTGTGTCTTTTTGATTCCGAACAGTTCACACATCCCCTGGAACACAGCTGACTCAAAGTTGGTGCCCTGGTCACTATGCAGAGACTCTGGCCTCCATATCTACACACCCACTCCGCAACAACCTTTTCTGCCATCGTGGGTGCTTGTTCATCGGGGACTGGATAAGCCTCCACCCACTTGCTGAAATAGTCTTGTACCACCAATATGAACCAGTTATGCCTCTCTGTTTCGTTCAAAGGCCCCATCAGGTCGACTGCAATTCTTTCCATGGGGGCGCCGACATGTACCGTACCCATTGCTGCCTGGGGGGTTTTTAGGGGCCGTGCCCTTTCAGCACAACTGGGGCAAGTGCGGCACCACAGGGTCACATCATCTTTCATGTTGTACCAGTAGTACCTATTCTGCAGGCGTGCCAGGGTCCTTTCTGCCCTGAAGTGGCCTCCCACTGGGCCATCATGCATCTGCTGCATTACTGAGTGATGATAAGCGTGAGGCAGAAGGATTTGGGGGAAAAACACATTACTTTCTGTACAGTGGAATTTCCTCACCAGTACTCCATCTTTTAGATACAGTCTTTTCCACTGCACCCAGTAGGCTTTGGTTGCAGGGCTGCATGCTGCTATATCGGCCCAGACTGGCTGACCTCCCCCTTTTTCCTTCCATTCCCAAACTGGGCCTATATCCACATCGGTCTTTTGGCTGGCCACAAGCTGTTCTGGGGTCCAGCCACTGAACAGGCTAGTGTGATGTGACTCACCCACTCGCTGGATATTTGGGCGGGTATCGTGGCTACTACCGACACAAAAGTCCACCGGTGCTACAGGTGCACACTCTGGTCCTGCTACCAAGCTTTTCCCATTGCTACCATCGGGCCCCACTACCCCCACTAGAAGCTGCCCTGGGGGAGTTATGCTGGTACGACAGTCCCCTAAGTTACACTGCACACCTTTATGCTCAAACTGGCCGCTGTTGATGGTGGGCTCTGGAACTGTGCACGGGCATGAAGTACAGCAGGGTCTCCTGGAAAGTGCATCTGCATTCTGGTGTTTTTTCCCAGGTCGGTGCAGCACCTGGAAGTTATACTCTGCCAGCTTCTCCAACCAGCGGGCCAGCTGGCCCTCAGGTTCCCTTAGCCTGGTCAGCCAGCGGAGGCTGCTATGGTCAGTCCGGAGAGTGAATGGCCTACCCAGCAGGTACTGTCAGAAGTGGGAAGTGAATGCCACAACTGCCAGAAGCTCTCGCTGGGTCGTGCAATAGTTTTGTTCGGTAGCTGACAGCCGCCTGCTCCCATAAGCCAGGACCCGCTCCTCGCCCCCTTGCACTTGGGAGAGAATTGCTCCGATCCCACAATCGCTGGCAATCGCTGGACCCTGGTCCAGTGGGTAACCCAGAACAGGGGCTGCTGTAAGCCGCTTTTTTAATTCCTGGAATGCTTCCTGGCACTCAGCAGTCCAGTTAAAATGGGCATACTTCTTAGTGAGTTCGTGGAGGGGTTTGGCTATTGTGGCAAAGTTCTCCACGAAACGGCGGTAGTATGAGGCTAAGCCAACAAACTGATGCACTTCTGTGATGGTCCGCGGTGTAGGCCATTCTGTCACCTGCTGAACTTTCTGGGGATCTGTGGAAATACCTCCAGCAGAGACGATAAGGCGCAGATAGGCCACCTGCTCCTGAAACAGGCAGCATTTAGATGGCTTCAGTTTTAGGTTGGCTCCACGCAATCTGATGAACACTTGCTCCAGCCGCTCCAGCATCTGGATGCTATCCTGACCCAGGACAATGATGTCATCAAGGTACACTAACCACGTCTCCCACTGCAGCCCAGCCAGCACTCTGTCCATAAGCCTTTGGAATGTGGCCTGTGCATTGCACAGTCCAAACGGCATCACATTCCACTCAAACATTCCCTTACGGGTACAAAATGCAGCTGCTTTTCAGGCTCTGGGGGTCATCTCTACCTGTCAGTACCCTGATGTCAAGTCTAGTGTATTGAAGTACTTGGCAGTGGAAAGCGTGTCAAGGGTGTCCTGGATGCGTTGCAGGGGATAAGCATCTTTAAGAGTTCGCTCATTTAGTGGTCTACAGTCCACACACAGTCTGGGACTCTAATCTTTCTTTTTCACCATCACAATTGGAGCAGCCCAGCCACTATTGCTAGGTTGAGCTAGCCCAGCCTCCAGGCTCTGCTATACTTGCTGGTCGGCCGCTATTTGTTTGTGCCCTGCCATCCTGCGCGGCGAGTGCTTAACTGGTGGCCCTGGCGTAGTCAGGATGTCATGCTGGACAACACTGGTGCGACCAAGGTCATTTGGGCCAGTGGAGAAGACATCACCATAGGACCACAGCAGGCCTGCCAGTTCGCAACGGGCAACGTGAGTCAAATCGGGGCTGCTCTCAGCATAAAGGGCCTGCAAATGGCTTGGCACAGAAGCAGGGGGAGTGCTATTAAGCTCGAGGGCTGCCAAGACCCTTGGTGGGTGACTCCCCGACCCCTCCAGGACTTGCACCGGCTGAAGAACCCCTGCCACAGCACCCCACTTTAAGGTAACAGCTGCAGCCCCAGGGTTAAAGACTGTGATTGGGATGCTAGAGGGTTTACGAGGCTGCACAGCTGCGTGAGCCACCAGCACTTGGTGCTTCTCCACAAAGCCCTTTGTGGGGCTTAGCATCATGTCTCTATGAGTGGCACAATGGAAGCTGGAAAACCCAGGGACCACATACTCGCAGCCTGGTTCCAAAACCGTAGTGCATGCCACCCTAACAAGAAGCACCTGGGGTTGAGGGCTCAAGCCCAAGCAGGGTATCTTTTCATCCAATAGGGTTATCTCTTGGCGGCCATAATCTAAGCAGGCACATGATTGTTGCAGGAAAGGGTGCCCCAGGATAACTTCAGTGCCCTCAGCCATGTCGGCCAAGAGAAAGTTCACATTGTTAACACTGCTTCCCACATGTACAGGCAGGGTAACCTCCCCCAGGACGGTCAGTCCCTCCGGACCAATGCCTTGTAGAGTCTGAACAATGGATGCCTGCACCTGGGGTCTTGACTCTGTGGGGATGGTGTTAAAATAGTGGAGGGGCAGCACATTCCGCCATGCACCAGAGTCCAGCAAGGCCTGTATTTCCCGTCCCTGTATTACTATCTGGACACACATCACATCTTGACCTCTGTTATGGAAAACTGTGCCTGGGTCAGGGGCTGGGCCTCTAGCGGCTTTTTCAGGCCTTTGGGCAGGTGAGCGAGGAGAGGGGCAGTTCCCCTGTAGATGCCCTATGCTGGAGCAGTTATGGCAAACAGCCTCCTTCTGCTTGGCTTGTTAAATGTACTCCAGCTTTGGCGCCCACGCTGGTAAGGTCTTTGAGCTCTCTCTGGTGGTTCATAGCTTAGCATATGAACATTCTCCCGTAATGCAGCTGCTCGGGCCCCCTGTGCTGCAGAGACTCGTGTGAATGGCTGCATAAGCTGCGTGACCGCCCTGGTGGCCCTTTTCGTTGTCTCGAATCTATGGGCGATTTCATAGGCTCTTGCCAGGGTGCGTGGTTGTTCTTCCAATAATTTCTGGACCATTTCAGCATCTGCCAAAGCATTAGTGAAGATCTCCACAGAAATACAGTCCTGTTCCATTGGTGTTAAGAAAGGGTTGGTGTGAGCTGAAGGTGGCGGGGTGAAATGCCATGCAGCCTCAAACTCTGTCACATTGGCTGCTGCTATGCTTGTCGCTGGCGTTAACTCTATGCCTGTGACGAAGGGGTTGCCGCTATAGATTCTATTGTTTACATTAGTAGCACCGTCCACATTAACTGTGCCACTCTCTGAGGATTCTGACAAAAATGGGTTGCTACTCCTATTGAAGTGCATTACCTTGTCATCCCCTTCAGCATCTCCCGGCGCCGCCATTCTCTCTGTCATCCGAGGGGAAAAAAAAGAAAAAAGTTTGCGCTCCCTCTCTCTCGGCACTTTGCGGAGTTTAATCCCAGAAAAGAGCCCCCAGTGTTGCCTCGCCAGATCCGCGGCCCCGAACCGTAGTAAGGAAACCTCTGGCAGTTACTTTAGGTTCCGTGACTGGCTCGTAGCCGACAACTAGCTTACTGTACAGGTCAACTTCGCTAGTAAAAAAGATTGAAGGAGGCGTAGACAAACTGGTTCACCGAACTTTATTTCTTCTCCAAGGCACGAACACCGTGTACAGTGGGCTGAAACAGTTTACTCACAGCGAACATCGCTGACACAACTCTGGCTGCCGAGGAAGTTATTATATTCCTTTTAATACTTTTCTTTCCGTCTCTTCTGTAGCTACCCGTTACTTTTTTCCTTCTCCTCTCTCTCTTTCCACACACACACACATACACACACGAATACATTTCCCATCAGGCTTCACCCTTAAAGGGCCATGCCTGTAACACTGTTCACATTTTCAGAGCTCACAGCAGCTCTCTTTTTTGTTACTATGTGACCTGTAAGTGAGAACAGTCTCTCACATGGGACAGAAGTGGCAGGACAAATCAAATACTTGCGGGCCAGGACAGACAGCAGTGGGTGGGTCCCTGCTCGACTAGACCACCACTGGAGGGGGCAGTCTTTCTCGCTGATGGTGGATTCTGCTCTGTGCAAACTCAGGGGTCTGTTACACAGGGCTTCCTCATCTGAATCAGAGTCTGAAGACAATGAAGAGAGGAGGAGACTCTTTGTCTTTGCTGGCTCCTTTGTGGTAGCATCTTTACACTGTTCCTGTTCCAGCAGGGCCTCAAGACTGGTCCAAACCTCTTCTGCTCTTCCCTTGCAAGATACTTTAAATCCTTAAAGTGTGGGTCAAGCCCAGTAGCTATCTTAAGCCACTAATAGTTAAGTGTAGCTACACGTTGGGATAGGTCCTTTGTGAAGGCAGCCTTAAATTTCACCATGTAGTTTGGGTCATAATTGGAGACTTCCATGGTGTGATGCAGGTGGCAGAAACCACTGAACATGAGACATATGTCTCACCTCCAAGAAGCTCAGTCACAAACCTGTAGTAGACAGTTCAAGAAAGTAATTATTAATCTATACAATAACTGTCAACTATAGAGCGTTTTGAAGAAACAGTAACAATAAGTTGAAACATAGTTTTATTTACCTGCATGGCTCAAGGACAGTTGCCAGTTTATGGAGTTTTACCAGCTCTGATGGAGTTAAAATGACTGCCTTGTGCTTTTGTTTGTCTAAAGCAGCAAAATAAGCCTCATAATTCTTTAGTAGATGAGAAACCATATCCAGCGTTGAATTCCACCATGTGGAAACATCCTGTATGAGTGACTCTTTCTGTTACCCCAGTCTTGTTTGCTCCTGGTGTAGTTCCTCCATATTAGCAGGGCTAATCTAATTTTGCTTACTTTTCAGTGTCATAAAGCTGTTTGGCAGCACGGTGGCACGGTGGTTAGCACTGTTGCCGCACAGCAAGAAGGTCCTGAGTTCAATTCCACCATCAGGCCGGGGTCTTTCTGTGTGGAGTTTGCATGTTCTCCCCGTGTTTGCGTTGGTTCCATCCGGGTACTCTGGCTTCCTCCCACCGTCCAAAGACATGCAGTTTGTGGGGATAGGTTAATTGATTATTCCAAATTGCCCATAGGTGTGAATGTGGAGTGAATGTGAGCGCGAATGGTTGTCTGTCTCTGTGTGTTAGTCCTGCGACAGACTGGCAACCTGTCCGGGGTGTACCCTGCCTCTCGCCCTATGACAGCTGGGATAGGCTCTAGTGCCCCTCGCGACCCTGAAAGGGATAAGCGGAAGCAGATGCATGGATCACCTGATGCTATCGGTGGCACATTTTCTAACCCCCTATTTTCTACCACTGATAGAGGTCTACAGTCCAGAGCAATCCATTTTGTGAGAGAATTTATAAGTTTGTCCAATGTTGACTTACTAATTTTGGTCCTGAAGCCAGTCATTTCATCAAGTTTGGGCTGCTGACACCTTTTGTTGGTACTCAAACTGGCACTGCTAGCACTAACAGCTCCCACAGCTTCTGTGGTCGCTGAAACATGTTTAGTAAGTAAGTAAGTAAGTAAGTTTATTTATTAAGCGCTTTTCACAGACAGGCAGTCACAAAGCGCTGTACACAAATATTAAAATAAACAATACAATCAATAGACATTATGTAAATGTCTATGTCTGCAAATACCACGGCGGTGGTAAAAAAGGCCCAGCAGCGTCTCCACTTTCTGAGAGTGCTCAGGAGGAACAACCTGGAGGAGAGGCTGCTGGTGACATTCTACAGAGCCACCATAGAGAGCATCCTAACGTACGGCATAACAACATGGTATGCAGGGTGCTCAGCTGCAGACAGGAAAGCACTGCAGAGGGTCATCAACACAGCCCAGAAGATCACTGGCTGCTCTCTGCCCAGCCTGGAGGTCATTGCAAACTCTCGGTACCTCAGCAGAGCTGGCAATATCATCAAGGACCATTCTCACCCCAGCAATCAACTGTTTGAACTATTACCGTCAGGCAGACGGTACAGGTCACATAAAACCAGAACAAACAGATTCAGGGATAGCTTCTTTCCCAGAGCTATCACCATTGCAAATAAGCACAAAAACAATTGAACCTGCTTAGCCATACCATACTGTCACTGTCATTATATTATGCTGCTATTCATACTGTCATACTGTCATTATATTAATGCTGCTATCCTGTAAATATCATACTTACTTTTGTTTGAGTACTTATGTTTGTTTTATTGTACCTTTTATATCTTACTATTTTTTATTTATTATATTTATTATTGCATTTTGCACCAAGGGAGTGGCACTCCAATTTCGTTGTACCCTGTACAATGACAATAAAGGCTATTCTATTCTAAAAGGACAGGACACAATGTAAAAGATCAAATGTAAATAATGTAAAGAATATAGATCAGCAAAAGGCTTGTTTGAACAGAAAAGTTTTTAACTGCTTTTTAAAAGAATCCACAGACTCAAGCAAACATAATTGTAGTGGTAAACTGTTCCACAGCCTTGGTGCAACAGACTGAAAGGCTCTGTCCCCTTTTGTCTTTAGTCGTGTACAGGGAACAACCAACAAACTCTGAGTCTGTGAGCGGAGACGACGAGCAGCAGTGTATTTTATAAGAAGCTTGGATAAATATTCTGGGGCCTGGCATTTAGTGCTCTGTATGTTAAAACAAGAATTTTAAAGCGAATTCTAAATTTTATTGGAAGCCAATGTAAAGAATATAAGATGGGAGTAATGTGAATACGCTTGGTAGAACGAGTTAGCATACTGGCTGCTGCGTTTTGTATTGCCTGGAGGCGAGAGAGAGATTTATCCAAGCTAGTAAACAGGGA
Source organism: Oreochromis niloticus (assembly GCF_001858045.2). Classification (NCBI taxonomy): domain Eukaryota; kingdom Metazoa; phylum Chordata; class Actinopteri; order Cichliformes; family Cichlidae; genus Oreochromis; species Oreochromis niloticus. The sequence goes on from NC_031967.2 coordinate 29,992,024, forward strand.
ATTACAGTAATCTAAGCATGATGACACAAATGCATGAATGAGTTTTTCCAGTTCAGCTAAGGAGACCATATGTCACGGTTTAGAGATGTTTCTTAAATTATAGAAACAGGAATGAGACAAAGATTTTACATGAGAGTCAAGGCCCAGAGAAGAGTCAAATATTACTCCAAGATTTTGAATATTTGACTTGACAGAAGGACAGAAAGAGGCAAGAACCTGACTAATTTTAGAATGTAGCTCAGGAGGAGCTATGATCATGGTCTCGGTTTTATTAGTATTTAGAACGAGGTAGTTGCTTGAAAGCCAATCAGAAACCTAGGTTAAGCACTGGACTAGGGTGGACAGCCTATCCAGCTGATGAGGCTTAAAAGACATATGGAGCTGAATGTCATCAGCATAAAAATGATAAGGCAGGTTGCTAAAAGATTGAATGATACCAGCTAAAGGAAGCATATAAAAAGAAAATAATAATGGACCTAAAACTGAACCCTGTGGAACCCCACAGGTCAGGGCAGCAATGTCAGAGGTGAACCTGTCCTAACAGAAAAGAGCCTATCTGATAAATAGGAAGAAAACCAGTCTAGGGCAGAGCCAGATATACCAGCCAAAACCTTAAGCCTGTTAAGTTGGATTTTGTGGTTGATGGTGTTAAAGGCTGCGCTAAGATCAAGCAAAATGATCACAGAACAATTCCCTGCATCAGATGCCATTAATAGATCATTATAGACTTTTAAGAGAGTGGTCTCTGTAGAGTGCTGGTTTTGAAAGCCAGACTGAAAAGGGTCAAGAATGTGTAATTTACATAACAGAGACCTGAACTGATTTTTAACAATTTTTTCTAGTAATTTACTTAAAAATGGCAATTTTGAAATAGGTCGATAATTACTAGCAGAGCTAGGATCAAGATTCTGTTGTATTAATAGAGGAGTTACTTCTGCATGTTTAAAATAGGACGGAACACAGCCTTGCCTCAGTGAACTATTAATGATGGATAGTAATGTGGGACCAATGCTGGTGATAGACGCAGAGAGGACAGAAGGAGGTAATACATCTACAGAGCATGATGAGCTGGTACCGTAAGGTTAAAGTGCTTCAGTGCTATCTAAACTCCTTTTTGCACAGTTTGCACAAAACCACACTGTTATCAGGCCTTCTGTTGGGTAGTCTTTGAAATGAAATTTGCGTCCGATCAGTCCTACACTGTAAAATATAACTTGTTGTTTCAACTTAAAAATATGAGGTAAAGGGCTGCCTTAAAATTTTAAGTTAAGTCAAGAAATAGAGTTTGTTCTTATAACACAACCAATTGTTATCTTAATGAAAAATCACATGTTGTCTAAACTTTCATCTTAGTTTAGTTGACTGAGATTTGTTAGTCAGTTCAACTCCTTTAATTGTCATTTTTACTTGGGAAAACCCTTTCAGCTAAATTAAAATAATCTATTGTTTAAACTCTTGTCCTAGTTCAGTTGACTTGGGTTTTTTAGTTAATTCAAATACTTTAGTAGTTCTTTTAACTTAGGAATCTATTTTAGCTTAACTAACATAATCTGTTGGCTAAGTTGATTTAAGTTTATTAATTAACTGAGCTCCTTAAGGTAGCTGAGTGAACTTGTAAATCATTTTCATTTTAATTATCAGAGTTGATTGACTGGATGTAAAGAAAAATGTGTATTAAACATCTTAAGTTTTGTTTTGTTTTTTTAGCTTTCTAACATCCATTTCAGCAAAACTACCTGTTAGGTTCATCTTAGAGCTCAGGTTTAAATACCTACATTCCTTTAAATTAATTTTCTGTTGTTTACAGAAAAAAAAATAAAACCCCACAGATTCCATTAAAGTCTATCTGATCATTTCATACAGAAAGTTTGTTTTAAGAACATGACAAGACAATTACTCATGAGCGCCCAACATTCACCATTTATTGTGCCATCTTAGTCATCTGAGAAACAGAAAAATCAGTGACGTAGCTCATCAGGCTCACAATCCATCAAAACTCAAAGGCTGCTCCCTGTGAAACAATAAATTTGAACTTGGTCTTGAGCCCAGTTTGGGTGAAGATTAAATTCTGACCAATACTCTAGGAGCAGTAGTGATTCTTGTGAAGTAACAACATAAAGTCTGCATTAATGTAATGTATCAACGGGACACTTGCTATTTTAGAAAAGTTATTCTTTACATTTACAAAATTTTTAAACTTCATTGTGCTCAGTCACACCTGTTAGCATAAAACTTGAAATATTAAAATAGTACAAAACCTTTGATAAGTGACAGTAAAGATCAGTTTATAACAAGTAAGACATCAAACTCTTGTATTTGTCTTTGTTTACAATTGCAACAAATTCCACAGAACCAATATCTCTGAAAATGAGTGCATGCTTCTGAAACATTTGATAATATGGATATTTCAGAAACATCAGTTTGAGTCTGCTCAATTGCAAAACAAAGGAAAAACTACTGACTTGCATGAGATAAGCATCTGCAAAGTCCAGCATTATATTGTTGTTCACATAAGTTTCTTAAACCATGAACAAATGAGTAATTGTCTAATCTGGAATGTAAAGTGTAGTCATTTAGTGACATACAAAAGTGAGAATGAGAACTTGCAAGAATAAAAAAACAAACAGTAAAATAAAAACTGTCCTTAACACTAAGGAACATACAATTACAGTTCTGCATGGCTTTCTGCAAGAGTCTGTTTCTTAGACCATGCACTAGTGAGATGCACTGCCTTCCACCAATGTTCATTAGGATGTTCTGAATGACTTCAAAGATGTCCTTAAGTTCCTTTGGATAGTCTATGTTGAGGGCAAAAAGAAGGCCCATCAGCATGGAAATGGCACTTGAGACATCCCTCAGATTAGACAGGATTACTGCCGCCTCAAGGACAACCAACACATCGATGTCTTCTTCTTTCACCATCGCAATGCCAACTTTCATCCTCTTAGAAAACGTGTCTTCAATACCTGTCGGCTATAAAAGGGTTCAAAGACAAAAAAAAAAAAAAAATTACACAATTACAATTACACAATATCCCTTGTGCTTAAGAATTCATGTCTTTCCAAAGAAGAGCCATACTGATGCTTTGGATGATGGTGATTGGCTTTGGGTAACACTTATTAGTTGTTAAAGTTTTTTCAGAATGAGATATGCACCCCCATGTTACAAATCCATTTCTTGCTTTAAACAAAGACCATGTTCATAAATAACTGAGCATGTCTTCAATTGCAGAATTCAAACAAAATTTTCAATTTAAATGGTAAATGGCCTGTATTTGTATAGCGCTTTACTAGTCCCCTAAGGACTCCAAAGTGCTTTACACATTCAGTCATTCACATACATGGGTGGATGACTGAATCGTGACTCAAGAGTTGACAGTTCGTCTTATAATTGGAAGGTTGCCGGTTCGAGCCCCGGCTCCGACAGTTTCAGTCGTTGTGTCCTTGGGCAAGACACTTCACCTGTTGCCTACTGGTGGTGGCCAGAGGGCCCGGTGGTGCCAATGTCTGGCAGCCTCGCCTCTGTCAGTGCGCCCCAGGGCGGCTGTGGCTACAATGTAGCTTGCCATCACCAGTGTGTGAATTTAAATCTAGTTATGCTAAATATTGGCTGTGCTCTAAACCAAATCTGGCTGAGAATACATGAAATGTGCAAACTGCAGCTACACTACAGGATCAGATTGTGGCTCCATAGACAATGCTTCTTTAATCAGTTTATTGATTAAAGTTTATTTTTCCCCCTATATTAACAGCATGAAAAAAGAGCATATAGACGTGGCTGAACAGGTTGCATAATTGGCACTGAATATCAACATCCACCTTTACCCAGCTGCCCAATGACTCTCGGCCAGTAACCTTTAATTGCTTACCCAGTCTACACAGTCTCTTTTCCAGGGTCCAGGACATTTCACCAAAGTATTGCCCCCACAGCTGTAGCAGCCACTGCAGCCCCTTAAATATCCTAATATCTCTGCCATTACAATATACAATGTGAGAAATCAAACGTAAAGCTGAAGTGAACAGTACAGCAGCGAAATGTCAAAGACCCTGGTGAAGACATGAATAAACACAAGCCACTAATAATATCAATGCTAGCTTGCCAGTTAGTTTCTCTGAAACCCAGACCAAATCCAGTGTCAAAGATCTTGTAATAATACATTTGGTGAGGAAAAAGTACACATGTTATCATGTGGCATCTGTTGTTTCATAGATGCCACATGTTTCATTTAAAATCCACTGTGGTGCTGTCATTATTAAATTTACTAAAAGAAACAATGCTAACCTTCACAGTCTTGAAAGTGTGTGAGGGCTCTTCCTTTAGAAAATGAGGTCCTCTGTCCTCTTCCTTTGTGTAGGGCTCTGGTCAAAGAAGTCAAAAAGAAAACAAAAACACTTTTTAAACAGTGTTTATGAAGCATGTAGACAGCTCCAAATTCACAGCTTTTTGATACATAATTCCATCAATATATGATTATCATTGGAGATTTTGAATCAGGCTTATCAGGACATTCAAGTAGAATATGATATCCAACCTACCACCAATATACACAGATTCTGTAAAAGTTACCACACTAAATGTCCAGTTGTGAAATATGATGACAGACTTTACTTATCAGCTTTCTTTCAATGAGTTCATCAGTTGAACTGGATAACCTAAAACTTAAACAAAGGAGAACATTTCGCAGTTGAACACTTACATCATCACCGAAGCATCTTATGAGCCTAGTTAGCCCTCCTATGCCGCTCTTGATTTTGTACAGCTCCACGAACCTCTCCATAATGGTCAAGCACAGCAAAAAGGAACCCTTTCAGGTCAACAGATGTAAGACGGGCAAATTCTGCTTCAACCTGAGCAATAGAAGAAGAGGGGTGGAGAGTACAGGCAGAATAAAAAAAAAGATTCTTTGAGACCCAAATTTAAGCAAACAGTCATCTGAGGCCCATTAGAGAAAACACAAACACACAAAAGCAAACAAACAAAAAGATGCACTTTACCTGCCGTTCAGCAAACAAGGAAGTTCAGAGAACAATAAGCTCTGTCTTGAAATCTTTTAAAGTAGAATGATTGTGAAAATGACTTATGTGATGTAAAACTTTAGTAAACGTGCGATTAAAAGAACACTGAGTAAAAGGACAAGTAACAATTTCCTTATTCCTCAGATGTTTACCTTGATGAGCAATACTGTTTTAGTCCAACTGCCTCATTAAAGTTACACAACAGGCTTTTTACATTAAAGCCAGCAAGTCCATTACATACTCCCTTTTTAGATCTGAAATACTGTGCAGATTCTGTGTATATGTAGTGGACAGCAATTTACCCAAAAGAGTGCAAAGTTTGCAAGTCCACCTCATTTAAATGACAAAGACAGATGTGATCATCTAGACCTGTGAAAATAAATTAATGACAAACTTGCAGTTATGGATGTTATTACAACCACAAGAACCTAAACAGTCTGCTCCATTGCTTTTGTTAATGAATCACTTGTTGGTAACAGGTCTGAATATTTAGTTTATGCCACCTGCATGTGATCATCAATAGTGCCATATTACTTCTTAAGAAGTACCCTGACACTACAATCTTTATATCATTTGTTCTACAGAGCTATTAAGTTACAATATAATCTGTGGTGTTTCCAGTATGACAAAATGCACAAATTGTAACTTACCATTTGACTCCACTGACAAAAATAAATCCCCAGCATCAAGTTTGGCTTCACAGACCTAAAATAAGTAAAATAAAAATGTATGTTATAATTATATTGTTTTCGCCATTTATTCATGTTTGCTAATTTTCTGACATATAAACAATGTTAGTTTTGTTACAATACAGAGAATGCAGTTTAATTAAAAGGTAAATTATGCAAAAAAAAAAAAAACTTCTGCAGTATACCATGCCAAAAATCAGTGTCTCTGATGCCAATTATTTTATCACTACAGCTCTTTTAGTATGGAAACTCACACAATCTAGTCATACTGATCACAAGAGTTCAAAAATAAGTCAAAATAGTGAGCTGTTGTTAAGCATAAAGCATTTCAGGGTAACAAATAACTGCACAATAGAATTAAAGCAAAAACTAAACACACTGGAGGACTATCTGATAAAAACTAATATAATGCTGGTTTGTAGACCATATTTTGTCTCAGTCCTCAGTGCACTCTTGCAGCTTAGCATGCAGCAGTTAATAACACCTTAAGTGATTACATAGGGGTAAACAGATGACAACAAGCATCCGAGTCCTGCCAAAAAGTTCTTTTTGAACCCAGTCAGTTATTGGAAATATTGCCAAAATGAACTTCCACCAAAATACAACAGCCTGTGAACTTGAAAGAAATTTACAAGTACAGAGACAATATGAAATAAGCTTTATTAATTAGCTGAGTTAGCTTGCTAATATCTCAACAGTGGTTGAGTGCACAACCTTAAAGCTAGCGGCACAATACTTGTGATTTGGTCAGTGCCACATTAAACCCATAAAAAAGGCCATATGTCAGTTTATTAGGTCAAGTTTGGTCATGACATACAAGCTGGACCTTGTCCGCTAAAGTTACATTAGCTAAAGCAAACATTTCGGTAAAAGAGAAAAACACACATCATGCCATAGATTCAAAACATGTTCCAACTTTTGTAGCTCTCTTTCCTTATAGTTATAACCAATGTTACTCACCTTGAAAGCATATTCCAAAGAAGACGATTAGAAAACGTCCAAGTAAAGTGAGCATGTCGTTAACCGCCAATTCCCCATGATGCACCTCGGTAGCAGTCACGTGAGGCAGTTTTGAATCCTGCTGTGCTCAACTTACCCACATTGTCAAGTTCACATAAGTTGCTGATTTAGCTGGACATGAGTTTTCAAGTTAGCTTTTTTTGGTGTAATTGGGACGTTTTTAACTTGTAATTCTATGTTATAACAACAACTTCAGTCATCTATCGTCAAACTGATATAGAATAATATGTTGAAATAACAAACATCTAGAATTACATTTTACAGTGTACCAACGCGCTTTCTTCTGATTCTTTCTAGCTCTGATTTGTGCATCAGTGTAATCGGTATACCAGGAAATCATTTGAATGAGACTACCTTTGTCCACTAATTATGGCAAAGTCTCATGGTTTAGCTTCCTGGGTGTTCTGGGAATCCTCACAAAACCATAATTAAAATTTAAGAGTTGGATGAATTCAAATTCAGGATACAATTTTAACTCTAGGTAATCCTTGAGGAAATCTTGTTGATTGTTGGTCTTTTTTGGCGTGAAATGTTGTTGCATATTTTCACTGTATTATTCCAAGCAACTGGTAATGAACGTTAAAAATACTTTTCTATCCACACATATCTTCTCTGTGTATTGTTTTCAGGTGTGCCCATCAGATTAGTTGGGTCTGGATCAACTCGATGTTCTGGCAGAGTTGAAGTTTATTACAATAACAGCTGGGGAACAGTCTGTGATGATGGCTGGGACTTAAATGATGCTCAGGTGGTTTGCAGACGGTTAAACTGTGGGACTGCACTACAGGCTCCCCAGTTTGCTTACTTTGGTCAAGGAACTGGACAAATTTGGCTTGATGACGTGGTCTGTTCAGGAAATGAAAGTTCTCTAACTGAATGTCAACACACGGCATTTGGAATACACAACTGTATACATGGTGAGGACGCTGGTGTCATCTGTTCAGGTGAGAAAACCTTTAGATACTGAACGTGTTGCAGCTCAGTATGTTCATGGGTGTAATCCATGAATGTTTTTTTTATGTTTTTTTAATATAAGGAAAATATTAAAATAAAGTTAAATGTCTGACTGATAGATTCAATCAGATTAGCTGGATCTGGATCAACTCAGTGCTCTGGAAGAGTTGAAGTTTATCTCAACAACAGCTGGGGAACAGTCTGTGATGATGGCTGGGACTTAAATGATGCTCAAGTGGTTTGCAGACAGTTAAACTGTGGGACAGCACTGGAGGCTCCTCAATCAGCCCACTTTGGTGCAGGAAATGGACAGATTTGGCTTGATGATGTTGTCTGTTCAGGAAGTGAAAATTCTCTAACTGAGTGTCAACACAGTGGATTTGGAATACACAACTGTGTACATGGTGAGGATGCCGGTATCATCTGTTCAGGTAAGATACATTTTGGATCATCCGAATGTCAAATGCTGCAAACATAACTTATTTATTTTTGCAGCTTTATTATCCACTCATCTGTGTGTTTTATACTGAAATTCAGTATGAGGATGTAAATTGAACAAAACAGTAACTACACTGTTTCAAGAAAGAGAAGAGTCGCATGCAATGACATTTTTCCGCTTTAATTCAGTGGGTTGAACTAAAACATTGCATAAAAATGTGAAGAACTAAAGCATTTTTAACACAATCCCATCATTTCAGGAGCTCAAAAGTAATTGGAGAAATTAAATAACTGAAAATAAAATTTCTGATATTTGATTGAAAAACCTTTACTGGCAATGACAGTCTGGAGTCTTGAACTCATGGATATAATGCTGGGTTTCCTCCTTTATAATGCTCTGCTAGGCCTTTACTGCCAGGATTTCAGTTGCTGTTTGTTTGTGGACCTTTCTGTCTGAAGTTTAGTCTTCAACAAGTGAACATAAATGCTCAACTGGGTTAAGATCAGGTGACTGACTTTGCCATTCAAGAATATTCCATTTGTTTCCTTTAATAAACTCCTGGGTATGTTTTGTCATTGTCCATCTGTATTATGATACGCTAACCAATCAATTTGACTACATTTAGCTGGATTTGAGCAGACAATATGTCTCTGAACACCTCAGAATTCATTCGGCTGATTCTGTCCTGTGTCATCAATGAACACTAAGGTCCCAGTGCCACTGGCAAGCATGCACGCCCAAGCCATCACATTGTGTTTTACAGATGATGTGGTATGCTTTGGATCATAAGCTGTTCTATGGCTTCTCCATACTTTTTTCTTGCCATCATTCTGGTAGAGGTTAATCTTGGTTTCATCTGTGCAAGAGTCAGAAGTGCCACCTTAATAGGACAAGACTCACATGTACACCTCATCTGAAGGACACAGGTCACTCTTTAGAGGATGCCAATGCCCACACTTTGGACAGAGAAAACAGGTGCTTTGAAAGAGGAGTGAAAGAAGCCATCTAGGTCTACTGTGGATGACCATCTTTGAACAGAGCAGGTGGCTTACGACACCAACTGTCTGCCATCTATAATCCAGTTTTGAGATCCCTTCCCAGACGCCTTAACACCCACTCACTCCAGGCCTTTTATCTGCTTAACTGATAATGGCATAACAAAGAAATTGCCCTGCCCATGCATGAATCAGCTTTAATAAAATAATTATTTCACAATAATTATTTTATTTGAGCTTATCCCTAAATCATATAAAAAGTCAGAGAAATCAGATCAAACTCAAGACAAAAATACAATGTCAATGTCAGCCTACTTTTATTCGACATGCTGATATCTTCTTGTTTTTATATGTAAATCTGGTGTAGTATATTCATCTTTTTGTGTCATTATGGAGTCATAAAATGTGCTCAAATGGCAATATTGATTTAACATTCAAAGAAACTAAAGCATTTTCATAAATCTTGTGACCCTGACCTTTGACCTATGACCTTGAAGCATTACATAGTAAAATTGTGTATTCTATTATCTTTACCCATATGATTCGAGCAGAACTGACTGAAATCTTTGGCTTCTCTAAGCTGTACAAAGTGTAGATTTTAAGCTATATTCACGCAGTGTATGACTTTCCTGCAACATCATGGCATCATTGTGAGTTCATAGTGTGGCATATTGAAAAAAAAAAAGAGTGTATTTTACAGTCAAAGGAGTTTGCGAAGAAAAGCGTCTGGACTTCTTTAAGTTGCTTGAAGACGTTTCACCTCGCTCACAGTGGACATAGATGGCCTCTTTCACTCCTATGAAAGAGGCCATCTATGGCCTCTTTCATACTGTGAGCGACCATCTTTGAACAGAGGCGGTGGTTTACGACACCAACTGTCTGCCATCTATAATCCAGTTTTGAGTTCCCTCTCCAGACGCCTTAATGCCCACTCACATCCTGGGCCATCTGACCTCAGGAATTCACATGACAAGGTGGGGCCAGGTTTCACAATGAGCTCACCCAAAACCCTGGCTGATTAGGTCCCACACCCGCTTTCACACCTTAGCTCATGTGATTAGAGGATCACCAGGGGGTCCTTTGTCCCTCTTTGGGGGGATACTCCCACTGGGTTTAAATCTGGGACTCTCGGCCATTTGACCTTAGAACTGAAGAAGCTTCTCGGATGAGAGGTGAAACGTCTTCAAGCAACTTAAAGAAGTCCAGACGCTTTTCTTCGCAAACCCCTTTGACTACGATGACCTGGATGACTGAGAACCTTCACAGACAGTGTATTGTACAGCTCTCTTCATGCCCTTTCATAACATATATTACTCATTAGGGTTTCTTGAAATTTTTTCTCAAGATGATCTCTGACCTTGGGCACTAACAATGAAAGTTAAGGTCAAATGCTTAGCCAACTTAGATATTCATGTCCCCCAAGGCCTAATATACAGAGTGAAATGGTGAGCTAAATAAAGTGCTCAACTCAAACTGCTAATATGGCTAATGTGAGCATCACTGCATGTAGCCCACTCTTTGAAACTCACGTTACCTTAAGAAAACATTATGTCCCAGAAGTACTAGAAAGCCACCGTTTTTAGTAAGCGAATGTGCTCTTCACAAATAAAGCTTGAAACAGCTCAGACTGTTAGAACTAAAACAGACCCTGTTACATTTATAAATAGCTGCAACATATAGCCTTTAATATCATGATTAAAATGCTCTCTGTCAACACGTTAGTCCGTGTAGTCCGTCCATCCACCCTGGACGGACTACCGTGATAAGATAAGCAGAAGCTTTCTCTTCTGCTTATCTTATCAGGGTTGTAAGAGGGATGGTGATTATTGCAACCACCAAAGGGTGAGGGATGGGACTTGAGAACCACTTCTGAAAAACCGGTTCCCAGTAGTCCAATAACTTGGAATTGTTAGTCTGCCTGCCTATCGATCCTGCTTATCAGTTCTTGCACTTGCACTATAATCAGCTAATTTCAGTTCATGTGTCAGAGGAGGAACATGCAGTCTAGAGCGTGCATATGGATAGCGTAGGCCAGTGGTTCCCAAACTTTTTTTGCTGGGCCTCCCTTTGTTTTACAAGAAAAATGTTCTGTGGGATATTGTTTGTCCGTGATTTGAACCGGGGGAACAAATCGTGGCAGGATCAGCCTGGTATTATTTGTATCCCGCTGTAACTTTAATGTATAAAGAGCTAACATCTCCAAAATGTCAGGAGTAGTTAGTCATTACAAGTGTTTGTGAACTAAAAATCACGAATGTGGGATACTGTTTGTCCGTGATTTGAAGAGCCCAGCACGTGCTCCAGACGAAGGGAAAACCAATTCTGCAGGGGAGACCTACCTTGGCACTTGTGCAGGTGAAGCCAAAGGGAAGATATGCTTCGCTATATTTTATAGTATTTGGTTCAAAATGAAGTTGGTTTGGAAACATATTCAGCGATGTTTCATCTCCTGCTTTGCGTTTCTGTAGGCGCCCCGTGCTAGCAGTGTCCAGCGTTTTGTTTTTTTCCCCCCCTTTTCATACCGCTCCCCCCTGCCATGGCTTTGCGCCCCCCCCCCAGGGGGCGGGCCCCACACTTTGGGAAGGTCTGGCCTAGGCAGAGAAGCCCAGACACCCCCCCTTCCCTGGCCACCTCTTCTAGCTTGTCCGGGGTAACAACAAGGTGCTACCCCGGACAAGGGGACGAGGAGTTTGTCTTTGGGGCAGTCTTTTGGAGTGTTAGTTTGTGTTATAGTTCCTAAATCCACGGTGCAAAGGATACTAAAATATAAGATGACACGACACTGCTGCAGCTGAACAAGAGAAGAAGAGGAAGAAGAACAGAAACCAATGGGCCATCAGATTCAGGCTTCTTCCCTCAGTTAATATTAGCAAACAGTAAAGTGAAACTGTTTTAGCCTTTGATATTAACTTTATCAGTGTGTATGGTTAACATTAAACATACTATATCTACTAACCAAAGATAATTTTCTCTGTTTTTCTCTTTAGGTGTGCCTCTCAGATTAGCTGGATGGTAATGAACGTTAAAAATACTTTTCTATCCACACATATCTTCTCTGTGTATTGTTTTCAGGTGTGCCCATCAGATTAGTTGGGTCTGGATCAACTCGGTGTTCTGGCAGAGTTGAAATTTATCACAATAACAGCTGGGGAACAGTATGTGATGATGGCTGGGACATAAATGATGCTGAGGTGGTTTGCAGACAGTTAAATTGTGGGTCAGCACTGGAAGCTCCTCATTCAGCTCACTTTGGTGCAGGAACTGGACAGATTTGGCTTGATAATGTGACCTGTTCAGGAAATGAAAGTTCTGTAAATGAGTGTCAACACAGTGGATTTGGAGCACACAACTGTGTACATCAACAAGAAGCTGGCGTCATCTGTTCAGGTGAGGAACCTTTAGATATTGAAAATATTGCAGATCAGTTCCCATGGTATTTGTGAAATGTTTATTTCTTACTAGAACATACTCAAATATAGGTTAAATTGTGCCCAACAGGTCCAAACAGATTAGCTGGGTCTGGATCAACTCAATGCTCTGGAAGAGTTGAAATTTATCACAATAACAGCTGGGGAACAGTCTGTGATGATGGCTGGGACTTAAATGATGCTGAGGTGGTTTGCAGAGAGTTAAACTGTGGGACGGCACTACAGGCTCCCCATTCAACTCACTTTGGTGCAGGAACTGGACAGATTTGGTTTAATAATGTGACCTGTTCAGGAAATGAAAGTTCTCTAACTGAGTGTAAACACAGTGGATTTGGATCAAACATCTGTGGACATGGTCACGATGCTGGTGTCGTCTGTTCAGGTGAGAAAACTTTTAGATACTGTAGACATTGCAGGTCAGTGTGTTCTTGTGTTTCCTACATGTAGAAAAAGCTCTCAAAAACGCACACCTGCACCAACGCAGCTCATAGTCTTGGAAGTATTTACCTTTTGAGAATAGTGTTGTGTTTTTCCTATATTCACTTTGCTCTCTTCATTCTTTTTTTTTTAATTTATTTTTTTTTTTTCCATACTTTAAGAAGTTTTTGTTGCAGTAAATGCAAGTGCAAAGTACAGGCTTTTGTTATTTGCCCTGTTGAAACTCGTTTTATTAATAGTGTATATTTCTAACTAGGCACCTTCTTTTCCTTCTCTTGTTAATATTTTCTTTAAAGATACAATCCCAATCAAAAGTTTAAGAGTGTTTGTTTTTTTGTACTACTTGGACACTAAAGTGGCCCTCCAATGAGATGACGGTGCCAGAAGTGGCCCGCGGCTCATTTGAGTTTGAGACCCCTGTCCTAAACTTTTGATAAGCTTAAAACAGCCTGTTTCATTTAAGCATTGTTTTCAATAAAATTTATGTATATTTCTCTCTCTCTCTCTCTCTCTCTCTATATATATATATATATATATATATATATATATATGAGATAGATAGATAGATAGATAGATATTTAAATTGTCTGTCAGCCTATTTTCAGGATTTTTTTATATATTGAAATCTGAGGCACTGTTTGATAATGAATATTTCAAAAACTGTTGAAGATAAAGCCTTACATTTTCAATGGTCTTTCTTAACATCAAAACGAATCAGCATCTGTAATTTGGGACAGATACACGAAAAAATGTCAGAGTATTGGATACTTGAAATATGAACAAAGGAATCTAACACTAAGTCCCATATTTAAGCACACACTAATGGAAAACTGTAAAAGTGAAAAAAGAGAATTAGTTACAATTTCTGAATGATATAGAGTTGACTTTCCCAATACTGCAAAATAAAGCACATAGAATTATTTTAACAGGAAATTTATAGTGACAAAAATGAAGTACATGTCATTTTCTCTGAACTTTCATGCTGAATTGAGCAAATAAGACAACTTTCATCACAAAAACAAAAATATCAGTAAAGTTTAATAAAAAAACAAAATTCAGGAGTTTCCAGATGGTACTCTAAATATAACTTCAAACATGAAAGATGATCAGCTGATCGGCTTTTCTGCTGCAAGTCCTGTCTTTCTTGTTTGTTTATCGCCCACTTTGCGCCAGAAAGAGGAGGCCAGCGGATAAACAACAGCAGCACGTTTAAGCTGTTGTTAGAATGTATTTAATATTACTTTCTAGTATCAGCTGATGTTTGCTGGAGCCACAGCTGTAAAGCTGCTGGTCATGATATCAGTTTGTATATGTGGTGAGAGGGAAACATGAAGATGAAACCAGGAGATGTCCTTACTGAATCATCAGAGCTGAACAGGTGATGGAGAAACAGGTTTACCTTTTAGGTGACATTAATGAGTTGAAGGGAAGTTATGAGCTGTTTCTAAGAGACAAATAACACCAGGATCTTTTTCTACATAGCTGACAGCTGGTAACTGTGCAGGGGCGGGTCTAGCAATGTTTTGCCAGGGGGCCAGGTAGGGCATTAACAAGGTAAGGGGGGAACAAAGAAATATTTTTCTTTGTTATGTCATTTAAAAACTTTGAATAAATAATTATCTGAATCTTACAACAAAAGTGGTCATCTGATTAAATGTATAGAAATCCATTATTGTATATAGTAACTAATAAGTCTAATATACACCCTAGTAAGCTATAGTACTTTTTCCTTTGGGAAGGTACCATCTGTGCAGTCTGCAATTCTGTTGAATAAAGATGTTGAATCTATTTAATTATTGTAGAAAAATAATTGATTTCTGTGCATTTGTTTTACACTTGCATTAAATTAAAGTTGATTATGTCGCTTAAGGGCGGGGGGTGGTTCCCTAATATTTTTGCTGGGAGTTGGCAACCCTATTAGTTAGGTAGGTAAGTACTCTTTAAAATACCAGAATAGGGAGAATGGTGTAGGTTTAAATTTATTAGATTGATCAGTATTGCTGAACTATAAAATGTTTTGGGTGGAGTGGATTTTTTGCATACAGGTATAACAAAATAGCTTCAGTCTCTTGTTTTTTAAAACTTGAGTATGAACTTATACAAAATGCAGCAAGATATTTATAAAAAACTGTTTTATTGATTACAAAATACGCTATATCTGATTCATATCGGTATCGGCAGATATCCAAATTTATGATATCGGAATCGGTATCAGACATTAAAAAGTGGTATCGTGCCATCTCTAGTTAAGACCAGTGAAAATTTGAGGCTTTTATCTTCAACAGTCTTTGAAATGTTCATGCTCAAACACTGCCTCAAAATTCAATTTACAAAAAGAGCCCTGACAGTAGGTTAATGGAATATATATATGTATATGTATACCTTGCAAAATATTTGATGTTTGAAGTACAAATTTCACAGCACTCACTGTCATAAAACTTATGTTCAGACTTTGTACCATAAACCTCCTGTTCGACCGTGTCTTATTTCCATAGACACGGGTCGAACAGGAGGCTCTTGCTGATAATCCATTATTAAAAGCTTGAACTACAGATGAGTCTATTGACTTTGAAGGAGATGTCAGCGCTCCAAATTGTGATCAATTAAATCTCTATATTTTATACAGCACTTTCTATATGTTGTCAATACACATCACACTCGATTTCTCAATTTGCAACCAATAGATCAACAAGCTAACCTTGAATTTAAATCTAAAATGGATTGATAAAATGACCCCACCCAAACACCCCACAAAGTTTTATCATAATGAAATATAAGGAATGTTTTCCAATATTAGTCATGTCTTTTGCTGATAGGTGTAAGACTAGCTGGATCTGGATCAACTCGATGCTCTGGACGAGTTGAAGTTTATCACAATAACAGCTGGGGAACAGTCTGTGATAATGGCTGGGACTTAAATGACGCTGAAGTGGTTTGCAGAGAGTTAAACTGTGGGACAGCACTAGAGGCTCCTCGATCAGCTCACTTTGGTGAAGGAAGATTTTTACAGATTTGGTTCAATAATGTGACCTGTTCAGGATATGAAAGTTCTCTAACTGAGTGTCCACACAGTGGATTTGGAATAAACAGCTGTGGACTTGGTCAAGATGCTGGTGTCATCTGTTCAGGTGAGATACATTGTAAGATGAGATAATTTAAGCTTTGTCATTGTAAGCATAAGAATACAGCAAAACTGGAAGCACTGCTGAGCTTGGTGTATACAGACAAACATAAACAGTCATAGAATTACCATTGGTAAAAATTGTTTAAAGTAACTTTGCACTGTCCACTTTGACACAACAAATTTCCCACGTGTGGGACTAATAAAGGTTATCTTATCTTATCTTATCTTATCTTATCTTATCAGGGCATGTCTGGACAATGTTATATCATGAGTAATAATTTTTAAAAAATCTATATACATAAAATATGCACACACACACACATGCACATACAGTGACATGATGGCTTTGTCTAGCATAAACCTATTTGCTGGAACGTTCAAGATAATTCTACTACACAGCAAAGCAAGACACAAGTAGGCTAAGTTCTTTGTATTGCTCGTGTACGAGGGAGACCCAACTGGAGTTGAATGTTGTTCCGCCCACTTGACCTCCGTCGGACTCTCAGCCAGGTTCCCTGTAGCACTCCTTTTATTGTGGTTACATGAATATGTATAGGTTCATTAACATATGACATCTTACATAGGCGTACATGTGAACAAAGAGTACCTTGTCTGTGTGTCGTGTGTGCGTGTGTGTGCGTGTGATCAAAATGTGACCCTGTGAACGACTCCCCAAAATCTGCTGGCCTGGAAGTCCAGCAGTTCATCTAAACAAAAGGCACTTATACTAAAACAGATATAGTTGTGTTTACCATACCATAAAACGGTAAGAGAAGGTATGACCTCTCTCATGATCCCAAGTTGTGTGTGCATGCCAGAGTGCTCTGGGAGGCACACAGAGTCTTTGCAGACTGCTAGGGATCAGACCTCTATCATTATGCAATCGATTATAACATTCTAAGCGTATATAAGTAAATATTTCTAAGCATAAATCACAATCAACAATATAAAACTTACATGACATTTTATACCTTCTCCAGAATCCTGTATAAACTATGGCCACAATTTTGCATCAGGGTGCTGATCAAGAATTCTTCTCTTATTATTTATTCCTAGTGCTATAATAATAAAGTAATTCAAATTTTAAAAACAAAAGTAATAAATATAAACTAATGTATTTATGATGATATAGTTTGTTTGATTATCCACTCTGGGCAGAAAGTTTATTAAATGTTTAAACTGTAGAGATACAATAATTTTGCTGCTGTAAAATCAGCATTTTGTAATACTTGAAATATAAATTTAATATATTCTGTTCCTTAATGCATTTATTTAAATACAGTTTTTACATAATATTGCAATTACAGTAATCCATAATTATCAATAATTATGTGGATCTGCACCCCCCCCCCCCCCACACACACACAAGGGTGTACAGATTCATAGGCTGCATCCTCCTGAGGACCCGGCCTTCGCGGTCTACGTGGGCCGGGTCCTCAGGAGGCCAGGTAGGCTGGCAGTGAACGGCTGTGAAATTGGACAGTCTAGCCTTCAGATTCCTGTCACCACCTGTCTCAGTGGAGTTTAATAAACTCAGCCGTCTGCTGCTTACTATCGAAAATACAACAGGACACTGGAGTAAGTTCTCGATAATGTCGCACTTCTGTTTAATCACTTTTCCGTTTGACGTTTATTTAGCTGTGTGAAAACTTTAGAACTTTAATCTCAGCCAAACCGATTTATTCACAAACAAATAAAACACTGAAAAAAGCCAAACAATAACATTTTTAAGTTATGTAAGTTCAGATGCAGACAAAGCAGAGTTGTTCCTAAGAGCCTGCGCCATGGATCCACTGTCAGGGGACACAGAGCAGACTTGATTCTACGGAGAGCACAAAATCAGCTTCTAAGTGAAAGGATAAGACAGGTCCATTTCACTATAGATGCCCTCCAGAACAAGATTAAGCAGTCTCTGCAGGAACTGGAAACCGTTCTACCCTCTCCTATTTTAGAAGAGGTTTACAATTTTGTGGACAAGGCTCAGTGGGCCCAACACTCTAAAGGAAAAGAAAGACAACAGAGGAAATTCCACACCTTGTATCAGGGGGCGTTGGGGCTTAAGAGGTTAAAGGGAGACCCCACAAGCAGCTACAAAAAGAAAGTTATAGCTTGCCTTCAAGACATTGAAAAGGACAAAATCATTGACCGCCTCACATATCACCGACTTTATCCAGGGGATGCCATACCCTGCATTTACGGACTTCCTAAGATCCACAAAGAAGGTGTCCCACTCAGATCCATTGTCAGTAGCATAAACTCAGCCACTTATAACATTGCGAAACACCTTGCTACCATCCTGGCACCTCTCGTGGGGAACACCCCACATCACATCAAGAACTCCACCAACTTCACCGACAAGGTCCAGAAACTTACCCTGGATCCAGATGAAACCATGGTGTCCTTTGATGTAGTCTCTCTCTTCACGTGCATACCCACCACGGATGCAGTGGAGACTGTCAGAAAACGACTACAAGAAGACAGCTCCTTGGAAGACAGGACCAACTTCACACCCGATCAGATTTGCACACTGTTAGACCTCTGCCTCACCACAACATACTTCAAATACAACGAGGGCTTCTACAGACAAAAACATGGCTGTGCCATGGGCTCCCCCGTGTCACCTATTGTAGCCAACCTTTACATGGAAGAAGTGGAAAGAAAGGCTTTTGGCTCTTTTAAAGGGAGAGTACCCAGCCACTGGTGCAGATATGTAGACGACACCTGGGTCAAAATCAAAACACAAGAAGTGGAATCCTTCACTGCGCACATTAACGCCGTGGATAAAAACATCAAGTTCACCAGGGAAGACACAAAGGATAACTGTTTGCCTTTCCTGGACTGCGCTGTGCACATTGAAGAGAATGGCAACCTCAACACTGAAGTTTACCGGAAGCCCACACACGGCCAAGTACCTCCTCTTTGACTCCCATCACCCTCTGGAACACAAACTTGGAGTAATTAGGACCCTACACCACCGGGCAGAACATGTTCCCTCTAAGCCTGAAGGGAAAAAGAAGGAACACACACACGTAAAGGAAGCACTTAAAACATGCGGTTATCCTAATTGGGCGTTTATAAAGTCAGCAAAGATGCACAGAAAAGAAGACCAGACACCAGCGAGGGAGGATAAGAAAGACAGATGCAACAACATTGTCATCCCCTATGTAGCCGGTGTATCAGAGAAACTCAGGAGAGTTTTCTTCAAGCACGACATCCCAGTGTACTTCAGACCCAGCAACACACTCAGACACAAACTGGTTCATCCCAAAGACAAAACTCCAAAACACAAACTTAACAATGTGGTGTATGCTGTACAGTGCAGCGAGGAATGCCCAGACCTCTACATTGGAGAGACCAAACAGCCACTTCACAAGCGCATGGCACAACATAGAAGAGCCACCTCCACAGGACAAGACTCAGCAGTTCATCTGCATCTAAAGGACAAAGGTCACTCTTTCGAGGATGCCAACGTTCACATTTTGGACAGAGAGGACAGATGGTTTGAAAGAGGAGTGAAAGAAGCCATTTACGTCCACTGTGAGCGACCATCTTTGAACAGAGGCGGTGGTTTACGACACCAACTGTCTGCCATCTATAATCCAGTTTTGAGATCCCTTCCCAGACGCCTTAACGCCCACTCACATCCTGGGCCATCTGACCTCAGGAATTCACATGACAAGGTGGGGCCAGGTTTCACAATGAGCTCACCCGAAACCCTGGCTGATTGGGACCCACATCCATTTTCACACCTCGGCTCATGTGATTAGGTAGAGGATCATCAGGGGGTCCTTTGTCCCTCTTTGGGGGAAAGTCCCACTGGGTTTAAATCTGGGACTCTCCACTATTTGACCCTAGAACTGAAGAAGCTTCTCGGAGGAGAGGTGAAATATCTTCAAGCAACTTAAACAAGTCCAGACGCTTTTCTTTCCAAGCTCCTTAGATTATGTAAGTGACCTATATATATTATGTATAACCTGAGCAGCGAAAGACCGCGGTGGGTTTGAAAACGATGTGCCGGTAGTGGGCCACGAAGGATACACCCGACCCATCTTTTAAATCTGGGGAAAAGGAGGACGCATTTGTCAGCCGCATTTGGAGGAGTCTACGAATTTGGACAGACTTCGTCGTGTCGCTGTGATGTAATCGGCCTACAAATGCGTCCTCAGGAGGATGCAGCCCATGAATTTGGACACCCCCACACACGTGCCTAGAAGACTGTGGCCAATGATGTTGATGTTTTGTCAGCCTGGCTACAGTGCTGAAGAGAAACCTAGGGTTGTTCTTATTTTCTTCAATCAGTGAATTGTAAGGCGTTCTAGCTTTACAGAGGGTTTTTTTTTTAATAGAGTAGTTGTTCTAAATATAGATGCATAGCGGCTTCTATGCCGGAGAGTAGTATAGCCTGCTAGCTGCACTCTACCATTTGGGATCAAATGATGATTAATGTGCAGCAATTCTGAATGGATGACTTAGTTTAGTCTTGTGGACAATGGATCATGCGTTTGTCAGAAGGATGCTCAGTAGCACTGATTTTAATGGTTGCTGTTAAGTCTAATTGTTAAATGTTGTCATTGTGTTTCTTAAATTTGTAAAGTTTCAGTTCAAACTATAGGATCAAACACATTCCTTTGTCCCCCTTCCCAGCCTCTCGAGGTTCTGGGGGGAGGCCGTAGTGTTTTATCACAAGCACATCCCTTGTGAAGATTCTGTTTGATGTTGCGTCCTGCTTTTATGACCCTTTTGGTGAGCAGGAGGACACACACACAGACACACACATACATTCTTGCACACGTGCTTATACACACACACACATAGTGCCTTGTCTTTGTAACCATTGGGGGGTTTTACGGTGGGAGGTGCTTGTGTTGTGTTGTATTGTGTACTGTAACTATCATGGGAATAAATAGCTGCAAGGGAAGCTGCTCTTTGAAGGATTTGGGCTAGAGACAGATGAGGAGCGTGAGCTCCAAGAGCTGGTTCTAACCAAAACTTCCCTCGTTATCTGGTGAAAAGACCGGTTGAAGATGTTTTGTCTTGTTTTCCGTTCTTCATGAGGAATAAGTCTCTAAACTAGCGGGGCATGTGGAAACACAGACCCAACAGTTGCTTCCTTAGTTGAGCTAGCACACTCTGCTTTTGTCTGCATTCCCGTTGGCTGCCCGTGCCACTTGCTGCGGCTGACTACACACCAGGTGTGACGGCGAGTGGAGTGAGCCGTGTGGAGATAATAAAGGAGGATCCAATCGCAGGCACTCGTGAAGGTGTGAAGGTGATTTATTGAACACAAAATACAAATAGAAAAACAACAAACGGGACTGCAGACTATCTAAACTGAGAACAACTAAACTACTTAACACGAACCAGAACACGAACATGAAGGAGGGTGGGCAGTGTTGGGAAGGTTACTTTTAAAATGTATTCCATTACAGAATACTGAATACATGCCCCAAAATGTATTCTGTAACGTATTCCGTTACGTTACTCAATGAGAGTAACGTATTCTGAATACTTTGGATTACTTAATATATTATCGTGCTGTTTACAACTACGTGAATGTACTATTGCTGTGATTTATTACTGATACTGAAGGTCCGCGGCTCCGAACCGTAGTAAAGGGACCTCTGGCTAATACGGTGGGTTCCCTGTCGGGCTGGTAGCCGAAAACTAGCTTTATTTTGTTGTCTGGGTCAACTTTGCTTGCCAGAGACAGAGAGAGGCGTTGAAAGGCTGCTCCAACGGAACTTATTTATACGAACACAGTGTACAGTTCAGTCTTAATAGCTTACTTACAGCTGGGCTCGTCAGGCACTCTTCTTGGCTGCGGTGGTTATTATTATATTTACATGCTTCCAGCTCCCGATTTTGCTCCGTGACAGCTCGGACTTTTCCTTTCTCTCCCTCCCTCGCTCACAGACACATAACGTGTATGGCAGTCCATTCTCGCTGCAGCACGGACTACACTGCCCATGATGCTACATTCTTTAGGGCCATGCCTGTAGCATTCTGCCTTTTAGCTTAGCACAACAACAACAACAACAAAGCGCTCTCTCACCTAGGAAACACGCAGAGAGAGAGCGTCACCCTGTAACCATGGCAACCTAACGCTGCCGCCTGGAACAACATTACGTAGCTGTCAAACAAACCCAAACAGTCCTGACCCGCGACAATATGAAACAGGGAAGTACCGCCATGTAATCCATTTATTTCAACAAAGTAACTGTATTCTGAATACCACCTTTTTAAACGGTAACTGTAACGGAATACAGTTACTCATATTTTGTATTCTAAATACGTAACGGCGGTACATGTATTCCGTTACTCCCCAACACTGAGGGTGGGCAGAGGCAAATGATAAAGGGCAGCAGGAAGAACACACAAGTGAGACACGGTAGATACACAGTTCAGACACGGTAGGTTAACAGATGGATCAGCAACTACAACAACAGAAGACACGACTTAAATACACTTAGAGAAACACAGGGAGATTAAACACAGGTGGGGGACACAGCTGGGAGTAATTAACGAGAAGAGACAAGGGAGGCAAAACTGAATACACTCACATGAGACGCAGACCTTCACAATAAAACAGGAAACAAGAAATCACTACACAAAGACGCAGACTAGACACAGAACTAAACCCACACCAAACATGAGAACACAAAACCTGAACTAGAATCACAGAAACAGGGATTCATAACAATAATCAACAAAGCACCAGAAAAACAAAACAATCATTCAAAAAATAAACCAAAACATAAGAACTCAAAATGCTGGGTCGAACTGACCCAGAACCGTGACACCAGGAAGAGTCCGGCAGTCTGGCTATATCCAGCAGGATGTTTTGTCTGCTGGAAGTCACTCAAAACTACTCCCTGGCACTGTAGTCTAATGTTCATAAGCTGCATGCGACTATAGATGTGTTTTATATAACTTCCACTGCATTCTGCACACATAACACACATGACACTAACATAATACATGTCATCAGAGAGCACAGAGCATTTGTACATCCAACCTTCTTGTAGTTGTATTCATTTCCTTTGTTCACTGAATATCAAAAACTGTAAGCACAATTTTTTGTTTTTACAGCTTTATCATCTACTCATTGGTGTGTTTTATACTGAAATTCTGTGTGAGCAGTCAAACTAAACAATGTAGTAGCCATGCTGTGCAGACTTATTTCATCTTTATCTATAAATGCAGCTCTAATACAGAGAGAAATACAGGAACTTATACAGGGAGTGCAGAATTATTAGGCAAATGAGTATTTTGTCCACATCATCCTCTTCATGCATGTTGTCTTACTCCAAGCTGTATAGGCTCGAAAGCCTACTACCAATTAAGCATATTAGGTGATGTGCATCTCTGTAATGAGAAGGGGTGTGGTCTAATGACATCAACACCCTATATCAGGTGTGCATAATTATTAGGCAACTTCCTTTCCTTTGGCAAAATGGGTCAAAAGAAGGACTTGACAGGCTCAGAAAAGTCAAAAATAGTGAGATATCTTGCAGAGGGATGCAGCAGTCTTAAAATTGCAAAGCTTCTGAAGCGTGATCATCGAACAATCAAGCGTTTCATTCAAAATAGTCAACAGGGTCGCAAGAAGCGTGTGGAAAAACCAAGGTGCAAAATAACTGCCCATGAACTGAGAAAAGTCAAGCGTGCAGCTGCCAAGATGCCACTTGCCACCAGTTTGGCCATATTTCAGAGCTGCAACATCACTGGAGTGCCCAAAAGCACAAGGTGTGCAATACTCAGAGACATGGCCAAGGTAAGAAAGGCTGAAAGACGACCACCACTGAACAAGACACACAAGCTGAAACGTCAAGACTGGGCCAAGAAATATCTCAAGACTGATTTTTCTAAGGTTTTATGGACTGATGAAATGAGAGTGAGTCTTGATGGGCCAGATGGATGGGCCCGTGGCTGGATTGGTAAAGGGCAGAGAGCTCCAGTCCGACTCAGACGCCAGCAAGGTGGAGGTGGAGTACTGGTTTGGGCTGGTATCATCAAAGATGAGCTTGTGGGGCCTTTTCGGGTTGAGGATGGAGTCAAGCTCCATCACACGCGTCCAAGTACTCCACAGCGTGGCTGGCAAGAAAGGGTATAAAAGAAGAAAAACTAATGACATGGCCTCCTTGTTCACCTGATCTGAACCCCATTGAGAACCTGTGGTCCATCATCAAATGTGAGATTTACAAGGAGGGAAAACAGTACACCTCTCTGAACAGTGTCTGGGAGGCTGTGGTTGCTGCTGCACGCAATGTTGATGGTGAACAGATCAAAACACTGACAGAATCCATGGATGGCAGGCTTTTGAGTGTCCTTGCAAAGAAAGGTGGCTATATTGGTCGCTGATTTGTTTTTGTTTTGTTTTTGAATGTCAGAAATGTATATTTGTGAATGTGGAGATGTTATATTGGTTTCACTGGTAAAAATAAATAATTGAAATGGGTATATATTTGTTTTTTGTTAAGTTGCCTAATAATTATGCACAGTAATAGTCGCCTGCACACACAGATATCCCCCTAAAATAGCTAAAACTAAAAACAAACTAAAAACTACTTCCAAAAACATTCAGCTTTGATATTAATGAGTTTTTTGGGTTCATTGAGAACATGGTTGTTGTTCAATAATAAAATTATTCCTCAAAAATACAACTTGCCTAATAATTCTGCACTCCCTGTAGGATTACAGATACAATTTTAACCACTTTAAAGGAACATTTTCAAATGCACGTTTATGAAGTCTCATCTTATGTTAGAAAGATGTCTTACATATGACACAGCACTGCTGCAGTAGAACAGGGGAAGAAGGGGAAGAGAAACACAAACTGTGCAGTGGGCCATTAGATTCAGTCTGCTTCCTTCAACTAATATTAGTAAGACAATACTAACAAAACTGAAAACAAGACTAGTGGTAAATCCTAAGTCAAATAATAATAAACAAACAAAACTGCAACAAAAACTTCCGGAATAAAGACAAGAGAAGGAGAAAGAGAGAAAACCTATTGCGCAACCTGTTCTGGCCTTACGTGCATTCCAGTGAGCGTTCTGCTTCCATACAACACAAGGAAAAATAAGAGGAAAAAGCAGGTGAATAAGGATGACAGAAACTGCAGGGTGGTAGGTGTGCTAGTGCACTGAGTTGCTAATAATTCATAATAAATGTGAAAGGTGAAGCTGTTTTAATTCTGTACACAACAAATGAATTATATTAAATGTATTATATTTAATGAGAAATGATTTTCTCTATTTTTCATTTTTAGGTGTGCCTATCGGATTAGTTGGATTAACTCGATGTTCTGGCAGAGTTGAAGTTTATCACAATAACAGCTGGGGAACAGTCTGTAATAATGGCTGGGACTTAAATGATGCTGAGGTGGTTTGCAGACAGTTAAACTGTGGGGCTGCACTACAGGCTCCTCAATCAGCTCTCTTTGGTGCAGGAACTGGACATATTTGGCTTGATAATGTGACCTGTTCAGGAAATGAAAGTTCTCTAACTGAGTGTCAGCACAGTGGATTTGGAGCACACAACTGTGTACATGGTCAAATTGCTGGTGTCATTTGTTCAGGTGAGAAAACATCTAGGTCAGGGGTGGCCAACCTGCGGCTCCCGAGCCGCATGCCACTCTTTGCCTGGTTTCATGCGGCTCTTATGTACATATCAAAGTTTGTGTTTGTGTTTGCGTTTTGGAGGGTTTTGTTGTTGTTGTTTTAAAATGTGCGCGTTTGCTTCGCTTGAGTTCAATACGGTATTTTCATCAAATGTGCATGTGTGTGAGATGAAAATACCGCAAAGTTTCCCAGTAGGGGCAAGTTCACCCTCAAAATGGCAGGGAAAAAATGCACAGCAAAATGAAAATATAAAGATGAATACAAGACGTTTTTAACAGAGTGGGAGAGTTTATATTTTTTTGTTGAACGCAATGGCAAGCCATTCTGCCTTATATGTCAGACATCATTAGCACATTTCAAAGCTTGAAATCTTCAGCGCCACTTCAGCTCACTCCATGCTAACATCGACCAGGAATTTCCTAAAGGGACTGAACTTCGCAAGCACGATTTGGCCACTTTGAAAAGTCAGGCAGTAAAGCAGATACAGTTTTTCCAAAAATGTACGAAGCACTCAGAGACCGTAACGCTCGCATCCTATCAGCTGGCTTGGAACACTGCACAGGCTAAAAAGCCATACAATGAAGGGGAGTTCGTTAAAAAATGCCTCAGTGACGTTGTTGAAATTTTGTCTCCTGAAAATGACAAACTAAAACACATGGTATCAGACGTCCAACTGTCCCGCCACACTGTTGAACACAGAATATCGGACATTAACACGGCTATTGAATCACAGTTGCACTCTGACCTTCAAGCATGTGAGTATGTTAGTGTTGCGTTGGATGAGAGTTGTGATATACAAGACAAGCCTCAGTTGGCAATATTTGCACGGTCTGTGTCAAACGATTGTGTGATCAAAGAAGAACTCCTTGATATTGTGCCATTAAAAGACAGAACCCGTGGCATAGATGTGAAAGAAACCATGATGGCTGCATTTGAAAAAGCAAATCTGCCCATTTCCCCACTCGGCGACACACCCGCCGGGGGTCAAACTCTGGTAATTGGTGATTCTGTTCTCAGACATGTGAAGCTAGAGACACCGGCAACCATAGTCAATTGCCTTCCAGGGGCCAGAGCAGGCGACATTGAAGGAAATTTAAAACTGCTGGCTAAGGGTAAACATAAATTCAGTAAGATCATAATTCACGTCGGCAGTAATGACACCCGGTTACGCCAATCGGAGGTCACTAAAATCAATATTGAATCGGTGTGTAACTTTGCCAAAACAATGTCGGACTCTGTAGTTTTCTCTGGTCCTCTCCCCAATCAGACCAGGAGTGACATGTTTAGCCGCATGTTCTCCTTAAATTGCTGGCTGTCTGAGTGGTGTCCCAGAAACGATGTGGGCTTCATAGATAATTGGCAAACCTTCTGGAGGAAACCTGGTCTTGTTAGGAGAGACGGCATCCATCCCACTTTGGATGGAGCAGCTCTCATTTCTAGAAATATGGACCAATTTATTAAACTCCCCAAAATATGACTATCCAGAGTTGGGACCAGGAAGCAGAGTTGCAGTCTTACACGCCTCTCTGCAGCTTCTCTCCTCCTGCTACCCCCCCAAAAACCCATCTCCATAGAGACTGTGTCAGCTCCCAAAATGACAAAAAACAAACCAAAAACCAGCAACAAACAACTTCAACATAGAAAATCACAAAGAAAGAACAATACAGTATCCACATCTGAACCAAAGAGTAAAACAGTGAAATGTGGATTATTAAATATTAGGTCTCTCTCCTCCAAGTCTCTGTTAGTACATGACTTAATAATTGATCAACAAATCGATTTACTCTGCCTTACAGAAACCTGGTTGCAGCAGGATGATTATGTTAGTTTAAATGAATCAACACCCCCGAGTCATTCTAACTACCAGAAATCTCGAAGCACAGGCCGAGGGGGCGGTGTGGCAGCAATTTTTCACACCAGTCTATTAATTAACGAAAGACCAAGACAGACTTTTAATTCATTTGAAAGCCTGATGCTTAGCTTTGTCCACCCCAGCTGTAAAACTCAGAAACCAGTCTTACTTGTTATCATCTATCGTCCACCTGGGCCTTACACAGAGTTTCTCTCTGATTTCTCAGACTTTTTATCTGATTTAGTGCTCAGCTCAGATAAAATAATTATTGTGGGTGATTTTAACATCCATGTAGATGCTAAAAATGACAGCCTCAACATCGCATTTAATCTGTTATTAGACTCAATTGGCTTCTCTCAAAATGTAAAAGAACCCACCCACCACTTTAATCACACTCTAGATCTTGTTTTAACATATGGCATAGAAACTGAACATGTAACAGTGTTTCCTGAAAACCCTCTGCTGTCTGATCATTTCCTGATAACATTTACATTTACAATAATTGATTACACAGCAGTGGAGAGTAGACTTTATCAAAGTAGATGTCTTTCTGAAAGTGCTGTAACTAAGTTTAAGAATATAATCCACCCACTGTTATCATCTTCAATGCCCTGTACCAACATAGAGCAGAGCAGCTATCTGAACGCTACTCCAACAGAGGTCGATTATCTTGTTAATAATTTTACCTCCTCACTACGTACGACTCTGGATACTGTAGCTCCTGTGAAAACTAAGGCCTCAAATCCGAAGTACCTGACTCCGTGGTATAATTCTCAAACACGTAGCCTAAAGCAGATAACTCATAAGCTGGAGAGGAAATGGCGTGTCACAAATTTAGAGGATCATCATTTAGCCTGGAGAAATAGTTTGCTGCTTTATAAGAAAGCCCTCCGCAAAGCCAGAACATCTTACTATTCGTCACTGATTGAAGAAAATAAGAACAACCCCAGGTTTCTCTTCAGCACTGTAGCCAGGCTGACAAAAAGTCAGAGCTCTTTTGAGCCAACCATCCCTTTAACGTTAACTAGTAATGACTTCATGAACTTCTTCACAAATAAAATTTTTATCATTAGAGAAAAAATTACCAATAATCATCCCACAGATGTAATATCGTCTACAGCTACTTTTAGTACCATTGATGTTAAGTTAGACTCTTTTTCTCCAATTGATCTTTCTGAGTTAACTTCAATAATTACTTCCTCCAAACCTTCAACGTGTCTTTTAGACCCCATTCCTACAAAACTGCTCAAAGAAGTCCTGCCATTAATTAATTCTTCGATCTTAAATATGATCAACCTATCTCTAATAATCAGCTATGTACCACAGGCCTTCAAGGTGGCTGTAGTTAAACCTTTACTCAAAAAGCCATCTCTAGACCCAGCTGTCTTAGCTAATTATAGGCCAATCTCCAACCTTCCTTTTATATCAAAAATCCTTGAAAGAGTAGTTGTCAAACAGCTAACAGATCATCTGCAGAGGAATGGCTTATTTGAAGAGTTTCAGTCAGGTTTCAGAGCTCATCACAGCACAGAAACAGCTTTAGTGAAGGTTACAAATGATCTTCTTATGGCCTCTGACAGTGGACTCATCTCTGTGCTTGTCCTGCTAGACCTCAGTGCTGCGTTTGATACTGTTGATCATAATATCCTATTAGAGCGATTAGAACATGCTGTAGGTATTACAGGTACTGCGCTGCAGTGGTTTGTATCATATCTATCTAATAGACTCCAATTTGTTCAAGTAAATGGAGAGTCCTCTTCACACACTAAGGTCAATTATGGTGTTCCACAGGGTTCAGTGCTAGGACCAATTCTATTTACATTATACATGCTTCCCCTAGGCAGCATCATTAGAAGACATAGCATAAATTTTCACTGCTATGCAGATGACACGCAGCTCTATCTATCCATGAAGCCAGGTAACACACACCAATTAGTTAAACTGCAGGAATGTCTTAAAGACATAAAGACCTGGATGGCCGCTAACTTTCTGCTTCTTAATTCAGATAAAACTGAGGTTATTGTACTCGGCCCTGAAAATCTTAGAAATATGGTATCTAACCAGATTCTTACTCTGGATGGCATTACCTTGGCCTCCAGTAACACTGTGAGGAACCTTGGAGTCATTTTTGACCAGGACATGTCCTTTAATGCACATATTAAACAAATATGTAAGACTGCTTTCTTCCATTTGCGCAACATCTCTAAAATTAGAAATATCCTGTCTCAGAGTGATGCTGAAAAACTAGTTCATGCCTTCATTACTTCCAGGCTGGACTACTGTAATTCTTTATTATCAGGATGTCCTAAAAACTCCCTGAAAAGTCTTCAGTTAATCCAAAATGCTGCAGCAAGAGTACTGACAGGGACTAGGAAGAGAGAGCATATTTCTCCTGTTTTGGCTTCCCTTCATTGGCTTCCTGTTAAATCCAGAATTGAATTCAAAATCCTGCTCCTCACATACAAGGTCTTAAATAATCAGGCCCCATCTTATCTTAATGACCTTGTAGTACCATATCACCCTATTAGAGCACTTCGCTCTCGCACTGCAGGCCTACTTGTTGTTCCTAGAGTATTTAAAAGTAGAATGGGAGGGAGAGCCTTCAGTTTTCAGGCCGCTCTTCTGTGGAACCAGCTTCCAGTTTGGATTCGGGAGACAGACACTATCTCTACTTTCAAGATTAGGCTTAAAACTTTCCTTTTTGCTAAAGCATATAGTTAGGGCTGGACCAGGTGACCCTGAATCCTCCCTTAGTTATGCTGCAATAGACGTAGGCTGCCGGGGATTCCCATGATGCATTGAGTTTTTCCTTTCCAGCCACTCACTATGTGTTAATAGACCTCTCTGCATCGAATCATATCTGTTATTAATTTCTGTCTCTCTTCCACAGCATGTCTTTCATCCTGTTTTCCTTCTTCACCCCAACCAGTTGCAGCAGATGGCCGCCCCTCCCTGAGCCTGGTTCTGCCGGAGGTTTCTTCCTGTTAAAAGGGAGTTTTTCCTTCCCACTGTCGCCAAAGTGCTTGCTCATAGGGGGTCATATGATATGATTGTTGGGGTTTTCTCTGTATTTATTATTGTGCGATCTATTGTACAATATAAATTGCCTTGAGGCGACTTTTGTTGTGATTTGGCGCTATGTAAACAAAATTGAATTGAAATTGAATTGAATTAACGAAACTAACTGCAATAACCACGGATGGAGCACCAGCCATGATGGGATCTGTGAACTGTGGGGCTGTGCAAAGCTGACCAAACATTTCCTGACTTTTGGAAATTCCACTGCATCATCCACATGGAGCAACTCGTGTCTAAATCATTGAATTTAGATAACGTCATGAAGCCTGTGATGGAAATCGTCAACTATATCCGCACACATGCGCTCAACCACAGGCAATTCAAGAATCTCATCGCTGAGCTGGACCGAGAGCTTCCAGGTGACCTGCCGCTGCACTGCACTGTGAGGTGGCTGTCAAAAGGCCAGGTACTCTCTCGCTTCTTTGAGCTTTTGAATGCCGTGAAACTGTTTATGGAAGAGAAAGACAAGGACTATCCCAAGCTCTCGGACCTCAAGTGGATTATGGATTTGGCCTTTTTGGTCAACATGCTGTGTCACTTGGAAAGACTGAACCTGAACCTGCAGGGTAAAAGCCTGCTAAAGCTCTGCTAAAAGCCAGCGGGCAAGTCGCCAGCGCCGCCCTGAGTAAGCAAAGAGCCAGATATGCAACGCTGGTTGAAAACTTGCACGAAAGCTTTGTGACCCGGTTCCGTGATCTACAATTGAAAAGGCCACAGATTACATTCCTCGTTGATCCATTTAATGGACTGTTTGAAAGTCCCGCTAGTCACAGATGAAGCTGCGGCTGTGTTGGAGATGATCGATCTTTGTGAGGAGGACCAATTGAAACCTTCTTTAAGGGAAGGGACCATTGAGTTCTGGAAAAGTGTGCCAATGGAAAAATACCCCAATGTCAAACGGGCTGCGCTTAAGATACTGTCAATGTTTTGGTCAACATACGTCTGCGAGTCTGTGTTTTCTACCCTAAAACGTGAAATCAAAGCATCGATCTGTTCTGACTGACACCCATGTGAAAGAATTGCTTCAAGTGGCAGCAACAGAATAAAAGCCAGATTTGAAGAGGATTGTTCAAGGCAAGGAATGCCAGAAGTCCCACTAAACAACATGCATAGTAAAAGAAAAATGCTGTTGTAGATTATTATATTTTTGTTTGTAGACTTGGTTGAACTGAGAGTTTGTGTGTGTGAGACAGTGAATGTTCATTGTTGAAAATGACTGGCCTGTGGTTTAAGTACTGTAGGAGTCCATTTGTGTCATTATCATGTTGGTGTGTGACTTTTACAATAAATCTGGCTGAGCAGAGGTGTGTGTATTTTGTGTGTGTTTGTGTGTGTGAGAGAGAGAGAGGGAGAGAGAGGGAGGAAGGGATGGGTGATGTTCATGTGTGCCCATGTGTATGATGTGGCTCTTTGCGGTAATACAATAAAAAAAAGTGGATCTTGGTCTCTGACTGGTTGGCCACCCCTGATCTATGTCCTGATGACATTACATGTCAGTCTGTTTGTGTTTCATACGTCACATCTATTTTCAATATGAGGAACATACTGCAATATTGTTCATGCCTTTTGCCTCATAGATCTGATCAGATTGACTGGCTCTGGATCGACTCGATGCTCTGGAAGAGTTGAAATTTATCACAATAACATCTGGGGAACAGTCTGTGATGATGGCTGGGACTTAAATGATGCTGAAGTGGTTTGCAGAGAGTTAAACTGTGGGACGGCATTAGAGGCTCCTCAAACAGCTCACTTTGGTGCAGGAACTGGACAGATTTGGCTTGATAATGTTGCCTGTTCAGGAAATGAAAGTTCTCTAATTGAGTGTAAATACAACCAATTTGGAACACATAACTGTGGACATGAACAGGACGCAGGTGTCATCTGTTCAGGTGAGGAACTTTTAGTAGGTACCTTTGGAAATTACAGCTAAGTCTGTTCTTTTGTCATCCATAAAATCTCCTTTTTGTAATGTAAGAAACACAGAATAACTATTTCACAATGTCTATTTCCTGTAAGTACTGAGTTGGAACCCCCCTTTGCCTTCAGAACTGCTTTAATTCTTTGTGGCACACACTTTGAACTTCAGCAGGTCGTCTATTCTTGAAACCCGTTTTGTGTGGGGTTCCCCAAGGATCAATTTTGGGGCCACTGCTTTTCATATTGTACATTAATGAGATATGTGTAATTTCAAAGTTTTTGAAAATAATATTATTTGCAGACGATACAAACTTACTGTGCTGTTGAAGTAACTTGGAACAACTTCTGAATGAACTAGAGATGGCACGATACCACTTTTTAATGTCCGATACCGATTCCGATATCATAAATTTGGATATCTGCCGATACCGATATGAATCGGATATA
This sequence comes from Oreochromis niloticus, assembly GCF_001858045.2. Classification (NCBI taxonomy): domain Eukaryota; kingdom Metazoa; phylum Chordata; class Actinopteri; order Cichliformes; family Cichlidae; genus Oreochromis; species Oreochromis niloticus. The sequence goes on from NC_031967.2 coordinate 30,025,043, forward strand.
GTGTATTTTGTAATCAATAAAAGAGTTTTTTTTTTATAAATATCTTGCTGCATTTTGTATAAGTTCATACTCAAGTTTTAAAAAACCAAGAGACTGAAGCTATTCTGTTATACCTGTATGCAAAAAATCCACTCCACCCAAAACATTTTATAGTTCAGCAACACTGATCAATCTAATAAATTTAAACCTACACCATTCTCCCTAATCTGGTATTTTAAAGAGTACTTAGTGGAAGTATTAAGCAACCTAACTAATAGGGTTGCCAACTCCCAGCAAAAATATTAGGGAACCACCCCCCACCCTTAATCCATGTAATCAACTTTAATTTAATGCAAGTGCAAAACAAATGCACAGAAATCAATTATTTTTCTACAATATTTAAATAGATTAAACATCATTCTTCAACAGATTTGCAGACTGCACAGATGGTACCTTCCCAAAGGAAAAAGTACTATAGCTTACTAGGGTGTATATTAGACTTATTAGTTACTATATACAATAATGGATTTCTATACATTTAATCCTTTAAGACCTAAGAAGCAAGAACGCCAGAGCTTACTTTATATTTTTACATGCTGTGGAGCCATTTTTGGGAGCATTTCAAGTTGCTATACATCAATACAACTGTTATAGCCCAAATTTTAATAATATGTATGCATTAAGTCCATAGTAACTACATAAATTGCAAAAAGTGCAATAAACTACAAAGAAATATAAAATCATTTTTGTTTCTTTTACATATATTTCTACTTAGAGAAATTTAAGAGGTTTATCCCTAAAAACTTTAAATACAAGAAAGTTGCAAAAAATAGTTTACAACAACAGGAAATTTATTTTGAGTGTCTTCATAGATTTATTTTTGAGATACACCAATTTTTATATACTGCAGAAAAAACGAAAATCAATCCTATAATGCAAATTTGCAGAGAAAACAGCATGTGCATAAAAATAAATCATTTAAAGCAGTGCAATTTGAGTTCTAAGCATCCCAGAAACTATTCAGAAAAGCATAAAGTCAAACATGACTTTTAAAAACACCAGTAAAGGTTTATAAAGCCTACAAGTAAAAAACTACATTTTCCACGAAAATGATGCCACTTCCGGTTTCGGGGAGGTAATGGCGGACATGCGATAGTTCGCACTGATGTCTATTTCAATGTAGGAAGTGTTACGAACAGCTGATCGGATTGGAAGAGCCTGTTTCTGGAATATTATGTTTTTGTTCCTGCAAGCGCTTTTTATGCAATTTTTGCAAAGCTATATGTGGAAGGAAACCATGACCTAGGACAAGCTGATGGCATAAGATTTAAGTACAACTTGTCCGGTTTCATATGCAAAAAAACCATTATTGCACTAGCTTATGTGGCTCCAGTTCTACGGGGATTTAAAAATAGTTACGCAAAACGGAGCGTGCTCGCTCCGACCGGTTTTAAAGGGTTAATCAGATGACCACTTTTGTTGTAAGATTCAGATAATTATTTATTCAAAGTTTTTAAATGACATAACAAGATAAACTATTTCTTTGTGCCCCCCTTACCCTGTTAATGCCCAACCTGGCCCCCGACAAAACTTTGCTAGACCCGCCCCTGCACAGTTACCAGCCGTCACCTACGTAAAAAAGGATCCTGGTGTTATTTGTCTCTCAGAAACAGTTCATAACTTCCCTTCAACTCATTCATGTCACCTAAAAGGTAAACCTGTTTCTCCATCACCTGTTCAGCTCTGATGATTCAGTAAGGACATCTCCTGGTTTCATCTTCATGTTTCCCTCTCACCACATATCCAAATGGATATCATGACCAGCAGCCAGTCCAGCTGTGGCTCAATATACCATTTGTTAAGCTTAACGTGGAAATACATTGCAAACATTCAGGGATGAACTTACACACTTGCTTTACTTCTCTGGGATAGTTTTCGCTGAGATGAAATGCCGCGGTTAGGAAGCATGTAGCGAGGCTCCAAATGCTCCAACAGACCGCCGAAAGGTCTCGCAGACAACAGCCGCTCTATCACGTGACACATACTGCTCCGATGTGCCGAGCTGGGTTACGCCAAGTAACGCGTTTTGTGAGGTGATTTTGTGATACTTCGGATCGGATTACATTTTTTATTTCTCTCCGATATCCGATCCAGTAATTTAGGTCAGTATCGGACCGATACTGATACCTAATATCGGATCGGTCCATCTCTAGAATGAACTAGAAAATGAATTAAATAATCTGAACACCTGGTTTGATCATAATAAATTAACATTGAACCTGAGTAAAACAAAATTCATAATATTTGTAAATCGCATATATTCTACCAATGATAAACTGACAATAAATAACATTGAGTTAGACAGAGTATCTGAAATCAAATTCCTTGGTGTGATAATACATCACAAACTATCCTGGATTCCCCACATTACTTATATCAAAGGCAAAATATCAAAGTCTCAGTTAATTGTCTACAAGGTTAAGGATCTCATAAATCAAACATCACTATATGTTATGTATTGTTTTATCATATTGCTGTACATGACATATTGTGTGGAAGATGTGGGGAAACACGTATAAAACACACACCCTTCCAGTATACATTCTGCAAAAAAGAGCAATAAGGATAGTAAATACAACTACTTCAAGAGAACCATCAAATCCACTTTTTATCAAATTAAATATTCTCAAATTTAAGGATTTGGTTAACCTCAGAACTGTGCAAGCAATGTACAAAATAGCAAATAAATCTTTGCCCCACAACATTCAGAACTTCGTCCAAATAACACTAAATACTCATGACCTGAGAGGAATCCTTATGTTCAGCAAGCCAGTAGTAAGGACAAACGTAAAATATCACAGCATTGAAGTCACACGAGTTAGTGTGTGGAACACGTGTCCAGATGAAATCAAGAAACGTACATCAATAGAAAAATTCACGTGATTGTTTAAAGATAATAAATTTCATGAATATAGGAAATCTTCCTTTCAATCGCTAAGTTGTCTCATTGTGATCTATTGAAGCATTGTCCTCATTTTTATAGATCATAGTCAGAGTAACCCAAGCTTATTGGGCTCATTAAGGTGTTTGTCACATAGATATAAAATAAGCTCAGATATTAAGCGGGTGTTAACCACAGGGTGGCTAGTTTATGTAAAAATGTAGTTTGGTGTTGCTTTGGTTTAAGTGAAATTGTTTTATGTGTGTATGTTTATGTGTTGTATATGAGTGCAGACTTGTATAAAGTTAAATATGTATGGATCAAATAATGCTGAATTCTGAATATGGATTTATAAGTAATGCAATTTGAAATAAGGGGGTAGGAATGGGAAAAGTGTTAACTTCATCCTACAACTTTTCGAGAAAACAGATTCTGTAGACATAGATGCATAGATACAAGGGCATAGATTTGGTTTTGGCATTGGTGGGGACGGATGATTCAACCACCGAACCCTGCCCCGTTTCTTTCCCCCCCCCCCCCTTTTTGTCTTTGCTTCTTTATTTTAAAAAAAAGGAGAAATATACTACCCTACATATGCTATTCTACATGCTTGTAAACCATTTAAAATTACAATTCATAGTTTTATATGTGAATTATATAATGTTAAATTACTTAAGTATTTTAGGCTTTAGTTTACTTTCAGCCATATTCCATATAAATCAGGTATCATACAAAAATAAAAATAGCTTCAAATACAGCCATGACAATAAAAGAATATGACTTTAAGGACTTAACAACATTACTTCAGTTATAGTACACCTGTCACGGTTCTGGGTCAGTTTGACCCAGTATTTTGAGTTGTTATGTTTTGGTGTGTTTTTGCATTTTGGATTGTTTTCTTATTCTCTTGTAGTGCTTGTGGTGGTGGTGGTGGTGATGATGATTATTAGAGTTTCATGTTTCTGTTTATCCACGTTTTAGGAGTTGTTGTCTCGTGAATAGTTTGAGGTCCATCTGTCCTTTTTCTGTCTGTCCCTCAGTGTCGAGTCTGTGTCTTTGTGTGATGGTTTCCTGTTTTATTGTGAAGGTCTGCGTCTCATGTGAGTGTGTTCAGTTTTACCTCCCTTGTCTCGTCTCGTTAATTACTCCCAGCTGTGTATCCACCCTGCTCCTTCTGTGTGTTATCCCTGCTGTCTACCGTCATCTGTCTCTGCTCGCCGTCTTTCATGTTCATGTTCTGGTTCCTGCTCCGTAGTTTAGTTGTTTCCAGTATAGTTTAGGTTGTCTCCGTTTGCCATTTTTTCCCTGTGCCATGTATTTCAATAAACCACCTTCTCACCTTTACAAAGTGCCTGCATTTGGATCCTACTTCATTATCTCCACATGGCTCATCTCACTCGCCGTGACAACACCAACATCTCTTATACATTAGCACTAAGGGAACACTGAATGACCTGGTGGTTTTTGTCCATAAAACTACTCATCTAAGATTAAAACAAAGTAAAAGATCTCTCAGCAAAATTCTGCAACATTTTATGCACACTATTGCCCCGATCAACTCAGTGAGCTGGGATTGTTTATTCTAAACATGAACTACTGTTACAGCAACAGACATGGACTACTGGTGCCCTACACAACAACTCAATGTCCTCTATGTGAAGGAGCCAAACACATGCCTTCTCCTCTCGTTAACTGAGATAAACTGCTGGCATATTGGTTTTACATCCATACTGTCCAGTCTCTCCTGGTGGACATACAACAGCATTGTTTAATCTCATGTGAGTCGTTGTTGACCTTAGCCATGTTTTTAGTGTTCTGAGAGCACTGAAGCTTCTTTTAGCCACTGTACATGTGTTTTATCCTCAGATTAAAATTATTATTATGTGCTTGATGTGGCTCCCCTTTGGCCCTGGCTCTTCCCCTCTGACTGCACTAGGACATATTGCCACCTGATAAAATAACACATTGATTCGTGCCATATAAAAAGTGAGACGTCAATTCAGATTCTTTGTCAAATATACACTAATGAATCAGTTTACATCAGCAGCCTAACAATTGTCATGATAATAAATACTAGTTAATCTATAGCACCAAATCATCAGTCAGTCACCTGTGACCTCGCCTCTTCACCTCTGTCTGAGCTACAACATGGCAGAGCTGCCTCTGTCACCTGATAAATAACAGTGAGACATTTCAAATACATGCAGTCACACATGTGCTTCAAATACAGTCATGAACCAACAAGTCATCATCCAATTTCACCTGTGATCTTGTATCAACATTACTCTCTGAGCTTTGTGTTGGTTCTTCTGTCACCTGACAAATAGGACATACATGACAATAAGAATAAAATGTGTAGCTGCTTCAGTGTTTCTGTCAATTTGTGCAGATCTTGACTCATCAGTAATGTTTGTAGGGTGAGTGCATTTTTAAAACAATTTGTGCAAACTGCACTACAAGGTGGAATATTTGCAAAATCATGACTACCTCATGATATATTGTCTCAAAAATGAACCCTATGAATATGTCAGTACCATTAGGATGAAATTATTGTGTCACCAACATTTTAACGTTAGACATATAATTTTAACAGCCGCTGTAAACTAAAATCTTGGCTTACTCGAGGCTGCCGTTTTCTCTGACAGTTTCAATCAAAATTAGAAAGCATAGCCTGTGACGTTATTATGACGGACACATTTTATGAGTTTACTTGGCTTCAAGTGACTTACAGGTTTCTTTGAAAAATACTTTCTTATATCCAGGTTCTTCCTTTTTGCTGCCATCCTCCTCTACTCCTTGCAGGTCCTCGCAGCGCAGGCTTGCTGCTGCTAAAACTAAACAGAGCTCCCTGAAAAGCACAGCCAATCACATTGGCCATATTTGTCACATGACATAGGACTCCAGTAGAGAACGTAATTTAACTCTTTCTGCACCGCTGGGTGAATGAGACGTTGACAGATCGTTTTTTTCTTTCTGTCGGGTTTGTTTTTCTTTACTCGAAGAAATCAAATTATTGGTGGGGACAATTCAATAACCGCTGGATATTGGTGGGGACATGTCCCTTCTGTCCATGCCAAATCTACGCCCTTGCATAGAACCATGAAACTTGATGTTTTTTAAGTTTTGTTTTTGTTTAGTTTTTTTTCTCTTGTTATTTCAGTTATATATGCATGTTCGAAATAAAAATCTATCTATCTATCTATCTATCTATCTATCTATCTATCTATCTATCTATCTATCTATGTTGTCTACATGCCTAAATGAGTAGGGTTGTTACCATGTAATTGGTACCGAAAAAAGTGGTCAGTGAGGGTATTAATATGTAGTTTATGTTCTTTCCTTTATAGGTCCAGTAAGATTAGTTGGCTCTGGATCGACTCGATGTGCTGGCAGAGTTGAAGTTTATCACAATAACAGCTGGGGAACAGTCTGTGATGATGGCTGGGACTTAAATGATGCTGAGGTGGTTTGCAGACAGTTAAACTGTGGGACGGCACTACAGGCTCCTCGATCATCTTACTTTGGTAAAGGAACTGGACCAATTTGGCTTGATAATGTGACCTGTTCAAGAAATGAAGAATCTCTAAATGAGTGTGAACATATTGGATTTAGAGCACACAGCTGTGGACATGGTCAAGATGCTGGTGTTGTATGTTCAGGTGAGGAAACCTTTAGATCTTCAAGGCACTGAAGCTGAATCTGTTCTTGTGAGTCATACATGAAATCTTTTGTTTTTAATACCAGAGACACATACTGTTTAGAAAAAGGAACACATGTTGTTCAGTATATTGCATCAAGTCAGTTAAACCTCTGTGATATTAACCTGGTTGGTTAAGTAGCAGAGGGGGTTACCAATCAGTTTCAGTAGCTTTGGTGTTAGTGAAAATAACAACAGATTCAATAAAGGGGCAGAAATTGGCCAACACCCAAAGCATGAATGGTTTTACAGGTGTACACCACTGACATTTTCCCTTCCTTATCTATTCTGGCTGTTTCTTTACTAGTTTTGCTAGCGTAGTGTCTCTAAATGGAAGCATGAGGCAATACCTGGACCCTGCAGATGCTACACAGGTAGTCCAGGATGGCACATCAATATGTGCCATTGCCAGAAGATTTGCTGTGTCTTCCAGCAAAGCCTCAAGATCATGGAGGAGATTCCAACAGAAAGGGAGTTACTGTGGGAGAGCTAAACAGGGCTGTAGGAGGCCCTTAACCCATCAGCAGGACTGGTATCCTTTATGCAAGGAGGAACAGGGTGATCCTCAAAATGACCTAGAACATGGCCTCTAGCAGACAAAACAATCAGAAACAGACTTCATAAGGGTGTACTGAGGACTCAAAGTCCTCTAGTGAGCCCTGTGCTCACTGTTCAGCACCATGGAGCCTCACAAGCATTTGTCCTAGAGTATTGGAATTGGCAAATCCATCACTTTCACTCTGTACTTTTCACAGATATAAGCAGATCCATCCTGAGCACATATGACAAATGACACATGTGAGATCTGATGTTTTTTTCAAAGTGTTCTTTTAATTTTCTTGAGTGTTGTATTTAAGTATTGTTTATTTCTTTGCTTGATAGGACTGGTCAGATTAGTTGGATCTGGATCGACTCGATGCTCTGGAAGAGTTGAAATTTATCACAATAACATCTGGGGAACAGTCTGTGATGATGGCTGGGACTTAAATGATGCTGCGGTGATTTGCAGAGAGTTAAACTGTGGGACGGCACTAGAAGCTCCTCAATCAGCTCACTATGGTGCAGGAACTGGACAGATTTGGCTTGATAATGTTGCCTGTTCAGGAAATGAAAGTTCTCTAATTGAGTGTAAATACAACCACTTTGGAACACATAACTGTGGACATCAACAAGACGCAAGTGTCATCTGTTCAGGTGAGACACATTTGAATAATGAAGACATTGCACGTCAGTCTGTTTTCATTTTTTTATTCTTGAATTGTTTTTAATACAACTAACATTAAAATATTCTTCATGTCCTCTGTCTCTATAAAACTGTATAATAACTCTTCATTCCATGAAAGCTGAACACACCTGTCATTGTGATAAATTTCAGAGCCAGCTAATCTTACTGGACCTATTAGGGAAAGGACATAAACTATTTAATAACACAATAAATGACAACTTTTTTTTAGGTACATCTTTTTATTGACACATATATCTAATAAGCCAGTTATATGGTAACAACTCTATGCATTTAGGCATGCAGACAACCTGCTGAAGTTCAAAGTGTGTGCCACAAAGAATTAAGCCAGTCCTTAAGGCAAAAGGGGGTTCCAACCCAGTGCTCGGAAAGTAGACATTATGAAATAGTTAGTGAGTGTGTGTTTCTTATATTAAAAAAGGGAGATTTTATGGATGACATAAGAATAGGTATAGGATACCTTCATGCAGCTGTGTACATATTAATTATTAATACAATTTGCACTTCTCTCTTACACAACATCAGGCTTATTTTTAACTTTTCTTTGCTTTTATCAGTGTTTTGTATACATACATACAATTCTACACTATTTCATAGTATAAGGCGCCCCTGACATTCTTATCGTAAATGTTTTATTTATTAGTTTTTTTTTATTACACACTACTATTTTTACTCTTTATCATGCTGCTATAACACAACAACTTCCCTTTTGGATCAATAAAGTATCTAACTATTAGGGATGTTCATGGTAACTAGTTTCCTAGTCAACTAAACGATGAAAACTGACTTTTCTAAAACTAAAAAACATTCAGATATCACGTTAAATTTGAGAGCTGTTTAATCTCAAAAACTCATTGAACAAAATCATTTTAACCATGAATCACATTCTGTGTCACCTATTGCGCATCCCAGATCCCAGGTCTACAACCTGGGCCTTCCCCCATTAAGACAGCTGGCCCCGCCTCAGCTGGCTCATTTTGATTTGGAGGAGCTCCTCCCAAATGACTGAACTCCTGACCCTATCGCTAATGGAAAGCTCATCTACCTTTTGGAAAGAGCTCATTTCTATTTTTTTCGTCTTTAAATGAGCTAGCAATAATAGTGTTAAGAAAACGATCAGGCCAAATGGATTTATGGATTTAATGGATTTATTGTTTCTTAATGGTTTCTCACCAATGATGCTCCATCTGGTGGCAGATGACTGCATAACAGTAGGGCACATATACTTGCTGTCACTGGGTATCAATTAAAATGTTAACCAGTTAGATTAAATAACTAGTATGTCTAATACTGACTAGCGACAATAGCAACGATTAACTGACTACTATTGACTAATCCCTACTATCCATCTGTCTATCATGGTGAGAGTGATGATGGTAGTGGCTCTATAGATGTTAATCAAAATTAACGTGGACTTTATGATGTCACCAGGTCCACGGAGGAAGTTTTTGATTAAAGTAAATCTGACTGATATCGGCTTCTCTGTGGAAATGACAGACCCAGCTGTGAGGGAATCCATTTTGAAACAGGTAACTTCCATAGAGTTGTAAAATGCAGAGTGAAGTTTATTGAGAACACCTTCCAGATATTTTATCTTTGATAATGAACGTCACCTCTGTGCCTTACTATAGTTTCCCAAAAAGACATATTTGACACTCTCTAAACAGTGAACATGTTGAACACAGAGCTTACATTTTATGTGGAGACAGCTTTAACATGTTGTAGCACCACTAGTGCAGGGGTGCCCTATATTGAGGTAGTTGGGGGAGTCTCCTAGTGGGTGTGTGAGTATAGTGGCAGCCTTTATGTGCTGCTCATGTGTCTGTTCCGAGAGAGACTTCACCATTGTAACGGGCTGGCACCGGCGCCTACCCATCCCCGCACATGTATGAACGGATGGAGTAGAGCTGTGGAGACCTGGCTTGTAAGGTCTGTTGTTCTTTTTAACTGACTGGCTTCGAGTTATCTGGCTAACCTCCACACCACATGCTCGCTGGACCTGCTAGCCACTCCTTTCGCGCCAGGCTGCTGTTACATGCTTCATGTAAAATTTTTACAAAAGCCTAAAATTTGCAGAGTAACCACTGAATTCTTTTTTCTTTTGCACAGGTTAAAAATAAGCTGCGAGGTACATTGGATGACCTAAAAGTGAGTTGGTGGATAGCTCCAGAAAAGAGAAAGGCAAAAAAGCAAGAGACCTGCAATCCATAGTTTACGCCTTGAAGCCTATAAAAATGATGCAATTGATTTGTTATTTCTCTGTCAGATTATAGCTGTGTTTTTGACTGTTATTGTTTTGTTTTTGTTTGTTTGTTTTGTTTTGTTTGGGGGTTCAGTTTTTTGCTGCAAAAACTGTAAAACAAACAAATAATCTCTAAAATACTGCAAACACTAGAATTCACCAGACCCCCTGCACCGGGGGTGTGAAACATACAGCCAGAGAGATGTACAGTCGCATTTAAATGTAAGCATGTTGGGAAAAACCGAAGAAACAACAGAAAATGTAAAATGAGCATGTCAGTGATACTGGAGACTGCAAAGCTGAGTGCAGGATTTATATAATTAGGATATGGATAAAGTGATATCCATTTTTATTTTCAGCCTTTTCCATTTTGGAGGGCAAAAGGTTTCAAACTTGTCCAGGCCTTAAAGCTCATGTGTTCTCCCTATTAGTAGTAAATGCATAAAAATAAGGCTTTTTTAAAATGAAAACACTGAATAAAAACTTCTTCTTTGAAAAAGACTAAATTTGAAATGCAAATTTTATTGAATGTTACATTAAAAAAAACTATATACAAAGTGTCTTTGAATGGCAGAGTTGCAGAAATGTGTGCATGTAGCACAGAGCCATGGCTTAGTAACTGAATCAATCTCACAGGCCTGAATGTGCGCTTAAAGTTTAAGCTTCAAGCTGCAACAACAGAAAAATCCCATCTGAGAACTTGCTACTTTATTAGGAACGGCAAAATCTACAGTTTGGTGCATCCTGAGAAAGAAAGAAAGCACTGGTGAACTCAGCAACACGAAAAGACCTGGACGTCCACAGAAGACAACAGTGGTGGATGATCACAGAATCATTTCCATGTTGAAGAGAAACCCCTTCACAACAGCCAACCTAATGAACTCTCCGGCAAGACAGCCAGAAGCCTGTTACCAACTATCTTTTTTTAATGCAGGATCCCAACACCTTCACCCAATGCCCTCCACGGGAAATAGGCTGCATTTTCATTCAGTTACACAGCCAGCAAACTGGGTTTCTACTGAATCCTATTGAAAAGTAACAATGTTGAAAGTTTGTGTGACAATAGCAGAAAAAGACAGAGAAACTTGCATGCTGGCACACACATGCAAATACACACCACACACAGAAGAAGCAGACCATGAAAGGACGCAGCACCTCCACATTTTATAACTCTCAGGACCACTGAGACTGCTGTCTGTCTGAATGTTGTTGGTGGGACTTGATGATGTAAGACCAGATCCAAACTATGAAAGTAACAGCTTGGCAACATCCACAGTTTATCAAAAGAAAGCGGGGGTCCATAGAAAACTTTAAAAGCAAAAACTAAATACAAATAAAATCATGATCCATGGAGATTTATTTTATGTCAAAATGAGGAACCTGGAGCTGCTACTATGGATTTTTTGAAATTGCAAACTAAATTTTTAGATTCAGATTTGAACTCACAGTTTTGATTTTGCTTTGTCTTAAAGCTAATTTTTTAATTAAATCATAAAGACACAGACGTAACTAACAGACAGCACACGGGTCAAGCACATCATCCCAGTGAGATTACTAGAAACACTTTGTTTTTTTATTTAACCTGTTATAACCTCAGGATAAAAATGCTCGGAAACTCAAGTGCCAGTTTCAGGACGTTTACTGACCACTTTGTTAAACAATCACAGCTAGTCGTGACACATACAGGAAACTGTCCCACACATAACATTCCGGCAGGGAGAACCCTGAAAACCCTCTGAAGGTTCCGGGGTGCAACGCCCCCAAACATACATTAACAACAACACTGTCTATAACACTTCCCTCCCCTTAAGCAAAAACCCACAACATAGCAATTATGCATAAGTACGAAAAGAGAGGGAGAATACAACACCCCATTATTTTAACAAGTCAGTCTATCAGGGGGCTTGTGCTGTCTCTTTGACCTTCTCAGTCCTGCTGCTGGGTTCTCCAGGCTAGGAGCCTGCTGAGCTCCTGTGGCCGGGTTCGGCTCAGGTGACTTAGATTGCTCCACCAGCCCTTCTGGTGATACTGAAGAACCAATCCCGATCTCAGGGGCTGCTGACATGACTTCCCCTCCGGGTGAACCACTCTGAGGCCCCACGATGTCCACAGCCCTGTTTCCACCATGTGCACCATGTGCATGCGAACCACTCTGAGCCCTCTTCTGAGCTCCGTCCGTGCGGGCTCTCACATGATCCTTGTGTCTGCGAACTCGTCTGCCATCCAATAACTCCACCACAAAAGATACTGGACCCGAACTGTGGTGAATGACGCCAGGCAGCCACTGTGAGCCACCCGTAAAGTTTTTGATATACACACAGTCTCCCTGCTTGAAAACACAGCCTCTGGCATGTAGATCATGTCTCACCTTCTGCCCACTTTGTGACTGGGTGACCCTGGCTCCCACATCTGGGCGAAGAAGATCCAGATGAGATCTGGGCTTCCTCCCCATCAGCAACTCCGCTGGGGACAAGCCTGTGGTTGTATGAGGCGTGATGCGATACTGAAACAGGAAACGGCAGAGCCTCTTTTCTATTGAAAGACCTGGCATTTTTTTCAGACCGTCTTTCAGTGTCTCCACGGCGCGCTCCGCTAAGCCATTGGAGGCAGGGTGGTAGGGGCGGTGCGGATATGTCGGATCCCATTTCTCTCCATAAATTCTTGGAAACCCACTTGTGAACGTGGGCCCATTGTCCGTGACCACTGCCTCAGGTAATCCATGTGTTGCAAAGATTCTCCGGAGTGTGTCTGTGACGACTGGGGCTGTGATGGTTGGCGTTATGTGGGCATCCAGCCATTTTGAATGCGCATCCACCAACACCAGGAACATGTGGCCCAAAAAGGGGCCGGCAAAATCTAGATGAAGCCTGGACCATGGACGGCCAGGCCACTCCCATGGGTGGAGTGGGGCAGGTGGTGGCATTTTTGGTTTGACTGACATTGAGAACAGGCTTTTACCTTGTCTTCCAAAGCACTGTCCATTCCCGGCCACCACACGAATGACCTTGCCAGACTTTTCATTCGAGAAATCCCTGGATGAGCCTCATGCAACACTTCAATAATCTGTGACCGACCTGGAGGCGGAACAATGACTCTGGAACCCCACAGGATGCAGCCATCTTGAACACTGAGCTCCTGCTGACGCTTGGCATACGGTTTGAGCTGATCCTGCTCCACTGTTGCTGGCCAGCCCTGTAATAGCCACTGTTTAACCTGAGATAACTCTGGATCCCGTTCAGTCCATGCTTTGATGTTTTTAGCACAGACCGGAGTGTTCGCCAGCCTGTCCAGCAAAACACAGTTTCTGGGGGCATGTTCGACTGGTCGGGGACCTCTGAGAGGGGGAGGCGGCTAAAAGCATCTGCATTCGCATTTTCAGGTCCCGCCTTATAAACAATGCGATACTGGTATGCCGACAGTGTTAATGCCCAGCGCTGAACCCGGGCTGAAGCCATGGGTGGGATGCCTTTTGTTTCACTAAAAAGACTCAGGAGGGGCTTATGGTCTGTAACAACAGTAAATGGGCGGCCATACAGGTACTGATGAAAGCGTTTCACAGCAAAAACTATTGCTAAGCCTTCCTTCTCAAGCTGTGAATAGCCCTTTTCTGCTGCTGTGAGCGTGCGTGACGCATATCCGACCGGTTTCTCTTCCCCTTCTTCCATGCGATGTGAAAGAACAGCTCCTATGCCATACGGGGAGGCATCACAGGACAGGACCACCTCCTTCTCCGGATCAAAATGCACCAGGAGCGGTGCCGATTGTAACAGTTCTTTCACCTGTCTGAAGGCCTTCTCCTGTGCTTGGGACCACCTCCACTGACTGTCTTTGTGCAGTAGCCCATACAGGGGAGCAAGCATGCTGGAGAGGTCAGGCAAAAACTTCCCATAATAGTTCACTAAGCCCAAGAATGATCTTAGTTCAGTTACATTCTTTGGACTCGGGGCTTCCTTTACTGCCCTCACTTTCTCTTCCAGCGGGGACAGGCCCTGAGCAGAGATGCGATGACCCAGGTATGTCACACTAGGGGCTTGGAAAACACACTTACTGCGCTTCAACCGCAACCCAGCTTCTGAGAGCTTCTTCAACACCTGCTCAAGGTTACGCAGATGCTCCTCTTCTGTTTTACCTGTAACTAAAATGTCATCCAAGTAAACAGCAACACCAGGAATGTTTTGCAGAAGATTGTCCATGGTGCGCTGAAAGATAGCCGGACTGGATGCAACGCCAAACACCAGGCGGTTGTACTTGAACAGCCCCTTGTGTGTGTTTATTGTCACATATTTTTTTGATTCCTCATCCAGCAGCAACTGCTGGTAAGCATGACTCATATCCAACTTTGTGAATGTCTGACCACCTGCCAGTGTGGCAAACAGGTCATCCACTCGAGGCAGAGGGTAGGCGTCGAGCTGAGAGGCTTGGTTTACTGTCAGTTTGTAATCACCGCATATACGCACCCCTCCGTCCTCCTTCAACACTGGTACAATCGGGGCTGCCCAGTCCGAGAACTCTATTGGCTCAATGACCCCTATCTGTTGTAGTCTCTCCAACTCTGCTTCCACCTTGGCCTTCATGGCGTATGGTACAGTGCGTGGTTTGAAAAAGCGTGGCCGGGCAAAAGGATCCACACACAGCTTCACAGTGGTGCCCCGGAGAGTGCCCAATTCATTCTTGAACACATCAGCATACTTTCCAAGTAATTCTGCTATTACAGTTACATACCTGATTTCCCTCCAGTTCAGGCGGATTTTCTGCAGAAGGTCACGACCCAGCAGACTAGGCCCTTCCCCTTTCACCACTAGTAGTGTTGCTGCAGCTTCTTGACCCTGATAGGCTGCATGCACCTCTATGGCACCAAGCAGGGGAATGCATTCACCCGTGTACTGTCTCAGGCTTATCTCAGTCGCTTGGAGAGCTGGTGCCCCGCCCGAGTGCCACAAGCTGTGGTAGGTGGCTTGGCTGATCACGGAAGCTGAGGCCCCTGTATCCACCTCCATTTGTAGCTCCTTCCCATTTACCTGGATAGTGGCATAGATGGGCTCCGCATGGCACTTATTAAAGCCAACTAGATTAAACATGTTGAAAACACGCTCATCCTCCTCAGGCGCCATGCTCTGCAGGTGATGTGTGTTTAGTTTGTGTTTTGTCTTCCATTCCTTCTTTGATTTCTCCTTAGTGCCCCTGCATTTCTTGGCTAAGTGCCCCTTTTTCTTGCAGTTATGGCAGGTACTGTCTTTGAAAACACAGTCCTTGGCAAAGTGTGCTCCCCCACACCTGTAACACTCCAAAAGCTCCCTCGGTTTGCCCCTCACACTCTGAGATACATGATGCATCTCAGTTGAGTGCATATTGGTGTTAGCTTTCCGAATGTCTTTAGTGTTATTAGCTGCCGTTTCTATTGCCTGAGCAATTTCCAAAGCTTTCTTAAAGTCCAGTGTGGGCTCCCCTAACAACCGACGCTGCATGCCATCATCATTTATACCACACACCAACCTGTCGCGGAGCATGTCATCCAGCACGCCTCCAAACTCACAGTGCTCCGACAGCTGTCTCAGCTCCGTCACATACGCAGCCACCGAAACTCCCGGCTTGCGTGAATGAGTGTGGAATTTGAACCGCTGAACAATCACGGAGGGTTTCGGGCAGTGATGATTTTGCACCAACGTCACCAGTTCTTTGAAACTAAAGTCCCCGGGTTTCCTAGGCGTCGTCAGGTTGCGTATCAACTTGTAGGTCCTCGCTCCGCACGCACTGAGAAGAACTGACCTTTTTTTTCCTTCGTCCGAAATGTCGTTTGCCAAGAAAAAGTGTTCCAGCCTCTCGACATATTCAATCCAGTCGCCATCTCCCTCGGCAAACTCCGTGAGCGATCCGATCGTAGCCATAGATGCGAAGTGGTAGTCCGACGGCAAAATCCGTAGCAAAAACTCAAAACTGTCCGCGTTCGGCTTTTATCCTCGTCGCCAAAAAGGTGTTATAACCTCAGGATAAAAATGCTCGGAAACTCAAGTGCCAGTTTCAGGACGTTTACTGACCACTTTGTTAAACAATCACAGCTAGTCGTGACACATACAGGAAACTGTCCCACACATAACATTCCGGCAGGGAGAACCCTGAAAATCCTCTGAAGGTTCCGGGGTGCAACGCCCCCAAACATACATTAACAACAACACTGTCTATAACATAACCTTTATTTATACAAGTAATCCCACAGTGACCTGTTTGATGATATTGTCACATGAAACTTTCAAACATGTTACACTGCAGCCAAACTTGACTATATTTAGTTGCTTCAGTATAAAAAGCACAAAGACTAAGCATGCTCACTCATTTTCTGGGGACAGCACACCTTTCATCGTTGTAGCTCCACTTTGGCTCCACCTGGTGATACACTTCTTTATGAAAAAGCAGCTGCATTAGAAACAAAAGAGTGATTATGTAGTTGATTTGATGACAGGGAAGTTCCTCTGTTGTATTACTCAGAGAAATTTGTTCCGTTTTCTCTTTGAAGTGTAAGGCCACTTCCAGACCTAATAAAAAAAATAAAAAAATAAAATAACTATAGTAGCACAGCGCTGTTACCGGGGTCTTTCTGTGTGGAGTGTGTATGTTCTCCCTATATTTGCATGGCTTCGCTCTGGGTATGCCGGCTTCTAGTGATGGGATTTCCGGCTCTTTTTAGCTGGTTCTCTTAAAAGAGCCGGCTCTTTCGGCTCCCAACCGGCTCTTCATGTTGTTTTGTTGCTTTAATTAATTTATTATTAACAACAATATAAAATATGAATATATAAAATTATGCACAAAAGGAATTACTAATGTAAAAAAAACAGTGGTTTTATTTATACATGTTTATATATAAATATATACGGTGGCCCCTAGAGACAAAGCACGTACAAACTCCAAAGCACATTTCTAGCGTTAACTGAACTTCCCAAACAGAGCTACCTAGATCACTTAAATTACACAATTGAAAGCATATGTGTATTGTTTGTGTATTTATACACAAGCGCTCATATATATTCAAGTTATTTAAAAAAAAAATTAATTTACCTGTTACTACCACACACCAAATCCGGTTGTTGGTACTTCCTGGCTTGTGTAGCCACTAGGTAACAAAAGCTCAACACTGCGCCTAACATCCTGGAGCACTTCTGTTGTGTTTTGTACGTGTTTTGGAGTTTGTACGTGCTTTGTCTCTAGGGGCCACCGTAAATATACTTTTATTTATTCACGCCACAAAAAATGTAATAAATATATCATATAATATAAAAACCAACTTTTTACATTTCAACTTTTAACTATTTAAATTTTCATCTTTTTCCTTTTAAACCAATTTAAAGTGAAACAACACAAAACACTGCAAACCACAACACAATTAAATATAAATTCAAATATGAAAACAAAAAGAAGATGCACATTCTCTGTCATATGGGCCTGCATGAATAAACTTTCTGAATCCTTTATCATCCGCAACTGAAAATAGTTGTGGATGATTACTATACCTTTCTAATGTGACGTTGTTGTCCCTGGCTCTCTTTCTCTCTCTCTCCCTCCGACTCTGTTCCTGTGCTACTGAGAGTGTAACTACCGCCCCTCCCCCCTCTGCCCAGCGCAAAGCACAAGGCTTGCGTGCGGAGTGAAGCGGAAAAAAAGTGCGAGAGAGAGGGTGAGAGAAAGAAAAAAAACCCACAGCTCCCAATAAGGAGCCGGCTCGCGTCGTTCACTTCAAAGAGTTGGCTCTAAGAGCCGTTTCGTTCGCGACCGACACATCGCTACCGGCTTCCTCCTACAATCCAAAGATGTGCAGCTAGTGATAGGTTAGGTTAATTGGTCATTCTAAATTGTCCATAATTGTGAATGTGAGTTGTCTGTATCTCTGTGTTAGAATTGGGACAGACCCGCGAACAGGGGCGATTCTAGGATCAGAGCTTTGGGGGTGCTGAGCACCCAGAGAGCTGCCCATCCAGGCAAGGTAAACTTTACTCGTCACGATGAGACTTCTTCCCTGTCTCTGTTAGTCCCTGCATCCTTAAATGTCTCCAGTTGTCCCGAGCTCCCTCTGACTGTCTCCTTGGTGCATTTAAACCCCTGTTCCTCCCTGTCCTCATCATCTGTTGTCTTCATCTCCATTATCAGTCATCATAATTTTACCCTCTCTGTGCAAGTCTGCAAATTTCTTTATTAAATCATAAGATTCTTAAATTCATCAAGTCTCTGCTGTGCCTGGGTCCTCGTCACAAAACATGACATCACTGTTTTGTACATTTTAACACAATTTAATCCCCACATTTGTGAAAGAAAAGCAAAACACTTTTTTGAAAAGTCTGTAACAAAACCATCAAATCTGACAAAGGTTATTTAAATTCTGCTAAAGTCGACTACTGCCAAAGAAGAATGTATTGGAATGTAAAACAAAAAATACATATCCTAACCTTAATTACTGCGGGAGAATAATGAATGATGCTCATAGTGAGTAAAAAGTAAACTGAGTGCATTTTTTGGACAGAGATTCACTTTTAAAGTGTATGTATAATATAATGCAGATACATAAAAAAAATACACTCCAAAAATAGAAGAGTCCTTGAAATGTACAAAATATTATTAAAAAATTTGAAAAATGGAGACACCTTGGCCTCTGGTACAATATATACAATGTATGAAAAGATCTTTAAGGCAGATGCTACTATGGCCCTGCAGATTTTTTCTTTTCTTTTATCCTATGTCACCTCACCTTGAGGTTGGCAAATCTGTCTATCACATTTTGGTGGTCAAGTCTCTCAAGCATCTCTTTCTCAACTGACATCACAGCCAGGTGCTGGAGTCTGCTTTGACCCATGGTCCTTCTCAGCAGGTATGGAGCTGACTCAAGACACTAAAAGACCTTTCACAGCTACAGCTGCAAACTGGGTTTGTTAGGGCAACCTGAATAACAGTTTTCAGTGTGGGGAAGATCCGATTATCCAGAAGATTGTACAGTGTTAACATATCTGGAATGGCACCAGCCTCACTCTTGAGCTTCAAAAAGTTGTTGGCAACCGTGACTTCCTCTGACTGAAGCTCAATATGGTAATGCAGTGCCAGGGTTGACAACCCAGTTTGTTTTGCAGATTCTGTATAGCAGCTTTAATACAGGGAGAACACAATTTCCAGATTGTACGAGTAAAATTAGTTGGGTTTTTTTCTTTGCCAGTTTAACAGTTTCTGTTTTGCCTGTTAGTATTCCCTGTCTGTTTTCTTACCTGGTTCTTCCTGATCTTGTACTTTCTCCTCATGTTCCCCTCTTTCCTCTCTCCCTCTTTGGACTGACAATCACACACAAATAGATTGTATTCAATTAGATTAAAAAAAAAAAATACTATTAAGACCACTAATAAAAAAGTCCTCTCTCAGTGTATTTTCAACCACAAGGCAAATAACCAAACCACATGTACATCTAATAAAATATATAAATACTGAAACACTGATCCAACATTATCCTTTATTGAGGGATCATTTGATCTTACACTTTTACCTGAATGTGGCTCCTTTTTTTGAAAAAACTTCCTCATATCCATTATGAGCCTGGCTGTCTCTCTGTACACACAGACACACACACAACAGGAGCCATAAGGTTAATGGGCATCCAGTCAGTTAGCTAGTTAGTACTATGGGCTCAAATTGTGGTCATAAATATTCTGTACTTGTAAATCAGGATTTGTATGTGCAAAAATAATTTGTGTGTGTGTAAAAAAGATTTGTATGTGTAAAAAGAATTTGTGTGTGTGTAAAAAAAGATTTGTGTGTGGACTTAGCCAAAACATACATATGAAACTCAAGTTTCAAGTTACAAATACGAATTTTGACCCTATTTTTCTTCCTTTCATCTGATTGGCCAATGTCATGTCAATCACAAATTTAACTATCCAATCAGAGAACAGATGGGTTTGGCTGTCGGAGGGGCGCTTTTTTGAACTGCAGGTCCTTGAAGGGTAATACAGTTTGAAGGTGGAGGATCTCTATATAAATATCCGATAGAAGCTATGTCCCCTAACTTTCAGCAGCTGTTGAAAGGATAAAGTTGTGGTATATCAGTGGTTAGAAATACCATTATTACTTTAGGATTAGTTTAACACAAAGTCAGGGCTGACCCGGGACCATTGCTGTGAGTCACACTGCGCAGCATAAAGGTCCTTTCACAAAGGACGCAGCATGTGCTGCTAATGCTAACTAAAAGCCAAGGATCCAGAATTTGTTGCACTAGCTGCTGAGCTCTGTGGGTTTTTGCAGCAACGCTACCTGTACTAGATGCACCTGCTCCTTGTCGTTTCTATCTCTGACTTTATGTTCTCTACAAGAGTTTCTGTTTTTTTTGCTGGTTCTTCAAATGTTCAATAAAAACATGTATGCTAATTCATAACGAAGAAAGCTTTGTAACTATCCCCACTATAAGACTGTCATTTCCACAATACCCCCCTCCCCCGAGGGGGTATTGTGCACTGTTGAAAAGTCTCTGGAGGTCCCTGTATTAAGCATGTAAACCTGTGACACAAAAATCACAAAACTCCGACCACCACGGACTGTTATTCCTTTGTGGTGATGAAGGAAAACGCTGGGCTGGCGTATAAAAGGGCATTTATTCCCTTCAAGGACCTGAAGCTCCATAAAGCACCCCTCCAATAGTCAAACCCATCTGTTCTCTGATTGGATAGTTAAATTTGTGATTGAGCCGACATTGGCCAATCAGATGAAAGGAAGAAAAATAGGGTCAAAATTCGTACTTGTAACTTGAAACTTGAGTGCAGAGTTTCAGAGGTATTGGGTAAGTCCACACACAAATTCTTTTTACACATACAAATCCTGATTTACAAGTACAAAATATTTATGACCACAATTTGAGCCCATATAGTACCTTGGGTTTAATATCGGCACATGCACATATGACAAAATAACCAGTTTCTCTCATTACATTTCAAACAGGACAGTGGTAAAAACAGCAGGCTACGGACAATGTTAAGTTTTAGATTTTAAATAGGCTGTATACATTTAAATGGGAGCAACAGGACGGTCAAATATCGCTGATTTTACTACAGAGCAGGATGGATTGTAGGGTAGCAAACATAGTCGGGAAACACGTTTTCAACACTGCAGGTTACCTGGGTGTAATGTTTTTCAGCTAAAAAGAAACATGGCCTGACTCCTACCTAACTATATAAAGAGTAACTGAAGGTTAAATGCAGCTAATATGTCCTGTTTTAAGGCAGGCGCTTCCGCCTCCGCTCCGCTGCGTCTCAGCCACCATCTCTCTGGCAGCAACGGAGGTAGAGCCAGAGTAGGGGAGAGCCGAGCTGGAACAAAGGGGGGAGGGGTTATCTATACTTTTGTTGTTAAAATGTTCCATCTCAATTACGTACTGTATGCTTTTTATATTTTTAGTAGTGTGTCCCACAAACAGCACATATTGTCAAAAAAAGTAAGAAATCTTGGGGGATGGGCTAAAATCGCCCCTGCCCGCGACCTGTCCAGGGTGTACCCTGCCTCTTGTCCTACAGTAGCTGGGATAGTCTGACAAGCAGAAACGGATAACTCGCTAAGCTGTCCTCTTCATGATTGGCTCTCATCTTATCTAAAGAGCAGAAATTTTTATGTTTCAGTTACTATCTTTAGATCTGCAAAAATAAAAGGGTCTGTTTTTGGTCTATCACTCTTTAAACTTTACATGCTGTCACTTAGTACTAATCATAATATCATATCACTAATCATAAGAATCATAACATAGCCTACCATTCTTATGCAGATGATACACAGTTGTACTCATCACTTTCCTCTGCTGATCCAACAAGAAACGAGAATGGAAATGAGCTAATTAAACTAATGACATTAGCAGTTAATTGTCTGCAAACTTTTTAGAACTAAATAGAGACGAGACAAAAATATTTGTTGTTGGTTCAAAAAGTCAGGGAGAGAAAATTTGTTTATTTCTCTGAAACACTGCGAGCAAGTCAGGAACCTTGGTATCACTCTGGACAGTGATCTCAGTTTTGATAAGCACATCAATAAGGTTTTTAGAACTGCTTTCCATAACTTAAAAAAATATAAAAATATCTAAGGTTGGAAACTTCAATTTCAAACTGACTGAGAAATTGGTCCATGCATTCATACAATGTTATATTATAGTAATTCTTTGCATGTCAGATAATCCAAAATCCTCAGTAGGAAAACTTCAGTTTATTCAAAATGCAGCAGACTCATTACAAGTACGCAGAAATGTCATCACATTACCCAAGTACTTAAGGCACAGTACATATCTTACTTGGTCACCGTTTACATCTCAGACCTTTCAGATCATTGGTTACAGTTTTTTATAACCGGGTGTGCTGATGGTGCTTGCAGTAACAGTGGTTCTGGTCTTTGGAAGTTTCTTGAAATTGATTACATCTGCGCATACATTTTAAAACAGACTCAAAACAAGTTTATTTGCACTTGCATTTGTCTAAACTCAGTAGGTGTTTTTTCTCATTTTATTTTGTTTTGCTTTGTTTTATTATATTTTGGTGTTTTCACTGTCCTAAATGGTAAATGGCCTGTATTTGTATAGCGCTTTTACTTAGTCCCTATGGCGCTTTACACATTCAGTCATTCACCCATTCACACACACATTCACACACTGGTGATGGCAAGCTACATTGTAGCCACAGCCACCCTGGGGCGCACTGACAGAGGCGAGGCTGCCGGACACTGGCGCCACCGGGCCCTCTGACCACCACCAGTAGGCAATGTCCTAAGGCATTCTATACCTACACAGCTTTTTATGTCTTTATCTTCTGTGTTAAGCACACCGAATTTCCATAAATTGACATGTAACATATCAATAATTTTTCCATTGACATCCTGTGAACTGCGAGGAAACTTTTGTAGAATGGTGAGTGGTACACGTGCCTGTGTTGCTTTTTTTTCACTGTTTGGTCAAGTTTGTGGTCATAGTGTCCCAGAACCTTTAAAGATGCAAATTTGCAATAGGTTCATTAGAGTTCTCGGTGGAAAATCACACATGATTTCTTGTTCGACAGTACAACATTTGCATTTGACAGGTCAATCGGGATGTTGCTGTTGTAAACTTAAGAAGAGGGAGGAAAATATGCAAACTGTAGCAGATATGGTCCAGCACTGGAGGCTGATGTATGCTGAACATACAGACTCTTCAAGGACTATGAAATCTATCTATTTAACACTTGGCTTCTATCATGGCCCCGAGTTTGTAACCCAGCGTTTTGTTGTGGTTTCTTTCCTTTGCATTTGTGTGGTTTAGCCTCGAGTTTAGTTTTTTCAGATGTCTCTGAGTTTATCAGTATTTCTAGTTTGTGTCATCTCTGCATCTTGTCCTTAGCTGTCAGCTTCTTGCTTACTTACCCGGTCCAGCAGGGTTGGGTTCTGCTATAACATTGAAGGAAAGAGTTAAACAAACAATTGGAAGTACAGTACAGAATTTTTAAGTCAACTTGAAGTTAACTTTTAAAAACCAACCTATGAAAGCTCATAGAGAAACATTCATTTGTAATTTAAAACAGAACAGCAAAACTCACTTTTGTCATTAAGTTATATGTGAAAACAGTTATGGTGTTTTCCTCAAAGTCATTTAACTGTTTAGTTATAACAACTTGTCAAATGCATAGGTCAGAACTCCACACACAAACAATTATGAAACATTAAAAGTCAGTTAAATCACCTTTCTGTGATTCTTTCCTGAGTATAGCATTGCCTGCATTAGGTGACAAGGCTCTGGTTTGGGAAATTTAGAGATCTAGGGACTACAAGGCATCTGTCCAAAATAGGTCTCCAACCTGGCTTACTGTGATCTACTAATTGTGATGGCCAAAGCATGACAAGGAGAAAAAAGAGATGACAACATTGATTGTTTAACAGGGAAAAGTTTGAATGTTTGAGGATTTGAGGCCCAGACTGAACGTGAATGTTCATAAAAATAAAAATGAAATAAGAATCTTCACTGTGGCCAACGTAGGAGCAGGGCTGGACTGGGACAAAAAATCGGCACGGGTATTTTGACTAGAGACCGGCCCACCATTATAGGAAAAGCCATAAAGCCTTTCAATGAAAACAAACGCTGACAGTGATGTACACTGTCTTGTTGGTATATGTACGATTTCTATGCATTTTACATCAGATAAAAACTTTGGTTGTAAGATTCAGATAATTATTTATTAAAAGCTAGACATTTTAAATGAGAATAAGAAAGAAAAGTATATCTTTGTGTCCCCCTTTCCCTGTTAATGCCCTACCTGGCCCCCTGGCATAACTTTGCTAGACCCGCCCCTGCACAGTTACCAGCTGTCAGCTACTTAGAAAAGGATCCTGGTGCTATTTCTGTAATGATTCAAAAAGGACATCTCCTGGTTTCATCTTCATGTTTCCCTCTCACCAGATATCCAAACCGATATCATGACCAGCAGCTTTTACGGCTGTGGCTCCAGCAAACATCAGCTGATACTAGAAATTAATATTAAATACATTGTAACAACAGCTTATTAAGCTTAAATGCCCTGCTGTTGTTTGACGCGATATCCGCTGGTTTCTTCTTTCTGGTGCAAAGTGAGCGATAAAGAAACGAGAGAGACGGGACTTGTAACAGAAAGCCGATCCGGGGGGGGTGAGAGAAGAAGAAGCAGCTGACAGCGTAAAGACAGAATAACTCCAGCGTTGTGTCTTTTTCCATTCTAGCTGAAGTACGGGACAAATCCTGTTCCTTTTCACCTCAATACAGATGTATTGTAACAGGTCCAGCCCACAGTCGATCATGACCAATTGGCCAATCCAACACCTTACATTGTTTGTACTGTTACAAAAAACAAAGACACAAAAAACAACAACAACAACAAAAAAAACCCATCAGCCCATAAAAACAAAAAATCACCATCGGCCAAGGCCAGTCCAGCTGTGCGTGGGAGAGTGTGTTGTTTACCAGTTGGAATGGCAGTGGGTGAAATCCCTAAACTTGTTAAAGTATCCTTGGCAGGATACTGAACTTTAAGTTGTAAATATTTGCAAACATACTTATGTATAGATAAAAGTGATACATGAATGTGAGTGTGATTTAGTGAATGAGACTTGTGGTAGGAAGCACTTTGAGCTAGCGCGCAAGCAAGTAAAAAGGTGTTAAAGCTGCATTTGACACAGTGGATCACGATTTGTTGATCTCCCGCTTGCAGCACTGTGTGAGAATTTCTGGTTTGGCACTTTTGTGGTTAAAGTCCTATCTCTTAAATAGGACCTTTTGTGTTAAGTTGGGGTTGGCTTCATCCTCTGTGGCCCCTCTGCTTTGGGGTGTGCCACAGGGATCTATTCTTGGGCCGTTATTGTTTTCACTGTACCTTTTGCCTCTTGGCACGATTTTCCGGAAACATGGAGTGCCTTTCCATCTATGACTGCCAGCTTTACTTACCTTTTAGTCTTTCTGATAGTCTCCCAACTCGACCGCTGCTTGACTGCCTTACTGATGTCAAAGCATGGATGGCAAAAAACTTTTTAAATTTTAATGATCGGAAGACTGAAGCAATTATATTTGGCCCAAATCGTTCTTCTCATACTCCGGATGTTGATCTTGCAGCTTTAACTTCCCAACTAAAGAGTTCGATCACAAATCTTGGAGTTAAAATTGATTCTGCACTTACCTTTAATGACCATGTAAACGGGGTGGTAAAATCAGCATTTTATCACCTCAGACGTTAATCAAAGGTTAAGCCCTTTCTTTCCAAGCGTGACTTGGAAAGTGTTATTCATGCCTTTATTACCTCACGTTTAGATTATTGTAATTCTCTTTTAATAGGGGTTGGGCAGGGCACTCTGTCACACTTGCAATTAGTGCAAAATGCTGCGGCATGATTTTTAACTGGCAGAAAAAAATTTGATCACATCACTCCGATATTGGCCTCTCTACACTGGCTTCCAATTGAATTTAGGATCCGTTTTAAAGTCCTTTTATTGGTTTTTAAATCTCTAAATGGTCTGGCACCTGTTTATTTGTCTGACTTGTTGAAGCCCCACATCCCCACTCGTTCCCTTCGGTCAGCTGAGCAGTTGCTGCTTTCTGTCCCAAAGTCACGGCTGAAACTTAGAGGAGACCGAGCTTTCTCTGTTGCAGCGCCGATGCTTTGGAATAACCTTCCTCTCCATATTAGACAGGCTACATCAGTGCCAGTTTTTAAGTCTTTACTAAAAACCTATTTTTATTCCTTGGCTTTTAACTCTGTGGGTAACTGATTTTATTTTATTTTATTTTATTTTATTTTATTTTATTTTTATTACTATGTGCATATTAGTATTGTACAGCACTTTGGTCTACCAGGTGTGTTTTTAAAGTGCTATATAAATAAATGATGATGATGATGATGATAAATAAGTACTACGGTAATTATTTTACTTTTTTTTTTTTTACTTATGCAGTTTTTCATTTCTTCTAGGATACAGATACCGCTCACATTTATTTTCAAACTGTATTTTTCTCTCTCTTTTTTTAATGTTTACATAGATTTTAAAAAGAGGTGATAGTCTTTCATTTGTTTTGTTTTCCTGCCAGGAAAAAACATGCAAATTCATCTACATGAAACTCGACACCTCTGAAAGTTTCTCAAACTGTCTGGTAAGCCCTTGCTACTTCCGCATTATTATTATGTGCCTTCTGCTAGATATCAATCAACAAACTTTCCACACTCATATGTGACTTCATGACATGAGGTGCAAACAGAGGTTTTTTTGTTTGTCTCGTGAATGAGTCTGTGATGGATTTAAATTCATTAGTTGTACAGAGGAAGCAATTCTTCCAGGAAAGAAGGGGGATTTCCTCCTGTCTGATTTCACATGACTCCCTCTCTGATGAATTATTTTTTATCCTTGATAGCAATGAAAATAAATAAAAGTTCTTCCCCAATTCTGCACCGAAAATATGTTGGATGTTGGATTTACTTAATTCAGTAGTGCACATTGGTTGAACACAGACGTTTTGCTTTTGCAGCAACTTAAACAACTGAGTTAAATAAACCTTGTCAGGTGCTGGGTCTGAGACCCAGTGTTTTGTGTTTTGTGTTATTATTAATTGTTGATTTCATCTCAGTTTATCACTGCTAGCGTTTTTGTTTCTGTGGTTTGGTTTTCTCAGTTTAGGTTTTAGTTTAGTTCTCGCTCCTATTCGCCTTACCTTGTTTTGTGTTCATGTTTTTTTTCAGCCAAATAAATGGGCCCGTTCCATAAATATACCGGTGTGTCCCACATCAGGCCATTGTATTAAATACACCCAAGATGCTTAGACAAATCCAAGAGATGGCCAGTCTCTATTTTTCAGTGTGTTTTAATGGCTACAACAACAGTCTAGATTTAAAAAACAATTAAATCAGAAACTTACTTTGACAACTCAGTGATCAGTGAGAGTTGACTCTGTAGGTGATAGTGGATCCTGTTCCATTTTGACTTTTAAATGAGCCACTAAGTACTACTCTTTTAGAGCAAAAACTCTAGTTTTGACTATAGTTGTGGTTAGAACTCTCCATGCACTGGTCATGGACATGAATGACATGGTAATTTGTGGCTTTTAATATATTTCTTTGAACTTTTCTTCTTTCAGGGTGCAATGATGGCATACATCTTTATTTTGGATTTACATGACTGAATTTATTTTGGATTGGCTCTAACACACACAGGGTCAAAAGTATACATGCAGCCTCAGATATATACATGCAAATACGTACAGACACCCCAAGAAATATTTTGCTGGCTAGCTCAACCAGAGTTTTTTTGCTATCCATCAACCATCTTTTGCCATAATTCTGGCTGAATATTTGACTGCTCTTCTTGGTAGAAATTCTGCTTCTTTTAAAAGTTCCTTTAAATTGTGCAGTCCACACATTTTCAATGTGGTTAAGCTTGAGATGTTGGGAAGGTCTTTTCCAGAAACTTAATGTTTCTGATTCTGGGATCATTGTCCTGCTAGAACACCCAATTCCGTACAATTTTCAACCGTCTAGCTGTTGGTTTGAAGTGAAGTTGAAGAATTGGAAGTAGTCCTTCTTCATTATACAGTGGCTTGCAAAAGTATTCGGCCCCCTTGAACTTTTCCACATTTTGTCACATTACAGCCACAAACATGAATCAATGTTATTGGAATTCCACGTGAAAGACCAATACAAAGTGGTGTACACGTGAGAAGTGGACCAAAAATCATACATGATTCCAAACATTTTTTACAAATAAATAACTGAAAAGTGGGGTGTGCGTAATTATTCAGCCCCCTGAGTCAATACTTTGTAGAACCACCTTTTGCTGCGATTACAGCTGCCAGTCTTTTAGGGTATGTCTCTACCAGCTTTGCACATCTAGAGACTGAAATTCTTGCCAATTCTTCTTTGCAAAACAGCTCCAGCTCAGTCAGATTAGATGGACAGCATTTGCCACTGTATATCCAGTACTACTTGGTTGAGCTGATGGTCTTGGAATTTGCAATAGTTTGGAATTGGCTACAACAGACATTTCCAATCTGTAAATCCTGAATTCTCCTTCTTAGATCTTCACTGAGTTCCACTGTTCTGAGTACTTTATCCAGCGAGCGTTGTCAAGCAATCTTTTTTATGCCGCAAAGAGAAACTACTAGATATACTCAATCATGACCTCTAACAAGAAATTAAGAGGCTTTAATTTTAAGTGGACCACATGAGTGTAAAAAACATTTAACTACCCATCAATCCCTGAAATATCTTATATCTAAAATGGAATTTCAACAACACATCTCAGCTTTTCTACATGATAAGTACACAAAATTACAGAAAATGTTCTGGCAGCCACTGTGCAGACTGCCCCATATTTATAAAACAGAACATTTTCATTAATGAATAAAAATGTTCTCATTATTTTCCTTCTTATTTAATTAAATCCACACCAACATCTGATTACCGGCTGAAGAAAGTGTTTGTGGAAAATTCTGTCTCAGGAATATAGATAAGATAAGATGACCTTTATTAGTCCCACAGGTGGGAAATTTGTTTCGTTACAGCAAAAGTGCAAAGTTATATATATCCTGTCCTGTTATTTTGTATTTGTGTGTATATGCTATATATTTTATATTAAACTGTGTGTTTATACAGGAAAATTTTGCTGTCCTCTTTTTGTTGCTCATGTTAGTTCTGTGGTCAGTGAGAGGAAAGCCAAATTAGGACACATGAGCCTGTGGGTGGGGTGGAGCAAGTTTTCAGTATTTAATATCTGAAGTCAAATTAAAACAGGTGTAGCTAAGCATGGCTGTCCAACAGTTTGTCTACTGTGTCTCTGTGATGACCATTCTCTTATATAAAGGTGAGAAAGTCTGATTTTTATTTGGAGTACACATTTTCTTGTTACCTAGCTCTTTACAACTACTGTAAATTATTTTTAAAAATCTATCTGGATACTGTGAAATAACCGGAGGTTAAGTAGAAGTATACTTGTGTTAAAAAATGTACTCAGAGTAAGAAAGTAAAAAAGTAGCTCATTGAAGGACAATTATACTAACCACTTTCAGGCACAGGTAACTGAACCTTCTGATATTTTAATATAATACAAAAATACGAATATTATTCAAATCTAAATTTGAATTCTAATGAATGCACTCAGCTCGAATCTGTTTTTTAGGACACAAGCAGTGAAAGATTATTTAAAAAAATAAATAATACATCTTAGAGGGTGAGTTTGCCTCCACACCCGGAAAAAGTGTAAAACAGGGGTTTAAGAGGGATTCAGCAGGTGGGGGAACACTAAGATTCGTTAGGGGAAAAATACTAATAACTACCAATCATTGCTAGAGCTCCACTAGGCTTTTCTTATCACACAAGCTGTGATCAGCTCAACTGCTGCTCTGCTGATTTACAGAACTGAATTCAACAAAATGTGGCAGTTTCACAGTGATCCTGGCTGATTTCCATTTCCTACACTAGCAGTGCACTGTATGTTGTCTTTAAACTAGACTATATAAAGTTAGTATAATGATTGAATTCAGTGAATGAATATGTGTCATCAACTTAAATGTAAAGTCTTCTCTGCTACACTTGATGTAATCCAACACTGATGACTAAAGCCACAGTCCAACACAGAGCTTTACTGGGAGGTCGCCACATTAATGCAAACTAACCTGTTTATCCTGGAAAGAAATACCCAGAATTTTCATACAACATTTGAATAACAGAAAATGAGTATATTTAGGTTGTTTTGCAGGATGTTTCACAAAATGAAAATATGTAATTCATCAAACACATCATATACAGATCCAATATTTGATTTAAAATTATGACTTTATATATATATATATAAGTATCACTGAGAAGTCCTTCCCTTTAAATCTAACCTCTCTTCTTCCTCTCCTGTCCTGTGTTCTTGCATCTTTCTCCATCTCTGAGTGAAGTTAGCTCTTTCTTTTCTCTCCCTGTGAAATACAGCAGCTGGACCTAAGGTGGCAACACACTGCGAGGCAAACTGTGATTGCTGATGTTTGTTAAGCTGATAGAAATGTTGTAGAAACTTTATGTCGTGTAGAAGTGTTAGTCCCTTTATGCTCATTCCTCTTCTGTACTAGCTAGTTGCTGACTACAACTTATGGACACCTGCACTCCTTCCAGCCCACTTTAATCGTCGAGTATGTGCGCTACAAATGATACAGTTTTGAAAATGTAAGGAGGAGAAAGTACAGTACATATATTTGTTTTAAAATAAAGAGAGTAAAAGTAAAAAAGTGGTCAGAAAAATGAATGCTAAAGTAAATTACAAATGTCTGAAAATTCTACTTAAGTACATTAATGAAGTATTTGTACTTTGTTGCCTCCCACTTCTGGAAATAACCCCGTTGGCATTCTGCCTCTAGATTACTTCAAGATGGGAGAGTTAAAATGAATTAAAGTAGAGCCATAATGGAAAATTCTCCTGACTAGAGCTACATGCTAGGTGAAGATAGCATTACATTTGATTTTATAATGTAATCAAAAGAGAATCAGTGAGTAGATTGTTGTGATCAACACTATATTACTTGAAACTGATTAGTATACTGTTATTTGCTAATGTTCAGTTTTTTTTAACTTGCTATTTGATAAGCAAGCCAGTAAAAATGATTTATAATTTTTTACATTCAGATTTTTGACATAGCGTCACTACAACCTGGACTGGGTTTGTCCAAAATGTTTGTTCAGCCATTCTTTAAGTTCAAAGAAATAATCTTATACGTGGGTGGTCTCAGAATCTCATCTCTGCTTTCTGCGGATGATGTGGTTCTGTTGGCTTCATCGGGTGATGGCCTCCAGCATGCATTAGAATGGTTCGTAGCCGAGTGTGAAGCGGTGGGAATGAGAATCAGCACCTCCAAATCTGAGGCCATGGTTCTCAGCCAGAAAAGGGTGGAGTACCGACTCCGAGTCAGGGATGAGTTCCTGCCCAAAGTGGAGCAGTTTAAGTATCTCGGGGTCTTGTTCACGAGTGACAGGAGAAGGTAGCCGGAGATCGACAGACGGATTGGTGCTGCGGCTGCAGTGATGTGGACGCTGTACCAGTCTTTTGTGGTGAAGAGAGAGCTGAGTGTAAAAGCGAAGCTCTCAATTTACCAGTAGATCTACGTCCCTACCCTCACCTATGGTCACGAGCTGTGGGTAGTGACCGAAAGAACGAGATCGCGGATACAAGCAGCAGAAATGGGCTTCCTCTGAAGGGTGGCTGGCCTCTCCCTTAGAGATAGGGTGAGGTTTGGCCATCCAGGAGGGAGCCATCGAAAGGAGACAGTTAAGGTGATTTGGGCATCTGGCAAAGATGCCTCCTGGGCGCCTCCTGGGTGAGGTGTCCTGGGCATGTCCCAGCGGGAGGAGGCCCCGGGGCAGACCCAGGACACGCTGGAGAGATTATATCTCTCGGTTGGCCTGGGAATGCCTTGGTGTTCCCCCGGACAAGCTGGAGGAGGTGGCTGGGGAGAGGGAGGTCTGGGCTTCTCTGCTGAGGCTGCTGCCCCCGCAACCCGGCCCCGGATAAGCGGAAAAAGATGAATAGATGGATGGGTGGGTGGGACTAGGCCCTGGTTGAACTTTCACATATTTCCTTTCTCTCTGCCACATGTTGAGAAATGTGAATCATAATGTGCAACACACTGTTTTAACCTGTTTATTTTTGTGATCCACTTTTCAGGTGCACATTCACAGATATCCGGTAAGAATCCAAGAACAACTTTGCAAAGTTCAAGTTCAAATGACTGACATGTGTATGTTACCTGACAAGCTAATAGAGCTGGGCGATAAAACGATAACGATATGTATTGCGAAATAACTTTTTCTCGATGGAAAAATTAAACTATTGCGATAGGCCTCATCTCTCTTGTCCTCTTAAAAAAAGAAAAAAAGAACAGCCAATCCAAATTAAGTAGCGCAGAGCTGAACCAATCACAGCCGCAGCGTCACGTCACGTGACTTGTTACGTACAGTACAAGCGCCAAGGCGCACATGTGTATTTGTTTTTGCAGCCGGGCTGCCCAGGTAATGAAGGAAATGAGTTTGCCGACTAGAGAAAAATCAACCGAGAGCGTGAGCGAAGGTTACCGAAGAAAAAACAAATCTTACAAATATAGTTATTTGGCTTATATCGTGATATATATCGTTATCGCCTGAAATGAAAAAAACATATCATGATATGAAAAAATCTTATATCGCCCAGCTCTACAAGCTAACAAAAGAAGTACCATGGACCACTTTCTACTCTATCATCATCAACAACAAAACTGTATATTACAACAATATCCTACCATAGAATTACTATTAAGAAACATTTTCACAAGGCTTGGCAGAAGATTGCTCAGTATAGACTAACTTGCAGATCACTGACTGGGATTTGTAAACCTGCAAAGCAGCCAAAGCAGCTACTATATTGTAGGAACTTACAGGATTACAGATTACCATGTTAAACACTTTGTAAGAATTTTTGACCTCAAAGATGATTTTTACTACATGATTTAACAGCATAATTAAGATGGGTGATGGAAGCATTAAAAATACTGGATGTTTTATTCACAATGTGTATACTCTGTATTTTGTTTTCAGGTGTGTCCATCAGATTAGCTGGGTCTGGATCAACTCGATGCTCTGGCAGAGTTGAAATTTATTACAATAACAGCTGGGGAACAGTCTGTGATGATGGCTGGGACTTAAATGATGCTGAGGTGGTTTGCAGACAGTTAAACTGTGGAACGACAATGGAGGCTCCTCAATCAGCACGCTTTGGTGCAGGAACTGGACAGATTTGGCTTGATAATGTGACCTGTTTAGGAAATGAAAGTTCTCTAACTGACTGTCAGCACAGTGGATGGGGAATAAACAGCTGTGGACATGGTCAGGATGCTGGTGTCATCTGTTCAGGTGAGACATTTTTTTTTACTCCTGAAGACATTGCCACCATATCTGATTTTGTGTATAATCCATGATTTACAGAAATAAAAAAATTAAAACACATTTCATCTCTGCATCATAGATCTGATCCGATTAGCTGGGTCTGGATCAACTCGATGCTCTGGAAGACTTGAAATTTATTACAATAACATCTGGGGAACAGTCTGTGGTGATGGCTGGGACTTAAATGATGCTGAAGTGGTTTGCAAACAGATAAACTGTGGGTCGGCACTAAAGGCTCTGCGATCAGCTCCTTTTGGTGCAGGAACTGGACAGATTTGGCTTGATAATGTGGCCTGTTCAGGAAGTGAAAATTCTCTAACTGAGTGTCAGCATCTTGGATTTGGAGTGCACAACTGTCAACATGGTCAGGATGCTGGTGTCATTTGTTCAGGTAAGAAAAAAATTCAGTGCTAAAAACATTGCAGATCAGTCTGTTTTAATGTGAAATACATAATTTTTTAAGAAACATGTTAAAATAGAAATCATTTCTTCTCCCTGATAGATTTGATTAGATTAGCTGGCTCTGGATCGACTCGATGTTCTGGAAGAGTTGAATTTTATCACAATAACATCTGGGGAACAGTCTGTGATGATGGCTGGGACTTAAACGATGCTCAGGTGGTTTGCAGACAGTTAAACTGTGGGACGGCACTACAGGCTCCTCAATCAGCTCACTTTGGTGCAGGAACTGGACAGATTTGGCTTGATAATGTGACCTGTTCAGGAAATGAAGAATCTTTAACTGAATGTCAACACAGTGGATTTGGATCAAACAGCTGTGGACATGGCCAGGATGCTGGTGTCATTTGTTCAGGTAACAAATCTTTTTCAGTATTGAAGACATTGGAGATAAGTCTGTTCTAATGTGATATACATGATTTTTTTAAGGAACAGACTAAAATAGTAATCATTTATTTTTCCTGATAGGTCCAATCAGATTAACTGGAGCTGGATCAACTCGATGTTCTGGCAGAGTTGAAGTTTATCACAATAACAGCTGGGGAACAGTGTGTGGTGATGGCTGGGACTTAAATGATGCTGAGGTGGTTTGCAGACAGATAAATTGTGGGACGGCACTACAGGCTCCTCAATCAGCTCACTTTGGTGAAGGAACTGGACAGATTTGGCTCAGTGATGTGACCTGTTCAGTTAGAGAAAGTTCTCTAACTGAGTGCCAACATCTTGGATTTGGATCACACAACTGCACCCATCATCAGGATGCTGGTGTCATCTGTTCAGGTAAAAAAAAATTACATAATGAATAGACATAAGGTCAGTCTGCTACTGTGCATCATACATTAAATCTGTTTGTAATGCAGACAAAATATTAAAATGTTGTATGTTTCTTTTGCTTGATAGATCTGATCAGATTAGCTGGATCTGGATCAACTCGATGTTCTGGAAGAGTTGAAATTTTTTACAATAACATCTGGGGAAGAGTCTATGATAATGGCTGGGACTTAAATGATGCTGAGGTAGTTTGCAGAGAGTTAAACTGTGGGACAGCAATAGAAGCTCCTCGATCATCTTACTTTGGTGCAGGAAGTGTACAGATTTGGCTTGACAATATTGTCTGTTCAGGAAATGAAACTTCTTTAACTCAGTGTCTTCACAGTGGATGGGGAAACTACTACCCGTATAATTATTATTATAAAAAATATTATTATAATAATTATTATTATGGTCACGACGCTGGTGTCATATGTCGAGGTAAGAAAATATGTTAAATAGTGAAGACAGCATAGGTCAGTCTGTGCCATACAGGATTTCTTTTTTGTCAGGTCAGGAAAGTAAAAATATTCTTCATGTCAGATCTGATCAGATTGACTGGAGCTGGATCGACTCGATGTTCTGGAAGAGTTGAAATATTTCACAATAACAGCTGGGGAACAGTCTGTGTTGATGGCTGGGACTTAAATGATGCTGAGGTGGTTTGCAGACAGTTGTATTGTGGACCGGCACTAAAGGCTCCTCGGTCAGCTCATTTTGGTGCAGGAACTGGACAGATTTGGTTTGATAATGTGACATGTTCAGGAAATGAAAATTCTCTAACTGACTGTCAGCACAGTGGGTTTGGCTCAAACAGATGTGGACATGGTCAGGATGCTGGTGTGATCTGTTCAGGTGAGAAAAAAATCAGATAATAAAGACATTGAAATGTAATCTGTCCTTGTGTCTCATGCAATTAAGAAAAATCAAAATCTATATATCAGGAACAAATTCATATATTGATAATGTCTTATGTCTCATAGGTCTGATCAGATTGACTGGAACTGGATCAACTCGATGTTCTGGAAGAGTTGAAATTTATCACAATAACATCTGGGGAAGAGTCTGTGATAATGGCTGGGACTTAAATGATGCTGCGGTAGTTTGCAGAGAGTTAAACTGTGGGACAGCAATAGGAGCTCCTCGATCATCTTACTTTGGTGCAGGAACTGGACAGATTTGGCTTGACAATATTGTCTGTTCAGGAAATGAAACTTCTTTAACTCAGTGTCTTCACAGTGGATGGGGAAACTACTACCCGTATGATTATTATTATAAAAAATATTATTATAATAAATATTATTATAATAAATATTATTATGGTCACGACGCTGGTGTCATATGTCAAGGTAAGAAAATATGTTAAATAGTGAAGACAGCATAGGTCAGTCTGTGCCATACAGGATTTCTATTTTGTCAGGTCAGGAAAGTAAAAATATTCTTCATGTCAGATCTGATCAGATTGACTGGATCTGGATCGACTCGATGTTCTGGAAGAGTTGAAGTTTATTACAATAACAGCTGGGGAACAGTCTGTGTTGATGGCTGGGACTTAAATGATGCTGAGGTGGTTTGCAGACAGTTAAACTGTGGGTCGGCACTAAAGGCTTCTCAATCGGCTCAGTTTGGTCCAGGAACTGGACAGATTTGGCTTGATAATGTGACCTGTTCAGGAAATGAAAGTTTTCTAACTGACTGTAAACACAGTGGATTTGGAATAAAAAAATGTGAACGTGGTCAGAACGCTACTGTCATCTGTTCAGGTGAGCAAAATTTTGGATCATCCACAGAATGTTAAAAATGGTAATTATAACTATTTCATTGCTTCATCATATATCTCAGTGGGAAAATCATTTTGTCTATAATGCACCTCTATCCACAGAGAAAGAGAAATAATACAATCAGCTTTGACGCAGACTTTACTACAGTTATGTCCAATCACCTCTCAGCTCACTTCCTTTCACATCCCATCGGGTCATCATTACAATCAGTTACACTGTAATGTAGTTGTTCAGTAAGTTGTACAGAACAAGAACATGCTGCCAGTTTGACTTAAAAATCAGTGCAAACCAGTTTTGAACCTGAGACACCCACATAAACAAACACGTCTCTTAGAAATATTGAGAATGTTGGTTGTGACTGTAATTATATAAACTGTATAGATATGAACTAAAATCAAAGAGGAATTTATGATCTCACCAGCTTCACGGAAAAAGTTCTCGGTGAAACTGAATCTGACTGATGTCAGCTCCCAAGTGGACATGACAGACCCCGTTGTGAGGGACAAAATCTTGAAATGGGTAATGTAGAATTCTTAAATGCAAAGTAAAGTTTCATCTTCATGATGTTTGTATTTGTTGATGGAGATTTCTCTGTACTGTTCAAGTAAGGTAATTTACTTACCTAATTCCCAGACAGACATGCTTATTTCTCTAAACAATGAAATTTTTAAACACACAGCTTATTTTTACACTGAGACAACTTTATAATCTTTACCCAGAGAATCTGTCATATAAAATACAGTGCAACAATTAAATCCTCTTTTCTGTTACACAGGTTGAAGAGAAGTTGGGAGGTACATCTGATGATGTAAAAGTGAGCTGGCAGAAGCTTCCAGAAAAGAAAAAGCTCAAAAAGCAAGAGAAGTGTCCTCCGTAATTCAGTCTGTTTGTTTCCAACGTATAAAAACTGTATAAAAGAGACCTAATGTTATATAAAACCTTTAAAAAGCATGTTATTGATTAGTTCTGTATTTGGATAAAGTAAATCTTTTTCTGCTTGTTTTGTGTTGTGCTGCATTTAGTTGTTAGCCAAATGTAACCTGTTAAAGAGTGCTAACTTTAATGGGTTTAACAACTATTTTCTGTGATGAATTTTCAACAGTGATGAGTTCTGTTTAGAAATGTAACCATCAAATTTAGATTTTACTTGACTTTATAACTGAAGTCTTCATATTAGACACAGCAGCATGATTATTCTGGTAGGACCCATTTCAATATAAACCTGTATATTAATTCAAGAAGCATCAAATTATTTTGTCTTTTTTAAGGAAGAAAGCTTTTGACATTTTTATAAAACCAATACTTAAATAGGACACACATAGCAGGAGGCCTTTGGCTTCTTCAAAAATGTGTTTAAGTGATATAATCATTTCTCTTCCCTTTTTGTTTGTTATTTATGAGAGTGCGTAGTTCTGCTTTGTTTTTTGCCCTTATTTTACTTACTGTTGGATTCTATAACGATCAATTATTAATTATTGTGAATACTTATAAATTATGTATTGTACTGCATTTTATGTAATATTAAAGATTGATTAATTGATTGACTGACTATTTTATTTTGAGCTTGTAAATACAAATGTCTTAACAAAATACAGTGTAAACAGAAAACAAAGTTAAACAAATACAGTTGCCACAAATATCTTTAAACATTCTTAAAAAGCAGTAGGATGAAGTTTACAATTGTTCTGCCCCTTTAATTATTTACAAATCATGTTTCTCAGTGTCACATTTAACATTTATATAACTATATACAAGTCAACACACACAACTAGTGCTGTAAGAATATGTGCATTAGTGCATAAAATCTGATATTGTGAATATTTCTCATGGTTCTTTTTTGCAATAAATACAGTGGCTGTCAGGAGCTATAGTATTTACCCAGACCTCCACAGAGGAACTTGGATACAGTAACACCAAAGAACAGTAAAGAATGAAAAATGATTTTTAATTTATCCTATGCTTTGCTTGAGCAAAACTCAAATGCCACAATGTGCCATGAATATGACTAAAGTGCTACCAGCAAATTTTGGTATCTATTGCCACCTGCAGGAAGCTAATTTAATGCACTCTTCAATTTGTATCTGATGTTGATTCTTTTTTTCTTACTGTGGCCTGGTCATGGGGAATGAGACTGGACACAGAAAATGCTCTTTATGTGTGTTTTTTTTTAAATTCTCGGACTGTATGCAGAAAAGCACAGTTTTATTTTTATAGTTTTGAGTTTAACTATTCCACTAGTTCGGGCTAAAACTGTCTTTCAGGGCCTGAGACAACAGTAAATATCAAAGTACACAGTAAACTCAGTCACTATAGACAATAGTAGTGACTTTGGTTTACTGCACAGCTGCTGTGCTAGGACAAATAGACACGCAGCAATCATACAGCAAGCGATCTCCCTTGCCAACCCGCTCTTCAGTCCTGCCCACGGCATGTGAACATTAAAAATACACTTGCCGCAACTTCAGAAATCTACAAAAATCATCACGAACACGAAATCATCACACAATAAGCTTAGCTTACTAGTATATATAAGCGCTATATAAATGCAATCCATTATAATTATTATTATTAATTACAGTCTATGACAACACCTGTTCTAACAAACCACTCTGGCAAAACGTCCTACCGTAAGTAGTTTATGCACATTTCTGCTGTCACAGAGTAATTCCAGCACGAATTTAACTAAGTATGACAGTTTGCCACTTAACTTTCCCCATCAGAGTATGCTTGTAGCTCATATTCATAAAGCCTGGACGGTTTGTCACTTCATTTTACCTGCAGGGGCGGATCTAGCAGGGCCGTTGCTAGCCATTTGGGTGCCCTAAGCACAAATGCTTTATGGTGCCCCCCCCCGCCACTTAAAAAAAAAAAAAAAAAACATTAATACTTTTGAATTTCTCAGTGGAATTTGTTTAATTAAATAACAACAAACATGACAGTTAAACAAATAAATAAGGTTAAAGGAGGTTAAAAATACTGTTACAAATAAATACTCAGGCCCCTTTGGAAAATTAAAATCAGAGCTGACATTAAAAGGACCTCTCCGCACAATTTCAACACGATCAGCATCTACAATGTGAGCTGGCCAAAGAGCAGGATCGGTTGAAGGGGGCACACATGTCTCCACAGTGTCACTTTCTGATAGTCTCTCAGTGACAGGACTCTCAGTGGTACTTGTGTATGGAACTGTACCTGAACTGGTGGTTGATGGTTCTTGTTCTTCTTGGCTAGGGATTGTTGCAGGGTCTACAATGGCTGGTGGTTGATGTCCAGGGATGGCACTACTACTGGATGGTTCATCCTGTCCTTGAGATCCTCCTTGAACATATTTAAGCATTGACCCTGCATACAAGAGAAAATATTCAGGGATTTTACAGAAATACAATTTTGAATCTACAGTAGGCCTACGAAAAATTGCATTATAAGACTAATAAATTAAGTAAGTCACTGGTACATTTAAAAATTACTAACTATATTTTACATGTATAGATTTTCATAATGGCAAATGGCAATATAAACATGCTGTACATAATTTGATATAAATGCGCAAGTAGGAAATCTATATTACTGGAAGATATAGGTTTCATATTACACTGTAATATGAAACCTATATCTTATTTATGCCGCATAAATAAGATATGCGTCTTTATAGATATCCTGAAATGCAGCAACATACAAAGTAATCTTGTCTAATCTGATAATAATACTTGACTGCATCACTGACCTATCCCAAAGTTAAGGTTAATCAGTAGCATGCATGACGTTAGCCAGCTAGCAACCTGAGGAGGGAAATGCTAGTCTCACGATTGCTAACGTTATCTGAAAACCGTCAATTGAGTGACCATGATGAGTTGCTTTTAGTAGTCCATTCTATATTCATATCCACAACGTAAACAAACTACCCAACATCAATCATTTGCAACATTTGTTAACACAGTATGAACACTGCTAACAGGAGCTATCACAGAGTTGACGGACATGAGCGTGCAAGCAAGGGCTACAATAATGAACTTTTTTTATTGTTATTATTTAAACATTGCCTTACCGGCAAGCGACGCCTGAGTTTCATCACGCTTCCTCTTCTTCTTTCTTTTCTCCGCTCCCGACTCCTGTTGCCGTTTCGAGGCCATGTTCAAACAGGTGTTTACCAATACCGAATTGAGGCATTATAGAACAGACCACTGGGAGTGGGGGGGGGGCACCAGGAGGAGACTGGAGACAGGGCACAAAGCAGATTCACCCCTTTTCTCGGGAAAATTGTTTTATGTTGCTTTTGTATTGTTTAACCATATTAATGCATATGATATTTATAGTATTAATATGGTTTACTTTTTTTTTTTTTACGACCCTGATTTTTTTGGTGCCCTACCGGCCATTTGGTGCCCTACGCAGTGTGCGTTATGTGCGTTTGCGGAGCTACGGCGCTGGGATCTAGAAGGGTAGCATGGGGTGGCAAGTGCCACCCTAAAATGATCCCTTGCCACCCCAAGTGCCACCCCAGTTTTGCATATGACAGTGTTGTTTATTAAAATAAGATAGCATTAACAGTTTGAGCGTAGTTACAGTCAACAGTGAATATAAATGCTAAAACTGAATATATTGCATAGTGTTTGCATATGACAGTGATACACCTCCTGCTGTCAGGCCTGCAGGTTTATCCCTGTGCTGTTCTCCTCTCTCTTTTGGTGGACAAACTTTTTTTTCACTGGCACACATCATTTGTGGGGCATCTTATTGCGACACCTGATTGTTCTCTCA
The DNA here is from genome assembly GCF_001858045.2 of Oreochromis niloticus. Lineage (NCBI taxonomy): Eukaryota > Metazoa > Chordata > Actinopteri > Cichliformes > Cichlidae > Oreochromis > Oreochromis niloticus. The sequence continues at coordinate 30,066,373 of NC_031967.2, forward strand.
TTTTGGTTTTAGTAATATTTTTAAATGGTTGTACAAAATGAAAAAAACGGCAGGTGTATTGGCTGCATTTTTAGATAAATAGTTGTATATGTTTACAAAATGTACAATTTATATTTGCATTTCAAGTTATAAAAATTTACTCAACATGTCTGTGGGTTTTTTTTACAGTAAGAAAATCCCTGAGGAAGTTATGTGGTTACAGTTACTCCAAGATAGTAACAATAGTAAATAACTAAGCTAACATCCATCCATCCATCTATCTATCTGGGGTCAGGTCGTCAGGGCAGCAGCCTGAGCAGAGAAGCCCAGACCTTCCTTTCCCTAGCCACCCCTTCAAGCTTCTCTGGGGGAATACCAAGGCATTCCCAAGCCAGCCGAGCAATATAACTAACCAAACTAAATTAAATAACTGTTAAATAAGCTATTATGTATAGATTAACTTTGGATGACATGGTAAGAGCAAAAGCTAGTGATTTAATAATAACATAATAATTTGAAAAAAACGTTACAAATTCAGTGACTGTAACTGTAGAGATATCACAATCAATTTATTTCTAAGCACATATAAAAATGACACAGATTGACCAAAGTGCTGTATAAAGTAAAAAGTAAAACTCTTCACCATTAAAAGCTAGGGAGTAAAGATGTGTTTTCATACGGGATTTAAACATGTCAAGTGTTAGAGAGACCCTAATTTGAAGAAGTAGACTGTTTCAAAGTTTAGGCACAGCAATCTCAAGGCCCGGTCTCCTCTGTGTTTTAAGCTGCTTCTAGGAAGCAGTAAAAAAATACTACTAGGATTTTAAGTTCTTTGTGTGATTTCAGATCAGTAATACTAATGCAGTATGTCAGTGAAAAAAACAACTAAATTCAGTTGAGCTGAAAGGAATGATACCAAACAAGGCAAGGGGGAAAAATGAAATGAAAATGAAACAATTTGAGGGTGAAATACAAACGTAAACGTAAAGTCAAAAATGGCCGGTTGTATTTCAGACCTCAGTGGGTTAATTACGGTGGCCCTGAAGTGCAAACCACAAAAACAAATCACAAAACGCAAAAACAAATTGAAAAGCGCAACAACAAATTGAAAAGCGCAAAAACAAATTCACTAAACGCAAAAACAAATTGAAAAACGCAAAACAAATTGAAAAGCGCAACAACAAATTGAAAAGCGCAACAACAAATTCACTAAACGCAAAAACAAATTGAAAAGCGCAAAAACAAATTGAAAAGCGCAACAACAAATTCACTAAACGCAAAAACAAATTGAAAAGCGCAACAACAAATTCACTAAACGCAAAAACAAATTGAAAAGCGCAAAACAAATTGAAAAGCGCAAAAACAAATTGAAAAGCGCAAAAACAAATTGAAAAGCGCAACAACAAATTCACTAAACGCAAAAACAAATTGAAAAGCGCAAAACAAATTGAAAAGCGCAAAAACAAATTCACTAAACGCAACAACAAATTGAAAAGCGCAACAACAAATTGAAAAGCGCAAAAACAAAAGAAGAATCACAAAAACAAATTGAGAAGCACAATTACATTAAGACAACCGGAAAGGGTAGGTACCAGTCGGCAACAGGAGACATCACTGATTGGATGTCCGCGCTGTTCATCTTTGGAACCGGAAGTTACTCTGCCTGTAGCGCATTATTTTCAAACATGAACATTAGCGGTGACCCAAACATAGCTGTCACTATTCGAGAATATTTTTGATTCAGGACATACATACGAGGTGATACTGGATATGCTCAAGTGTAATCATGACATTTCAATTAGTATGCGTACACTGAAAACACATTTAAAAGAATCTGGACTGTACAGACGAGGCAACTATTCTCCACTTCCTGAGGTGAGGCGTGCCATTTTGTCCGAGCTTCGAGGACCAGGACAATTGTTTGGATATCGGACCATGTGGCAAGTTCTCAAACAAAAACACAAGCTGCGTGTCAAGCGTGATGTAGTTATGAGGCTGTTGAGACAACTAAATCCTCAAGGAATCGCTTTGAGAACTCGAAGGAGGTTCACAAGACGCACGTATCACTCCATGGGGTCCAATTACATAATGGCATGTAGATGGCTATGATAAACTGAAACCCTGTCAGGATGTATAGATGGCTTTTCAAGAAGACTGATGTGGCTTGTGTGTGGAGCAACAAACAACAACCCGGCTGTTATAGCGCACAATTATATAAACTGTGTAAAGAGTCTCGGTGTGATACCAATGAGATTACGAACAGACTTCGGGACTGAGAATGGGACTATGGCAGCAATACAGTGTACCCTCCGTCACGCGCACACGGACTATTATGCTGGATCGTCAAGCCACAGTTACGGATCATCTACTGGGAATCAGCGCATCGAGTCATGGTGGTCTTATTTCAGAAGAGGAAGGTGGGTACATTTGTGTCTGGTAGGTGTAAGCTACAGTGAAAGCTGATCAGATTGTTGTTTTTTTACATGCATTTAAGAAAATAGAGTAGCGTCCTGCTGGACGTGTTGAAAAGTTGGATGAGATAGACGTTAACAGCCGTCACTTTATTGCAGGAACTCAAAATGGTCATTGTCAGCTGTTGTGCCGAAATGAGCATGCTTGCCTAGATTTAACGACGCCAATACAAAATGAAAAACTCAGACCAAACTCTCCACTCCTCACAATCAACACACAGAACAGAGTGAAAAGAATACAGCATTTTTAACAAGAACATTACTGCAGGGTCGCTACAATATTTATGGAAAACTAATATGCATTACTTTGTTTGACATCCATTTGTGGCATGTTTTAAATGGGACCAAAATGTAACAAACCCTATAAAATGACCAAGAACAAAGCTAAATTGATTCTTAAATATTAATTATATACCCAGGTCTCAGTTTTGGATGGACTTTTTTGGAGACCTAAGAGACTCTGGAAACTTCAATGGAAGCCACGAACGCCAATGCTTGCTGAGATTCTGCTTCACAGGGGTTCTACAGAAAGACCTGGATGAATGCAAAGACCTCTGGAACAAACACAGGATCCGGCCAAGCAGACTTGCATCGTGTCCAGGGGGGATTCCAAACAAACTCTATCTCTTGCCTCACAGGTATTTGAGTTCTTAACAAAATTAACCTTTTGCATCAAACTAAATGCAAGGTGTTGTTATTGCTTAAGTTGGTTAATATATATTCATAATTTTACACATAAGTATGATAGAGCAGTTTATAACATGTCACCGCATGCGTTGATTTATATAGTTCCATATTGTCAGCAAAAAATCCTTCACTGTTCTATTTTCATTTTGCAGATATGGTTCAAGAGACTGTGGATTTGCTGTTGAGGAGAGGGAACTGGATGTGTTTCCCGAGGAGGGGCTACTGGTTGGATTGTGTGGTGATCCAAACATTGGGGAATATTTACAACAGGCTGTACAACAAAACACACTGCAGCAGCCACAAGACTGGGAATCGACCACAGAACTGTATTTGGCCCTGAAGGACATAGCTGGGTTTTAGATACCAACTGAACTTCAGTTTGTAATGACATTTGTCAGAGTTACTCTGACAAAGACACACACGGTGTCGAAACGTTAGTTTCTTTCCTTTTTTTGCACCTAATAAAACCTTTGGACTTGAGTGCTCCAGCCCTTCTGTTTTTCCTTCATTTTTTAATGTTAGTAGTGTTTCCTTTCCCTCTTGCTAAATTGAATATAATATTGTTCATAATATACAGCAACTGGCATGGATTTAAATATTAACATTTAACCACAAGGAAACATTTAAAATTTTCTTTAATAAAACCATTTACAAATAGTGTCCAGCATTTCTGTCACTTTTCCAACATACACAATATTCAGAAAAAACAACTAAATGTTTAACAATATGGAAGTTGCTTGTCACATAAATGTGTTAAGTAGTATGCCAACGGCAGCTGAACCTAACAGGGTAACTCAGTAACTGTAACTTGATGACCTTGCTGATTTAAGAACATCCAAATCCTGGAGCATTTTGAATTCCAAAGTCCATGTTGGCCTTAAAGATGCTGTATGAGTCACAGATGGGTAGCTTCAGAGTATTTGCACAGGTGTTTGCAACTGGAAAAGGCGAAACACTTAAAAACTGGATGCGTGGTGGTGGTGTCATTCCTGCCGGTGGAACTGCCGTCAGCCCTGTGGCAAACATCATCAAATCTTCCAGACACACTGCTGTTGCCTTCTCTGAAAGAAGAAAGTAAACACTGTAGTACATTACAGAAAATTTATTTCCTCACCTCTCCTTTCATAAAACTATAAACAAATAAAAATGGTCATTCAAACCTTCACAATCAAGGAGATAATCTGCCCAAAAGCCAAGTGTTAGGACCTCCTTATGCCGCTTGTTGCTTCCTGCTGGGCTGAGATCTGGTCTGAACATGCTCTCCAGTTCTGAAGCAGTCAGGGCCTTGGCAGAGAAGCATAGGAGTGGGGCCAGCACACTGGAATTTTGTTGCAGTGCACTTAAAAAATTCAGACTTTCCAGTCCATCTTTAAATCTGCAAAGGATAGACAAATAACTAATAATTGGTTTATAGCTATAACTATTGCAGTCTTCTAAATTGTGTTTAAATGTCTTTACCTACTAGATCTTTCATTATAAATTTGGACAGATTTCAAATGCATAGAATCACTCATACACAAAAACAATTCATAGCGCTCAGAAATTAACTGTGACAGCAAAAAAAGAAGAGCTCATTGGGATTTTAGCATTTAAAAAAAAAATAGTGCTTTCACACTGGAATAAACAAGTGTGTCAAACAAGGGATCACCTCTTTTTATAAATAACTGAAAAATTAATCATGTTGCATGACTATGATTATTATGGGTCATTGTGAACAATAAATGTATACTAAATTAGAGTTCTAGTGTCAAAAGGTTAATAGCGTGCGACAGTGGCTCAGGAATTAACTAGTTGTTCATCAGATCACACGGATGCTACTGAATCAGTTTTTTCATATACATCTGAAGGTCTGAAAATGTCAGTGGCTGCTGTGATGAGCAACTGGCCATCCTGAATTTAAAAGGAGTAATGAGTTTACCGTTGAATGACACTTTGGTTTCTTTCAAGGATGTACCATCTGAGGTACTCCTCCACAAATGCTTGTTTCTCAAAAGGCTTGACGTTTCTGAGGCATCCAGCAGTTTGGAAGATTGTGCTGTTTTGCAAAATAAGATTATGCAAAGACTCCTCTGATTCAGCTTTCAGAACCTATAAAAAAAAAAAAAAAAAAAAGGTTTACTGTAAGAAAAACAAAAATATAATTTTCACTACTTTTACGATTCATTCAAACATTGGATTAAAAAAATAATCAATTTGTTATTTCACTTGTGTTGTTGGGAGTTGGAAATCCGTCCTTTCAGATTACAGAATCTACTTTCAAGATATGATCCAACCCGGATAACTTTTATCCCGATTAAATCTTTTAAACTGGCCCCAAGTGTCTTCTAAGTAAACCCATTCCCTGAGCCTAGGTAATTTTCTACCTGATGTAAAATTTTTGTGATCTCCTCATCTTGCACATCTACAGTGGCGCTGAAACTCTGATTCCCTGTGATGTGGTTGACCAGGTTCTTGGAGAGGAAATGTGGTGCTGGTCCCCCATGCACAATGGATACAGCGATCATCTTTCCTGCTAAAAAGTACTCATCTTGCCTGGCAGCTGTTATACAGGGCACATAATTATCATGGTTAATTGCTATTAAATATGCTAATGAAAAAAATACGCCAATTTTTATTAAAATTTCCATTGTAATAATTACGGAGAAAACATCTACCTCTTGAATTATATACAAGATAACGGCTCTCTGGAGGTCCATCAAAGATGGGGCGATTTCGCAGACTGCCCATAAGAAGTGTGAGGAATTCACGCCTCGGGCCACCTGTATCCAAACCTTCTTCAAAGCTGCCAGCATCATCATTAAACTTGATGAACATGTCGTAGTTGTCAGAGTATGTGCTGCGTCGAAATCCTCTAACAGCTCCATCCCATACAGCTGACCTTGATATATTGAACCTGCTGAACTTCTTGTGGTCAAGTTCCAGTGCCAAATTTGCAATAATTCCATGTGCCTGCAAATTGGTGTCTCTAAAAAAAAGGGAAACTTTTTTTTTTTAAAGGTATATATACTTCTCTCATGATTGCATGATGTCTTGTACAGAACAAGATGGCGGTTAATTGGATTCAAATGTTTAAATTACTAACACAGGTTCTTCTGGGGGCTCAGCAAACAGTGAATCGTTATCTAATTGCAAAGTAAAGGCGGTGGAGATTGTCTGCTGCACTGTTTTACTAATAAAATAGTTTTTTACCTGTTGTACTTCATTAGCAAGCACAAGATCCCCAGCACCCTTCCTTAGAGAACAAAGAAAAGCATTTTTGTTGTGTACTGTGAAAATATTAATTGACACTTTGAAAATATTTAAGCATCTTGATTAACTAACAAACAAGCAATACAAGTATTATGTAGTCCATGTTCCAAAAACCATATACAGAATGAATGACAAAAGTGTATATCTCATTAATACAAAGTGTAGGCAAAAAACAGTAAAAGATTACATGTTCTTCAAATATCACTTACTCATATTCTGCCGCTTTCTGTAAAGGACTGCTTTCATGTTGAAGTTCCCATGGCTGAAACAAACAAACAAACACACGCACGCGAGCACGCACACACACACACAAAATGTATTTCACATATAACTATTAACTGTTTTACTGAACTGAGGCAAATGGTGGTGGCTAAACAACAAGAAAACTCTATAAAAAATTTTAAATTGTACTTACCAGTGTATCAGCAAGATCAAACTCAGAGGGCCTTTTAATAACAATCTCTGGGTCAGAGTCAGACAAGTCTGAGTTTTCTCCAACTACAAAACATGAAAACAAATTAAGCTAAGCTAACTAAATTCATACTAATGTATGAAACTTTATTTGATCATCAATAATAGATTAATACGAAAGGCATAAAGTTAGCATTTAAAACTCATGACTCAGTAGATCCAAAAATGGCTGAATTTCATGTTTCCAGGAAGAAACATAACATATACAAGCTAATTTAGGGAGCAATGGTGGCAGAGGAGTTAAAAGCCCGCCCTGTAATCAAAAGGTTGAAGGTTTGAGCCCTGCTCAGTCTGTCACATTTGTTGTGTCCTTGGGCAAGACACTTCACCCTCCATGCCAGGTGGTGGTAGTGGGAGGGATAGGTGGCATCTGTGTACAGCAGCCTTGCTTCAATCAGTGAGTCCCAGGACAGTTGTGTCCACATTGTAGCTAATCACCAGCAGTGTGTGAATGTGTGTGGGTGAATGACTGGTTTTGTTGTGAAGTGTCTTGGGGGGGTTGTAGAACCCTAGAAGGTGCTATATCAAATACAGGCCATTCACCATTTTAATGTAGGTATGCTATTGACTTGGGTGCTTTATGCGTAATGTTATCATTTCACAATTTCAAAATTAGCATTTGTTGAAACTAAGGGAATGTGTGTCAAAATCCAAACAAACATTAGCAGCTTACCATCTTCAAAGTCACTCTTCAAGCAGATGAAAACAGTGATTCTTTGATAAGGCTTGCCAACTTCAGCCTTATAAGCCTCAAGTGTAAATGGTCTTTGTGTTCCAGGGACAGTAATGACCTCAGTGCCATCCGGATACAGAAGAAGGAAAGGTCCATCTTTTAGATCTTTGTTAAAGTCCTTCATTTTTTTAACAGCTTGATTGAGCAGACTTGTGGCAGTAGCGTCAGGGTCTGTTGTTAGGAAAATAGTTTTTCCACGGTATGGCTTCAAACCACCCTTTTTAATGGTCATCAAGCCGACATTTATCTGTAAGGAAAAAGACATGAACAATGGGCCAAGTAGATACTAATATGACTCTAAGCAGATCTATTCAAACTTGAATATTTATTAACTGCAAAAGAGGGATCTTCCTGACAACCTAAATGTACAATTACTCATAAACAATTGTTCTTATTCTGGATAGCTTTACTACACTGAACATTTTTTACACAACTCCCCTAAGGAATAACAAAAGAATGTCATTAGAAAATTAACCTCAACTTGTTTTCAGACAGAGCTAGCCAAACTACCTGAACCTTTCTTTTTTCCTTTTTCTTTAAGCCCTTCCTCCCTTCAGAAAACTTTTGCCTCTCTTCATTTTTCTTTTTTCTGTATTCTAAGAAGGTGCTGAAGGTTGGAGTCGGGCAGTTTGAGGTAGTCTGTGATGCTAAAGGGAAACAAAGGAAAAATGTACTACAATGTCACACATTAAAGACATTCATTCATGTGACATTCCATTGTCCACACAACACGCAAATAAGGACAACACTGAATAATCTCACTAGAAAATTTCTACCAAGGAATGACAATGTAACTGATACTATTGACCAATACAATTCTACACCACTAAGTTTTAATGTATAGACACATAATAGTGTTAGTTCCTAAAGTTAACCAAACATAATAAATGAACTAATTTATTATCGTTTCAGTTGTGGAAATGCTCAGAGGACTGTTCCACGAAGCAAGCTAATCCCAAAAGCCAGGCTCACTCTGAAAATCCAGGCTCGATTGCCCCAAATTCGGTTCCAGGAACCAGGCTAACCTGCAGTCTTTCTGCTCATTCATTATGCAATATGCTTGTGGACAAGTCTGGTCCGTGGCACCCTAGCTGCGAGGTTTGTTAACACTAGAACTGCCCTCAAACCTTCACTACTAGAAAGGTCTTGAGCAGTCATTTTGACAGCTGCGTGCATTTTCAAATGAGCCTCGATTTTCTGAGCTCGCTTAGTGGAACAGCCCTCTGGTCTGCTATGGTCTGGAAACAGCTAACGCTAGGCTAATAAATCAATAAATAACAAACATTTTATTATGCTTATTAACTTACTCAATGGGAGTGAAGTGTCTCCGATGCAAGATGCGTGATAAAGCCTCTCGCCACAGCCGCTGCAAAAGTTTGGTGACTCCTCAACCAGCTTTTTCCCATAGCTAGGACAAAACATTCCGCCGTTTTTCAAACGAAATGCGCTACAGGCAGAGTAACTTCCGGTTCCAAAGACGAACAGCGCGGACATCCAATCAGTGATGTCTCCTGTTGCCGACTGGTACCTACCCTTTCCGGTTTTCTTAATGTAATTGTGCTTCTCAATTTGTTTTTGTGATTCTTCTTTTGTTTTCGTGCATCTTAATTTTATTTTGTGCTTCTCAATTTGTTTTTGTGATTCTTCTTTTGTTTTTGCGCTTTTCAATTTGTTGTTGCGTTTAGTGAATTTGTTTTTGCGCTTTTCAATTTGTTTTGCGCTTTTCAATTTGTTTTTGCGTTTAGTGAATTTGTTGTTGCGCTTTTCAATTTGTTTTTGCACTTTTCAATTTGTTTTTGCGTTTAGTGAATTTGTTGTTGCGCTTTTCAATTTGTTTTTGCGCTTTTCAATTTGTTTTTGCGCTTTTCAATTTGTTTTGCGCTTTTCAATTTGTTTTGCGTTTTTCAATTTGTTTTTGCGTTTAGTGAATTTGTTTTTGTGCTTTTCAATTTGTTTTTGCGTTTAGTGAATTTGTTTTTGCGCTTTTCAATTTGTTTTTGCGTTTAGTGAATTTGTTTTTGCGCTTTTCAATTTGTTTTTGCGTTTAGTGAATTTGTTTTTGCGCTTTTCAATTTGTTTTTGCGCTTTTCAATTTGTTGTTGCGCTTTTCAATTTGTTGTGCGTTTTGTGATTTGTTTTTGCGCTTTTCAATTTGTTTTTGCGTTTAGTGAATTTGTTTTTGCGCTTTTCAATTTGTTTTTGCGTTTAGTGAATTTGTTTTTGCGCTTTTCAATTTGTTGTTGCGCTTTTCAATTTGTTGTGCGTTTTGTGATTTGTTTTTGTGGTTTGCACTTCAGGGCCACCGTAGTTAATCCAACAAATCATGAAAAATTAGGTTAAAATTTTTGTTCATGACAGTGCAGATTTCTGACATTTTGTGTAATTTAAGCTGTAACAATGTGATTGTTTTCTAACAAAAAACAGTGTGAAACTTAAGTTAGACTTGTTTTTGTAAATGAACCGCCCCATGTTGTGTAGCTTTCTGGATTTTATACTTATTGGGCTACATATTTATTTATTATACAGGCTATACAGTACATAACATCATAACTCACATGTTTTATGTACGGTAACTAAAGTGTGTAATTATGTGGGCTACAGATAATAATTAAGTTATAGACTATATTTATATGAAAAACGTGCATACGTACTGCATTTGAATTATTTTAACCATATGTAACCACCTGCATATGTGTTTGAAAAAAAAGGCTTTGATTTTGCCACCCCATTTGATTTCTTTGCCACCCTCATGCCACCCTAAGAAAATTTCTCTATATCCGCCCATTTACCTGTTAAAGTATGCTTGTAGGTAACATTCAAAAAGGTAGCATTGTTTGGCACTTCGTTTTACCCATCAGAGTATTTTTCTAGCTCTTATTAACAAAGGTAGGATGATTTGCCACTTAATTTTACCCGTCAGAGTATTTTGCTAGCTAATATTCACAAAGGTAGGACCGTTCGCCACTTAATTTCGTGTTGTGCACATGCGCAGAAACAACGGGTAGGATGGTTTGTCAGGTAGGATGGATTCCCAGAATACCTGCGGCAGTATTTGCAGTTTGTTACAATTTTCTGGAACATTTACCTCACGTCACGGGTGGATAGCCACGGAAACTTTTGCAGCCTCTAACTCTCCAGTGCTCCCACTCGCAGCGGGCCAGCGTGACGCAAACCTGGGTACATCAATCAATCAATCTTTATTTATAAAGCACTTTTCATACAAAAAAAACTGTAGCACAAAGTGCTTTACATGGTTAAAAGCAGCCCCCCCCCCCCACACACACACACACACACTTAAAGAGTAAAATTGGGCTGGGTACGCATTAGCCAAGTGAGGAAACACTATCACAGGGAGCTGTCTGCACCGGGAGCCGGTCACAGACCGCAGCCTCCAGGCTGGGCACACAGCAGGAGGGAGGCAAAGAAGCCCCCCAGCCAGGCTGAGAGGATCCACAGGGCCCCAGCAGCCACGGTCGATCACAGCCCAGGTGCAGAGAGCCCCCTCCGAGGAAACACTGGAGATATGACCTAATAAGAATATAAACAGGATAAAAAGATAAAATAAATAAGAGTGGGATACAATATAAATATAAGTATAAACAGAGTAAGAACATAAAAAATGAATAAGAATACAATCAATAAATATTAGATAAAACTAAATTAATATAAATAGAATAACAGGATAGAATAAATAAGCATAAAATAAATAAACGTTAGTTAAAAGCTAAATTAAAAAGGTGGGTCTTGAGCCTGTTCTTAAAAACATGAACGTTCTCTGCGGCCCTGAGCTCCTCCGGCAGGCTGTTCCACAGACGAGGACCATACCACTGAAAAGCTGCCTCTCCGTGAGTATGTGTCCTGACTTTAGGGACAATCAAAAGGCCAGTACCAGAGGACCTCAGGGTCCGCGAGGGTTCATATGGTAAAAGCAGATCTGAGAGATAAGAAGCCCCAAGACCATTAAGACATTTAAAAACCAATAAAAGAACTTTAAAATCGATCCTGAAACACACGGGGAGCCAATGCAGCGATTGTAAAACCGGTGTAATGTGGGCCCGCCCTCTGGTCTTCGTCAGCACACGAGCTGCAGAGTTTTGCAAAAGTTGCAAAGGTGAAATATTCTTTTTGGGGAGACCAGAGAGCAGGGCATTACAGTAATCAATGCGACTGGTAATAAAAGCATGCATCAGCATCTCCGTGTTGGCCCGAGAGAGAATAGAGCGGACTCTGGCTATATTTTTTAGACGATAAAATCCAATTTTGGTTACGTGTTTAATATGTGGGATAAAACCAAGCTCAGAGTCAAGAATAACACCCAGGTTTTTCACTTGTAGTGAAGGGCATAGTGAAAATGCCTGTAATTTAGACAAGAGTTTCTCTCTCTGAGCCTCAGGACCGATGATTAAAACTTCAGTTTTGTCCTGGTTAAGCTGTAAAAAGTTTTCTGCCATCCAAGATTTTATATCTAGAATACAGTTAAAAAGGGCATCCATTGGTCTGGTGTCGTCAGGAGACACGGAGATATACAGCTGAGTATCATCAGCGTAACTGTGGAAGTTCACTCCATGCCTCCTGATGACGCCGCCAAGAGGGAGCATATACAAATTAAAAAGTACAGTATCTACAGAAATGTTGTGTACGACTAAAGCAGAAGCCACCAGTGCAATGTGAGCCCAAATTATCTCCAGCATGCAAAACATGGTTCCTTTAACTACAGTTTTATCTATTTATTTCCATAACCTAAAGGATTAACAACTTCAAAGGCATCTTGGTATAGCAGTAGTTTGAAACATAATGGATTTTGGTAAAAAAAAAAAAAAAAAAAGGACTACTTTTGAATATCTTACCATCACTAATGTCACACAGTACATCTGATGAAGACTCAGCTGATTGCTCACCTGTTACACATATCTGGATCCCTTGACCGCCTCACAAAGCTTGGAAATACCCTCATCAGATAATGTTGTTTCAGTTTTAAGAAGTGTAGTGAACTTATTCAGAGTATATGACTGACCCAACTCATATTTTTTTTTTTAATTTCCTCTACAACAGTCAGGATGGCAGAAGCAGGTTGCAATTGACCCTGTGCACGAGAAAATGCTAACTTCCTGGTTTGAGGCCGGATGTGGGGTTGTACATTTCCGGTAGCTTTACTTTGCGGTCAATCGCTACTGCGAAGATATACTCCAAAATCATGTCCAAAACTCGAAAATGGAAAGATCACGTTAAGTTACAAAGAGGAGAAGGTGGGAACACTCACCACTGTTGTGTCATAAAAAATCTAATGATCAATTTTGACGTTTAAAGAGTTTAGATCGATCAGTTGTTTACATTACACAACACAAGCAGAACTGCATTACTGCAGCAGAAGACATTTAAACAGGCAAATGTTCAGCATTCAAACTACAGGTGAACAATAGTCAAACCCAGGGCTCGCAAAATCGCTAGCCCGACGTCCCGGGGCTAGCGATTTTTCCAGTCGGGCTACCAAAATCTATCTCAGCCCTGCCCGTCGGGCTATCATAGGAAGGAAAACTATGTGTCAATGCTTTTGCATTTTCTTTCGCAAATGTAGCTGAGTAATATGTCATTGGCATCGATGAGCCTCTGTCAATATGTGACATATTGAAATCGCATTTGAATTTGCGCTTGTTTTTTGCTTTCACTTTCACTTTGCGATCGCGCGAACGGTGTATAGAGAGCGGCAGCACTGATTGGTGAGTGACGATTAATTGCGCACCAATTCCTCTGACATCGTCTTATCACTCATTAGCTTACTATTCAAACGTGACAAGTGAAATCTCCCACAGCAAGCTTAAACATGTGAGAGGTTGATTGCGCAGAGAATCGCCGACCGTTATGTAAGTACGTGTGTAAAAGCAGCAGGATTTACGCCGGTATTTTAGTTCTGCTGAGCCAAATAAGACAGGTCAGGGTGAAGAAGGGGCACCCAATGAAAAGCCTACCACAAAACGGAAAAGTTATGACAAATCACACTGAGGCAAAAAGAAAGCTCAGCTTTTTTGGTTTCATGGACAAAAGAATTTATGTGGCTGGAATATGACGAGATAAATAACATGATGTTCTGCCAGGTGTGTCGTGAGTTTCCCTCGATATCTGAGTCGCCAAGCGCCTTTGTTACTGGGACCAGTAATTTTAAGAAAGACCCCATCAGAACCCATGAGAAATGCAAGAAATGCATTATTGCTCAGTCTGCAATATCTTTCCCAGAACAAACAGCAATTGCAAAAAAACATACTAAAAATAAACCAAGCACAAGAAGAAGTCCTGAAAAATCTTTCAAAAGCGTACTATGTTGCAAAGAGTGAACTACCATTGTCAAAATTTAGCAGTCTTTGCAAACTTCAAAAAGCAAATGGCCTCGATCTTGGTTCCACTTGCCTCTTACCCTTGACTTCAGTGGAAATTTCAGATTCAGGATCTGACACAGACTGATTCATGTTCTACACAGTTCTTACAAGTTCATAGAAATTTCTGTTCAATTAGAAACAAGTATTCGAGTTGATGATTGTAATTTTTATACAGTTGTGATTTGTATTTTAACAATTTTCTGATTAATTTTTGTTTCCGTTACAATATTATACTTTAATGTATAATATTGTAAAGGAAACAAAACATTAAAAAATTAATTGCTCTCTTTTTTATTCGGGCTACTTAAATTTATTTTGGGCTACCAAAAACCGAAGAGTGCCTGCCCGAAGGGCTGCCAGAGATTTTGAAATTTTGCGAGCCCTGGTCAAACCAGATGTTTCCCCATTATGTCGATATCAGCTAGTCAAGTACACACCTACACAGCATGTTAACAAACCATGAAAAAAAGCCACACAAAAAAATGAACGATTGCTGGTAAGGGTTTCTCTACATTAGTATTTATGAAGGGTGTGTTGTGACTTACCTTCAAAATTACAGTGGTCCCTCGCTATAACGCAGTTCACCTTTCACCTCGCTGTTTCGCAGATTTTTAGTGCAAGTTTGCATGCTTTTTTTTTTTTTTACATCACATTGTGTCCTGCATCCTGATCGCTGCAGATGATCTCCTCCGTGACGTCTCTCCTGTACAGTACAGAATCGCTGCATCGATCGCTAGCAGTGTGACTCTGAAGTGCAGTACTGTATGTCCACGATGTCCACGCGTCAAAAAATAAAACTGGCTACTTGATTTCACCGATCGCTGGTTATTTTTAGAACATAACACCCGCGATAAACGAGGGACAGCTGAGAAATATAACATTTGAATCCCTTTTCTCTTTTGCCCTGAGGTGCAGGGGAAAAATATCGACAAGTCGATGAACATCATTTACAGATATATTGGGTAAATGCCCAAGACATCTATAGAAATGTAAATCGCCGCTTGATTCATTCATTTGCTTAACTTGTTTTGGACCTTAAACAAGGCGCAAATAGGACACCGGAAACAAAGCTCCCCACAGGAGTTTCCGCACCAGAAGTAGTATATGCTAACGTGCACATAGTCAATGAAATACATAGCCCTAAATAAATCAAAAAGGAACATTGTCTTTAGCTGCTCCTGTTAAATTAAACAGGTGTTTGTTTCAAAGTAAAGCTAGCTAAAATCTTCAACCTGCTGCATTAGCATGAACTTTCCAGAAAACTAAACAGGACTGAAGGCAAAGCCTGCGACAGAACGCTTTCAATGCAACAAGAAAACCGACCAAGCGAACTATGGTTACAGCTGATATACGTTTCAAGTCTGATGATATACTTACACTGAAATAGAAGGTTGTTGGTTCGGCGCAGGGTGCTGGGGGCACTCCCTTGCTGAGCGAGTCAGTCTGGACCGTTAGAAGTGGCGCTATCTTCTTCTTCATTGGTTTGGCGGACTACACGCTTCCAAGGAGTATTGGTGCCCTCTGCTGTTGCAGTACCTCACAGTCAGACAGCTATTTCTGACAACATAGTACCCTCCTATCTAAGTTATATATATATATATGTGACGGTTTAGACACGCGATGCATTGTCTCCAAAACGTGCATGGACTTAAAGGAAACTGATTGTTACAGCTTTTATAATACATTCGTTGACTGCTCTTGACCTTGCAAACTACACCAATTTATTAACATTATTTCATTATTTTTTTGTATTTCATTTTGATCAATTAATTTTAATTTCAGCAGGTGGTATCACACTCAAACAGATTGAACACGGACTGAACAGTGGTAAATCCATGATTTAAACCTCCCTATGCCACAAAATATTTTTTTTCATTGTAAATAGCTGTGTTATACTTGGTGAGACTCTAGAGCTTAAAGAAATATACATATCTTTTTATTATTAGTAATTGTTTGTATGTACTGTTAACATATTCTGTTTTATCAAACAGCCTGAGCTTGTTAATATTAAAAAAAATCACCGTGATTTTCACAATAATTCTAACAATGTTTTGACATTTTGTTAAAATTAAAAGTACGGTATGTTTTAGGTAATTAACATACAGTTGTAAATCATAAATTCAAGTAAAAAAAGCAGGAAAGATTGTCATTCATACAGAGTTATTATGTAAATTGTAGGGTGATTAATTGTAAATAATGTTACAGATTTTTCCTGTTGTTTTCAAAGACAGTGTGCCATATTACAGTACATTAATATATTTTCAACATATTAGCAGTGTAAAGATAAAAGCAAATCACCGTTTTTCAATTTACAGAAATGTAATGTACATATTACAATCACTTACTCTTTTTGATTTAATGGTAATTTACCGTTGCCATTTTACAGTTATTAACTGTAATTTTTATGTACATTTCTTAACTTTATACTGTATTTGCTGCAAGTTCAAATACACATCTCATTCCAGAACTCAGTATTTGAGAGGTCACGTTCCTATTTTCATACGGGTACATATATTGGTGTATCAGAATTGCACAGAGATAAGTAAATTTCACATAGGATTTTCAACTGGCGACACTCAGCAGTTTCTGTACTGGGTTAGGGAGAGTTAAGTTAGTAGGGGTTGAAAGTACTCAAGAAACTACAAATTGTCAATGACAAAAATTATAAAGATTGATAAGTTTTATTCTGGATAACATGATAAAGAGTGTTATTCATTTGATTTTCCGAGAGGTGAAGTTTAATGGGGGTTTTTTTTAAATTGTTTGTGATGTCTAGATTATTTCAAATAGGAGTTTGAAGAGAATGTGAGGCTAGTAAGTTAGTGATAGGGGAGGCTGTGAAAACAGCATATCCAAAGCAGATGTTTTTTAAATGTTTGACTGATATGGGGGTCATTAGATAATAGATAATTGATCACTGATTTTTGTCACTATCCTTCCTAAATCCTCTTGAATCAATTTAAGCAAAGGGGTGAAAAACTGAACAACTCTGTCAGCTTTGAGGAAACATTAATACCTAAATATTTAATACTGCCTGTTTGAAGATTATGGGGTGAAACAAAATGTGCTACATGCTCCTCATTCACACAGATTGATAAAAATAGAGGATTCTGACCATTTTACAGTGTAGCTGGCGACTTCAAAAAACAAATCCATAATCTTGAATGATTGTTGCAAAGAAGAGTGGGGGTCCTGAAGCAGCAATAACACATCATCTGTATAAAGAAGAATTTTGTTATTAGATTATTTATTATTTATTGTTATTTATTAGATGTTGAAATACCTTTAATATTGCTGTTTTGTCTTATAATTACAGCTAGTGGTTCTATGAGTAAAGGAAATAGCGATGGAGAGAGCGAACATCCTTGCCTGGTGCCATTGATGATATGTGGGGGGCGATCGTGGCTCAAGAGTTGGGAGTTCGCCTTGTAATCGGAAGGTTGCCGGTTCGAGCCCCGGCTCGGACAGTCTCGGTCGTTGTGTCCTTGGGCAAGACACTTCACCCGTTGCCTACTGGTGGTGGTCAGAGGGCCCGGTGGCGCCAGTGTCCGGCAGCCTTGCCTCTGTCAGTGCGCCCCAGGGTGGCTGTGGCTACAACATAGCTTGCCATCACCAGTGTGTGAATGTGTGCGTGAATGGGTGAATGACTAGGCCATTTACCATTTACCATGTAAAATGCTCTTTTCCAGTTGAAAAATTATTCTCCAAATCCAAATTTCTTAAAATATTGCAAAGAGGAATTTCCAGCTGACTTTGTCAAATGCTTTTTCTGCATCAAGTGATACAATTAGACTGTTACTTTTTTGATAGTGTGAAAGCTGCATTAAGCTAATTAGTCTACGAGTATTAATAGCTGAATGTCTGCCTTCAATAAAACCCATCTAGTCAGGATGAAAAAGTGCTGGAATTACTTTTTCTAAGTGGGATGCAAGGACCTTGCTTATCATTTTAATGTCTGTATTTACCAGAGAAAGTGGGCAATCACTGCAGTATTCATGGTGGAGAAATTCTAGAGGTAATCATAAATTCTTCAATCATTCTTATAAATGGTGTGGACAGGGTTCGCCAGAAGTCTTTGTATAAGCAGGGAAGCCATCTGTAGCAGGTGCCTTATTACAACAACCTAACTTGAGCTTCTGTTAAATGAGGTAGAGCTAAAGCACTAGGAAATTTGTGGATATCTTCTATATTTGAGTCATGGTCAGAGGTGTATAGAGTCATGTAAAACCTCCTAAAAAACAAACAAATATCTGTAAAAATATTTGTATTCAATTTTGTCATGTCTCCACCGCTGTATAAGAAACTGCGTCTTTGTATTTATTAAGACATTTCAACTCAAGTCTGAGCTTGCCCCAGACCAATGGGCAAGCTCAGCAAGACAACATGAAGCTAGAGGCCACTTTTTGCTGTTTTGCCTCTTCCAACCAGTCAACCTGGAGTTCTCAACTGTGCTTGAATCCAGACCGCCTGAGTGGCCCTGACTTAAAGTCCAAAGAGGAACACACAGAAAGGTGAACATGATACTAAGACCAGGACTAAGGTAAAAGCGGCATTATTTATACAAAAAAGGGTAATCAGGGAGTTGGACACAGGAGGGCAGCAAGATGCAGCTCAAGACAGTCACAATGGGACAATAAAATTAAAGACAAAACACATCAGAGAAGTGACTACCAATGTAAAACAGCAAATGAATAGCAACCACACTGACAAGCAGAACCTAACCGAACATAGGGGAGACATGGTAGGAATGATGAATACCAGCTGTGCCGGCCATCCTCCACTGGCACTCACCCCCTAAACCCATTGCACCACCCTTCCCCTGCAGCCGAGCTGCAGACCACACCCCGACACAAAGTTTAGCAGGAAAAGTTTGAAGTGTATAGTAATACCCTCCACACAATTTATATCCAATGTAGCACTTTTCCTCAATACTGAAGTCCTTTGAATCTTACTATATCCAACTACACTGACCTTTTAAATTTTTTTTATTGTTGAGCATTTTGTAAGCCTCTGAATCAGCA
The DNA here is from genome assembly GCF_001858045.2 of Oreochromis niloticus. Classification (NCBI taxonomy): domain Eukaryota; kingdom Metazoa; phylum Chordata; class Actinopteri; order Cichliformes; family Cichlidae; genus Oreochromis; species Oreochromis niloticus. Next base: position 30,085,355 of record NC_031967.2, read on the forward strand.
GCATTTTGTGTCATCCATTACAGTGATATAATTTTCTACTGGTTGCACCAATGGACTTTTTACCTGATGGTTATTTAACTAAAAAAAAAACAACCCGAAACATTCAAGTATTAACAGAAAATGTCAAAATTGTACTGTAACACTCAGGGTTACAAAGACACCCAGCACGACACACAGGACTCAATCTGCAATTCAGTGCTCTTCTTTTTCATTGCTTTTGTTTTTTTGCCTCCTCTGCCAGATACCAGGATTCAATTGTTATCAGCCGCCCAACCAGCCTCTGCTGACACCCGAAGCCACTGCAATACCCTCCCCCTGCAGCTGAGCCATGGGCCACACCCACCACAGAAACCACCAAATACCGTTAAATACATGTTAATATGTCACAGCAATAAGCAATAATTTTTTATTCAGACCAGCATCCCACTGTTAGATGAAGAAAGCAACCATGGAAGATTTTGTTTCAGAAACGTGGTCTGTATACGTTTTTAGTTTTCTTCCATCTATAACCGTTTTTTTAATGCATTCTTTGCATGCAAACTGCATGCAGTTTTTTGTATAAATATGCAATGTCCCCTAAATTCAAGTATCAAGTCCTTTGATTTGTTACCTTGTTTTGTATCTATGTTAATTCTTTGCTTAGTGATGGGAAGGCCATTTAGGACAGCCTGTGTCCGACAGTAAATGCCCTGTGGGAGGGGCTAAGCATACTAAATTTAAAAGTCAGAAAGTCAAATTCAGACAGGTGTGGTTAGCAATGGCTCTCCAGCAGTTTGTCTGCTGTTTCTCTGTGATGATCATTCTCTTATGCAATGGTGAGAAAGAAATTTGATTTTTTTTTTCTCATTACCTAGTTTGTATGAAGACTGGACAGAGTACAATGTTAATTAAAGGTTCAACTGTACATCTTTAAGAGCTGTTGTAATGAAAAAAAAAATACTCTACTATACTGTAAAGCAGCCCACTTGGTAGCCTGCTTGTAGATGGATCCAAAATGAGAAAGAGAGTCAAGAAATGGTAAAGGAGCAAATACCAAGAGGTGAAAGCAGGAGTATGTTTCACTTTATAATGTAGTCAAAAGGAAATCAGTAAAGTCACTGGGTGTGCTGTGATCACATTTCAAGTTAATTGGGTTATTTGTTATATTTTTTGTATGGACAAATAGAAATTTAGTAAAGAGTAACTATGCGCTCACTGCAGTGCTGAGTTCAGTGACATGATGTTAACTACTACTGATCAAGTACAACTTGATCATTAAATTTCAAACAGGTTTTAGTTTAGTGTTAACAATGTTTACTTACTAGTTAATAGTAGGGTTTTTAACTCTCAAATTGCCATTGGTCTTTATAAAACTTACAATGTGCTGTGTAGCTATAACATTTTTATAATACCTGAAGAATGAAGTTGAAACTGATCATTGTAACCCCGCATTTTCATACAGAGTATGCACAGGCAGATGTGTGTAAAACAAAAGTCTTCACTAAATGTCAGAACTTGTTCCCTCTAAGCCTGAAGGGAAAAAGAAGGAACACACACATGTAAAGGAAGCACTGAAAACATGTGGTTATCCTAACTGGGCGTTCATAAAGTCAGCAAAAAGGCACAGAAAAGAAGATCAGACACCAGCGAGGGAGGATAAGAAAGACAGACGCAACAACGTTGTCATCCCCTATGTAGCTGGTGTATCAGAGAAACTCAGGAGAGTTTTCTCCAAGCATGACATCCCAGTGTACTTCAGACCCAGCAACACACTCAGACACAAACTGGTTCACCCGAAAGACAAAACTCCAAAACACAGACTGAACAACGTGGTGTATGCTGTACAGTGCAGCGAGGAATGCCCGGACCTCTACATTGGAGAGACCAAACAGCCACTTCACAAGCGCATGGCACAACATAGAAGAGCCACCTCCACGGGACAAGACTCAGCAGTCCATCTGCATCTAAAGGATAAAGGTCACTCTTTCGAGGATGCCAATGTTCACATATTGGACAGAGAGGACAGATGGTTTGAAAGAGGAGTGAAAGAGGCCATCTATGTCCACTGTGAGCGACCATCTTTGAACAGAGGCGGTGGTTTACGACACCAACTGTCTGCCATCTATAATCCAGTTTTGAGTTCCCTCCCCAGACGCCTTAATGCCCACTCACACCCTGGGCCATCTGACCTCAGGAAATCACATGATAGGGTGGGGCCAGGTTTCACAATGAGCTCACCCGAAACCCTGGCTGATTAGGTCCCACACCCACTTTCACACCTTGGCGCATGTGATTAGAGGATCACCAGGGGGTCCTTTGTCCCTCCTTGGGGGGACACTCCCACTGGGTTTAAATCTGGGACTCTCGGCCATTTGACCTTAGAACTGAAGAAGCTTCTCGGATGAGAGGTGAAACGTCTTCAAGCAACTCAAAGAAGTCCAGACGCTTTTCTTTGCAAACTCCTTTGACTACGATGACCTGGATGACTGAGAACCTTCACAGACATATCTTCACTAAATGTTTACTTTTGTTTTCACTTGATGTTTGGGTAGTGAGCAAGCAAAGTTCATATATACTTTATATATAGCACTTATGAAAGTACATTTTTGACCAATCATTATAATCTGAACTGCCCCATTCCCAAAATGTAAACAATTCTGAAAGTTCGAGGAACTTTCAGAATTCTAGTGTAGATCCAAGTTGACTTTCTGTCTGACTAATGCTTCAAAATGTAAATCATGATATGCAGTACGCTGGTTTCACATTTTTATAATTATTTTCTCTTTCACTTTTCAGATGGCCATGCACAGATGTCTGGTAAGGATATTTGTATTTATAATATCCTACAACAAGTTCAAGTTTCAAGGTTAGCTTCAACCTTATCTGTTTTCTCTGCTGAGCTAAAAAACAAAATGGAGAGACAGTACTAATCTCATTGGTTTGAGCAAAATACAACTGGGGATTAAACTTCTTTATTCCCTCCTTTGCTATCTTTAACACCTGTACTACTTGGAAAAGGAGGACACTTTGGAGATTGTGTCCCCCTTTTCTAAGAAGGAGGAGATTGTTTATCATTGTCAGTAACAATCTAAAGTTAACCAACTGGACTAATTAACCATAACAAGTAAAGAGCACCAGCACAGTCAAAAGATTTTTAAAACCTACAGTGTAGCCATAGAGCTTGCCATATAGAGAACAGGAACTTTTACTATAACAGATACCAGTTGTGTGTATGTCAGCTGTACCACTTGTGGGCAGACAAACTGCCCACAAGTGGCCAGTCGTCTTGATGTGTCACCATGAAGGAGAGTCACCTTATTTAGTGTCATGCTGAGGTTTTTTTTGAGTATCCTTAGCTTAACAGTTAGATTTTCCTTTTTCAGATTTTTGTTCTGTTTTGAATTTGCCCCCTTGAACTTTCCCACATTTTGTCACATTACAGCCACAAACATGAATCAATTTTATTGGAATTCCACGTGAAAGACCAATACAAAGTGATGTACACGTGAGAAGTGGAACGAAAATCATACATGATTCCAAACATTGTTTACAAATAAATAACTGCAAAGTGGGGTGTGCGTAATTATTCAGCCCCCGTTTGGTCTGAGTGCAGTCAGTTGCCCATAGACATTGCCTGATGAGTGCTAATGACTAAATGGAGTGCACCTGTGTGTAATCTAATGTCAGTACAAATTTGGGAGCAACAACACCATGAAGTCCAAAAAACACACCAGACAGGTCAGGGATAAAGTTATTGAGAAATTTAAAGCAGGCTTAGGCTACAAAAAGATTTCCCAAGCCTTGAACATCCCACGGAGCACTGTTCAAGCGATCATTCAGAAATGGAAGGAGTATGGCACAACTGTAAACCTACCAAGACAAGGCCGTCCACCTAAACTCACAGGCCGAACAAGGAGAGCGCTGATCAGAAATGCAGCCAAGAGGCCCATGGTGACTCTGGACGAGCTGCAGAGATCTACAGCTCAGGTGGGGGAATCTGTCCATAGGACAACTATTAGTCGTGCACTGTGCAAAGTTGGCCTTTATGGAAGAGTGGCAAGAAGAAAGCCATTGTTAACAGAAAACCATAAGAAGTCCTGTTTGCAGTTTGCCACAAGCCACGTGGGGGACACAGCAAACATGTGGAAGAAGGTGCTCTGGTCAGATGAGACCAAAATGGAACTTTTTGGCCAAAATGCAAAACGCTATGTGTGGCGGGAAACTAACACTGCACATCACTCTGAACACACCATCCCCACTGTCAAATATGGTGGTGGCAGCATCATGCTCTGGGGGTGCTTCTCTTCAGCAGGGGCAGGGAAACTGGTCAGAGTTGATGGGAAGATGGATGGAGCCAAATACAGGACAATCTTGGAAGAAAACCTCTTGGAGTCTGCAAAAGACTTGAGACTGGGGCGGAGGTTCACCTTCCAGCAGGACAACGACCCTAAACATAAAGCCAGGGCAACAATGGAATGGTTTAAAACAAAACATATCCATGTGTTAGAATGGCCCAGTCAAAGTCCAGATCTAAATCCAATCGAGAATCTGTGGCAAGATCTGAAAGCTGCTGTTCACAAACGCTGTCCATCTAATCTGACTGAGCTGGAGCTGTTTTGCAAAGAATGGGCAAGAATTTCAGTCCCTAGGTGTGCAAAGCTGGTAGAGACATACCCTAAAAGACTGGCAGCTGTAATTGCAGCAAAAGGTGGTTCTACAAAGTATTGACTCAGGGGGCTGAATAATTACGCACACCCCACTTTGCAGTTATTTATTTGTAAAAAATGTTTGGAATCATGTATGATTTTCATTCCACTTCTCACGTGTACACCACTTTGTGTTGGTCTTTCACCTGGAATTCCAATAAAATTGATTCATGTTTGTGGCTGTAATGTGACAAAATGTGGAAAAGTTCAAGGGGGCCGAATACTTTTGCAAGCCACTGTATCTGTTGACATAATTAAATACTGAGAACAGGAGGTAAGTACATCCTAACTGTTTAAGAGTTGTCACTGTAAAATCATTGTGTAATTTGTATCATTCAACCACAGTTACAGAGGACATACACTAATGGTGAAAAGTTTTAGAACAACCCAGTTCTTCCACATTTTTATTGAAATTCAAGCAGTTCAATGTGGCATTGTCTTCTGAAATGAATTGGAGATTATGTATCTGAATTTTCTGGAAACAGCTCATCATCTCCCACAAAGTTCAGTGGACTCGCCCTCTGCTCTCTGACGATTTTGGGGGTTATTATTATAGAGACGACTTTCCTCTAATCAGTCTTTCAATTCATCAGCCCTTCCCAAGCTGCTACTGTCACTTCTGTTCATTTCAGAAATAAGCACAGTAGTTATCACTACCTTATCTGAAGTAATTAACCAGCTAAGCACCCCCTCTGTATCTTCTACTCAAAGACAAGCTCATGCAAGCCTTACGAACCTCCAAGCCTCACCTCAAATCTCAAAATCCATCATACTTGTCTGTCAGTGCTTCAGTTCAAAGTCGAGCCATGTCGCTACCTGATCGAGAGTTCCCCTCATTCACCTATTAAGATTTCCGTTGTTCTCAATTTCCTTTGACCTCCTCTCCTGCCATTCCTTCCTAATTGTCCAAGCTGATCCACTCCACTCCATGGAATCCTTGACTACCTTATCGAGAGCTGTTCAGCTTCGCTAGCCTGCCACCAGTCATTTTCCTCTTCTCTGGGTGGCGAGGCCACTCGGGGTTCGCTCTCCCTATGCTTGCCTCTGTCCTGTTCTCCTTCTCTCACCCCAACCGGTCACGGCAGATGGCTGCCCCTCCCTGAGCCTGGTTCTGCCGGAGGTTTCTTCCTGTTAAAAGGGAATTTTTCCTTCCCACTGTCCCCAAAGTGCTTGCTCATAGGGGTCATCCAATTGTTGGGTTTTTCCACTAGACATCATCAGAGGCATCTGTCACCGTGGTTCAGTGCCATATAAATAAGTTGAATTGAAAATCGAACGATTCTCGCTGAGGTCATCGACACTCGTAACGCACAGTTATTAACGTTTTCAGGGGATGCCTTCTTTGGGGATCTGCCAGGCCCGGGCGCCATCGCCAGTCCCCTTCGAGGCCTTCCCCAAACCACAGCTCAATTCATGTAAAAGCATTCACTTTTACCTACTAAAACACTGTCAAACCTAAAATGAGGACATGGGCCCAGCTAGTGAAAGAATACAATTAATAAACCACTGAAGTCATAAAAGCAATCCATTTATAAATCAAAATGTATTCTACTGACTCATCAAAGTACCCATCTTTGGCAAATATAACAGCTGAACACACCCGTGGCATTCTTTCTACAATTGAAACCAAATATTCTTCAGAAAGTTCTTCCCATATCTGTTGCAGATGTTCCCAATAATGTGTGGCACCTGTAGGGTGCTTTGTTTTCACTCTTCTGTCCAGTTCATCCCAAATGAGCTCAGTGGGGTTTAAGTCTGGAGACTGTGCTGGCCACTCCATGTTTTGAAGCTCATCAACTTGTTCTTTTTTCCTGAGGTAGTTCTGGCATAGCTTTAACTTATATTTTGGGTCATTATCTTTCTGTAGGATGAGCCCCTAAACAGCTAGGCACATACCAGAGGATGCTGCATGGCTCTGCAGAATGCTAGCCAGTTTGGTTGAGATAAGATAACTCTTTATTGTCATTGCACAGTCATACATAGTACAATAGTACAATGAAATTGGAAAACTGTCCTACGTCGGCACTACATATAACACAACACGACACAAACAACACAATACAGTATATTAACTTAGTAATAAAAAAAGAAGAAGAAGTGTATTTGTATTGCACACTGTTATTATTGCACATTAATTATTATTGCACCTTGTTATAAATATAAATATTATTATTGTTATTGTTTTTACCGTTGGTACCTCCCCCCCAAAAAGTCCAGGGAGGTAGCCAATCAGGTCAGCTATTTGCATTGATTAGGGTTATTGCCCTGTTGTAAAAGCTGTCCTTGAGTCTGTTTGTCCGGGACCTCAGCAGCCTGAACCTCCTGCCAGACAGCAGCAGCTTAAACACCTGGTGTCCTGGGTGTGTACCGTCCTGTGGGATGCTGCGTGCCCTCTTGAGACAGCGTCCTTCAGAGAGGGAAGAGGATGTCCAATGATTTTTTGGGCCATATTAATGACCCTCTGGAGTGCCTTTCTGTGTGCTGTGGTGCAGCTGGAGAACCACACACACATCAGCACACTTTCAATGGAGCAGCGGTAGAAGACGGTCAGCTGCTCCTTCTTCAGGTCCATTTTTCTGAGGATTCTCAGAAAGTGGAGACGCTGTTGGGCCTTCTTTAAAACCGCAGAGGTGTTAGAGCTCCATTGGAGGTCTGTGTCTATGTGCACACCCAGAAACTTGAAACTGGAGACCCTTTCCACGCACTCCCCATTGATGCTAACAGGCTGCAGCTCAGACTTCCTCCTTCTGAAGTCAACTACCAGTTCTTTTGTCTTGGTGGTATTGAGGTCCAGGTTGTTATCTACACACCAATCTGACAGCCTCTGAACTTCAACTCTGTACGCAGTCTCATCTCCCCCAGAGATGAACCCCACCACGGTGGTATCATCTGCAAACTTGATGACTGCGTTGTCTGGGTGGGTACTAACGCAGTCATGTGTGTACAGAGTGCGCAGTAGGGGACTCAGTACACAACCTTATGGAGAGCCAGTGTTAAGGCTGAGGGCTGAGGAAAGATGAGGCCCCACTCTAACTCTCTGTACAGGGTCTGAGAGGAAGTCTCTGATCCAGCGTCAGGTGGTAGAAGGAAGTCCGATTTCCAGCAGTTTAACTATTAGTCTGTCCGGGAGTATCATATTGAAAGCAGAGCTAAAGTCAACAAAGAGCAGCCTGGCGTAACGGCCCTGCACTTCCAGCTGAGAGATGGTGGTGTGGAGTGTTCTAGCAATGGCATCTTCAGTTGATCTGTTAGCTCTGTATGCGAACTGGAGCGGGTCGAGTGTGGGTGGCAGGCAGGACATGATGTGGCGTCGGACCAGTTTCTCGAAGCACTTCATTATAGAGCAACTGGTCAGTAGTCGTTGAGGCTGCTAATGTTAGTACGCTTTGGCAGTGGGATAATTGTGGCTGACTTTAGGCATGGCGGGATGCAGGACTGGGACAGTGAAGTGTGGAAGATCTTAGTGAAGACCCCAGCCAGCTGGTCTGCACACTCTTTTAGGACCCTTGCGGTTATCCCATCTGGTCCGGCGGCCTTCCTGGGGTTCACTGCCCTCAGTGTGTGCCTCACCTCATATTCCTACACTATGAGGCTTGGGCTGCTGCTGCTGTCCGATGTTTTTGCTGCTGCTGCCTCTGGTCCCTTCACCTCAAAGCGTGCGAAGAAGTGGTTAAGCTCCTCCGCAAGCGCCGCGTTACCCTCAGTCAACGTGGTATTGCAAGGTTTGTAGTTGGTTAAGTGCTGAACTCTCTGCCATACCTGTCGTGAGTTGTTGTTGCTGAAGTGGTCTTCGGTCCTTCTCTTGTACGCTGCCTTGGCCTCTCTGATGCCTCTTTTCAACTCAGATCTGGCTGCACTGTACTGTATACCATCACCGGATCTAAAAGCGGCGTCACGTTGCTTCAGCAGGACCTGGACCTCTTTAGTCATCCAGGGTTTCTGGTTGGAATACACCCGGAGACGTTTGTCCACAGTGACACTGTTGACACAGAAGTTAATATATGAGAGCACTGATGTTGTGTGCTCTTCAAGGTCCTGATGTTCGAACACGCTCCAGTCCGTGTTTTCAAAACAGTCCTGCAGCTGATGTGATGCAACTTCTGGCCAGATTTTCACAGTTTTTGTGACTGGGGGGGGCTCTTCTCCTAACGGGAGAGTATGCAGGGATCAGCAGCATGGACATGTGGTCTGACAAACCTAGATGTGGTAGAGGGGTTGCTCTGTAGCCTTTTTGGATGTTGCTGTAGGCTTTATCCAGTGTGTTTTTCCCCCTCGTTGCACATTTAATATGCTGTTCAAATCTGGGGAATACTGACCTTAAATCAGCATGGTTGAAGTCCCCAGCTATAATGTGCACTGAGTTTGGATGGGAGTTCTGCTGATTGCTTACTGTCTTGTGCAGCTCCTCCATGGCCGAGTTAGCATTAGCATCGGGTGGTCATACACGGCCGTTACCATGACAACAGTAAACTCGCGAGGTATGTAGATGGGTCTGCGCTTCACATTCAAATATTCCAAATCCGGGGAACAATGGCTGTCTACAGTCTTTGTGTTTTTGCACCAGCTGTCATAAAGACGCATAAAGCCCCTCCTTTGTTCTTACCGGAGTGGCCGTTCCTGTTGTGACGGTGGACCATGCAGCCTGCTAGCTCGATAGCCGAGTCCGGAATTGATGGCTGCAGCCAAGTCTCTGTGAGTTATATTATGCTGCTGTCCCGTACACACTTGTTGACTGCAATCTGTAATCTCAGTTCGTCGATTTTGTTGGTTATGGACCTGATGTTGGAGAGGAAAATACTCGGAAGCGGTGGCTTAAATGGCTGTTTCTTTAGCTGTGCTAGTGGGCCCGCCCTGCAGCCACGCTTTTACCTCCTTTGTTTAAGTTTCCTCTTTGTCTTGCCGCTGGGAAGAACCAACCACGGAGACCCCGGAGCTCTTATTATGTCCTCTGGAATGCTGTGAAAGTGGTGGTAGTCCGACGTAATGCTCCTTGCACAGCGTAATCCCAAACTCAGAAGGTCCTGACGACTGTAAGTGGACTCTACTCGATGTATAATAATAAAAAACACACACATCCACACAGATACACGTAGAAAAAGTAAAAAAGAAAACACCAAACGTGAAGAGCAGTGAGCCGCTGCGTCTGTGCGCGCCGCCATATTGAACAGGTTAGTGATAGTGAGGGTGCCTATCACTAACCTGGGATTAGGGATGGGTATCGAAACCCGGTTCTTCTTGAGAACTGGTTCCCACTGTTTCAATTCCTTGGACTTGTTTGCCGTTTTTGCAAACGATTCCCTTATCGATTCCAGTCGCCCTGAATGACGTCACCACGTTGCGGAGCGTCATTTACGTGGCAGGGCGCCTAAGCGGCCCAAACACTCAAAAGTTTGGTTATACTTTACGAGAACGGATGACAACAGGGCAACTTGCAATACTTGCAAAGTAGATATTTCATTTAAGGGAGGAAACACTACGAATATGCAAAAGCAGTTGCTCACAAAACACGCGATAACCTTAAATGAATGTCGTGTTTTTAATTCCGCTCCGGACTCGTGAATCTCAACCCAGCAGCAGCAGTAACGTTTGCACGTCCTCTCCCGTTAATGCGGCAGGTAAATAATCAACTAACAGTGCATATTATGTTAGCGCGATCTGCCTTATTACAAAACCTACCATTACTGTGCGCTGCATTTAGGTGACCATGATGAGAGAGACAGAGTCTGGCTGGCTCAGATGCTGGAGGTTCTCGCTGCAGTCTACCGGTAGCGTCTCCTTTCAGGCCAGGATAGACGAATGTCACCGAGCAGTGACTAAGTCTGTGGTCAAAGGCTTGCACCCATTTGCCACAGCAGATGCCCCCGATTTTCGGTAAGTGAATGTGTTTAATTGTAGGCAAGGACATTACTGGATATTCTTGTGTAATTGCTACAGAATAATTTATGTTATACTTTGTTATTGCTACAGAAGAATATTTATTTTATTATTTTACATTTACAATTGATAGGTTTGTAGCTTAACCCTATTCGCTGGAACGTTGAAGACAATGTAATTACACAGCAAAGCAAGACACGAGTAGGCAAAGTTCTTTATGTGCACGGGAGAGACAAACGCCGTTCCTTCGCTTGACCCCAGTTGCTCTCGTCCGCTCCCCCATAACACTGCTCTTTTATTGAGGTTACATGAATATGCATAGGTTCATTAACATATGACATATACATACACACGAAGAGTACCTTGCCTGTGCGTTGTGCAAGCGTGTGTGTGTGTGTGTGTGTGTGGGGTCGAGATGTGACCCTGTGAAGACTCCCCAAAGCTGGTGCCAGGAGTCTAGCGGTCCATCTAAACAAAAGGCTCTTACACTCAAACAGATATACGTGTGTTTGCTATACCATATATCAGCAAGAGAAGATACGACCTCTCCTAGGAGGTGTGTGATCTATGCCAGAACACTCTGAGGAGGAGTGAACGCACTCCCCTCTTCATGCTACACAGAGTTGTTACAGACCTCCTAGGATGAGACATTCTTTTCAATCTACAAATGATTATATACTTCTAAGCATATATGAGTAAATATTTCTAAGCATAAATGACAATAAACAATACAAATCTAACAACAATTTTTTTCCTGGGGACCCTGTTACACCCCATTGAAGAGCCGTAGGCTGTGGTTCTCTTAAGATCTCACTGTTGGGTTTGTAAGGCCATGTTACTCCTAAATTTCTATCTTGTTCAAAGAGAAGATATAAAACAAAGTTCTAAGCTAATCGACCTTAGTGTTGTCCTTTTTTAAAAAGAATCGATAAGAGAATCGATAAAGAATCGAATCATTAAACAGAATCGAAAATGGAATCAGAATTGTGAAAATCTTATCAAAACCCATCCCTACCTGGGATCGATCGAAACAGCCCCAGCCCCAGACCATCACATTTCCTTCTCCTTGTTTTACATTTGATGTCACACACTGGGGAACAACCCTTTCACCTACTTGATGGTGTACAAAAATCCTAAACTGAAGATTTCGGATTTGGATTCATTGGTCCATAACACCTTTATCTAGACAGTAATCCAAGACCAGGCCTTTTTTCCTTATTCTAGCATCTTAGCAATGGCTTTCTTGGTGCAACTTGACCTGTCGAACCTGTAACGCAAAGTATTCTCTTCACAGTTGAAACTAAGACTTGCTTACTACAATCACTATTGAGCTGCGCTTGAAGAGGTGGTCTTGTGAGCTGCCTATTGGGCATGCTGTTGATTCTCAGAAACTTGCCTTCTGATTCTGTTTGAGTTTTGGGTCTGCTGTACCTCTTCCTGGAAAGTTTACCACAGTTTCTGAGTTCCTTTTGATGGTGAAGGAGACTGTACTCTGTTATGGAAGTTTTAACAATAACCTGCAACACACCCAGTGAGCATTTTTTTAAGTGGGTTTAATTAACACATTGCAATGTGGAGAGAAATATCCCAGCCAAACACTCAGCTCTCACATCTTATATACACACACAGACAAAGACATTCCACAACTCTTACATGTTGGCCCATCTCACAGGAAGCTATACCTTCAGCTCCATCATAAAACCTTCTCCCTCACAGAGAGAATTATGACTTTGTTTTCTGCTTAGCGTCACCAAGAAATTTACATCCCTGATAAGCAAAAGGAGTCTCACTATCTGTTAACTTTCAATGGCTCCACTGTGTGTGTGCATATATGTGTGATAGAGCATAACACATTTGTGGTGTTATTCTAAATGCATATAACTAAGTGAGAAAGTAATATTAAAATTACTAAAGGGATCAATGCATAAAAAAGATATCTGCCACGACAACTCACTGACACCATGATTTACTTTGCAATTTCTCTGTACGAAAGACCTAAACCTTTAATTTTAAGGCTTATGATAGACTCTGTTCTATTGTTAATTGCCTTTTTTCTCACTGTTTTTATAGCAACACACTACCTTCTGCCACACAATACTGTTCAAATAATCCACACAAGGTTATGGCACCACAGTGTGTTCCAACACTACTTTTACAACCTCCCTACAGACAGAGGAGGTTGAACGTAATCAAGAAAATGTTGGAGACCAGCATGAATTGATAGCATGAACTTTCAAGGCTTGATAAGCTCCATTGCTTTAGAACAGCTTTAAGTTGTTAACCCAGTTTTTGTTTCTTAAAGGCCTTCTTGTAGCACTCTGAAATGTACATATTTTTTTCAGTTTTGGGTAACTTTACCTTTTTTTAAACTTCTGGCAGTTCACTACTTACTTTTGTACCATTTCAGGCTATTCATTGGACAAGACTGCTTGAATATCAATAAAAAATTGAAGAATTATTGTGTTAAAAAAACCTTTTTCTAAAACCTTTGATCAGTAGTGTACACTTCCTTGCAACAGTAACACCATGGATTTGGAAACCGTGAAAAAGAAATATCAGTTTGGGCCCCATCACTTTAAAGTTGCAAACACTGCCAGCCCTAGAATTATAACTCTGTGCAGACATGGACCGATGTTCTGCTTAGATGAATAGACCTTAAAAAAAATATGCAAGATTGGGATATGTGCAAGCCATTTGTTACATTTTAATATTTTTAATGATAATATTATTAGAATTTTTTTTTGTTTTTTGTTTGTTTGGGGGTTTTTTTTACATTGATTGGCACCTTTATGTCAAATACAAATATAAATTAAATAGCCATTAACTTTTTAGATGGATGTAAATTTAAAATCTCATCTATAAATGAAAATTTTTTATTTAAATTATTAAGGTATTGGTAAATATAACTTAACTAATCATCCTTTGGATATCAGTTACCGAATAAAGTGTAGCCAACTGAAAAGTATCTTTGTCATGAGACCTAAGTGGAATTCAAATAGGTTTTATTTTATTTTATAATGCTGTCATGGACTGACAGTCCTCACCTGTTGTGTGAAAAATGCATTATATTCCAAAATAAATAGGTGTGTAGAATTGGCGAAAGCTAACTAATACTAGGAAATTTAAGCAGTTTCTTTCATATGGACTTTGGAATGAGTTTAATTTCCATCAGTCTACCTTTTCTTTTTTTAAACTTCGCTGTTAACGGAGCCATCCTACCACTTTAAAATTTACAGTTACAATTTACAATATTAAAACTCCTGAATCTTATATCCGCAACATATCTTTGCTTTGTTTTGTTTGCAGGTGTGCCCATTTTATTGGCTGGGTCTGGATCAACTCGATGCTCTGGAAGAGTTGAAGTTTATTATAATAACATCTGGGGAACAGTCTGTGATGATGGCTGGGGCTTAAATGATGCTCAGGTGGTTTGCAGACAGTTAAACTGTGGGTCAGCACTACAGGCTCTTCAGATGGCTTACTTTGGTGCAGGAACTGGACAGATTTGGCTTGATGACGTGGTCTGTTCAGGAAGTGAAAGTTCTCTAACTGAGTGTCAGCACAGAGCATTTGGATCACACAACTGTGTACATGGTGAGGATGCTGGTGTCATTTGTTCAGGTGAGAAAACATTTAGAGACGGAATATATTTTAGGTCATTATGCTCTTGTGTGTCATACATGAGTTGTGTCACACATAACTGTGGGCACAATAATAATGCTGGCGCCATCTGTTCTGTTAAGATATATTTTTCTCATCCAAGGCATGCCAAATACTGAAAATATATAAAAGGCAATTGAGTTAAAACAGACCTGAGACCAGGAGGACACACAATATGTGTAAATTTTTCAAGGTTTATATCTAGTAAATACACATAATTTTATGCAAAATCACATCTGATCAGTCAGTTTGTACTTTATATTTACATACAACTATAGATGAACATTATAAGTCCTTTATGTTCATATCTTTTCTGTGGGTTTTTTTTTTTCAGGTGTGCCCATCCGATTAGGTGGGTCTGGATCAACTCGATGCTCTGGAAGAGTTGAAATTTATCACAATAACAGCTGGGGAACAGTCTGTGATGATGGCTGGGACTTAAATGATGCTGAGGTGGTTTGCAGAGAGTTAAACTGTGGGTCGGCACTACAGGCTCTTCCATCAGCTTACTTTGGTGCAGGAACTGGACAGATTTGGCTTGATGATGTGACCTGTTCAGGAAATGAAAGTTCTCTAACTGAGTGTCAGCACAGAGCATTTGGCTCACACAACTGTGTACATGGTCAGGATGCTGGTGTCATTTGTTCAGGTGAGAAAACATTTAGATACTAACCCTAACCCTATTCTAAGTAATACTGTTCAAACAACTATAGGCACTATCACAACACTGGTGTCATCTGTTTAGGTGAGATATATCCACAGGATGCCAAATATTGTAAATATAATTTCTTGTTTTTACAATTATTTGTATAGTCTTCATAGTCTTCAAAGGCAAATGAGTTAAAACACTGGGAGGGCACGCAAATCCAGCCTCAGGTTGTGTGGAGGAGATCGGGATGGAGGGACCTAAAACCCAAATGAAAAACAGGGATTGAAACAAGTCCAAAAAACAAGAACAACAACATAGGAGAGTCAAACCTTAGGATGGATTAAGGCCACGGAACGGTCCTAGGGACTGGACAGATGGCCCATGGCAACAGTTTAGAGGACCGACCAACAAGCAAGCGATGGAGATGAAGCACCTCAGCAAGTCAACATGTAGCCAGCAATGGAGGTGAAAAGGCACCACAAGATCTTTGACCAGAGGCTAATGGCAACAACGATAGAGTTACAGATACCTTCAGGCAGCTCAGGGCTATCACACCAGGCAAGACCCCAGGTGCAGGCTGTGTAAAGATGCCCCTGAGACAATCCAGCACATAACAGCAGGGTGTAGGATGCTAGCAGGCAAGGCATACATGGAACGCCATAACCAAGTGGCCGGCATAGTGTACAGGAACATCTGTGCCGAGTATAACCTGGAAGTCCCGAGGTCAAAATGGGAGACGCCCCCAAGGGTGATGGAGAATGACCGAGTTAAGATCTTGTGGGACTTCCAGATACAGACAGACAAAATGGTGGTGGCTAACCAACCGGACATAGTGGTGGTGGACAAACAGAAGAAGACGGCCGTAGTGATAGACGTAGC
The DNA here is from genome assembly GCF_001858045.2 of Oreochromis niloticus. Lineage (NCBI taxonomy): Eukaryota > Metazoa > Chordata > Actinopteri > Cichliformes > Cichlidae > Oreochromis > Oreochromis niloticus. Next base: position 30,101,102 of record NC_031967.2, read on the forward strand.
GGTTCCCAATGACAGCAACACCAGGAAGAAGGAACACGAGAAGCTCGAGAAATACCAAGGGCTCAGAGAAGAAGTGGAGAAAATGTGGAGAGTGAAGGTAACGCTGGTCCCAGTGGTAATTGGAGCACTAGGTGCGGAGATCCCAGGAACAACATCGGAGATCTCTGTCCAGAAGAGCGCAGTCCTGGGAACAGCTAAGATACTGCGCAGGACCCTCAAGTTCCCAGGCCTCTGGTAGAGGACCCGAGCTTGAAGGATAGACCGCCCGCAGGGGCGAGCGGGGAAGTTATATATATATATATATCACTGAAGATAAAATGAGACATAAACAAGAATACAAACATAAAACCCAGGACTTCAACACAAATTTCAAGTTTTGTTATCAAGAATGTTGACAATGGGTCATTGCTTTCTGTTAACAGAATTAAATGTTGACAACAGGAAGTAAGTGTGTTAGAATTGTGATTGCAAAACTCAGTCTCATCATTTTATAATTTGTTATTCAACCACAACGTAAGATAACAAATATTTCTCTGTAGTTTCAAATAAGTGACAATTTATATGAAGCCTCATATGTATACAAAGTGAAACGTCTTATAGTGGCAGTAGAGTGATGCTGTTTTACAGCAATATCATGCCAATAAAGAGATCAAAGATTAACAGCGTTTGAGCAGCTTAACGTTAAATTTAATAGGCTTTCTTAAAATATTTTATTTAATATGAAATACAATAACTTTAAACAAAAAGATTTAATCTAAATATAAAACAAACTTTTAATTATGGAAAACTTCTCCATTTTAACTATTAACTGCCATTACAATATTTTTTTTTCCTTAAGTCCTTTTCTGCATTTTCAGGTTCGCCCATCAGATTAGCTGGGCCTGAATCAACTCGATGCTCTGGCAGAGTTGAAGTTTATCACAATAACATCTGGGGAACAGTCTGTGATGATCGCTGGGACTTAAATGATGCTCAGGTGGTTTGCAGACAGTTAAACTGTGGACCGGCACTACAGGCTCTTAAATCAGCTCACTTCAGTGCAGGAACTGGACAGATTTGGCTTGATGAAGTGACCTGTTCAGGAAATGAAAACTTTCTAACTGGGTGTCAGTTCAGTGGATTTGGATCACACAACTGTAAACATTCTCAGGACGCTGGTGTCATCTGTTCAGGTAAGATATATTTTTGGTCATCCACAAGATGTCAAATACAGCAAATAAAACTTCTTTGTACAACTACTGAAAACAGGGCAAACGAATTAAAACAAATATGAACAGAAGGTGAATGCTTTGTGTTTGAGCTTATCAAAAGCTAATATACTCCTATGGCAGTCCAGAGAAATGAGAGGGTTGCATTCTGACCGGCATAAAATCTGCACCAAATGAAATGCAGATTGATCCTCTGTGGCCACTCTTTGAGTAGCCAAAAGTACCTGCAGTTATATTATAGTGTACTGTAGTTGTTTGACCAAAGATATACAACAAGAAAATGAAAAGTCTGTAATTTTAAAATGACTGCATGCCAGTTTTGAGCTTGAGCCAGCCACATTTATAATCACTGCTGTTTGAACTCAAACTGATCATGATGTTGGTGTTGATAATGATGATGGTGATGGGAATCTTTACAGATATTAACTAAAATTTAAAAAAAATTAATAATCTTACCAGCTCTATGGAGGAAGTTCTTGGTGAAAGTGAATCTGGCTGCTGTCGACTCCTCCGTGGACATGAAAAACCCGGCTGTGATGGAGTCTGTCATGAATTTGGTAATTTGTCTTAGTGAAACAGCTATACTTATATTTTAATGACAAAACCTTCAAGATGTTTTAAAAAAAAAAGTCTTGGGTAATGAACAATCCCAGAAAAACTGCTTTATTAGCATTGTCTTGAGTCCCTTTCATGTCAAATATCATTTAAAATGTAACAATAACAGTCTATAATTTGCGGTGTAATCATTAAATTCTCTTTTCTGTTGCGCAGGTCAAAAATGAGCTGGTAGGTACGGCTGGCGACCTAAAAGTGAGCTGGTGGAAACTTCCAGAAAAGAAAGACATCAACAAACAAGAGACGTGTACTCCATAGTTCACACTGTTTGTTTCAATAGCTGGATGAAGGCGGCTTACAGCCTGTAAAAGTGATGTGATTGATTTAATCTTTACTTTTCACATGATATCTGTGTGTTTGCTTGTTTTCTGTTGTGGTACATTTAGTTGTAAAACAAACATAATGTCATGGTCCTGAGTCTGATCATTCAGTGTTTTGTGTTTATTAATAATATCTTATGTTCTTTTTGATTTTGGTTATGTATTCTGTTAAGATTTGCTAGTTGTTAGGTTTTGGTTCTGTACTCCCTCTGTTCCAGGTCAGTCAGGTCTCAGTGTAAAGCCTGTGTCTCTGCATTTGTGTTGAGTTTCCTGTTTTACTTTGAAAGTCTGTGTCTTATGTCAGTGTATTCAGTTTTGCCCGCTCCCCCGTCTCGTCTGTGTAATCAGTGTCAGGCATATCTCCCAGCTGTTTCCTCTTAGTCCTGTTCACCTTTTGTATGTAGTGTCTGCATCTTCCTCTGCTCGTCGTCGCATCATCCCTCATTCTACACTGTGTGTTCTGTCTGTCAGCCTGCCTGCATAATTTATTTATGTTTTCAGTTTAATTACTTTGGTATCCAGCAATAAAGCTGTTTGAGTGCACTTTTTCGCCTCCTGGAGTCTGCACTTTGGGTCCACCATTCCTGCCTCCCGCACACAGTACATGACACATAATCTCTATGAGTGCAAACTTTACTTTAATGCGTTTGATGACTTATTTCTGTGAAGAATTTCCAAAGAAGACGAGTTCTGTTGGTGCCAGCAGAAAAATATTACTTTCAAATCTGAAACTTAGCATCTGCTTTGAATTGAGATAAAGGAAAGTGACCTTAAAGGAAGGAAATTATATTTCCATGTGGTTTGCATAATGGAAGACAAACCATATGGAAATATACCATACCCAACCTTTCTTGTCCCCACAGATTTTTTCTTTGTCTCTCCCAAATTTAGAAGTTAAGTTTAAACTATATTGCTGATGCCCATTTTGGTTAAAAAAAAAATGACACTATTGAACGTTCAGTCAGCATGCAACCCGAGGAGATGCAGGAACGAACTGCTCCGGTGAATTTAACACCGTTTTGACCAGTTTCACCCCTCCAATTGCCACTTTTAAGTTGCTTACCCTCGCAACTATCTTCCTAGTGTTTTGAACAGTTTTGACGCTTTTTAATGGCTTCTAAAAGCATAAAAGCGAACATAAAGGAGGACACTAGCTTAACACTGGAGGCTATCACCACGCTGCTCCAGCAGCACCGAGATGAGTTAGCGTCTGAATTTAAATCCTCATTTAACGCCCTCAATTCAAGACTGGAGCAAGTGCGACAAGCCCTAGAGAGGAACAGGCCGAGAGAGTTTCGTCCTTGGAGCTTGCAACTGAAGACCAAAGCCAACGAGTCGCTGACCTTGAAAGCACGTGTGCCACTTTTCGCGAAGATAATAACCAGCTAAAGACCAAAGTCAAAGACCAGGAGAGCCGTAGTAGGCGTCAGAACATCCACGTCATCGAACTACCTGAAGACACTGAAAATGGGCTCCCCACCTCCCGAGCGCGATAGAGCACACCGCTCCCTCGCAGCCAAGCCGCCCGTGGGGCGCCTACCTCGCCTGGTGATCATATGTCTGTACCAATACCAGACCAAGGACCTTATCATCCGACAAGCTAGGAGGAGAGGGAAATTCGACTACCGAGGCAGGCCTATCCAAATTGTGGAGAACGACAGTCCCAAGGTCCTCAGTCAGCAGGTGCAGTACAAGGACATTATGTCAGAGCTCTACGGGCGAGGCCTGAGGCATCGCATAACACAGCCCAGCAGCACCAGAAAGTTTTTCAGTTCCATGGACGAGGCTCCCAATGTCTCCGGAAGACCCATGAAGAATCATTACTAATAAAACAGTGACACCAAATGCAGGTACCAAACATTACAAACATGCATAGAGGCGCAGTCTGGATGTACGTAAGACGCTGCTTTCCCCCTCCAAGTGCAGCTATATAGTCTGAACAGAGTGTTTTAGTACTGAAAAATTTATTATTACTTGTCATTTAATTCCTTTTTGGGGGGGATGTATAACTACTGAATATCTTTTAATTACTGAGCAGTAAACTAATATTTTGCTATTCTGGATCAGCAGTGTTTTGTGTCACTGATAACGGTAGTTTAATCTTCTACTGGTGGCACCAATTGACTTTATACCTAAAAATCTGAACTGAAAATATCACAAATAAATGTTTAAATACCTTTATATACACGTCATAAATAACAATAAATTCTGCATGGTGTTGAGTTAGGTTTTTTATTCAAATTTGGTCTGTTAAAAATTTGCATTCAATTTTTTTCACCTCTGGTACAATTTTTTATTCGCTGTGTGCCGCTATTTAAAAAAAAATAATAATAAATGTCAAACACAGGTGCATTGCTTTCTATGTTAATTCACTGTTCAGTGGTGGGAAGGCCATTTAAGACACATCAGCCTGTGGGTGGAGCTCAGCATATGGCTATGTGTATTAAATACGTCAAATTAAAACAGGTGTGGTTAGAAATGGCTCTCCAACTGTTTGTCTCCTGTTTCTCTGTGATAACTATTCTTTTATGCAAAGGTGAGAAAGACGTTTGATTTGTATTTAATATTTGTCTCATTATGCAGCTTATTACAAGTTCAACTGCACCTCTTTGAAGACTATTGCAGACAAAAATGTGTTCTTTAGATACAAACAAACTTGTTAACCTGCTTGTAGGTTGATGCAACATGGGAATGTGAGTCAAAATGGATCAAAGAAGGAACTTTTTGTTTAAATCCACCTGATCAGGTCAAAGAATTAAATACATACTAGATGAAGACAGAATTACTTTTGAATTTTAATGTAATAAAAAGCAAATCAGTTAAATAGCTACCAGATTGCTTGTCAAGATTCACATTGCTGTATTTGATATCAATTTTTAAATAGAACAAAATATTAAAAACAAGTAATAGTGTTTTTATACTGACAAATAGAAAGTCAATAGAAAGTAAGTACCTGTTGACTGGCAGTGCTGAATTCAATAACACTATATTAATGAAGAGTAACAATAACGGGCAAGTTTTGGTTTAATGTTAACAATATCTACTAAACTGGTTAATAACAGGTTTGTTGACCAGTGAAATTATCTGGATGATTATTGTAAAGTTGTCCCAGGTGTTTATAAAACTTTCTAAATGGTTACTAATGTTTCAAGACATAATTGATGAGAGACTAGATCCAAGAAACATATTTCCGTTCTCTTTGAAAAACGCTTCCTAATGCAAATCATGACGTGCGGTCTCTGGTTTAACATATTCATTTTATGTTCCACTTTACAGATGGTCATTCACAGCAGCCTGGTGAGTATCCAAGAATAATTTAACAAGTTCAAGTTTGATTTCAACCTTGTTGTTTCCTCTGAGCGACCACATAAATAGAGATAATAGTCAGTACTAGCCTCATTTGTTTGTGCAATAAACAAATGAGGATGCTACACATTTGTTTCTTATTTTGCTTTTGTAATGTCTGTACTACTAAGGAGGAGACTTGTCTGTCCTCCTTTTGTGTCTCGTGTACAAACATATACACACTGCTTTCAGTTAAGTTCAATTAAATCATATATATCAAATTTAATATGACCTAATATTAATAATTATATATATATAATCATATCAGTCTCGGTTGTTGTGTCCTTGGGCAAGACACTTCACCTACCGCCTACTGGTGTTGGCCAGAAGGGCCGATGGCGCGATATGGCAGCCTCGCTTCTGTCAGCCTGCCCCAGGGCAGCTGTGGCTACAACTGTAGCTTGCCTCCACCAGTGTGTGAATATGTGTGTGAATGGGTGGATGACTGGATGTGTAAAGCGCTTTGGGGTCCCTAGGCGGGACTAGTAAAGCGCTATACAAAATACAGGCCATTTACCATTTACCATATATACACGCGCGCGCGCGAGCATACAGTGTGTTCTCTCAACAATCTGTGGTCTGTGGTTGTAAATATAATGTAGTAATTCTTTCTGTTTGTGAGGGATTTTTTTAAAAAGCAAATATCTCAATGAGTGTTGATATTTATAATATAAACATTTATAATATAATATAAACGCTCATATAATATCATTATAATGTCGTTTTTATAATGCCGAGTGAATGCTAAAAACCAATAAAAACCATGAGTTTCACACCCGAGCCTCAACTCTCTCGGCCCGGTACCAAATGACTCATGGACTGGTGCCGGTCCATGGCCCGAGGGTTGGGAAGCACTGATTTGAAATGTCAAGATCTATTAATATAAAAGACTTATGTAAATGTACACATGAAATATGCACATTACAAAAAGATCAAAATTATCAGTAGACTGTTGCAATTTAAAAACTCGGTTCCAATTGTATTTTGACTTTTGTTTCTCTCATTTGTCTTAAATATTGATTAAATGTACAAGATTTTCAAAATTGCAAAACAGTAAAAACAAGTACCCATAGTAAACACATAGACATACACAGAGAGATTTTACATGGGTAAAAAATTAAAGCTTCTAATGACATTTTAATATTCTATGGTATTTCTTTTATTTAACATGAAATATCCCCCAAATCCCTAAGATGTCATGTCAATTTAAGGAAACAAAGAATAGTATTTTAGTTTTTAATTTCTATGGTTATTTTTTACAATTTAGGTACTTTTGTTTATTTTACCTTTTTTTCCCAGCTAGTAGGATATTTCTAATGCTTCAGATTTGTTTTAGAAATCTACTGTTTCCTTTTCCTTTCTATAATTCTGCTTTATGTGTTTAACTAGTGATCAACATTACAAGTCCTGTATGTTCTCTCAACAATCTGTGGTCTCTGTGTTTTGTTTTTCAGACATCAGATTGGCCGGATCTGGATTGACTCGATGCTCTGGAAGAGTTGAAATCTATCACAATAACAGCTGGGGAACAGTCTGTGATGTCGGCTGGGACTTGAATGATGCAGCGGTGGTTTGCAGACAGTTAAACTGTGGACCAGCACTAGACGCCCCTCGGATGGCTTACTTTGGTGCAGGAACTGGACAGATTTGGCTTGATAATGTGACCTGTTCAGGAAATGAAAGTTCTCTAGCTCAGTGTTCAAAGAGTGGATTTGGAGTACATGGATGTAACCATTCTGAGGACGCTGGTGTCATCTGTTCAGGTGAGATATATTTTTAGTCATTGTAAAAACTACACATACAGTCTTCAAATGAGCAGGGTGAACTAGTTAAACAGGTACAAACAGAAGGTAAATAGTTTGTGTTTAAGTTTCATCTTAGTTCAACTATCTGTCCAACCTGAACTGTCTCATCAATAGTGACCAAAGCAATGGTCTTCTGCCTCCTTTCCATGTCATTCTGCTTCACTGTAAAGAGAATGAAACACTTACTGAGCTGCACCTGCTGTCAGCTGTACCTGGACTGAAACAGTTTCTCTGTCCACAAGTGACCAGCCTTCCCAAGGTGTTTCCAGCACCACGAGGACTTGCTGTGTTCACTGTAGTTTTCTCTAACTTTGGTTTATTTTTCGTGTGGCCTTAAATAATATTTGGTAATGTTTTTACATGAAAATACTGTAAATTGTAATGTAGTAATGCTGTATTACAGCAATATTAAGACATTTTAAAAGACACCAACCTAATATCTTAATAAGTGCATATGTTTCACAGTTCATAGTAATTAAACATACAGGATTTCACATCTGATCAATCAGTTTTTACTTTATATCATTTATCATTAACAGTATGGAACATTCAATAAGGCTTGTCTGGAGATTTTTGAAAAGGTAAATCAAGTAGTTTGATATGTGAGGATGACATTTTAACAGCAAGTAGTATGTAAATCTACACACAAAAAATGCCTATTAACACTTGTGTGATCATTATGTGATCAAAAATCTACAGTAGACTGTTGAAATTAAATCTAGTGACTAGTTTCACTTATGGTTGGTATATTATTTGACATTAAATATTAATTAAACTTACGAGGTTCTTCACATACTATTACATAATTAAACCCAAGTGACAAAACTCTGCAGTTCAAGTCTGATCAATTGTATCGCAGCACTACACTGATGTCATTGTGGAAAGTTCAGATTTTTTTTACATGTAAATTTATATTTAATATAAAACATGCCCAACATGTTGTGCAAATTTAAGGCTGCATAAAGTATTTTCATTTTTGAAAATGTCTATATTTTTTACAAATTAGTTCATTTTCATAATTTTTCCTGTTTTGTTGTTATTATTTTACCTTAAAATTTTCAGATTTGTTTTACATTGTAACTTGTTATAATTCTGCTATATGTGGGCAACTAGTGATGAAGATTACAATTCCTGGGTGTTGTTTGCACAACGTAGCTTCTCTGTGTTTTGTTTGCAGCCACCAGATTAGCCGGGTCTGGATCGACTCGATGCTCTGGCAGAGTAGAAGTTTATCACAATAACAGCTGGGGAACAGTCTGCGGTGATGGCTGGGACTTAAATGATACTGCGGTGGTTTGCAGAGAGTTAAACTGTGGACCGCCACTAGAAGCTACTCAGTTTGCTTACTTTGGTGCAGGAACTGGACACACTTGGCTTGATAATGTGACCTGTTCAGGAAATGAAAGCTCTCTAACTGAGTGTCAACACAGTGGATGGGGAACAAACAACTGTGGACACGATCAGGATGCTGGTGTCATCTGTTCAGGTGAGAAATATTTTGGGTCATCGAGAAGATGTCAGATACTGTGAACAAAACTTTTATTTGTTTCACAACTACAGTGTTTATATCAGGGCTGGACTGGGGAAAAAAATTGATCCTGGTATTCTTGGTCCAGGCATCCCATTATGGTCAGTCATAAACAAATAAAACCACACGCACACACCTTCCTCTGTCTCTTCTTTACTCTCTTGTTTGGACTGCTGTCCCTCCTCCTGCACTACTCCACAGCTGTTGCTAACAGCAGCCTCCTGTGACTGTTTGCTGCTGTTGACGGTGCAGCAGCAGCACCCCTGACAGCTAACATGTTAGTTACTTTGTATCTGTTTTGAGTTTTATTTTTCTTTTCTATGTTAGCTTTCTGCTCCACATTTTCGCCACTTCTTCTAAACTGTTCTATAAGGTGCGTGAGTGAAGGTAGGAGAGGGCCTGGTTGTGTTCAGCACAGAGAAATGGCAGGTTGCCATCCTCCCACTTCACTTTCATTTGTATAACAAATTGTTGGAAACCTCACATAATTTTGAGTTTTGTCATCAAAAATGTTGATAATGGGGCCGTTGTTTTCTGTTGTGGTCTGTTCGTTAACCGAATTAAATGTTGACATCAAGAAGTAAGTGTGTCCTAATTATTTAAGAAAAACTCAGTTTCATCATTGTATACTTTTGTTACTGAACCACAGTGTAAGAGGACTAACATTTCCCTGTAGTTTAAAATAAGTAACAGTTTTTATGATGATGGAATGGTCTCACGCTGCCAGTAGATCATTTATATTTTTAAATGTTGAAATGCTACTATTAAAAAATTCTTTTAAAGTGAGATGTAGTAATGACATTTAATGACATTTTAAAAAAAATTAAACCTATTATCTTAATAAGGGCACTCTTTCAGGTTTTATGTGCATTAATTACTCCGGATTTCATGTAAAATAATATCTGACCAATCAGTTTGTATTTTAAACCATCTATCATTAACAGAATGGTACATTAGGATTTTTTGGAGGTTTTTGAAAAAGTAAATCCATTAATTTTATATAACAAACAACATTTTAACTGCAAATGTCTACCTAATATACATGGTTTTTTTTAATGTAAATTTACGCATAAAAATGAATCTTAAACTTACTGTGATCAAAAATCAACAGTAGATTTTTGTAATTGTCTACCCAAGTTCTACAATAGTACTTCAAATTCCTATCAAATATTGCCATTTGTGCACTAAACCTTTGTTTTCAGGTTTGCCCATCAGATTAGCTGGCTCTGGATTGACAACGTGCTCTGGCAGAGTTGAAGTTTATTACAATAACAGCTGGGGAACAGTCTGTGGTGATGGCTGGGACTTAAATAATGCCCAGGTGGTTTGCAGACAGTTAAACTGTTGGACGGCACTAGAAGCTCCTCAGAACGCTTACTTTGGTGAAGGAACTGGACAGATATGGCTTGATGAAGTGACCTGTTCAGGAAATGAAAGCTTTCTCAGTGATTGTCAACGCAGTGGATTTGGAGTACATGATTGTGACCATTCTAAAGACGCTAGTGTCATCTGTTCAGGTGAGATATATATATTTTTTGGTCATCCACAAGATGTCAAACACTGTAAATGAAGCATATATTTACAACTACTCTTACAGTCTTCAAATGCAAAGGATGCATGAGTTAAACAGGTACAAACAGAAGGTTAAGTGTTATCTGTCTGAGACTGAGAGAGCGCACAACTGAAATTAAGAAGGAATTTATAATCTTACCAGCTCCGTGGGCAGATGTCATCTCACAAGGTGTGACGCCCAGTGAGAAAGTAGCAAGTTGGAGGAAGTTCTTGGTGAAAGTGAATCTGGCTGCTGTCGACTCCTCCGTGGACATGAAAGACCCGGCTGTGATGGAGTCTGTCATTAATTCGGTAACTTATGTTAAGAAATCTTAGTAAAGTGTCTATACTTATTTTTAATGAAAAAACCCTTCAGATGTTTTTAAAACAGTCTTGGGTAATGAACAATCCCAGAAAACCAGCTTTATTAGTGGTTTTTGTGTCTCTTTCGTGTCAAATATCATTTAAAATGTAACAATAACAGTCTATGATTTGTGGTGTAATCATTAAATTCTCTTTTCTGTTGCGCAGGTCAAAAATGAGCTGGTAGGTACGAGTGGCGACCTAAAAGTGAGCTGGTGGAAACTTCCAGAAAAGAAAGACATCAAAAAACAAGAGACGTGTACTCCATAGTTCACACTGTTTGTTTCAATAGCTGGATAAAGGCGGCTTACAGCCTGTAAAAGTGATGTGATTCATTTAATCTTTACTTTTCACATGATATCTGTGTGTTTGCTTGTTTTCTGTTGTGGTAACATCTGCTTTGAATTGAGGTAAAGGAAATTAATATTCAAGGTAAGGAAGTTATATTTCCATGTGGTTTGCATCATGAAAAACAAAACATATGGAAATATATCTTCCTTGAGCTTTCTTGTCCTTAAACATTTTTTCTTTGTCTCTCACAAAGTCAGAATTGAAAGTCAAACCACTTTATTTGAGAATTGACTGAAAAACTATCAAATAAAATGCGTCTGTGTGTTTTACTAGGACCCATTTCAGTTCAAACCTGGATATTAATTAAAGCTTCGAATATTTTTCTCTTTATTAGTGGAAAAAAAGCATGTTACATTTTAGCTGGCCTTTCCTTTTTAATCTTTGGCTTTGTTATATATTGCAATTAAATTACATCATCATTACGCTTTTGTGCTACCCTACTTTTCCCATTTCTGTGTGCATTTTTTTTTTCATATGAGTTCCTTTAGATGTTCAGTACTAACCAAAAATCTTGGACCACCTTTCCTTATATTCTTGTAAAATGGGAAATGAATGCAGTATTTACAGCAAAAACAGAGTCTGTGAAATTCTAACAACCCTGAAAGTCAGTATCTGGTATCACCACCTTTAATATCATCATCCAAACTTCTCGTAATTTCTTAAGCTTCTTCTTCTTAATTGTCCTCCATCGCTTTTGTTCTTTTCTTGTAGTCTGTTAATCTTTTTTTCACATTTGATTAAAAATTTTTTGGCTTGAGACACAGTTTTGTTTTGTTTGTTTGTTTTTTCTTCTTTTCTCTTGTTATTTCAGTTATATTTGCATGTTTGAAAAAAATTCTATCTATCAGTGAGTGTCTCAGGGGAAATGATATTCAGTACTCAGTGCACCTTTTTTAAAACATTTTTAAACTTCATCACTTGTGTGGAAACACTTTGGAAAGCTGTGCTTCTTCTTCTTCCACCTTGACCTTCGCTGTCATCCTGAAAGTGAACTGAGCCCAGTAAGCAAAGTGTTGTTTTGTGCGAGCTGTTTTGTGGTTCACCTTTTGCAGCATCGCTTTTTTTGCATTTTGCATTTTGCATGCTTTTTTTTTTTTTTTTTTTAACAGCGCATTGTGTTCTGCGTCCTGATTGGTTGTAGACCATTGTCAATCAACCTCGTGCCGTGTCTCCTGTACAGTACAGAATGTGTTCAGCTTGTCAACTTTACATAAATCTTCGATCGCAAGCAGCGTGACTCTGAAGTGCTGTACTGTATGTTTGTAAGTTTTCTCCCCAACAAACACAACAATGTCGACGAAACGTTTTGCACCGTCAAAAGCACCCGTTTCATTCTATAATACTGAACTATTTTTCTACGAAGGTTTGAACTTTGAGAGCATTTAAACAAGAGAGAAAAGTGTGAAAATGTTCGTGCCTGTCTGAGAAAAGTGTATAAAGTGTGTAGTGAGGAGCTTTACAGCCTTAAAACATCTTTAATAATTGTAAAAAGAAAAATAAAGTTTGCTTCTTCGCAGATTTCACCTATTGCGGGTTAGTTTTGGAACGTAACTCCCGCGATAAATGAGGGACCACTGTTTACTGTCCAACATCATATTGTGGAAAGCACAGGAATCTTAACAAGGAAGCACCACACAGAGATTGAGCTTGCTGATTGACCCCAAGCTGGTAGGATAGGTGGAGGTTTTTATTAAACACTTGCTTGTGATACACTGTGCTTCGAGCGTCAATAGCAGCATAACAGAACTCACTTATGGTACTGCATTCTTTCTATAAAACAATAACTGTCAGTGACTTTGTGACTTTAAACACAATAGTTAAGAAAACAGTTAAAAGTAATGTAATCATAAACAATAAAAGAAGAACATCTAAACAGCAGCACATGTCCCAAGGCATGATGGGAGAGAACTAGCTGCTCCCCCAACACGCCACAATATTATGAAAAGTTTGTGAAGTGGGAATGTGAGTGGACATGAGTAAAAATGACAGATTCCTCAGTGAAGGCCTGCAGGCTCACAAAAAGCCCAAACACAACCCTAGAAACGCTCTTTGGTGGACCCACAAATGCAATGAAAATATTTATGATGGTGAAAAAACTTCTGATTTCACCAGTCTGTACCCAATAATTCAGCTTCAAAATATTATCCAATCAGCCAGCTGCAGATCATTTACAACCATTTTGACTAGTTGGAAAATGATTTCACCTTAAATCTTTCATAAGAGGCATAAGAGAGTTCTCCACCAGATTGTGCTACTATCTCTGTGGTAACACTTGGTCGCCCTTTGTCTGATACTCACTGTGTCTGTCTTAGACTCATGGCTCCTGGATTACTCTGCCTGCCTGGTCTTTACCATAGTCCAGTGCAGCCAGCCTGCCTCCCTCACTTGCCTTCCCCCGCCCTCTCTGTGTAACAGTGTAACAGGTAAGCGTAACAGTCTTATTGTGAACTCCTCTAACTTGCTGCTCTGAGTTATAAATTATTGTTTTCCTCTGTTTCGGTTATCATGGTGAAACCTTGGCCATTCCTGTGTGGTTATATAGCACTGTGTCTGTAAATAAAGCTTGCCTTAAGTCAAACACAGATTTATGATTCTGCTCCTCGGGTCCACCTTTTGGCTCGACCTGATATCTTCCCAGGGAAGTGCTTCACTCCGTCCTCTCCTACAAGTGTCAAAGCAAGCTAACATTTCCTCTCTCTTGCACCAACAAGCAGAAGCAGCAGGGGGCGTGTGTGCATGGTGAAAGTGAGAAATGGATTTCAGGTAATGGAGTGTCATTTGAACTTGAAACAGCTCTTGAAAAAGCTGTCAGTATCAACGTCAAAACAGTTGTTAAGAATTGCAGAAAAGCTTTTTTCATCAAAAGTGTTAATGCATCCTGAGTTATTTCGCATGATATCGACAACGTTGTTTACATCTACTCCTGCTGGGAGATTTATAAAATCCATTTCTGCAGAAGAAAGAAATCAGCTTTGTGAATGGTATACCAGGAGCTCAGAGCAATGATGTCTTTCTACCCCCAGATAAGAATAATTTGTTTATTATGGATGGGAAAATGTGCAAAGTATGTTCATCATGGGAATTCAAACTATACTTATTTATTCCAGAATATTCAAGGAAAATCCAGTAGAACCATTTCCTTGAACACTAACTACCTAACTTTTTTAATAACTCCAGAATTAAATATTGAATCTCATTTTTAGGTAGATAAATGTTCCTGGGTAATGCAAAATGCTTCTTAGAAGCACTTAAATCATTATTATGTGGGAAATTTGTTAATAAATTAGTTACAAATTACCGATTACTTCTCCAAGAAAGTAATCCCGTTACTTTAATGATTACTTATTTACAAACGTAATCAGTTACTTTATTACGTTTTTAAACCATGATACGCAACCTGAATACGTAATAAAGCAACAGCCTTTTCAGCCTAATTCTATTTTTTCTGCATAATCCATCATATAAAATTGAATCAAATGAAAAAGTCTCTTTTAAAAACTTGTTTTATTAGTTTTAAGCATATAAAATAAAATAATACACTCACTCTTTAAAATAGATAAAAGTAAAACGCAGCAAAACATAAATAAAATCAAAGATTCAGCAGCACTAAGCTGCTCTTAAATTGTTCACCTCAGTATCCATTTTGATAGATCTGTGGTCAGACTTGCTGACCACAGATCTTAGATAAGGCTTAGATTGCATTTGCATATCCAGCACTTCACACTAGCTTTAATGTCACTGATGTTGAGAAAGATGTGATGCTATACCAATCAACAAGCTAGCTCCATTAGTTAATGCATCTTTTTTTATTTGATCCCATCATACAAAAATACTGAGCTGTTCACAGTAAGATTATAACACACAAACATTAAATCTCACGCTTTGCGCTCCAGTAGTTCTGTTCATAAAGAATAGCCTCTGCAAAACCAAAAAGTATAATCTAAGTCATCACTGTTTTTCACACAGAAAACCCCGCCATGGCCACTGGCCTCAAGGCAGAGAAGTTTTAAGAACAGCATTCACTGTAAAATCTTGGACAAATTAAATATGCGGCTCATAATCAAGGACATTTTCACACAGGATCAGTTAAGAGCTGGGTTGACAGAGACCACCTCCAGTTGGCCACAAGGGTGCTGATGAAAACCCTCTACTGTTGGCCAAAGATAAAGAGAGTGAGGTAAGGTATGTTGAAAGGAAAGATAGGAATGTGGAGGTGAGAGTAGGGACTTTAAATGTAGGGATTATGACTGCTTGGTGGTCAGCAGGGCACTCTTCTGGAGTGGCACAAATTTCCATGTCATGCCATTTTTTATGTTCATGGCATTTTGGCTGTGCTGAATGAATATAGCTCATATTTGCCAGAGGATATAATTTTTTAAAAAAAATTTTTAGAATTTTTGACTCAAATTCAGAAATTAGCTTCAAATGGCTAAGCTACAGAAAAGCTGCCACATTTTATCCTAAAATGGCCAAAAGGTCAACAAAGGTCCAATTGAAAATCCTTAAAATGTCATTTTTGATCCCACATTTAACATCAACTGATGCACGCTTTTATTTTTGACTACTCACCTTAAATTTTTAGTTTTTATATTTGTCCACCAGGTGGTGCTACCGTTCAGAGCATGAAGCAAAATGTAACACTGTTTTAATGTTTTCTACAAGGGTGCCATGATGCTAAAACAAGTGTGTTTTGCCATTGATGTGGGATAATGGTGTGAGAGAGAAGAAAAACTGAGAATCAGCTTCAACAACTGCTGAAAAAAAAAACGCAGCAGAGAAACCAAGGCAATGACCAAAATATGAATTAACAACAGTAAATAATAAATAATAAACGTTACTGAACAGCACACGGTACTAATAATACAAGATAGTGAGTGATAGTGATAGTGTGTGTTTGTGTGTACCTGTTTGTACACCTGTGTGTGTGAGCACGCGTTTGTTCATAAGGTTTCTCCATGTAAGTGTCTAATAGTGGGTGTGGCGAACCACAGCTCGGCCCCCAGGACATGAAGCCGAAAGACCCAGGGGGCCCAGGTCCCGCTAAGCAGCCACCGGCAGTGAGCCAGTACACACCTGAGCACCCAGCCCCACAAACCAAGAATCACCAATGCACCAGCGGGTGGGGGCACCAGTCACACCAGCAGGGAGTCAGGTGTAGCGGCCTGGGATGTTGCGAGATGTTCTGAGAGAGCTGGAGTCTAAGACCTAACCTGACACATATAAGACATAGACAAACAGGCACACACAGACATAAACATGCATTCCCACCCTCATGCACACATATACAAATACTCAGCACTCGCCCAACATGGAGACAGAAATGAACGCAGTAGACACACTGACACTCCCCCATACATACTTTAAATTCCCAGGTCCAGGCACCAGCACCCCCAGAGGGGCAATCCGCCCCCAGAGCCAGGAGATGGTCCTCTTCACTGGAGATAAGCAGACCAGGCAGTCCTGCAGCAGCAGGTTGGGCTTCCCTGCTGCTGTAGGGACGACCAGCTCCTCCTCCCGGCTCCCCGCCCCATATGGCGAACAGAGAATGGGGGCATGAAGACCCCATACCTCACTCCACCCACTCATATGTGGTGTTGCTGCATGCTGTTCTAAAGTGCATTTAAAACATGGGAGGGGCATGATGCCAATAGCCCAGATAACAGCAGGCGTCAGCACGGCCCCTCCCGAGAACCCTTAGTGTCTACATGAATTTAAAATTTAAAATTAAGAGGTGGGCACCAGCACCAGAGGTGAGGCTGAATAAACAGACTGTCCTCTGGACACCGTTTAGTGTCCCCTTTCCCCAAATCCCTATATGTATGTGCAGTGATGGGAATAACGGCGTTACAAGTAACGGCGTTACTAACGGCGTTACTTTTTTCAGTAACGAGTAATCTAACTAATTACTATTCCTATCGTTACAACGCCGTTACAGTTACTAACAAGGTAACGCGGTCCGTTACTATTTTTCAACAAACAGTTGAAGCCGTGTTCAGTTCACCGCATCTTATATCAGCTCCAGGAAGTAGCTGTAAGTAATCTGGGCGCTACAGCTTTAAGCAGCTGCGCGCTCCCGCACGGACGGTAATCACGATCACTGTCTAGCACAACACCTGGAGCTAAGGAGGCAAAACAATCGCATGAGTGCTGCTGTTTGACTGAGGAAGAATAAAGTAGTCGTGGTAAGCCAATCACATGACCACTTAAAGACAAAGCAACAAGGTGCTAGTTTATAAATTGTGTCGATAGGCCACGTAAAACCAGAGTCATGATAAACGATATATACGCGGCGTTTTTTCCTCAATAGTTTCGCCACGTTAGCGCTAGCAAGCACTCTCTGCTTATGAGCAAAAAAACAAAACAAAACAGGGGAAGTTTTAGGAGTGACGGCGAGAGAAAGAGAGAGGGAGAGAGAGAAAGAGGGAGAGAGAAAGAGAGAGGGAGAGAGAGCAGGAAAAGAGAGAGAGAGAGAGAGAGAGCGAGTTTTGAGATGTGAGATTTGTGACGTTTAGCGTGTTTGGAGTGTGTAGTTAATGTGTTGTCTTGTGTAGTTAGTGTGTAGTGTTGTGGATAGTTTTGTGTTGTGTGTCAGAACAATGAGGCGACTGCTGTCTCCAGGTAGAAACAGAGGTGATACACCTGCTGCTGTCAGACCTGCAGGTATCAGGCTGTGATGTTCTCCTTTATAGTGGACAGAAATGATTTTTTTGGAGTGGCACAAATAATTTGTGTGGCATCTTATTGAAGAACAGCTGATTGTTCTGTAAATAGTTTGAAATGGTTATTTAAAAAAAGGGTAAAAGGTAAATGGATGCAAATAACTTTGTTGTTTGCAAAACTTGTGCATAGGATTTTAAAATTGACAATTAATATTTGCATTTGAAGTTATAAAATATGATTCATTAAACATGTTTATGGTTGTTACAGTAAAAATATAACTTTTTCTACTCTGATTTTATGTTTTTTGTCTGATTTTAGATCAATTCTGGTTATACAGTATGACAAAATGAGAACATAACTGTAAATTCAGGCACGCGAGGTTGCGCTAAAAAGAATGATACCAAACAAGGCAAAGTAAATAGTTTTTAAAGGTAAAATGTGGAGAGAAAATCAAGAGTAGTAAAAAAATGGCCAATTATACCCTGGACGCCAGAGGGTTAAACGTTCTTTGTTTTTTTTTTTAAGTAACGCAATAGTTACTTTTCCAAGTAATTAATTACTTTTAGAATATTGTAACTCAGTTACTAACTCAGTTACTTTTTTGAAGAAGTAACTAGTAACTATAATTGAATTACTATTTGAAAGTAACTTGCCCAACACTGTGTATGTGTCATGAGAGTGTGAGTAATGGAAGTGTCTAAGTTGTGGAATAGGTGACCAGCAGGAATAAGAGATCACTGAGACACTGAGAATAAATACTTGATTCTTGGCAAAAAAAACCAAAAGTACTACTACATAGTACTTTCATAGCAGTTGCAGGGAAGGGGGCATTTTTTGTCCTATGGGGAAAAAGAGACAGGATTTTAAATGGGTTAATTTCATATTTATGTCTCTGACCTTTCTGAAGTACACACTCCGTGAGCTTCCAAGTCATGTCGAAACTTCTCTATGAATGCAGCTGCCTTCCCCTGGCTCCCCTCTGTCGAACATGATGGTGGTCTCACATGGCCCAGTCTCATCGTGACACCGACTCATCTTCACTGCATAATACAACAAGTTCACACGTCTCCGGCGTCTTCTTTCATCTCCTTTGTTATAATTTCCAGAGTAAAACATTCACCTTCATCATGAAACACAGCTCTGTATTTCTGTATGACAGCAGTCTGTATGTTTTTGTTACTGGTATTTATATAAACAAGTTATATATGTGAGAATATTGTGTCATAAAACAAAAATGGTACAGCAACATGTTTTACATGTGGAGGATTATATGGAGACGGAGTAAGACAATATGAAGTCTTCCATTCAGTAAGGTCAGCTTGACACTGAGAAGTAGCAGAATCTTAAGAATTACATTGCACAGAACGGCACAGAGAGATTTGCATTGGGAAATTTAATCAGGATGTTGCTGTTGAGAGTAAAAGACAAAGGAGAAAAATATGCAAACTGTTAGAGGACGTGACTCAGCACCGAAGGATGATGGTCGCTAAAGGTAAGCACTCTTTAAGAACAAGGAGATGTGTTTGTTTAACACGACTCGATGCTCAGTTATGAGTCCAGTGAGGTGTGTACTTGCAAGACAGTTCAGAGGCAGAGTGAAATAAACTGGAACGCAGTAAAGAATTAATTCTAAGCATTGTTAGCTTAACTTGGGGGGGGGGGTTACTAAAAATCAGCTGTTAAAAACTTCCAGACAAGCATTCAGCAAAACTCATATTTGATATTTAGTTATACACACACCACTTTATAAGGTACTTTATTGCTAGTAGTGATGCAAAATAATGAGGTACATGATATATAAATACACCTCTGAAGAATGTCTCGATTTGTCGCTATATGCAGGGTTTAAAGACTGTGTGGAATATTTAGAGGCTTTTGACTGTTGCCAAGTTACACAAAGCAAAATAACAAAGTCTATGAACAGATGGAAATAACCCAAAAGAGCCAGGAAAACACAAAGAGAAAGGGGGGGGGGGGGGCACTGATAAAACTAATTAAACTCTATAAA
This sequence comes from Oreochromis niloticus, assembly GCF_001858045.2. Classification (NCBI taxonomy): domain Eukaryota; kingdom Metazoa; phylum Chordata; class Actinopteri; order Cichliformes; family Cichlidae; genus Oreochromis; species Oreochromis niloticus. The sequence continues at coordinate 30,120,856 of NC_031967.2, forward strand.
CACAACTGGTAACTAGTAACAAATTATAATAAGAATTGATGCTACAGAATAAATCACAATCTAATCTGTAGATTAAACAAAGGGAGTGACTAATGATAAACAAGAATTCAAACTCAACAGCAACAACCAAACTTTATTGTCACATACTCAATCATACAGTGTACAACATGTAGTGAAATGCTTGTGTCCAAGCTGCAGACGTAGCCACGCCATTCCAGGGCTTGGCTTTTAGCATGGGGGGGTCTAGCCAGGACCCTTATTGGATACCGGGTGGGAATCGAACTTGCGACAAAGGTGTGTAGTCTTTCCATTACACTATGCAGCTCGGACCACCCAGCAGTCATGAGAGGGTTGGCCTGATTTCCAAATGAGCCAGTAAATTTTAATTATTTTACTTACCACATGATATGACTGTGTGATTAACCATGAACCCTTATACATTAACCTTGTAATAGGTGGAAATGGAATGTGTTTTAAAATGTGATTTGCCCTTTACTGTTAGCATATTTACATATTTACATAGCTGCAGGGAGACACATTGCACGGTGTATGTTATTGTGCTCTGCCAACACTTCACCTACATTTTTCATTTATATTTGAATCCCCCGTAGATACTGACAGTTAACCATGTTACACAATGTTCAACTCTTTTAATTCAGCTGATGTTTGCTGTTAATATTTTATGCACATTTGTCCAATAATAGTTTTATGCGTGCTGTGTTTTCGTAGTGTTTTATTGTTTCTTTTCTTAAGGGAATGGTTTGAAAATGCTTCCACCATTTATTTTCAGCTGTGTTTGCTTGTGTACTGGGAAAATTCACCGCACGCCACTGTGTCAATTTCCAATGTCCACTGTCAATGTCCACACACAGCCAATCACATAGTTTCCCTTTTTGGGTCATTAAATTAATCAATAATCAATAAGAGTAATGATGCTTTTTACCTGATGGACAGCTTTTATTTAAAAAGTCAGTGTCCTCAAAGACCGGTACGTTCTTTGATTTGGTATATTGTTTCATATCTATGTTCATTCATTGTTCAGTGATGGGAAGGCCATTTAAGACACATCAGCCTGTGGGTGGAGCTCAGCATATGGTTATCTGTATTTAATAAGTCAAATTAAAACAGGTGTGGCTAGAAATGGCTCTCCAACTGTTTGTCTCCTGTTTCTCTGTGATAACTATTCTTTTATGCAAAGGTGAGAAAGAAGTTTGATTTTTATTTAATTATTTTAATTTAATTAAAGAATATTGCAGATAAAAATGTGTTCTTTAGATACTCTAAATGAGCCAACTTGTTAACCTGTTTGTAGATTGACACAACATGGGAATGTGAGTCAAAATGGATCAAAGAAGGAACGTTTTTTTAAATCCACCAGGTCAAAGAATACATTATTATTACAATGCATTAATTTTCTTTTAAATGACCTTTTATGTAGTCAAAGTCAAATTTATTTATGTAGCACATTTAAAAAAACAACTATTGACCAAGGTGCTGTACTTTTAAGATAAGTAAGATAAGTAAGGTAAGTAAGAAATAAGACAAATAAAAGTAGTATAAACTAATTCTGATTTAAAAGCCAAGGTAAAAAAGGAATAAATATTACTTTAAAAAAAACAAAACAAGTGATAGTGTTTTTATGCTGACAAATAGAAAGTAATGACCTTGTGACTGGCAGTGCTGAATTCAATAACACTATATTAATCAAGAGTAACAATAACGAGGACGTTTTAATTTACCTTTAACAATATCTACTAAACTGGTTAATAACAGGTTTGTTGACCAGTGAACAAACCTGTATTGTAAAGTTGTCCTTGGTGTTTATAAAACTTTCTAAATGGTTACTAATGTTCACTGCATCTATAATATTGTTATAATGTTGAAACTGGTCATTATAGCACCACATGTTTTAGCTACTACATGTCAGGTGGTGTAAATCATGAAACTCCTTTTCACTAAATGTTTAGATTTGTTTCCCCGTGCTGTTTGGTTAGTGAGAAACCAAAATTTGTTGACAAATTCCACATCACTGTAATCTGAACTTTTCCCAAAATGTTCACATCAGCAATTGTGAAAGTTCCCAGACATAAACAATGAGAGAGCAGATCCAAGTTGAACTTTCACATATTTCTGTTTTCTTTGAAACACGCTTCCTGGTGCAAACCAGTCACTGGTTTAACATATTAATTTATGTTCCACTTTGCAGATGGTCATTCACAGCAGGCTGGTAAGTATCCAAGAACAATTTAACAACTTCAAGTTTCAAGTTTGATTTCAACCCTGTTTGTTTCCTCTGAGCTACACAATAAGTAGATTCTGTTCAACTCAATTCTATTTTAGTCATATAGCGCTAAATCCCAACAACAGTTGGCTCAAGACCCTTTATATACAAGCTATATATAAAAAAAAGCTATTTTAAAGGTACTAGATAGCACTGCCCTCATTTGTGCCTCGCATTGCTTATTTAAATTTCTGTACTACTTGGAAAAGAAGAACACTTTTCTCTCCTCCTTTTATGTTTCTCTCTCTCTCTCTCTCACACACACACACACACACACACACACACACACACACACACACACACACAGGTTACGTTTTCTTAGTTCTCTCCAGATTTGCATTTAAACATGCAATTAATACAATGCAATACAACTTTATTTATAGAGCACATTTAAAAACCAACGGTATACCAAAGTGCTTCACGTAAAAGACAGAAAATAAGACATAAATATTATAAATATTAAAATTATTAAATATTATAGGACCATAACAAAGTACCAAGTATGCTAACAGGTCAGTGTCACTAATACACAGGAATAGCATAAAATGCATATCAAGTAAAACATTTTAAAAGCCATAAAAGATATGTATAACAGGTAAAATAGTGTAGGGATCAGATACAGGCATTAACGAGGAGGAAAGGCAAGGTTAAATAAATAGGTTTTTAACCGTGATTTAAATGATTGGACAGAATCAGACGCGTGGATAGCAATAGGAAGGTTATTCCATAAATCTGGTGCAGCCAAGGCAAACGCACAGTCGCCTCTAGACTTCAGCCGAGATCTTGGCTGCACCAGGAGTAACTGAGTAGATGATCGGAGTGCTGGAGCGGGAATGTACGATCTAAGGAGTTTGATAAGGTAGCTCGGGGCTGTGTCGTTGATCATTTTAAAAGTAAGCAGCAGTATTTTAAATTGGATGCAGTATTTAATGGGTAGCCAGTTCAGGTCAGCTAAACCAGGGGTAATAGAGGCAAACCTCCCAGTTCCGGTCAGAAGGCATGGCACATCATTTTGAACAGTTTGCAGTCTGTGAAGAAGGGCAGAATGAAGACAGAAATAAAGGGAGTTGCAGTAATCCAGCCTAGAGGTCACAAAGACGTGAGCAAGCTTTTCCAGGTCCTTATGCAGAACATAATGCCTAGCCTTAGAAATGAGACACAGTTGGTAGAAAGTAGATCTAACTACAGCAGACACTTGTTTATCAAATTTAAAAGAGCTATCCAGCAACATGCCCAAATTGCTAACAGTGTCAGAGAGGGAGCTGGCAAGGGAACCAAAGGCATCACGAAGTTGTCCATGAGGAATATTGCTATCAAATACCACAATTTCAGTTTTCTTATCATTTAAGATAAGAGAGTTTCCTAAGAGCCATTCTTTAACCTCACAAATGCACTTTTGAAAGCAGTGCAGAGACAGAGGAGGATCATCAGCAAGTTCAAAGTAGATCTGTATGTCAGCGTAACAGTGAAAAGCGATATTGTATTTCTCAAAGATTGTGCCTATTGAGCTATACAGTGAGAAAAGAATAGGGCCCAGCACAGATCCTTGAGGCACGCCACAGCAGACAGGTGCCGTGGAAGAAGAGCAGGTGCAGGAAAATAAGAGAGTGAAAGTAGACACTACATCCTTGGTTTTCTGACAAAAAAAAAAAACAGTTACATCTTAAATGCAGGTTCACAGACCAAACTACACCCATGTCAGTTTTGGGGGGCAGGGCTCAGTGGCGTAAATTAGCCTCTATACATGTAGTGTTTTAAGTCCACTTTGAATCATCTGTCGTAATTCAGATTTAGAAGCTGAAAGGCTTTGTGAGTCAGAATTAAACTCTTTTTCTTTCCGACTTAGTTTTTAAGGCTATTTTTAAAATGTTACTTTTAAATAAAAAATATCAATAAAATTACTTTTTAATTTTATGATAAAAGAAATAAATGATTTGTAAATCGAATACATCCAAATTGTATTTCCAATAGAATGTAGAAAACGTACCATTTTAAGAAAAACATATGCTCATTTTGAATTTGATGGCAGTAACATGTCTCCAAGAATTTGGGACAGGGCCATTTTTACCACTCTGTAGTATTACCTCTACTTTTAACAGTAGTCACTACATGTCTGGAAACTGAAGAGAGCAGTTGGTGGATGTTTGTGAGAGGAATGTTTTCCCATTCTTGTATGATATCAGATTCTAGCTGCTCATTAGTCCTGGGTCCACTTTGTTCCCTGGAAAAGACAGTACTCATGCATAAATGAGTCCCCCCTCACCCCAACCAGTCACCCTGCCTGAGCTTGGTTCTGCCAGAGGTTTATTTCCTTTTAAAAAGGAGTTTTTCTTTCACACTGTCACCAATTGCTTGCTTATAAAGGGTTGTCTGATTGTTGGGGTTGTCTCTGTATTATTGTCAGGTCTTTATCCTACAATATAAAAAGGGCATGAGTGGTGTGATTTGGCCCTAACATTGCATTAAATTGAATTGAAGTGTGGATTCGTCTCTGATTCATGCAGCTTTAACTCACATTTGTGGATGGAAAACCCTGTTCACAGAGAAAGATGTCAGAGTTCAAATATTTCCGACATCGTGAAGTGTTTTCCATGAACGAATGATCCCTGCTTCTAATGAAGCACTGCCTTAAGGACCTAAGAATATAGGCATTGTTAAATTGCATTTTCATTTACATTTTACAGGATCTTTGCTGGAATTGGATTAGCAACAAGTATTAATAATCTGCAGTGATGGGAATAACAGCGTTACAAGTAACGTTACTTTTTTCAGTAACGAGTAATCTAACTAATTACTATTTCTATCGTTGCAACGCCGTTACCGTTACTAAGAAGAAAATGCGGTGCGGTCGCATTACTATTTTTCAACAAACAGACGGTTGAAGCTGTGTTCAGCTTACTGCATCTTATATCAGTTGCACGGAAGTAGCTGTAAGTAATCTGGGCACTACAACTTTAAGCAGCTGCGCGCTCCCGCGGACGGCAATCACTTTCTGCCCGACGATCACTTTTTGGCACAACACCTGGAGCTGGGGGGGGGCAAAACAATCGCATGAGTGCTGCTGTTTGACTGAGGAAGAATAAAGTAGTCGTGGTAAATTGTGTTGATGGGCCTCGTAAAACCAGAGTCATGATAAACAATATATGCGCGTGTTTAGTTTCGTCATGTTTACTGTTTAAGGACAGTGCTAGCAAGCACTCTCTGCTTATGACCAAAAAATAGAAAAACTAAACAAAAAACACCCCGTTCATGTTGGTGGAAAAATGTACCATGTCGACCAATCAAAAATGATATAGCAACATGACATTTGGTTGTTTAGGAAGAGGGGGAAGTTTTAGGACTGACGGCGAGAGAGAGAGAGAGAGAGCAGAAAAAGAGAGAGAGTGAGTTTTGAGATGTGAGAGATTTGTGACGTTTAGCGTGTTTGGGGTGTGTAGTTCATGTGTTGTCTTGTGTAGTTAGTGTGTAGTGTTGTGGATAGTTTTGTGTTGTGTGTCAGAACAATGAGGCGACTGCTGTCTCCAGGTAGAAACAGCAGTGATACACCTGCTGCTGTCAGACCTGCAGGTATCAGGCTGTGACGTTCTCCTTTATAGTGGACAGAAATTATTTTATTTTTTTTTGTGGAGTGGCACAAATAATTTGTGTGGCATCATATTGAATGCAGAACAGCTGATTGTTCTGTAAATAGTTTGAAATGGTTATAAAAAAAAGAGTAAAAGGTAAATGGCTGCAAATAACTTGTTTACAAAACTTGTGCATATGATTTAAAAATTCGCAATTTATATTTGCATTTAAGGTTATGAAATATGATTCAATGAACATGTTTGTGGTTGTTACAGTGAAAAATAACTTTTTATAATTCTGCTATATGTGGGCAACTACTGATGAAGATTACAAATCCTGTGTGTTGTATGCATAACGTAGCTTCTCTGTGTTTTGTTTTCAGCCACCAGATTAGCTGGGTCTGGATCGACTCGACGCTCTGGCAGAGTAGAAATCTATTACAATAACATGCAGACAGTTAAACTGTGGGACGGCACTAGAGGCTCCTCGATCAGCTTACTTTGGTGCAGGAACTGGGCAGATTTGGCTTGATAATGTGGCCTGTTCAGGAAATGAAGGTTCTTTAATTAAGTGTAAACACAGTGGATTTGGAACAAACAACTGTGGACATGGTCAGGATGCTGGTGTGATCTCTTCAGGTGACAAACTTTTTAGATACTCATGTCATTGCTGGTCAGCCTGGTCTTGTGTGTCATACATTAAATGTTTTCACAGCATTTGTTCAGCCCTGCTGTTGTTTTTAAAAGTGCTTTATAAATTTATAAAAGTGTTTGGGGGGTTTTCAAGTGCAAAGAGGAATTGAAATCTAAATAACTTCTAATGCCTGACAGATCCAGTCCGATTATTTGGGTCTGGATCAACTCAGTGCTCTGGAAGAGTTGAAATCTATTACGGCAACACCTGGGGAACAGTCTGTGATGATGGCTGGGACTTAAATGATGCAGAGGTGGTTTGCAGACAGTTAAACTGTGGGACGGCACTACAGGCTCCTCATTCAGCTTACTTTGGGGCAGTAGGTGGACAGATTTGGCTTGATAATGTGACCTGTTCAGGAAATGAAAGTTCTCTAACTTAGTGTCAACATCTTGGATTTGGAACATACAGCTGTGGATATTATCAGACTGCTGGTGTCATTTGTTCAGGTGAGATAACTTTCAGATACTCAAGAGACTGAAGATCACTTTGTTCTTGGATGTTGTGCCTGAAATACTTTGTTAATATTATTCTTCCTTACATTAACAATCTCAGAATATTCTTCATTATTTTTCCTGACAGGTCTGATCAGATTAGTTGGATCTGGATTGACTCGATGCTCTGGAAGAGTTGAAATCTATCAACTCTGGCTGTGTTGATGGCTGGGACTTAAATCATCAGCAGAATCTGGCAGAGCATCTCTGAACCAACAAACACGTTCATGAGTCCTCTGGAGAAACATGACGTCTCTGTGTGTTTCATAGGTCAAAGGTCAACTCCAGAAGATGGGTCCTCTTCAGCCAATGAACATCTTCCTCCGACAGGAGTTGGACCGAATGCAGTGTGTCATCAGCAGCGTACGGAGCACACTCACTGACCTCAGACTGGCCATCGATGGTCAGTTACACACACACACACACACACACACACACACACACACACACACACACACACACGTTCACTGACGCTCGATCTGACTCGCGTTTCCGCAGTTGCAGGGACCATCATCATGTCTGAAGACCTGCGCGACGCCCTCAACAGCATGTTCGATGCTCGGATCCTGCGCCTGTGGCTGAGGCTCAGCTGGCCATCGGCCACGCTCGGCTTCTGGTTCAGCGAGCTGCTGGAGAGGAACCAGCAGCTCAGCGCGTGGATCAGTGCCGGGCGGCCCAACCAGTTCTGGCTCACCGGCTTCTTCAACCCGCAGGTTGGTTCATTGTTCCGGAAATCTGGAGTTTTGGAATTCTTCAGTTTTCTTTCCGAATGTTTTTTGTGTCTTCAGGGTTTCCTGACCGCCATGCGCCAGGAGACGACACGCTCCAACCTGTCCAGGGGCTGGGCCTTGGACACGGTCACCCTTAGCAACGATGTCACCAAGATGATGAGGGAGGATGTCTCAGCTCCGCCCCCTGAAGATGTGGGTGGAGTCTTTATCTATGGCCTCTTTCTGGATGGAGCGGGATGGGACAGACGTGGCGCCAAACTCGCTGAGGCTCCGCCCAAAGTTAGTTTGTCTTTTTTAAAAAAAAATTTTTTTTTTACTTAGATTAAAATAATAAACTGAAGCTTTAAAAAAACTTCAGTGTTCAAACAAAAGTCCAACGTTTTACTGTTTCTGTATTTGTTTTGTAAATTAACACAAAAACATTTTAAGATTTTTTAAAAGATTAATCTAATGAAAAATTATGAATTAATAATTGATTTAGAAACTAAATCTAAACTAAAATTTAGGAACTAAATGAAATCAAAGTATTTTTGTTTTTGCTCAGTAATAATAAGTTTGTCTCCGCCCCTCAGGTCCTCTTCACCCCCCTCCCTGTGGTCCACGTCTTCGCCGTCAGCTCAGCCAACATGGCCGACAGTAAGCGTCCCCCTGGCGGCGGGGGGCGGTCAGCCTGTACTCGTGTCCCGTCTACAAGAAGCCTCTACGCACCGACCCGAACTTCATCTTCTCCCTGCAGCTGAGGAGCGTGCAGCCGCCCGAGCGCTGGACGCTGCGAGGCGCCGCGCTGCTCTACGACTGCAAGTGATCCAAACGTTGTTGTTCCACAGACACAGACAGACACTCACCGTGGGGCTCTGCTGTGTCTCACTCAGACCTCCCCACAGGTTTCAGTTTGAGCTTTTTTATTCTGATGTTCTGATAGTTTCCATTTTTCTTCAGCACCAAACATGTTTGTAGGTTTTTAGTCTGTTAAATTTATGAAAATCAAAATGTTTCCACCTCTCTGCAAGTCTCTAATAATCATAATAATAATCATAATAATAATAATAATCATAATCATCATAATAATCATAATAATAGTAACAATAATGATTTTCTATGTGACCTCACACAGTAAAGCTGATGTGAGGATCATCACAGTTTCGGTGGCTGTATGAACTTAGAATGCATAAAATAATAATTTGTTTTAATTATAAAACTTTCCCTCTGTCATTTCCTGAGTGTTTCAAAATAAAAGTCCTCTCTTTCATGTTTTGAATGTGAGGCTGTTCCTGTGATGCCTTCAAATCTGTTTCAGTCTGCAGTTTTTTACAGTTCAGACCCAAAGTGACTCAAACATTTACTTAAAAGAGGTTTTTGTTCGTCTGGGTTTTCCTGCTCAGCAGCGCTAAACAGGCAAAACACACAAACAGGAAGAAAGAGGAAAATATGTGTTTCTGTGAACAATGCAGCACCAAAATAAAAGACCAGGATTTAATGATTGACAAAAACATTAAATGATCATGTTTATTTTCACATCAATGTTCCATCGTCCTTCTTTTAGAAGAAGTTTAGAAATTAAAAATGCCAATAACACAGCAGGAAAAAGCCAACAGCATGAGTCCTGAAAGGCTTAAAGAGAAAATAAACGCACAAAGAATGAAACAAAAAGGCACAAAACCTCAAAACAAGAGTGAATTAAATCTGACCGACACACAAATATGCTAAAAACCCCAAACATGAACCTGTGAGGTCATTAATACCTGTGTGCGTGTTTACATGTCTTTGTGGGGACCAAAATGCCCGTCCCCACAAGTTTGAAGACATTTTTGAGACTCAGGATGTGGTTTTAGTGTCCGGGACAGTCAGGTCAGGGTTAGGCATTCAGTCTTATTGGTTAGAGTGAAAGGCTGAGGAAAGCATGATGTCCCCACAAGGATATGAAAACACAACCGTGTGTGTGTTACTGTGAATTTGTGAGACAAGTGAAGATTTCAGAATCAGTGAGAAATGTTTCACTTCCTGTTGGTGAAGAAGAGCAGACTCCTCTTCAGCCTGAGAAATGAAGAAGCTTTTATTTTGTCAGCCTGACAAACACGAGCTCAGCCATGAGCAGAGGCGACCCTGCAGAGGTGAAGGTCACAGTCAGAATCAGCGCTGGTGCCAGAGAACCGCACAAGGACGGCCTCATTGGTCACGAGTTCATTATGTGATGGTAACAAACTGATTATTACAGAACAGGAAACACACGTCTGCCTCATCAAACACCAGCTGCTGCTGCTTTTATCAGTCTGCCAACAAAACCTCACAAGAAAGAAGTTTTTGTGAGTTTGCAGCGTTCCTCTAAACTGAAAACTAAAACAGAGTGAAAATGGGAGCATGCAGCCACACTCGAGAGTCAGGCAGTTTAAATGTGTTTGTCTTCATCTGTAGTTACATTTCATTGGCTGGAAATGTGCTAACTGGAATCTTTCATGAGTCCAGATGAACAAAAACAAGTGTTTACTGCTCCACGCTGCACGAATCTGAATCAAAATCACTCAGACGCGCCCATGTAGGGATTCCACCAAAACCATGTGACCACCTTTGAACCTGTCGTGAATATAATTTTAGACTTTTCACTTTATTTTGAAAGAACAGATTTGCAGGAACTGCGGCTGCTGCAGAAACTCTTCACTTTTCACTGGCTTTAATCTTGAAGGTTTCTCCAGATGTGGAACATTCACGCTAAACATTCAACATCTGACAACCGTCTCCATGTAAAACACTGACAAACTCAAACTTTATACGGTAACTGACAGATTTATTCCTCCATTTTCAGGCATTTCACAATGAACTTGGATTAGTTTGATGATTTTATTCACATTGGTGAATAAAACCAGCCAAGAGGCTGATTCCTGCAGAGGAGGAGGCAGAGCGGAGGAATCTGCAGGTTCTGTCTCTAACACACAACCAGAGCTTCATCATAACGAGTACATAATAAAACCATGATCCCCCCGATCGACTCTTTTAGCCTGTTTCCTCTGGAACGAACAGGATCTAACAAACCCCAGCTGCTGCTGGGAGACTGGTCATCATGGGAGGAAAAAGATGGCTGCCGTGTTGCTGTTTCCTGTCTTACACCAGGGTTATACTTCCTGTATCTGTGGGTCTGAGTTTTTAATCAGAGGATGAACTTAAAGCTTTCAGTCTGCTCTACAACCCACCACCTATCCACACGTCTTCTAAGTGACTGGACATCAGTAAAACTTCTACCAGACTTTAGTAAATATTGCATTAAGATGAGCAGACAGATTTTAATCTCAGCATTGCAGATTTTTCAGGACACTGGAAGAGTTCCTGCCATGGATTTAGATGTTAGTGTTGTGTGGATGAACCCATTGTGTGGGATCTTTGTGTTACTAACACTGATGCTTTTACACTTTAGGACCCTCGAGACCTCTGCTGCTCAGCCGTCCTGATCGCTGCCTCCACTTTAACCAGAGGCTGTAACCTCTGATCATTTCACCTGCACCGACAGTAAAACTCTTCTCCAGAACCAAACGTGCCATAAACCCATCACAGCTTCATCATCAGCTCAGTCTCAGCAACATGCAGACGACCGAGCAGCAGAAACTCTGCAGGGAACGTCTGAAATCTGTTCTTCAGTTTTCCAGCTCACTGTTTATTGAACATGAGACAGAAAAATACCTTCAGCTTTAATGTGAAACTTTTATCGCCTGTGACATGTTTGCAGGAAGTCTTCATGCTGTGGTTTAGTGTCACAGCCATAAATATTACACAAGGTAAAAACTACAAGTCCCAACATCCTCTGTGTTTAGGGCGGAGCAGTGAAAGTGAAAGTGTTGATCCTCCGTTCAGAGCAGCAGGAGGAGGAAGGTGGAGTTGAGGCAGGTGAGTGTTAACATGAATATGTTTCTTCTTATGACATAAAATAATTCCACGCTGTTCGTGTCTGTGGGTGAAACGTGAGGCCGGTCGGTCCTCTGAGCGCTGGTTTCCTGTAAGTAGAGAGGAAGTGAAGCGAAGTGCGCAGTTTAGCTGAGCCTCCGTTTAGTGTGAGAGAGCAGGAGGAGAGTGAGAGCTGTGCTGAGGCAGGTGAGTGTTAACACCGCTCTGACATTACTGTGTCTCTGTGGCGGGAACAACAGGCTCCGTCCGTGGAGGCAAAAATAATCAGACTTTGGTTTTTCAAAGGAAACTACATTATGTCGGAAGAGGCCGCGCGCTCATTGGACAACGACTTGTCAATCTCAAGTTATTAGCCAATGAGCGCGCAGATTCGCAGTAAGACCCGCCCTTATCACGACATTTTTAAAAACTAAAATGGCGACAGAAACTCAATTCAGGCTGACTTTAAACTGTTTGAGCCACTTCCTGTTCTCAGTCCCGGCGTCCTGATCACCGACGTTTCTGTTGCTCTGATATCTGATATTGATTATATCGGTAAACAGGCTGTAGCAGAAACATCAGGTCTGATCTGAAAATCCTTCAGAAACAAACTTTAAGAGTTTTATGTCCGTGTGAGGCCGCACGCTGATTGGATAACAACCTGTCAGTCTCAAGTTATTGGCCAATGAGCGCGCGGATTCACAGTAAGACCTTTTCACGTCATTCTTTTAAGCTAAAACATCGACAGTAAAACTGTAACGTGTCCTGTGATCTATAAACTCTGTGATGAATAATCTGAAGTCATTTTGAGCCTGACAGTAGTTTCCTGTCACAGAGCAGAAGCTGCAGGCAGTTTTTGGCTCCTTTATATTTAATTTATTCCAAAATAAATCAATAAAGGTAGAAAAGAACTCTCAGTGAAATTAAAATCTATTTTTAAAGACCGATGTGACCAAGTGCAACAAATATAAGATGACATGTTTACAGGTATTTGAAGTATTGATCATATGTAGAACACAGAGCAGGTCCAATAACAGAGTCATCCTGCTCACAAACAGCACTTTGGTTTCATGAGCTCACTTCCTGCAGTGATCCTCAGCTTCTCTCCAAAGGAGCCGTAACATGTGGGCTCCTCACCATGATGATGATCCCAAACACACGGAGTTCCTTCATCCACCTGATCATGTACTTATTAAATAATGTGATGGTTTTGGTGTTTTTTAAAGACTTTGAGCCTCTAAAATAACTGGTTTGGACTTTAGGGCCAAAGCTCCAACATTAGAAACCTGTCAGTGTGATGCTTCCAGTACAACAGCACCTCTGAGTGTGTGTGTTCACCTCTCAGACTAACTCCACCCTGACATCAAGAAGATGGAGGAAGAGGACGGAGCAGCATCTGCAGCATCCAGCTGTGTGTCTGTGAGGAGTGACGGGGTTACACAAACACCTCCACCTTACAGTCATGGACCTGCAGCAACAAAGTTCTTCAATCATGGAGCTCAGCTGACCATGTAAGATTCTAATGATTTCTTCTCTGCAGCCGTCTGTACTCTAATCTGAGACAACTACTACTGACAGAAACCATCACATCATCCAGTTTGTGTGTTTGCAGCTGCTTCATAGATTTTAAACAGAGATTAATCAGTAATTCATGTGATATGAATGTGATGTGTTTGTGTTTGCAGAGGTCAGAGGTCACAGTCTCCAGCATCCAGCTGTGTGTCTGTGAGGAGTGACCGGTCCAAAGACATAGACCCTCCAGACTTCAGTCATGAACCTGCAGCAACAAAGTTCTTCAATCATGGAGCTCAGCTGACCATGTAAGATTCTAATGATTTCTTCTCTGCAGCCGTCTGTACTCTAATCTGAGACAACTACTACTGACAGAAACCATCACATCATCCAGTTTGTGTGTTTGCAGCTGCTTCATAGATTTTAAACAGAGATTAATCAGTAATTCATGTGATATGAATGTGATGTGTTTGTGTTTGCAGAGGTCAGAGGTCACAGTCTCCAGCATCCAGCTGTGTGTCTGTGAGGAGTGACAGGTCCAAAGACATAGAACCTCCAGACTTCAGTCATGAACCTGCAGCAACAAAGTTCTTCAGTCATGGAGCTCAGCTGACCATGTAAGAGATCTGCTGACTCAGAGGTCAAAGGTTGTTTATATAAATGTGTTCTGCCAGTGACATCATAACTTGACCTCACACTGGTCTGTGTATGAAGTATAATTTAGTGGCAGTTGTTAAAGTTGTATAATGAGGATGCTAGTTTGGGGCGTATTTTCCTGCTGATGCAAATGCATCTACTTTGCCCTTCATCTGTCGCTTTGGACAAAGACGTCCAATGAAAGTCAGAACAACACAGTTTGCACCAGCAGCAGGAGAGGAAGTGGCTGACATCCAGAAGTCCTACCAGTGGCTGAGCAAAGCTGGACTGAAAGACAGCACAGAGGCAGTAATCATGGCATCACAGGAACCAGCTCCGAGCACCAGACCCACAGAGCCCGGGGTCTACATGGCTCTTTTTGGGGGGTTGTATTAATAGTGACTCTGTTTCTTTGGACCAAAATCTTTTGTTTTCAGTTCAGTTGCAACACCGACTAACACTAATGCAGGGGTCGGCAGCCTGCGGCTCCGCGTGGTTTGGGAAAATAAATCAGTATTTAGCTGAAGTGTGTTTTATTTATGTTAGTTCTTTTTAACTTCTAAATTTGAAGATTATTGTGATATTGAAATATAAAAATAAAATTCTATTCTATTATTTTTTTCATCGCTCAAATAAGCGTCACAGTCGTGGAAGGCAGTGTTCCCGCAGAAACACCGTGCATTTATCGAGACTTTCAGCCCCAGGTAGGCCAGTTATGGATCTTGGATCCACATGATGTCAGTAGCTCCTCCGTGAACGATGTTACAAACAAACACGCTCACGCCTCACAGACGACAGCTGACATCCTGTAGAGATGAAAGTGACCTCGTACAGCCTGGATCTGCAGACGCTGTGCGCAGAGGTTCAGGAGTCCCATTGTGAACGTGTCAGGCAGACGCGACCATGTTTGCATGAACACGCTTCTCACACACGGTTGCTGACGCACACAGCCGGCTGTAGCTTTGCAGCTCACAGCCCAACACACACCAAGAACAGCACAGACGTTAAGGCGGCGAGGCGTGATTGCAGGTGCCGCTCAGGTGTGTCCGCCTCCCCTGCAGCTGCAGACCACGCCCCCCCCACACATTAACCTGGTAAATACATATTTAGGCAGAATTTTGCAAACATCTATTTTTCATTTTCAGCAGCTTTTTCCAATTTTCTTTTAAAAGTCAGTTCAAGGCTCCAAAAGCCCAAAGGAGATATGAGGGCGGCTCACAGCTTTGTTTGCTGGATCATTTTAGTTCAGCGTCTTTGCTTATATTTCTTTAAGAGTTCAAAATGTGTTCATTACATGAATAACATGTAATTTTCTCTGTAGCACTTCATGGATTTCATAAGCAACACACCTTAGTTGTTCACGCAAAGCATAAAGGTAAAAAACAATAACAGTGTTATCTTCATTTAGATGTTAAAAAGTATTTGCGGCTCCCAGAGTTTTCTTTTGCCTGGAAACTGGGTCCAAATGGCTCTTTGGTCCTAAAGGTCGCTGACCCCTGACCTCATGGTATATTTTTTTAGAAAAACATGAATCAAATCTGAGAACAGTTTCTACCTGACCTATTGAATGTTATTGAAGCCAGAAGTTTGCCTTCATACTGTGTTCCTTGCTTTTTGTGGTTTACTAATCGATGTGAAATGGATGCAATGTGGTTGTATTTGCAGAGGTCAGAGGTCACAGTCTCCAGCATCCAGCTGTGTGTCTGTGAGGAGTGACCGGTCCAAAGACATAGACCCTCCAGACTTCAGTCATGAACCTGCAGCAACAAAGTTCTTCAATCATGGAGCTCAGCTGACCATGTAAGATTCTAATGATTTCTTCTCTGCAGCCGTCTGTACTCTAATCTGAGACAACTACTACTGACAGAAACCATCACATCATCCAGTTTGTGTGTTTGCAGCTGCTTCATAGATTTTAAACAGAGATTAATCAGTAATTCATGTGATATGAATGTGATGTGTTTGTGTTTGCAGAGGTCAGAGGTCACAGTCTCCAGCATCCAGCTGTGTGTCTGTGAGGAGTGACTGGTCCAAAGACATAGAACCTCCAGACTTCAGTCATGAACCTGCAGCAACAAAGTTCTTCAGTCATGGAGCTCAGCTGACCATGTAAGAGATCTGCTGACTCAGAGGTCAAAGGTTGTTTATATAAGATAAGATAAGATAAGATGGCCTTTATTAGTCCCACAGGTGGGAAATTTGTTTTGTTACAGCAAAAGTGCAAAGTTATGTAGCAGAAATTAGAAAACACTGGAATGCAATAAAATACAATAAAATAAAATAAAATACTATATACAATAGAATAAAATAGAATAGAATAATATATACAATAGAATAAAATAGAAATACAAATACTATATACAACTGAGTAGGAAAATACAAAAACACAACTTCGTCAGAAGAAGAATTGCACGTATAGCAGTCTTATTGCACATGTGTGGGTTTGTGTGTTTGATCAGCTGCAAAAGTCTTTATTGTAGAGTCTGACAGCAGTGGGGAGGAAAGACCTGCGAAATCTCTCCGTCCCACACCGTGGGTGCCGCAGTCTCCCACTGAAGGAGCTGCTCAGTGCTGTCACAGTCTCATGCATGGGGTGGGAGATGTTGTCCAACAGGGATGACAGCTTAGCCACCATTCTCCTGTCACTCACCACCTCCACTGGGTCCAGAGGGCATCCTAGAACAGAGCTGGCCCTTCGGATCAGCCTGTTCAGTCTCTTCCTGTCCCCAGCAGAGATGCTGCCCCCCCAGCAGACCACACCATAAAAGATGGCTGAGGCCACCACAGAGTCATAGAAGGTCTTCAGGAGTGGGCCCTCCACTCCAAACGACCTGAGTCTCCGCAGCAGGTACAGCCTGCTCTGCCCTTTCCTGTAGAGGGCGTCTGAGTTATGAGTCCAGTCCAGTTTGTTGTTCAGATGAACACCAAGGTACCTGTAGCTGTCCACAGCCTTGATGTCCATACCTTGGATGTTCAGTGGTTGCAGTGGAGGATGCTTGTGCCTGCGGAAGTCTACCACCAGCTCCTTGGTTTTACTGGCGTTGATCTGGAGGTAGTTCAGCTGGCACCAGTCCACAAAGTCCTGAGTCAGTCCTCTGTACTCCTTGTCGTCCCCATCAGTGATGAGGCCGACTATTGCAGAGTCATCAGAGAACTTCTGCAGGAAGCACTGGGTGGAGTTGTGGGAGAAGTCTGCAGTGTAGATGGTGAAGAGGAACGGAGCCAGAACCGTTCCCTGTGGGGCCCCCGTACTGC
This sequence comes from Oreochromis niloticus, assembly GCF_001858045.2. Classification (NCBI taxonomy): domain Eukaryota; kingdom Metazoa; phylum Chordata; class Actinopteri; order Cichliformes; family Cichlidae; genus Oreochromis; species Oreochromis niloticus. Next base: position 30,137,895 of record NC_031967.2, read on the forward strand.
AGACGACCCTGTCCGACACACAGCCCTGAGTCCTCACATACTGTGGTCGGTCGGTGAGGTAGTCCAAAATCCAGGTAGTGAGGTGATGGTCCACTCCAGAGTTCTCCAGCTTGTCCTTCAGAACCGAGGGAAGAATGGTGTTGAAGGCACTGGAGAAATCAAAGAACATGATTCTCACAGTGCTCCCAGCGGTCTCCAGGTGAGCGAGGGAACGATGTAGGAGGTGAATGATGGCATCATCCGCTCCAATGCCAGGCTGGTAGGCAAACTGAAGTGGGTCCAGTGATGAGCTCACAAGGCGCCGAAGCTGAGCCAGGACCAGCCGCTCCAGGGTCTTCATCAGGTGGGATGTCAGAGCCACCGGCCTGTAGCTGTTGAGGTCCTTGGGGCGTGAAGTCTTTGGCACTGGAACAACACAGGAAGTTTTCCAGAGCTGTGGGACTCTTCCCAGCCTCAGGCTCAGGTTGAAGAGGTGCTCCATCACACCACACAGTTGGTCCGCGCAGGACCTGACGACCCTCGAGCTGATGCCATCTGGACCCGCTGCCTTCTTGGCTTTAATCCTCCTCAGTTCCCTCCGAACCTGGGTGGTTGAGAGAGACAGGCTGGAGCCTTGTGTTGAGTGTGTATTGGATGCTGTTGTTGGGGGTGGGGAGGAGTGAGCAGGGTGAATAGAGGAGGTGTGAAGTGTCTGAGGTGTCAGAGGTGGAACAGCAGCAGTGGGGGTGGGTGAGTCTGCAGCCGATGTTGGAGACTGCCTCATGGCTGAATCAAATCTGTTGAAGAAATGATTCAGTTCATTTGCCCACCTCACATCCCTCCCAGGCAGAGAGTTCTGATGTTTGTGGCCTGAGATGGTTCTGAGGCCTCTCCAGACTTCACCAACATTGTTTTGCTGAAGCTGGTTCTCCATCTTCTGCCTGTAGCTGTCCTTCCCATTCCTTATCAGTCCCCTAAGCTCTCTCTGCACCCTTTTCAACTCCTCTTTGTCTCTGGATTTGAAGGCCCTCCTCTTCTGCTTGAGGACAGCTTTAATTTCTGAAGTAATCCAGGGTTTGTTGTTGGAGAAACACCGTACAGTCCTGGTAGGTACGGTGTTATCCACACAGAAATTAATATAGTCAGTAATGCATGTAGTAAGGCTGTCGATGTCCTCTCCGTGGTCGTCACAGATCACCTCCCACACAGTCGACTCAAAACAATCCTTAAGAGCCTCCTCGCTCTCCTCCGACCATCTCTGCACTGTGCGGGTGGCTGGTGGCTCCCTGCGCACTAAGGGCTCATACACAGGGACAAGGTGCACCAGGTTGTGATCAGATCTGCCTAGGGGAGGGAGAGGTGATGAACTGTATGCCTCTTCAGCATTGGCATACAGTAAGTCCAGTGTTTTATTGTCTCTGGTTGGGCAGGTCACATACTGGGTGAAGGTGGGCAGTGTGGAGTCCAGTGAGGCATGATTGAAGTCCCCTGATATTATGAGAAGGGCTCTCGGAGATTGTGTTTGCAGTCTGCTGACCACAGAGTGGAGAGAGTCACAGGCTGCATCCGCGTTGGCCGAGGGGGGGACATACGCTGTTATCGCGATAACATGCGAGAATTCCCGGGGCAGGTAGTACGGACGCATGCTAACGGCTAACAGCTCAATGTCTCTGCTGCAGAGTTGTTCTTTTACAGTGATGTGCCCAGGGTTACACCATCTGTCATTCACAAACACTGCCTAAATGTGTTCTGCCAGTGACATCATAACTTGACCTCACACTGGTCTGTGTATGAAGTATAATTTAGTGGCAGTTGTTAAAGTTGTATAATGAGGATGCTAGTTTGGGGCGTATTTTCCTGCTGATGCAAATGCATCTACTTTGCCCTTCATCTGTCGCTTTGGACAAAGACGTCCAATGAAAGTCAGAACAACACAGTTTGCACCAGCAGCAGGAGAGGAAGTGGCTGACATCCAGAAGTCCTACCAGTGGCTGAGCAAAGCTGGACTGAAAGACAGCACAGAGGCAGTAATCATGGCATCACAGGAACCAGCTCCGAGCACCAGACCCACAGAGCCCGGGGTCTACATGGCTCTTTTTGGGGGGTTGTATTAATAGTGACTCTGTTTCTTTGGACCAAAATCTTTTGTTTTCAGTTCAGTTGCAACACCGACTAACACTAATGCAGGGGTCGGCAGCCTGCGGCTCCGCGTGGTTTGGGAAAATAAATCAGTATTTAGCTGAAGTGTGTTTTATTTATGTTAGTTCTTTTTAACTTCTAAATTTGAAGATTATTGTGATATTGAAATATAAAAATAAAATTCTATTCTATTATTTTTTCATCGCTCAAATAAGCGTCACAGTCGTGGAAGGCAGTGTTCCCGCAGAAACACCGTGCATTTATCGAGACTTTCAGCCCCAGGTAGGCCAGTTATGGATCTTGGATCCACATGATGTCAGTAGCTCCTCCGTGAACGATGTTACAAACAAACACGCTCACGCCTCACAGACGACAGCTGACATCCTGTAGAGATGAAAGTGACCTCGTACAGCCTGGATCTGCAGACGCTGTGCGCAGAGGTTCAGGAGTCCCATTGTGAACGTGTCAGGCAGACGCGACCATGTTTGCATGAACACGCTTCTCACACACGGTTGCTGACGCACACAGCCGGCTGTAGCTTTGCAGCTCACAGCCCAACACACACCAAGAACAGCACAGACGTTAAGGCGGCGAGGCGTGATTGCAGGTGCCGCTCAGGTGTGTCCGCCTCCCCTGCAGCTGCAGACCACGCCCCCCCCACACATTAACCTGGTAAATACATATTTAGGCAGAATTTTGCAAACATCTATTTTTCATTTTCAGCAGCTTTTTCCAATTTTCTTTTAAAAGTCAGTTCAAGGCTCCAAAAGCCCAAAGGAGATATGAGGGCGGCTCACAGCTTTGTTTGCTGGATCATTTTAGTTCAGCGTCTTTGCTTATATTTCTTTAAGAGTTCAAAATGTGTTCATTACATGAATAACATGTAATTTTCTCTGTAGCACTTCATGGATTTCATAAGCAACACACCTTAGTTGTTCACGCAAAGCATAAAGGTAAAAAACAATAACAGTGTTATCTTCATTTAGATGTTAAAAAGTATTTGCGGCTCCCAGAGTTTTCTTTTGCCTGGAAACTGGGTCCAAATGGCTCTTTGGTCCTAAAGGTCGCTGACCCCTGACCTCATGGTATATTTTTTTAGAAAAACATGAATCAAATCTGAGAACAGTTTCTACCTGACCTATTGAATGTTATTGAAGCCAGAAGTTTGCCTTCATACTGTGTTCCTTGCTTTTTGTGGTTTACTAATCGATGTGAAATGGATGCAATGTGGTTGTATTTGCAGAGGTCAGAGGTCACAGTCTCCAGCATCCAGCTGTGTGTCTGTGAGGAGTGACCGGTCCAAAGACATAGACCCTCCAGACTTCAGTCATGAACCTGCAGCAACAAAGTTCTTCAATCATGGAGCTCAGCTGACCATGTAAGATTCTAATGATTTCTTCTCTGCAGCCGTCTGTACTCTAATCTGAGACAACTACTACTGACAGAAACCATCACATCATCCAGTTTGTGTGTTTGCAGCTGCTTCATAGATTTTAAATAGAGATTAATCAGTAATTCATGTGATATGAATGTGATGTGTTTGTGTTTGCAGAGGTCAGAGGTCACAGTCTCCAGCATCCAGCTGTGTGTCTGTGAGGAGTGACTGGTCCAAAGACATAGAACCTCCAGACTTCAGTCATGAACCTGCAGCAACAAAGTTCTTCAGTCATGGAGCTCAGCTGACCATGTAAGAGATCTGCTGACTCATTTATGGGTGTTTGAAATTCTGTGACCACTTTGTAATTTTAGTTTATATTTTAAAAGTGTTTTTATTTTTAGTTGCCTGTATTTTATTCCACTGTGTGTAACGTGGTGGTTTCTGCTGTTTGGGACTGTTTTGGTGTATTTGTGTCAGAACATCAGATAAATGATTCCATCACATTTTAAAAGAAAGTATCAGGATAATAATCTGAACTGAGTCATCAGAAACAGAAAGATGGTCTCAACAGGCCACTGAGCTGATCTCCAAAGAAAGAAGAAGATTGAAGAGTCCGAGGCTGTTTATTTGTCACAGGCATCGTCAAACACGTCCAACACAGTGAAATGTGCTGAGCTGCTCCTGTGACTGGACAAAACATTAGAAACAATCATCAAATGCAATAATGAAACATTGTGCAGATGTAATGTTAACCTGCTTTGTGCCACATTAGCACAGCATGTACTGACAGAGCAGTGCAAATGAGCAAAGTGATGTAAACAGAGTAACTGAGCAGAGTGAGCAGAGTAATATCAGCAGTAATGAAGCAGCAGGATCAGTGTAGCAGCGTGTGACGTCATAATGAATCAGATATGATCTGAAATCTGACAGTGAGACAAGAACATGATGTAAGGTCCTGTTTAAACCCTGATGGTGCTGCTATGAGGGGAGCACGTTCTGATTTAGGACTTGGATGGTCTGAGGATAGAAGCTCCTCTCTGTTTGTGTCCTGATGGTGCAGAACCTTCTGCCTGATTGTAGAAGGAGCTGAAGCAGCATCATCCCAGAGGTGAAGCTCCTCTGTGTGCAGACCTGAGGTCAGATTCCTCCAGGCTGATGTTCAGCATCTACAGAAACGTGTGGTTGTAGTTATTGCTGCTCTGTGTGCTGACAGCAGATACTCAGAACAAAGCACTGCACACGTGTTCTTTACAAACATCTGTACATAGAAAACATGGATTATGGCAGTGAATGAACACGTTTCTGTCATTTGCTTCATTGGCTGCTTTTTTCTGCCTGTGTTCATGTGATGAATGTCTGACACATAAACAGGTTTGTAATCAAACATCACATCATCAGGGAGGCATCATGAAACAAAGTTCCTGCTGGAGGCTGAACTCAATTTGGTGGCAATGTTCAAAAATATCACTCAGATCATTTCAAAGCTTTTAGTTCTTCTTCTTCACTTCTGTAAAATAAGAGAAAGAAAATCTGAACCCAGAAGTTCACTTCCTGCTGACTGAACTCTTTCAAAATAAAGCTGAAAGCTCTGAATGTGACACCGCTGCTCCACCAGTTTTTAGAGGAGGTCAAAGGTCAGTTCAAAGTGATGGATCCCAAACTTCCAGTACATCCAGTGAAGGACATAATCAGCTCTGTGATGAAGGCTTTTACTGTGGAGTTTGTAGGCTGATCACTCTGTGTTTAATAAGACAGGAACAGCAAAGGAAACTTGGATTCTGAACTCAAACACAAGTTTCTCCACTTTGACTTTTCTCTGTGACCATCAGAGCTTCTGCACAGTGTCATCAAATCTGGATGTTTGTCACTGACAGTCAATGATTTTAGTGATAAAGAAATGTGTTCACAGAGGGAGGAAGAGGAGTGGTGTTTGTGAGGAGGAGCAGCTGTCCTGCTGTGCTTTGTGTCAGGACGTCCTGAAGGATCCAGTCTCTACCAGCTGTGGACACTGGTTCTGCAGACAGTGCATCTCCTCATACTGGGACCAGTCTGCTTCATCAGGAGACTCGTCCTGTCCCCAGTGTGGAGAAAGATACAGAAGCAGAGCTGGACTGCAGACAGCCAGTCAGAGCAGCTGTGTACAAAGTAAGACTGAACATCTGTCTGCTGATGGACTCATTTCTGAAAACTGGACTTCTTGTGTTGTTCAGACACTGAAGAGTTTTCTTTCTGTTTTTCTTTCTTTCAGCAGATGTTGGTCTGCAGGAGGTTTTAGATGAACATAAGATCAGTCTGAGGAGGAGATGTGAAAGTGTGACTGAAGGAAGTGATGAAACAGGAAGTAGAACCCTCCTCAACAGGATCTACACTGAGCTCTACATCACAGAGGGACAGAGTGAAGAGGTTCATACCCAACATGAGGTGAGGCAGCTGGAGACAGCTTCCAAGATGGACGCCCTCCATGACGCTCCAATCAGGTGCCAGGACATCTTTAAAGCCTTACCTGACCAACAGAGACCCATCAGAGTGGTTCTGACCAACGGCGTGGCTGGTATTGGAAAAACCTTCTCAGTGCAGAAGTTCACTCTGGACTGGGCAGAGGGCTTGGAGAACCAACATGTCAGTGTGGTGGTTCTGCTTTCATTCAGGGAGCTGAACCTGATCAGAGATGAGCAGTACAGTCTCCTGGAGCTGCTCCATGTTTTCCATCCAACATTACAGAAGGTCACAGCAGAGAAGCTGGCTGTCTCTCAGCTTTTGTTCATCTTTGACGGCCTGGATGAAAGCAGACTTTCATTGGATTTCACCAACAGGAAGCTGCTGTCTGATGTCACACAGAAGTCATCAGTCAGCCAGCTGCTGACAAACCTCATCCAGGGGAATCTGCTTCCCTCGGCTCTCGTCTGGATAACTTCCCGACCTGCAGCAGCCAATCAGATCCCTCCTACATGTGTTGACAGGCTAACAGAAATACGAGGCTTCACTGACAGCCAGAAGGAGGAGTACTTCAGGAGGAGATTCAGTGATGAAGAGCTGTCCAGCAGAATCATCTCCCACATGAAGACATCCAGGAGCCTTCACATCATGTGTAGAATCCCAGTCTTCTGCTGGATCACTGCTACAGTTCTGGAGCACATGTTGACTACAGAGCAGAGAGGAGAGCTGCCCAAGACCCTGACTGACATGTACTCACACTTCCTGCTGGTTCAGACAAAGAGGAAGAAGAACAAGTACCATGAGGGACATGAGACGAGTCCACAGGAGCTGACGGAGGCTGACAGGGAAGTTCTTCTGAAGCTGGGGAGGCTGGCGTTTGAACATCTGGAGAAAGGAAACATCATGTTCTACCAAGAAGACCTGGAGCAGTGTGGTCTGGATGTCACAGAGGCCTCGGTGTACTCAGGAGTTTGTACAGAGATCTTCAAAAGAGAGTGTGTGATCTTCCACAAACCAGTCTACTGCTTTGTTCATCTGAGCATTCAGGAGTTTCTGGCTGCAGTCTACATGTTCCACTGTCACACCAACAGGAAGACAGAGGTGCTGAAGGACTTCTTGGAAAATAATCCAGATGATCCTTACTATTACATTTCATTTTCGGATGATTTACTGATGAGAGTCATGTCTAAATCCCTCCAGAGTAAAAATGGTCGTCTGGACCTGTTTGTTCGCTTCCTTCATGGCCTCTGTCTGGAGTCCAACCAGAGACTCTTAGGAGGTCTGCTGGGTCAGACAGAGAATATTCCAGAAACCATCCAGAGAGTCATCAAGAGCCTGAAGGAGATGAACAGTGATAAAATCTCTCCTGACAGAAGCATCAACATCTTCCACTGTCTGATGGAGATGAATGACCTCTCAGTACATCAGGAGATCCAAGAGTTCCTGAAATCTGAGAACAGATCAGAGAAGAAACTCTCTGAGATCCACTGCTCAGCTCTGGCCTTCATGCTGCAGATGTCAGAGGAGGTTCTGGATGAGTTGGACCTGCAGAAGTACAACACATCAGAGCAGGGACGACACAGACTGATTCCAGCTGTGAGGAACTGCAGAAAGGCTCGGTGAGTCCAGATGTGATCATTAACATCATTGATTAGGGTAGATCAGTAGGGCTGTACGATATGACCAAAATCTCATATCCTGATATAAGAGATCTATCGTCCCAACAACGATATAAATCACAAAAAATTTACATTTTCTGTAAATTCTGTGAATCTCGGGCAGCTCGACTTGCGTGAAGTGTTTCCAGCTGGGCGTCGTGTAGCTGGAGTCGAGTGTTTTAACCTTGTTTTAGACGTAAGTTGTAACAGCCAATATTTCTTTGTGAGCATTTATTACACGGCGTGCTGCGGGGAAAAGCCTGTTCTAATGTTTGAGTCTAAGGCTTATTTTCTAGCACCTGACGGCTCTTTTTGCTTGTCATCCGTAAACACTCTGCAGACTCTTTCACGTGATTCCGTTTATTTTGAAAAGTCTCAACAGGATCTTGAGCTTTATTGTGAAAGGTTTATGTGGAAAATAAACAAGCGGACACGCGATGGTTTTACCGTCGTTGTTTATTGAAAATCTTCATTTTGAATCATTTATAGAGAAATATGCCAGGTGTGTGTTTTTGTTCAGCACCTTGGAGACCAAAATCTGCTTCTTGTAGTTGTGTCCCGTCACCAGGGGGCAGTGTTGCAGCGTGAAACATCTGTGTTGTTTTTGTTAATTTAACTGAGCTCATGCTGTGTACCTACTGCTGGCGCACAGAGCTCGGACTGATCCTCCAGGAATGGTGGCATCTTACTGGCCAAGAGGCAGTGATGTCATACCTGTTGCTCTCTAATCTGGATCTTAAACTGCTCTGGCATAAGTTCACAGCATATGTTACCATGGCAATTTACCCCGGTAAAAACTAGAGACGGAGAGATCCGATAGTGACCTAAATTACTGGATCGGATATCGGAGACAAATAAAAAAAAATTAATCTGATCTGAAGTATCACAAAATCACCTCACAAAACTTGCTACATGGCATAACCCAGCTCATGACCTTAGCACAGTAGATCAGTATTCGTCACGTGATAGAGCGGCTGTTGTGTGCGAGACCTGTCGCCGGTCTGGTTGAGCATTTGGAGCCTTTCTACGTGCTTCCAAACTGCAGCATTTCATCTCGGAGAAAACTAGAAGTAAAGCAAGTGTGTAAGTTCAACTCTGAATGTTTATATAGCTTTTCCACATTAAGCTTAACAACCGATTTATGGAGCCACAGCTGGACTGGCCATCGGAGTTTTATATTTAGGCGAAAAAGAATCGATTTGTCCCGGACTTCAGCGAGAGTGAAACAAAGACACAAAGCTGGAGTTATTCTGTGTCTTTGCTGCACAGCTGCCTCTTCTCCTCTCATTCTCTCCGCCTCCCTCTCCTGTTGCTACTTCAATCATGAAACTGATCAATGATCAGCTGATCGGTTTTTCTCTCTTGTTTGTTTATCGCTCACTTTGCACCAGAAAGGGGGAAACCGCCAGATGTTGCGTTAATCAACAGCAGCACGTTTAAGCTTGATCAGCTGTTGTTAGAATTTATTTAATATTAATTTCTAGTATCAGCTGATGTTTGTTGGAGCCACAGCTGTAAAGCTGCTGGTCATGATGTCGGTTTGGATATGTGGTGAGAGGGAAACATGAAGATGAAACCAGGAGATGTCCTTACTGAATCATCAGAGCTGAACTGGTGATGGAGAAACAGGTTTACCTTTTAGGTGACATGAATGAGTTGAAGTTATGAACTGTTTCTGAGAGACAAATAACACCAGGAACCTTTTCTATGTAGCAAACAGGGAGGAGGGTGGGTGGTGGTTCCCTATTTTTTGGCTGGTTATTAGTTAGGTTGTTTAATATTTCCGCTAAGTACTCTTTAGAATACCAGAATTGGGAGGATGGTGCAGGTTTAAGTTTATTAGATTGATCAGTGTAACTGAACTATGAAATATTTTGGGTGCAGGGTATTTTTTGCATACAGCAGGGTTCGTACGGGTGCTTGAAATCCTTGAAAATACTTGAATTTTAATGTTGTCCTTTCAAGGTTTGGAAAGTGCTTGAATTTCAGATGTGGTGCTTAAAAGTGCTTGAAAGTGTAACTGTATTTGATTCACCACAAACAACTATCTGATTGAATAGTTTTCTTATCAGACAGAGAAATAAAATGAGTCGCAAAATGTAAAAGCAAAATTTCCCGCCTGGGCTGCCTTGCACCTCTGTCTGTTTCAGTATGTGACCCCGCCCCTCCCTCGGACAGTCGGGGATGAGTGCGCTAACATACCTGTGGGTTGCTGTTTTTGTCGCTACCCGATCCGTACCGGAAACCCAAACGGTACCCCGCATGCGCAAATCTTACGTCACTTCCTCTCTTTGCCAACATTGCGACATTCAATATATTTGAATGATACGGTTAGCGCCCAGTTAGCTCCTAGCATTTCTCAACAGCTCTGCCTCCTTTTCGACTGCCCGGGACATGTAAACAATGGATAATCCGTATACAAACAAATTCATGCTTTTCTCCTCAACAGAGAGCTTCCCCCGATTGAACAACAGCGCCGTAAAATAAGAAGAATGGTGCCGAATTACAGACTTAATAATACTGACTTAGTAATGTGTCACGTAAAGATTCATTAGTCAGATAAAGTGTTTACTGACAACTGACAGTGATAGCGGACATCATCATCACTATTCCAACAATCCTCTTCGCACAGACAAGCATAAACACACTCGACTATCACTAAATCAAATTAAACATGCATTTGTAATGACGCTGCTTCAGTTTAAAATACGGTTCATTCGCTCGGTCAGCAGGTGGCGGTATCCTCGAACACTGGGAAGTAAACTGCCATTAAACAAACAGAAGAAGATGAAAACCCCTGCACATGCGCGGTACGGATCGGGTAGACCCGATTTGTGCGGTCCGACTTTGCACATGCGCATTAAGGATCGGGGAGTCCTGATCCGTAATTATCTTTTTATTTTTTTGTTTTTGTCTACATTATATTAAATGTTTCGTTATCGGGAACATTTTAAGAGATACTTATTATTCTTAACATCTTAACAGATACTCTGACCCGTAACTATCGTAAAACGCTTCGACCGGAAGTAGACACCTTTCGCGCATGCGGGGTACTGATTGGGTTTCCGGTACAGATCGGGTAGTGACAGTTTTAATGAGTGTTTGGTGGAAAACGACAATGGCGGAGTTTGCGTTCTCCAGTCGCATGATAGGTGAGTCCTATGCCATTTCTCAATTCTCAAGTACGTGAGTACGTACTCGCGTTCTTGGCGAGTACGTACTGGCCGAGAACGCACAGGAGTACGGACTTGCCGAGAACGCGAGTACGTACTCACGTACTTGAGAATTGAGAAACTTTTTTTTTTTTTTTTTACTTTATTTAACAAACAATGAGTATACAACATACGAACAGATGAAGTATACAAAACAACAAAACATGAACACACAAAGCCAGGGGTAAAAAGTTACAAGAATACACGCAAAAATTCACAGATATATATTGTTTTGAGAGCCTTTTTGTTGGTAAGAGAATTGAGAAACGGCCTTTGTCTGAGTTTCGGACGAAATGCATTCTGGGATATTTAGCTGTACCAAGTCCACACAAGTCACCACCGATGCATGCTCGATAAAACGGGCGGAGCGAGAACACATCCGGGACTCGGTTTGATGCGTACTTCGAATTGGAACAGTACTTGGTCTCCGACTGATGACGTATCACGAGTACACGAGAACGCAACTACGCACAAGTACGCATATTGAGAAACGGCAATAGTAAATAATTTTCCAGTACGTACGTTACTGGAGAAATGATTGAAATGTACTGAGTGTGATGCAGTATGGCAGCGCTATTACGGAATATGCTGTGAACTTAGCTAACATTACTTAGCAGTGATATGAGTTAATTTACTCAAGTGAAAGCTTTAAACATTAGCCCGATACATAACTAGCTAACTTAAGGCTTTCTGATTAACCCTCTGGGGTCGACGGACTCAGTCTCCATTTCAACTTGGGTCGAACGTGCGGACTTCAAACTATATACCAGCTTTTAAATTGTGTTGATAGGTCACGTAAAACCGATGTTTGTTTTCTGAATAAAACGGTGGCGTTTACTCCGGAAAGAAACGGTAAAAACGGTGTTTCCTAAGGAGAGCGCTAGCAAACACGCTTTGCTTATGAGTGAAAAAAGAAAAAGAAAAAAAAAACAAAAAAAAAACACCCCTTCCCTATTGGTGGAAAAATTTACCATGTCGACCAATCAAAAAATGATATGGCAACATGTGGCATTCGTGGCTCAAGAGTTGGGAGTTAACCTTGTAATCGGAAGGTTGCCGGTTTGAGCCCCGGCTTTTACAGCCTTGGTCGTTGTGTCCTTGGGCAAGACACTTCACCCGTTGCCTACTGGTGGTGGTCAGAGGGCCCGGTGGCGCCAGTGTCCGGCAGCCTCACCTCTGTCAGTGCGCCCCAGGGTGGCTGTGGCTACAATGTAGCTGCCATCAGCAGTGTGTGACTGGATGTGTAAAGCGCTTTGGGGTCCTTAGGGACTAGTAAAGCACTATATAAATACAGGCCATTTACCATTTGGTTGTTTGGGAAGTTCTAGGAGTGACCGGCGAGAGAGAGAGAGAGTGTTTTGATATGTGAGAGATTTGTGACGTATACCATGTTTGGAGTCTCAAGTTAGTTTGTTGTCTTGTGTAGTTAGTGTGTACTGTAGTTGTTGTTTTGTTTTGTGTGTCAGTTCTACTAGTGAACGTCACAGTTGGTGCTAAAAAGCCACCAAAGGCAGATTGCAGTGTAAACGCTGAGTAACATACCTGCTGTCAGACCTGCAGGTTTATCCCTGAGCTGTTCTCATCTGTGTTATAGTGGACACAAACTACTTTTTGGGTTGCATAAATAATTTGTGGGCCTTCTTATTTGATGCAGAGCACCTGATTGTTCTGTAAATAGTTTGAAATGGTTATAAAAAAACGTCTGAGCCTTGGCTGCATTTTTAGGTAAATAGTATCATATAACTTTGTTGTTTGTAAAACTTGTTCATATTTTTTTTAAAAATGTCCAATTTCTATTTGCATTTCAAGTTATGAAAATGATTCCTTAAACATGCTTGTGGTTTTTACAGTCAAAAATATCACTTTCTACTTGTATTTTAAATTTAGTCTGAATTTAGATAAATTGTGCTGACACATTATGTCAAAATGAGTAAATAACCAATTGGCAAGATAAACAGTTTTTAAAGGTGAAATTAGGGCTGGGCGATATGGCCCAAAATTCATATCTCGATATTTTTTAGCTGGATGGCGATATACAATATATATCTCGATAAAGCCATAAAGTAAGAACAAAAAGAGTTCTTAGTCAAAGCTGTGTCCCAGATGTCCCAGATGTCACACAGGCACTTTTATTAAAATATAGCGCAGATGTACATGAAAAATTTACTCAAAAATAAATTATCAGCATTTATTAAATAATAATGCTCCATAAATAAAATAAAACAATGTCGTTTTGTGCATAACAAAGAGCTCACAATTGTGCAGTCAAAATGTAAACTAAAAGACGCTGAGCATAATAACAAAGACAGATTTCACAGCTGCTCTGTTCCCAACTTCTACTGCGTGACTGACAGCCTGGAGTTTGAAATCCGCTTCGTAACCATGTCTCTGAACAGGTGCCATTTATGGTCCTTATACACACACAGAGTACGGTAATATTACGTTGAAGCACAGTACGTATTACTCTGCGAGGCTCCTCGGTAGCCATAATGCTCCAACAATCCATCAAGCGGTGTAGCTCCGTAGCTTAGCAAAGTCGAACTAAAACATTTTTTGAAAGGTTTCTGAGCGCCGTGTATCACATAAAATCGGTTCGCGGTCAGTAAGCACAACCAGAATTCATACATAAGGCGCGCAGTCAACTTTTGAGAAAATGAAAGGATTTTAGGCCGTGCAGCCCATGTGGGCTGCATGGCGTTAGCGTGGTTAGCTCGTTAGCGCGGTTAGCTTGCTAACACGTTGACGCCGTCCAGTCCCACGCACGGGGCGATGCGCGGTAACTCGTTAACAGAGATTTGCCGTGTCCATCTTGTCGTTGGCTGCAGGTGAAGCGATGGGGGAGGAGGGGGAGTTGTTTTCAGTGAAATAGAGAGGCGAGGCGGAGTAACTTTGCGTAGAGACAAAAGTGGATGAAAGAGAGGCAAACTTGCGGCTCCACAAGTATAGTTATAACGTAACATAGACTATATCGATATCAACGATATTGTCACATCTTATATCTCATATAAAAATATGTCGATATTTTTAAAAAACTCGATATATCGCCCAGCCCTAGGTGAAATATAGCGGCCAAATGAAAAGTAGTCATAAGCAGCCTATTACACCCTGGAGCCCAGAGGGTTAAAGGCTAAAAGCAAAGTTGTCACCAAGTACTGTTTATATTTGTGTGTATTGCTGCAGCTGTTGAAAGTATTAACTTGGTGCCTTTGGGTGAAATAATGGTAATATGACCGATCCATATGGTCACAAAGACTAGCCACTTGTTTCTGTGCTACCAAAGTTTCATTCAAAATGTGTTTATCGTCAGCACCGACACATTAAACTACTTAAACATTATAAATGTCTTCAAGCTCACACTGAGGCCTGTGGTTCACTATAGGGGTGGGTTTTTATAATCGATAAATCGATTCTGGCTTGGATAACGTAAAATCGATTCATTAAAATCCTGAATCGATTTTTTAATATAATTTTTTTTGCCCGAAATGCCAGAATCTCTGGTTAAATCTCACAAAATTTCAACAACCACCAAACAGCTAAGACAGTAAATGAGAGCAGGAACACGGATTCTGCACAAAGACGTAAACACACAGCGCCGATCAGAATCAGTGAGATGTTGCCTTTCTCACGGTCGGGCTGAAAGCCGACAGCTCGCTGATTCTGATCTGTCGGCGGGTCCGCGCTTTGTGTTCACGCCCTTTTTGCGCTGATTCTAAAGCTGTTAGTTTTATCTCTCCAAACTACGCTTCACATAAACATCGTCATGAATTCACTCTGACTTTTACTGTTTTGCTTCCACCACGATGCACAGCTCTCTCTCTCTCTCTCTCTCTCTCTCTCTCTCTCTCTCTCTCTCTCTCTGAGTGAATGGCGGAGTGCATGGAGCTGGGGACGGGAGTGTCGGAGTGAGTGGATTTCTGTTTTCGAGTTCCTCTTTTCTATTTTCACTGTCAGGTGTGTTTATTTTCTCGACACACGGTTGTTGGTGTGTTTTGTTTGTTGCCGGCTGGTTTGGTAGCTTTTGCTACCGGCTTGGCTTGGCACAATGCCCGCTGTTGAGGGTGGTGCAGAGTTTGAGAAGCTGACACGCCGTCATGCTGTCAAACTTATACCGACTGTGAATTGTTCGGTGGAGGAAGCTGTTTTGGCTGTAGGAGAGGTGGTGGGCTGTGACAGCGTGAAATCTGCCTCCCGTATGAACGGTGCGATTGTTATTTTTCTTGATAAGGTACCTAAAGTTAATGAGTTGGTGGAAAGCGGCGTCGTCATTCATGACACCTTTACGCCCGTTCTCCCGTTGCTTAGCCCTGCTAAAAAGGTTACCATCTCAAATGCGCCTCCTTTTATTAAAAATGAAACTTTAGCCAAGGAGCTGTCACAGTATGGCCAACTAGTTTCGCCCATAAAGATGGTCTCTTTGGGGTGCGAATCTGTGCTCCTCAAACATGTTGTGTGTCACAGAAGGCAGGTTTTTATGATCCTCAAAGACCCTGCTGGCCAGCTGAACCTGTCTTTCAGTTTCAAAATAGAGGGTTTCACCTACATGGTGTTTGCTTCATCTGAGAGCATGAAATGTTTTGGTTGTGGTGGAGAAGGGCATTTAATTCGCTCCTGTCCGGAGAGGCTAAGAAACACACAGCCAGCGGATGATGCTGTTGGAGAGCAGGTCCCAGCCAGGGCTCCTGGTAGGGACACCGCGATCGCTCATGCGAAACCCGCTGAGACCGTGGGCGGCTCCGCTGAGACCGCGGGTGGCTCCGCCGTAGCTGAGGCGGACCCCGCTGCCGAGGCGCCTGTGGAAAACCGGCTTTTTCCGAGCAGTAACGGGTCTGATGAAACTGATGAAATTTTTGAAAAGTGTTGATGGTGTAGAAATGGATCTCACTAATGACCAGTCTGCAGGTTTTTCTGACACCAGTCAGACAGCTGACACGGCTCTTGAGTCTGTGTGTGAGGATCTTTGTGAGGATGACAACATGCTTGATGAGGATTTGCTGAAGTTGTCTCAAAAGAGGAAGAGCTCTGAACCTGCCCACTGTAGTACAAAAACATCAAAAGCTAAGAGAGGAAATAGAACAGGAGAGAGCAGTATGGAGTCTGAAAGTGATTTGTCCCTAAGCCAGGAACACCAGAATCTGTACTCTCCTGCTGAGATCAGGAAATTCTTGCAGAAAACCAAAGGCCTCAGGATGGTGAAAGTGGAGGATTGTTTTCCAGACCTTAAGCTTTTTGTTGAGTCGTCTCGAGTCTTGACAAAAAAATCAGGGAATTTTCTTGATGATGTGTTGACAGACCAAGAGATTTATCGTTTAAAGAAACTGATTTTAAAAGTGAGATCTCAAGCACTTACTGCTGATGATGACGATGATGTTTAGGAACACACTCTATATGTCTGAATACCACATTTTAAACTGTTACTCATAATTTGTATTTTAAATACGTAACGCCGGTATATGTATTCCGTTACTCCCCAACACTGCAGACTGACTCAGTGTGGATTCTCAGAGACTCACTATGAAGTTGTGGCCTCAGCTCTGAAGTCCAACCCCTCCCATCTGACGGAGCTGGACATGAGTGAGAACAGCCTGCAGAATCCAGCAGTGAAGCTTCTGTGTGCTGGACTGGAGAGTCCATACTGTCGACTGGAGACTCTGAGGTGAGTTCACTGACTGCGGCTGTTGTTGTTTTTCTGTATTTCAGATCTTTGATTGATGTTTGAAACTTTCTTTAGTTCCTAAATGTTCAGGATGTGTCTGAAGACAAATGTGAAGAAGTTTGAGTGCTTTCAGAAATGTTGTGTCTTTCCAAATGACTGAGCAACAGTTTTTCCTTTTGGCTGCAAATAGAAGTGACAGACTTGAGCAGGGTTCTGTTGCGAAATCGATCAATGTAGAGCAGTGAAACAAACCACGGAGGCCCCAGGAAAGTGCAATCAAACGATGAGTTTATTACACAGGAGAAGAGACATCAGCATATGACTTCTTCTGACAAAAAAACATGTAAAGAGCACTTTTAAGCAGTGGGGTACACGCCCCCCCATGGCGTCAATTACAGATTAAAATAGGTTAAAGACGTGAGTTACAGTCAATGGTACATCTTGTACATCTTTAATGGCTATAAACAAACATAGAACTTCTCTTTTCTATAACACCTTCCATACAAGGCAATAACTTTAAGCCCTCAGGGTCTCTGGGGCTATTTATTGACACTGGTCATCTGTTGCCAAGTAGAGTAAAATGCAGTGAGACACCAAATGAGTTAAGGCCTCAGGCCTAACACATCCCTAGATTATATGTATTGTAAGTGTGCATGCAGTCAACCTTCTATGTTCTCATCATGTATCACCTGGACAGTCACGCCAGTGAAGCTTAAGACCTTTAATGGACGGAACATCAACTCTAAATAAGCACAAATGCAATGTGTATAAAATTAATGTTGGGTCTGTCTAGCACAGGCCCACCGCTGGAACGAGACAATTTAACTACACAAAAGCATTGAACACCAAGTAGGCAAAGTTCATTGTGTTACTCATCCATGAGGGAGACCGGACCGGAGCCAGATGTCGTTCCGCCCACTTGGCCTCCGTCGGACTCTCAGCCAGGTTCCCCATAGCACTCCTTTTATTGTGGTTACATCAATATGCATAGGGTCATTAACATATGACGTATACATACGCACAAAGAGTACCTTGCCTGTGCGTTGTGTAAGTGTGTGTGTGTGTGTGTGTGTGTGTGTGTGTGTGTGTGTGGAGGGGGGGGGGGGTCATGATGTGACCCCGTGAAGACTTCCCAAAGCTGGTGCCAGGAGTCTAGCAGTTCATATAAACAAAGGCTCTTACACTCAAACAGATATACGCGTGTTTGCTATACCATATATCAACAGAGAAGATACAGCCTTGCTCATGATCCCAAGAGGCATGTGATCTATGCCAGAACACTCTGGAGAGGAGTGAACGCACCCCCCTCTTCATGCTACACAGAGTTGTTACAGACCTCCTAGGATGAGACATTCTTTCAATCTACAAATGATTATATACGTACTTCTAAGCATAAATGACAATCCACTATATAAGGCTACATCCACACATACACGGGTATTTTTGAAAACGGAGATTTTCCGTTTTCGTTTTAATAAATAATTCCGTCCACACGTAAACGCAGACATGAAGGAAAACACTGCTAGGAACATGCCAAAGCAACAGGTGGCGATATATTCCTAACCGTGTAGAAATGTTGGCCAATCAGAAGTCTAGAAGCCTCGGTGGGAAATAGTAAACAAAGATGGGGCATAGAAGCAGAACCGAGTCGTATGTGTGGAGGGACAGTAACTATGTGTGTATATGTAAGCATTTAAACACTGCAGAGAGTACCAGTAACAGTAACAGTATTTTAGAAATTCATTTCACCGAAACAATAACGTGGCGCACAGTGTGACGTCAGAAAAGGCGCACACCTTTGACGCTGCGTTTTCTCCGTTTTTCTTGTCCACACGTAAATGCAAAAACGGAGTTTTCGAAAATCTCCACCCTGGCAGGCGTTTTTAGAAATCTTCGTTTTCAGTGACCGAAAACGCCGTTTACGTGTGGACGAAAGGTGCAAACGCATAGAAAAATCTGCGTTTTCAAAAATACCCGGGTACGTGTGGACGTAGCCTAAACCTAACAATACTTCTGGCTGTACCTGTAATAAAAGTTAACATAATGGAAGGATCCTCAACTACACATCCTCAATAAACAACTTTAATGCAATATCAATACTGAAAGAAATATTATTAATGGAATAATGCTGTAAAGAATGTTATTAATGCAATTATAATGATGCAGGTTATATGGCAGCAATAAAAGAATTTCTGGATCTCCACAGTTCATTTAAAGGCTGACAGAAGTGGAGTGGTGACGGCGAGATGTTTGACAGGACAGTTTTTCAGCCTCCGCAGGTTCATGTTGTGCTCCATCAGTCAGTGAAGATGAGGCTGTAGAGAATAGAATTCAACTTTATTGTCATTGCACATGTCACAAGTACAAGGCAACAAGATGCAGTTTGTATCCATCCAGAAGTGCTTTAGCCATGATATCGATATATGACAAAATATATATTAGCAATAATATAGATATATAAATATATTACAGAAATGGGTCTTTTATAGGTATGAGGGTACAAAATATGGGTCTATTATGGGTATGTTATAATGTACACAGTATAAAGGTATGTTATGAATATGCTATAAGTATGTACAGGCTATGAACAGGATATAAATATGAAAACAATACAGAAATATGAAATTTAAAAAAGCTATACAGGAATATGAACTGTGCAAGTTATAAACAGTGTAGAATTAAAATTATTGTATTGTACAGAATGATTGAAGTATGTGGATAATTTCTACAGAGGCTATATAAAGTGCTAGTGGTTGTGAGTGGTGGTTCAGTCCATGTTATTATTGTGTGTTTGAGGGTACAGTTGTCCATTGTGTGTGTGTGTGTAGGTGGTTGTGGGTGTGTGTATGTTCAGTCCATGAGTTTAACGTGGGTCAGATGTCAGGAGGCAGAGTTCAGGAGTCTGACAGCTGTGGGGAAGAAGCTGTTCCGGTACCTGGTGGTCTTAGTCCGGAGGCTCCTGTAGCGCCTCTCAGAGGGCAG
Source organism: Oreochromis niloticus (assembly GCF_001858045.2). Taxonomy (NCBI): domain Eukaryota; kingdom Metazoa; phylum Chordata; class Actinopteri; order Cichliformes; family Cichlidae; genus Oreochromis; species Oreochromis niloticus. The sequence continues at coordinate 30,157,332 of NC_031967.2, forward strand.
GAGGGTGAAGAGTCTATGTGATGGGTGACTGGGGTCTTTGATGATTTTCCCAGCCCTTTTCAGACACCGCTTCCTGTAGATGTCCTTTATGGCAGGAAGTGGTGCTCTGGCGATGCGCTGGGCAGTTTTCACGACCCTCTGCAACGCCTTCCGGTCCGAGGCAGAGCAGTTCCCGTACCAGACTGTTATACAGTTGGTCAGGATGCTCTCGATGGTGCAGCGGTAGAAGTTCACCAGGATGTCTGAGGACAGGTGGTTCTTCCTCAGAGTCCTCAAGAAGAAGAGGCGCTGGTGAGCCTTCTTGACCAGCTTGGAGCAGTTGGTCGTCCAGATGAGATCCTCGGAGATGTGGACTCCCAGGAACTTGAAGCTGCTCACACGCTCCACAGCCGTCCCCTTAATGTGGATGGGTGGATGTGGGTCAGCATTCCTCCTGTAGTCCACGATGAGCTCCTCCATCGTTGTCACTGATGAGGCCAATCACCGTGGTGTCATCTGCAAACTTAATGATGGTGTTGGAACCATCAGCAGGTCTGCAGTCGTGGGTGAAGAGGGAGTAGAGGAAAGGGCTCATCACACAGCCTTGTGGTACACCGGTGTTCATTGTGATTGTAGATGAGCAGCGGTTATCCAGCCGGACATGTTGGGGGCGGTTGGTCAGGAAGTCCAGTAACCATTTGCAGATGAAGGAACTGATGCCCAGGTCTGTCAGTTTCCTGATGAGTTGTGAGGGGTGGATTGTATTGAATGCTGAACTGAAGTCTATAAACAGCATTCTGGCGTAGGTGTTGTTGTTGTCCAGGTGTGAGAGGACAGAGTGCAGTGCGATGGAGACTGCATCCTCTGTGCTCCTGTTCTGGCGGTATGCAAATTGGTGGGGGTCCAGGGTGGGGGGGAGACAGGATTTGGGAGACAGGATTTGAAGTGTGCTAGGACCAGCTGCTCTAAGCACTTTGTGATGATGGGGGTGAGTGCTACTGGGCGGTAGTCATTGAGGCTAGATGGGTCGGAGTTTTTGGGTATCGGGACGATGGAGGTGGATTTGAAGCAGGCCGGTACCACAGCGTGGGCCAAGGACAGGTTGAATATGTCTGTGAGCACTCCTGCAAGCTCCCCAGAACACGCTCTGAGAACACGCCCGGGGATGCCATCAGGACCTGCAGCCTTGTGGACATTAATCCTGCTCAGCACCGCTCCTACATCGGTGGGGGAGAGAGTCAGAGGTTGGTGGTCCGGTGTCACGTCTGTTTTGGTTGTGGTTGTGGGGTTCCCTCGCTCAAAACGAGCATAAAAGTTGTTGAGCTCGTTGAGGAAGGAGACATCAGAGGATGTGGGGGAGGGTTTGGTGGTCCTGTAGTCTGTAATGGTCTGGAGTCCTTGCCACATGTGTATGGGGTTGGAGTTGGAGAAGTGTTCTTCTACCTTCTTTTTGTAGTGGTGTTTGGCTTTTTAGATGCTCCTCTTTAGATTAGCCCTGGCTGTACTGTAGGTGTGTGCATCTCCTGACCTAAAGGTGGTGTTGCGGGCCTTCAGGAGAAGACGAACATCCCGGTTCATCCAATGTCAGGGTACTGGGTCTCCTGACCCAGCGTGTTAATCCTTTGTGAGTTTTGTATTATTGTACTTGTGTGAGTTACTCTATGGTTTCTACTTTTGATCCCTTGTCCTTCATGTTTCTCTGTGTCCCCTCTGTTCTGTGTAAGTCTGTGTCTGCATGTTTGAGTTTCCCTCTGTGGCTTTCGGTTCTTAGAGCCCTCTGCCTTATGGTTTACGTCTCTGTGTTTCTTAGTTGCTGTCTCCACCGTGTCAAGTTCGCGTCTCTGTGTCTTACTTCCTGCTTTACCTTGAAGGTCCGCGTCTTATGTGAATGTGTTCAGTTTACGCTTCCTTGTCTCGTCTGTTCTGATTACCCCCTGTGTGCCCCTCTGTGTACCATGTACCCCAACCAAGGCTTCTGGTTGGGGTACATGGTGATCCGTTTCTGGGTGGTGATACTGTCTGTAGTTTTGGAGATGTAATCCAGTACAGATGAGGCGTACTGGTCCAAGTCTGTGTGGGTGAACATATTCCAGTCTGTGTTTTTAAATCTGTCCTGGAGCACTGTGTCTGTCTCCTCTGGCCACACTTTAATTGTCCTCACAGCAGGTTTCACACGTTGGATGAGTGGTGAATAGAGATTGACAGACCTCATGACTTTTGCGCATTGCTTTGTGGGTACCTGTGGCAACAAAATCAAAACACTGCATCAAGCGCTAGTATTTCCAGCACCGGTAATCAAAAAATCAAAGGAGTGAAAGGGTCAGACCCGTATGAGCATACAGAGCGGAGTAAGGACGTTAGCGTGCTGCCCAACTTTCATCACGCACATATTTATTATTATAAATATTAAGTGTGAGTGCATACACTCACAAAATGTTTATTAACTTCAGATCCCTGCAACAAGCCCAGGTCCAGTTTACTGGTGATTTGGACTATTCCATTTCACAGCTGTTGTTACATTTTTTTCTGTGTCTCCTGTACAGGCCAACACGTCTATTTGTTGTTTCAGGTTGTAGTATTACACAACATTTTTAGATCTAATAGAAATAAAATAAGTGTTTCGTAATTCATTCAATTTAGTGTCTTTATTTATAACTGGCATTATTGTTTCATTCTATTAAAGAATCTTACAAGAAAGAGGCAAAATTGTATTCCATTATGCTTTATTAGCTGCTTCGGTGAAAAACAAATCTACAATGCAAAAAAAGCATTGCAAAACAACAGACTGGAGAACAGTTATTCATCACTTGATTGCTTAAACACAACCCTTGGGCACATATATGCGAGACGTTTCATGGCTGTTTTGAACTCGCTCTCACTCTTAACCGATCAAATCTGGCTGTGGTAGCAGCTTTAAACTCGGTGTGACCCAGGCTGACAGAGGGCGCACAGTCTGGATCACATTCCTGCATTTTGTAGGCTGGTTGTCCTACAAAACACAACAAACATTAGCCCGCAAAGCCACAGTGAACAAAGCAGCATAGCGCAACGAATTCAATTCAAATTAATATAAGACTTATTTCTAACCTACATCAACAATTATGTTATGATAAATTACGTAATAACTACAACAGGATGTGAATGAGGCAGAGCAGAGCAGCCGAACACAGGCCCAAACATGACAACAAAGCAGGATTCAGGCTCTGTGAGAGGATTTCAAACAGAAGCTGGAGAAGAGAAAGGACTCTGTTGGACTGCCTACAGAAAGAAGGCAGCTGAGTCCAAGTGTTTCCATGGAGCCCAGTCTAACATTCATTTATACACTAACATACAGAAGTGAATGGATCCATAGTTTCAAATGTAGAAATAGTTCTCAGTTCATTTACAGAGTTCAATACAGTTCATGAGGAAATGTTCAAATGTTTCAATAAAGTTGAATTCTATTCTATTCTATTCTATTCAAAACAGCAGCTGAGAAGAAATCTGCTTCACAAAGTTGGATCCAATTTCAATAGTTTGTGATGCACTTGAACGCAGCGTGAGCAGTTCACTGCCTAACCCCACAGAGACTGTCAGTCTGGACTTTTCTTTATTTCTATTGGCTGTCAGTGAGATTTCAGCGCAATCAGAGACTGTGGGTCTGTGTATGAAGTATAATTCATGTGCAGTTGTTGAAGTTGTAGAATGAGAAATGGCAGTTTGGGGGTATTTCCTGCTCTCATTGTCCTGCTTGTGCTGATGAAAATGTTTATTGACGTGTGAATTCATTCTTCAACGCTCGATTCTGCCTGAACAACCTGAACACTTTGCTTATTTTTGTGTAACACAATTCAATGCACTGAAGCATCGACTTGTTCCATTATCAACAATGAAAACAGGAAACAGAGACAGCTGGCCTTCAAAGTAAAAGCTGCTTCTTTTGAAACGTGTTGGTGGTAAATTGTAAGAAGAGCTGAAGCACATAAATGATCTATGTGCCAAAATATTAAACACAGTTGATATATTTGTGTTGCACAGCTGAAGTGTGTTGAAGCTGGAGTGTTGTGAGTGTTGAGATTCAGGTGTAGATGTAATAATGTACATATAGCACAGTTTCCTGTTCCAGATCAGCTGATCACAGTTGGGCCAATCTGCTCTGAGCATGCTCAGTCTGAGTTATGGAGCCGCATAGTACGAATCACCATGGCAACGAGTAATTATAGAGCAGAAGCTCCGTGTGAACCTAGAGGAGCAGGAACATGAATAATGACAGTAGATGTTTGTGTGATGGAAGCAAATGAGTGTGTGATGTTCTTCAGTGTTGCACTTTGTAGACGCTCCCTGAGCACTGGTCTCACAGCCAGCTGCACATAGAGACCAGTGTTGTTAGTCCAGGTCAGAAGATGACTTGTTGGAATGAAAATGAGCTTGTAGTTTGTCTGCTTTAATAATGTGACTGGAAAAAGGTGTTGGACTTCAAATATGTCCGTTTCTTTCACACTTCACCTTTAAAAGTGAAGCCATGTGGTTCCTGGAAGGAAAAACACGACTTTTTCAAGTCTTTGTCCTGTTTTTATGAGAAATGTACGACTTTAATGTGAAACATTCAGAGTTTTTTCTCTTGTTGTGTTTGTTTGAAGCTGCTTCCTGTTGGCTTCAGCTGTTTGGAGTTTCCATTTTCTAAACTTCTACATTCTGAACCTTCTTCAGCTCTGAACAGATGATGAAACACTGAATGATTTCAAGCACTTTGTCTAATAAACTTACATCTTTCATTCTTTATACAGATTGAGTCGCTGTGGTTTGTCAGAGATCAGCTGTGATTATCTGGCAGCAGCGCTGAAGTCCAACCCCTCCCATCTGAGAGTGCTGGACCTGAGTAACAACAACAAGCTGCCGGATTCAGGAGTGAAGCATCTGTGTGGTTTCCTGGAGAGTCCAGGATGTGGACTTGAAACTCTGAGGTCAGTCAGCATGTTTTAGTTGTGCTGAGATGAATATGATGTGAAAGTTGTGCTGACACTAAACTGCAGACATCAGGCTGATATTATACTGATCCACACTGAGGATCTTCATGGTAAAGTCTGTTTTCATCTTCTCTGGTTTAGTCCATTGACTGCAGCAGAACAATGCTCACATTTCAAACAGTGATACTCAACGTATGGCCTGCGGCCCACACGCGGCCTGCCCACCTTTCCTGATTCAGAGAGAGGGGACCCTGATTAACTGTGTAGCTTCTTCCTCACAGTTCTAAGTATCAGACACAACAATGAATAATCCACAGCTGACTGTCTTTAGCAGGTCAAAGGTCATGACACACAGCAGTCTGTGAAACAGTTTGGAGCAGGAATTATTGCACATTTACAAACTGACACTGCTGCACGGCATGCTGGGTAATGCTAGCTGCTCAGGTATGGGTGTGCTAACGGCTGTGAGGCTCCGTGGCTGCAGAACACTGAAGAAGAGAAAAGAGAGGTGGAGGATGAAGAAAAGAGGCGGAGATGAAGCAGAAGTTTAGCTCCAGAGAGGAGCTGTGTCTGTGTGGCGGGGCTCAGGCAGCTCCGCCCACACAGTGACAGTGAAGAAGCAGGTGAAGAGTAATAAATGAAGACAGCAGACAGGATTTGATAGGCTGATGTACAAACATGTAGAATGATGGTGGCAGCTACAGAAACGGGTCCATACAGACTGAAGCGTGTCTCCTTTGCATCTTCCATATTTGATACTGAGAGTTTCCAGAAGAGCAAACATCAAACACGCCTCCAAACATGTGACGAGTCAGACCGACATCATTTCTACAGAGAACAGTGTGAGCTCTCAGCAGGTCACTTCAATAAGAAGGACAAACAGTGCAGCAGGAATGACTAAACCCACTAACAGTCTGATATCCCCGTCTTCCTGTTGTTCTACAGCATCATCATTAATGCTGCTCCACCACCATCACTGCAGCTGACCAATCAGCTTCTGTCACGTCATGTGACGCTCTGTGACTCAAACTGGAGAAATGCTAAATGGCTAACCTGAAGCTAACCTGAGAAACAGTCAAAGTACTGATGATTCCTACAAAGTGTGTGTGTTCAGTATGAGATGAGTGTGAATGAAACCATGGAGGAGCGGGCCGTGGCTGCTCTCACACACGTTTACTGCAGGGGCGGATCTACAGAAATGTTCTTAGGGGGCAAAATCAAAGCTGTTATTGTTGACACATGTGCAGCTGTTACATCCTGTAATATGCATTAAATATACATGTTTCATATAAATATAGTCTACAACTGTATTTTCTTCAGCCCACATAATGAAACAGTTCAGTCAGATAAAGACAGAAGGCCTTTTCCACGTCCCTCTGCTCAGTGTTAAAGTGCTGATGATGTTCAAGCTCAGGCAGCAGGAGGGTTTTCTAAGCATCCTTCACTGATCCACAACAAAGGTCCAGAGTTTGATCCCTCCTAGTAGGACAGGAAACATACTGCTAAGAGTTTCAAAGTGTCTTTGTAAGCAGACATGATTGAAATGAGCCAGTCTGAGTTTGGTTCCTGCAGTTTGTGCATCATAAACAGAGCTGAAGCAGAGGCAGCGTGTGCCTGCAGGTGAATGTACACTGCTGTTATAAGAGCTGTGGAAACTCGGGTCAAAAGGACGTAACCATACTGCTGACAGTTCCAGGACAGTCACAGAGTTACAGCATCATTTGTGACCATAAAGACAGAAAGCTCATCCAAATCCTGGGATTAACAGTCTGTCCTGGTGGTGTCCAGTCAAACACGTCTCTGTGAAAGCTTCAATCCAACAGGCTCCAAAATCTTTCTGCTCATTTCCTCGCCGGGTTCTTGATGCTCCTGTACCATCTCTCTGTCGTCCTCCTCACTCCCTCTTTGCACTCACAGTCTTTGTGCATCATTAACACTCACATGTGGAAAACCAAAGTTTGACTGAGCAGAAGATGATCATCAGTGACGCTGTCTTTGAAATACTCTTGTTAGGAATGTACGACTTTAATGTGAAACATTCAGAGTTTTTTCTCTTGTTGTGTTTGTTTGAAGCTGCTTCCTGTTGGCTTCAGCTGTTTGGAGTTTCCATTTTCTAAACTTCTACATTCTGAACCTTCTTCAGCTCTGAACAGATGATGAAACACTGAATGATTTCAAGCACTTTGTCTAATAAACTTACATCTTTCATTCTTTATACAGATTGAGTCGCTGTGGTTTGTCAGAGATCAGCTGTGATTATCTGGCAGCAGCGCTGAAGTCCAACCCCTCCCATCTGAGAGTGCTGGACCTGAGTAACAACAACAAGCTGCCGGATTCAGGAGTGAAGCATCTGTGTGGTTTCCTGGAGAGTCCAGGATGTGGACTTGAAACTCTGAGGTCAGTCAGCATGTTTTAGTTGTGCTGAGATGAATATGATGTGAAAGTTGTGCTGACACTAAACTGCAGACATCAGGCTGATATTATACTGATCCACACTGAGGATCTTCATGGTAAAGTCTGTTTTCATCTTCTCTGGTTTAGTCCATTGACTGCAGCAGAACAATGCTCACATTTCAAACAGTGATACTCAACGTATGGCCTGCGGCCCACACGCGGCCTGCCCACCTTTCCTGATTCAGAGAGAGGGGACCCTGATTAACTGTGTAGCTTCTTCCTCACAGTTCTAAGTATCAGACACAACAATGAATAATCCACAGCTGACTGTCTTTAGCAGGTCAAAGGTCATGACACACAGCAGTCTGTGAAACAGTTTGGAGCAGGAATTATTGCACATTTACAAACTGACACTGCTGCACGGCATGCTGGGTAATGCTAGCTGCTCAGGTATGGGTGTGCTAACGGCTGTGAGGCTCCGTGGCTGCAGAACACTGAAGAAGAGAAAAGAGAGGTGGAGGATGAAGAAAAGAGGCGGAGATGAAGCAGAAGTTTAGCTCCAGAGAGGAGCTGTGTCTGTGTGGGCGGGGCTCAGGCAGCTCCGCCCACACAGTGACAGTGAAGAAGCAGGTGAAGAGTAATAAATGAAGACAGCAGACAGGATTTGATAGGCTGATGTACAAACATGTAGAATGATGGTGGCAGCTACAGAAACGGGTCCATACAGACTGAAGCGTGTCTCCTTTGCATCTTCCATATTTGATACTGAGAGTTTCCAGAAGAGCAAACATCAAACACGCCTCCAAACATGTGACGAGTCAGACCGACATCATTTCTACAGAGAACAGTGTGAGCTCTCAGCAGGTCACTTCAATAAGAAGGACAAACAGTGCAGCAGGAATGACTAAACCCACTAACAGTCTGATATCCCCGTCTTCCTGTTGTTCTACAGCATCATCATTAATGCTGCTCCACCACCATCACTGCAGCTGACCAATCAGCTTCTGTCACGTCATGTGACGCTCTGTGACTCAAACTGGAGAAATGCTAAATGGCTAACCTGAAGCTAACCTGAGAAACAGTCAAAGTACTGATGATTCCTACAAAGTGTGTGTGTTCAGTATGAGATGAGTGTGAATGAAACCATGGAGGAGCGGGCCGTGGCTGCTCTCACACACGTTTACTGCAGGGGCGGATCTACAGAAATGTTCTTAGGGGGCAAAATCAAAGCTGTTATTGTTGACACATGTGCAGCTGTTACATCCTGTAATATGCATTAAATATACATGTTTCATATAAATATAGTCTACAACTGTATTTTCTTCAGCCCACATAATGAAACAGTTCAGTCAGATAAAGACAGAAGGCCTTTTCCACGTCCCTCTGCTCAGTGTTAAAGTGCTGATGATGTTCAAGCTCAGGCAGCAGGAGGGTTTTCTAAGCATCCTTCACTGATCCACAACAAAGGTCCAGAGTTTGATCCCTCCTAGTAGGACAGGAAACATACTGCTAAGAGTTTCAAAGTGTCTTTGTAAGCAGACATGATTGAAATGAGCCAGTCTGAGTTTGGTTCCTGCAGTTTGTGCATCATAAACAGAGCTGAAGCAGAGGCAGCGTGTGCCTGCAGGTGAATGTACACTGCTGTTATAAGAGCTGTGGAAACTCGGGTCAAAAGGACGTAACCATACTGCTGACAGTTCCAGGACAGTCACAGAGTTACAGCATCATTTGTGACCATAAAGACAGAAAGCTCATCCAAATCCTGGGATTAACAGTCTGTCCTGGTGGTGTCCAGTCAAACACGTCTCTGTGAAAGCTTCAATCCAACAGGCTCCAAAATCTTTCTGCTCATTTCCTCGCCGGGTTCTTGATGCTCCTGTACCATCTCTCTGTCGTCCTCCTCGCTCCCTCTTTGCACTCACAGTCTTTGTGCATCATTAACACTCACATGTGGAAAACCAAAGTTTGACTGAGCAGAAGATGATCATCAGTGACGCTGTCTTTGAAATACTCTTGTTAGGAATGTACGACTTTAATGTGAAACATTCAGAGTTTTTTCTCTTGTTGTGTTTGTTTGAAGCTGCTTCCTGTTGGCTTCAGCTGTTTGGAGTTTCCATTTTCTAAACTTCTACATTCTGAACCTTCTTCAGCTCTGAACAGATGATGAAACACTGAATGATTTCAAGCACTTTGTCTAATAAACTTACATCTTTCATTCTTTATACAGATTGAGTCGCTGTGGTTTGTCAGAGATCAGCTGTGATTATCTGGCAGCAGCGCTGAAGTCCAACCCCTCCCATCTGAGAGTGCTGGACCTGAGTAACAACAACAAGCTGCCGGATTCAGGAGTGAAGCATCTGTGTGGTTTCCTGGAGAGTCCAGGATGTGGACTTGAAACTCTGAGGTCAGTCAGCATGTTTTAGTTGTGCTGAGATGAATATGATGTGAAAGTTGTGCTGACACTAAACTGCAGACATCAGGCTGATATTATACTGATCCACACTGAGGATCTTCATGGTAAAGTCTGTTTTCATCTTCTCTGGTTTAGTCCATTGACTGCAGCAGAACAATGCTCACATTTCAAACAGTGATACTCAACGTATGGCCTGCGGCCCACACGCGGCCTGCCCACCTTTCCTGATTCAGAGAGAGGGGACCCTGATTAACTGTGTAGCTTCTTCCTCACAGTTCTAAGTATCAGACACAACAATGAATAATCCACAGCTGACTGTCTTTAGCAGGTCAAAGGTCATGACACACAGCAGTCTGTGAAACAGTTTGGAGCAGGAATTATTGCACATTTACAAACTGACACTGCTGCACGGCATGCTGGGTAATGCTAGCTGCTCAGGTATGGGTGTGCTAACGGCTGTGAGGCTCCGTGGCTGCAGAACACTGAAGAAGAGAAAAGAGAGGTGGAGGATGAAGAAAAGAGGCGGAGATGAAGCAGAAGTTTAGCTCCAGAGAGGAGCTGTGTCTGTGTGGGCGGGGCTCAGGCAGCTCCGCCCACACAGTGACAGTGAAGAAGCAGGTGAAGAGTAATAAATGAAGACAGCAGACAGGATTTGATAGGCTGATGTACAAACATGTAGAATGATGGTGGCAGCTACAGAAACGGGTCCATACAGACTGAAGCGTGTCTCCTTTGCATCTTCCATATTTGATACTGAGAGTTTCCAGAAGAGCAAACATCAAACACGCCTCCAAACATGTGACGAGTCAGACCGACATCATTTCTACAGAGAACAGTGTGAGCTCTCAGCAGGTCACTTCAATAAGAAGGACAAACAGTGCAGCAGGAATGACTAAACCCACTAACAGTCTGATATCCCCGTCTTCCTGTTGTTCTACAGCATCATCATTAATGCTGCTCCACCACCATCACTGCAGCTGACCAATCAGCTTCTGTCACGTCATGTGACGCTCTGTGACTCAAACTGGAGAAATGCTAAATGGCTAACCTGAAGCTAACCTGAGAAACAGTCAAAGTACTGATGATTCCTACAAAGTGTGTGTGTTCAGTATGAGATGAGTGTGAATGAAACCATGGAGGAGCGGGCCGTGGCTGCTCTCACACACGTTTACTGCAGGGGCGGATCTACAGAAATGTTCTTAGGGGGCAAAATCAAAGCTGTTATTGTTGACACATGTGCAGCTGTTACATCCTGTAATATGCATTAAATATACATGTTTCATATAAATATAGTCTACAACTGTATTTTCTTCAGCCCACATAATGAAACAGTTCAGTCAGATAAAGACAGAAGGCCTTTTCCACGTCCCTCTGCTCAGTGTTAAAGTGCTGATGATGTTCAAGCTCAGGCAGCAGGAGGGTTTTCTAAGCATCCTTCACTGATCCACAACAAAGGTCCAGAGTTTGATCCCTCCTAGTAGGACAGGAAACATACTGCTAAGAGTTTCAAAGTGTCTTTGTAAGCAGACATGATTGAAATGAGCCAGTCTGAGTTTGGTTCCTGCAGTTTGTGCATCATAAACAGAGCTGAAGCAGAGGCAGCGTGTGCCTGCAGGTGAATGTACACTGCTGTTATAAGAGCTGTGGAAACTCAAAAGGACGTAACCATACTGCTGACAGTTCCAGGACAGTCACAGAGTTACAGCATCATTTGTGACCATAAAGGCAGAAAGCTCATCCAGATCCTGGGATTAACAGTCTGTCCTGGTGGTGTCCAGTCAAACACGTCTCTGTGAAAGCTTCAATCCAACAGGCTCCAAAATCTTTCTGCTCATTTCCTCGCCGGGTTCTTGATGCTCCTGTACCATCTCTCTGTCGTCCTCCTCGCTCCCTCTTTGCACTCACAGTCTTTGTGCATCATTAACACTCACATGTGGAAAACCAAAGTTTGACTGAGCAGAAGATGATCATCAGTGACGCTGTCTTTGAAATACTCTTGTTAGGAATGTACGACTTTAATGTGAAACATTCAGAGTTTTTTCTCTTGTTGTGTTTGTTTGAAGCTGCTTCCTGTTGGCTTCAGCTGTTTGGAGTTTCCATTTTCTAAACTTCTATATTCTGAACCTTCTTCAGCTCTGAACAGATGATGAAACACTGAATGATTTCAAGCACTTTGTCTAATAAACTTACATCTTTCATTCTTTATACAGATTGAGTCGCTGTGGTTTGTCAGAGATCAGCTGTGATTATCTGGCAGCAGCGCTGAAGTCCAACCCCTCCCATCTGAGAGTGCTGGACCTGAGTAACAACTACATGCTGCAGGATTCAGGAGTGAAGCATCTGTGTGGTTTCCTGGAGAGTCCAGGATGTAAACTTGAAACTCTGGGGTCAGTCAGCATGTTTTACTTGTGCTGAGATGAATATGATGTGAAAGTTGTGCTGACACTAAACTGCAGACATCAGGCTGATATTATACTGATCCACACTGAGGATCTTCATGGTAAAGTCTGTTTTCTTCTTCTCTGGTTTAGTCCATTGACTGCAGCAGAACAATGCTCACATTTCAAACAGTGATACTCAACGTATGGCCTGCGGCCCACACGTGGCCTGCCCACCTTTCCTGATTCAGAGAGAGGGGACCCTGATTAACTGTGTAGCTTCTTCCTCACAGTTCTAAGTATCAGACACAACAATGAATAATCCACAGCTGACTGTCTTTAGCAGGTCAAAGGTCACGGCACACAGCAGACAGTCAGAAATCTTCTAACTCTGATCATTTATCAGTTGTGACACTTGATCAGAGGTGTGATCATCACAGCAGAGGCCTTTGTGTCAAAGTCACTGAGGATCAAACAGAAACACATGAAGCAGATTTTCCTCTTCTGCCTTTTTATAGCAGATAACCTTCAAAATCTTCTGCAGTCAATCAAAAACTGAAGCAAACCATGAATCAACATGTGAACATGAGCTGATGCTGCTGAAGTGAAGCAAAGTTACAGAGGTTTGATTACAGACACAGCTGAGAGTTTGTAATCTGTCAGCATTTTAAAAAGTTTCCATTGAACAGCAGAAACGAGGCTTTACTGTCAGAGGCCGACAGCACTGAACACAACAGCAGACTGGTGGCTAATAAACAGTGAATGATGCAGAAACAGATGTTTGAAGCTGTTCTTGGAGGACACTGAGAGAGAGAGAGCTGTGCAGGCAGGAACAGCCAAAGTCAGAGAGAATTCATCAGCATATTTATCAAACGTGAAGCAGAGTTTGGATCTTCTTTTGCTGCTGGTTCACTCAGTTTTGGTTGGAGACAGATGAAACCTGCAGCTTCAGGATCTGTGAGCTGTCCACTTTCAGGCCCGATGGCGTGTCCGTGTCCGTGCCGTCGAGTGAACGATCCACGCTCTGTGTTTCCATCTTTGTGTGTTTAGCTGCTCTCATTTACTGTTTTAGCTGTTTGCTGCTGGTTGAAATAGTTTGTGAGCTTTAAGCTGAGATTCTGGCAAAATACATTTATATTAAACATCGATTCAGGATTGAATGAATCAACATCGTTTTCTTCCAATTCAAACCATTTAAATGGGAACATGAATTTTTTACAGCCGCCTCTAATGCTGGGTAATGTCAGCTGGTCCATGTGCAGCTGGCTGTGAGGCTCAGGGAGCGTCTACAAAGTGCAACACTGAAAGAACATCATCCATAAATATTGAGGAATAACTGGACTCTCATACAGCGAGACACAAATGCCTTTAAACATCAGCTTATCCTGCTGATCCAAGTCCAACACTGAGTTTGTAAAAACATGTTTGTCAATCATTTTGTTTGGTTTGTGAGGAAAATGATTCAATAACTTGCTGCTAATACACAACATTTCATCATATTTCCTCATAACCCTCTTTTGTCTGACCATTTGATCCCATTTGAATTTGCAATAAAGGATCCACAGAGTTTGGTGACAATAATGACAGTAGATGTTTGTGTGATGGAAGCAAATGAGTGTGTGATGTTCTTCAGTGTTGCACTTTGTAGATGCTCCCTGAGCACTGGTCTCACAGCCAGCTGCACATAGAGACCAGTGTTGTTAGTCCAGGTCAGAAGATGACTTGTTGGAATGAAAATGAGCTTGTAGTTTGTCTGCTTTAATCATGTGACTGGAAAAAGGTGTTGGACTTCAAATATGTCCGTTTCTTTCACACTTCACCTTTAAAAGTGAAGCCATGTGGTTCCTGGAAGGAAAAACACGACTTTTTCAAGTCTTTGTCCTGTTTTTATGAGAAATGTACGACTTTAATGTGAAACATTCAGAGTTTTTTCTCTTGTTGTGTTTGTTTGAAGCTGCTTCCTGTTGGCTTCAGCTGTTTGCAGTTTCCATTTTCTAAACTTCTACATTCTGTTTCTTGTTTTTGTTTTTCTATTGTGGACTGCTGTCCCCCACAATGGAGCTCAGAGTTTTAGGGACAATTGTGTTCTTTATCACATTTTTTACGGCATCTGTGTCCGGAGAGCACGTGGAGGTCCGACCTCCCATTGTTTACAGCAGGGATCAGCTGTTTGCCCTCGGGGCCTCCACTGCCCTGCCTACCGCCGAGCGAGCCAACATCCTCTGTGAGGTGAGGAGGAAGAGACGCGGTTCTCGGGCCGGGATCGGGCGTCGCAGTAAAGTTAGGAGGTACCGGCCAGCGATTCCATCTGTTATTATGGGGAATGTGAGATCTCTCCCCAATAAAGTAGACGAACTGGCAGCTCTTACCCGACATCAGAGGAGCTACAGGGAGTGTAGCGTGATGTGCTTCACAGAGTCATGGCTAACTGCGCTAACTCCGGACTCACACATAAACATGGATGGTTTTCATCTGATCCGGGCCGACAGAACAACAGAGAGTGGTAAGAAGAGAGGAGGGGGGGTCTGGCTGTGTTTGTGAACGATAGATGGGGTAACTCTGGGCATTTATTTATCAAAGAGACGCTATGCTGTAAGGACATCGAGCTGCTAGCGGTTAGCATGAGACCGTACTATCAACCGCGAGAGTTTACACACGTGATTATGATAGCTGTGTATGTCCCGCCCTCTGCTAGCGCTGCAGCAGCCTGTGAGGTCCTGCACACTGTAACCAGCAGACTCCAAACACAGCACCCTCAGGCCCTTTTCCTGATCTCTGGGGATTTTAATCACATCTCCCTGTCCTCCACTCTCCCCACCTTCACCCAGTATGTTACCTGCCACACCAGAGACAATAAAACATTGGACTTATTGTATGCCAACACCAAGGAGGCATACAGCTCATCACCTCTCCCTCCCCTGGGGGGCTCAGATCACAATCTGGTTCATCTCCAGCCTGTGTATAAACCTCTAGTACACAGAGAACCAGTAGTGAAACGCACAGTAAGGAAATGGTCATCAGAGACTGAAGAGGCCCTGAGGGACTGTTTCCGTTCTACTGTGTGGGACAACCTCTGCAGCCCCCTGGAGGATGACCTCAACAGCATCACACTCTGCATTACGGATTACATGAACTTCTGTGTGGACAACACCATACCCATCAAAAAGGTATGGTGTTTTTCTAACAACAAGCCATGGATAGATTCTGAAATTAAGGCTCTCCTCAAGGAGAAGAAGAGAGTCTTTAGATCTGGAGACAAACAGGAGCTGAGAGTTGTTCAGAAGAAGCTGAAATGGAAGATAAGGCAAAGAAAGGAAAACTACAGGAGGAAGATGGAAGAGCAGCTGCAACAGGACAACATCAGAGGGGTTTGGAACAGCCTGAAGACAATCTCAGGACAAAAACCAACCCCCCAGGCTGCAGGAGACTTGGGGTGGGTGAATGACCTAAATAAATATTTTAATAGGTTTGATCAACCACACACCCCTCCCACAGCATCGTCCCCCTGCTGCAATCTCCCTCATCTTCAGGGACTGCCTGTCCTTCATCTCAGGACTTCACACCTCCCAGCTCCCAGTCATCACACCCTCCCCCGGCTTCTGTGGACTCCAACATACACCCCCCTCCCCAAAATCCACTCTTTCTATCTCAGCACTTCAAGTGAGGAATGAGCTTCACAAGATCAAGGTGCGGAAGGCTGCAGGTCCAGATGGCGTCAGCTCCAGGCTCCTGAGATGCTGTGCAGATGAACTGTGTGGCATCCTAGGTTATCTGTTCAACCTGAGCCTGTCACTGGGGAAAGTACCACAACTGTGGAAGACCTCCTGTGTGGTACCGGTACCAAAGACCTCCCATTCCAAGGACCTCAGCAGCTACAGGCCGGTAGCCCTGACATCGCATCTGATGAAGACCCTCGAGAGGTTGGTTCTAAACCATCTGCTCCCCCTGGTGAGGTCTTCATTGGATCCGCTGCAGTTTGCTTACCAGCCTGGCATTGAGGTGGAGGACGCCATCATCTACCTCCTGCACCGAGCTCTGACTCACCTGGAGAAGCCTGGAAGCACTGTGAGGATCATGTTCTTTGATTTCTCCAGTGCTTTCAACACCATCCAGCCACGACTTCTGAGAGACAAGCTGGAGCTATCGGGAGTGGACCACCACATGTCCCAGTGGATACTGGACTACCTCACAGGCCGCCCACCGTATGTGAGGACACAGGGCTGTGTCTCTGACACGCTGGTCTGCAGTACGGGGGCCCCACAGGGAACTGTGCTGGCACCGTTCCCCTTCACCCTCTACACTGCGGACTTCTCCATCAACTCTCCATGCATGTAAATGTTGCTGAACTGCAGAGCTGCTTCAGTGACAGACTGCTGCATCCTAGATGCATGAAGGAGCGTTTCTGCAGGTCCTTCCTCCCTGCAGCTGTCAGACTGTACAATCAGAACTGCTCCCAACAATCATAGATGTTTACATCTGCGCTGTATCTTGCACTATTTTATCAACCGATTCACACGACAACCTGGGTTTGCCTCTTATCTGTATTTAATTTTAAATAATTTAATAACTGTACAGTACTCTGTTTAAAGTAACCATTGTCCTTGATGTAAATATGTAAGAAAAAATTGTGTATGTTTCTGTTCTGTGACCTGTGTACTGTTTTTAAGAATAAGAACAACTTTATTGATCCTGAGGGAAATTCTTTTGTCATGTACATGCTCAAAGCAGCAGGAGAGACAGAGGAACAGATAAATAAGAATAGTAAGAATAGTAGTATACAGTACTATACAGCAGTAGGATAGTGCAAGACATAGTATCAAATAACTCTAACGAAGTAATATAAATGAATGTATCCTGGAGAATAAATAACTGAACTATCAGTGCAGGCGATTCTAGAAAGTATTGTGCAATAGGATAAAGGGAGTAGCAGCGTATGATGGGGGGATGAAACAAATATTCAATATTCAATAAGTACTCTTGGGTAATATTGCACGGTCTGGGAGGGAACAGAATAACATTGGTAATAGTCTCAGGAAAATCACCTACAGAGTGAGGAAGAGTTAAACAGTCTTATTGCCACCCGTACAAAGGATTTACTGTGGCGGTCAGTTCTGCATTTCGGGGCAATGAGTCTTTTGCTGCGTTTGCTCCGATGGTCCATCATGGGGGCGTGCATGGGGTGGGAGGGGTTGTCCATGATAGAAAGAAGCTTTTTTTAGCATTCTCCTCTCAGACACCTCCTCCAGGTTCTCCAGTCTGACACCCAGGACAGAACCAGCCTTTTTAATCAGTTTGTTCAGCCTGTTGGCATCAGCTGTCTTCACCCCACTTCCCCAGCACACAGCTGCAAAGAACACGACGCTCTCCAACAAAGAGTGATACAACATAGTCAGCATTTTCCCACCAACATTGAAGGACCTGAGCCGCCTCAGTAGGAAAATATCTGCAATGTTTGGTTTTCTTCCTGAATACTATCGTTGTTTATATTTACTGCAGGAAGAAACGGTAAAAACGATGTTTTACAAAGAAAACGCTCGAAAGCCTGTGAACAAAGACGAAACCAAAACACTCCCCTCCCTTTCCCATTGGTCGAAAAATGTACCATGTCGACCAATCAAAAAATGATATGGCAACAGTGCATTTAGTTGTTAAGAAATGGGGGGAAGTTTTAGGAGTGACGGCGGTGTTTGAGATGTGAGAGATTTCCGACGTTTAGCACAAATCTTGTGTAGTTAGTGTGTAGTTAGTGTGTAGTGTAGTCAATAGTTTTGTTGTGTGTGTCAGAACAATGAGGCGGCTGCTGAATGTTACAGGTGTTACAGCAGTGATACATCTGCTGCTGTCAGGCCTGCAGGTATCAGGCTGCTGTTCTCCTTTATCTCATAGTGGACAGAAATTATTTTTTGGAGTGGCACAAATAATTTGTGTGGCATCAAATTTGATGCAGAACAGCTGGTTGTTCTGTAAATAGTTTGAAATGTTTGTTTTTAGGTAAACAGCTGCAAAAAACTTTGTTTGCAAAACTCAGTAACTGTTTTGAAGTAGTAACTATATAATTAATTGCCCAACATTGGTCATTATATCCTGTATGTTGCAGACAGAGTTACAGACTCTCTCCCAGACCACAGACTCAGACTCATAATACAAGTCAAAGCTTTACAAATATATAAAAAAAAAAGGAAGTTGTGTTTTCAAAATTTGGATTTCAAGTTATTTTTACTTCCAATAGTGTTAACATACTACACAGGTCATGAACAAGATTTTTTACATTTTCATTGTAAGTGGGCTAAAGCAGTTAATTAAAAGTAGTCTAACATAAATGTAAATGCTGTAATTTGATTATTTTAATAAACATGTAACTTGGATGGATTTGATGCTGGCGTGACCACAGTGCACACGTCTGATGTCGCTCACAGTGGTCCAAGGGACGCTCAGGGAGTTTGTGCGTTCGCTCAGACACATGAAAAATTAGAGGGAACGTTGGTCGGACATGCTGTGGTCGACTTAGTCCGTAATCCAACCAACCAGTGGGGCATCCACCTGCATTTCCGTGAGCTTATTCCCCAGCAGTGATGGTCTGATCGTGTTAAAAGCACTAGAGAAGTCAAAGAACATGACCCTCACAGTGCTCCCATCAATGTCCAGATGAGAATAAGCCTGGTCCAGCAGGTAGATGATGGCATCCTCCACGCCGATACGAGGTTGATAAGCAAACTGCAGGGGGTCCAGCCAGGGCTCCACGAGCAGATGTTTCAGGATGAGTCTCTCCAGCGTCTTCATGACATGTGAGGTCAGAGCCACTGGCCTGTAGTCACCGAGGGTCGACGGGTTGATCTTTTTAGGGACAGGAACCAGGCAGGATGTCTTCCAGAGTGATGGGACTCTCTGCATTTCCAGACTCATGCTGAAGATCCGTTGTAGAACTCCAGACAGCTGGGAAGCACAGCACCTGAGGGCCCTGGGACTGACACCGTCAGGGCCAGCAGCTTTGCCGGAGTGGAGTCTGCCCAATTCTTTTTTGATGTCATCTGCTGAGAGGGACAGGGTGAGACAGTCTGAGGGGGCAGGAGAGGGGGGAGGAGAAACGAGAAGATGGGTTTGGACGCAGCAGACGCAGGGCAGTCAAACCTATTGAAGTGCAGATTTAGGTTGTTAGCGCTTTCGACGTCCCCATCCATCCCAACACCTCTCTTTTGTCTCAGGCCAGTGATGGCCCGCATTCCATTCCACACCTCCCTGTTGTATGTGTGTCTTTCTGGCTGCTGTTACAACCAAATTTCCCCTTGTGGGACAATTATTGGATTATTCTATTCTATTCTATTCTGAACCTTCTTCAGCTCTGAACAGATGATGAAACACTGAATGATTTCAAGCACTTTGTCTAATAAACTTACATCTTTCATTCTTTATACAGATTGAGTCTCTGTGGTTTGTCAGAGATCAGCTGGGATTATCTGGCAGCAGCGCTGAAGTCCAACCCCTCCCATCTGAGAGTGCTGGACCTGAGTAACAACTACATGCTGCAGGATTCAGGAGTGAAGCATCTGTGTGGTTTCCTGGAGAGTCCAGGATGTAAACTTGAAACTCTGGGGTCAGTCACCATGTTTTAGTTGTGCTGAGATGAATATGATGTGAAAGTTGTGCTGACACTAAACTGCAGACATCAGGCTGATATTATACTGATCCACACTGAGGATCTTCATGGTAAAGTCTGTTTTCTTCTTCTCTGGTTTAGTCCATTGACTGCAGCAGAACAATGCTCACATTTCAAACAGTGATACTCAACGTATGGCCCGCGGCCCACACGCGGCCTGCCCACCTTTCCTGATTCAGAGAGAGGGGACCCTGATTAACTGTGTAGCTTCTTCCTCACAGTTCTAAGTATCAGACACAACAATGAATAATCCACAGCTGACTGTCTTTAGCAGGTCAAAGGTCACGGCACACAGCAGACAGTCAGAAATCTTCTAACTCTGATCATTTATCAGTTGTGACACTGTGAGACTTGATCAGAGGTGTGATCATCACAGCAGAGGCCTTTGTGTCAAAGTCACTGAGGATCAAACAGAAACACATGAAGCAGATTTTCCTCTTCTGCCTTTTTATAGCAGATAACCTTCAAAATCTTCTGCAGTCGATCAAAAACTGAAGCAAACCATGAATCAACATGTGAACATGAGCTGATGCTGCTGAAGTGAAGCAAAGTTACAGAGGTTTGATTACAGACACAGCTGAGAGTTTGTAATCTGTCATCATTTTAAAAAGTTTCCATTGAACAGCAGAAACGAGGCTTTACTGTCAGAGCCCGACAGCACTGAACACAACAGCAGACTGGTGGCTAATAAACAGTGAATGATGCAGAAACAGATGTTTGAAGCTGTTCTTGGAGGACACTGAGAGAGAGAGAGCTGTGCAGGCAGGAACAGCCAAAGTCAGAGAGAATTCATCAGCATATTTATCAAACGTGAAGCGTAGTTTGGATCTTCTTTTGCTGCTGGTTCACTCAGTTTTGGTTGGAGACAGATGAAACCTGCAGCTTCAGGATCTGTGAGCTGTCCACTTTCAGCCCCGACGGCGTGTCCGTGTCCGTGCCGTCGAGTGAACGATCCACGCTCTGTGTTTCCATCTTTGTGTGTTTAGCTGCTCTCATTTACTGTTTTAGCTGTTTGCTGCTGGTTGAAATAGTTTGTGAGCTTTAAGCTGAGATTCTGGCAAAATACATTTATATTAAACATCGATTCAGGATTGAATGAATCAACATCGTTTTATTCCAATTCAAACCATTTAAATGGGAACATGAATTTTTTACAGCCGCCTCTAATGCTGGGTAATGTCAGCTGGTCCATGTGCAGCTGGCTGTGAGACTCGGGGAGCGTCTACAAAGTGCAACACTGAAAGAACATCATCCATAAATATTGAGGAATAACTGGACTCTCATACAGCGAGACTCAAATGCCTTTAAACATCAGCTTATCCTGCTGATCCAAGTCCAACACTGAGTTTGTAAAAACATGTTTGTCAATCATTTTGTTTGGTTTGTGAGGAAAATGATTCAATAACTTGCTGCTAATACACAACATTTCATCATATTTCCTCATAACCCTCTTTTGTCTGACCATTTGATCCCATTTGAATTTGCAATAAAGGATCCACAGAGTTTGGTGACAATAATGACAGTAGATGTTTGTGTGAAAGTGCTGGAAGCAAATGAGTGTGTGATGTTCTTTCAGTGTTGCACTTTGTAGACGCTCCCTGAGCACTGGTCTCACAGCCAGCTGCACATAGAGACCAGTGTTGTTAGTCCAGGTCAGAAGATGACTTGTTGGAATGGAAATGAGCTTGTAGTTTGTCTGCTTTAATCATGTCACTGGAAAAAGGTGTTGGACTTCAAATATGTCCGTTTCTTTCACACTTCACCTTTAAAAGTGAAGCCATGTGGTTCCTGGAAGGAAAAACATGACTTACTGTGGCGGTCAGTTCTGCATTTCGGGGCAATGAGTCTTTTGCTGCGTTTGCTCCGATGGTCCATCATGGGGGCGTGCATGGGGTGGGAGGGGTTGTCCATGATAGAAAGAAGCTTTTTTAGCATTCTCCTCTCAGACACCTCCTCCAGGTTCTCCAGTCTGACACCCAGGACAGAACCAGCCTTTTTAATCAGTTTGTTCAGCCTGTTGGCATCAGCTGTCTTCACCCCACTTCCCCAGCACACAGCTGCAAAGAACACGACGCTCTCCAACAAAGAGTGATACAACATAGTCAGCATTTTCCCACCAACATTGAAGGACCTGAGCCGCCTCAGTAGGAAAATATCTGCAATGTTTGGTTTTCTTCCTGAATACTATCGTTGTTTATATTTACTGCAGGAAGAAACGGTAAAAACGATGTTTTACAAGGAAAACGCTCGAAAGCCTGTGAACAAAGACGAAACCAAAACACTCCCCTCCCTTTCCCATTGGTCGAAAAATGTACCATGTCGACCAATCAAAAAATGATATGGCAACAAGGCATTTAGTTGTTAAGAAATGGGGGGAAGTTTTAGGAGTGACGGCGGTGTTTGAGATGTGAGAGATTTCCGACGTTTAGCACAAATCTTGTGTAGTTAGTGTGTAGTTAGTGTGTCGTGTAGTCAATAGTTTTGTTGTGTGTGTCAGAACAATGAGGCGGCTGCTGAATGTTACAGGTGTTACAGCAGTGATACATCTGCTGCTGTCAGGCCTGCAGGTATCAGGCTGCTGTTCTCCTTTATCTTATAGTGGACAGAAATTATTTTTTGGAGTGGCACAAATAATTTGTGTGGCATCAAATTTGATGCAGAACAGCTGATTGTTCTGTAAATAGTTTGAAATGTTTGTTTTTAGGTAAACAGCTGCAAAAAACTTTGTTGTTTGCAAAACTCAGTAACTGTTTTGAAGTAGTAACTATATAATTAATTGCCCAACATTGGTCATTATATCCTGTATGTTGCAGACAGAGTTACAGACTCTCTCCCAGACCACAGACTCAGACTCATAATACAAGTCAAAGCTTTACAAATATATATAAAAAAAAAGGAAGTTGTGTTTTCAAAATTTGGATTTCAAGTTATTTTTACTTCCAATAGTGTTAACATACTACACAGGTCATGAACAAGATTTTTTACATTTTCATTGTACGTGGGCTAAAGCAGTTAATTAAAAGTAGTCTAACATAAATGTAAATGCTGTAATTTGATTATTTTAATAAACATGTAACTTGGATGGATTTGATGCTGGCGTGACCACAGTGCACACGTCTGATGTCGCTCACAGTGGTCCAAGGGACGCTCAGGGAGTTTGTGCGTTCGCTCAGACACATGAAAAATTAGAGGGAACGTTGGTCGGACATGCTGTGGTCGACTTAGTCCGTAATCCAACCAACCAGTGGGGCATCCACCTACATTTCCGTGAGCTTATTCCCCAGCAGTGATGGTCTGATCGTGTTAAAAGCACTAGAGAAGTCAAAGAACATGACCCTCACACTGTGCTCCCATCAATGTCCAGATGAGAATAAGCCTGGTCCAGCAGGTAGATGATGGCATCCTCCATGCCGATACGAGGTTGATAAGCAAACTGCAGGGGGTCCAGCCAGGGCTCCACGAGCAGATGTTTCAGGATGAGTCTCTCCAGCGTCTTCATGACATGTGAGGTCAGAGCCACTGGCCTGTAGTCACCGAGGGTCGACGGGTTGATCTTTTTAGGGACAGGAACCAGGCAGGATGTCTTCCAGAGTGATGGGACTCTCTGCATTTCCAGACTCATGTTGAAGATCCGTTGTAGAACTCCAGACAGCTGGGAAGCACAGCACCTGAGGGCCCTGGGACTGACACCGTCAGGGCCAGCAGCTTTGCCGGAGTGGAGTCTGCCCAATTCTTTTTTGATGTCATCTGCTGAGAGGGACAGGGTGAGACAGTCTGAGGGGGCAGGAGAGGGGGGAGGAGAAAGGAGAAGATGGGTTTGGACGCAGCAGACGCAGGGCAGTCAAACCTATTGAAGTGCAGATTTAGGTTGTTAGCGCTTTCGACGTCCCCATCCATCCCAACACCTCTCTTTTGTCTCAGGCCAGTGATGGCCCGCATTCCATTCCACACCTCCCTGTTGTATATGTGTCTTTCTGGCTGTTGTTACAACCAAATTTCCCCTTGTGGGACAATTATTGGATTATTCTATTCTATTCTATTCTGAACCTTCTTCAGCTCTGAACAGATGATGAAACACTGAATGATTTCAAGCTCACACTTTGTCTAATAAACTTACATCTTTCATTCTTTATACAGATTGAAGGACTGTGATTTGTCAGAGATCAGCTGTGATTATCTGGCAGCAGCACTGAAGTCCAACCCTACATATCCCAGTGTACTGGACCTGAGCGTAAACTTCAGCAACTTGTGGGATTCAGGAGTGAAGCAACTGTGTGTTCTACTGGAGAATCCACGATGTCGGTTTCAAACTCTGAGGTCAGTCACCATGTTTTAGTTGTGCTGAAACTTTCTGTATCCCAATTCAGGGTCTGCAACCTTAAAGTACGCAGCCTTAATGATCCACAAGGGCCGCATACCGAAAGCCTGCTAAGGCCGGAAGTGCGAGGCTTGTGGGCTTCTGAAATGGGACGGTCTAGCCTCCGTCACGCTGCCCAGGTTGCCTAGTGTCAGGAGTTTTCCTGTATTGCAACCCAGGTTGGAATAAAACGCTCAGATAGGTTACCGTGTACACGGGGAGACTCAGAGAGACTCTCCCTTTTAGCATAAAGAGGTAGTCTTTTATTTAAAGCACATACAGGAAGTGATACAGGAAGAGATAAAATAGCTGCTGCGTGCAGACTGGAGTACAGAGTGTAACTTCCCCATTTAAGAGTCTGCACAAAGTGTGACTTACTGAAAGAGCAAACATAAACATAAAGAGCAAAAGATAAAGTAATAAAATAAAATAATAATAAAAATGCCAAAATCCTGAAATCTTTTGACACCTAGCAATCATGATACTAACAGATGGAAATGTTTCATACTGTCACGGACACAGGAGGGACTCAAACGCAGACTGAAATCACGAGATTAGTTTGTTTATTTTCCACACACATTGAGTGCAATATTTAAAGAAATGAGTCCAGGGGTCACGAAGGCAGTTTGGGGAAAACACAAGCAGAAATTCACACACAATAATGCGTTGGTGACACAGTTCTTATCTTCTCAAAATCAGACATGAATGAAAAGGTTGATGATGGATCAGGTCCACACACACAAAGTGTACAATAGACATTTTCACTACTCAGACTACATCTCTGCTAACATATTGATCAGACTCGTGTGTTTGATTAATCTGTGATAAAGAATAAAGGTGATCTACTTACTAGCAGATAGGGAAAGGCTCTGTTTTGCTCTTTGACAATTTTCAGCATGTTTAATTCATAAGGCCCTATCAGGTCCTTTTATTCCCTCAGCTATGATGGAAGTGACGGCCAGGAGGACTTCAATTTGTCCATGTTACTCCAATACACTAAACATGTCTTTGTAGCCAGTCTGAGTTTGGTTCCTGCAGTTTGTGCTTCATAAACAGAGCTGAAGCAGAGGCAGCGTGTGCCTGCAGGTGAATGTACACTGCTGTTATAAGAGCTGTGGAAACTCAAAAGGACGTAACCATACTGCTGACAGTTCCAGGACCGTCACAGAGTTACAGCATCATTTGTGACCATAAAGACAGAAAGCTCATCCAAATCCTGGGATTAACAGTCTGTCCTGGTGGTGTCCAGTCAAACACGTCTCTGTGAAAGCTTCAATCCAACAGGCTCCAAAATCTTTCTGCTCATTTCCTCACCGGGTTCTTGATGCTCCTGTACCATCTCTCTGTCGTCCTCCTCGCTCCCTCTTTGCACTCACAGTCTTTGTGCATCATTAACACTCACATGTGGAAAACCAAAGTTTGACTGAGCAGAAGATGATCATCAGTGACGCTGTCTTTAAAATACTCTTGTTAGAAATGTACGACTTTAATGTGAAACATTCAGAGTTTTTTCTCTTGTTGTGTTTGTTTGAAGCTGCTTCCTGTTGGCTTCAGCTGTTTGGAGTTTCCATTTTCTAAACTTCTACATTCTGAACCTTCTTCAGCTCTGAACAGATGATGAAACACTGAATGATTTCAAGCACTTTGTCTAATAAACTTACATCTTTCATTCTTTATACAGATTGATGGACTGTGGTTTGTCAGAGATCAGCTGTGATTATCTGGCAGCAGCACTGAAGTCCAACCCCTCCCATCTGAGAGAGCTGGACCTGAGTAATAAGTACTCCTGGTTGTCGACTAAGAACAAGCTGCAGGATTCAGGAGTGAAGCATCTGTGTGGTTTCCTGGAGAGTCCAGGATGTAAACTTGAAACTCTGAGGTCAGTCACATGTTTTAGTTGTGCTGAGATGAATATGATGTGAAAGTTGTGCTGACACTAAACTGCAGACATCAGGCTGATATTATACTGATCCACACTGAGGATCTTCATGGTAAAGTCTGTTTTCTTCTTCTCTGGTTTAGTCCATTGACTGCAGCAGAACAATGTTCACATTTCAAACAGTGATACTCAACGTATGGCCTGCGGCCCACACGCGGCCTGCCCACCTTTCCTGATTCAGAGAGAGTGGACCCTGATTAACTGTGTAGCTTCTTCCTCACAGTTCTAAGTATCAGACACAACAATGAATAATCCACAGCTGACTGTCTTTAGCAGGTCAAAGGTCACGGCACACAGCAGACAGTCAGAAATCTTCTAACTCTGATCATTTATCAGTTGTGACACTGTGAGACTTGATCAGAGGTGTGATCATCACAGCAGAGGCCTTTGTGTCAAAGTCACTGAGGATCAAACAGAAACACATGAAGCAGATTTTCCTCTTCTGGCTTTTTATAGCAGATAACCTTCAAAATCTTCTGCAGTCGATCAAAAACTGAAGCAAACCATGAATCAACATGTGAACATGAGCTGATGCTGCTGAAGTGAAGCAAAGTTACAGAGGTTTGATTACAGACACAGCTGAGAGTTTGTAATCTGTCAGCATTTTAAAAAGTTTCCATTGAACAGCAGAAACGAGGCTTTACTGTCAGAGGCCGACAGCACTGAACACAACAGCAGACTGGTGGCTAATGAACAGTGAATGATGCAGAAACAGATGTTTGAAGCTGTTCTTGGAGGACACTGAGAGAGAGACAGCTGTGCAGGCAGGAACAGCCAAAGTCAGAGAGAATTCATCAGCATATTTATCAAACGTGAAGCAGAGTTTGGATCTTCTTTTGCTGCTGGTTCACTCAGTTTTGGTTGGAGACAGATGAAACCTGCAGCTTCAGGATCTGTGAGCTGTCCACTTTCAGGCCCGACGGCGTGTCCGTGTCCGTGCCGTCGAGTGAACGATCCACGCTCTGTGTTTCCATCTTTGTGTGTTTAGCTGCTCTCATTTACTGTTTTAGCTGTTTGCTGCTGGTTGAAATAGTTTGTGAGCTTTAAGCTGAGATTCTGGCAAAATACATTTATATTAAACATCGATTCAGGATTGAATGAATCAACATCGTTTTCTTCCAATTCAAACCATTTAAATGGGAACATGAATTTTTTACAGCCGCCTCTAATGCTGGGTAATGTCAGCTGGTCCATGTGCAGCTGGCTGTGAGGCTCAGGGAGCGTCTACAAAGTGCAACACTGAAAGAACATCATCCATAAATATTGAGGAATAACTGGACTCTCATACAGCGAGACTCAAATGCCTTTAAACATCAGCTTATCCTGCTGATCCAAGTCCAACACTGAGTTTGTAAAAACATGTTTGTCAATCATTTTGTTTGGTTTGTGAGGAAAATGATTCAATAACTTGCTGCTAATACACAACATTTCATCATATTTCCTCATAACCCTCTTTTGTCTGACCATTTGATCCCATTTGAATTTGCAATAAAGGATCCACAGAGTTTGGTGACAATAATGACAGTAGATGTTTGTGTGATGGAAGCAAATGAGTGTGTGATGTTCTTCAGTGTTGCACTTTGTAGATGCTCCCTGAGCACTGGTCTCACAGCCAGCTGCACATAGAGACCAGTGTTGTTAGTCCAGGTCAGAAGATGACTTGTTGGAATGAAAATGAGCTTGTAGTTTGTCTGCTTTAATCATGTGACTGGAAAAAGGTGTTGGACTTCAAATATGTCCGTTTCTTTCACACTTCACCTTTAAAAGTGAAGCCATGTGGTTCCTGGAAGGAAAAACACGACTTTTTCAAGTCTTTGTCCTGTTTTTATGAGAAATGTACGACTTTAATGTGAAACATTCAGAGTTTTTTCTCTTGTTGTGTTTGTTTGAAGCTGCTTCCTGTTGGCTTCAGCTGTTTGCAGTTTCCATTTTCTAAACTTCTACATTCTGTTTCTTGTTTTTGTTTTTCTATTGTGGACTGCTGTCCCCCTCAATGGAGCTCAGAGTTTTAGGGACAATGGTGTTCTTTATCACATTTTTTACGGCATCTGTGTCCGGAGAGCACGTGGAGGTCCGACCTCCCATTGTTTACAGCAGGGATCAGCCGTTTGCCCTTGGGGCCTCCACTGCGATTCCATCTGTTATTATGGGGAATGTGAGATCTCTCCCCAATAAAGTAGACGAACTGGCAGCTCTTACCCGACATCAGAGGTGCTACAGGGAGTGCAGCCTGATGTGCTTCACAGAGTCGTGGCTAACTGCGCTAACTCCGGACTCACACATAAACATGGATGGTTTTCATCTGATCCGGGCCGACAGAACAACAGAGAGTGGTAAGAAGAGAGGAGGGGGTCTGGCTGTGTTTGTGAACGATAGATGGGGTAACTCTGGGCATTTATTTATCAAAGAGACGCTATGCTGTAAGGACATCGAGCTGCTAGCGGTTAGCATGAGACCGTACTATCAACCGCGAGAGTTTACACACGTGATTATGATAGCTGTGTATGTCCCGCCCTCTGCTAACGCTGCAGCAGCCTGTGAGGTCCTGCACACTGTAACCAGCAGACTCCAAACACAGCACCCTAAGGCCCTTTTCCTGATCTCTGGGGACTTTAATCACATCTCCCTGTCCTCCACTCTCCCCACCTTCACCCAGTATGTTACCTGCCACACCAGAGACAATAAAACATTGGACTTATTGTATGCCAACACCAAGGAGGCATACAGCTCATCACCTCTCCCTCCCCTGGGGGGCTCAGATCACAATCTGGTTCATCTCCAGCCTGTGTATAAACCTCTAGTACACAGAGAACCAGTAGTGAAACGCACAGTAAGGAAATGGTCAGCAGAGACTGAAGAGGCCCTGAGGGACTGTTTCCGTTCTACTGTGTGGGACAACCTCTGCAGCCCCCTGGAGGATGACCTCAACAGCATCACAGACTGCACTACGGATTACATGAATTTCTGTGTGGACAACACCACACCCATCAAAAAGGTACGGTGTTTTTCTAACAACAAGCCATGGATAAATCCAGAAATTAAGGCTCTCCTCAAGGAGAAGAAGAGAGTCTTTAGATCTGGAGACAAACAGGAGCTGAGAGTTGTTCAGAAGAAGCTGAAATGGAAGATAAGGCAAGGAAAGGAAAACTACAGGAGGAAGATGGAAGAGCAGCTGCAACAGGACAACATCAGAGGGGTTTGGAACAGCCTGAAGACAATCTCAGGACAAAAACCAACCCCCCAGGCTGCAGGAGACTTGGGGTGGGTGAATGACCTAAATAAATATTTTAATAGGTTTGATCAACCACCCACCCCTCCCACAGCATCGTCCCCCCTGCTGCAATCTCCTTCATCTTCAGGGACTACCTGTCCTTCATCTCAGGACTTCACACCTCCCAGCTCTCAGTCATCACACCCTCCCCCGGCTTCTGTGGACTCCAACATACACCCCCCTCCCCCAAAATCCACTCTTTCTATCTCAGCACTTCAAGTGAGGAACGAGCTTCACAAGATCAAGGTGCAGAAGGCTGCAGGTCCAGATGGCGTCAGCTCCAGGCTCCTGAGATGCTGCGCAGATGAACTGTGTGGCATCCTAGGATATCTGTTCAACTTGAGCCTGTCACTGGGGAAAGTACCACAGCTGTGGAAGACCTCCTGTGTGGTACCGGTACCAAAGACCTCCCATTCCAAGGACCTCAGCAGCTACAGGCCGGTAGCCCTGACATCGCATCTGATGAAGACCCTCGAGAGGTTGGTTCTAAACCATCTGCGCCCCCTGGTGAGGTCTTCATTGGATCCGCTGCAGTTTGCTTACCAGCCTGGCATTGGGGTGGAGGACGCCATCATCTACCTCCTGCACCGAGCTCTGACTCACCTGGAGAAGCCTGGAAGCACTGTGAGGATCATGTTCTTTGATTTCTCCAGTGCTTTCAACACCATCCAGCCACGACTTCAGAGGGACAAGCTGGAGCTATCGGGAGTGGACCACGACATGTCCCAGTGGATACTGGACTACCTCACAGGCCGCCCACCGTATGTGAGGACACAGGGCTGTGTCTCTGACACGCTGGTCTGCAGTACGGGGGCCCCACAGGGAACTGTGCTGGCACCGTTCCTCTTCACCCTCTACACTGCAGACTTCTCCATCAACTCTCCATGCATGTAAATGTTGCTGAACTGCAGAGCTGCTTCAGTGACAGACTGCTGCATCCTAGATGCATGAAGGAGCGTTTGTGCAGGTCCTTCCTCCCTGCAGCTGTCAGACTGTACAATCAGAACTGCTCCTAACAATCATAGATGTTTACATCTGCGCTGTATCTTGCACTATTTTATCAACCGATTCACACGACAACCTGGGTTTGCCTCTTATCTGTATTTAATTTTAAATAATTTAATAACTCTACAGTACTCTGTTTATAGTAACCATTGTCCTTGATGTAAATATGTAAGAAAAAATTGTGTATGTTTCTGTTCTGTGACCTGTGTACTGTTTTTAAGAATAAGAACAACTTTATTGATCCCGAGGGAAATTCTTTTGTCATGTACATGCTCAAAGCAGCAGGAGAGACAGAGGAACAGATAAATAAGAATAGTAAGAATAGTAGTATACAGTACTATACAGCACTGTATAGGATAGTGCAAGACATAGTATCAAATAACTCTAACGAAGTAATATAAATGAATGTATCCTGGAGAATAAATAACTGAACTATCAGTGCAGGCGATTCTAGAAAGTATTGTGCAATAGGATAAAGGGAGTAGCAGCGTATGATGGGGGGATGAAACAAATATTCAATATTCAATAAGTACTCTTGGGTAATATTGCACGGTCTGGGAGGGAACAGAATAACACAGGTAATAGTCTCAGGAAAATCACCTACAGAGTGAGGAAGAGTTAAACAGTCTTATTGCCACCGGTACAAAGGATTTCCTGTGGCGGTCAGTTCTGCATTTCGGGGCAATGAGTCTTTTGCTGCGTTTGCTCCGATGGTCCATCATGGGGGCGTGCATGGGGTGGGAGGGGTTGTCCATGATAGAAAGAAGCTTTTTTAGCATTCTCCTCTCAGACACCTCCTCCAGGTTCTCCAGTCTGACACCCAGGACAGAACCAGCCTTTTTAATCAGTTTGTTCAGCCTGTTGGCATCAGCTGTCTTCACCCCACTTCCCCAGCACACAGCTGCAAAGAACACGACGCTCTCCAACAAAGAGTGATACAACATAGTCAGCATTTTCCCACCAACATTGAAGGACCTGAGCCGCCTCAGTAGGAAAATATCTGCAATGTTTGGCTTTCTTCCTGAATACTATCGTTGTTTATATTTACTGCAGGAAGAAACGGTAAAAACGATGTTTTACAAGGAAAACGCTCGAAAGCCTGTGAACAAAGACGAAACCAAAACACTCCCCTCCCTTTCCCATTGGTCGAAAAATGTACCATGTCGACCAATCAAAAAATGATATGGCAACAGGGCATTTAGTTGTTAAGAAATGGGGGTAAGTTTTAGGAGTGACGGCGGTGTTTGAGATGTGAGAGATTTCCGACGTTTAGCACAAATCTTGTGTAGTTAGTGTGTAGTTAGTGTGTAGTGTAGTCAATAGTTTTGTTGTGTGTGTCAGAACAATGAGGCGGCTGCTGAATGTTACAGGTGTTACAGCAGTGATACATCTGCTGCTGTCAGGCCTGCAGGTATCAGGCTGCTGTTCTCCTTTATCTCATAGTGGACAGAAATTATTTTTTGGAGTGGCACAAATAATTTGTGTGGCATCAGATTTGATGCAGAACAGCTGATTGTTCTGTAAATAGTTTGAAATGTTTGTTTTTAGGTAAACAGCTGCAAAAAACTTTGTTGTTTGCAAAACTCAGTAACTGTTTTGAAGTAGTAACTATATAATTAATTGCCCAACATTGGTCATTATATCCTGTATGTTGCAGACAGAGTTACAGACTCTCTCCCAGACCACAGACTCAGACTCATAATACAAGTCAAAGCTTTACAAATATATAAAAAAAAGGAAGTTGTGTTTTCAAAATTGGAGTTCAAGTTATTTTTACTTCCAATAGTGTTAACATACTACACAGGTCATGAACAAGATTTTTTACATTTTCATTGTAAGTGGGCTAAAGCAGTTAATTAAAAGTAGTCTAACATAAATGTAAATGCTGTAATTTGATTATTTTAATAAACATGTAACTTGGATGGATTTGATGCTGGCGTGACCACAGTGCACACGTCTGATGTCGCTCACAGTGGTCCAAGGGACGCTCAGGGAGTTTGTGTGTTCGCTCAGACACATGAAATATTAGAGGGAACGTTGGTCGGACATGCTGTGGTCAACTTAGTCCGTAATCCAACCAACCAGTGGGGCGTCCACCTGCATTTCCGTGAGCTTATTCCCCAGCAGTGATGGTCTGATCGTGTTAAAAGCACTAGAGAAGTCAAAGAACATGACCCTCACAGTGCTCCCATCAATGTCCAGATGAGAATAAGCCTGGTCCAGCAGGTAGATGATGGCATCCTCCACACCGATACGAGGTTGATAAGCAAACTGCAGGGAGTCCAGCCAGGGCTCCACGAGCAGATGTTTCAGGATGAGTCTCTCCAGCGTCTTCATGACATGTGAGGTCAGAGCCACTGGCCTGTAGTCACCGAGGGTCGACGGGTTGATCTTTTTAGGGACAGGAACCAGGCAGGATGTCTTCCAGAGTGATGGGACTCTCTGCATTTCCAGACTCATGTTGAAGATCCGTTGTAGAACTCCAGACAGCTGGGAAGCACAGCACCTGAGGGCCCTGGGACTGACACCGTCAGGGCCAGCAGCTTTGCCGGAGTGGAGTCTGCCCAATTCTTTTTTGATGTCATCTGCTGAGAGGGACAGGGTGAGACAGTCTGAGGGGGCAGGAGAGGGGGGAGGAGAAAGGAGAAGATGGGTTTGGACGCAGGAGACGCAGGGCAGTCAAACCTATTGAAGTGCAGATTTAGGTTGTTAGCGCTTTCGACGTCCCCATCCATCCCAACACCTCTCTTTTGTCTCAGGCCAGTGATGGCCCGCATTCCATTCCACACCTCCCTGTTGTATATGTGTCTTTCTGGCTGCTGTTACAACCAAATTTCCCCTTGTGGGACAATTATTGGATTATTCTATTCTATTCTATTCTGAACCTTCTTCAGCTCTGAACAGATGATGAAACACTGAATGATTTCAAGCACTTTGTCTAATAAACTTACATCTTTCATTCTTTATACAGATTGAAGGACTGTGGTTTGTCAGAGATCAGCTGTGATTATCTGGCAGCAGCACTGAAGTCCAACCCTACATATCCCAGTGTACTGGACCTGAGCGTAAACTTCAGCAACCTGCAGGATTCAGGAGTGAAGCAACTGTGTGTTCTACTGGAGAATCCACGATGTCGGTTTCAAACTCTGAGGTCAGTCACCATGTTTTAGTTGTGCTGAAACTGTCTGTATCCCAATTCAGGGTCTGCAACCTTAAAGTACGCAGCCTTAATGATCCACAAGGGCCGCATACCGAAAGCCTGCTAAGGCCGGAAGTGCGAGGCTTGTGGGCTTCTGAAATGGGACGGTCTAGCCTCCGTCACGCTGCCCAGGTTGCCTAGCAATCATGATACTAACAGATGGAAATGTTTCATACTGTCACGGACACAGGAGGGACTCAAACGCAGACTGAAATCACAAGATTAGTTTGTTTATTTTCCACACACATTGAGTGCAATATTTAAAGAAATGAGTCCAGGGGTCACGAAGGCAGTTTGGGGAAAACACAAGCAGAAATTCACACACAATAATGCGTTGGTGACACAGTTCTTATCTTCTCAAAATCAGACATGAATGAAAAGGTTGATGATGGATCAGGTCCACACACACAAAGTGTACAATAGACATTTTCACTACTCAGACTACATCTCTGCTAACATATTGATCAGACTCGTGTGTTTGATTAATCTGTGATAAAGAATAAAGATGATCTACTTACTAGCAGATAGGGAAAGGCTCTGTTTTGCTCTTTGACAATTTTCAGCATGTTTAATTCATAAGGCCCTATCAGGTCCTTTTATTCCCTCAGCTATGATGGAAGTGACGGCCAGGAGGACTTCAATTTGTCCATGTTACTCCAATACACTAAACATGTCTTTGTAGCCAGTCTGAGTTTGGTTCCTGCAGTTTGTGCTTCATAAACAGAGCTGAAGCAGAGGCAGCGTGTGCCTGCAGGTGAATGTACACTGCTGTTATAAGAGCTGTGGAAACTCAAAAGGACGTAACCATACTGCTGACAGTTCCAGGACAGTCACAGAGTTACAGCATCATTTGTGACCATAAAGGCAGAAAGCTCATCCAAATCCTGGGATTAACAGTCTGTCCTGGTGGTGTCCAGTCAAACACGTCTCTGTGAAAGCTTCAATCCAACAGGCTCCAAAATCTTTCTGCTCATTTCCTCGCCGGGTTCTTGATGCTCCTGTACCATCTCTCTGTCGTCCTCCTCGCTCCCTCTTTGCACTCACAGTCTTTGTGCATCATTAACACTCACATGTGGAAAACCAAAGTTTGACTGAGCAGAAGATGATCATCAGTGACGCTGTCTTTAAAATACTCTTGTTAGAAATGTACGACTTTAATGTGAAACATTCAGAGTTTTTTCTCTTGTTGTGTTTGTTTGAAGCTGCTTCCTGTTGGCTTCAGCTGTTTGGAGTTTCCATTTTCTAAACTTCTACATTCTGAACCTTCTTCAGCTCTGAACAGATGATGAAACACTGAATGATTTCAAGCTCACACTTTGTCTAATAAACTTGCATCTTTCATTCTTTATACAGATTGGAGAGCTGTGATTTGTCAGAGATCAGCTGTGATCATCTGGCAGCAGCGCTGAAGTCCAACCCCTCCCATCTGAGAGAGCTGGACCTGAGTAATAACCCCTCCCATCTGAGACAGCTGTCCCTGAGTACCAACAACTACCTGCAGGATTCAGGAGTGAAGCATCTGTGTGGTTTCCTGGAGAGTCCAGGATGTAAACTTGAAACTCTGAGGTCAGTCACATGTTTTAGTTGTGCTGAGATGAATATGATGTGAAAGTTGTGCTGACACTAAACTGCAGACATCAGGCTGATATTATACTGATCCACACTGAGGATCTTCATGGTAAAGTCTGTTTTCTTCTTCTCTGGTTTAGTCCATTGACTGCAGCAGAACAATGTTCACATTTCAAACAGTGATACTCAACGTATGGCCCGCGGCCCACACGCGGCCTGCCCACCTTTCCTGATTCAGAGAGAGGGGACCCTGATTAACTGTGTAGCTTCTTCCTCACAGTTCTAAGTATCAGACACAACAATGAATAATCCACAGCTGACTGTCTTTAGCAGGTCAAAGGTCACGGCACACAGCAGACAGTCAGAAATCTTCTAACTCTGATCATTTATCAGTTGTGACACTGTGAGACTTGATCAGAGGTGTGATCATCACAGCAGAGGCCTTTGTGTCAAAGTCACTGAGGATCAAACAGAAACACATGAAGCAGATTTTCCTCTTCTGGCTTTTTATAGCAGATA
Organism: Oreochromis niloticus; assembly: GCF_001858045.2. NCBI lineage: Eukaryota > Metazoa > Chordata > Actinopteri > Cichliformes > Cichlidae > Oreochromis > Oreochromis niloticus. The sequence goes on from NC_031967.2 coordinate 30,192,955, forward strand.
ACCTTCAAAATCTTCTGCAGTCGATCAAAAACTGAAGCAAACCATGAATCAACATGTGAACATGAGCTGATGCTGCTGAAGTGAAGCAAAGTTACAGAGGTTTGATTACAGACACAGCTGAGAGTTTGTAATCTGTCAGCATTTTAAAAAGTTTCCATTGAACAGCAGAAACGAGGCTTTACTGTCAGAGGCCGACAGCAGTGAACACAACAGCAGACTGGTGGCTAATGAACAGTGAATGATGCAGAAACAGATGTTTGAAGCTGTTCTTGGAGGACACTGAGAGAGAGAGAGAGCTGTGCAGGCAGGAACAGCCAAAGTCAGAGAGAATTCATCAGCATATTTATCAAACGTGAAGCAGAGTTTGGATCTTCTTTTGCTGCTGGTTCACTCAGTTTTGGTTGGAGACAGATGAAACCTGCAGCTTCAGGATCTGTGAGCTGTCCACTTTCAGCCCCGACGGCGTGTCCGTGTCCGTGCCGTCGAGTGAACGATCCACGCTCTGTGTTTCCATCTTTGTGTGTTTAGCTGCTCTCATTTACTGTTTTAGCTGTTTGCTGCTGGTTGAAATAGTTTGTGAGCTTTAAGCTGAGATTCTGGCAAAATACATTTATATTAAACATCGATTCAGGATTGAATGAATCAACATCGTTTTCTTCCAATTCAAACCATTTAAATGGGAACATGAATTTTTTACAGCCGCCTCTAATGCTGGGTAATGTCAGCTGGTCCATGTGCAGCTGGCTGTGAGGCTCAGGGAGCGTCTACAAAGTGCAACACTGAAAGAACATCATCCATAAATATTGAGGAATAACTGGACTCTCATACAGCGAGACTCAAATGCCTTTAAACATCAGCTTATCCTGCTGATCCAAGTCCAACACTGAGTTTGTAAAAACATGTTTGTCAATCATTTTGTTTGGTTTGTGAGGAAAATGATTCAATAACTTGCTGCTAATACACAACATTTCATCATATTTCCTCATAACCCTCTTTTGTCTGACCATTTGATCCCATTTGAATTTGCAATAAAGGATCCACAGAGTTTGGTGACAATAATGACAGTAGATGTTTGTGTGATGGAAGCAAATGAGTGTGTGATGTTCTTCAGTGTTGCACTTTGTAGATGCTCCCTGAGCACTGGTCTCACAGCCAGCTGCACATAGAGACCAGTGTTGTTAGTCCAGGTCAGAAGATGACTTGTTGGAATGAAAATGAGCTTGTAGTTTGTCTGCTTTAATCATGTGACTGGAAAAAGGTGTTGGACTTCAAATATGTCCGTTTCTTTCACACTTCACCTTTAAAAGTGAAGCCATGTGGTTCCTGGAAGGAAAAACACGACTTTTTCAAGTCTTTGTCCTGTTTTTATGAGAAATGTACGACTTTAATGTGAAACATTCAGAGTTTTTTCTCTTGTTGTGTTTGTTTGAAGCTGCTTCCTGTTGGCTTCAGCTGTTTGGAGTTTCCATTTTCTAAACTTCTACATTCTGTTTCTTGTTTTTGTTTTTCTATTGTGGACTGCTGTCCCCCACAATGGAGCTCAGAGTTTTAGGGACAATTGTGTTCTTTATCACATTTTTTACGGCATCTGTGTCCGGAGAGCACGTGGAGGTCCGACCTCCCATTGTTTACAGCAGGGATCAGCTGTTTGCCCTCGGGGCCTCCACTGCCCTGCCTACCGCCGAGCGAGCCAACATCCTCTGTGAGGTGAGGAGGAAGAGACGCGGTTCTCGGGCCGGGATCGGGCGTCGCAGTAAAGTTAGGAGGTACCGGCCAGCGATTCCATCTGTTATTATGGGGAATGTGAGATCTCTCCCCAATAAAGTAGACGAACTGGCAGCTCTTACCCGACATCAGAGGAGCTACAGGGAGTGTAGCGTGATGTGCTTCACAGAGTCATGGCTAACTGCGCTAACTCCGGACTCACACATAAACATGGATGGTTTTCATCTGATCCGGGCCGACAGAACAACAGAGAGTGGTAAGAAGAGAGGAGGGGGGGTCTGGCTGTGTTTGTGAACGATAGATGGGGTAACTCTGGGCATTTATTTATCAAAGAGACGCTATGCTGTAAGGACATCGAGCTGCTAGCGGTTAGCATGAGACCGTACTATCAACCGCGAGAGTTTACACACGTGATTATGATAGCTGTGTATGTCCCGCCCTCTGCTAGCGCTGCAGCAGCCTGTGAGGTCCTGCACACTGTAACCAGCAGACTCCAAACACAGCACCCTCAGGCCCTTTTCCTGATCTCTGAGGATTTTAATCACATCTCCCTGTCCTCCACTCTCCCCACCTTCACCCAGTATGTTACCTGCCACACCAGAGACAATAAAACATTGGACTTATTGTATGCCAACACCAAGGAGGCATACAGCTCATCACCTCTCCCTCCCCTGGGGGGCTCAGATCACAATCTGGTTCATCTCCAGCCTGTGTATAAACCTCTAGTACACAGAGAACCAGTAGTGAAACGCACAGTAAGGAAATGGTCATCAGAGACTGAAGAGGCCCTGAGGGACTGTTTCCGTTCTACTGTGTGGGACAACCTCTGCAGCCCCCTGGAGGATGACCTCAACAGCATCACACTCTGCATTACGGATTACATGAACTTCTGTGTGGACAACACCATACCCATCAAAAAGGTATGGTGTTTTTCTAACAACAAGCCATGGATAGATTCTGAAATTAAGGCTCTCCTCAAGGAGAAGAAGAGAGTCTTTAGATCTGGAGACAAACAGGAGCTGAGAGTTGTTCAGAAGAAGCTGAAATGGAAGATAAGGCAAAGAAAGGAAAACTACAGGAGGAAGATGGAAGAGCAGCTGCAACAGGACAACATCAGAGGGGTTTGGAACAGCCTGAAGACAATCTCAGGACAAAAACCAACCCCCAGGCTGCAGGAGACTTGGGTGGGTGAATGACCTAAATAAATATTTTAATAGGTTTGATCAACCACACACCCCTCCCACAGCATCGTCCCCCCTGCTGCAATCTCCCTCATCTTCAGGGACTGCCTGTCCTTCATCTCAGGACTTCACACCTCCCAGCTCCCAGTCATCACACCCTCCCCCGGCTTCTGTGGACTCCAACATACACCCCCCTCCCCCAAAATCCACTCTTTCTATCTCAGCACTTCAAGTGAGGAATGAGCTTCACAAGATCAAGGTGCGGAAGGCTGCAGGTCCAGATGGCGTCAGCTCCAGGCTCCTGAGATGCTGTGCAGATGAACTGTGTGGCATCCTAGGTTATCTGTTCAACCTGAGCCTGTCACTGGGGAAAGTACCACAGCTGTGGAAGACCTCCTGTGTGGTACCGGTACCAAAGACCTCCCATTCCAAGGACCTCAGCAGCTACAGGCCGGTAGCCCTGACATCGCATCTGATGAAGACCCTCGAGAGGTTGGTTCTAAACCATCTGCTCCCCCTGGTGAGGTCTTCATTGGATCCGCTGCAGTTTGCTTACCAGCCTGGCATTGAGGTGGAGGACGCCATCATCTACCTCCTGCACCGAGCTCTGACTCACCTGGAGAAGCCTGGAAGCACTGTGAGGATCATGTTCTTTGATTTCTCCAGTGCTTTCAACACCATCCAGCCACGACTTCTGAGAGACAAGCTGGAGCTATCGGGAGTGGACCACCACATGTCCCAGTGGATACTGGACTACCTCACAGGCCGCCCACCGTATGTGAGGACACAGGGCTGTGTCTCTGACACGCTGGTCTGCAGTACGGGGGCCCCACAGGGAACTGTGCTGGCACCGTTCCCCTTCACCCTCTACACTGCGGACTTCTCCATCAACTCTCCATGCATGTAAATGTTGCTGAACTGCAGAGCTGCTTCAGTGACAGACTGCTGCATCCTAGATGCATGAAGGAGCGTTTCTGCAGGTCCTTCCTCCCTGCAGCTGTCAGACTGTACAATCAGAACTGCTCCCAACAATCATAGATGTTTACATCTGCGCTGTATCTTGCACTATTTTATCAACCGATTCACACGACAACCTGGGTTTGCCTCTTATCTGTATTTAATTTTAAATAATTTAATAACTGTACAGTACTCTGTTTATAGTAACCATTGTCCTTGATGTAAATATGTAAGAAAAATTGTGTATGTTTCTGTTCTGTGACCTGTGTACTGTTTTTAAGAATAAGAACAACTTTATTGATCCTGAGGGAAATTCTTTTGTCATGTACATGCTCAAAGCAGCAGGAGAGACAGAGGAACAGATAAATAAGAATAGTAAGAATAGTAGTATACAGTACTATACAGCAGTAGGATAGTGCAAGACATAGTATCAAATAACTCTAACGAAGTAATATAAATGAATGTATCCTGGAGAATAAATAACTGAACTATCAGTGCAGGCGATTCTAGAAAGTATTGTGCAATAGGATAAAGGGAGTAGCAGCGTATGATGGGGGATGAAACAAATATTCAATATTCAATAAGTACTCTTGGGTAATATTGCACGGTCTGGGAGGGAACAGAATAACATTGGTAATAGTCTCAGGAAAATCACCTACAGAGTGAGGAAGAGTTAAACAGTCTTATTGCCACCCGTACAAAGGATTTACTGTGGCGGTCAGTTCTGCATTTCGGGGCAATGAGTCTTTTGCTGCGTTTGCTCCGATGGTCCATCATGGGGGCGTGCATGGGGTGGGAGGGGTTGTCCATGATAGAAAGAAGCTTTTTTTAGCATTCTCCTCTCAGACACCTCCTCCAGGTTCTCCAGTCTGACACCCAGGACAGAACCAGCCTTTTTAATCAGTTTGTTCAGCCTGTTGGCATCAGCTGTCTTCACCCCACTTCCCCAGCACACCGCTGCAAAGAACACGACGCTCTCCAACAAAGAGTGATACAACATAGTCAGCATTTTCCTACCAACATTGAAGGACCTGAGCCGCCTCAGTAGGAAAATATCTGCAATGTTTGGCTTTCTTCCTGAATACTATCGTTGTTTATATTTACTGCAGGAAGAAACGGTAAAAACGATGTTTTACAAAGAAAACGCTCGAAAGCCTGTGAACAAAGACGAAACCAAAACACTCCCCTCCCTTTCCCATTGGTCGAAAATGTACCATGTCGACCAATCAAAAATGATATGGCAACAGTGCATTTAGTTGTTAAGAAATGGGGGGAAGTTTTAGGAGTGACGGCGGTGTTTGAGATGTGAGAGATTTCCGACGTTTAGCACAAATCTTGTGTAGTTAGTGTGTAGTTAGTGTGTAGTGTAGTCAATAGTTTTGTTGTGTGTGTCAGAACAATGAGGCGGCTGCTGAATGTTACAGGTGTTACAGCAGTGATACATCTGCTGCTGTCAGGCCTGCAGGTATCAGGCTGCTGTTCTCCTTTATCTCATAGTGGACAGAAATTATTTTTGGAGTGGCACAAATAATTTGTGTGGCATCAAATTTGATGCAGAACAGCTGGTTGTTCTGTAAATAGTTTGAAATGTTTGTTTTTAGGTAAACAGCTGCAAAAAACTTTGTTTGCAAAACTCAGTAACTGTTTTGAAGTAGTAACTATATAATTAATTGCCCAACATTGGTCATTATATCCTGTATGTTGCAGACAGAGTTACAGACTCTCTCCCAGACCACAGACTCAGACTCATAATACAAGTCAAAGCTTTACAAATATATAAAAAAAAAGGAAGTTGTGTTTTCAAAATTTGGATTTCAAGTTATTTTTACTTCCAATAGTGTTAACATACTACACAGGTCATGAACAAGATTTTTTACATTTTCATTGTAAGTGGGCTAAAGCAGTTAATTAAAAGTAGTCTAACAAAAATGTAAATGCTGTAATTTGATTATTTTAATAAACATGTAACTTGGATGGATTTGATGCTGGCGTGACCACAGTGCACACGTCTGATGTCGCTCACAGTGGTCCAAGGGACGCTCAGGGAGTTTGTGCGTTCGCTCAGACACATGAAATATTAGAGGGAACGTTGGTCGGACATGCTGTGGTCGACTTAGTCCGTAATCCAACCAACCAGTGGGGCGTCCACCTGCATTTCCGTGAGCTTATTCCCCAGCAGTGATGGTCTGATCGTGTTAAAAGCACTAGAGAAGTCAAAGAACATGACCCTCACAGTGCTCCCATCAATGTCCAGATGAGAATAAGCCTGGTCCAGCAGGTAGATGATGGCATCCTCCACGCCGATACGAGGTTGATAAGCAAACTGCAGGGGGTCCAGCCAGGGCTCCACGAGCAGATGTTTCAGGATGAGTCTCTCCAGCGTCTTCATGACATGTGAGGTCAGAGCCACTGGCCTGTAGTCACCGAGGGTCGACGGGTTGATCTTTTTAGGGACAGGAACCAGGCAGGATGTCTTCCAGAGTGATGGACTCTCTGCATTTCCAGACTCATGCTGAAGATCCGTTGTAGAACTCCAGACAGCTGGGAAGCACAGCACCTGAGGGCCCTGGGACTGACACCGTCAGGGCCAGCAGCTTTGCCGGAGTGGAGTCTGCCCAATTCTTTTTTGATGTCATCTGCTGAGAGGGACAGGGTGAGACAGTCTGAGGGGGCAGGAGAGGGGGAGGAGAAAGGAGAAGATGGGTTTGGACGCAGGAGACGCAGGGCAGTCAAACCTATTGAAGTGCAGATTTAGGTTGTTAGCGCTTTCGACGTCCCCATCCATCCCAACACCTCTCTTTTGTCTCAGGCCAGTGATGGCCCGCATTCCATTCCACACCTCCCTGTTGTATATGTGTCTTTCTGGCTGCTGTTACAACCAAATTTCCCCTTGTGGGACAATTATTGGATTATTCTATTCTATTCTATTCTGAACCTTCTTCAGCTCTGAACAGATGATGAAACACTGAATGATTTCAAGCACTTTGTCTAATAAACTTACATCTTTCATTCTTTATACAGATTGAGTCTCTGTGGTTTGTCAGAGATCAGCTGGGATTATCTGGCAGCAGCGCTGAAGTCCAACCCCTCCCATCTGAGAGTGCTGGACCTGAGTAACAACTACATGCTGCAGGATTCAGGAGTGAAGCATCTGTGTGGTTTCCTGGAGAGTCCAGGATGTAAACTTGAAACTCTGGGGTCAGTCACCATGTTTTACTTGTGCTGAGATGAATATGATGTGAAAGTTGTGCTGACACTAAACTGCAGACATCAGGCTGATATTATACTGATCCACACTGAGGATCTTCATGGTAAAGTCTGTTTTCTTCTTCTCTGGTTTAGTCCATTGACTGCAGCAGAACAATGCTCACATTTCAAACAGTGATACTCAACGTATGGCCCGCGGCCCACACGCGGCCTGCCCACCTTTCCTGATTCAGAGAGAGGGGACCCTGATTAACTGTGTAGCTTCTTCCTCACAGTTCTAAGTATCAGACACAACAATGAATAATCCACAGCTGACTGTCTTTAGCAGGTCAAAGGTCACGGCACACAGCAGACAGTCAGAAATCTTCTAACTCTGATCATTTATCAGTTGTGACACTGTGAGACTTGATCAGAGGTGTGATCATCACAGCAGAGGCCTTTGTGTCAAAGTCACTGAGGATCAAACAGAAACACATGAAGCAGATTTTCCTCTTCTGCCTTTTTATAGCAGATAACCTTCAAAATCTTCTGCAGTCAATCAAAAACTGAAGCAAACCATGAATCAACATGTGAACATGAGCTGATGCTGCTGAAGTGAAGCAAAGTTACAGAGGTTTGATTACAGACACAGCTGAGAGTTTGTAATCTGTCATCATTTTAAAAAGTTTCCATTGAACAGCAGAAACGAGGCTTTACTGTCAGAGCCCGACAGCACTGAACACAACAGCAGACTGGTGGCTAATAAACAGTGAATGATGCAGAAACGGATGTTTGAAGCTGTTCTTGGAGGACACTGAGAGAGAGAGAGCTGTGCAGGCAGGAACAGCCAAAGTCAGAGAGAATTCATCAGCATATTTATCAAACGTGAAGCAGAGTTTGGATCTTCTTTGCTGCTGGTTCACTCAGTTTTGGTTGGAGACAGATGAAACCTGCAGCTTCAGGATCTGTGAGCTGTCCACTTTCAGCCCCGACGGCGTGTCCGTGTCCGTGCCGTCGAGTGAACGATCCACGCTCTGTGTTTCCATCTTTGTGTGTTTAGCTGCTCTCATTTACTGTTTTAGCTGTTTGCTGCTGGTTGAAATAGTTTGTGAGCTTTAAGCTGAGATTCTGGCAAAATACATTTATATTAAACATCGATTCAGGATTGAATGAATCAACATCGTTTTATTCCAATTCAAACCATTTAAATGGGAACATGAATTTTTTACAGCCGCCTCTAATGCTGGGTAATGTCAGCTGGTCCATGTGCAGCTGGCTGTGAGACTCGGGGAGCGTCTACAAAGTGCAACACTGAAAGAACATCATCCATAAATATTGAGGAATAACTGGACTCTCATACAGCGAGACTCAAATGCCTTTAAACATCAGCTTATCCTGCTGATCCAAGTCCAACACTGAGTTTGTAAAAACATGTTTGTCAATCATTTTGTTTGGTTTGTGAGGAAAATGATTCAATAACTTGCTGCTAATACACAACATTTCATCATATTTCCTCATAACCCTCTTTTGTCTGACCATTTGATCCCATTTGAATTTGCAATAAAGGATCCACAGAGTTTGGTGACAATAATGACAGTAGATGTTTGTGTGAAAGTGCTGGAAGCAAATGAGTGTGTGATGTTCTTTCAGTGTTGCACTTTGTAGACGCTCCCTGAGCACTGGTCTCACAGCCAGCTGCACATAGAGACCAGTGTTGTTAGTCCAGGTCAGAAGATGACTTGTTGGAATGGAAATGAGCTTGTAGTTTGTCTGCTTTAATCATGTCACTGGAAAAAGGTGTTGGACTTCAAATATGTCCGTTTCTTTCACACTTCACCTTTAAAAGTGAAGCCATGTGGTTCCTGGAAGGAAAAACATGACTTACTGTGGCGGTCAGTTCTGCATTTCGGGGCAATGAGTCTTTTGCTGCGTTTGCTCCGATGGTCCATCATGGGGGCGTGCATGGGGTGGGAGGGGTTGTCCATGATAGAAAGAAGCTTTTTTAGCATTCTCCTCTCAGACACCTCCTCCAGGTTCTCCAGTCTGACACCCAGGACAGAACCAGCCTTTTTAATCAGTTTGTTCAGCCTGTTGGCATCAGCTGTCTTCACCCCACTTCCCCAGCACACAGCTGCAAAGAACACGACGCTCTCCAACAAAGAGTGATACAACATAGTCAGCATTTTCCCACCAACATTGAAGGACCTGAGCCGCCTCAGTAGGAAAATATCTGCAATGTTTGGTTTTCTTCCTGAATACTATCGTTGTTTATATTTACTGCAGGAAGAAACGGTAAAAACGATGTTTTACAAGGAAAACGCTCGAAAGCCTGTGAACAAAGACGAAACCAAAACACTCCCCTCCCTTTCCCATTGGTCGAAAAATGTACCATGTCGACCAATCAAAAAATGATATGGCAACAGGGCATTTAGTTGTTAAGAAATGGGGGGAAGTTTTAGGAGTGACGGCGGTGTTTGAGATGTGAGAGATTTCCGACGTTTAGCACAAATCTTGTGTAGTTAGTGTGTAGTTAGTGTGTAGTGTAGTCAATAGTTTTGTTGTGTGTGTCAGAACAATGAGGCGACTGCTGAATGTTACAGGTGTTACAGCAGTGATACATCTGCTGCTGTCAGGCCTGCAGGTATCAGGCTGCTGTTCTCCTTTATCTTATAGTGGACAGAAATTATTTTTTGGAGTGGCACAAATAATTTGTGTGGCATCAAATTTGATGCAGAACAGCTGATTGTTCTGTAAATAGTTTGAAATGTTTGTTTTTAGGTAAACAGCTGCAAAAAACTTTGTTGTTTGCAAAACTCAGTAACTGTTTTGAAGTAGTAACTATATAATTAATTGCCCAACATTGGTCATTATATCCTGTATGTTGCAGACAGAGTTACAGACTCTCTCCCAGACCACAGACTCAGACTCATAATACAAGTCAAAGCTTTACAAATATATATAAAAAAAAAGGAAGTTGTGTTTTCAAAATTTGGATTTCAAGTTATTTTTACTTCCAATAGTGTTAACATACTACACAGGTCATGAACAAGATTTTTTACATTTTCATTGTAAGTGGGCTAAAGCAGTTAATTAAAAGTAGTCTAACATAAATGTAAATGCTGTAATTTGATTATTTTAATAAACATGTAACTTGGATGGATTTGATGCTGGCGTGACCACAGTGCACACGTCTGATGTCGCTCACAGTGGTCCAAGGGACGCTCAGGGAGTTTGTGCGTTCGCTCAGACACATGAAAAATTAGAGGGAACGTTGGTCGGATATGCTGTGGTCGACTTAGTCCGTAATCCAACCAACCAGTGGGGCATCCACCTACATTTCCGTGAGCTTATTCCCCAGCAGTGATGGTCTGATCGTGTTAAAAGCACTAGAGAAGTCAAAGAACATGACCCTCACACTGTGCTCCCATCAATGTCCAGATGAGAATAAGCCTGGTCCAGCAGGTAGATGATGGCATCCTCCATGCCGATACGAGGTTGATAAGCAAACTGCAGGGGGTCCAGCCAGGGCTCCACGAGCAGATGTTTCAGGATGAGTCTCTCCAGCGTCTTCATGACATGTGAGGTCAGAGCCACTGGCCTGTAGTCACCGAGGGTCGACGGGTTGATCTTTTTAGGGACAGGAACCAGGCAGGATGTCTTCCAGAGTGATGGGACTCTCTGCATTTCCAGACTCATGTTGAAGATCCATTGTAGAACTCCAGTCAGCTGGGAAGCACAGCACCTGAGGGCCCTGGGACTGACACCGTCAGGGCCAGCAGCTTTGCCGGAGTGGAGTCTGCCCAATTCTTTTTTGATGTCATCTGCTGAGAGGGACAGGGTGAGACAGTCTGAGGGGCAGGAGAGGGGGAGGAGAAAGGAGAAGATGGGTTTGGACGCAGCAGACGCAGGGCAGTCAAACCTATTGAAGTGCAGATTTAGGTTGTTAGCGCTTTCGACGTCCCCATCCATCCCAACACCTCTCTTTTGTCTCAGGCCAGTGATGGCCCGCATTCCATTCCACACCTCCCTGTTGTATATGTGTCTTTCTGGCTGCTGTTACAACCAAATTTCCCCTTGTGGGACAATTATTGGATTATTCTATTCTATTCTATTCTGAACCTTCTTCAGCTCTGAACAGATGATGAAACACTGAATGATTTCAAGCACTTTGTCTAATAAACTTACATCTTTCATTCTTTATACAGATTGAAGGACTGTCATTTGTCAGAGATCAGCTGTGATTATCTGGCAGCAGCACTGAAGTCCAACCCCTCCCATCTGAGAGAGCTGGACCTGAGTAACAACTACCTGCAGGGTTCAGGAGTGAAGCATCTGTGTGGTTTCCTGGAGAGTCCAGGATGTAAACTTGAAACTCTGAGGTCAGTCAGCATGTTTTAGTTGTGCTGAGATGAATATGATGTGAAAGTTGTGCTGACACTAAACTGCAGACATCAGGCTGATATTATACTGATCCACACTGAGGATCTTCATGGTAAAGTCTGTTTTCTTCTTCTCTGGTTTAGTCCATTGACTGCAGCAGAACAATGTTCACATTTCAAACAGTGATACTCAATGTATGGCCCGCGGCCCACACGCGGCCTGCCCACCTTTCCTGATTCAGAGAGAGGGGACCCTGATTAACTGTGTAGCTTCTTCCTCACAGTTCTAAGTATCAGACACAACAATGAATAATCCACAGCTGACTGTCTTTAGCAGGTCAAAGGTCATGGCACACAGCAACCTGTGAAACAGTTTGGAGCAGGAATTCTTGCACATTTACAAACTGACACTGCTGCACGGCATGCTGGGTAATGCTAGCTGCTCAGGTAGTCATATGCTTTGATGTGAGCTGGAGGCGGAGACATTCCCTGATGACATCACACTGAGTGTTGGTGAATATGAAGTTTCCTAGTGAATGATTTCCAGCTTTGACTGTAACAGTGTGAAGGCAGTGACCACAGCAATAACTGCATGAAGTATTTGGACTGACAGAAACATGTGGACAGCTTTTGTTCTGAGGCTTTAGACAGAGTCTGCCTCTGTGTGTGCTCACTGTGTTCAAAGTGTCGGCAAATCACAGCTTCATGTTGTCATTTAGTGACACCATGAACACACAGATGAAAATGTTCAGCTGACAGAACTGTTTTATACCCCAGACTTTGAAATTGCCTCTGATTATTTCCTCCTCTGTTACAGTGAGCTCCCCCCAACAGTTAAACACACAAGCATTTATTTTCAAAGCTTTTTATTAGAAACACATTTAAACTTCTACTTTTTAATATCCCAGGAAGCACAAGTAATCCTGCAGTCTGAGAGCGCAGTGCTCTGTGAGGAGAATAAGGGATTAATAATAAGAATCAGCTCATATTAGATAATAAGGTTTATTCCAGGAACTGACCAGAGTCAGGTCAATCAGCTCTGAGCATGCTCAGTCTGAGTTATGGATATTACGGTTCAAAATGGCAACGGGTAAACAACGACCAGAAGCTCCGTGTGAATCCAGAGGAGCAGGAACATGAATAATGACAGTAGATGTTTGTGTGCTGGAAGCAAATGAGTGTGTGATGTTCTTCAGTGTTGCACTTTGTAGACGCTCCCTGAGCACTGGTCTCACAGCCAGCTGCACATAGAGACCAGTGTTGTTAGTCCAGGTCAGAAGATGACTTGTTGGAATGAAAATGAGCTTGTAGTTTGTCTGCTTTAATCATGTGACTGGAAAAAGGTGTTGGACTTCAAATATGTCCGTTTCTTTCACACTTCACCTTTAAAAGTGAAGCCATGTGGTTCCTGGAAGGAAAAACACGACTTTTTCAAGTCTTTGTCCTGTTTTTATGAGAAATGTACGACTTTAATGTGAAACATTCAGAGTTTTTTCTCTTGTTGTGTTTGTTTGAAGCTGCTTCCTGTTGGCTTCAGCTGTTTGGAGTTTCCATTTTCTAAACTTCTACATTCTGTTTCTTGTTTTTGTTTTTCTATTGTGGACTGCTGTCCCCCACAATGGAGCTCAGAGTTTTAGGGACAATGGTGTTCTTTATCACATTTTTTACGGCATCTGTGTCCGGAGAGCACGTGGAGGTCCGACCTCCCATTGTTTACAGCAGGGATCAGCTGTTTGCCCTCGGGGCCTCCACTGCCCTGCCTACCGCCGAGCGAGCCAGCATCCTCTGTGAGGTGAGGAGGAAGAGACGCGGTTCTCGGGCCGGGATCGGGCGTCGCAGTAAAGTTAGGAGGTACCGGCCAGCGATTCCATCTGTTATTATGGGGAATGTGAGATCTCTCCCCAATAAAGTAGACGAACTGGCAGCTCTTACCCGACATCAGAGGAGCTACAGGGAGTGCAGCCTGATGTGCTTCACAGAGTCGTGGCTAACTGCGCTAACTCCGGACTCACACATAAACATGGATGGTTTTCATCTGATCCGGGCCGACAGAACAACAGAGAGTGGTAAGAAGAGAGGAGGGGGTCTGGCTGTGTTTGTGAACGATAGATGGGGTAACTCTGGGCATTTATTTATCAAAGAGACGCTATGCTGTAAGGACATCGAGCTGCTAGCGGTTAGCATGAGACCGTACTATCAACCGCGAGAGTTTACACACGTGATTATGATAGCTGTGTATGTCCCGCCCTCTGCTAGTGCTGCAGCAGCCTGTGAGGTCCTGCACACTGTAACCAGCAGACTCCAAACACAGCACCCTCAGGCCCTTTTCCTGATCTCTGGGGACTTTAATCACATCTCCCTGTCCTCCACTCTCCCCACCTTCACCCAGTATGTTACCTGCCACACCAGAGACAATAAAACATTGGACTTATTGTATGCCAACACCAAGGAGGCATACAGCTCATCACCTCTCCCTCCCCTGGGGGGCTCAGATCACAATCTGGTTCATCTCCAGCCTGTGTATAAACCTCTAGTACACAGAGAACCAGTAGTGAAACGCACAGTAAGGAAATGGTCAGCAGAGACTGAAGAGGCCCTGAGGGACTGTTTCCGTTCTACTGTGTGGGACAACCTCTGCAGCCCCCTGGAGGATGACCTCAACAGCATCACAGACTGCATTACGGATTACATGAACTTCTGTGTCGACAACACCGTACCCATCAAAAAGGTACGGTGTTTTTCTAACAACAAGCCATGGATAAATCCTGAAATTAAGGCTCTCCTCAAGGAGAAGAAGAGAGTGTTTAGATCTGGAGACAAACAGGAGCTGAGAGTTGTTCAGAAGAAGCTGAAATGGAAGATAAGGCAAGGAAAGGAAAACTACAGGAGGAAGATGGAAGAGCAGCTGCAACAGGACAACATCAGAGGGGTTTGGAACAGCCTGAAGACAATCTCAGGACAAAAACCAACCCCCCAGGCTGCAGGAGACTTGGGGTGGGTGAATGACCTAAATAAATATTTTAATAGGTTTGATCAACCACACACCCCTCCCACAGCATCGTCCCCCCTGCTGCAATCTCCCTCATCTTCAGGGACTGCCTGTCCTTCATCTCAGGACTTCACACCTCCCAGCTCCCAGTCATCACACCCTCCCCCGGCTTCTGTGGACTCCAACATACACCCCCCTCCCCCAAAATCCACTCTTTCTATCTCAGCACTTCAAGTGAGGAATGAGCTTCACAAGATCAAGGTGCGGAAGGCTGCAGGTCCAGATGGCGTCAGCTCCAGGCTCCTGAGATGCTGTGCAGATGAACTGTGTGGCATCCTAGGTTATCTGTTCAACCTGAGCCTGTCACTGGGGAAAGTACCACAGCTGTGGAAGACCTCCTGTGTGGTACCGGTACCAAAGACCTCCCATTCCAAGGACCTCAGCAGCTACAGGCCGGTAGCCCTGACATCACATCTGATGAAGACCCTCGAGAGGTTGGTTCTAAACCATCTGCGCCCCCTGGTGAGGTCTTCATTGGATCCGCTGCAGTTTGCTTACCAGCCTGGCATTGAGGTGGAGGACGCCATCATCTACCTCCTGCACCGAGCTCTGACTCACCTGGAGAAGCCTGGAAGCACTGTGAGGATCATGTTCTTTGATTTCTCCAGTGCTTTCAACACCATCCAGCCACGACTTCTGAGAGACAAGCTGGAGCTATCGGGAGTGGACCACCACATGTCCTCACAGTGGATACTGGACTACCTCACAGGCCGCCCACCGTATGTGAGGACACAGGGCTGTGTCTCTGACACGCTGGTCTGCAGTACGGGGCCCCACAGGGAACTGTGCTGGCACCGTTCCCCTTCACCCTCTACACTGCAGACTTCTCCATCAACTCTCCATGCATGTAAATGTTGCTGAACTGCAGAGCTGCTTCAGTGACAGACTGCTGCATCCTAGATGCATGAAGGAGCGTTTCTGCAGGTCCTTCCTCCCTGCAGCTGTCAGACTGTACAATCAGAACTGCTCCCAACAATCATAGATGTTTACATCTGCGCTGTATCTTGCACTATTTTATCAACCGATTCACACGACAACCTGGGTTTGCCTCTTATCTGTATTTAATTTTAAATAATTTAATAACTGTACAGTACTCTGTTTATAGTAACCATTGTCCTTGATGTAAATATGTAAGAAAAAATTGTGTATGTTTCTGTTCTGTGACCTGTGTACTGTTTTTAAGAATAAGAACAACTTTATTGATCCTGAGGGAAATTCTTTTGTCATGTACATGCTCAAAGCAGCAGGAGAGACAGAGGAACAGATAAATAAGAATAGTAAGAATAGTAGTATACAGTACTATACAGCAGTAGGATAGTGCAAGACATAGTATCAAATAACTCTAACGAAGTAATATAAATGAATGTATCCTGGAGAATAAATAACTGAACTATCAGTGCAGGCGATTCTAGAAAGTATTGTGCAATAGGATAAAGGGAGTAGCAGCGTATGATGGGGGGATGAAACAAATATTCAATATTCAATAAGTACTCTTGGGTAATATTGCACGGTCTGGGAGGGAACAGAATAACATTGGTAATAGTCTCAGGAAAATCACCTACAGAGTGAGGAAGAGTTAAACAGTCTTATTGCCACCGGTACAAAGGATTTACTGTGGCGGTCAGTTCTGCATTTCGGGGCAATGAGTCTTTTGCTGCATTTGCTCCGATGGTCCATCATGGGGGCGTGCATGGGGTGGGAGGGGTTGTCCATGATAGAAAGAAGCTTTTTTTAGCATTCTCCTCTCAGACACCTCCTCCAGGTTCTCCAGTCTGACACCCAGGACAGAACCAGCCTTTTTAATCAGTTTGTTCAGCCTGTTGGCATCAGCTGTCTTCACCCCACTTCCCCAGCACACCGCTGCAAAGAACACGACGCTCTCCAACAAAGAGTGATACAACATAGTCAGCATTTTCCTACCAACATTGAAGGACCTGAGCCGCCTCAGTAGGAAAATATCTGCAATGTTTGGTTTTCTTCCTGAATACTATCGTTGTTTATATTTACTGCAGGAAGAAACGATAAAAACGATGTTTTACAAAGAAAACGCTCGAAAGCCTGTGAACAAAGACGAAACCAAAACACTCCCCTCCCTTTCCCATTGGTCGAAAAATGTACCATGTCGACCAATCAAAAAATGATATGGCAACAGGGCATTTAGTTGTTAAGAAATGGGGGGAAGTTTTAGGAGTGACGGCGGTGTTTGAGATGTGAGAGATTTCCGACGTTTAGCACAAATCTTGTGTAGTTAGTGTGTAGTGTAGTCAATAGTTTTGTTGTGTGTGTCAGAACAATGAGGCGGCTGCAGAATGTTACAGGTGTTACAGCAGTGATACATCTCCTGTTGTCAGACCTGCAGGTATCAGGCTGTTGTTCTCCTTTATCTCATAGTGGACAGAAATTATTTTTTGGAGTGGCACAAATAATTTGTGTGGCATCAAATTTGATGCAGAACAGCTGGTTGTTCTGTAAATAGTTTGAAATGTTTGTTTTTAGGTAAACAGCTGCAAAAAACTTTGTTTGCAAAACTCAGTAACTGTTTTGAAGTAGTAACTATATAATTAATTGCCCAACATTGGTCATTATATCCTGTATGTTGCAGACAGAGTTACAGACTCTCTCCCAGACCACAGACTCAGACTCATAATACAAGTCAAAGCTTTACAAATATATAAAAAAAAAAGGAAGTTGTGTTTTCAAAATTTGGATTTCAAGTTATTTTTACTTCCAATAGTGTTAACATACTACACAGGTCATGAACAAGATTTTTTACATTTTCATTGTAAGTGGGCTAAAGCAGTTAATTAAAAGTAGTCTAACATAAATGTAAATGCTGTAATTTGATTATTTTAATAAACATGTAACTTGGATGGATTTGATGCTGGCGTGACCACAGTGCACACGTCTGATGTCGCTCACAGTGGTCCAAGGGACGCTCAGGGAGTTTGTGCGTTCGCTCAGACACATGAAAAATTAGAGGGAACGTTGGTCGGACATGCTGTGGTCGACTTAGTCCGTAATCCAACCAACCAGTGGGGCATCCACCTGCATTTCCGTGAGCTTATTCCCCAGCAGTGATGGTCTGATCGTGTTAAAAGCACTAGAGAAGTCAAAGAACATGACCCTCACAGTGCTCCCATCAATGTCCAGATGAGAATAAGCCTGGTCCAGCAGGTAGATGATGGCATCCTCCACGCCGATACGAGGTTGATAAGCAAACTGCAGGGGGTCCAGCCAGGGCTCCACGAGCAGATGTTTCAGGATGAGTCTCTCCAGCGTCTTCATGACATGTGAGGTCAGAGCCACTGGCCTGTAGTCACCGAGGGTCGACGGGTTGATCTTTTTAGGGACAGGAACCAGGCAGGATGTCTTCCAGAGTGATGGGACTCTCTGCATTTCCAGACTCATGCTGAAGATCCGTTGTAGAACTCCAGACAGCTGGGAAGCACAGCACCTGAGGGCCCTGGGACTGACACCGTCAGGGCCAGCAGCTTTGCCGGAGTGGAGTCTGCCCAATTCTTTTTTGATGTCATCTGCTGAGAGGGACAGGGTGAGACAGTCTGAGGGGGCAGGAGAGGGGGGAGGAGAAAGGAGAAGATGGGTTTGGACGCAGCAGACGCAGGGCAGTCAAACCTATTGAAGTGCAGATTTAGGTTGTTAGCGCTTTCGACGTCCCCATCCATCCCAACACCTCTCTTTTGTCTCAGGCCAGTGATGGCCCGCATTCCATTCCACACCTCCCTGTTGTATATGTGTCTTTCTGGCTGCTGTTACAACCAAATTTCCCCTTGTGGGACAATTATTGGATTATTCTATTCTATTCTATTCTGAACCTTCTTCAGCTCTGAACAGATGATGAAACACTGAATGATTTCAAGCACTTTGTCTAATAAACTTACATCTTTCATTCTTTATACAGATTGAGTCTCTGTGGTTTGTCAGAGATCAGCTGGGATTATCTGGCAGCAGCGCTGAAGTCCAACCCCTCCCATCTGAGAGTGCTGGACCTGAGTAACAACAACATGCTGCAGGATTCAGGAGTGAAGCATCTGTGTGGTTTCCTGGAGAGTCCAGGATGTAAACTTGAAACTCTGGGGTCAGTCACCATGTTTTACTTGTGCTGAGATGAATATGATGTGAAAGTTGTGCTGACACTAAACTGCAGACATCAGGCTGATATTATACTGATCCACACTGAGGATCTTCATGGTAAAGTCTGTTTTCATCTTCTCTGGTTTAGTCCATTGACTGCAGCAGAACAATGCTCACATTTCAAACAGTGATACTCAACGTATGGCCCGCGGCCCACATGCGGCCTGCCCACCTTTCCTGATTCAGAGAGAGGGGACCCTGATTAACTGTGTAGCTTCTTCCTCACAGTTCTAAGTATCAGACACAACAATGAATAATCCACAGCTGACTGTCTTTAGCAGGTCAAAGGTCACGGCACACAGCAGACAGTCAGAAATCTTCTAACTCTGATCATTTACTACATGCATTACTGACTATATTAATTTCTGTGTGGATAACACCGTACCTACCAGGACTGTACGGTGTTTCTCCAACAACAAACCCTGGATTACCCCAGAAATTAAAGCTGTCCTCAAGCAGAAGAGTAGGGCCTTCAAATCCAGAGACAAAGAGGAGTTGAAAAGGGTGCAGAGAGAGCTTAGGGGACTGATAAGGAATGGGAAGGACAGCTACAGGCAAAAGATGGAGAACCAGCTTCAGCAAAATAACGTTGGTGAAGTCTGGAGAGGCCTCAGAACCATCTCAGGCCACAAACATCAGAACTCTCTGCCTGGGAAGGATGTGAGGTGGGCAAATGAACTGAATCATTTCTTCAACAGATTTGATTCAGCCATGAGGCAGTCTCCAGCATCGGCTGCTGTTCCACCTCTGACACCTCAGACACTTCACACCTCCTCTATTCACCCTGCTCACTCCTCCCCACCCCCAACAACAGCATCCAATACACACTCAACACAAGGCTCCAGCCTGTCTCTCTCAACCACCCAGGTTCGGAGGGAACTGAGGAGGATTAAAGCCAAGAAGGCAGCGGGTCCAGATGGCATCAGCTCGAGGGTCGTCAGGTCCTGCGCGGACCAACTGTGTGGTGTGATGGAGCACCTCTTCAACCTGAGCCTGAGGCTGGGAAGAGTCCCACAGCTCTGGAAAACTTCCTGTGTTGTTCCAGTGCCAAAGACTTCACGCCCCAAGGACCTCAACAGCTACAGGCCGGTGGCTCTGACATCCCACCTGATGAAGACCCTGGAGCGGCTGGTCCTGGCTCAGCTTCGGCGCCTTGTGAGCTCATCACTGGACCCACTTCAGTTTGCCTACCAGCCTGGCATTGGAGCGGATGATGCCATCATTCACCTCCTACATCGTTCCCTCGCTCACCTGGAGACCGCTGGGAGCACTGTGAGAATCATGTTCTTTGATTTCTCCAGTGCCTTCAACACTATTCTTCCCTCGGTTCTGAAGGACAAGCTGGAGAACTCTGGAGTGGACCATCACCTCACTACCTGGATTCTGGACTACCTCACCGACCGACCACAGTATGTGAGGACTCAGGGCTGTGTGTCGGACAGGGTCGTCTGCAGTACGGGGACCCCACAGGGAACGGTTCTGGCTCCGTTCCTCTTCACCATCTACACTGCAGACTTCTCCCACAACTCCACCCAGTGCTTCCTGCAGAAGTTCTCTGATGACTCTGCAATAGTCGGCCTCATCACTGATGGGGACGACAAGGAGTACAGAGGACTGACTCAGGACTTTGTGGACTGGTGCCAGCTGAACTACCTCCAGATCAACGCCAGTAAAACCAAGGAGCTGGTGGTAGACTTCCGCAGGCACAAACATCCTCCACTGCAACCACTGAACATCCAAGGTATGGACATTGAGGCTGTGGACAGCTACAGGTACCTTGGTGTTCATCTGAACAACAAACTGGACTGGACTCATAACTCAGACGCCCTCTACAGGAAAGGGCAGAGCAGACTGTACCTGCTGCGGAGACTCAGGTCGTTTGGAGTGGAGGGCCCACTCCTGAAGACCTTCTATGACTCTGTGGTGGCCTCAGCCATCTTTTATGGTGTGGTCTGCTGGGGGGGCAGCATCTCTGCTGGGGACAGGAAGAGACTGAACAGGCTGATCCGAAGGGCCAGCTCTGTTCTAGGACGCCCTCTGGACCCAGTGGAGGTGGTGAGTGACAGGAGAATGGTGGCTAAGCTGTCATCCCTGTTGGACAACATCTCCCACCCCATGCATGAGACTGTGACAGCACTGAGCAGCTCCTTCAGTGGGAGACTGCGGCACCCACGGTGTGGGACGGAGAGATTTCGCAGGTCTTTCCTCCCCACTGCTGTCAGACTCCACAACAAAGACTTTTGCAGCTGATCAAACACACAAACCCACACATGTGCAATAAGACTGCTATACGTGCAATTCTTCTTCTGACGAAGTTGTGTTTTTGTATTTTCCTACTCAGTTGTATATAGTATTTGTATTTCTATTTTATTCTATTGTATATATTATTCTATTCTATTTTATTCTATTGTATATAGTATTTTATTTTATTTTATTGTATTTTATTGCATTCCAGTGTTTTCTAATTTCTGCTACATAACTTTGCACTTTTGCTGTAACAAAACAAATTTCCCACCTGTGGGACTAATAAAGGCCATCTTATCTTATCTTATCTTATCAGTTGTGACACTGTGAGACTTGATCAGAGGTGTGATCATCACAGCAGAGGCCTTTGTGTCAAAGTCACTGAGGATCAAACAGAAACACATGAAGCAGATTTTCCTCTTCTGCCTTTTTATAGCAGATAACCTTCAAAATCTTCTGCAGTCAATCAAAAACTGAAGCAAACCATGAATCAACATGTGAACATGAGCTGATGCTGCTGAAGTGAAGCAAAGTTACAGAGGTTTGATTACAGACACAGCTGAGAGTTTGTAATCTGTCATCATTTTA
The DNA here is from genome assembly GCF_001858045.2 of Oreochromis niloticus. Classification (NCBI taxonomy): domain Eukaryota; kingdom Metazoa; phylum Chordata; class Actinopteri; order Cichliformes; family Cichlidae; genus Oreochromis; species Oreochromis niloticus. The sequence continues at coordinate 30,214,416 of NC_031967.2, forward strand.
AAAAGTTTCCATTGAACAGCAGAAACGAGGCTTTACTGTCAGAGCCCGACAGCAGTGAACACAACAGCAGACTGGTGGCTAATAAACAGTGAATGATGCAGAAACAGATGTTTGAAGCTGTTCTTGGAGGACACTGAGAGAGAGACAGCTGTGCAGGCAGGAACAGCCAAAGTCAGAGAGAATTCATCAGCATATTTATCAAACGTGAAGCAGAGTTTGGATCTTCTTTTGCTGCTGGTTCACTCAGTTTTGGTTGGAGACAGATGAAACCTGCAGCTTCAGGATCTGTGAGCTGTCCACTTTCAGCCCCGACGGCGTGTCCGTGTCCGTGCCGTCGAGTGAACGATCCACGCTCTGTGTTTCCATCTTTGTGTGTTTAGCTGCTCTCATTTACTGTTTTAGCTGTTTGCTGCTGGTTGAAATAGTTTGTGAGCTTTAAGCTGAGATTCTGGCAAAATACATTTATATTAAACATCGATTCAGGATTGAATGAATCAACATCGTTTTATTCCAATTCAAACCATTTAAATGGGAACATGAATTTTTTACAGCCGCCTCTAATGCTGGGTAATGTCAGCTGGTCCATGTGCAGCTGGCTGTGAGACTCGGGGAGCGTCTACAAAGTGCAACACTGAAAGAACATCATCCATAAATATTGAGGAATAACTGGACTCTCATACAGCGAGACTCAAATGCCTTTAAACATCAGCTTATCCTGCTGATCCAAGTCCAACACTGAGTTTGTAAAAACATGTTTGTCAATCATTTTGTTTGGTTTGTGAGGAAAATGATTCAATAACTTGCTGCTAATACACAACATTTCATCATATTTCCTCATAACCCTCTTTTGTCTGACCATTTGATCCCATTTGAATTTGCAATAAAGGATCCACAGAGTTTGGTGACAATAATGACAGTAGATGTTTGTGTGAAAGTGCTGGAAGCAAATGAGTGTGTGATGTTCTTTCAGTGTTGCACTTTGTAGACGCTCCCTGAGCACTGGTCTCACAGCCAGCTGCACATAGAGACCAGTGTTGTTAGTCCAGGTCAGAAGATGACTTGTTGGAATGGAAATGAGCTTGTAGTTTGTCTGCTTTAATCATGTCACTGGAAAAAGGTGTTGGACTTCAAATATGTCCGTTTCTTTCACACTTCACCTTTAAAAGTGAAGCCATGTGGTTCCTGGAAGGAAAAACATGACTTACTGTGGCGGTCAGTTCTGCATTTCGGGGCAATGAGTCTTTTGCTGCGTTTGCTCCGATGGTCCATCATGGGGGCGTGCATGGGGTGGGAGGGGTTGTCCATGATAGAAAGAAGCTTTTTTAGCATTCTCCTCTCAGACACCTCCTCCAGGTTCTCCAGTCTGACACCCAGGACAGAACCAGCCTTTTTAATCAGTTTGTTCAGCCTGTTGGCATCAGCTGTCTTCACCCCACTTCCCCAGCACACAGCTGCAAAGAACACGACGCTCTCCAACAAAGAGTGATACAACATAGTCAGCATTTTCCCACCAACATTGAAGGACCTGAGCCGCCTCAGTAGGAAAATATCTGCAATGTTTGGTTTTCTTCCTGAATACTATCGTTGTTTATATTTACTGCAGGAAGAAACGGTAAAAACGATGTTTTACAAGGAAAACGCTCGAAAGCCTGTGAACAAAGACGAAACCAAAACACTCCCCTCCCTTTCCCATTGGTCGAAAAATGTACCATGTCGACCAATCAAAAAATGATATGGCAACAAGGCATTTAGTTGTTAAGAAATGGGGGGAAGTTTTAGGAGTGACGGCGGTGTTTGAGATGTGAGAGATTTCCGACGTTTAGCACAAATCTTGTGTAGTTAGTGTGTAGTTAGTGTGTAGTGTAGTCAATAGTTTTGTTGTGTGTGTCAGAACAATGAGGCGGCTGCTGAATGTTACAGGTGTTACAGCAGTGATACATCTGCTGCTGTCAGGCCTGCAGGTATCAGGCTGCTGTTCTCCTTTATCTTATAGTGGACAGAAATTATTTTTTGGAGTGGCACAAATAATTTGTGTGGCATCAAATTTGATGCAGAACAGCTGATTGTTCTGTAAATAGTTTGAAATGTTTGTTTTTAGGTAAACAGCTGCAAAAAACTTTGTTGTTTGCAAAACTCAGTAACTGTTTTGAAGTAGTAACTATATAATTAATTGCCCAACATTGGTCATTATATCCTGTATGTTGCAGACAGAGTTACAGACTCTCTCCCAGACCACAGACTCAGACTCATAATACAAGTCAAAGCTTTACAAATATATATAAAAAAAAAGGAAGTTGTGTTTTCAAAATTGGAATTCAAGTTATTTTTACTTCCAATAGTGTTAACATACTACACAGGTCATGAACAAGATTTTTTACATTTTCATTGTACGTGGGCTAAAGCAGTTAATTAAAAGTAGTCTAACATAAATGTAAATGCTGTAATTTGATTATTTTAATAAACATGTAACTTGGATGGATTTGATGCTGGCGTGACCACAGTGCACACGTCTGATGTCGCTCACAGTGGTCCAAGGGACGCTCAGGGAGTTTGTGCGTTCGCTCAGACACATGAAAAATTAGAGGGAACGTTGGTCGGATATGCTGTGGTCGACTTAGTCCGTAATCCAACCAACCAGTGGGGCATCCACCTACATTTCCGTGAGCTTATTCCCCAGCAGTGATGGTCTGATCGTGTTAAAAGCACTAGAGAAGTCAAAGAACATGACCCTCACACTGTGCTCCCATCAATGTCCAGATGAGAATAAGCCTGGTCCAGCAGGTAGATGATGGCATCCTCCACGCCGATACGAGGTTGATAAGCAAACTGCAGCGGGTCCAGCCAGGGCTCCACGAGCAGATGTTTCAGGATGAGTCTCTCCAGCGTCTTCATGACATGTGAGGTCAGAGCCACTGGCCTGTAGTCACCGAGGGTCGACGGGTTGATCTTTTTAGGGACAGGAACCAGGCAGGATGTCTTCCAGAGTGATGGGACTCTCTGCATTTCCAGACTCATGTTGAAGATCCGTTGTAGAACTCCAGTCAGCTGGGAAGCACAGCACCTGAGGGCCCTGGGACTGACACCGTCAGGGCCAGCAGCTTTGCCGGAGTGGAGTCTGCCCAATTCTTTTTTGATGTCATCTGCTGAGAGGGACAGGGTGAGACAGTCTGAGGGGGCAGGAGAGGGGGGAGGAGAAAGGAGAAGATGGGTTTGGACGCAGCAGACGCAGGGCAGTCAAACCTATTGAAGTGCAGATTTAGGTTGTTAGCGCTTTCGACGTCCCCATCCATCCCAACACCTCTCTTTTGTCTCAGGCCAGTGATGGCCCGCATTCCATTCCACACCTCCCTGTTGTATATGTGTCTTTCTGGCTGCTGTTACAACCAAATTTCCCCTTGTGGGACAATTATTGGATTATTCTATTCTATTCTATTCTGAACCTTCTTCAGCTCTGAACAGATGATGAAACACTGAATGATTTCAAGCACTTTGTCTAATAAACTTACATCTTTCATTCTTTATACAGATTGAAGGACTGTCATTTGTCAGAGATCAGCTGTGATTATCTGGCAGCAGCACTGAAGTCCAACCCTACATATCCCAGTGTACTGGACCTGAGCATAAACTTCAGCAACTTGTGGGGTTCAGGAGGGAAGCAACTGTGTGTTCTACTGAAGAATCCACGATGTCGGTTTCAAACTCTGAGGTCAGTCACCATGTTTTAGTTGTGCTGAAACTTTCTGTATCCCAATTCAGGGTCTGCAACCTTAAAGTACGCAGCCTTAATGATCCACAAGGGCCGCATACCGAAAGCCCGCTAAGGCCGGAAGTGCGAGGCTTGTGGGCTTCTGAAACGGGACGGTCTAGCCTCCGTCACGCTGCCCAGGTTGCCTAGCAATCATGATACTAACAGATGGAAATGTTTCATACTGTCACGGACACAGGAGGGACTCAAACGCAGACTGAAATCACAAGAGTAGTTTGTTTATTTTCCACACACATTGAGTGCAATATTTAAAGAAATGAGTCCAGGGGTCACGAAGGCAGTTTGGGGAAAACACAAGCAGAAATTCACACACAATAATGCGTTGGTGACACAGTTCTTATCTTCTCAAAATCAGACATGAATGAAAAGGTTGATGATGGATCAGGTCCACACACACAAAGTGTACAATAGACATTTTCACTACTCAGACTACATCTCTGCTAACATATTGATCAGACTCGTGTGTTTGATTAATCTGTGATAAAGAATAAAGATGATCTACTTACTAGCAGATAGGGAAAGGCTCTGTTTTGCTCTTTGACAATTTTCAGCATGTTTAATTCATAAGGCCCTATAAGGTCCTTTTATTCCCTCAGCTATGATGGAAGTGACGGCCAGGAGGACTTCAATTTGTCCATGTTACTCCAATACACTAAACATGTCTTTGTAGCCAGTCTGAGTTTGGTTCCTGCAGTTTGTGCTTCATAAACAGAGCTGAAGCAGAGGCAGCGTGTGCCTGCAGGTGAATGTACACTGCTGTTATAAGAGCTGTGGAAACTCAAAAGGACGTAACCATACTGCTGACAGTTCCAGGACAGTCACAGAGTTACAGCATCATTTGTGACCATAAAGACAGAAAGCTCATCCAAATCCTGGGATTAACAGTCTGTCCTGGTGGTGTCCAGTCAAACACGTCTCTGTGAAAGCTTCAATCCAACAGGCTCCAAAATCTTTCTGCTCATTTCCTCGCCGGGTTCTTGATGCTCCTGTACCATCTCTCTGTCGTCCTCTTCGCTCCCTCTTTGCACTCACAGTCTTTGTGCATCATTAACACTCACATGTGGAAAACCAAAGTTTGACTGAGCAGAAGATGATCATCAGTGACGCTGTCTTTAAAATACTCTTGTTAGAAATGTACGAATTTAATGTGAAACATTCAGAGTTTTTTCTCTTGTTGTGTTTGTTTGAAGCTGCTTCCTGTTGGCTTCAGCTGTTTGGAGTTTCCATTTTCTAAACTTCTACATTCTGTTTCTTGTTTTTGTTTTTCTATTGTGGACTGCTGTCCCCCACAATGGAGCTCAGAGTTTTAGGGACAATTGTGTTCTTTATCACATTTTTTACGGCATCTGTGTCCGGAGAGCACGTGGAGGTCCGACCTCCCATTATTTACAGCAGGGATCAGCTGTTTGCCCTCGGGGCCGAGACGCGGTTCTCGGGCCGGGATCGGGCGTCGCAGTAAAGTTAGGAGGTACCGGCCAGCGATTCCATCTGTTATTATGGGGAATGTGAGATCTCTCCCCAATAAAGTAGACGAACTGGCAGCTCTTACCCGACATCAGAGGAGCTACAGGGAGTGCAGCCTGATGTGCTTCACAGAGTCGTGGCTAACTGCGCTAACTCCGGACTCACACATAAACATGGATGGTTTTCATCTGATCCGGGCCGACAGAACAACAGAGAGTGGTAAGAAGAGAGGAGGGGGTCTGGCTGTGTTTGTGAACGATAGATGGTGTAACTCTGGGCATTTATTTATCAAAGAGACGCTATGCTGTAAGGACATCGAGCTGCTAGCGGTTAGCATGAGACCGTACTATCAACCGCGAGAGTTTACACACGTGATTATGATAGCTGTGTATGTCCCGCCCTCTGCTAGTGCTGCAGCAGCCTGTGAGGTCCTGCACACTGTAACCAGCAGACTCCAAACAAAGCAAACACAGCACCCTCAGGCCCTTTTCCTGATCTCTGGGGACTTTAATCACATCTCCCTGTCCTCCACTCTCCCCACCTTCACCCAGTATGTTACCTGCCACACCAGAGACAATAAAACATTGGACTTATTGTATGCCAACACCAAGGAGGCATACAGCTCATCACCTCTCCCTCCCCTGGGGGGCTCAGATCACAATCTGGTTCATCTCCAGCCTGTGTATAAACCTCTAGTACACAGAGAACCAGTAGTGAAACGCACAGTAAGGAAATGGTCATCAGAGACTGAAGAGGCCCTGAGGGACTGTTTCCGTTCTACTGTGTGGGACAACCTCTGCAGCCCCCTGGAGGATGACCTCAACAGCATCACAGACTGCACTACGGATAACATGAACTTCTGTGTGGACAACACCACACCCATCAAAAAGGTACGGTGTTTTTCTAACAACAAGCCATGGATAAATCCTGAAATTAAGGCTCTCCTCAAGGAGAAGAAGAGAGTCTTTAGATCTGGAGACAAACAGGAGCTGAGAGTTGTTCAGAAGAAGCTGAAATGGAAGATAAGGCAAGGAAAGGAAAACTACAGGAGGAAGATGGAAGAGCAGCTGCAACAGGATAACATCAGAGGGGTTTGGAACAGCCTGAAGACAATCTCAGGACAAAAACCAACCCCCCAGGCTGCAGGAGACTTGGGGTGGGTGAATGACCTAAATAAATATTTTAATAGGTTTGATCAACCACCCACCCCTCCCACAGCATCGTCTCCCCTGCTGCAATCTCCCTCATCTTCAGGGACTACCTGTCCTTCATCTCAGGACTTCACACCTCCCAGCTCCCAGTCATCACACCCTCCCCCAGCTTCTGTGGACTCCAACATACACCCCCTCCCCCAAAATCCACTCTTTCTATCTCAGCACTTCAAGTGAGGAATGAGCTTCACAAGATCAAGGTGCGGAAGGCTGCAGGTCCAGATGGCGTCAGCTCCAGGCTCCTGAGATGCTGTGCAGATGAACTGTGTGGCATCCTAGGTTATCTGTTCAACCTGAGCCTGTCACTGGGGAAAGTACCACAGCTGTGGAAGACCTCCTGTGTGGTACCAGTACCAAAGACCTCCCATTCCAAGGACCTCAGCAGCTACAGGCCGGTAGCCCTGACATCGCATCTGATGAAGACCCTCGAGAGGTTGGTTCTAAACCATCTGCTCCCCCTGGTGAGGTCTTCATTGGATCCGCTGCAGTTTGCTTACCAGCCTGGCATTGGGGTGGAGGACGCCATCATCTACCTCCTGCACCGAGCTCTGACTCACCTGGAGAAGCCTGGAAGCACTGTGAGGATCATGTTCTTTGATTTCTCCAGTGCTTTCAACACCATCCAGCCACGACTTCTGAGAGACAAGCTGGAGCTATCGGGAGTGGACCACCACATGTCCCAGTGGATACTGGACTACCTCACAGGCCGCCCACCGTATGTGAGGACACAGGGCTGTGTCTCTGACACGCTGGTCTGCAGTACAGGGGCCCCACAGGGAACTGTGCTGGCACCGTTCCCCTTCACCCTCTACACTGCAGACTTCTCCATCAACTCTCCATGCATGTAAATGTTGCTGAACTGCAGAGCTGCTTCAGTGACAGACTGCTGCATCCTAGATGCATGAAGGAGCGTTTCTGCTGGTCCTTCCTCCCTGCAGCTGTCAGACTGTACAATCAGAACTGCTCCCAACAATCATAGATGTTTACATCTGCGCTGTATCTTGCACTATTTTATCAACCGATTCACACGACAACCTGGGTTTGCCTCTTATCTGTATTTAATTTTATTTAATTTAATAACTGTACAGTACTCTGTTTATAGTAACCATTGTCCTTGATGTAAATATGTAAGAAAAAATTGTGTATGTTTCTGTTCTGTGACCTGTGTACTGTTTTTAAGAATAAGAACAACTTTATTGATCCCGAGGGAAATTCTTTTGTCATGTACATGCTCAAAGCAGCAGGAGAGACAGAGGAACAGATAAATAAGAATAGTAAGAATAGTAGTATACAGTACTATACAGCAGTAGGTAGGATAGTGCAAGACATAGTATCAAATAACTCTAACGAAGTAATATAAATGAATGTATCCTGGAGAATAAATAACTGAACTATCAGTGCAGGCGATTCTAGAAAGTATTGTGCAATAGGATAAAGGGAGTAGCAGCGTATGATGGGGGGATGAAACAAATATTCAATATTCAATAAGTACTCTTGGGTAATATTGCACGGTCTGGGAGGGAACAGAATAACATTGGTAATAGTCTCAGGAAAATCACCTACAGAGTGAGGAAGAGTTAAACAGTCTTATTGCCACCGGTACAAAGGATTTACTGTGGCGGTCAGTTCTGCATTTCGGGGCAATGAGTCTTTTGCTGCGTTTGCTCCGATGGTCCATCATGGGGGCGTGCATGGGGTGGGAGGGGTTGTCCATGATAGAAAGAAGCTTTTTTAGCATTCTCCTCTCAGACACCACCTCCAGGTTCTCCAGTCTGACACCCAGGACAGAACCAGCCTTTTTAATCAGTTTGTTCAGCCTGTTGGCATCAGCTGTCTTCACCCCACTTCCCCAGCACACAGCTGCAAAGAACATGACGCTCTCCAACAAAGAGTGATACAACATAGTCAGCATTTTCCCACCAACATTGAAGGACCTGAGCCGCCTCAGTAGGAAAATATCTGCAATGTTTGGTTTTCTTCCTGAATACTATCGTTGTTTATATTTACTGCAGGAAGAAACGGTAAAAACGATGTTTTACAAGGAAAACGCTCGAAAGCCTGTGAACAAAGACGAAACCAAAACACTCCCCTCCCTTTCCCATTGGTCGAAAAATGTACCATGTCGACCAATCAAAAAATGATATGGCAACAGTGCATTTAGTTGTTAAGAAATGGGGGGAAGTTTTAGGAGTGACGGCGGTGTTTGAGATGTGAGAGATTTCCGACGTTTAGCACAAATCTTGTGTAGTTAGTGTGTAGTTAGTGTGTAGTGTAGTCAATAGTTTTGTTGTGTGTGTCAGAACAATGAGGCGGCTGCTGAATGTTACAGGTGTTACAGCAGTGATACATCTGCTGCTGTCAGGCCTGCAGGTATCAGGCTGTTGTTCTCCTTTATCTCATAGTGGACAGAAATTATTTTTTGGAGTGGCACAAATAATTTGTGTGGCATCAAATTTGATGCAGAACAGCTGGTTGTTCTGTAAATAGTTTGAAATGTTTGTTTTTAGGTAAACAGCTGCAAAAAACTTTGTTTGCAAAACTCAGTAACTGTTTTGAAGTAGTAACTATATAATTAATTGCCCAACATTGGTCATTATATCCTGTATGTTGCAGACAGAGTTACAGACTCTCTCCCAGACCACAGACTCAGACTCATAATACAAGTCAAAGCTTTACAAATATATAAAAAAAAAAGGAAGTTGTGTTTTCAAAATTTGGATTTCAAGTTATTTTTACTTCCAATAGTGTTAACATACTACACAGGTCATGAACAAGATTTTTTACATTTTCATTGTAAGTGGGCTAAAGCAGTTAATTAAAAGTAGTCTAACATAAATGTAAATGCTGTAATTTGATTATTTTAATAAACATGTAACTTGGATGGATTTGATGCTGGCGTGACCACAGTGCACACGTCTGATGTCGCTCACAGTGGTCCAAGGGACGCTCAGGGAGTTTGTGCGTTCGCTCAGACACATGAAAAATTAGAGGGAACGTTGGTCGGACATGCTGTGGTCGACTTAGTCCGTAATCCAACCAACCAGTGGGGCATCCACCTGCATTTCCGTGAGCTTATTCCCCAGCAGTGATGGTCTGATCGTGTTAAAAGCACTAGAGAAGTCAAAGAACATGACCCTCACAGTGCTCCCATCAATGTCCAGATGAGAATAAGCCTGGTCCAGCAGGTAGATGATGGCATCCTCCATGCCGATACGAGGTTGATAAGCAAACTGCAGGGGGTCCAGCCAGGGCTCCACGAGCAGATGTTTCAGGATGAGTCTCTCCAGCGTCTTCATGACATGTGAGGTCAGAGCCACTGGCCTGTAGTCACCGAGGGTCGACGGGTTGATCTTTTTAGGGACAGGAACCAGGCAGGATGTCTTCCAGAGTGATGGGACTCTCTGCATTTCCAGACTCATGTTGAAGATCCGTTGTAGAACTCCAGACAGCTGGGAAGCACAGCACCTGAGGGCCCTGGGACTGACACCGTCAGGGCCAGCAGCTTTGCCGGAGTGGAGTCTGCCCAATTCTTTTTTTGATGTCATCTGCTGAGAGGGACAGGGTGAGACAGTCTGAGGGGGCAGGAGAGGGGGGAGGAGAAAGGAGAAGATGGGTTTGGACGCAGCAGACGCAGGGCAGTCAAACCTATTGAAGTGCAGATTTAGGTTGTTAGCGCTTTCGACGTCCCCATCCATCCCAACACCTCTCTTTTGTCTCAGGCCAGTGATGGCCCGCATTCCATTCCACACCTCCCTGTTGTATATGTGTCTTTCTGGCTGCTGTTACAACCAAATTTCCCCTTGTGGGACAATTATTGGATTATTCTATTCTATTCTATTCTGAACCTTCTTCAGCTCTGAACAGATGATGAAACACTGAATGATTTCAAGCACTTTGTCTAATAAACTTACATCTTTCATTCTTTATACAGATTGAGTCTCTGTGGTTTGTCAAAGATCAGCTGGGATTATCTGGCAGCAGCGCTGAAGTCCAACCCCTCCCATCTGAGAGTGCTGGACCTGAGTAACAACTACATGCTGCAGGATTCAGGAGTGAAGCATCTGTGTGGTTTCCTGGAGAGTCCAGGATGTGGACTTGAAACTCTGAGGTCAGGCACATGTTTTAGTTGTGCTGAGATGAATATGATGTGAAAGTTGTGCTGGCACTAAACTGCAGACATCAGGCTGATATTATACTGATCCACACTGAGGATCTTCATGGTAAAGTCTGTTTTCATCTTCTCTGGTTTAGTCCATTGACTGCAGCAGAACAATGCTCACATTTCAAACAGTGATACTCAACGTATGGCCCGCGGCCCACACGCGGCCTGCCCACCTTTCCTGATTCAGAGAGAGGGGACCCTGATTAACTGTGTAGCTTCTTCCTCACAGTTTTAAGTATCAGACACAACAATGAATAATCCACAGCTGACTGTCTTTAGCAGGTCAAAGGTCACGGCACACAGCAGACAGTCAGAAATCTTCTAACTCTGATCATTTATCAGTTGTGACACTGTGAGACTTGATCAGAGGTGTGATCATCACAGCAGAGGCCTTTGTGTCAAAGTCACTGAGGATCAAACAGAAACACATGAAGCAGATTTTCCTCTTCTGGCTTTTTATAGCAGATAACCTTCAAAATCTTCTGCAGTCGATCAAAAACTGAAGCAAACCATGAATCAACATGTGAACATGAGCTGATGCTGCTGAAGTGAAGCAAAGTTACAGAGGTTTGATTACAGACACAGCTGAGAGTTTGTAATCTGTCATCATTTTAAAAAGTTTCCATTGAACAGCAGAAACGAGGCTTTACTGTCAGAGCCTGACAGCAGTGAACACAACAGCAGACTGGTGGCTAATAAACAGTGAATGATGCAGAAACAGATGTTTGAAGCTGTTCTTGGAGGACACTGAGAGAGAGAGAGCTGTGCAGGCAGGAACAGCCAAAGTCAGAGAGAATTCATCAGCATATTTATCAAACATGAAGCAGAGTTTGGATCTTCTTTTGCTGCTGGTTCACTCAGTTTTGGTTGGAGACAGATGAAACCTGCAGCTTCAGGATCTGTGAGCTGTCCACTTTCAGCCCCGACGGCGTGTCCGTGCCGTCGAGTGAACGATCCACGCTCTGTGTTTCCATCTTTGTGTGTTTAGCTGCTCTCATTTACTGTTTTAGCTGTTTGCTGCTGGTTGAAATAGTTTGTGAGCTTTAAGCTGAGATTCTGGCAAAATACATTTATATCAAACATCGATTCAGGATTGAATGAATCAACATCGTTTTCTTCCAATTCAAACCATTTAAATGGGAACATGAATTTTTTACAGCCGCCTCTAATGCTGGGTAATGTCAGCTGGTCCATGTGCAGCTGGCTGTGAGACTCGGGGAGCGTCTACAAAGTGCAACACTGAAAGAACATCATCCATAAATATTGAGGAATAACTGGACTCTCATACAGCGAGACTCAAATGCCTTTAAACATCAGCTTATCCTGCTGATCCAAGTCCAACACTGAGTTTGTAAAAACATGTTTGTCAATCATTTTGTTTGGTTTGTGAGGAAAATGATTCAATAACTTGCTGCTAATACACAACATTTCATCATATTTCCTCATAACCCTCTTTTGTCTGACCATTTGATCCCATTTGAATTTGCAATAAAGGATCCACAGAGTTTGGTGACAATAATGACAGTAGATGTTTGTGTGATGGAAGCAAATGAGTGTGTGATGTTCTTTCAGTGTTGCACTTTGTAGACGCTCCCTGAGCCTCACAGCCAGCTGCACATAGAGACCAGTGTTGTTAGTCCAGGTCAGAAGATGACTTGTTGGAATGAAAATGAGCTTGTAGTTTGTCTGCTTTAATCATGTGACTGGAAAAAGGTGTTGGACTTCAAATATGTCCGTTTCTTTCACACTTCACCTTTAAAAGTGAAGCCATGTGGTTCCTGGAAGGAAAAACACGACTTTTTCAAGTCTTTGTCCTGTTTTTATGAGAAATGTACGACTTTAATGTGAAACATTCAGAGTTTTTTCTCTTGTTGTGTTTGTTTGAAGCTGCTTCCTGTTGGCTTCAGCTGTTTGGAGTTTCCATTTTCTAAACTTCTACATTCTGAACCTTCTTCAGCTCTGAACAGATGATGAAACACTGAATGATTTCAAGCACTTTGTCTAATAAACTTACATCTTTCATTCTTTATACAGATTGAAGGACTGTCGTTTGTCAAAGATCAGCTGTGATTATCTGGCAGCAGCACTGAAGTCCAACCCCTCCCATCTGAGAGAGCTGGAGCTGAGCTGGAACAACCTGAAGGATCCAGATGTGAAGCAGCTGTCTGATCTTCAGCAGAGTCCAGACTACAGACTGGAGACTCTGAGGTCAGTAGAGCGATGGAGTGAGTGGGTGGTGCTGTCAGCAGTATTGTACTAAACACAGTCAGTATGAAACAAAGATCCAGTGTTTCCTGTAAAGCTGCAGCTTCTCAGTGAAGCTGTGAGAGGAGAATGGTGACAGGCTTCAGGATTGGACACAAACACTTCCTGTTTCTCACCTTTATGGTCACCATAGTAACGGCTGAGACGCTGTGATCAAACACTGTCAACAGCCAATCAGCTCTCCGAACAAAGCAGCACGCAGACCAATGACTGCATTCATTTCCAGGTTTAAAGCAGTGAAGAACACAGTCTGTAGGTGAGGAAGAATTTAGTGAGAGCAGATGTTTGGATGGAATTCCTCCAGTTAACAGCTGGAACCGTCCATCTGGATTGTTGGGGTTCCTACAGAGCTCAGAGTGGACACACCAAGGTTCTTCTAATGAATGAAAGTCCAAACTCAAACTAGGAGGGAAAAACATCTTCATCAACTTCAATAAAAATCCAAAGATTAGAAAAAGTGAAGCAACAATGAGTCCTAGTACAGTCCCAGCACTGAAGTACCTGCTGCTCTTTATACTGGATGTGCTGCATCACTGACTGACAGCTGATGAAGAGTCTCTGGAAACACTCGTTTATCTCCTCTGCTCTTCCTTCTTCTCTCTGCAGGTGGAAGGGTAATCTTTGGTAAACAGGACGGTGTGTGTGCTGAGAGAGGAGCAGCTGTGTCCTGATGATCCAGAGAGGTTGAAGCAGCAGCAGCTTGTGTGTAGAGATGCTCTGACTGGGCCATGTTACTGGGAGGTGGAGAGGAGAGCTTCATCCAGCAGTGACTGACAGAGGAATGAAGTGCAGATGACTGTCAGTGCTGCAGAGTGAACTGCTCTGAGAACAGCTCCACTGTCAGACACAATGTAGAGTCCAGCATCATCCCTGTGTGTCCCTCTGGATCTGACAGAGGATCATCAGTGGATCTGGACTGCTCTGCTGCTGCTCTGTCCTTCTACAGTCTCTGCACAGTCTCTGTCTCACTCTGGAAAGATTTGACAACTTGTGTAATTACAGAACATTAATATTATATTCAAACATGTGATCTTCTCTTTATTTCTGAATCTTTACCAAATAAAGAAAAACTAACAAACAGAACCTGTCGTGTCCTTTTTCTCCACATCTGTGAATCTTTTCTGTCTTTTCCTCTTTTCCTCCTTCCTGCAGCTCCATCTTCATCATTCTGTGTCCAGTATATGTAAACATGTCCAAAGCATCTGAGCCTCCATTACCCGTTTGTGTGAGTTACGCCTGTCGTTGTGTTGTGGTGTAGAAATCAGGGGCAGGAGACAGCGCTGGATCTCTGAGTTCTTTACTGTCAATTTCTGCAACATCTAGAAATGCAAACCTGTGAGCTGTGTGTGTCGTGCAACTGCTCGGCCACCTCTCCTCCGGCCGTGCTGGAAGCAGCTGCGTTTGACAGTTTTATCGACTCTACAATAATCGAACAAATTAAATGTTCAAAAATATCAACTTAAGCACTTCAAAGTCAACAAAAAGCTTAAAACAATTAAATAATATTTCAGTGAAAAAACAACAGCTCATAAGAACGATACACAAAATAATACAGAAACCAACAAATACAACTTATTAACCAGGATCCATGTTTTTGTCACAAACACTGAATCAGCTGATTCACTCTTTATGTTTGTTTTGTGATCATAGTTCTGGTTTCTGTGTCTTCACTGTGTCCCACGTCTCCTTACTTTGGACTCTGTGTCATATTTCCTGTTTTACTTTGACAGTCCTGTGTTACTGTTTCCTGTCTCGTGTGTGTCATTGGTCCCAGCTGTGTTTCCCTCCTGTCTCCCGTTCCCTGATTACTAAACTGCGTCCACGCCTCCACAGCTGGATTCCAGGATTTCAGAGCATCCAGCTGTGGTGAGTGATGGAGACACTTTCTCTGCTCAGTGATCAGGACAGTTTATTGGAAATCAGAGAACATAAAGGGCTGTTTTTCACCTGCCCGTTCTGAAGCTGGACATTAAAGACTGCTGGCTTCAAGGACATTAATCCCAGTGTCAGCCAGCCAATAACAGCCTGTGTTTTTCAGCTCTTTAGGAGTCAGACATGATAAAGACACAGACTGCTAACCTCTCCCTGCAGGAAATAAGCTCCGCCTCTTCCTTTCCTGTATATGAGTGATTTGATTCTGACATGAGTCACAATGAGTTTTCTGTTTATTGTGACTTAAAGCGAGCAGCAAAGACACTAAACTGTGTGTTTCCAGCTGAAGCTGCTTTTTGTGTTGCTCCCACAATACTGTCTAAAACAGTCAGTGAGGAAAACTCAGTTTATGCTTCCAAGCTCATTGTGACAGGACACATTGTGTTCCTGCAAGTGCTGATTTTGTCTGCATCCCTGAGTTCAGTGAGCTGCCTCCAAGGACTTGTGAAACCCAGTGTGTTAAGGCTGCATCTCCCAGATGTTTCCACCTTTCCAGCACAGACGATAAATGTTCCCACAAAGGCTCAGCCAACCACTGCTTTACTTTCTGAGTGTTGGCCTCAAGAGATTGCTCAGTGAGCACCTGAGTGTTTCTGGGACATCGGACACTAACTGGAACTTCAAGTCTGGTTCTGAAGCTGCACATACAAAGGCTGTTTCTGGTTGTAGAGACCTGGCTGTTCCAGGGATTGTAACCCCCCCTCAGGGCATTCAGCACATTCAGATAAACCTCATGGACTTCAGTGTGGATCAGTGTTTTGATGTTAACATGTGGTGTTTATGGGTGACAGGGGATTTCTTTAAATCACCCTGCCGTTCTTTGTTCAGCTGAGACACCTGAGTTAGAAAACACACAAACACTGCAGATTTTCTTTAACTCGCAAGGGCAGCCATGAAACGCAGGATCTACACCTCATCTCTGTCTGCGTTTTTTATTTATACTTTTCTGTGTGTGTGTGTGTGTGTGTGTGTGTGTGTGTACAAAGATAACAGAGTTATTCTCAGAACTCAGAGCTGAGGTTCCCCTTTTCTAAGTCTGTATGTTCCAAAACAGAAAGAGGAAGCTGCAAGTTGTTTATCACAGAAGAGTTCATGTCAAAAGTTATTAGGTGAAAAGTCACGTAGACATGTGCTTAATGATAAAATAAAAAGATACATTTCATATAGCTGATCACATTATACAATATTCTCTTTTGACAATGGGGAACTTTTGGTATAAGCCAAAAGAATCTTTGTGCACCCCCACTGGGTTTTCCGATTAATTGAATAGCTGCAGCAGGAGTGATTATTTAAGTTGAGTTTTTCTTTGCTTTCGGTTAAATACATGGTACCTGCAGAAGCATTTTGTGTTGTGTGTATTCATTAATTACTGCCCATCAGCTCCAGTAGCATTCCTAAATCTTCTGATTAATAATAACCTGATATTTCATTCAATACCTAGCCTGTATTAATTCATTAGCGCTTCATCAGTGTTACACAAGGAGCAGACGGCTGAGTTTATTAAACTCCACCGAGACAGCGGTGACACAAATCTGAAGGCCAGACCGTCACAGCCGCTCACTTCCGGCCTACCCGACCTTTGGAGGACCCGGCCCACGTAGACCTTGAAGGCCGGGTCCTCAGGAGGATGCCGCCTGTGAATTTGGACACGCCATGACACATGATGTTCTACACCTGATGTGTTTAAATGAGCTCTACAGGTGAACAGACTTATTAACGTTAGCAGCATAGTAAACTGTCCTGTGACTGAAGGCCCAACAAGGACGTGGTGCTGAATGCATCCAGACCCCTGCTGACTGTCTTTGCAGCTTCGGTCACAGGTACAGTGTCCATGTGACCCTGAGAGCAGGATACAGCCAGAGGTGAGTCAGCAGTTACAAACTAAATGCTGCTGACATGAATCAAACAGCTGGATAACCCACTGGTCATGAAAACGGCACCTTTCTGTCAATCAGTCAAATCCAGAGATTGTGACTCTGATGGTCAAAGACCAAGAGGGGACAGAAACCTGGAAATCATCT
Source organism: Oreochromis niloticus (assembly GCF_001858045.2). Lineage (NCBI taxonomy): Eukaryota > Metazoa > Chordata > Actinopteri > Cichliformes > Cichlidae > Oreochromis > Oreochromis niloticus. Next base: position 30,231,237 of record NC_031967.2, read on the forward strand.
GTTTACCTGCAGGTAAGGTTGCTGCTAGATGCCAGAGCAGAAATGACCCTGCAAACATCTGGTTATTTCATAAAAGTTAACTGAAATCATACTTAAGTCTCTTTTCATCTGCAGGTCAGCGTCCTGTTACATGTCTGTTATCTTTGTTCCTTCAGCACCAAGAACAGAAACCTTAATGAGGAGTGTCCCAGCTGAGGCCCGAGTCCCAGCAGCTGAGAGGCTGCTCACAGTTCGCTCACAGTTTATTGAAAGAGTGTCTGAACCTGTTTTAAACCAACATCTGGATAAACTCCTGCAGCAGCGTGTTATCAATGATCAGGAGATGGAATCAGTCAGATCACAGCAGATAAAGCACGAGACGTGATGGACACGAGGAAGTGAAGCCAGCTCACTGCTGATCGCTGCTCTGTGAGGAGGATCGATGCCTTTCCACAGAGCTGAACCTGGATGAAGACAGACTTGGAAAGAGTCTGTGGAGCTGTGACCATCAATCTCAAAGACCACTGACAGAGTCATTGTGATCTTCATGTGACGTGTTTTTAAACTGCACTTTAGTTCTGAAAGTGTCTCTCGTTAAAACCTGGACTCTGATTAGATGCTGAGCAGGACATTGGATGGACTGAAGCAGAGTCTGGGACCTCAGTAATTATTAGTGCACAAACCAGCAAATATGTGAAGCTCCATTAATGCTGAACCACATCTACAGGTTGAAGAGCAACAGCTCAGGTTATCTGGGACCAGCGTCAGTTTCCACCAATATAACTGAAGCTGTTTCTACCTGTAATGCTGGAATAACCTATTGAATCACATGATCAGTATTTACTGAGGTTTAAACTCTCCTCTGTGCTTCTGCTTTGAGCAGCACGTTGTGCTTCTGCCTGTTTAAATAAAGTTTTGCTGCCTGCTTTCTTATGCTGGAGTTTGAATTCAGAGATCAGGAACTACAGGGAGTGCAGAATTATTAGGCAAATGAGTATTTTGTCCACATCATCCTCTTCATGCATGTTGTCTTACTCCAAGCTGTATAGGCTCGAAAGCCTACTACCAATTAAGCATATTAGGTGATGTGCATCTCTGTAATGAGAAGGGGTGTGGTCTAATGATATCAACACCCTATATCAGGTGTGCATAATTATTAGGCAACTTCCTTTCCTTTGGCAAAATGGGTCAAAAGAAGGACTTGACAGGCTCAGAAAAGTCAAAAATAGTGAGATATCTTGCAGAGGGATGCAGCAGTCTTAAAATTGCAAAGCTTCTGAAGCGTGATCATCGAACAATCAAGCGTTCATTCAAAATAGTCAACGGGGTCGCAAGCAGCGTGTGGAAAAACCAAGGCGCAAAATAACTGCCCATGAACTGAGAAAGTCAAGCGTGCAGCTGCCAAGATGCCACTTGCCACCAGTTTGGCCATATTTCAGCGCTGCAACATCACTGGAGTGCCCAAAAGCACAAGGTGTGCAATACTCAGAGACATGGCCAAGGTAAGAAAGGCTGAAAGACGACCACCACTGAACAAGACACACAAGCTGAAACGTCAAGACTGGGCCAAGAAATATCTCAAGACTGATTTTTCTAAGGTTTTATGGACTGATGAAATGAGAGTGAGTCTTGATGGGCCAGATGGATGGGCCCGTGGCTGGATTGGTAAAGGGCAGAGAGCTCCAGTCCGACTCAGACGCCAGCAAGGTGGAGGTGGAGTACTGGTTTGGGCTGGTATCATCAAAGATGAGCTTGTGGGGCCTTTTCGGGTTGAGGATGGAGTCAAGCTCAACTCCCAGTCCTACTGCCAGTTTCTGGAAGACACCTTCTTCAAGCAGTGGTACAGGAAGAAGTCTGCATCCTTCAAGAAAAACATGATTTTCATGCAGGACAATGCTCCATCACACGCGTCCAAGTACTCCACAGCGTGGCTGGCAAGAAAGGGTATAAAAGAAGAAAAACTAATGACATGGCCTCCTTGTTCACCTGATCTGAACCCCATTGAGAACCTGTGGTCCATCATCAAATGTGAGATTTACAAGGAGGGAAAACAGTACACCTCTCTGAACAGTGTCTGGGAGGCTGTGGTTGCTGCTGCACGCAATGTTGATGGTGAACAGATCAAAACACTGACAGGATCCATGGATGGCAGGCTTTTGAGTGTCCTTGCAAAGAAAGGTGGCTATATTGGTCGCTGATTTGTTTTTGTTTTGTTTTTGAATGTCAGAAATGTATATTTGTGAATGTGGAGATGTTATATTGGTTTCACTGGGAAAAATAAATAATTGAAATGGGTATATATTTGTTTTTTGTTAAGTTGCCTAATAATTATGCACAGTGAAAGTCACCTGCACACACAGATATCCCCCTAAAATAGCTAAAACTAAAAACAAACTAAAAACTACTTCCAAAAACATTCAGCTTTGATATTAATGAGTTTTTTGGGTTCATTGAGAACATGGTTGTTGTTCAATAATAAAATTATTCCTCAACTTGCCTAATAATTCTGCACTCCCTGTATAAATGAATGAACAGCCACAGAGGAGGCAGCTTTGTTGTGTGTTTGGTTACAGAGTCACTAAGAAACACACACAATCCCCCGGCCTGGGTTACCATGGAGACAGTCAAACTTTCATTCACTTCCTGTTTTCACTGTTAGTCTGACTTCACTGGTTGGTCCCAGAGTATCAGAGACTCGTCCTCAGACAGACGCACACAGGTGAGTCAGCACAGGTATTATAACCCTGCTGGTTTCTGATCTGATGAAACATCGTCTCATTATTATTACTGAGTCTTGTTTTTATTTGGGAGCTTTATTAACACCAGATTTATCTTCACTTTATCTGTGGTCTTATGATAGATGATGGCAGCACAGTTTCACAGAAAGATGATACCATCAGTCAAATGTAAGAAAAAAGGAAATGATTGAAATGAAATGTTTCTATTAAACATTAAAAAAGAGAAAAAGCTTTTTGTAAAATCTCTTCTTATTTAAAAACTAACAGCTTTCATTGGCAGCAGGTGAGAAACACGTGGCTGTGTGAATAAAGGAGTTCAGCACATGTGCATCAGAGCACACAGCAGGGGTAACCTGGACATCTGTGAAGGTTATTAATGCACAACTATAGCTGCAGGTTTAAGAGCAGTGCATGCTGCAGTCAGAACTGTTACCAATGAAAAGATCTGCAGCTTTATGAAGCAGCTGAAAGATCAAACAGTCCAACATTTACAAAGTGCTGTTAGAGGTCCAGCTGAAGCAGTACAGATGTGCTGCTGTCCCACATTCAGTCAAAATGAACGAGCTGCAGATTTTCAAAATGAGGTTACTGAGAATATTTGAATTGTGACTCAGATGGCAGATCCAGGCTCTCAGCCTCCAGCTGAAACTTCCAGTCCTCCCCCAGCCAGAAGCTCTGATGCTGGGCTGAGAGACTTTGATCCTTCCCTGGATCCAGAAGTCCAGGAGGGAGAAGGAGAACAGGACCTCCTTCCTGATCTGGAGAGGCCTGAGGGAAAGAAAGATGGAGCAGACAGAGCTTTGAACAAACCTCCTGAGCTTCACCTCCACAAAGGTGCAGACACTGATGCACAGATTCACATGTGACACCTGGCAGCATCCAGCTTGTGCCGCTGACATTATCTCCACTCTGATACAAGCCTCATTCACTCGCTCACACACGTTCATACAATCACCTTTTCCTCACAGTCACACACATGAATGTAATGAGGGGAACTCGGGTTCACTGTCATTCCTCAGGATCCTTTGCTATGCAGCCTGGAGGCTCTGTGGATGAAACCAGCGACTGTCTGAACCACTCTGAAGTCTTCATGATGGACTTCATCCTGATTAGCACTACAATACTTGTTACAGGCCTTTTATATGTAAGAATATTCTTTTCCATTAAAGCTCTGAACATTCTCACTCTTTCTGGACCAGGTGTGACAGGTGAAGGACACCGGCGAATAGGAGGACAGAACCTGAGAGCCATTAGTCACATGACTCCAACTGCTGCCGCCTCACCAACCACTGGCCCCTCGGTGAGTCTAGAGTTACAGCAGTGACCACAGGAAGTGCACACGTGTGATCTAAAGCTACATGTGGGCCTGTGACCATCAGTCTTCTCACTGTGGTCGACGGGTTTGTGAGTCCCTGTGATACTGGGAGTGTCCAGGACAGTCGCTCCTGATCGGGTCTCTCATGGAAAGCTGGTCCCAGGAATTCCTGGAAAATTCCTCCACCAATGAGAACTGGGAACATAAGTGCAGAGTGACAGAGGTGCTCAGCAGCCTTGCTGTTATATGGGAACATAACCAGAATAGTCGGCAACCACTTGAGTTAAGTTAGCCAAAGAGATGCGACTCAGACTGACTTCATCAGGTTGGCAACTTGTCTGCATCGATAAATTCCAGTTATTCACAAATCAGAGAATAATTACAGTCATTCAGAGTCAGATTGTGATTGTTTGGAGGATGTAATCGTTTCCTTCAGGGAGTGTGTTGGACGCTCAGTGTCCGGCTGATTAGCTGGCTGATGCAACTACTTAGAATCAGTTTGTGAATGTGAAGAAAATCAGTGGAGTCACTGGACAAACTCTGATTCTTCCTAGTTTCACTCTTGTTTCAGTCCAGTGTGACTGAGGTGGTAAAAAATGATGGGAGGAGGTGATCTGACTTTTAGCCACACAGCTGTCTGCTAGAGAAAAAGCCTTTGTGCACAACTTTCTTAAAGGCAAACGGCACCATGTTCACTGCAGCTGCAGCAAACGCAGCACAGAGTGAAAGTTGGACTGAGAATGTTGTGACTGTTTCATGAGAAAGAGCAGGAAACAACCATCACACACCCAGACACAGTGCTGGGATTAGACTTTAGAGCCAAATGTAGGACAAAAGCTTTAATATGAAAGAGGAAAAGCCAACAACAGCCAGAGCATGAAGCTCAAAACTGTAGCAATCACCAAGAAAGCTGACAGGCCTGTGACACGTCAGAGACACCGTTCAAATCATAAAGAAGTTGGTTTATTGACAACATGTAAAAACCAAAATAATCAAGTCAACCTTCAGTTTAGAGCGAGTAGACCAATCAGGCACAGCAACAGCTCTAGAATAAGCAACAGTTTTATGCATTACAAACAAGCTTTCATATACACACATACATGTGGCTCACATGCTGTTTAAAAAGGGCTCAAAGACCCAACAGATCACACAAAGTATAAAAATACTTTCATTCAGACAACAGTCAGCTGTGCGTGAGACAGAGAGCCGACTACAGTTAGTAACATGGACTCACTTTGTTTCAGACACGACACAAAGTAACACAAAGCCACAAAGAGCAGGAACATCAAAAAGGAGGCAGAGCAGCAGCAACTCTCCATGAGCTGTGAGGCTAACAGCCACCCACACTTCCTGTGATGCACAATGAAAACAACATTAACCTGAAGGATGATAACAACAGAAATAAGTCTAAGCTAATGTTACACAGCGCTCACACAGCGCTGACTGTACAGGCCTCACCTGCCTGCATCCACAACACCTGATTCTACTGGACACAAACCAGTTAATGATATCTGAGCAATCCAGGGAAGGCTTCCAGGAACGTGAGGATCCACAGACAGCTCTACAACAGCATCAGTCAGCAACAATGTTACTAATCACTGACTCTTTCATCCTTTTATACTCAATCAAAAAGTGCTGTGTTCACATTTGTTTCTGCTGAAATCCAGAGACGGAAAACGCGTCTTTTTAAAGCTTGAAGAAACTGACTGAACTTCTCACGAGTCCATCCGTGAGGAACACTTCCCCCCATGACACATCACAGGAGAACGTGGCGACTCAGTGGAGGGGGGACAGTAGCTCAGTTTAGGCAGTCACACTCAGAATCGATGCCTCCAGTCAGGGTCAAACGTGGTCCTCAGAAACCTGCAGATGTTTGGCTCTCACTGGTCTCTGCGTCTGTAGACTGAGCTGATGTTTCTCCAGGTGTCTGGTAAAAGGACGATGCTGCTGTCCAATGAGGCGAGGAGAGAAGTAGCCAAACAGGCGAGAGCCGTGAAGGAGGAATGGCGGGCAGCTCTGGATGCCCGACATAAATACCTGATGAGCAGGCTGGCAGACGCCGGCAGCCTGGAGGAGGCGGCGGTGGAAGACGCCATCGTCTCTGATGACAGAGTAAGTTCAGAGACGTGATCCTTCCTCAGAGTTGAACCTTTGAGTCATTAATGTCTGATTCTTCCAGTTCAGTCTGATCCATGAATTCTTTGCTGCAAACGGATCCAAGAAGCTGATTTTCTTCTATCAGGATGTCAAACAGGTAACTTTGATCACATTTAAATGACACATGAAGGTCTAACCGCTCTTCATGATCTGCTGTTTGTTGCAGCGTACTTTGTATTCATATCTTTTAATATCTGCCTTTCTCCCAGAGTCTGTCCTCCCGTCAGTCTTCCTCTGTGGACGCATCAAACTCAGCTGTGGCTCAGAGGAAACTCTTCCTCACTACGGGGAACTCTGAGGTTGGCTTCAGCTTTTTATGCTTAGTTCATGTGAGAATCACAGAAAAATGCTGATATGAGTGGAAGGTTCTGCTGGTAAAATAGCAACGAGCAGATGATTGAAGAGCGAGGCAGACAGTTGGTTTCAGTAATGCCAGTTCATTAGAAACGAGGACTGTGGGGCTGCTGGAAGTCAGGACGGCCGTTCTCTGGATAAACCTGACAGCTGAGGTGGAGAGCAGGATTTATCCACAGACGGCTTCTTCCAAGCAACAACAACAATCTTTATTTATAGAGCACATTTAAAAACCAGCGGTATACCAAAGTGCTTAACATAAAAGACAGAGAAGTAACACGAGTATTATAAGGCCTTAGCAAAGTATCAAATATACTCACAGGTCAATGCCATTAATACACAGGGGTAATATAAAATGCATATCAAATAAAAACATAATAAAAACACAAGTCATAAAAAATATGTATTAAAAAAAAATAGAGTAAGTCTAAGAGTCAGGTGCGAGCATTAACAAGCAGGAAAGGCGAGATTAAACAAATAGGTTTTTAACCGTGATTTAAAAGATTGGATAGAATTGGACGCCCGGATCGCAATCGGAAGGTTATTCCACAACTCTGGTGCAGCCAGGGCAAACGCCCGGTCACCTCTAGACTTCAGCCGAGATCTAGGCTGCACCAAGAGTAACTGAGTAGATGATCTTAATGCTCTGGCAGGAACATACGATTTAAGGAGTTCCTTAAGGTAGCTCGGTGCTGTGTTGTTGGTAATTTTAAACGTAAGCAGCAGTATTTTAAATTGGATACGGTATTTTATGGGTAGCCAATGCAGATCAGCTAGGACAGGAGTGATACAGGCAAACTTCCCAGTTCTGGTCAGAATGCGTGCTGCAGCATTTTGGACTGCAGTCTATGAAGGAGGGCAGAATGAAGACCAAAATAAAGTGAGTAGCAGTAATCCAGCCTCGAGGTCACAAAGGCGTGGATGAGCTTTTCCAGGTCCTTATGCAGAACATACTGCCTAACCTTAGAGATGAGACGGAGTTGGTAGAAACTAGATCGAACTACAGCAGACACTTGTTTATCGAGTTTGAACGAGCTGTCAAGCAACACGCCCAGATTGCTAACAGTGTCAGAAAGGGAGCTGGTAAGGGAACCAAAGGCATCACGAAGTTGGCCACGAGGAACGTTGCTGCAAAATACCACGATTTCAGTTTTCTTATCATTTAGGATAAGAGAGTTTGCTAGGAGCCATTCTTTGACCTCGCGCATGCACTCTTGGAAACAGTGCAAGGACAAAGCAAGATCATCATTTAGTTCAAAGTAGATCTGTATATCGTCAGCATAGCAGTGGAAAGCGGTGCGGTATTTCTCAAAGATTGCACTTAGAGGGAGCATATACAGTGAGAACCGAATAGGGCCTAACACAGATCCTTGAGGCACGCCACAGCAGACAGGTGCAGCAGAGGAAGAACAAGTGCCCAGGTTGACTGAGAAGAACCTATTGGAGAGGTATGATTTAAACCAATCAAGGGCAACACCTTTAATGCCTACAGTATGCTCAAGCCTCGCTAATAAGATGTTGTGATCTACCATATCGAAGGCCGAGGATAAATCCAATAAAACTAGGACCGCAGAGCGTCCATTATCAGCAATTAGAAGAAGATCGTTAAGGACTCTAAGCAACGCTGTTTCGGTGCTATGATGTGGTTTGAAGGCAGACTGGAATTTATCATTAATGTCGTTCTCATCCAGGTACGCCTGGAGTTGTAGAAGAACTATCTTCTCAAGGATTTTGGACAGGAACGGGAGCTTAGAGATCGGCCTGTAATTCACATAGTCATTATAATCAAGGTTCCTTTTGTTAAGAACAGGCTGAACTATAGCATGTTTAAAAAAAGCTGACGGGACGCAGTCAGAGAGTAAGGAAGAATTCAATAGCGATAAAATACTGGGTCCAATTACATCGAAGCAGTCCCTAACTATGCGAGATGGGAGGGTATCATGTATAGGATTAGTATTGTTCAGTTGTTCAACTAAACGCTTAAGAGTAAGAAGTGACACGGGCTCAAACTGATGGAAAGTAGATAAACAACCAGGGGTAAAAACAGGGCTTGACATTAAAGGAAGTGAAGACTTAAGAGATGAAACTTTATCTAAGAAGTGATTTAAAAATTGTTCGCAAAGAGCCGGAGAGCACGCAGCATAACAGGGCAGGGATTGACCACAGAATTAAAAATTTTAAATAGTGTTCGGGGGTTGTGACCATTAGCCAGGATAATTTTTGATAGAAAAGCCACTTTGGCCATTTTGGCAGCAGTTTGGAATTTCGAGCGGCTGGTACATAGGATTTCATAAGATACCTGGGGTTTATCTTTTCTCCACCTCCTCTCATCACGTCGACACACACGTCGTAAGGCGCGTGTAGAGTTGTTTAACCAACATTGGGAATAAGTTCTAGGGCGCTTCATTTTAATAGGTGCAACAGTGTCAAGGATAGAGGAGCATATGGTTAACAAGGTGTTGGCGAAGTCCTCAACCATATGAGAGGTAAAACAATCAAACGTAGTGGATGCAGAATTCAAAAAAGGAGCAGAAAAATTTGCCACAGTTTCAGCATTAACTGTACGCGGAGTGGGGCGAGGAGTGACACAATACACGGTGAAGTGACCTCTGGTGTGCCAGAGGTCAAGGGAGGGGAATGTGGGGTGAAGAAAGATGTTTTTGTTATCATTTAATCAGTAGCATATATATTGTATTAATCAAGTACAGCTTCAGACTATATTAAGAAGAGCAAACATACTGGCAACTTGTAACCCTTGTTAAAGGAATGGCTATAATCATTTTATGTTTACTTTATAACACATTGCATCCCGTGCTTTTAAAGGAGTTGTGGCTCGGTCTGTTAATTGAGGGTCAAAAACTTTTGGTTGGCGTTATGATCACTCAATCTACTGTGAGGTTGACTAAGAGCTGTGGAAGGAATTGCATGCACGCCTACAACACATTTATACCAGGTTATTCGTTATTATCCTTATCTTTTATCACCATTTATATTCTTATACTAAGCAGAAGATTAAGTTTTGAGTAGTGACATTTAGGACAGTTCCAGTAAAACATTTATTCAAATATGTTACATATGCAGTTTTAGATTGAGACACATACGAGAGTGGCCTCTGTCTGGTTGTGAGTCTTAGTAGGTGAGGTGTGAGGTGAAACAAGGTTCATTTGAGGCTGACATACCACACACACACACACACACACACACACATACACAGTAGTTAGGTTCATTTATAGGTAAGAGTTTAAACATATTTTTGCTTATGACTGCAAAGTGTGCCTGCAAAAGTACCGTTTATTGCAGAACGTGGGCCTGATGTTCCAGAGAGATAAGCGAGCATCCGGTGCTGACAGGAAGACACCTGGGAGTGAGACGAGGCACTGTTCTTTTCAAACTGTATCAAAAGTCGCCAGCAGATGTTTGTGGTTTTGGATTGACGTATGCATGTATGGTATCTGTTTAATGCAAAAAGGGGGGGCGTTGTATTACCCCTAAGGGTATAAAACCTTTGTTCCATGTATTGTTAAACGAGATCAATGCTGATTCTGTTCAGTGGTTTGTCTCCCACACGTGTGTTCATTAAATCTTCGTTTGACCTTACCTCTTGGACCAGAGTTGTTATTTTAGACTTCCTCCGGTACTCCTCCTTTAATATTCTGAACCTTAACAGCCTCAAGGTGCAATTCAGTATTACCTAAGTCAGGGGTCGGCAACCCGCGGCTCCGGAGCCGCATGCGGCTCTTTAGTCTTTATTTTGCGGCTCCGGGTGGTTTGGGAAAATAAATTAGAAGTATTTCGCTGAAGTGTATTTTATTTGTGTTTAGTTCTTTTTTTAACTTGTAGTTCTAAATTGGAAGATTATTGTGATTTTGAAATGTAAAAATAAAATTATATCTTATTATTTTTTCATCGCTCAAAATAAGCGTCACACTCGCGGAAGCCGGTGTACCCGCCGAAACGCCGTGCATTTATCAAGACTTTCAACCCCAGGTAGGCCAATTATGGATCTGGATCCACATTATGTCGGCAGCTGTTCTCCACCGTGAACTATGTTAAAAACGAACACCGCTCACGCCTCACAGATGACAGCTTACAGTCCTGCGTAAAGATGAAAGTCCCGATTTGCAGACGCTGTGCGCAGAGGTTCGGGACCATAAGTCTTATTGTAAACATATCACGGCAGACTCGACGATGTTTGCATGAACATGCTTTTCAGCATCTCTTTATTGACCACTTTTCACACACGGTTGCTGTACGCATACAGCCGGCTGTAGCTTTTCAGCTCACAGCCCGACAACACAACAGCAGAGAGAGCACAGACTTTAAGGCGGTGAGGCGTGATTGCGGGTGCCGCTCAGGTGTGTCCGACTCCCCTGCAGCGGCACTGCAGACCACGCCCCGCCACACACATTAACCAGGTAAAACACATATTTAGGCAGAATTTTGCAAATATCTATTTTTTTTAGCAGCATAGTGCTTTTTTAAAAGTCAGGTCAAGGCTCCAAAAGCCCACAGGCGATATAAGGGTGGCGGCTCACAACAGTTTTTGTTTGCTACATGGATCATTTTAGTTCAGCTGGGTTTCTTTCCTTTTCTTATATTTCTTTAAGAGTTCAAAATGTGTTAATTACATAAATAAAATGTAATTTTCTCTGTAGCACTTCATGGATTTTACAAGCAACACACCTTAGTTGCTGTGGATTCTTTTAAAAAGCAGTTAAAAACTTTTCTGTTCAAACAAGCCTTTTGTTGATCTACGTATTTTATATTCTTTACATTCTTTACATTTGATCTTTTACATCGTGTATAATGTCTATTGATTGTATTGTTTATTTTAATATTTGTGTACAGCGCTTTGTGACTGCCTGTCTGTGAAAAGCGCTTAATAAATAAACTTTACTTACTTACTTTATGCTTTGTGTGAACAACTAAAGGTAAAAAAAACAATATATACAGTGTTATCTTCATTTTAGATTTCAAAAAGTATTTGCGGCTCCCAGTGTTTTCTTTTGCGTGGAAACCGGGTCCAAGTGGCTCTTTGGGTGTTAAAGGTTGCAGACCCCTGACCTAAGTCAACATCAAAGATGACCGGGGAGTGGTCAGAACCCAGCATTGTTTATATCCTTGATGCAAATTAGGGGTGGGTTTTAATGATTCATCGATTAAAATCAATTCTGGCTTGGATAACGTGAAATCGATTCATTAAAATCCTGAATCGATTTTTTAATATAAATTTATTTTGCCCGAAACGCCAGAATCTCAGGTGAAACCTCACAAAATTTCAACAACTACCAAACAGCTAAGACAGTAAATGAGAGCAGGTACACGGATTCTGCACAAGGACGTAAACACACAGCGCGGCCCCGCGGATCAGAATCAGTGAGATGTCGCCTTTCTCACCCAAGGGGCGCTGCAGCTTTAAGCGCAGCTGCGCGCGCTCCCGCGGACGGCAATCACTTTCTGGCAGACAATCACTTTTTGGCACAACAACTGCACGGACACGGTCGGGGCTGAAAGCCGACAGCTCGCTGATTCTGATGTTTCGGCGGGTCCGCGCTTTGTGTTCACGCCCTTTTTGCGATGATTCTAAAGCTGTTAGTTTGATCTCTCTCCAAACAATATTGACCGAACCAGCAACAAAAGAAGATCCAAACTACGCTTCACATAAACATCGTCATGAAATCACTCTGACTTTTACTGTTTTGCTTCCACCATGATAAAATCACACTTCATGCACAGCTCTCTCTCTCTCTCTCTCTCTGTACTTCAAGAACAGTTTACCATCTAAAAATCTGTTTTCTGCATTATTCGCTTGCTTGTTACGCACAAGTCTACTGTTGTTTACAGCGCTGTCGCCGCTGGTTTTTTTTTCTCGTTTTACATACTTCCGAAAAGAAAACCTAATGTCTGCCGTTCAATACTGAACAAATTTAAACTTTAAAATTATGTAAAATGCAAAACGCTTAGCCGTGTCTCTAATAAAACCGCTGTAACGTCAGAGGTAACGTTCATATGTTGATTAATGGTTTTCTTTCGTTTTTGATGTACTGCAGAATATTTTTATAAAATCCCAGGCCAGGAAAACCACCTTCATGTTTTTCTGTGTTTTATCTTCAGCTACTTTGACACAAAGGCAGCTGCTGTGACGCTCACACCTTTGATAAAGTGTTGCGTGTGTCAGCTTCCTTTTTATTGATACAAAAATATGTAAATGTACTGATCTGAATTATAATATTTCTGACTGTCAAAATTTCCCAGATTTAAATCGAATTTAATTGAATCGAATCGAATTAAATCGAATCGAATTGAATCGAATCGTGGATCGAATCGATTCGGGACCGTGTGAATCGGAAACGAATCGATTCTAGAAATCAGTGACGATACCCAGCCCTAATGCAAATGTCCAAGCCATATGAGAAGACCAGGTCAAGGGTATGGCCTTTAGCATGGGTTGGTTCATTAACCCACTGAGTGAGGTTAAAAGAGTCAGTTAGAAAATCTTTAGCCAATGGGTTGTTCTTACAGCAGACATGTATATTAAAATCGCCAGTAATAAGAACACAGCCATGTTTAAAAAGAACAGATCCTAAAAAGTCAGAGAATTCAGAGATGAAAGTCTTGTTGTATTTAGGCGGACGATAGACCACAACACACAGAGTAGCCAAAGAGTCAGTCATCTCCAGTAGCTGTGCTTCAAAGCTAGGGTAGGTAGGGGAGGGTAGCAGCCAAACTTTTTGTTTATTTTTAAAAACCGAAGCTAAGCCACCACCTCTGCCAGTGAGCCTCGGCGAGCTAAAATAGACACAGTCTGAGGGGAGAAGCTCAGAGAAGGGGATGAACTCACCGGGAGAAGTCCACGTCTCCGTCAGGAGTAAAATGTCCGGTCCCGCGGCGAGGAAAAAGTCATTTAAAAGAAAAGCCTTGTTCGTCAGCGACCTGACATTAAATAAAGCCATCCGTGTCCGAGGAGCTAGGTCACCAGCGGTGGCACGTCGCAGGACGCTGAGGTTGTTGTGATGGACGCCACGACCGGAGGACGTTATTCAGGACCGAACAGGGAGGCAAGCCACTGGAAGGGCTGGGTAGGTTTGAAAACCAGCGGGGCAGATCCACCGATGGCTCAGCAGTTTAGCATCAGGGCGACCTCTGAAGCAGGGGATGAAGCGTAGAATATCTCGGCTTGGCTTTGAGGTAAGCCTTAAAGCGGACGCGAAAACCACTCCTTTTACCTCGTTTCCTGTAACATTTCCTGTGCAAGTTGGAGAGAGGTAGGCAGGACATACTGGTGAGGGAGTCTGGCCATAGAGGGGTGGCGTCACCCAGGGTCCAACATGGATCCGGGCGGTGGGAGTAAGAGAATCTGAGATTCAAAAGCATATGTCTGTCATAAGTTATTAGTGCACAGCCACCTAGTGAGCATAAACCCAAAAACAAAACAATAAGGAGTACTAAGCCAAGGCGGGGGCGAGGACGGCCTGCCATACACACCGGCGCCATCTTTACGTTCAGCAAATGTCCTGAACACACCTGAGCTGAGTGTTACACAGAAACTGTCTTAAAGCACGAGCCTGGATCAGACTGGAGGACTCAGAGCTCAGGTGTGTGACGTCACATTGATCCACCTCTCGGGGTTTTGTGCTCTGATGTATCTGATTTCTCTTTAAGCTCCAAACAATCCCGAGCCTACGATTCATCATTGTCCTGTTCAGAGATGATGAGCCTGAGCGTGTTTGTGTTTCCATGGATCAAACTGTGCTGCTTTGTTTGGTTAACCAGGTGATTAAAGTCTTTGAGCAAATACTGGATGACTGACAGCTGCAGGCTGAACATCAGGAGGTCGAGAGGCTGAAGTCTGAGGAGCTCAAAGCTCCACAAACACTTATTCACAGAAAAAAGGACTACAAACATGGAGGAGCAGCACTCCGAACATGAGCTAAAGGCTACATGCTAATAACATTTCCCCTTGATGTGGTTTTAACAGGAACATGAATGATGAAGTATTTAAAGTCAGTTCCAGCCTGAGTCGGTGCCGTGTTGGCAGCTCTGATATGCAGAAACTGTAAAACATGGGACAGGAATAAAAACACGCCTGTGACCTCAGAGTTTATGAATGATGACAAACTGTTTGTTTTTAGAAACTTTGTTGATGCTTAAAATGATCAGGAAATAAAAGCTGAATAGATCCACGTCAAACAGGAGAAGCTTTGCAGTTTGCATCAGCTGGGAAACTCACTCATATCCAGTGTTGGGCAAGTTACTTTCAAATAGTCATTAATTATAGTTACTAATTACTTCTTCAAAAAAGTAACTGAGCTACAAGGTTCTAGATGTAAATAATTACTAGGAAAAGTAACTATTGTGTTACAAAAATACCCTCTGGGCTCCAGGGTATAATCAGCCATTGTGAACTCCTTTTGTCATGGTCCTGGGTCATGTCATGGTCCTGGGTCATGTCATGGTCCGGGGTCGCTGAGCCGGCGTTTTGTTTCCTTTTGGTTTCATCTTGTGTTTGGTGTTTATTCTGATTTTGTGTTCGTTCTTAGGGTTTGGTTCTTATGTTTAGTGCTTCCGTGTTTTATCAGCCCTGCCTGCGTCTGTCCTCTGTGCTCTGTTCGTGTCCTTAAGTTTGTGTTGTGAAACAGTCTGTTTCCTGTTTTACTTTGAAGGTTTGTGTCTCGTCTTGTGGTTCAGCTGTGCTCCCCTCCTGTGTGTCATTCCCTCATTACCTCGTGTGTATTTATAGTGTGTGTCTGCCTGTGTTCGTCTGCATTACTCTGTGTGTCTCCACGTCTCTCTGTGTTTCCCTGCTGCCCTCATGTTTTCTGCTTTGTCTGTTAGTTTGTCCCAGTTTAGCTTTATGTTCGCTTCTTCACCTTTGTTATTTTCACTGTAAATAAATCTCCACTGGCATCTCCACCGCCGTCTGCATCTTGGGTCCTCCTTCATTCCACCACACGACTGCTGCCCCAGCCGTGACCACTGTTGATGTTTCCTCCACATTTACCTTCAAGAACTATTAACTTTGCCTTGTTTGGTCTCATTGTTTTCAGCACAACCTCACATGTCTGAATCTACAGTTATGTTTTTATTCTGACAAACTGTATTAACACAACTGATCTAAAATCAGACAGAAATCGAGAAAGTTATATTTTTACTGTAACAACCACAAACATGTTTAATGAATCATTTTCATAACTTTAAATTTAAATATAAATTTGAAAATTATACACACAAGTTTTGCAAATAACAAAGTTTTTTGCAGCCATTTACCTTTTTTTAATAACCATTAACCTATTTACAGAACAATCAGCTGTTCTTCAATAAGATGCCACAAATTATTTGTGCCGCTCCAAAAACATCATTTGTGTCCAGTATAAAGGAAACATCCCAGCCTGATACCTGCAGGTCTGACAGCAGCTCATAAGCAGAGAGGTCTCGCTGCTGTCCTTAGACAGTAAACATGAAACTATTGAGGAACAAACAGGCGTATATCTTGTTTATCATGACTCTGGTTTTATGTTTCCTATCAACACAATTTATAAACTGGTATATGTCACCGTGTTGCTTTGTCTTTAAGTGCTCATGTGATTGGCCACGACTACTTTATTCTTCCTCAGTCAAACAGCAGCACTCATGCGATTGTTTTGCCCCCTGAGCTCCAGCTGTTGTGCCAAAAAGTGATCGTCTCTCTGCGGGAGCGCGCAGCTGCTTAAAGCTGTAGCGCCCAGATTACTTACAGCTACTTCCTGCAGCTGGTATAAGATGCTGTGAGCTGAACACAGCTTCAACTGTCTGTTTGTTGAAACATAGTAACGGACCACATTTTCTTGTTAGTAACGGTAACGGTGTTGTAACGATAGGAATAGTAATTAGATTACTCGTTACTGAAAAAGTAGCGCCGTTACTCCCATCAGTGGTAATGAGCAGCCTGCGGAGCTCTCCAACCACCCCGTCTTTAAAGCCCATGAAAGGTTTTCCTTTGCATGGTGAACTTTGGTGACAGCGCAGAGGAAGTGCTCTGTCTGCGTCACGTTAAAGGATCTGACCTCCATCACGTTCTGTGTTTCCAGCCTTTACTGGGGAAATGTCTGTTCTTCCTGAGAACCACTGAGAAGGCCATAACCACCGCCAACGTGCAGCAGGTCAGTAACTGGTCTGGGTCACCTCCTCACCTGCAAATTTAACAAACTGCACAGACCTCATTGGTTGACTGTGACATGGATGCAGCCAATCATTCTGATCTTCTCGTGCAACCTGATGTTTCCAGGAAGTGAACTTTGGCGTGTTGGACTGCAGCGGCGGCGGTGGCGTCCTGAACAGTCTAGAAACTCTGCTGACTCACATCATGTTACCTGCTCTCAGGTCGCAACAGGTAAAACACCTCCATCCATTCAGGCTTTCACTGAGCACAAAAAGGGAGATGTTTTAAGCTTCCAGTGATCACATGACGCCATATATGAAGATTTTGTTGATGGTGGGAAGGAAGATGTTAGATTTGTATTGTTTATTGCCATTTATGCTTAGAGTTTTATAATCATTTGTAGATTGAAAGAATGTCTCATCCTAGGAGGTCTGTAACAACTCTGTGTAGCATGAAGAGGGGAGTGCGTTCACTCCTCCTCAGAGTGTTCTGGCATAGATCACACACCTCCTAGGAGAGGTCGTATCTTCTCCTGCTGATATATGGTATAGCAAACACACGTATATCTGTTTGAGTGTAAGAGCCTTTTGTTTAGATGGACCGCTAGACTCCTGGCACCAGCTTTGGGGAGTCACATTCCACACACACACACACACACACACACACACACGCACACACACATACACACACACGGTATTCTTTGTTCACATGTATACCTGTGTAAGAGGTTATACGTTAATGAACCTATGCATATTCATGTGACCACAATAAAAGAGCAGTGTTACGGGAGAGCGGACGAGAGCAACTGGGGTCAAGCGAAGGAACGGCGCCTGTCCAGTTCTCTCCCGTGCACGTGAAACATAAAGAACTTGCCTACTCGTGTCTTGCTTGCTGTGTAATTACATTGTCTTCAACGTTCCAGCGAATAGGTTCAAGCTACAAACCTATCATTAATTGGTCCTTCGATGCCGGAGCCCTGGAGTCGACATTCACCGAGGGGAGAAGAGACACACTGAAAGACTGACATCAGCCAGGAAGTTCCTGTGGATTAGCTGTCTGTCTTTCCTCCTCGATGAATGACGATCGGCGGGATCTGAGGCTGATATTACACATTAAGCAACACCGAGTAAGTTTAGAGTACATCTCTATAACTGTACGTCTTCACCGCTCAGTGGGGCGTTGTCCGTGGCCGCTTAGTGGGGCTAAAATTCGCCGTCTTAGTGGGGCGATGTACAAAACCGCTCAGTGAAGTTGTTGTACAGAAGCATTAAGTCGCAGGGTTGAACAGACGCAGTCGCAGTTCGAACTTTTTGGGTTCGCCGTCTTAGTGGGGCGAAATACGGACCGCTTTGTGGGGTTCTGTAGTAAATTTTCCGCCGCTCAGTGGGCGTTGAGAAGTTCCGCGGAGTCCAGACTGTGCTGGACAATAGGCCTATTTTGTGTTGTTGTTGTTGTGTTGAGTGTGTTTGCGTGAGTGAGTGCGGAGTAGAACACGTGGTCTGTGACGCCGACTGTTGTTGTTATCATGGGTTCCTAAGCAACCAAGAGTGCGTCTGAGCGTGACAGACTTTTATGCTGGACTTCGCTCCTGGGAGTGCACAGTATTTTAAAAAAAGAGTGACGGCTCCTTAGCTGCGCGGGTTCACGCGAGCACAGTCGCGTGGGTTTCACGCGGACCTGAGCCGTGCGGTTAATCGCAGGCTTATAAATGGAAGAGATTAAGTCTTCAGAAAACACAGCAGCCTTGAAGAGCGTGTGGAGAAGGCCAGCCCACATCAGCAGCAGTTAAGCTATGCTCTGGTGAATGGCTTTCCCCCACCCTTTGCTGACACAAAATGTTTAGACGATTCTTTAGATTGCCCTGATCAACAACGGCCTGTGCTCCAGACCGTTACTTTAACCAGGTGTTAAAAGTAATCTGCATTAAGCTCAGGGTTGCTCAAATTCTGTACAATGACATATGAGATGAAGTAAAATAGGCAAATATTTAAACTAATGAAGTGCATAGAGGCACTTGACCTGTTTGAAAACTGTCATCCTAATATGAGCCATTGTTGAGATATAGAGCACACCTATGAATACAACTAATATGCTGAACCCTGTATGAAGCAGCTGAAAACTACATGATGGAGAAGCTGAGTTGAATATGAAAGTGTAAGTCTTTGCCACTGTGGGGGGCAAAGCACGCAACCACTGTGTGACGTTGTGTTGCTGTCTCTTCTGAGCTGATGAGCAAGCTACACATTATCAGATCGGGAGCTGGCTGAGAACTCATCAAAGAGAGAGAAACAGAACTATGATAACTGGAGTGTGCAGCGTTTCCGTGAGTTCTTTCAGATGCGCAGCAGTTTTCCTGTATCTTGACTCATGTGTGTAGAGTGTTCATAGCATCAGCATCATGTTTGTGTTTATTTGTTTTGTTGGGTTGAAAAATAATTAAATAAACTCGTGATCATACTTATGGATCACCATGGCACATATCATCAGCCATATGATTTATTTATGCAGATGGAAAAAAAGTGAGTGTGAATGTGCCTGACATCGCAATGTGTGTGCGCTGTGTAAAAGTAATTATCTCCAATTGTGAGAGCGGTGATTCTGCAGGTCACCAGCTAGTGTAAAGAAAAAAGAGTAAAAAAGAGACAGAATCTACATTGTAGATGAAAAATCATAGGGAAAAGGTTTTGTGTTTATCAGCCAAGAACAACTACAATCTCATTTTCTGCTTTTAAGAAAGGAGAGTTCAAAAAACAGAGAGAGTTCTGTGTGTTGGTTAAGCAGTAATGATAATAATGAAAATGTCTCAGTGTGTCACTTTCAGATGAAAAGCAGACCTGGATCAATTTTCCACATGCAGCGGTCGGAAGAAAGTTATAGTTTAATATCATTGGAAACATTTAGGCCAAGTTTCTGGCTGACTTATTTACAGCACCATGTGTCCTTCATCCTCACAAGCGAGCTCTCACTCCTCCCTGAAGACAAGGAATGCAGTTCCAAGAGCAATAACATGGCAGATAAAGAGACAGCAGCAAAGTCCTGAGCAAAGAGACCCAGCAAGCAGCAGCAGTGTGGACAAACAGCAGTAGAGAAGAAGAGCAAACCATCATCCTGACTGATTGGATGAATGACACTGTGTTTCCAACAAGCTGCAACTTCACTGTGCTTGTGAAAAGAAGTTTGAGGAGAACTGAGGAGACTGTTGGAGGTTGACATTTGCCACTTTCTGAGTAAAATGGCAAGAAGAGACAGTGGAACGCAGGACAAAGCTGAAGAAGAACTGCCGGCTGTTGGACTGTTGAAGTGGGAGAGGACAACAGGGTGAGAGGAGGTAAGAACACAGAGAGTGCTGTTGTTTAATGTGGGAAATCAAAATTTGGGTTAGCAAACCTGGGAAACAGAAAACTGACTGCTTTAGTTGGAAAATTGTGAAGGAATCTGAAACACTGCAAAAAGAAACATATACAAAATCACACACACAAGCAGAACATGCATTAACCCTACTAACACAAACACAAGAGAGCTCATGAAGATTAGACACCATTTTGAGCATGTGAGTCTGTTTATCATCTTGTCCAAGTCACTTAGTGTGATGCAAACACCGGTGGACTCATAGCACATTAAAAATGATCAATTAATAGCAGAGGAGTGTGTAGGAAAGGCAGCTTTAAGAACATGCCCTGCTGGAGATGCAACTCCACAGACATTGATTAAACCTGCCTAATAACACAAACACACATGCAATATAAATCAGCTTGTTATCTCTCATCAGTGTTAAAATAGTGTAAATTTAACAGACACTTGTTATCAAATGCTGAATTTACCCAATGCTGAGAGTTAACTCTCTAGGTTGCAGGACAACAGTTTAATTTTTGTGAAAAAAAAAGATTCTGGTTTGACCAACCAGTGATCAGACAATAAATTTAGTTGTTAATATAGTAAATTGGGAGATGCTTTCTGCCTGATTGATGCAGCACAAGTAATTTACCGTATGAGGGAAATTCTATTTTTGTGATAATATTTTGAACATGCATTTCTGTTGTCCTGTCATCTTAGTGGGTTAATAGCTGATATGCAAATTAGTTGGTTGTTCTTAGATTAATGAAAGGTGACTGAATTCTAGCACGAGTGAATGAGATGTGTTGGAGTTTGTTAGAGTGGAGACTCTAAAACACTGAGTTTCCTGTTGTAATGTGTGAGTGAATCCTGCACCCAGATACACAACTCTGAATACATGAGAACAAACTTCTTTTGTGAAATGCATGACAACATGTCACATGTTTTATGATGACGGGGAAAAAGGAAAACTGAATAAAATGGGTCTGTGGCCTAAATGAGTGAACGGCACAGACATAGGGATTAAATTCATAGCTAATAAGACATGAGGCTTATGTTGTGTGTTGTGTGGCTGATGGATGGTTTGGAGTTTATCTTGCTGATGATTTTTCTTTTGTTGTGAAGTTGAGCCTGCCAATTAGTATGATGGTATGATAAATCATGCTAATGGTATGATTTACCCTCCTGAGATGAGGAGCGTGTGTCATGACTGAATGAGGCCTTTTTATTTTGATACTTTCACAGTGCACTGAAAGTTTTGTTTGATAATCTCTGTTTGAGCAGATCTGCACGATTACAACAGAAGCGCTATACGACACGTCGTCGAGAAAATTGTTGCAAGTGAGTTTCTCCACGTTAAAATGGGCTCAGGAGAAAGTCACTTATCTGGGACAATTAGGAAACAAGTTCCAGTCCAAAAGGATTCAACGAGAAAATCCAGTCTAAATTCTTTTCTTTTTGAAATGACGTCATTTTGCTGTGAGTGGATGCTAAAGGCGACGATAGGTTCCACTGTCAGCAAAGAAAGAATGAAAGAATGAATGAGTGAAAGGGAAAAAAAGCTGACAAAAGCTGACAAGACTTTACTGATGTAACACGACTGTGCGAAGTTAACCCCCACCTGACAAAGGTGCAGATGAATTTATGTGTGTTTCTTTTTATTGGAGTAGAAAGATGACAACAACATTTGAGGTTGCGTGAGCTTTGGCTGTACTGATTTAACCTTTTAAATGCCACTTTCTGTGTCTTTGCATCTACCAGGGGTGTTATTCACTACCTTGTGTTGCTCACAGAGGTAACTGTGAGAAAGTGTGTATACACCTGCGCAGCGCTAACATTTCTACAGCATTACAGTTCTTCACGTGATTTGATCATGTGATTTATACCAGGATAGCTGGTTGATGTTTTCTACTACAGGATTTCTGGGTTCATGTGTGAAGAAAACTGTGTTTACAGGTTATGAGTTGGTGATGCTGTTACACTGTGTTGTTGGGAAAATGTTAAAGATTACTTTGACGATGTGAATAACATGTGAAACATTCCCTGTGTTGAAACTATTGTCACTTCTTTCCACAGATATGGATGGCTAACTTTATGGTCTTTTTATGGCACATCTGGACCCTGTCGATCTGTGCCTGACCACCAGGATTGTCCATGTGTGTTGTTAATGTTTGTTTTTGCTAAGAGTGCATGTAGACGATCCAGCAGAGACGGACAAGTAACATGAGAAAGCAAATAAGAGATGCAGTGTTTATGGAATAGTTGAATATGGGGCTCATTAGCTGGCCACTACTGAGCTCCTAGTGATAGTTAAGTGGAGTGACTTTGCTTAAGTCACCGATTACATTAATGTTAACTGAGTACATGGGATGATCCATGTCTGAGGCAAATTATGCCAATAATTGTAGTTTACTGATTTGAGAAAACCTGCACATGATACTTGTCCTGCTGATGCTGAATGCTTTATTACTCTAATGATACAATTGTTTATAAGTGTGAAGTTTGATTTCACTTCCAGATCTTGTTTTCCAGGCCATGATGGTGTGTGTGCAGGCTCCAGGCGGAGCCAGATGTTGAGCACATTTACTGTGTGAAACACACTAACATCTTTATTGCAGGGTTACAGAGCTACTCCAGAGGAGATGCCCTGATGTTGCCTGGGACATGATCTAGCTAACCTTTTTCTTTCAGACAGGAATCTAGGTTTGATGAGTTGACTCATGGGAGTGTCCATGCGTCAAGAGGAGGGGTCCAGAATTCCATGAAACTATGTTTTCTATGTTTTCTAAACTATGTTTTTATGATTTTTGTGTGATTTGTGTGATTAACAGTTCAGATGGGTATTAAACCTATGCAAGTGGTGCATCCATGTTCAGATGAGACTTTGATGGTCCATAGATGAAGCTCACTGAACTAAAGAATGTGGTTTGATGATGGTTTACATGCTTTCCAAATAGAAGTTTTTCCTCCTAGCAAGGAAATACAGGTGCAGCAGTCAGAGTATTGCTGAAAGGAATCTCCTGAGAAATCTTCAGAGGCCCAGTGAGAAGCGAAAACCATTCCAGGCATAGCTGACAGCCCAGGCAGTGGTTGAGGTCAAAGGTCGAGCTGTTTGGGGCCCATCATGAGATCAGATTTTGGAGCCACAGCAAGGACCACAAAGCTGCGTGGGAATGAGAGCTGTGCCAAGGGGGCTTTCCAGAGGCCAACAGAGGAGATTGTGGACGACAGACGGGCACCTGAAGGATGAGGGGAGCGTGCCAAGCTCCACCGAGAGCGCAGGCGGAGTCCAAGGATGGCATCATGATTCTGTGAAAAGCACAGGAACCGGAAGCTATGGTGGTGATGACAGCAGTTTCCTATGAACATCACCTAATGCTATGTCTAATGCTGTGTCACTGTACTGTGCATACGATGGCACACTGAAGACTGCTGGGATCATAACAGCAGTAAGATAACTGGATCCAGCACCCTTTCCACAGAGGGTTTTCCTGCAGAGGATGGACAATGGAGGAGTCATAAATATTCCCCACAGGACAAGGAGGCCTGAAGTGAGGTGATGGGGGTTGGCAGAGGCCATAAAACTAGAGTGCTGACGAGGTCTGCAGCTTTCAAGATAACTGAGACCCATGTTGACAAACAACAAACTCAACTGGTATGTTTGAATGTTTATTCTACATACATTTGGACTCTGGTCCTATGGACAGTGATGGAAACAACTGGAAGATACATTTATGACGCCCTGCAGAACTTAAACCGCTCTGCAGAGAGACGTGTGATTTACATGTCTTGCGGAGGAGCACCACCAAGCTGGAGTGTTTTTGAAAATGTTAATTTCTCTTTTGACCATTAACAATTCATCTGTTCACTTGTAGGATGCAGGTTACCATTGAATGAGATCAATGAGAACTTGGATAACTGCTAATATATTTGTCAAACTGTGTGTTTACAGTAATTTAGGGTGATTTGACATATGCTGAGTATAAAAATGGTTGCATTGACACTGTCAGGCATGAGGTGATCATAACTGGGTACTTTTCTAGTTTTTCAGCGTCACTCTGAGACAGGATATTTCTAACTTTAGAGATGTTGCACAAATGGAAGAAAGCAGTCTTACATACAGTTGTGGTCAAAAGTTTACATACACTTGTAAAGAATATAATATAATGGCTCTACCGAGTGTCCCGTTATTTCTAAAACTCTGATTTTTCTCTGATAGAGTGATTGGAACAGATACTTCTTTGTCACAAAAAACATTCATGAAGTTTGGTTCTTTTATGACTTTATTATGGGTTAACAGAAAAAAGTGATCACATCTGCTGGGTCAAAAATATACATACAGCAACATGAATTAGCAATTTTGGTGACTTAGAAAGTTGTCAGTGAACTGAGCTTCATAGCATGGCCTCTTAACTTCTTGTGAGTGATTATGAGTGACTACAGCTGGTGACTTCTCTTAGGCCAGTTAAATAGGGCTCATTGGATACAAACGCCCACAAACGCTACAATGGGGAAATCAAAGAAGCTCAGCATGGATCGGAAAAGGCAAATTATTGACTTGAACAAGTCAGGAAAGTCACTTGGGGCCATTTCAAAGCCGCTGCATGTCCCAAGAGCAACAGTGCAAACAATTGTTTGTAAGTATAAAGTGCATGGCACTGTTTCGTCACTGCCACGATCAGGAAGAAAATGCAAGCTATCACCTGCTGCTGAGAGAAAATTGGTCAGGAGAGTGAAGAGTCAACCAAGAATCACCAAAAAGCAGATCTGCCAAGAATTAAAAGCTGCTGGAACACAGGTGCCATTGTCCACAGTCAAACGTGTTTTGCATCTCCATGGACTGAGAGGCTGCCATGCAAGAAGGAAGCCCTTGCTCCAAAAGCGGCACCTTAAGGCTCGACTGAAGTTTGCTGCTGATCACATGGACAAAGATAAGACCTTCTGGAGGAAAGTTCTGTGGTCAGACGAAACAAAAATCGAGCTTTTTGGTCACAATGCCCAGCAATATGTTTGGAGGAAAAAAGGTGAGACCTTTAACCCCAAGAACATCATGCCTACCATCAAGCATGGTGGTGGTAGTATTATGCTGTGGGGCTGTTTTGCTGCCAATGGAACTGGTGCTTTACAGAGAGTAAATGGGATAATGAAGAAGGAGGATTACCTTCACATTCTTCAACATAACCTAAAATCATCAGCACGAAGGTTGGGTCTTGGGCGCAGTTGGGTGTTCCAATAGGACAATGACCTCAAACACACATCAAAAGTGGTAAAGGAATGGCTAAATCAGGCTAGAATAAGGGTTTTAGAATGGCCTTACCAAAGTCCTGACTTAAACCCCATTGAAAACATGTGGACAATGCTGAAGAAACAAGTCGATGTCAGAAAGCCATCAAATTTAACTGAACTGCACCAATTCTGTCAAGAGGAGTGGTCAAAGATTCAACCAGAAGCTTGTGGATGGCTACCAAAAGCACCTAATTGAAGTGAAAATGGACATGTAACCAAATATTAGCACTGCTGTATATATATTTTTGACCCAGCAGATGTGATCACTTTTTTCTGTTAACCTATAATAAAGTCATAAAAGAACCAAACTTCATGAATGTTTTTTGTGACAAAGAAGTATCTGTTCCAATCACTCTATCAGAGAAAAATCAGAGTTTTAGAAATAATGGGACAGTCAGTAGAGCCATTATATTATGTTCTTTACAAGTGTATGTAAACTTTTGACCACAACTGTATTTGTTTAATACGTGCATTGAAGGACATGTCCTGGTCAAACATGACTCCAAGGTTCCTCACAGTGCTACTGGAGGCCACACCTTGGGCTTATCTGTACCTGCTGGTTTCTCTTTGTGGGGTTTGACTGTAGAGCAGCTGTTACATAATGAGCCATGAAAAGTCTGATTTGTGTGCAGTGCTCCTCCTGATGCTTTTGGCTGTGAATAAGGTAAAAAGTGAAACACATTAACCTTTGTTGTTATTGCTGACCTTTGACCCTGTGTCCAGTCGTGGGGCTCTGTGCAGGACGGCGCCTCGTGTCCACATGTCCGGTCCTTCCTGTCCTCGGTGGATCAGTTTGTCAGTAATCTGAGCTCAGCCCGACTGAACATGGAGAGAAAGTTCCAGCTGCAGCACGTGGAGCTTCCTGACGCCATCAGCCAGCTGAGCAGCCCTGCAGACTACAGAGCAGCAGGTATGAAGCTCGAGCTGTTCACATCTCACACAAACAATAAGACTGTTGGAAATACAGGAAACATCGTTTAAAAGCTTTAAAAATCAACTCTCAGGTAAATCAAACCAGTTTATCTGTGGAAGCTGAAGGAAGCATCTGACCTGAGACGATGGCTTCTTTGAAATAATGAGTCCGTGTTCACATGTGTTTAGAGGAACTCGTGTGTTTCGCTCTCAGCCAATAACAGTGAGCTGGTGGAGCGTCTGGAGGTGTTGACCCTGTGGACCAATCAAATCAAGCAGGTGCTGACGGAGAGCGAGCAAATGAGGAAAGAGGCCGATGGTGAATTTGTCAGTTTGTGCTGATGAGTCGGGTGTTTCACCTCCACCAGCTTCTTTTTTAATGGTTTTTTATTATTTCTTCTTTTGCATCGGGTCTGATGACAAACCTTTTTCTTGTTACTGGATCAGACATGGTGGATACAGGATTCTCCAGCTCAGCCTGAATGTGCATTTATTTGTTCTCTACATGTCAGTAATGAGGCTGCTGTCTGTTCCTGCTGTGTCAGCAGCTTTGTTTCTCACACTGAAGCTCGTATCAGTCACCGGACAAACCGTCTCTCATCCTCCGTCTTCCTTTTCTCCCGGCCCCACAGACCAGGATGCTGGAGCACATTCCCAGTCTGATGAACGGCATCAAGATGATCCACGTGGTGCCCCAGTACTACAGCACCTCAGAGAGGATGAGCTCACTGCTGCTCAAGGTCACCAACCAGATGATCAGCACCTGCAGGAGCTACCTGCTGCAGGGCGTGAGGCGTGTCTGAGAGCACAGCAGGTACCGCAGCACACCTGAAACTTACACTTCTTAAACTTCTGTTCAGATCGTCACAGAGTTTAGACTCAGACTAACAAATGGACTCAGTAACGTGTGTGTCTGTGTCTGTGCGTGTGCGTGTGTGTGTGTCTGTGTGTGTCTCTGTTTATGTGTGTGTCTATGTTCCTCATGTCTGGGTTTTCCCCATTTAGTTTGCATGTTCCCCTCCTCATGTTTATTCCATGCCTTCCCTATCTGTCATGTTTGCCCATGTTTCCCCAGCCAGTCATGTCTCTCCCTCACCCTCATGTCCCCTCTCGCTCTCATTCCCTCTGTTTTCATCTCCTCCTCTTGTTTACATGTTTGCCCTTGTGTCTCATGCCAGGTTTTCCCCATCTGTCATGGTTTTTTCCCCAGCCTATCATGTCCTCTGTATGTGTCCCATAGTAATGTCCATGATTCATCACGCATTGTCTCTTCCCTGTTGCCTTGTCCAAGTGTCTTAGTCTGCCTTTTTCCTGTTTTATTTTGACAGTCTCGTGTTCCATGTTCAGTGTCTTTTGTTTTGCTTCCCTTGTGGTGTCATGTTCATTTGTATCAGCTGTGTTCCCCGTGTGTTTCCACTTCCCCTGATCACCTCCTGTCTGTATATACTGCGTGAGTTTTCCCCTGACCTTTGTCGTCTCATCTGCTTTCCCCCCAAGGGTCTTTTGTGTTTCCTCCCATGTTTCCAAGGTTTCCAAGGGGTTTTTTTAGTATTATGATTTTTGTCTTATTTGCTTAGTTTCCCCAGTTCAGGCAATCCTCTGTTTAGTTTATTATTTTTGTTTCTCCCCACCCCCACCCCCTTGTTGAGGAGTTGATAAGGAGTTCAGACCCCACACCTCAAGACTGACCAAATTAATTTCTTCAGTGTATAGTGCAACTGAGTTCACATGTCTCGGGCATGTTCTTTGTTATAATTTCCAGAATAAAACCCTCACCTTCATCAGCTCTGTATTTCTGTATGATGGCTTGTTTTTTGACAAAGTGATTGGTTTTTATACAAACAAGTCATCTATTTGCCATGGCCATAAAATGATGTCACAATATCATGTAATAAAACATAACTGGTAAATCAACATGTTTTTTTTAAATGAAGGATTATATGGCGACTTCCATTAAGTAAAGTCAGCTTGACACTGAAGTGGCAGATTTTCAAGAATTGCATTACACAGAACGGCACAGAGAGATTTGCATTAGGAAATTCAATCAGGATGTTGCTGTCCAGAATAAAAGACAAAAGAGAAAAATATGCAAACCTGCAGAGGATGTGATTCTGCACTGGAGGATGATGGTTGCTGAAGGTAAATAAACTCAATAACCCCAGAGTCCAGTGAGGTAGATTCTGGCAAACAGCTTCAAGGGAAGACTCAAATAAAACTGAAAAAACAGTAAAGAATTCATCCCAGCATTATTAGCTTAAATTGAGGGTTTGTTACTAAAAAAAAAAAACAGCTGTTAAAACTTCCAAAGAAGAATACAGCAAAACTCCCATTTGAAATTCAGTCATACACACACCAGCCACTTTATAAGATACTTTATTGCTGTAATGGGTGCAAAGTAATGAAGTTCATGACATGTGCTTGTAAATACACCTCTGAAGAATATCTCGATTTATCAGTGTGTGCATGGTTTGAAGACTGTGTGGAAAATTTAGAGACTTATGACTGTTGCAGAGTTATAAAAAGCAAAATAATAACATCAATGAACAGATGGGAATAACCCAAAAGAGCCTGGAGAACACAAAGAGGAACAGACAGGAAAATAAACAGGATACTGAGACAAGGACTGAGGGAAAGATGGCACTATTTATACAAAAAACACTAATCAGGAAGACAACAACAATGGGACAGGAGGAGAAGTCAAATTAAATGCAAAAGAAAGGAAAGATATGTCTACCTATGTAAATCAGTGAATGAATAACAACCACACTGAAGAGGAAACAGACAGGACATAAATGAACTTACCAGAGGGGAAGACAGAAGGATGAGATGGAGGAAACTCTAAAAACTCAACTTGTAACTAGTAACAAATTATAATAAGAACTGAGGGCAAACTAGAATGAATGACAATCAAACTCAAAATAATAAATAAAAAGAAGGATTTATTTGCCATATTAATAAGATTGTTTGATTAACCACGCACCTTAATACATTAGCTTTGTAATTGGTGGAAATGGAATGTGTTTAAAAATGCATAAAGATAGGAAAGAAAGACAGTGTATGGTTTTGTTCTCTGCCAACACTCCACCTACATTTTTCATTCATATTTTTAATTCCCCCATAGATACTGGCAGTTAACCATGTCACACACTGTTCAACTCTTTTAATTCAGCTGATGGCTGTTAATATTTTTCATATACTTTTTAAAAATCAAGATGAAGGACAGTGTTTCTGATCACATGAACAACTGAGAACCTCATAGGACAGCCACTACAGACAATATGATTTAGAGACTATGATGCTGGACATTAGCAGAATAATTATTTTTACTTTGGACATTTTATGCACAATTGCCCAAAAATAGTTTTATGGGTGTTTTATTGTTTCTTTTCCAAAGGGAACTGTTTGTTTGCTTTATTTGTTTATTTTCAGCTAATAGTAAATATTCTTTAGATGTTTACATTTTTTCGATCATGAAGTGCAGAAAGGCAAAGACGTTCATCTAAAGTGCAGACAGACAGCACAAATGGTATGTTTTATTCTGATCCAATTACCTTGTTAAACAGGAAGCAGCTGGACGCCTGTGTGCATTTGTGTGTGTATTGGGGGCGGGGGGGGGGTATCTATGCTTGATTTTCTGTAAAAGTCACAGCACGCCACTATGTCAAACTTTATGTCTGATTTAGTGTTCATCACAAGTGTAAAATA
This sequence comes from Oreochromis niloticus, assembly GCF_001858045.2. Taxonomy (NCBI): domain Eukaryota; kingdom Metazoa; phylum Chordata; class Actinopteri; order Cichliformes; family Cichlidae; genus Oreochromis; species Oreochromis niloticus. The sequence goes on from NC_031967.2 coordinate 30,261,154, forward strand.
TTGTTTAGTTCATACACAGTCGAACACATAGTTTCACTTGCTAAGTTAATCGGTAGTTAAGAAGAGTAACTTAATTTTCTGCTGTCAAACAGGCTTTTTACCTGATAGGCATGTAAAAAATATATACCTAAAAAGATAATTAAGTGTTGACTAAAAATGTCAAATGTAAAACATTTAATACCTTTACTAGCTATAAACAGTCATAAACTGTGCATTGTGTTGACCAGATAGGGTTTTATATTCATGCTAACATCCGTCTGTTGGCGTTTTTCACCTCTGACACAATACTTTTATAAATGCATTTTTTGTGTGCAGCTTTTATTTAAGTATGCCATGTTCTCAAGACAGATCAGTTCTTTGATTTGGTATATTGTTTCATATCTATGTTAATTGACTTTTCAGTGATGGGAAGGGCATTTAGGAAACATCAGCCCGTGGGTGGAGCTCAGCATATGGTTATCTGTATTTAATAAGTCGAATTAAAACAGGTGTGGTTAGAAATGGCTCTCCAACTGTTTGTCTGCTGTTTCTCTGTGATGACCATTTTCTTATGCAAAGGTGAGAAAGAAGTTTGATTTTTATTTAACTTTTTTTCCTCATTATCTGGCTTATATGAAGTGTAGACGGTACAATATTAGTTACAGGTTCATTTGTACCTTTTTAATGACTATTGTAGATAAAAAATGTGTTCTTTAGATATTCTAAAAAAGTCATCTTGTTAATTTGCTTGTAAGTTGATGCAACATTGGAATGTGAGTCAAAATGGATCAAAGAATAATCAAAATTTAAGAAAAGGTGCTGAATTCAATAACACTATATATCATATCAAGGGTAACAATAACTGGGACATTTTAGCTTACCTTTAACATTATCTACTGAAGTGGTTAATAACAGGTTTGTTGACCAGTGAAATTATCTGGATGATTAATGTAAAGTTGTCTGTGGTGTTTTCTAATGGTTACTAATGCGCACTGCATCTATAATATTATTATAATGTTGAAACTGGTCATTATAGAACCACATATTTTAACATGTGGCACTATAACCCTAACCATAGTCAGGTGGTGTAAATCATAAAACCCCTTTGTTTAGATTAGTTTCCCCTTGCTGTTTGAGAAACCAAAATTTATTGACAAATTTCAAATCACTACAATCTGAACCAGGTATGTCCCAAACTGTTCACACCCGCAATTCTTAAAGTTCTGAGACATAATTGAAAGAGAGCAGATCCAAGTTGAACTTTCACGTATTTCCATTCACTTTGAAACACGCTTCCTAATGCAAATCATGACGTGCAGTCACTGGTCTAACATATTAATTTATGTTCCACTTTGCAGATGGTTATTCACAGCAGGCTGGTAAGTATCCAAGAACAATTTAATAACTTCAAGTTTTGAGTTTGATTTCAGCCATATTTGTTTCCTCCTCTGAGATACTTCATAAGTAGAATTGATTCTAGTCTATTTTATTCATGTAGTGCTAAATCCTAACAGTTGACTCAAGACACTTTTATATACAAAACGGGATATTATAAAGGTAATGGATAGCACTGTCCTCATTTGTGTCTTGCATTGCTTCCCTTTGTTCTTCTGCTTCCCTGGCTGCTCTATCTGTGAAGATGGGTTTAACTTTATCAGTGGTTGTTGATCAATAGTCATGACAATTTGCATATTAATGATCAAGGAACTGACCTCACAGCCATTTGTTCATTCAGTGGTGCTAGCTTAAGTCATTATGCAAGTGTACTGTTTATAAGATTGGGGAAACCTGCAGTCAGCTGAGACTGAAGAAGTCACTTGGATGAGTACGAAACATTTCTCCCACTGAAAACGCTACGTCCAGATGAACAGAATCAACTTTTTGGGATTTACTTAGCTGGATGATAGAACATGCATCAAGACAGTAGTTAATTATCACTCAGGGAAATCTCCAAATTGTGAGTGCAATTCCAAAACTTTATTCTGTAATTTTTTACTCAGTAATTACCTTCAGTGGTTAGATCAGCGATTTCAAACTTTTAAACACAGTTAAAAGTCAAAAATGTATGCCCTCCTTCATATTTTCCAAAGACATCCAGGCAGGGACTGATTGGAGTCTTTGCTGAGTCGATTCTGGCCCCAAGGCCTTATGTTTGACACCCCTGGTGTAGAAAAATTACTTCTCAGTAATAATGCTATTTATTTAATTGAAACTGATTTGAACGAAACGGAACTGTGTTTTGGGTTTTTAGCAAATTGATGTGCAAAGATTAGTGCATTATTAAAATATGTCTACTGGTCTTTTCTCAGCAGTGCGCACACAGAGTTACCTCTCTTGTACCCAACAACAATCTTTGACACCAAAACCAAGTTTTACGCTGGTGCATAAATTTGTAAATCATGCTCTAAATCTCACGATGAGAGCTTTCTTCTCTCATTTTGTCTTTATTGACTGTCTTGAATGAAATAAGGTTAAACTGAAAACTGAACTTCAGCTTGTTATGCTATCTGTCTATGTTTTATTTCATCACTTGAAATACTAAAAAATGGCGACGCTTGATTGTGCTCCGGCAGCACTACATCTTTGTCCTTATATCGAACCTTATATCCCGCAATGATTGGCCCAGTCTGACATCAATTAGCGCTTAAAGATGACAGATGTTTCACTGATCCCGAGGCTCATGGTGAGAATTTTGTCTTTTGTTTTCAAATTTGAATTTTTAAGTTCTGTCAAAGTCACAAAGTACTATCGACTGATTATATTACTAGTAGCATAACTAAGATGATAATCTAAAGGTGATGTCAAAGCATAGTCAGTGCAGAGCACAGATTGTTATTAAAACATTTAAAACTTTGAGACTGAAACATCCTCGGTCAGCGTGGGATTTGATGTTAAAATCCTTGTACTCGCAAAATAAATTTCTCACTTCCTATTAAAAAAAAAAAACACGATCCTAGCACACAGGCGCTTATATTTCGTATCATGGCAAATTTTTCAATGTTGGTCACTGGCATAGTGGCAGCCACAGCAGTACACCATCTGTAAATCAAGTATGCTAAGCTCCAGCTCAGAAGCATTGGTTTGCTACTATGCCACATTCACCAGACGTATTGCCAGATAGTGTCAGCTGATTGTCACTGTACTAAACCAACTCTCTCCTCTGGACGTGCTAGATTGAGATGATATTAGCTGTTTTAGCTGTGAGCACTATTTATACAATAGTTGGTTTTCAGTACACAGTTTCTTTGGATTACACAGGTCTGCAAAGCTGAGTGGGATATTTTTGGTACATTTTATGTTTTTTAATGTGCTGAATCCAAAAATGATCTCCATTTCCCTCTATTACGTACAGGTTTTTTTTTTTGTTTGTTTGTTTTTTGCAAAAGATGAGGAGTTTTCATTTTAAAAAAGTACAACAGCAATAAAAAAAATCTATATTTTATTACAATTAACTATGCATAATTTTTCTGAGATTCCATATGAACAAAATAAACCTGTTGGGACATGATCATCTGAGCTTCTGATTATTATTTTATTATTATTCTGAAGATCATTCTATAAAAAGGAGAAGAAGGAGAAGAAGAATACTTCCAGATATTAATACACATTGTGGGAATCTGCTCTCATCTGTGAAGAGAATGGGGAGCCAATAGTAGACCAGACAGTTCTGCTGTTCTCTGGGGAACGGCAAATGATCTGCATGGTGCTTGGCTATTCGCACTACTCAGCTTTGGGCTTATGGAAATTTTATTTCGGTTAATAAAATGTAAATTTAAGTTTTGTCATCAAGGATGATACAGAGCAATTACTTTCTATTTTTGTAGTTTTGTGGTTGTGGTTTGTTAACAGAATTAAATGTTGATAACAGGAAATTAGTGTGTCCTGATTGTTTAAGAGTTGTCATTGTTAATCTAAGTCTTAAAATGTATCATTTGTATCATTCAACCATAGTTACAGAGGTCAAAAAATTCCTTGTAGTTTTAAAAAAGTGGTACTATATCTGTGTTGATACAGTGGTCTTATAGTAGCAGTAGATCCTTGTGGTGAATATTTTTCACCACGAATGGAAAATCATGTTAATGTAATGTAGCAATGCTGTGTTACAGCTGTTTGTGACCATTGTTTTCTACAGTCAATGTTTGTGACTTTTAAAAAAACTAATATGATGATGAGTGTAAAAGTTTCAATGTTTTTTTATTCATTAAACAGACATGATTTAACAAGAAATCACATCTGAATGCTTAATTTGTACTTGACACAGTTTATAGTGTGCGCAATAACAATTTTCTGGAGAATTTTAAGTTTTATCACTTCAAGAGTAAAGATGTGTTCGACATACAAGATCTAAATGTACATATAAAATATGCACATTAAACAAATTGCTATCAAAATTATGGGTAAACTGTTGTACTTTTAAAAATGTCACACTTTTAAAATTGTGTAATTTGAGTTGTGCAAGATTTTGCAGTTAGAATTACATATAAAAATCCAACTAAAACAGTACACATCTTCAACTTGTGAAAATTTCTGTATTTTTAAAAATCAGTTAATTTCCATTTTTACTTCTTCTTTTTTTTTTTTTTACCCTTTTTTTATTTTATTTATTCTTTTTTCCATTTTTATAATTCTGCTATGACCTCTGTGTTTTGTTTTCAGCCATCAGACTGGCCGGGTCTGGATCAACACAGTGCTCTGGCAGAGTTGAAATTTACCACAATAACATCTGGGGAACAGTCTGTGATGAAGACTGGGACTTAAATGATGCTGATGTGGTTTGCAAAGAGTTAAACTGTGGACCGGCACTACAGGCTCCTCAATCAGCTTACTTTGGTGCAGGAACTGGACAGATATGGCTTGAAGAAGTGTCATGCACAGGAAATGAAAACTTTCTAACTGACTGTCCAAGCAGTGGATTTGGAGGAATTGACTGTGACCATTCTGAGGACGCTGGTGTCATCTGTTCAGGTGAAAAACATTTTTGGTCATCCACAACATGTCAAATACATATCTTTAAAACATATCTTTACAACTACTCATACAGTCTCCAAATGCAAACGGGTACAAACAGAAAGTAAATGGTTTGTATTTGAGACCGAGAAGACGCACAAAGTCCAGAGAAATGGCTTGTATGAGGAACAGCATCCGGCTTTTAATTTGTGCCAAATCAAAAACATGGCGATCTGTCTTCTGTGAAAAGTAGTTGAGTCACTGAAATTAGGTGCAGTTATATCACAATAAACTATAATAGTGCAACCAAATATACAGAACAAGAAAATGCACACGCTGTCATTTTAAAATGACTGGATGCCAGTGTTGAGGCTGAGGCAGCCACATTTATAATGATCGCTGTCAGAACATGAAGTGGCCAAGATGTTGGTGATGATGATGATGAAGATGATGGGAATCTTTACAGATATTAACTAAAATTAAAGAGGAGTTTATCATCTTACAAGCTCTGTCGAAAAAGGTGAGGCAGAGAGAGAAAGAGATTGAAGTCCCCCCGTGGTGATATCTGAGAGGGGGTAAAAGGTCTTAACATCCAGCCTTATGTGTTAAAAAAGATCAGAGTGCTAAAACAGAGCTTTTCCCTATTTTCTTACAGTAGATCATCTTTCATTTTAATCAGAGATATAGTTGAAGTATAGGTCTGATTAGCATATTAAAATGAGAAATATAGTTTTAGTAGTGAAAATGACTCTTCTAATATCTGAATGTTGTGTGTGTAGACACGATCCAGCTTTGACCTTGGGATATTAGTGTCTCGGGAATTTGGAAAAGATAAGAAATGCATCGGCAGCCCATCGTTATACATGATTTTGAATGAGAGTAATGGTACCAAGTCTTGTAATGGTTGAGCAAAGAAACATAATTTGAATCAATACTGATCAGAATATAATCAGGTATATTAAAAACAAGTATGTTTAAGTTTAAGCAATATAAAAAATAAGAAAATATAAAGTATGATAATGATTTTAAAGACAGGCCTCACACTGAGAGTTTGACCTCGGTGAGTGTGAATGTGGGGGTGCTGCAGGATGGGAGTGACAGAGTGACACACGGGAGCCACTGATCTCGCAGAATGTCTGACTTACAAAATGTGTGATTTAATAAAATAAATTGTATTGAGTAAATTGTTATTGACAGACAAAGATCTTAAAAGAGAAAAAGAAAAGAAAGTGTTCCCATGTGTTTAAATTAAAAATAAATTGCGCTCAAATTAATGCTCATGTGAGAATGGATGCTGATGGAATCTAACTGAAGTAGAAATTGTATAAAATGAATGAAACTTGAAGTAAATTATATCCATTTTTCACTAAATGCTCAAATGTGGTGAATTTTTCAATGTTTATGAATAACACAGAAAAGAAGAAAATGTCATTTTAAAGTTTAAACTTTGTTTTAAATTGTGTGTGCGGGAAAAGTCAGACAGACAGAGAGAGGGTGATAAGGTGTAGGTGGACATCAGGTGATTAGATGATAACAATGTGATTGGATGTCCCCATGGGTGAGGCCAGATGTCGTCTCAGGAGATGTGACATCCGGTAATACAGGAGGAAGTTGGAGGAAGTTCTTGGTGAAAGTGAATCTGGCAGCTGTCGACTCCTCCGTGGACATGAAAGACCCGGCTGTGATGGAGTCCGTCGTGAATTTGGTAACTTGTGCTACAAAATCTTATTAAAGTGTCTATACTTATAATTTTTAATGAAAAACATACCAGATGTTTTTAAGACAGTCTTAGGTGATGAATATTCCCCCCCAAAAAACACTTTCTTTGCATTTCCTTGTGTAAAATGTTAAAATGTAACAACAATAGTCTATAATTTGAGGTGTAATCATTAAATTCTCTTTTCTGTTGCGCAGGTCAAAAATGAGCTGGGAGATACGACTGGCGACCTAAAAGTGAGCTGGTGGAAACTTCCAGAAAAGAAAGACATCAAAAAACAAGAGACGTGTACTCCATAGTTCACACTGTTTGTTTCAATAGCTGGATGAAGGCGGCTTACAGCCTGTAAAAATGATTTGATTGATTTAATCTTCACTTTTCAGATGGTATCTGTGTGTTTGCTTGTTTCTGTTGTGGTACATTTAGTTGTTAAACAAACATCATCTCTATGAGTGCAAACTTTAATGGGGTTGATGACTTAATTCTGTGATGAATTTACAAAGAAGACATGTTCAGTTGGTGCCAGCAGAGAAATATATCACAGTCAAATATGAAATTTAGCATCTGCTTTGAATTGAGGTAAAGGGATGTGATTTTCAAGGTAACAAAGTTATATTTCCATGTGGTTTGCATCATGAGAAACAAAACAAATGGGAAGATATCTTCCTTGACCTTTCTTGACCATAATGACTTTTTCTTTGTCTCTCAAAAAGTTAGAATTTAAATTTAAACCACTTTATTTGAGATGTTTTGAATTGACTGAAAAACTGTAATATAAAATGCATCTGTGTGTTTTACTAGGACCCATTTCTGTTTAAGCTTGCATATTAATAGATTTTTTTCTTAAATTATTGGTGATAAATGCTAATCGAGTTCTTCTTATCCTTTCCATTTTAATTCTTTGTTTTACTGTATATTGAATTTATATTGCGTGAGCTCTCGAGTTAATCTACTCTTCACTTTTCTGTTTGCTTTTTATATTTTACTTGAGAAAACGCAGATAGGTGTGGAGATTTATTAAAAACATGACTTCCAGATGATATTCCCTGACAGTACTTTTCGGTGTCCATAATTCCCTCAGTGTTGACAAAATCCCCAAACAACATTGGCTGAAATGTTGCCCCAAACCATGACAAACCCAAGTTTCCTTACATACTGATGACGATTTAAACCAAAAAGAATTCAAGTTTTGATTCATCACTCCATACGACACATTTGTTACTGATTTTCAGTCCAGTTCTTGTGTAATTTGGCATCCTTTGACCTTTTCATTTTTTAAGCCTGTCACTTGTTCTTTTGTCCTCCACTTGTCCAGTTTCTATTTTTAAGGACGCCCTGCACATCATGCTGGGATGTGGCAGGTTTTTGGCTAACAGCTCTTTGGAAGTCATCTTATCCCTCTTAAACTGTGTGATCACTAACATTTTTCAAGTGCCTAAAGACAAGATTTTAAAAAGTATGTTATGTACAGCCACAAATTGATTCTTTCCTTGAGCCTTTTTATGCTTGAATAATTCATAGCAGTGTTATGTGGCTTATCAATGGTCAGGTAGAAAGGCTGGACTGAAAATAAATGAAAAAGCAGCTGATCTCCTGAGAAAAACTCAGAAAGCCGGGAAAACTACTGCTCAAGAGCACTTTAAAAATTACAAAAAAGTCTCGTTCCTTGGAAGTAATATACAGAGGAATGAGGGATGACTACACTTTTTTCACAGTACTGTAATTATGTTTTGTTTAGGTGGCTGGATTTATATGTGCCTTGAATGCTGTAATCATGTTACTAACACTATTATAAATCATTAATAATGTTTCATTATTATGTGTGACATTAAAAGGTTCTTGATTCAAAAAAGACTCGTTGAGCCTTTTGTGTTACTCCAGTTGCAGCCTGTGACCACTAGAAGCAGCAGAGTCTTGTTTCCCCGCTTAAGACGCTTGTACGCATGCTCGTACGTCAGGAAGGAAGGAGTATCCTCTCTCCAAGATGGCAGCGATCATAGACAACAGCAATGCCGTAGGGGCGACAAAGAGAAAGCACCTCGGGATCCCAGAAGCGGTTTTTGTGGTGGGTAAACCCGGACATTTGTCGCTGTGTCGCTGGTTTGACTTGTTATTACTCCGCTGAAGACACACTTGTAGCTGTAGCTTCCGGTGTGCGGGTGCAGCATGCTGGCTAACAGCTAAGCTAACAGACAAGCCTGCTGTGTGTGCAGGCTGGGCGGCAGCTCGTTTCCATCTATGGACATCACTGCATTATTGTCACTCTGCCTCGTTTCCTCTTTAGGCTTTAGGTCAGTTCATCCAGCCACACATCAGTCTAACTGGAGGCTGCTTTGGTGACATTAGCCTCCTCCGTGCACAATCAGGCAGTAAGATGAGCACATTTAGATTTAACGTGTATAGTGAATACGTCCCAACATATATGAGCTACTGCTCTCAGGTGTCCTGTCTCCTGACAGCTGCAAATACAGCACAAAGTTAAGTGTCACGTGATCTGCAGGTTATTTTTCTCCTTTAGAGTGTGCATTATATCACAGAGCCCACTGCCGTGTCCTCAGTGTGTTTGTTTCATCAGGTCAGCAGTTCAAAACTCCACCAAAACTGGAAAATGTTGATCTTCATTTACTTAAAAGCATCTTAGGCAATTAGTTTTCAGTAATTCATCACTTATTTCACTGCAAATCCTCACTCATGTATGTTCTTTGGCCTTTGCTGAGCAAATACAGGCCAATTACAACCAGACCTGGTCAGTCGATTACAGGTTGAGGTGTAGTCGTCTGGTAAAGTATCAGTCACACATGTACCTACATGCATGTGCATGTCAGAGCACAGTGCAGTTTAATGTACAGTCTCCATCTCCACCTGTCAGCCACCATGTCTTCCTCACACAGCTTTGCTTCCTGGATGTGTAATCTCCCCGTTTCTGCTCCCTCTATCCCTCACTCACCTGTGATGAGCACATGTACATTTCTAACCGGCTATCAAAAGCTGAACATCAGATTCACAGATATTATAAATGTGATTTTATCATGTGTTTGTTTCAGATTTTTATGGTGGAAACAGTTTGAGCTGTTGCAAGTCCCAACAGATCTTTCACAATAAAAGCCTTGTCAAGAAATGAAGTGTTTCTGACCAGTAAGAGTCTAAGAGGCCATTAATTTGAAAGACATGGTACTATGAGGTCTTTAAGATACATGGGGCCTGATTATTAAACATCTTGACAGTGTAATGAAGTAATTTGGTGTAAAACTAATTCCTGCATCTTCAGCAGGCAGTTTGAGTGCAAAGTTCTAATGTTGTTCTTTATTTAGAGTTGCCTTTTATTTGTCCTCATTGACGTCCAAATCACCAGCTATTCCATAACGTACAATGTTTTTTGTTACAGAAGAGTTGACTTCATAAGTTTCTTAACATTAACTTACTGAAAACATGGCATGAAGATGCCATTAGAAAAATTTATTCTGAAATGATTCCGCAATTTGTAGACTGTTGAGCCTCTGCCTGTATTTAACCCTGAGGAAATCTGCCTCTCTAACATGCTCTTTTTATACCCAATCTTGTGACTGACCTGTTGCCAGTTAACCTAATTAGTTATAAAACATTCCTCCTTCCTTCCTTCCTTAGTACCACTTTTGTTGCCCTCATCCCAACTGCTTTGGGATTGAGGTAGTACATAATCTCTCCAGTGTGTCCTGGTGCCCAAATCACCTCGCTCATGAGGCATCCCAATCTGATGCCTAAACCAGCTCAACTGTTTGCTTTCTGGTTTATTGTTATTGTTTAGTTCATTGTTAGTTAATCTTGGTTCATTCTTTCTCTCTTGCCTGGATTTTCAGGAGGATGTCGACTCTTTTATGAAGCAGCCCGGCAATGAGACGGCGGACGCGGTGCTGAGGAGGCTGGACGAACAGTACCAGAAATATAAATACATGGAGCTCAACCTGTCTCAGAAGAAACTCAGGTGACACCAGTGAAGGAACACTTAACCTTGTTGTTATGGGCTTAGACAGAGATTTGACAGGTCATTAGAGTTTGGTGTTAATATGGGACACCATCAGCTGGTGGACATCATTTCTGAGTGATAATCAAAGATTTGGACAGATATTAAAGACATTTAGTGAGCTGTTTAAAGAAGGGCATCAGCAGAATTTAGACGAATAAGGACACACACACACGTTTCATAATAACATCCAAATCACATCTCTTTGCTCGCAGGTTGAAAAACCAGATCCCTCAAATCAGACAAACGCTAGAAATCCTACGACACATGCAGAAGAAGAAGGTGCGTACGGTTGTTGTGAACCAACTTTAAAATGTTACCATTGTGTGACACCAGTGTAATTGTGTGTTGAGCCTGTTGTAATTTGATTTGATGTTAAGTGAATCAAACAAATATTGGTTTGAATTCATTTACAGGGATGCCTGTCAGGTCAAAGGTTATTTCTGTAGCACATTTTAAACAACCTCAGTTGACCAAAGTGCTGTAAAAGTTATACAAAATATACACTGTACACAACAGTCGCAAAATCAACAATATATATACACAAAAACATATAAAACAAGTAAATTGGACTCCGTTTGCATTATAAAAGCCAGGGTACTCTGCTCAACTAGACCCAAAAGCAAGTGAGAACAAATAGGTTTTTAAAAGTGTCTTAAAAATGATGGGCAGCTAAAAGTTCTGTATCCATTGAGCCTCTTAAAACAACTGAATACTGAAGTCGGCTGGAAGCCGGTGTAAGGCGGCCAGTACAGGTGTAATGCGATCGCATGGTTTCTTTCCGGTCAAAGTGAGCTGCTGCATTTTGTACAGCTTGTTTGATCAGAGCCAACATATAAGAATTACAACAGTCTAGACGAGAGGTAATAGAAATGTCAAATATCACACCAAGGTTCCTTATAGGATGACAGTTAGAGGTTAAGAGACCAGTGGCGCTGTCATACCCATCTAACATGTTGGACTGTCCAGTTAAAATGATTTCTGTTTCGCTTTTGTTCAGATTCATGAAGTTTATCTCCAAACATGATTGTATATCTCTGAGACAGTTCACCAGTGCCTGAATAGAAGCGTGGCTGCTGCTTTGTATAGGCAAATATAGCTGTAGGTCATTTGCAAAGCAATGAATAGAGATGTGGAAATGAAAGAAGATAGTGGGCCCCAGCACAGAACCCTGAGGTACCCGACAACTAAGTGTGGACACAGATGAAACTCCTGTCCTGCAGATGTGACTGTATCCATTTAAGGGCTGTATGTTAATACGCACACACAATTCAAGCCTTGACAGAAGAAATGCCATCAAAATACAGAGACGCATCATATCGTCCATGATAACAACAGTATAGGTTTTTATGCAATACAAAAATATTATCCTAGGATATCATTGCTATAGCAACGCAATGCTTTTAAGTCCCCTAGTGAAAGTGAGAACTGAGTGTCAGCATATATAAATTAAAAAAAGAACTACTTCAACAATAGAATAAAATAGAATAGCCCTTTATTGTCATTGTACATGTACAACGAAATTGTAGAAACCTCAAACAAAGCACAATACTGTGCAGAGTATGCAAGAGAACTGTCCCTGCTAAAGGTGGAAACCACAAACATGTTTCATCACTTCATGCAAAATTATGCTATTGAGCACAGACATGTTACAAAGAAGGAGATACTATATATAAACAAATATAAACAAATGACTCAACCAAGTGTCGCTAACTGCTCTCCATATGAAAGGCAGAGGAAGCAGTGGATGGAAATGACTGATGTTGTTACTTTGTGGAAAGGCAGAGCTTTAAGCAGCTGGTGAAAACACTTGATCCAAGACAAAAAGTCTCAGGTAGAAACTATTTTTCACCTTACTGTGTGACAGTGTTGTGCAGCTGCTGGAAATATTACAAGGTTAAGTCACTTTAATTATTGTTAAACTAAAGTGTGAAGCACTCATACTGCACTTTACATCCTTACATCACACATGAGCTCTGCTGTTTACAAATGATCCAACATGGTATCGATTATGTACATTTAAAAGCCAAAATCTTAGCTGTTTAAAACACGACTTCATCAGTTCAAAAATTATTTAATTCAGTGTAAAAAAAAAAAGAAAAAAAAAAAAAAAGAAAAAAAATGCGTCTTGAAAAAAAAAAATAATAATTTTTTTTAAAGGACCAATCTGCACATATTTTATTACTCTTGGTTAAATAATGAGCCAGTAACTTAATATTTTATCACATTATCAATCAGGCCACTTCTCAGATTTGTAAATAACGCATAAATAACTAAATCTTTTCATGTTTGTCTGACTACTTAACGTAGCTGTGAGAGTGTCGTGTTCAAAGCGGTGGCAATGGTTGAAGGTCGGCCAAAGTTAAAGTGTGTGGCAGAGAAGTTGATAATGAAGCACCTTTAACCAGGTTTGCTTTCCTTCAGGAAACCACAGAGCCAATGGAGACACACTTCCTGTTGGCTGACAATGTTTACTGCAAGGCGTCAGTGCCACCCACTGACAAAGTCTGCCTATGGTTAGGGGTAAGTATGCTCAATGAGCATTTTATTTCAAGGATAAAGCCAAAAAATAATGAATCAAAAATGACTGTCTTGTGGACCTCGCTCATAGAAGTGTTACTTATATGAAGCTCAGCGTTTCCCTCTTTGTCCACCCTGACGTTTTCTCCTCACAGGCAAACGTCATGTTAGAGTACGACATCGATGAAGCTCAGGCTCTGCTAGAGAAGAACCTCTCTACGGCGTCTCGCAACCTGGAGACGCTCGAGGAGGATCTGGACTTCTTGCGAGACCAGTTCACCACCACCGAAGTCAGTATCCTTCCGCAGCGTAGCCCGCCCAGGCGGAGGTTACACCAGTGATGTCATTGACAAAGCTCTCTGAAGCAAATAGGGTTCACTTTTTCAGTGAAAAATGGCGACATCTAGTGGCCAAACTACTGGTTTTCCATTAGTGTGAGTGGAGGCCATGACCTCACACTGTACTGCTGGTGTTGTTTCAGTGCAGCTTATCACATACAGGATTTCTGTTGTTATTTGGAAATGACTTAATCAGTATAAATGATTCACTGTTTAGAAGAAAAAACATCGATTTTTGAGGTACATTCACCTTAAAGTGAAAGTAAGTTGCCTCTCTGCGCTTTCACTTAAAAAATAATGTCCAGACTTAAGAGAGAGAATAACAAACAAATAAACCAGGAAGTAATCACCAGCGCTGCAAAGATAATTTAATAAGCAGCTTAGGCTGCCAGGCATGATTCACTGCTCTCCGGTGTTTTTTAGACCAGACAATTCATTAAGTAACTTGTTTGAGTCATAAACCAATGATTTAAAAAAGAAAAAAACATTATTTTATTGGTTGATAAGAAACACAGCGTGAAGTGGACAGATGATAAACTGCAGCTTTGCCCAATGAAAACTTAAAATAACCTTCAAGATGATCTCCTTTAAGGGAGTAATCCCACATGAATCGCTCCCTGGGAGTCCCTGCTGGTCACCAGCATGTTTTACTTAACTTCACTGGGTTCACTGACTTCTCTATCAAACTTTAATGAGAGGATGATGAGAGCTGGGTCTCTGGTTATAACCTTCAGTACGCTTGAAGGTAGAGTATCTGCTCATGAGTGTGACTGGAAGCTCCAGCTGTGCGAGTCACACCAAAAAAATGTGTCTGGTTGTTCGAGGTCTAACAGAAGTGTGCAACATGACTGTTTACTGCTACTTGTAGTGATGAAAAACCCTGTTTGGTGCTGGGCCAGTCCCACAAAGTCCGACTTTGCCCAAGGCAGTCAGCCACAGTTCATAGAGAAGAAGTTAAACGCCGTTATAGAGGACGCCTGCGATGAATATTACAAAATAATATGGTTCAAAATGAGCAACCAACCAAGAGGTAATAATTAAAATATGTTTACATGAAGTCGAATGAGGGCAAGATATACCCCTCATCTCCTCGGTTTACAGTCAACCAGACGCAGCAGGTAAGGGTGACAGTGTTTTGTAATGTTGGATAACTGTTTCACGACTCCAGATCAAAACATCAATCCAGACGAGCCCTCTGTTGCTCCTTAACTCGCTGCTCCCTCCAGATATGGCACGAGTCTACAACTGGGACGTGAAGAGAAGGAGCAAAGAAAGCCTCCTCAAATCAACAGACAAGTCTTAATATCGACGGGACGGCGTCCACACCACCTTCTGCTAAATATCTCTCCTTAGTCAATACTAAAAAGAAAAAAAACTTTAAAAAAACAAACCCCGTCCCCCAGACTCACGTGTATGTTCACCCCGGAGCTCGGCGCGTAGAGGGCGTGTTGGAAAACTTTCCTCGAGCTGCAGCTTGGAGTTGATTTCCAGCGTGCCCTCTATACAGCCAGCCTCCAACTTCCACCAGTACTGTTTTCTGTTGATTTGTTACTTTTTAAAGTATTTTTTCAAGTAAAAACTAACAAAAGCAACGAGGCAATTTTTGTATTCTTTTTAAAGATTTGAGTATGTTCCTGTCATTTTATTTGATTGTTTTTGGCAGATTGTGAGCGAGGGCTCTCTCACATCATCTTCTCTTTGCATTTTCCCTCCTTACTGACCGGACTCTCCTGTTTTTTGGTTATTCTTTTCTGTTCCTCATTCAGCAACATTCACGTTCAGGACTTTAAGTTTCTAAAAACACGCTGTGAGTAGAAAAAAGCTCGTAGGAAAACCATCATCTCCACAGGAGACGAACAACACAGTAAAAGTAGTTTGGACTGTAGTCCTGCTTCACACTCACCCATCTCCCCATCTCCTCCTCCTCCTTTTTGCCACTGTTCTGTCTGTATTTATTTGTCTCTCACTGTATTCATTAAACGATGAATGAAGTAAAAGGAGAACACTTGGGCAAAGAGATGAGACCTTGACCTGGTGCTGTGTGTATTTTTTC
Source organism: Oreochromis niloticus (assembly GCF_001858045.2). Lineage (NCBI taxonomy): Eukaryota > Metazoa > Chordata > Actinopteri > Cichliformes > Cichlidae > Oreochromis > Oreochromis niloticus. The sequence goes on from NC_031967.2 coordinate 30,276,708, forward strand.
AGCAGAGAAAGAAAGTGTGTAAATAAGTGCAGTGAAACATGTACGGAGGCCAACAGGAAGCGATGTGGGGAAACAAATGAGTGTCTGAATCTATTATAGTGAGCTGCTTCTGTTAAAAGAAGCTTCAGGTACCAAATAGCTGCTCAAATAGTAGAGATCTTTCTCTATTGTTGAATAGAGATAAACCTGTAAGAAAGCACTCGAACAAAAACTAGTTGAAAATTGAGTTTTATGGATTTTTACTGTGTGTGCACTTCCTGCATTGATATACCAGCATTAGTAGCCCCTCCCCCAAAATAATGTAGCATCTGCACTGAAACAAAAGATTTCATGGGAAAGAATCAGAGCTGATAACATGCAGTTTAGTTGGAGTAAATAAGCTCTCACATAAATTGTTTACACTTCTCGAAGTACAGGACTGAGAGCAGTAGATGGTGGACGAAACCGCAATGAGATACATGAGGGAGTCTTTGTTTTCTGTCTGTAGCTTACACTGCTGTGTAATATCATTTACCAGTGCATACTCTTTCAGCCTCATCCACAAGACAAGGCAGGTAAGGCTTTCCAAGTTCCAAAATTATTTACCTCAGATGAATGAAAACAGATGACACATTACATGGTGTAATCACAAATAGTATTGTTAAAGTATTTAACAATACTAAAGTATTTATTTAACAACCTCTTCACTCCCTCTATAGGAGTTGAGAGGTGCTGCTAAATTAAATACACTTTATAAAAGCAGATGTTTCAGCAGTTTGCTGGTCTGGAGCATTATTCCTGACAATGAAACACATCAATAATGATCTTTAAAAATGTTGCTGTCCATCAGTCTGGGGAAGCTTTTAAGGCCACTTCCAAACTGTTTGAAGTTCATCATTCTGCAGTGAGAAAGGTTATTCACAAATGCAAAACATTAAAGAGTTGCCACAATCATTCAGGAGTGGACATCCGTGCAATGCTCAGAGAAACTGCAGAAAACACCAGACCTACATCTCAGTCTCTAAATTTCAAGACAGCACAATTAGAAAAAGACTGACAGAGAATGGCTTGTTTGGAAGGGTTAACAGGAGAAATCCTCTCCTCTCTGAAAAGAAGCAGCACAGCTTCTAGGACGGTAGACAGATGAGCCCATGGTGGAGATGTTTGGCTATAAAGCACAGCTACATGTGAGTGTTCAAGAGTCAAATGTGAGGTCATCCATCTGACTGGGTGATGCAACAGGGCAATGACCCCAAGCACAGCGGCAAACAGATGAATGCCTGCAAACCTCAATGGACTGAAGCAGCAGTGCAAAGAAGAGTGGGCTAAAACTCTCCCACAATGATGTGAGAAACAGACAAAGTCATTAGTGATGTGCCGGTCTTTCTCTCACCCTCTCTCTCGCACTTTTTTTCCGCCTCACTCCGCACCCGAGCCTTGTGCTTTGCGCTGGGCAGAGGGGGGAGGGGCGGTAGTTACACTCGCAGTAGCACCGGAACAGAGCAGGAGGGGGAGAGAGAGCCAGGGACAACAACGTCACATTAGAAAGGTATAGTAATCATCCACAACTATTTTCAGTTGGGGATGATAAAGGATTCAGAAAGTTTATTCATGCAGGCCCATATGACAGAGAATGTGCATCTTCTTTTTGTTTTCATATTTTAATTTATTTAATTGTGTTGTGGTTTGGAGTGTTTTGTGTTGTTTCACTTTAAATCTGTTTAAAAGGAAAAAGCTGAAAATTTAAATAGTTAAAAGTTGAAATGTAAATAGTTGTTTTTTGTATTATATGATTTATTTATTACATTTTATGTGGAGTGAATAAATAAAAGTATATTTAAGGTGGCCGCTAGAGACAAAGCACGTACAAACTCCAAAGCACGTAAAAACCCAGAAACACGTACCAAACACAACAGAAGTGCTCCAGGACGGTAGGCGCAGTGTTGAGCTTTTGTTACCTAGTGGCTACACAAGCCAGCAAGTACCAATGACCGGATTTGGTGTGTGGTAGTAACAGGTAAATGAACATTTTTTTTTTAATTTTTTGAAAAAAAAATATGTGTATATATATATATATATATATATATGCTTATGCTTTCAATTGTGTAATTTAAGTGATCTAGGTAGCTCTGTTTGGGAAGTTCAGTTAACGCTAGAAATGTGTTTTGGAGTTTGTATGTGCTTTGGAATCTGTACGTGCTTTGTCTCTAGGGGCCACTGTATATATTTATATATAAATAAAACCATGTTGTTGTTTTTTTTACATTAGTAATTCCTTTTGTGCATAATTTTATATTGTTGTTAATAATAAATTAATTAAAGCAACAAAAAAACCTGAAGAGCCGGTTGGGAGCTGGAAGAGCCGGCTCTTTTTAGTGATCCGAGCCGGAAATCCCATCACTACTCTTCTGTCAGCACACAAATGAAGCTTCAATTCAATTCAATTTTATTTATATAGCACCATATCACAACAAAAGTTGCCTCAAGGCGCTTTATATTGTACAGTAATCACTGCAAACTAAAAGGCAAATAATCAATCAAAATTTATTTATATAGCACATTTAAAAACAGCAGTTTTGATCAAAGTGCTTCACAAATTAGGAAATAAAAATAAGACAAATTTACCAAACAACAACACAAGACGAGACAAACATAGAAACCAACCAAATGATAATCAAACTATCTTACATGAAAGCCAGAGTAAAAAGATGGGTCTTTAAACGAGATTTAAAAGACTGAACAGTCTCAGAAGAGCGAATGGCAATAGGGAGGTTGTTCCACAGTCTAGGAGCTGCAATAGCAAAGGCACGATTGCCTCTGGTTTTCAACCTAGACTTAGGTTGCATTAAGAGCATCTGGTTAGAAGATCTTAGTGCTTTTATAGGATTATACAAATGAAGAAGTTCTGTTAAATAACTAGGGGCAGTGTTATTTAAGATTTTATAAGTGAGTAAAAGAATTTTAAAATCAATGCGAAATTTCACAGGAAGCCAGTGTAAGTTAGCTAAAACTGGAGTAATATGATCATGCATTCTGGCACCCGATAAAAGGCGTGCAGCAGCGTTCTGTACTAATTGCAAACGGTAAAGAGAGGAGGGAGGGAGGCCTATATAGAGGGAGTTACAATAGTCCAGTCTAGAGGTAATGAATGTGTGGCAGGATGAATGTTATCCCTCGGTCCAACCCACTTTCAGCCTGGCGCATTAGGGGGCGCTAGTATAAATAATGGCCATTTGAGCGTCCCTGGATCGCTTACCTGTGATCTCCTTTTTGGACACCTGACTTCCCTTTGGTGTTGTAGAGATCATTTGCGGGTTACTCTTCAGAAGCCTCCATCGCGGCTGGTCGTAGCTGTAGAAGCCTCCTCTGAGCCATTCTGCTCACGTTTTATGACGCGGCTTACTTGGAAGTGTGGGCCTTAGTTTTACGCCAAGCTACGCGAACTGAAGTACTGCTGCTTTGCTTTGCTGTGCTTTTACCGTCTGTTCCCGTTGCGAGATTTCTTTTCCTGCTGCTGCCAGCTTTTACTGTGGACGTCGGCGTGGACAGCAGCCATATGCCCGCCGGTTATGGGAGTCAGCTGGCGTGCATATTGATTGACCGTTAACTTGTAGTTGTGCAGACGGCAAGTTGGAGCAATACGGCGATTCCGTTTGCTCCTGATTTTAGAGCTTTATCCAGATTGTATGTTGTTTTACTGTTTTTGATTTGTAGTTTGGATTTTTGTTACGCCACTGGTGGGAGGCCCTTTTTCTAGCTGTAGATCACCAGTGTGGTCCTGCAGTTGGGTTATCCCCCAGCGTTACACATTAGTTTGTTGTGATATATTAAAGTTTTCTTTGTTTCTTTTATTCAGATGCGGAGCGCCGACGTGGAGGAGACTAGGGTGCCTTGGTGGTGGGATCCTTTGCGTGTACACACCTGCCTTGTTTAGTTTATTAGTGTGAGTGTGTGATTGTGTGCTGCACTTGTGTCTTGGTGTGTTTTCTTTTTTTAGTTTGTGTGTGGCATCCCTGCCCCTCCACTGGTAAGCCTCAGCTCTGAATACCTTTTTAAGCATATTTGTACATGAATATTCATGATTGTGCTTTTATATGGTGTTTTAAATAATTATTAATAAATTGTCAGTTTGTTTATCATTGAACCTCGTCTCTGTACTGAGTATAGCGAACCTAAGTGCCTTTTTGGTGATTTAGTGTTACTTCCAGTATTCTCTGGGTGAAATTCCCAGGGTGGCGTTGTCTTTTTAAAACTGAAGAGTATTTACTTTATTTCCACCTCATGCTGCCACAAATGCATGAATAAGCTTTTCAAGGTCCGTGGGGGAGAGGAAAGGCTTACCTTTAGAAATTTGATGTAGCTGATAGAAGCTAGATTTAACCACAGTAGAAACTTGTTTCTCTAATTTGAAGGAGAGTACCCCAAGGTCTCTTACAATGTGGGAGAGGTAGCTAGCAAGTGGGCCAAGGGTAACAGTTAGTTGGTTCAATGGAATATGACTGTCAAAGACTATAACTTCAGTTTTACTGTCATCCAAGGTTAGAGAGTTTTGAGATAGCCAGGTTCTCACATAATGAAGACAGTTAGATAATAGATAGATAACTCTTTATTGTCATTGCACAGTCATACATAGTACAATAGTACAATGAAATTGGAAAACTGTCCTACGTCGGCACTACATATAACACAACACGACACGATACGACACATCACAATGCAACACAAACAACACAACACAGTATAATAACTTAGTAATAAAAAAGAAGAATAAGTGTATTTGTGTTGCACACTGTTATTATTGCACATTAACTATTATTGCACCTTGTTATAAATATAAATATTATTATTGTTACTGTTTTTACCGTTGTTACTGATAGGTTTGTAGCTTAAACCTATTCGCTGGAACGTTAAAGGCAATGTGATTACACAGCAAGCAAGACACGAAGTAGGCAAAGTTCTTTGTGTCACTCATGCATGAGGGAGGCCTGCCTGGAGCCAAGTGTCGTTCCACCTACTTGACCTCCATCAGACTCTCAGCCAGGTTCCCCATAGCACTCCTTTTATTGTGGTTACTTGAATATGCATAGGGTCATTAACATATGATGTATACATACACACAAAGAGTACCTTGCCTGTGGTTTTGTAAGTGCGCGCGTGTGTGTGTGTGTGTGTCTGTGTGTGTGTGTGTGTGTGTGAGAGCTGCTGACCAAAAGGGTCATAAAGCAGGAACAACATCCTAGGTCATAAAGAGGGCAACCTCCCCACACCCAATCTATGGTTCACCCTAGATAACACAGTGAAGCCATACAAAGGGCAGGAAGTTTTACCACATCAAAAGAAGCAGATCTTCCAGATAGGATGTATCTGCAATAAAACACTATAGCCCCTCACCCAGAACCTCGAGAATCTGAGGAGGGGAGAACAAAAGAATTCCTTTCAACACACAGTTAAAGTACAAATGGTAAGAATAAAAATGACAAACATTTAACAGTTCACTCTAACAGTTACCTCCCCCCCAAAATGTCCAGGTAGGTAGCCAGTCAGGTGAGCTATTTGCATTGATCAGGGCTATTGCCCTGTTGTAAAAGCTGTCCTTGAGTCTGTTTGTCCGGGACCTCAGCAGCCTGAACCTCCTGCCAGACAGCAGCAGCTTAAACACCTGGTGTCCTGGGTGTGTACAGTCCCGTAGGATGCTGTGTGCCCTCTTGAGACAGCGAGTGCTGTACAGGTCCTTCAGAGAGGGAAGAGGATGTCCAATGATTTTTTGGGCCATATTAATGACCCTCTGGAGTGCCTTTCTGTGTACTGTGGTGCAGCTGGAGAACCATACACCGATGCAATATGTCAGCACACTTTCAATGGAGCAGCGGTAGAAGACGGTCAGCAGCTCCTTCTTCAGGTCCATTTTTCTGAGGATTCTCAGAAAGTGGAGACGCTGTTGGGCCTTCTTTAAAACCGCAGAGGTGTTAGAGCTCCATTGGAGGTCTGTGTCTATGTGCACACCCAGAAACTTGAAACTGGGGACCCTTTCCACACACTCCCCGTTGATGCTGACAGGCTGCAGCTCAGACTTCCTCCTTCTGAAGTCAACTACCAGTTCTTTTGTCTTGGTGATATTGAGGTCCAGGTTGTTATCTACACAACAATCTGACAGCCTCTGAACTTCAACTCTGTACGCCGTCTCATCTCCCCCTGAGATGAGCCCCACCACGGTGGTATCATCTGCAAACTTGATGACTGCGTTGTCTGGGTGGGTACTAACACAGTCATGTGTGTACAGAGTGCACAGTAGGGGACTCAGTACACAGCCTTGTGGAGAGCCGGTGTTAAGGCTGAGGGCTGAGGAAAGATGAGGCCCCACTCTAACTCTCTGTACAGGGTCTGAGAGGAAGTCTCTGATCCAGCGGCAGGTGGTAGAAGGAAGTCCGATTTCCAGCAGTTTAACTATTAGTCTGTCCGGGAGTATCGTATTGTTGACTTTAAAGCTAAAGTCAACAAAGAGCAGCCTGGCGTAACGGCCCTGCACTTCCAGGTGAGAGATGGTGGTGTGGAGCGTTGTAGCAATGGCATCTTCAGTTGATCTGTTAGCTCTGTATGCGAACTGGAGCGGGTCGAGTGTGGGTGGCAGGCAGGACATGATGTGGCGTTGGACCAGTTTCTCGAAGCACTTCATTATAACAGGTGTTAGAGCAACTGGTCGGTAGTCGTTGAGGCTGCTAATGTTAGTACGCTTTGGCAGTGGGACAATTGTGGCTGACTTTAGGCACGGCGGGATGCAGGACTGGGACAGTGAAGTGTTGAAGATCTTAGTGAAGACCACGGCCAGCTGGTCTGCACACTCTTTTAGGACCCTTGTGGTTATCCCATCTGGTCCGGTGGCCTTCCTGGGATTCACTGCCCTCAGTGTGCGCCTCACCTCATATTCCTGCACTATGAGGCTTGGGCTGCTGCTGCTGTCCGATGTTTTTGCTGCTGCTGCCTCTGGTCCCTTCACCTCAAAGCGTGCGAAGAAGTGGTTCAGCTCCTCCGCAAGTGCCGCGTTACCCTCAGTCAACGTGGTATTGCAAGGTTTGTAGTTGGTTAAGTGCTGAACTCCCTGCCATACCTGTCGTGAGTTGTTGTTGCTGAAGTGGTCTTCGATCCTTCTCTTGTACGCTTCCTTGGCTTCTCTGATGCCTCTTTTCAACTCAGATCTGGCTGCACTGTAATGCATACCATCACCGGATCTAAAAGCGGCATCACGTTGCTTCAGCAGGACCTGGACCTCTTTAGTCATTCAGAGTTTCTGGTTGGAATACACCCGGAGACGTTTGTCCACAGTGACACTGTTGACACAGAAGTTAATATATGAGAGCACTGATGTTGTGTGCTCTTCAAGGACCTGATGTTCGAACACGCTCCAGTCCGTGTTTTCAAAACAGTCCTGCAGCTGATGTGATGCACCTTCTGGCCAGATTTTCACAGTTTTTGTGACTGGGGGGGGGCTCTTCTCCTAACGGGAGAGTATGCAGGGATCAGCAGCATGGACATGTGGTCTGACAAACCTAGATGTGGTAGAGGGGTTGCTCTGTAGCCTTTTTGGATGTTGCTGTAGGCTTTATCCAGTGTGTTTTTCCCCCTCGTTGCACATTTAATATGCTGTTCAAATCTGGGGAATACTGACCTTAAATCAGCATGGTTGAAGTCCCCAGCTATAATGTGCACTGCGTTTGGATGGGAGTTCTGCTGATTGCTTATTGTCTTGTGCAGCTCCTCCATGGCCGAGTTAGCATTAGCATCGGGTGGTACATACACGGCCATTACCATGACAACAGTAAACTCGCGAGGTATGTAGACGGGTCTGCACTTCACAGTCAAATATTCCAAATCCGGGGAACAATGGCTGTCTACAGTCTTTGTGTTTTTGCACCAGCTGTCATTGGTGTAGATGCATAAACCCCCTCCTTTGTTCTTACCGGAGTGGCCGTTCCTGTCGTGACGGTGGACGGTGCAGCCTGCTAGCTCAATAGCCAAGTCCGGAATTAATGGCTGCAGCCAAATCTCTGTGAGTTATATTATGCTGCTGTCCCGTACACACTTGCTGACTGCAATCTGTAATCTCAGTTCGTCGATTTTGTTGGTTATGGACCTGACGTTGGAGAGGAAAATACTCGGAAGCGGTGGCTTAAATGGCTGTTTCTTTAGCTGTGCTAGTGGGCCTGCCCTGCAGCCACGCTTTTGCCTCCTTTGTTTACGTTTCCTCTTTGTCTTGCCGCTGGGAAGAACCAACCACGGAGACCCTGGAGCTCTTATTATGTCCTCTGGAATGCTGTGAAAGTGGTGGTAGTCCAACGTAATGCTCCTTGCACAGCGTAATCCCAAACTCAGAAGGTCCTGAGGACTGTAGGTGGACTCTACTCGATGTATAATAATAAAAAACACACACATCCACACAGATACACGTAGAAAAAGTAAAAAACAAAACACCGAACGTGAGGAGCAGTGAGCCGCTGCGTCTGTGCGCGCCGCCATATTCTTAAACAATGTATGCAATGGATCTGTGGCATTCAAACTCAAAGGGAAATAAATTTGAATGTCATCAGCATAACAATGGAAAGAAATATTATATCTTTGGAAAACAGATCCCAAGGGCAACATGTATAGAGAGAATAGCATAGGGCCCAAAACAGACCCCTGGGGCACACCACAGAGAAAAGGAGCAGAGGAGTATTGCCCCATAGTGATAGAGAATGACCTCTCTAAAAGATAAGATTTAAACCGTGATAAGGCTGTGCTCTTAAGGCCAACTACTTGATCTAACCTTGATAATAGAATGTTATGATCTACTGTGTCAAAGGCAGAAGTCAGATCCAGTAAGACTAGAACCACAGAGCAACCTGAGTCAGTGGTTAAAAGGAGATCATTAAAAACTCTTAGCAAAGCTGTCTCAGTACTATGTCGAGGCTTGAAGCCCGACTGGAATTTTTCAGTAATACCATTGGTATCTAAGAAGGTCTGAAGTTGTTTACAGACCACTTTTTCCAGGATCTTTGACATAAAGGGAAGCTTAGAAATCGGTCTATAATTTGAAAGAACACTGGAGTCTGGATTAGTCTTCTTAATAACGGGTTGAACAACAGCATGCTTGAAGGCAGACGGCACAAAGCCCGAAGACAATGATGCATTCAAAATTAATAAAATACAAGGCCCAATAGTATTCAACGCTTCCTTAAAAATACAGGCAGGAAGAATATCATGTGGCAAATTGGAGATTAAGTGGTCAATTATTTCCTTTACATCAGAAAGAGACACCGGCTCAAACTGCTGAAAGACAGCAGAGCATTTAGAAACTGGAACTTGATGTGGGACTACCGATAAAAACGGGGCCCTTAAAGTAGTGATTTTTTCAATAAAATACCTTAAAAAACTTTCACATAGAGCCAGAGAAACCTCCTTGTGTGCAGTAGCACGAGGATTAATCACAGAGTTAAAAATCTTAAAAAGAGCGTGGGGCTTGTGACAATTAGTCAAGATAACAACTGATAGGTAGGCAGATTTAGCAGCTTTCACAGTCTTCTGATATTTTGACAAACAATTATATAGGATTTCTGCTGACACTTCGAGTTTATCCTTTTTCCACTTCCTCTCAGCACGACGGGCATTCGCGCCTGAGAGCACGGGTAGTTTCATTCAGCCAGGGTTGGCATGACGACTTAGTACGCTTAGTCTTAGGTGGAGCCACAGTGTCCAGAATAGAGGAACATGTGGAATTAAAAAAGTTGGTAAACTCGTCAGCCGATAAATCCACAAGACAGACGGAGTCAGGGAGCGCAGAGTTGGCGAAAAGAGTAGAGAAGTTAATAATGGTTTCAGAATTAATCGAGCGCATCTGGCACAAGGGACCCTCGCAGTTAAGCTCCATATGTCGTAGCGTAACATTAAACATAACCACAGAATGATCAGAGATCCCAGAGTCCTTGATATTTGTTATACGAATATCCAGACCGTAAGAAAAAACTAGATCAAGCAAATGACCTTTTAAGTGGGTTGGTTCACTTACCCATTGCGTAAGATTAAAAGTGTCAATAAGGGCAAGGAAATCCTTTGTTAGTGTGCTTGCCTCACAACAGACATGTATATTAAAATCACCAACAATTAAAACACGGTCGTAGCGTAAAAACAGGCTCCCTAGTAGTTCAGCAAACTGAAAAATAAAATCCTTAACAGATTTCGGGGATCGATACACCACAGCACAAAGAATTGGGGGAGCACAGTTCAGTTCCAGTAGCTGCACCTCAAAGCTGGTGAAACAGACGGATGGTAGTTCCAGGCATCGAAGTTTGTGTTTAAAAATCGAAGCCAATCCTCCACCTCTGCCAGAGATCCTAGGGGAGCTAGCAAAGGCACAATCTGGAGGAAGAAGTTCTGAAAAAGCAGAAGATTCCTCAGGACGAAGCCAGGTTTCCATCAGATAAATAAAATCCAGCCCATATGAGAGGAAAAAGTCATTTAAAATAAAAGTCTTTTTGACAGCGATCTAACATTTAGCAGAGCCATCCGAAGTATAATCGGTTTGTTGCTAGTTGGAACAGATCTCAGCAGGCGAAGATTGCTGTAGTTCACACCACCTCTGGAGAGCCGCACCCAGCTCCGAACAGGTGGGCACTCGGCCGGGGAGTCAGGCCAGCGATGCCAGGGCAATCTATAGCAGAAGCGGCCCCAGAGAGCATGAGAAGACAAATACGTGGTAGCTGGTCGCATCAAGTGAGTTTAAGTAAGCCTTGAGGTGAACACGAATACCACCCCGTTTACCCCGTCTCCTATGACGTTTCCTAGGTGGAAGGGTAGCTGGAAAGCGGCGTAAATGATCAGAGATATCCGTCAGAGTTGAGAAAAAGTTCCCTGATTACCACTTGAAACCAGATGTTTGATGAGTTAATGGCTGGAGATTCAAAAGAGTTTGACAATCATAGGTAAGAAGCGCAAAGGCATCAGGATACCACAGAGAAAATAGGATAGCAGACAGTAGACAAAGCTCGAGGAGACCACGCCCCAAAAACACTGGCGCCATCTTGAATCTGGTAATAAGTTAAATAGACTTTAAACAGAGTGAGCTCTCAGTGTGAGGAGCACAGCTGGAATTGGCTGGGCCACACCATGAATCTGTCATGGTCCTAGGAGGTCAACAGTGATCACCGACTGTTTTTAGGAGCTTTTTGAGATTAAATAGAAGAAAATACAAAAAATTAAACATGTTAACAACACAAAAGCCATATTAAACGCAGACTACTTTAGGCCTGGAAGCAGGATTCATCATGACATCACTTAAAGACCAGATAGATGGCAGACAGTTGGTGTCGTAAACCACCGCCTCTGTTCAAATATGGTCGAAGAGTGACCTTTGGCCTTTAGATGCAGATGGACTGCTGAGTCTTGTCCCATGGAGGTGGCTCTTCTATGTTGTGCCATGCGCTTGTGAACTGGCTGTTTGGTCTCTCCAATGTAGAGGTCTGGGCATTCATCACTACACTGTACAGCATACACCACATTGTTAAGTTTGTGTTCAGTTTTTGTCTGAGTGTGTTGCTGGGTCTGAAGTATACTGGGATGTCGTGCTTGGATTTTATTACCGCTCATCATTTGTGTAGTGTCACTGCTGTTTAGCTTTCTGTCTTCATTTATGATGGGAGTGATAGCAGAGCTGTACGTTTGAATTTGTTTCCAAAATCCTTCAGTCAGGACAGACTATATTGTATTTAGATGGAAGCTAGCGAGCTAACTTCCTGCTAATTTCAAACTCCATTTAAATGTCATAAATTCCTCCTTTTTCATGGATACCTGGATGTTAATAGTAGAAGCTCACATCAAGACAATAGCTCCTCGGTTCACAGTAGCATCGCTCTGCTAACATGCTAACAGCACATTTGAGCTACTCACCCCCTCCCTTCCTGCACTGAATCGTAGGGGAAGCAAATCACTCAGGACTCACTAACCCCCTCCCTCCTGTGCTGAATCATAGAGCGAGCAAATCACTCATGACTCGCTCACCCCCTCCCTCCTGTGCTGAATCATAGAGCTAGCGAATCACTCATGACTCGCTAACCCCCTCCCTCCTGTGCTGAATCATAGAGCGAACGAATCACTCACTCACTCACCCCCTCCCTCCTGGCTCGCAGCTACTTCTTCTTCTTCTTGGTTGGCAACCAATGTTAAGTAAGTAAGTAAGTAAACTTTATTTATTAAGCGCTTTTTGCAGATAGACAATCACAAAGCGCTGTACATAAATATTAAAATAAACAATAAAATCGATAGACAATGTACACAATATAAAAGATCAAATGTAAATAATGTAAAAAATATAAAACATGAAGAGATCAACAAAAGTCTTGTTTAAACAGAAAAGTTTTTAACTGTTTTTTTAAAACAATCCACAGAGTCAAGCAAACGTAACTGTAGTGGTAAACTGTTCCACAGCCTTGGTGCAACAGACTGAAAGGCTCTGTCCCCTTTTGTCTTCAGTCGTGTGCGGGGAACAACTAAGAGACTCTGAGTCTGTGAGCGGAGATGACGAGCAGCAGTGTATTTTATAAGAAGCTTGGATAGATAATCTGGGGCCTGGCCATTTAGTGCTCTATATGTTAAAACAAGAATTTTAAAGCGAATTCTAAACTCTGTTGGGAGCCAATGTAAAGAATATAAGATGGGAGTGATGTGAACACGTTTGGTAGAACGAGTTAATAGTCTGGCTGCTGCGTTTTGTATTGCCTGGAGGCGGGAGAGAGATGATTTATCCAAGCTAGTGAACAAGGAATTACAATAATCTAGGCGTGATGACACAAATGCATGAATTAGTTTTTGCAGTTCAGCTGAAGAAACCATATGTCGCAGTTTAGATATGTTTCTTAAATGATCGAAACAGGAATGAGACAAAGATTTTACATGAGAGTCGAGGCCCAGAGAAGAGTCAAATATTACTCCGAGATTTCAAATATTTGACTTGACAGATGGACAGAAGGAGGCAAGAACCTGACTAATTTTAGAATGTAGCTCAGGAGGAGCTATGATCATGGTCTCTGTTTTGTTAGTATTTAGAACAAGGTAGTTGCTTGAAAGCCAATCAGAAACCTAGGTTAAGCACTGGACTAGGGTGAACAGCCTATCCAGCTGATGAGGCTTAATAAAGGACATATGGAGCTGAATGTCATCAGCATAAAAATGATAAGACAGGTCGCTAAAAGATTGAATGATACCAGCTAAAGGAAGCATATAAAAAGAAAATAGTAATGGACCTAAAACTGAACCCTGTGGGACACCACAGGTCAGGGCAGCAATGTCAGAGGTGAACCTATCAGTCCTAACAGAAAAGGTCCTGTCTGATAAGTAGGAAGAAAACCAGTCTAGGGCAGAGCCAGATACACCAGCCAAAACCTTGAGCCTGTTAAGTAGGATTTTGTGATCGATGGTGTCAAAGGCTGCACTAAGATCAAGCAAGATGATCACAGAACAATTCCCTGCGTCAGATGCCATTAATAGATCATTATAGACTCTAAGGAGAGCGGTCTCTGTAGAGTGCTGCTTTTGAAAGCCAGACTGAAAAGGGTCAAGGATGTGTAATTTACATAATAGAGACCTGAACTGATTTTCAACAATTTTTTCAAGTAATTTACTTAAAAATGGCAATTTTGAAATAGGTCGGTAATTACTAGCAGAGCTAGGATCAAGGTTCTGTTTTTTTTTAACAGAGGAGATACCACAGCATGTTTAAAATAAGATGGAACACAGCCTTGCCTCAGTGAACTGTTGATGATGGATTGTAAAGTGGGACCAATGCTGGCGATAGACCCAGACAGGACAGAGTGAGGTAATATATCCACAGAGCATGAAGAGGATTTCATTTTACCTAAAACTATAATTAAGTCATTTAGTGTGATTGGAGAAAAGGAGGTAAATGATCCAAGACAGCAAGGGGTGTCTTCATAAGGGGAGGCACTTGAGGAAATTTTGGATTTCAAGTCCATCACCTTATTTACAAAGTAATTAAGGAAAGTATTACAATCTTCATCAGAAAGCAGCAGAGCATGCTGGGTTGGAGGAGAAACAATACTGTTGATGGTATCAAATAGAATTCTTGAATTATTTTTATGACGATTTATAAGATTATTGAAGTAAGAGGATCTGGCCTCTTTGACTGACTCATTATATAGGTAAAGTAGTTCTTTAAAGTGCTCACGATGGACAGTCAGACCAGTGGACTTCCACAGGCGCTCTGCTTTTCGATAGGAGCGTCGAAGACCACGAGTCTGATTATTTAACCATGGTGTGCGGGAATTAAGAAAGCAATAACTGCTTTTGAAAGGAGCAACCTGATTTAGAATGGCAAGACAGTGTTCATTAAAAGAATTAGTTAAAAGCTCAACCTCATTAGAAGAACTTTTAAAGTTATGAAGAGAGGAAAACTCAGAAATTGTAGAGTCGTCAATAAAGCGCCTGCGCCTAATAGAACCTTGAGGATGGGACTCTGAATTAACAGATACAGTAAAAGAGACTGACTTATGGTCGCTAAAAACAACTTCATTTAAGTTCATGTGGTCAAGGGAAACACCACAGGTGAAGACCAAGTCCAAAGTGTGCCCAGCCCTATGAGTAGGCCCTGCTACATGCTGAACAAAGTTGAAAGAGTCCATAATGCTCAGGAACTCCTTAGTGGTACTGTTTGTTGAGTCATCCACATGAATGTTGAAATCTCCAACAATGATAACCTTGCCCATTTTAATGGTGGAAGTTAGAAGGTCTTGTAGGTCTGACAAAAAAGACGCAGCAGACCCAGGTGGACGATAAATTAAAATGCCGTATATGGGCTGTTCCCTTCCAATTTTTATCATAAGCATCTCAAAAGAGTTGTAGCAGCTTGAAGAAATCATCTGGCATAAAAAAGTCTTTTTAAAAATTACAGCTGTTCCACCTCCTCGTCCAGATATCCGAGGTGCACAGAGAAATGAGCAGTCAGCGGGACAAAGCTCTAAAAGATGTGAGACTTCTTTCTCACATTGCCACGTCTCAGAGATAAACATGAAGTCAAGCTTCTCAGAGCAGAACAAGTCATTTAAAATATAAGACTTATTGGCGATTGAGCGGGCATTAATTAACATCCATTTAAGGCTGCGACTCACCAGGACAGGGGTAGAGTTTCCAAGGAAAGAGTCTGCGCTATGCGCTAAACGGCGCAGCAAAACAGGGTTCCTGCCGCGGTGAGGCTTGGGTTTCCATGCTTTCAGATGACAGCCTGGGTGGTACACATAGTGGGTTGTGGGGATTGATCCGGTTCCGACAAGTTTCAGCCGAATCTCACCAGTAGCAACCCAGGAATAGAGCCCCCGAAGGTCCATCTCTTTCCGGAGACGACGGAGCAGGACATGAAGGCCGGCTCGCTTCCCCCGCTTTCTCCGACGAGGCCTCTGAAGCAAAAATGAGCTAACCGGCAAGAGTGGAGGTAGACCGGGTGCTGCGTCGTGCTCTAACGGCGGTAGGAAAACAGCCTCATTTCGTTGACTCTGAAAGTTATTCATTGCAGATTTGATCGCTAGTAACGCATGACGATCATAAATCCGAAGGGAGGTGACACCAGAAAAAACTGTAACAAAAACACTTGCATAGCATATAAAATAAACAAACACTCGGATGAAGGCAGCGGCACAGCCAAACACAGGCGCCATCTTGACCTCACGTCTTGACCATAAAGCTGATGACCGCCCACTACCGCCCCCTGGCTCACAGCGCCAGTGGACATTTAGATGAGAAAATATATATTTGACACATGTAAGGAAAATACTAATAAAATAAAAATAAACAAAAGAAATGTTCCCTTTAGAAATTCTTTTGCTCTTTTTTGCTATATAAAATAGTTGTTTTCTTTAAGAATCACTCATCTTAGCAGTAGGATTTACATTAAAAGAGAAACAAATTAAGTTTGACTGAAAATGTACATTTTTTGCACTCTCTGGTCAACTGACTCAGTGACTCAAAAAACCCGATTCACTTTGGTGAGTGACTCATTAAAACTCGATTCAGTAAAAAGAATCAAATTTACCATCACTACTTTAGACAGTTTTTCAACTGTCAGTGATGCCACAGTGATCGTTTGATATATGGACCTGCAGCGGAGTTTGGCCCCAGACACAGCTAATGACGTCATGTCATGGTCCTGGGTCGGTGACCCAGTGTTTTTGGTTTTTGTACTTTTACTTTTGATTTATGTATTATGACTGTGTTTTTCAGGGTTTAGTTTGTGTTCCTTCTGTTTGGTATCATCCCTGCCTGGGTATCCCCTTTGTGTAGTAGGTCTCTGTGTTAAGCCCGCGTCTCTGAGTCTGTGTCTTTGCATGTGTGTGTTTACTGTTTTACTTTGAAGGTCCGTGTCTGATCTCAGTGTGTTTAGTTTACGTTTCCCCACCTCGTCAGTTGTGATTTCTCCCAGGTGTGTTTCCCTCCTGTCTCCCATCCCCTGATTACTGCTGTGTGTATTTAAGCCCTGTGTGTTCTCCTGCTTGTTGCTGGTTCGTCTGTGTTATTCGGTATGTTATGGTCTGTGTTATTCCCCTCCGTCATTCTGTGTATTTCCCTGTGCCTCCCTGCATTTCTGTTTCTGGTTAGTTTCTGTTAGTTTTCCCAGTTTTCCCAGTTTAGGTTTTCTCAGTTTCATGCTCACCCTCGCCGTCTCTGTTGTATCTTCATTTGGTTAATAAACTCACTTGCACCAGAGCTGCCACATCTTGGGTCCTTAATAATTCTATACGACTCGCCTCACGAACCGTGACACGTCAGACCTAATGTCCGGATAATCCAGTTCTGAGATGTTTCCCAGATGCCTTAACGCCCACTCACATCCTGGGCCATCTGACCTCAGGAAATCACATGATAGGGTGGGGCCAGGTTTCACAATGAGCTCACCCGAAACCCTGGCTGATTGTGACCCACACCCATTTTCACACCTTGGCTCATGTGATTAGGGAGAGGATCATTAGGGGGTCCTTTTGTCCCTCTTTGGGGGGGAAACTCCCACGGGGCTAAAATCTGAGACTCTTCACCATTTGACCCTTAGAACTGAAGAAGCTTCTCAGATGAGAGTTGAAACATCTTCAAGCAACTTAAAGAAGTCCAGATGCTTTTCTTTCCAAGCTCCATAGGCTGCTCATGATAGGTTGACTAATTCTGCTGAGAACGAGGAAGGAGATGTTAAAAGACGCAGTTTAAAAAGATCATAATTTAGAAATATATTATGTAAAAATATATCAGGAACAGTCTAATCAGCCGGTTATAGCATGTGATGGAGAATGTTAACAATCAGTAACATGGACAGATCTGAGGTCTGACCCTCTGACTGTCTGTGGGGAGGGAGGAAGATGACTCACATGTGGACAGGTAAGGAGACGGGACTCAGTTTTCCATTTAATAAGTGACTATTCGGGTTGAACTGTCAAAGAGACACTACACCATGAAATAGATCATCACAACTCTGTGTGTGTGTGTCTGAGTGTGTTAAGAGATTTTTACATTTACTTACTTTGATAACTTTTATTTTGCTTAAGTATAATTTCTTGTGAGAACATGATGTGCCTGCAACCTACAGATTAAGGAACAGAAGCATGCGTGAGGAAGTTACAAAGTCACACACTCTCAGGCAGAGACAGTTCCAACCTGAAGCTGATATGACAAAAGATACTAGTTCCTCTTGTCTTATGGATAACGGCCACTCATGCGATAACCATATCTAGAGATGTTTTTCTATTACATATGCTCCACCTAGAGATGCTGTGTAATCTATTCTCTGCTATAAAATAAAGAACGGACTGAGGCTCTGCGCGACTTGCCTGTGTCTTGCCACGCAGTAAGCCTCACCCATGTACATGCCATAACTTGAGTTTGTGTTTCTTGCTTCTCTAAGGTTTTTTCCTTTGACAGAGTGTTCAAAGAGTAAGTTTCATTTCTTAGTTAGCGCATCATTAGTCACTGGGTGTGGTATGGAAAAACGGTTGGCTGTCACAGAGGAGACCTTACTTCTCTTCACACCAGCTGACGGTGCGCTCGCCCTCTGCACAGTACAGACCATTAATTTAGGTTTTTGATTTACACCTGATCATGCAGACAACAAGAAACAGTCGTGGAATTCCTGAAGATTACTTAATAAGAGAGCATGCAAAGCTGAGTCATTTGAAAGAGGTAGCTCAAAGTACTCATTTACAGGGAGTGCAGAATTATTAGGCAAGTTGTATTTTTGAGGAATAATTTTATTATTGAACAACAACCATGTTCTCAATGAACCCAAAAAACTCATTAATATCAAAGCTGAATGTTTTTGGAAGTAGTTTTTAGTTTGTTTTTAGTTTGAGCTATTTTAGGGGGATATCTGTGTGTGCAGGTGACTATTACTGTGCATAATTATTAGGCAACTTAACAAAAAACAAATATATACCCATTTCAATTATTTATTTTTACCAGTGAAACCAATATAACATCTCCACATTCACAAATATACATTTCTGACATTCAAAAACAAAACAAAAACAAATCAGCGACCAATATAGCCACCTTTCTTTGCAAGGACACTCAAAAGCCTGCCATCCATGGATTCTGTCAGTGTGTTGATCTGTTCACCATCAACATTGCGTGCAGCAGCAACCACAGCCTCCCAGACACTGTTCAGAGAGGTGTACTGTTTTCCCTCCTTGTAAATCTCACATTTGATGATGGACCACAGGTTCTCAATGGGGTTCAGATCAGGTGAACAAGGAGGCCATGTCATTAGTTTTTCTTCTTTTATACCCTTTCTTGCCAGCCACGCTGTGGAGTACTTGGACGCGTGTGATGGAGCATTGTCCTGCATGAAAATCATGTTTTTCTTGAAGGATGCAGACTTCTTCCTGTACCACTGCTTGAAGAAGGTGTCTTCCAGAAACTGGCAGTAGGACTGGGAGTTGAGCTTGACTCCATCCTCAACCCGAAAAGGCCCCACAAGCTCATCTTTGATGATACCAGCCCAAACCAGTACTCCACCTCCACCTTGCTGGCGTCTGAGTGGGACTGGAGCTCTCTGCCCTTTACCAATCCAGCCACGGGCCCATCCATCTGGCCCATCAAGACTCACTCTCATTTCATCAGTCCATAAAACCTTAGAAAAATCAGTCTTGAGATATTTCTTGGCCCAGTCTTGACGTTTCAGCTTGTGTGTCTTGTTCAGTGGTGGTCGTCTTTCAGCCTTTCTTACCTTGGCCATGTCTCTGAGTATTGCACACCTTGTGCTTTTGGGCACTCCAGTGATGTTGCAGCTCTGAAATATGGCCAAACTGGTGGCAAGTGGCATCTTGGCAGCTGCACGCTTGACTTTTCTCAGTTCATGGGCAGTTATTTTGCACCTTGGTTTTTCCACACGCTTCTTGCGACCCTGTTGACTATTTTGAATGAAACGCTTGATTGTTCGATGATCACGCTTCAGAAGCTTTGCAATTTTAAGACTGCTGCATCCCTCTGCAAGATATCTCACTATTTTTGACTTTTCTGAGCCTGTCAAGTCCTTCTTTTGACCCATTTTGCCAAAGGAAAGGAAGTTGCCTAATAATTATGCACACCTGATATAGGGTGTTGATGTCATTAGACCACACCCCTTCTCATTACAGAGATGCACATCACCTAATATGCTTAATTGGTAGTAGGCTTTCGAGCCTATACAGCTTGGAGTAAGACAACATGCATGAAGAGGATGATGTGGACAAAATACTCATTTGCCTAATAATTCTGCACTCCCTGTATACTATAAATACCTCTCCAAAGAAAACATCCCTGATTACCCTCAACCTGAGTTTCATGTGGCTCAACTGAAACATGACACACAGCGACGGGCACTACTTCGGATCTGGAAGGACGAAGGCTTCAAGGATCCTCGTGGAGGTTCCTCTGATCCTCAAAAACACTCCCTGGTGTGGTGGAGTCTGGCTGTGGGAACTGAGGAGATCCAGAAGGCTGAGGCGAGGCTCCTGAAGAGGACCTACCCAGACTGGACGGAGGAGCAGACAGCGAAGCAGAAGAGCTTCCTGTGGAAGTTTGCCACCTCTCCAGCCTTCAGTGAGAAGTCCATCTTTGGATCGTACCGCTTCACCTTCACAGTGCAGGAGGTGCTGGAGGCCTACCGCAAGCAGGTACTGACTGCTTACTTTTAGACTAATGTGTGTAGAGGGTGGGAGGGTTTCTTACAATTCATTTATCCATCATCTCAGACTGAAAGTAACATCAGGCTGAGAGAGTAAACGACCACAGAGACAAAGAAGAACATCCTGTGGCCACGAACAGGATCTGCTGTGTGTGTGTCAGTACACCAGTGTAACAGGTGTGTCTCTATTGTTGTTGCCAGTTTTGCTCCGGAGCTCCGCCCATCATGAGGGTGTTCAAAACCTCCCTGTACAAACAGGAAGTGGTACATGTTGTCCTGGTCCACAGCCCGGACAATCAGGAGCTCTTCTCAGGGTATCCTTTGCTCCCTCATAATGACCCGAACGCTGTCTGCACTTACAAAGATGGACGCTTCATCTGGAGACCGGAGGCCATGTGCGAGACACACAGGTAAGAATCACACAGGTAAAAATGTTAACCAAAGGTCACTGAAGGGCTGTTGGTTGAAATGTATTGAAAAAGCAACTAAATCAGTTTCACTCTCTCCAATGATTGGCTCCTTTGCTTCACTCTGGCTGTGAGCATCAGTGTGATGGACCTGTCACACTGCAGCAGGCTGAAGTCCTCTGTCAGCTGATTGGTTAAAATGCTGTGTGTGTCTCTGACCTTCCTCTCAGCTATGAGTTGATCCGAAAACCTGACGAAAACCAGATGTACACTCAGAGTCTATTTGGGTCTGATCGTCAGTTTTATGTTTGGGATAATGTCGCCATCGCCCTATACGTGGAGCGCGGACAGGTACTGTCACCTCTTCCTCACTCTGTACAGCAGGTGTCTTTGTGTGATAAAGTGTAGTGTGTATTTGTGAGCGTTTCATTCATAACAAAGTTTTGTAGTTTCTCCTCATAAACGTCGCTCGTCTTCTCTGCTCTCTGTCAGGTGCTGAAGTTTGACTGTGACCTTCTGGGAGAGAACCTCACGTTCTGCAGAAAAACCGATGGGAATGTCCCATTAGGAATCCAATTTGATGACTTTAAAGCTGCTAAAGCCTTGGTGGAAGATTTGTGGCCTGACCCATGGTTCCAGCTGGAGGAGGAGCTTTCACTCAAGCAGGATTTCAAAGGTAATAAATCAATACGTCTCTTATTTTTGAGCCTGCGCTGGCCCGTCTGACCTCCTCTCTGTTTCTCTTCAACAGAAGAACCAAAGGAGGAACCAATGGAGGATGAGGACTCCCAGAAGTGAGACGACTCCTGTGGTTTACTTTTATGAAAACCAAACACGGAGCTTCATATTCGCGTGCTCTCAGCCTGCAGCTCTGAATCTGATGTGCCCCCATGCTGTTAGCGAGGGGGGCAGGGTTTAAATGCACGCTGTCTGTGTTCACGTGGAAGATGGAGAATAAAGTTGTTTTGAATCTGAATGAATCTGTGTGTCTGTGTGTAACACCAGCTGCATCCACTGACCGTGTAATCGTGGTGGTATAGTGGTACACATGGTTGTAGAGTCAGGAGCACAGTGTTTGACTTTCCTCTGAAACACATGTTCACCATCGATCAGGATTGTTGATTTACTGAGAAAAGTTACTAAAAGTTTGCAGAGCCGAAAATGATTGGATGAGTTTTTCAATCTGAAACTAAAAGTCTCAGACTTTCAGTTTGTGAAGAAAAGGAAAAAAAGAAAACAGAAACATTTGGCTCGTATAAAGAAGCCTCTGTGTGACCGTGATGTCTCTACAAGCCAGCAGAGTGTGTCTGTGTGTGTGTGTGTTTGGGGGGGTGGCATCAAGGGGGCGCTTCACACAGGCTTGTTTACATGCTGTTCGTGGTGAATCATCACATGACAGCATGTTTCCTCAGCGCCATCGGCTGTTATCGTTCTGTTTACAGGCTATAAAGAGTTCATATCGCAGGCGTGTTTGGCCACGCCCACAGGCGGATCTGACACAGTAGTTTCATTTCTTAATAAATCCATTATTCTAGGTGGGGTCTGAATAAAGTCTGAGCTGTCAGAGAGGAGAAATCACTAATGCTGAGAGTGAACTCAACGTCTGACAAGGACAATTTTCTTTTTTCTTCATTGTTGAACTAAATCGTCCTCTGTCTGATCATGCAGACACAAATAGAATATGAAGTAAAAACTATAAAAAGTAAGCATTTGAGGCTGAATGACCTGAAACAGGAAGCCCAGGATTCCTACTTGTACAAGAAATATCTGTACAAAGAAGACATCCCTGCATATCCCCGACCGGAACTTCATGTGTCTTGTCTGAAACACGACACAAACCGACAGGGTTTATGCGGGATCAGGGCTGACGAAGGTTTCAAGGCTCCTCAAAAACTCTCCCTGGTGTGGTGGAGTCTGGCCGTGAGGCCCGAGGAGATCCAGTCGGCTGAGACGAGGCTCCTGGATGAGACCTACCCAAAGCGGACGAAAGAGCAGGCCGCGAAGCAGGAGAACTTCTTGTGGAGGTTCGCCTCTTCTCCAGCCTTCAGTGAGAAGTCCAGGTATGGCTCATACCGCTTCACTTTCCCCGTGGAGGAGGTGCTGACCGCCTACAGGGAGCAGGTAATGACTAACACTTAATGTTTACAACGATCCTTTGAAGCATCGCTCCTCTAAAACAGCAATAAGGATAATTATTAGGTTATATACATTATTATGTAAATAACAAAATAACTTAAAGCAAAAATTGGTAAACGTAAAGTCCGAAGTCTTTATTATTAAGGGCCATCAGTCAAACAATACTGTTTGGTCTGGGTCTAAACAGAGCGCGTTGACATCTTCTTTTGCGTATGCGGGCCGCTTTGAGCGTTCACACTAGAGCGCGTTTGCTGTCGCATTTTATTTGTAGTGTGAACAAGCAGACAAAAAAAATCGTATTTCATCAAAAAATCGGAATTGAGCATTAAGACCTGCAGTGTGAAACAGCCACCTAAACCAACCCAGAGCTCTATGAGACAGTTTGCAGAAGTCTGTGACCCAGCAAGACAGAACTCAGCTGATAAAGACCTGGCAAACATGACTGCACTTGATTTCCAATTATTTTCAGTTGCTGACGATAAAGGATTCAGAAAGTTTATTCATGCACTGAATCCTATGTATGTAATTCCAAACAGGAAAACACTCCTAAAAAATCATCCCAGGCCTATATGACAGAGAACGTGCATCTTCTTTTTGTTTTGCATATTTTAATTTATATTTTATTGTGTTGTGGTTTGCAATGTTTGGTTTTGTTTCACTTTAAATTTGTTTAAAAGGAAAAAGCTGAAAATTAAAATCGTTAAATATTGAAATGTAGTTGGTTTTTGATTTTATAATTTATTTTTTTACATTTTATGTGGAGTGAATAAATAAAAGTACATCAGTAATTTATTTTGTCCATAATTTTATATTGTTGTTGATAATAAATTAATTAAAGCAATAAAACAACCTGAAATTCCGGCTCTCTAAAAAGAGCCGGAATTTCCATCACTAGTGTGAGTGTGTGAGTGTGTGTGTGTGTGTGTGTGTGTGCACAGTGCCTCTCGGTCCTCGGCGTTGTGTAACGGGGTGATGCTTCCACTTTTTCATGTCCAGTTTTGCTCCGGAGCTCCGCCCATCATGAGGGTGTTCCAGACAAATCTGTTCAAACAGGAAGTGGAGTACGCTGTGCTGGTCCACAGCCCGGCCAATCAGGAGCTCTTTTCAGAGTATCCTTTGTTTCTGTATGATGACCCGAACGCTGTCTGCACTTACAGAGATGGACGTTTCGTCTGGAGACCAGAGGCCATGTGTGAGACACACAGGTAAGAATCACACAGGTAAAAATGTTAATGGACTCTCATGAAGTATGTTCACAGCTGTCCACCTCAGAATCAGCTGACCTTTATCAGTAATGGGGACAGGCCACACATTTGATTTTTTGTTGTTATTGTTTTATTTTGTCAGCATTTTTGGTCTCAAACTTCATAAGTCCAGCAGATATCCACATGAAGATTTCACAGCTGAAAAACATATTTAAATCTAACCAGCTGTGAGCATCAGTACGATGACACATCACAGTCTGAATAATTCTCAGTAGTTTATTGTCTGTGACGTAGAGGAGCAGAGCTCGGCGTTTGATGTGTGATGTCATAAAGTGCATCCTGGGTAAACCTTGAGGCTCAACATGTGGAATAGCTGGCTGATCAGGAAAGGTTGAAGCAGTGTGGGCTGGGCCCCCTGGTGCCCCGCAGTAATAACAGAAAATAGTTTGAAATGACTCACAAGTATGTACAGTTTATTTATTTAAATAAAAGCTGAATTCAAACTGGTACCAGATTCGTTTGTCATTATCTGGCCTAAATTCACTGCTTTTATTTTGTGTATTGATTAGAGCAAAGATTTAAAGTTGAGTGAGTAGTGTGGGATTTTGTGGACGGACATCTCTATGCAATATTAGTATAACCCCGCCTCTCGCCGTATGACAGCTGGGATAGGCTCCAGCGACCCTGATGAGGATAAGTGGACAGAGCATGGGTGGATATGTAATGCAGTATTAATAACCAATGATAAAACTAATGACCTCTTAAAACATTCATTTAAATATTTGTTTTGACAAATTAGAAAAATCTGATGAAAATGAATGACTTCATTAACAAATTGTTAATTTTCCGTGACTGCTGTTGTTGCTTGTGACGGTTCTAGTGTTGCAGGCTTTAATAAACTGAATGACTGTCTCTCTCTGACCTTCCTCTCAGTTATGAGTTGTTCCAAAGACCTGATGAAAACCAGATGACCGCTCGGCCCTGGAGTTGGAGGCCTCCATTTTATGTTTGGGATCATGTCGCACTCGCTCTGCATGTGGAAAACGGACAGGTACCCTCACTCCTCCTCTTCCTCACTCTTCAGAGACACCTGAAACATTTTAGAAGAGGAACTGAGTTTTATTTTGCTTGTTTCATATCCTATAACTGCTGTCACTGAGAGGCATTATCACCCCATCAAGAGAATCTGCAGCTTGTCTGCTTGATAACAGAAGTTCTTTGGGATTACCTTTAATATTTTAAGCAGATGCAGATAAATAAATGTAGTTCCAGGTGTAGAGTGCACTAGTTGCAGAAGAGAGAAGGATGGGACACCGAGGATGGGGACAAGTGGGTGAAGAATTTGTCTGACAGACAGCTCACCCAAACAGAGAAAAACATCCTTGCTAAAGGGTTGAATTTTGCTGTCACACTGAGACAAATCCCGCTAGTGGAGCTGATCACAGCCACAGAAACAGCAATTCGTAACAACAGTATTGCAGAAGTGGAAGCAGAGCAACTACGGACAAAAGTTTCAGCCTGTCTCAGCAATGCAAAGCCCCCAGCATCCAACATCACCATGGAGGAGAGGAAGGCACTCACATCACTTAGTGATGACAACAACATTATCATCCTTCTGGCAGACAAGGGTAGGTGCACAGTATTGCTAAACCAGAAAGACTATCATGAGGAAATTTTGTCACTACTTGGTGATGAAAATACTTATGAGCCCCTGAAACGAGACCCAGGAAGTGGCTACAGGAAGAGGGTGATAGACTGTCTGAAGCAGTTAGAAGAAGACAAGGCTATCGACCGGCCCTCATACCTCAGGCTGTACCCAGGGGAGTCTACACCAAGTCTGTATGGTTTACCGAAAATACATAAGCAGGGTGCACCTTTAAGACCGATTGTCTGTATGATCAACTCTGTCACCTATAACATCTCCAAGTTTCTGGCTTTGATCCTCAACCCGCTGGTGGGCAGCTCTGAACACCACATCCAGAGCACTTTGGATTTTGTTGAGAAGGTGAGAGATGTCATGATGGAGGCAGATGAAACCAACAGCAACAGGACCACTCTCAGCATCGACCAGGTGTGTTTGAACTGTGTCTTCATTCCACCTGTTTCTCATACAAGGGTCAGTACTACAGGCAGAAACATGGGGGGCTCCCCAGTTTCGTGGCCAGTTTGTACATGGAAGAAGTGGAAAAGAGGGCTTTGCTATCCTACCCTGGAACACCACCAAGTCATTGGTTCAGGTATGTGGATGACACCTGGGTGAAAATCAAATCTCAGAACGTACCACAATTCACGGATCACATTAACTCGATGGACCGACACATCAAATTCACCAGGGAGGATATGAAAAGTGGAAGTTTAGCCTTCTTAGACTGTGAGATTTCCATCAGTAATGGGGGACATCTAAAATCTGATGTCTACCGTAAACCTACGCATACGGATCAGTATTTAAGGTTTGACTCTCATCATCTGTCACAAAGGCCAGGAGGCCAGTACATGAAAATGGACCCAGATGCAGCGCTTACTAGGGTTTCTTTAGGCACCAGTGTGTTTATTCAATAACACAAAAATACTTGTTCCATGAAAAACCAGCAATCACCTACGACGAGAAAGATTCTGAGGACGAAGGAATCACAGGGGTGAAGGTACTGTAATAGAGAAAGAGACTGAGTAGAGTAAAGACAGATATGAGAGAGGGAAAACTACAACTGACTGGTTAAGGCTTACTTGTAGGCAGAGGCGAGAGACTCTGGAGGAGGGGGTGAAGGGCCGAGTGAGTGAATGAGGTGGAGGAGAGGTCCTGAGTTCCACTGATTCCAGAAAGAATGAGGAAAGGCAGGTGACTACAAAGCAGGGACTGAATCCAGAGAAGCGGTAGTGGTGCAAAGGTGCAAACCTTGTAACGTTTAAAACAATTATAATTTCTTGTAACAGCAACCAGACAGGTAGGTTCTGAGTGATCGGCTCATTTCTACTAAACAACAACAAAGAAAGGTAAGTACACAACAGAGTCATAAGGCAAAGGTTGTTTTTCGAGTCCTGGTAACCACCATAGGGTAGCTGATGGACTGGAGAGGAACTGATGGAGACGGAGCTTCGAAAGAAAAGCGTCTGGACTTCTTTAAGAAGACGTTTCATCCGAGAAGCTTCTTAGGGTCAAATGGTGGAAAGTCCCAGATTTAAGCTCTGTGGGAGTGGTCCCCCCCCCCGAGAGGGACAAAAGGACCCCTGATGATCCTCTACCTAATGACATGAGCCAAGGCATGAAAACGAGTGTAGGTCACAATCAGCCAGGGTTTCGGGTGAGCTCATTGTGAAACCTGGCCCCACCCTATTATGTGATATGAAGCTCCTTAGACTACGATGACCTGGATGACTTAGAACCTTCAGTTTGAGATGCTGGTCTTAAGTATAGCCCAGCTGATTCCTGGTGATGAGGAACAAGTGCCGGGGAGGAACCAGGGCTCCACCCCAGGTGCAGCAAATCAGGGCCGGAGTGGAAAAATACCAGAAACTCACTTGGATTATGACATCATCCACTGGAGCACAAACTGGATTTCCTAAGTACTCTGCAACATGTAAATGTGGTTATCCCAGCTGGACATTTGTCAAAGCTGAGAAGGCACCTAAAGAAAGCTCCAGCTGACCCAAAAATTGGTCCACCCCAAGGATCAGGTCCCCCGACACAAACAGAGTAACATAGTGTACGCTGTTAAGTGCCAGGAGGATTGCCAGGATTTATACATCGGGGAAACCAAACAACCTCTGGCGAAGCGGATGGCACAACACAGAAGAGCAACCTCGTCAGGCCAGACTCTGCAGTCTATTTACACCTACAGGCCAGTTACACTCTTTCAATGATGAGGATGTACACATCCTGGACAGGGAGGAACGCTGGTTTGAGCGCGGAGTCAAGGAGGCCGTTTATGTGAAAAGGAAAAGACCATCTCTGAATCCAGGAGGGGCCTAAGGGTGCATCTTTCGCCATCTTACAATGCTGTGATTGCAGCCATTCCCCAACTCTCTGTGAATGGGACTCATGGCCATTGATCAGTGGCTGTTGATCAATGGTAATTTGCATATTAATGATCATAAACTGACCTCCCAACACATTGTGAACACACCTGATGATGACAAAACGTTTCTCCCACTGAAAATGTCCAGATGAACAGAATCAACTTTTTGAGAATCTGCTATTTAACATTTAAATTTGTAGGAAAGTAGCACAAACTGAAAACATAACGTCTGGCATCTTTTGATGAACATACATGATAAGTAATAAAAACAGTTTATGTAAATGAAGTAATAGTTTATATATTTGCAACAGATTACTACATGTCTTTCATGTTTTTGTCTTTTCCTTTTGAAGATGCTGAAGTTTGATGCTGATCGACTGAGAGCAAACCTCACATTCTGTGATCAGGACAATGTGAAACTCCCTCTTAAATTCAACTTTGATCGTTTCGAGGATGCTAAAAAGGTGGTGAGACATTTGTGGCCCAAATCCACCCCGCTGAAGAGGGAGCCTTCGATCTGGGGTTTCACAGGTAATATAATCTGCAATTAAAACTCACATTTCTTCTGCCAGTCTGGGTGGAGTCAGCTTTAGGTGGACATTAGGACAAGTGCAGGTTTTGATAAATGACTGCTGGCTCCATATTTCAGCTCCAGAGATTGCTGCTTGCTTAAAACACAACTTAAATGTAGTGATGAATTATCTGACCCTAACTTTAATAATGACATTTTTTTCACAAAGATGGACCTTTGTACTTGCCACCTGTGATGACTTAGACCTCAGAGGGCAACAACCCAAGATCATGGGGCAACTTTTGCTATGCTTTCAGACAAACATAAGGATCCAAGCACAGAGCCAGACACAGGAAGAGTTCACAGCAGTTATTTGCAGTAGAGAGTTGTCTTGGTGCTCATCAACAGTTTCCTTTCAGTTTGCCAGTGTTACTATAATAGAGACACTGTCCTGGAAGGATGCTCTGTCACTCCTCCAGCTGCTCATTACAATGACCTACAGTAGACGTGACAGAGGTGGTGGACAGAAGAACAAGTGTTATTGGAGGCGAGTAGATTGAATTCGACAGATTGAATTATAGTTTCATTCACAGGCTTCCTCTTGAAGGTGTCTGCAAACCTATAAGCACGAGCTGATCAAAACTTGTAGAGTTGGGGCTCTGAGCATCTCTTCTGGCTCTTGGAGGAGGCGGATGCATCTCTCCCTCTCCCTCCCTTATCTTTCCTGCTTCGGTTCTATGTCCTCGTCTAGTCTCGTCTAACTCTAACCCACAGAGAGCCTCTGTGTCTCGGTCTTGTTCTCTAAATCCTAAAGAATTATGGATTTGATCAACTGGTAACGTAATGCAGTTGACACTCTCTCCTGGGTTTGGGAGAGCCTGAGTGTCCTGGAGGGACGTTCCCTGCCGGACACACGATGGACGGGTGGCAGAAGTGGAGCATCGTGTGCCTGGCGGGACTGTCTATCGAGGACATCGAAATATAACGGGGTTCCTGCTGATCAGAGCTGGCTCGGCCCTGGCTTATTGGAAAAAGAAGAAAGCGGTGACAGGTGTTCAAAACCCCACAAGGCTAGCTGCTATAATCGAAGGGCTGGGACAAGCTGTGAGTACTCAGACTGTTAGAATGCAAGAAAGATCTTGGAGAAGCTCACGGCTATCATCAGCTCAAACAATCAATCAATCAATCAATCAATCAATCAATCAATCAATCAATCAATCAATCAATCAATCACCTCTGGTCACCATAAGCATTTTGCACTGCTCCTCGGGCTGAAGGAATCTTAAAATTTCAGAAGCACAAACCTACAACACAGGAACAATTCAAAGTGTTTATTTAAAGCAACAGAGCTCAACAACTGCAGTATTTTCACCTGAGCAGGTTTCATGGAGGAGCTCACAGGCAGGAGAGTAATGATAAAGTTTAAGGTTCAAATGCCATCATATCCAAACTGTGATGATCCCACCAGCAGCAGGAAATACACTGTGGGAATCAAAAATAAGGAGACCAGAAGGGTCAGCCTGAGCCTAGAAAGATGACTTTAAGTCTTCTCCTCTCTATTTCAGCTGAACAACCAAACAATGATCCACTGACAAAGGAAGAGGAGGATTCAATGGAGTTTGAAAACTCCCAGCAGTGAAGTGGCAGCCTCAGTCTTCACCCCCCAGGTTCATCTGTGTTCTTTAGATTAGAATAGAATAGAATAGAATGTTTTTTTATTGTCACCAGCATCTCCTCCTCAGTGCAAACATGCGGGAAAAGAAAGGTGGGTGAGGTGCAGTTCTGCAGCACTATATAAACATGAACAGTAGTCAAAATATCTAATGTACAAATATACAAATCCAGTCAAGAAAAATAAATAAATAGAGTTTTGTATTTACAGTTTGGGTTATTGCACAGTGGTGATGGGTCTTTGGATTGGGGGGTGTCGTCAGTGCATGTGTGAGATCAGAGTGGTCATGGCCTTTGGGAAGAAACTGTTCTGGAGTCTGTGGGTCTTTGTGCTGATGCACCTGTAGCGCCTCCATGAGGGAAGCAGGTTGAACAGGTCAAAACTGCCTTTACTTTCAAAGAAACCAAACACTGAGCTTCACAGAGTCTCACAGTATGAAGACGTGCATGTTTATTTATTTTACTTATTGTATTTAGAAAGAGGGACAATACATATTAATGAACATTTTAACAAATGTAAATATGCCAGATTATAGCCTTGGGCTAATTTCCACACGCTAGTAAAAACATACAGAGACACTATTTACAGATCATGTGACAGTGATCACATTATACTACAACAAACAATGACAAGAAGAGTGGACACAGAGGACAATAACGGAAACACATCGATTATATTGCACATGCCCTGACTGTCCTGATATTGCACTGACCCGTTACACTAATAGTTGTTTCCCTTTTTGTAATACACTAACTGTTTTTCACGTCCAGTATACAGCATGATTATTAAACATGATCACATGTTTGTGTGTCCCTCAGCCGCCCTTTTAAGTGACTCTTACAGACAGGGAGACTTTCCCTCGCTGACAGTGGAAGAATATTCCAGAAGCTCACTCCCTGATATGACAGAGCATCTGTGAAAAGTGCTCCGTCTAAATGCCAGTTCACAATCACCTCTAACAGTGGCTCGAGTCCGTCGAGCAACACTGCTACACTGTTGTTTAACAAAATCCCTAATTGGTGGAGATGAGCATATGCAGGATTAGATCCTGATTCAATCACATATTTGAGTTTTTCTTCACTTTTATATATATTCAGAGAAACAAGCATCACTGTGCTGCACTGCACAGGCAGTAGTGATGTGTCGGTTGCGAACGAAACGGCTCTTAGAGCCGACTCTTTGAAGTGAACGATGCGAGCCGGCTCCTTATTGAGAGCCGTGGGTTTTTTTTTTCTTTCTCTCACCCTCTCTCTCGCACTTTTTTCCGCTTCACTCCGCACGCGAGCTTTGTGCTTTGCGCTGGGAAGAGGGGGGAGGGGCGGTAGTTACACTCACAGTAGCACAGGAACAGAGCGGGAGGGAGAGACAGAGAAAGACAGCCAGGGACAACAACGTCACATTAGAAAGGTATAGTGATCATCCACAACTATTTTCAGTTGCGGATGATAAAGGATTCAAAAAGTTTATTCCTGCAGTTAAAAATATCCATCCATCCATTCGCTTCCGCTTATCCTTTTCAGGGTCGCGGGGGGCGCTGGAGCCTATCCCAGCTGTCATTTTTTTGAATTATTTGAATATATATGAGTGCTTGTGCATAAATACACAAACAATACACATATGCTTTCAATTGTGTAATTTAAGTGATCTAGGTAGCTCTGTTTGGGAAGTTCAGTTAACGCTAGAAATGTGTTTTGGAGTTTGTATGTGCTTTGTCTCTAGGGGCCACCGTATATATTTATATATAAACATATATAAATAAAACCACTTTTTTTTACATTAGTAATTCCTTTTGTGCATAATTTTATATTGTTGTGAATAATAAATTAATTAAAGCAACAAAACAACCTGAAGAGCCGGTTGGGAGCTGGAAGAGCTGGTTCTCTAAAAAGAGCCGGAAATCCCATCACTAAAAGTCATACTTCAAGTTACTGCTGCCAAAGGTGGTTTCACTACTGTATCAAAGGGTTTATTTAGTATATCACACTGATTAGGTTTTGTGAAATAAACGATGACACAGTGTAATGTGTAGTGTTAATCTTAAGACCTCAATGTTTTTTAATGTCCTGATATATACATTTTTAGAATTAACAGATGGTGTGCTTTGTTTTTAAGACTGTAGTTTCATAAGTGCACAGATCCACTGAAGGGGTTAAACCAGTTGATTAAACAGTGATTTGTATTGACATCATCGCCATTGATTATATGTTGCTGACAGAAATCAGTTACCATCCTCATCCTTCTAGTAATAAAAGAAAACATTGTAGAAAGATCTGACTTTTAAGTGTAATTGTTCAAACCCTGCAAAATAAACCCTGTTAAAAAAAATCAGATTTGCGTATAGCAGTGAATTTCTTGTTGCTTTTCTTCACTATTGCCCTCCTGCACTGGCCTCACTTTTCACGTCTTTTATCCATCTATATATTGTCTGTGTACAACACATGTTCTGTCCTTGCTAGTGTTGCAATACAAGGTTGAAAACAACAAGGTTGCAACAAAATGACAGTGGAGATAAAAACCTTTCAGCCCCTGTAAGGCTACAGCCGTGGTGACATCAGTGTTTTGTATTCAGTGTGAAAGCAGCCTCAGTGAAACCAAAGCCAAGGATCCCGGCAGAAAACTGTGCAGCGTGCCCGTAAATCACTCTGTTGGTTTCCTCTTGGAAAAGAGCCATAAAGGAGATTGCTGTGCTGTCAGCATGAACCTACTTTCCACCATGTGAAAGACATCTCTCAAAATACTTTCCCTTGATCACTTCGCAGGTCCTGAGGTGACTTTGTCAGCACCCTTGAATGCTTCTTTTTGTTACCTGCCAAGCCAAGATTCAGAGCCTTTCAATGCCGAGGAGGGTTTTCTGTAAGGGGGAAAGGACCAGTTGACAGAGTGTATCTTTCGAGATCAGCAAGTTCATGTGACTTTCTGAGGAGTGTGTGTCGGAGCCGGAGAAGGAAAGTAAATTACTTCACTCACAGGCTGCAGGTCAAACTAGCACTGAAACATTAAAAAACACTTCCAGACCACAAGAGCTTAGTGGACTTCTAGGAAAGAAGAGGCTGCTCACATAAAGCCTGTGTTACTGCTGGCTGCTTATTTCACACACTGGCGTATGTTTTACTGGAAACGTGACCTTTCTTTGGGAGTAATCCTGACTAAAAATGAACGTGCCTTTTTGGTCATTATTACACTTTTCTGTCCTTTTAT
This sequence comes from Oreochromis niloticus, assembly GCF_001858045.2. Taxonomy (NCBI): domain Eukaryota; kingdom Metazoa; phylum Chordata; class Actinopteri; order Cichliformes; family Cichlidae; genus Oreochromis; species Oreochromis niloticus. Next base: position 30,310,008 of record NC_031967.2, read on the forward strand.
TGAAAAGAAACAGTTTTAGAGGTAAAGAGCATGGACGCCTACAACAACCTTCAACATTTAGAAAGTGCCCCATGTTAAAAGACCACAAATGTGGAGCATGAAAAAGAAATTAGAGTAGATTTCACACTTTCTGCAAACTAAGAATGAAAAAAGTGAATTTTATTGTAAAAGGTTTTGTCCAGCAAGAAGTAGGAAAAATTTGCAAACTCAGGAGGGTTGGGTTGTATTTCGGAAGACATATTGATTAAATTGGACAGTGAAGATGATCTTAAAGGGTTCCCCCATAAAGCCTGGAAACAGGATGGTGAGAGTTGGTAAGAAGAGGGTGCGTTTTGTCACCAAGTCCTTGCTTCCAAAATGTATTCTGGCTAAGCCAACAGACAGCTGGCAGTGGTTTCATCGAGCTTCTCTTTAAACTCTCAGCTTAGGAGAAAATATGCACACCTCCCAAAGTGTTTTAATGCTGTAAGACAGGCGTATCAAAGTCAGGCCAAATTTAATCTTAAGAGGTCCAGACAGCTAAAACTATGCCTAATAAGTTTGCTGGGAAGAAGTTCAGCTGTACATTAAATATAATAAACCATCCATTTATAAAACTGATTGTGAACAGCATGAAGCTTCTTAAGAAAAATGTGCACAGCTTCAAAAATGCACCACAGTTGTTCCACACGTTAAAGCTATAACGCTGCTGTAGTAAAAGTCAGTGCCACTCTTGGCTTAATTGTAGAAAAAGCGCAGGCAGCTCTTATCCAGACTTGTCCCTATAACTACAAAATTGGATATTTATTTTATTTTGCAAAATAATTTGTGTAAAAAATGGGATGTTTTCTGTTATTTAACAGAATAGTGTTTTTCTTCTTAATGTCAATAAGAAGTGCAAAACTGAGGAAAACATAGCTAAAAGTCCAAAATTTATGGGGGGTTTTTTTCCTTTAGCAATTTTCACAAAGCTTGGACTCTTTTTGGCTCCCAAGCTATCAGACATTATTCAGTAAAGCCCAGCAACATTTGTATTATATATCATTTATTTAACTGACTGATATGTTTCATCTTGTGGCCTTCATGAAAATCATCGTGAGAGTATAAGACAAACTGTGCTGGAGCTGCAACCTGCAGACTTTATGCTCTTCTTTATGTGGAAGTAGATGAAAACCTGTACTCTGTCTCTCCAGCCACGCCGGTCTAAAAGCTAGACAGCATCTGCTGACAAAGCTTTTGGCACCCATGAGGAGGAGCACTGCACCGACTGTAACCCACACAAACCTTCTAAACTGTCGATTCAATGAAATCCACTTGGGAACTTTGAGCATAATACAACACAAACTCTCGTAGAGGATACAAAGTCAGAGCGATACATGTTTTGAAATGACAAGTAGCGGGCGCATAGTACACGCAGAGCCTCCACAAAAAAATACATACAAGCAAACCACAGCGGACAGTGCAGCACTAATTTTGGCGCAGTGCATGCGCGTCCGATGTAAAAGGGCCTTTACTCTGTAGAGACTAAAGGTCTTAATGATGATGTAATAACATAAGAGTAGGCCCCACATACCAACACAAATCCCTAATGAGGACACACATCTCTAAGATCTTTCTCTTAGTAGAAGAGAAAGAACCAATATGTGGGAACGATAGAAAGAACTTGGACTACTGGGAACCAGTTTTCTACAAGAACCGGTTCTCGATTCCCATCCCTAATGATACAGCAAGGCAGAGGAAGGAAACACTTCTTAAAGCGGTTGTGAGATCAAACATTTCAAAAACAGGAGGACCTCAAGCAGAGAGAGCTCAGGCTTTTTTATTATTCCTGTAAGGACTTTTCTGAAGATCCATCTTTTCTGTCTGGCGACAGCATTTCACTCACTTCAATGAGGAATAATGCAGTGTGTATAGCTGTGGAAATGGGTTATTATAATTAGAATAGTTTCTCATAAACTCTCAAAACATGTACATCACTTTTCAAAGCTTTCAGAGGAGTGTTTTGCTTTGACTTGAAATTATTCCTCTAATAGGACAACTCAGTGTAAAATCCCCCCCTACCGATACATTCATGTAAAAATAAAATGACAGACACAAAACTCTTTGGAAACACTTAAAAAGAAGGCATGTGAGAAAATGAAGACATATACTTATCCTCACTGGCCAACAGAGGACTGTAATGCTCATTCATTTAAAAAAACAAAAGAAAAAGAATAATTAGTGCTGTGATCATAGCAGGAATGTATATCTGGTTAACAGACCAGAGTAAAACATTTAATCAAACCGTAAGTTTCCTACATCTACAGCAGCATCCCAGTTACACAGAAGAGACAGAGAGGAAAGAAAAAACATGGAAATTTTTCAAAATGATATATAGATATCTACATGTACACCAAACAATCCAGGTGCTTTAGATGAGTATTTTAAGGTACATTTAATTGCTAAGAACCCTATAACCGTCTATGTTCCTTCTCCATGTTTAAAATGGCTTTAATTACACTCATATACACTCACCAGCCACTTTATTGGGTACACCTTGCTAGTTTTAATTCTTCTGGGCATAGATTCAACAAGGTGCTCTGAGATTCTGGTTCATATTAACATGACAGCGTCACACAGTTGCTGCAGATTTGTCGTCTGCCAATTCATGATGAGAATCTCCTGTTCCATCCCAAAGGTGCTCTGTCGGACTGAAATCTGGAGACTATGAAGGCTATTTGAGTGCAGTGAACTCATTGTAATGGTCAAGAAACCACTTTGAGATGATCTGATCTTTGTCACATGGTGTGTTATCCTGTTGGAAGCAGCCATCAGAAGATGGTACACTGTGGTCATAAAGGGATGGACGTGGTCAGCAACAGTATTCAGGTGGGCCGTGGTGTTCCATCACCCCTAGTATGCTCTATTTATGTTGAAGGGCCCATAGTTTGCCAAGAAAATATCCGCCACACCGTTACACATGACCAGTCTGAACTGTTAAAACAAGGCAGGGTGGATCCATGCTTTCATGTCGTTTATGGCAAATTGGGACCCTACCAACCAAATCTCATCAGACCAGGTAGCAGTTTTCGAATTTTCTATCATCTGACTTTGCCTGTGTGAATTGTAACCTCATCTTACTGTTCTTAGTCTACAAAAATGGCAGCCAGTGTGGTCTTCTGCTGCTGTACTCCATATTGATCATTTAGAGATGGTCTTCTGCATACTTTGGTTCTGCTGGGTGGTTTACTGTTGAATTACTGTGATTTCAAAGCAGTCTGTCCATTTTCCTCTGAGCTCAGACATCAACAAGGCATTTTCACTCAAGCTCACTGGATATTTTCTCTTTTTCTCATCATTCTCTATAAACCCAGTAGAGCAACAGAAATAATCAGATGGTCTACATGGCACCAACAACCATCCCATGTTCAAAGTCACTCAAATTAATTTTCTCCCCCATTCTGATAGTGCACACTAAAGGCAGTCTAACATGTAACTCCAACCCTGTGTTGGAATCAGATATCTTTTTTTATTAAGACACTCAGTTTAAACTTCAGCAGGTTGTCTTGACCATGTCTACACACCTAAAATGCATTGCATTGTTGCCACAAAATTGGCTGGTTAAATATTTTCATTAACGGGTATTTGAAGTGTACCTAACAAAGTGACTGGTGTGGGTATGTAGGTCAGGGTAAGCAGAGTATTATATTTAGTCCAGTGCTGATATCTGCAGAACATGTCATATAAATGGCAAGAAAGTTGCCTGCTGATTTTCCTAACTACTGACTGTTTTTGTTTGTTGTCTGGTATTTAAAAAAAAAAAACTGTAATAGTGTAAAATAATAATATTAATTTAAGAGTAAAATTACTTTAAAAGCAATCGGGTTTTTTGCAGAATATGTTCAGTCAAAGGACCGATGAGGCTAGCAGCTGTTAGCTTAGCTTAGCAATTAGCTAGTCTCTGTGCAAAACGTTAACATCTTACTTCTTGCTTAAGTTGTAAAAAAAATGTGCATAAATAATAATTTGTTATTGTGGTTAGGTCTGTCTACCAGTATTTCCATTCATGGCAAAGTAGCTGTACCTCTGGTCTTAATGATGATGTAATTATTTATTATTTAAGCCTTTAAAAGAAATTTAATAAAAGTATCCCGTAAAAGTAAATATAACATAAGGCAGACAACTGTGATTTAATCATTCAAGTATCCCACAAATACTGAATTTTGCATCAAGGTCAAAATTATAGTAAAATTGGGCTAAATGTGGCTAAAATTTCACTTTCTTAAACCTCTAGGTCACACATAAACATATTTTAACAGCATTTTAATGATTATATATCCACATTCAAATTCAGACTGTTTGAAATATAGTCATTTGAGATCTCAAATGTTCACCTTTGTTTTAAATCTACCTTCATGGCCATCTTATAAATAGTATAACTCAAGTAATCATGGCAGTAACATCCACTTGAAGCTTTGTGTTAAATTAAAAACAAAAGTTAGATATGATACACTTACCCACACACATTAAAAAACTTGTATACTACTTGCTCAGAAAAAAAAATTAGTATCCCCTGTATCTGAAGCTTCAGTTCATTTTGTCTCGTCTTGCATTGTGGGTAATGTGGTTCTTTTGTGGAGTCCGTTTTTCAAGTTTCCCCTCAGTGCATCTCTTTCCAGTGTATGTGTTTCTTTTTCCTAGGTCGCTTGTTTTCCCTCTTCAAATGTCCCAAATGGTACCACATTTAAGACGAACTTGGTTACTAAGGTGCTTTTTGGCTCCATTTCTCTCCTGTTAATCCACCTTAACAAGTGTCTCGTTGAAAGGTAAACCATCAGGAATTTTTACAAGAGTCCACCTGGGTTAGACAGCTGTACACGTTGACTTTTCTTGTATGGTGTTTAGCAAAATGATAGTGGATGTAACCATGTAGTCAATGTCATTGAGCTTACAGGAGGCCTAAACTGCTTCAAAGTTAAATAAAATAGCAACAAAATCACATTTGATATATTTAGGACCTCCAGGACGTCTCCATTGAGCTTTGATGGTTGAAACTGGAGATACAGTAATGTGCAGAAACCTTGAGTCGCCTCTCATTTCTCTATATTTTGCTTTCATGGAGCCAGATTTTCTTGTAATTTTTTTATGTGGTCTCGAGCAATAGTTGTCCAGCCTTTCTGAAGGTCTTTCGGGGGTGGGGGGGTTGTTGTTAAGCCACCGAACTACGGACCATTGAATCCAAATTTCACATTTTTGGTTCAAATTCTCACATGTACAATGGACATCAGTAGAGAAGTACAACAGTGAGTGCCAACAGCCATCTGTAAAACGTGATGGAGGCTCTGCCATGGTTTGGGGCTGCATTTCAGCCAGTGGTGTTGGAGATTTTGTCAAAATAGATGCTATGATCCACCACTCAATATCATCTGGAAAGCATCTGATGGGGAACAGCTTTTTTCAGCATGACAATGATCCCAAAAGCATTTCCTATGCAGTACAAATATGTCCGGATAGAAAAGCACACAGTGGAGCAATATCAGTCACAGACTGGCCTCCCCAGAGCACAGACCTTAACATAACTGAAGCAGAGTGGGACAGTCTTGGCATTGTGTGTTTGCACATTTTAGTACATTATTGCAACTATTTCCCATTTTCCAAACACAATATTTAAAACATTAGGCTGACTCAAGATTTTGGCACAGTACTGTAGATGCTAACACAACAGAAATAACGAATGAGGCTGAAGTACACTACACTGAAAATGCAGAAAAAGATGTTGGACACTAACATAGGAGTGATAGCTTTCAGTGTGATCGTGTAATTGCATATTGAGAGGAGAAGGCTAGGGTGCAGAGAGGTGACCGAAGACTTAAACGGAAGAAGAAACATGAAATGGATCATCTTTCTAAGGCTTTTGCAAGGGAGGTTTATTCAGGAAAGGAACAAAAGAAAAGGGAATTCAATCATGGGAGCCCTCAAATGAGCATCATTGATGGGCGCAACCATTTTTAGTCTTACACCCACATTCAAGGTGTTCTTCTCCACGATCTACCAACCTTTTTGTTAAAATATGCCAGACATCCCTTTCTGTGTCTTTTCTAAGAAAGAACAACGAGGGTTACCACCAGTTTTCAGTCAGAGGGCTGACACCTCAGTCCGTCAGCTACCCCTCTCTGATCCACTTCACTCCCCTATCTTCAGTCTTCCCAGATCAACAGAGACAGCGGCGGTCACTCTTGGTCACTTCCTCGGATGAGTGAACCACGTTGGGCACAAACCCACTCTTCACACCCTCCCAGCCCTCCTGGATGGTGATGTCACCAGACCGAACCAGGGCGAAGATGTCTCTGGTCAGCTCAGTGAAGGCGTGTTCCACATTGATGGCGTCACGGGCCGACGTCTCAACATAGCGCATCCCATATGCCCCAGCCAGTTTCTCTGCTTCTTGGCGGGTCACCTACAAGATCAAATGAGTTAAGTGAGTTAATGACGCTATCTCCTGTAGTGGTTGTAAAACACGTTTGAGTGCCACAGCAAAAATTCAACAACAAGTGGTCTTATCAGGAAGTGCAAGGACTAAGAAGACAAGCTGTAGTTTGTTTTGGATTGGACTGCCATTCGCACACAAAGTACAATTTAAGTGAACCAATTAAGCCTAGTTTATGCCTGAAGTATAAAGAAATAGTGTTGGTAGTTCAATTGCATTTTTCCGCATCAAAACATTATTATGTATCATATTGTGATATGCCCCAAGATAACTGAGCACAACTAAAAATCCCAAACCAATAAGAGGCTAAAACACTCCTTGAACTTCAGCGCACTGCTATTGCATTTTCCTAACCCAATTTTTTAGCTCAGTGCTTTGAAGTTGAGTTGAGCAAACCTGCACAGAACAGTTTAAATTTTTAATTTTACATGTATCATCTATTTCATTCCAAAGATCAAAGAGAGAGAGAGGATCAAACTATACTGCTTCTACAGATACTCTGAAGTGTGTTATTCTGCTGACATAGGCCTGATTCCACACCCACAGATAATGACTGTTCAGTACTGTTACAAAATAAAGCTGAAGCATTATTGACCAATTTATGATGGCAACTGAAAATCTGGTAAATGAGCCCTCTAACACAAAGTTATGAAAGTGAGCAGATCAAGATAGGGGTAAGTGGCTAATAGAGGAAATGTTGCATAATTTCATTTTAATCCTGCTCTTACGATGGTGGGATATTAATGTAGACGTGGTCGTATGCTGAGCATTTTCCAGTGTCATGCTGTCTAATTTTCAGTGGGGATATATTTTTATTTCTGTCTGCCCACTGCCCCAAGACAGTAAACTGTGCCTCTGAACAAAATACGTGCAAACAAAAATAAATAAATAAATAAATGTGAACAAAATAGTTATTTTTAAAACTGTGACTTCGTTGAATTGCATCGTGCGTAACCTTTCACAACAGGGGAAAGTGCTTGTTTTAATCCAGTTTTAATCTACTTTACAGTGTACACACCTGGCGCTGTGCCTCCAGATCACACTTGTGGCCCACCAATAGGAATACGATGCTATGTGGCTGGACATGACTACGAGCCTCCTCCAGCCAGTCATGGACATTCTGGAAAGATCGGCGATTGGTGATATCAAAGAGGAGAAGCCCACCCACAGAGTTACGGTAGTAAGCCCTGGTAATAGACCTGGAAAGGACATAAAATAGAGGGAAGCATTTAACATTAATACTACATGCAGTTATTTCACCAACTATAATAAACGCACAAGAATTTGATTATATGAGTTAAACAGATAAAGCAGTGGCCAGTGGATATAGCTTCTGTTAGCAAAGAACATGTATGAAGTTCACAAAGACAATAAATCGACTGAGTTCTGTTGGTCAAGCAAAGCAAGTTCTGCTTGTCCAGCGAAATTTACAAATAAATAAAAATGTAACAAAGTCAATGCAATTTCTATTTCATCTCAAACAGTGTTTTCTCGTAAGTCTTGTATTCAACTGTATCCAATCTTAAAATCACTGCTATCTTGTGGTTGAAGCTGGTAATCATCTCTGGAAGCAGGATTAACTCTGCTTGCAGTCAAGCTATTGTAGTCATTTGAATACAGCTCACTGAAATCTATATGGTCCAGTGTTTTTTGTCTGTTTCTCATATACAATGGCTTGAGCTCAGCAAGCTAGGAGACCAGCAGCTTACAGTTGCTTGTTTGCAGATGCATATTGTGTATAAACCTCTGGTCTTCGACAGGAAAGTGACAGGAATTCTTAGAGCAGTTACAATCTGCTTTGTGTGGAAACAGAGCTAGCATTAGCATGCAAACAAGCCATTTATAATGTATCACTTTAACAAATAAGTTTTCTCTTACTAACCATTTTGATCACATGTGTGATACAGAGGAGTTAAGAGTATAATGGGAAATAGTCTTAATAACTATATTTATTACATTCACAAAGCCTTGATGATGGAGAGGAGACATCAAATCTGGTTTGATAAATAATAGGGGCGATCGTGGCTCAAGAGTTGGCAGTTCGCCTTGTAATCGGAAAGTTGCTGGTTCAAGCCCCAGCTACGACAGTCTTGGTGGTTCTGTCCTTGGGCAAGACACCCGTTGCCTACTGGTGGTGGTCAGAGGGCCCGGTGGCACCAGTGTCTGGCAGCCTCGCCTCTGTCAGTGCGGCTGTGGCTACAATGTAGCTTGCAATCACCAGTGTGTGAATGTTTGGATGACTGAATGTGTAAAGCGCTTTGGGGTCCATAGGGACTAGTAAAGCGCTATACAAATACAGGCCATTTACCATTTAATAAAACAGGCAAGTAACCAATGCAGGTTCAGCCAGCACTTTCAGAATAACATTCAAAAGAAATCTTCTGGTTGATCTCATTTACAAAGTATAACCAGCTGTTTTGTAATACATCACCTTCATTTTGTATTCATTTTTAAATGCCTTTGTAAATATTGATAATTACATTTGTCACAGAATGCTTCAGCCTTTTAATTCAGCTGTTATTTTTTAATGTTATAAATGTATTCAAAATATCTTTTGAATATAGGTAAAGGTATATTTTTGAGCCCATTAAAAGCTATTTATTTAGAGATATATGGTCCTTACAAGCTAGACAAACTATTAAATTGTAACTATCATATGATTTGACAGACGGTAGATTCAGTTTTGTATATAGTGAAATGTTTTTAAATGTTGTTTGAAAATAAAAACAAAGACAAATGCATTTAACTTTCTTAGTACAAAAAATGTATGTAATTTTTTAATAGATTGTGAGTCTGCAAACTACAGGCAACAACAGCAATCGGGTGGTGACCAAAGCAGTTGCAAGGAGGATTTTCGGTGCAGCACTACATACCAATTTCACACTACTGTACCTGCAAAACAACCTCCAACAACAACTCACAGCCGGTCCGGGAATCTCCAGGTCTGTGTAAGCAACTAAAGGATGAATATATTCTTAAACTATTTTTATTAAAAAGTTTCAACAGAAAAAAAAACAAATAACAGACAAGACTTATTGGATAACTCATCCTGGGTAACAGTGTCCTTAGTTTGGATTGTATAATAATACAGTGAACTGCTAAAAATCCAGAATTACTGAGTGAAATACATTAATTACACATTATTCCTGCAGTGATTTTTAATCTAACTCAAAAAACATTAAAAGTCTTTGATGTAGCAGTTGAGCTGGTTAGCCAGACACGCAGCTTGTACATCACAAACATCCTGCACTTTATACATTTTTTCTCTTGATTTTAAAAATAAACATACCCATTATATGTTCAGGATGAATAGAAAAATTAGCCATATAAGTAATAAAACAGATGAACCTAAAGAAAGGAGGTGTGAACGCAGAGGAAGATGGAGGTGTCATTAGGGTATCATTTTAATACCAAGTGGAAACTGGATTTGTGGTGTAGGTTTATATAACTGTAACTCCTCTACGCAATCTGACAGGAAGGAAAAGTGCTGCTAGATTTTGACGAGATGTGACAACCTGCATGCACGCAGGGACACATCAACTGCCTCATGACGTCTCTCTCTCTTCCTCACAGAGTGCATGCGAATATAAATATAACTGGAAGGACAATTAGACGGAAAGAGAGACGTGTCTTGAAAGAGGAAGAAGGGAGGAGTTGCTGACAGAGAGGAGACAGTAAGAGAGGAGGAGTGGATAGCAGAAAAACCTGAGCCGGAGAGTGATTCATTTGATCGGACACACACATAGTTTATATGTATTTTTAGAAGCAAGAACCACGCAGATGAAACAACAATGACTAAGAGATCTGCATCGCTGCTGGAGAAGAAGTGAACAGAGGACTGTGTGGTGGATTAAAACAAGCGAGAACTGCTGCGTCACAAGTTCCCAAAATAGTGGCTTTTAAATATTTTCCTAAAACAGCTACTTTAGTCAACCATAGTGTAATAACTGAAGGATTATCTGGGTGCAGTCTGTGCCACTGCAGCTCCAGTGACAAATGAACAAATTTATGTTTAATTCTTGTTTGCTGCATGTAAGATAAATTATTAGGCTGATAATGTCCTCTATTTCTGTTATTACCAACAATTAAAGGGGAAAACAAAGGAAACAGTTCATCTGTCCATCTTCGCTGTTCATAGTTTTCGGCCTCAAGCCTCTTTGTACCTACTGAATTTATAAATGTTTGGCAGATACATAGTGCTATAAAAGGCTAAAGAAATCACTAAACCAGCGATAGTTATTAGAAAATGTGAGTGGAAGAGGAGTAAATGATTATTCCACTGGGTGTTATTATCAGCTGATTAATACACCATTAGTAAGTACAGTATGTGTGTGGGATCATGTGGGTGACTTGTTCCAATGTAATGAAATTTTCCATACTTAAAGAGAGAGATAAAGAGTGAGTGATAAGGTGGGGCTGAAGATCAGTGAATCTTATGTAAACACCTGATTGGTTGACTAGATATTACAGAGGGAGTTGGAGTGAGTGGGCACATGACAAAGTATAAACTGGGATGCCAGGAGGCGTTCTGGGTCAGTCTCTGGCGCCCTGCGAGATGAGCAGTTCCAGAAGTTCACCGTTGGAAATTCCAGCAGAGGCGCTACGGTGGACTGGACTTAGAGATTGGACTTGGATTTGGCTTTATTTCTGCTCATCATCATCATCATTGCCATGTTGGATTAAAATTCTGTGAAGGATTTGGACTTTAATCGTTTTCCAAGTGGATTGCAGATTCTCAAGACTTTCAAGGTTTCCTCTGTGAAGATGTTGGACTTATCAAGGAATCCTGCATTCCTGATTATTACCATTAACAGAGCACTAAGCACATCTTCAGTGCTGGAAGTGCCCATCTCACCACCAACCTCTCTTCCCCCAAAGATAGGAACAACATGAACATTAGCTTAGAGTGGGTTAATTAAATAGGTAGAATTCATGCGATTTGATTATTCTCTTTTTGTGTGTGCTTTTCCTTTGCCAAGACTCAAAGGAAAGTCCTGATAAATTCAACCTGCAAGGCTACTTGAGTTTTTTCATACCAGGGCAAGAAGGGAAGACACCTGCTTGTTCAAGGCAGTCAGGCTGGACGAGTCCCTTCATCCACATCAGCTGAAGAACCCTGCATTATCTACTGGGAAAGACTCATAGGATCTGGGATGAAACTTTTCTTTATCAGAGCGCCGAAATCAACTTCCTGTATAGGGGTTTTGTGGGTCTACCAATCGACAGGCTTCAACAAGTGCATTAAAGTCAGGTTCAATATCTGAGTTGGATCTTTGAGGGAAAACATCACTGAGAGAGGATCTATAGCTCGATTTATAAAACTTCTTCAATGAGAACGTGAAGCATCTTCACTGTTGGCATGTGAATAAAAATGTTGTTTTCCAACTAGCTTTAAAGAAGCTGCAACCTTGTCGTGAGCATTTCATCTGCAAATATGCGCTTACAGTTTGGTTTTTAGGTCTTTAGTCTTTCCATTCAGCATTTGAGCTCTAGGATATCTTTGACTTTCTTCTTCTCAACAAACTCTTTTAAATTCTGCTCTCAGTTTCCACAGTCTTTGCTCACAGCTGTGTGAGCCACCTGACAGCTGTGTGGCAGCCTATGTCACCATGTTCAGTCTCCTCCCCCATCAAAAGTGTAACAAACTATCTTTTATTCAGTGCTGTATTCAGTTGTAGGTTAATTTCAGTCACTTTATCTTGCACCCAACTCAAATGTCTGACATTTTTCCCAGATTTGCAGAGCTATTGATCATAACACCTGCCAGTTATCCCATTGCAGCCCAAGCCTATCTAAGCATGGACTTACCCCCATTAACAAATCACTCCCTGTTGTTGTCGCTTTCACTGCTGCCAGCTCCTCCATGATTTTAAACTTTTTTAATATCCTAAGTTGAAAGATGAGTAACTGGGCTGAGAAAATCTGATTGCTAGCATAAGAAAGTAAAAAATGATTTCATGATACATAAATTCAAAGGAAATCATCTGAGAAGTGAAGTGAGGTGCTACTTATCTGTGTGAAGTGCTTCTAAAAAAAGTCACTGGATCACAGATTTATTTCGAGGATAATGCCTCGTGGTGTTCGGGCTGAAAAAGGTCTGAGACATCCTTCGTTTTCGGAGGGACTTGCTGCGGTTGCCATAGAGATTTTCATCATGGTGACAGGTGAGACCCGTCCTCCTCTGTTAGGATGATGAGCTGTGCTGTGTGTGTGCGTGCATGTGTGAAAGTGCTTTCCCGCTATGAGGCATACATTATTATAGCTATCCATTACCCTTCTTTATTCTCCATGTACTGTAGGTTCTGTTCTGATGGAGAAATATCTTTAATCTAACATATTAAATTAACATTTTGATCAATTAGCTTGGCACGCAGATATTTGAAAGCTGATATGACAGTTCAAATGAACACTAGAAAACTTCAGTGTGCATGAGAAATAAAAACACTTAAAAATATAAAGATTTTAATAAAATGAGTAAATTAAAATGACTGAAATAAAAGTTTAAATTAGTCATCACATTTCAGCTACAACAGACTTGCTGATCGCTTGATTCCTTAAATAAAATAAATAAGGGCATACTTGTTTATAAATTGACCTAATAACCAAAAGCTCCCTGGTTCAATTCTGGTAGGAGACTCCATCACTTTGAGCTTGTGTCGGGAAGGACATTCAGCATGAAAATCTCACCTGCTGTGTTGAATAAGGGGCACCCAAAAGTAGCTTTAATCGCAGGATGCATATTAAACGCTGGCTTCCTAGTCAGTTACATATTTTTACATGTACATTTTACATGACATACTTGGCATTTCAAAGACTACCATTTAATAAAATGCGTGTTTAACTCTTTCATTAGCTAAAAAATAAATCCCCTATCTTAATCAGTGTGAGAGAGGTTTAATACTTTGGTGTTAAATCTAGGTCATAACCGCAAACCCCTACACTGGCATCCAACTCTCTGGAAATACGCAGCAAAGTACAGTTAAGCAGTTTGCAACTACTGCGATGGGCCTGTTCAGTCCTGTTGATTCCTCCTGTGCATTTCTGGATATTTTCTCGTCACAGTTTTTGAACTTATCAGTGAAAGAATAACAACAGCGGCCTCACAGTTGTCAGCAAATTCCTGGAAGGGGATTGACGAAACTATTGGACGTGTGGGAATGTAAAAAAGAAATCGACAAATGTGTTTTTCTGGAAACAAATGACCACAACAGGCAGTGGGAACTGAGGAGGGGACACCGGGACACGACAAGAACTGCAGATTCATTACAAAAGTTTAAATCTGCCATGAAAGTGGGACACTTCCACAGCAGTCACTGTTTGCATTTCTGTATGTGATTGTACCTCTGGAAGTAGTAGGCAGCACTGTGGGACCTGAGTGTTAACTACTAAACTACTTTTTGTTCTTTCTCCTTTATTACACCTTTATTACACCATATTACACACCATAGTCAGGTTTGTGTAATCTGACTATGACCATATAAATACACCATCTGAAGCAACTGAGACCTTCTTCTCTCTGTTAATGTAAAGGCAGTTCACTTCAGAGTCGCCTGTAGCACCAAAATGACGACTGTCAGGTTTTAGGAGCACCTGCAACTGTTTACTTCTTAGAAACAAACGCTCTGGTTGTTTTCTCTGAGCACATGACCCTGGAGCTCATTTGAATGCCTGCTTTCCCTGTGCAAATTATTGCCGGCAGTTCACGTTCTGAGACATCCAGGCTGTGTTTGTCTAGTTCTGAGCGCTTACATGGTTCTTAATTACCACTTTATAACACTGATAGCTCCTGACACACCCTGTACACATGTCACTATTTCTGCTGAATATAAATGCATCCTCTCCTGCTAAACAAATAGCTTAAATTACCATGCGTCACCTCCAGTAAATTTAAATAATATTTCCATAAAGATCTAAAGGAAATAACACCACATTAAAGGCAGACTCGTTGTAAAGCTCCAGACACACACTTACCTGAAGCGCTCCTGACCAGCGGTGTCCCAGATCTGCAGCTTGATCCTCTTGCCCGGCTCGATCTCCACCAGGCGGGAGAAGAAGTCCACTCCGACGGTCGGGTCGGACACTTGGGCGAAGCGACCCTCCGTGAACCGCCGGATCAGACATGACTTGCCCACCGTGGAGTCCCCAATGACGATCAGCCGGAACTGATAGAGCCATATTGCCTCCATGACTTGGCTTGGTCTGCAGCTCTCCCCGGTGCGTTTGTAAGTGTTGGTCTGCTTGCTGTGGTACGAGCTGTTAGTGCACAAACATGAGAGAGAGAGAGAAAGAGGGAGGGAGAGAGGGAGGGAGGTGGAGAGGGAAAAGAGGAATCAACAAACAAGATTAGATTTAGTGCACGTCTTACTGTTCTTCTTGGTTTAAGCGTGGTTGTTTCTTTGCAAACCAAATGCTAGCATTTGACCTTTCACTTCCTGTTCTCTGAGCAGCCGTGTCCAAGCTCCCACAGGGTGACAAAATAATGAGTTTTGGAGGGTTTTTTGCAGACCAGTCTGGTACTTAGAATTACCCGGGCTTCCTTGATGAAAAGTCAATGGGATTTTTTTGGGATAATCACAAGAAATAATAACTAAAATTAATAAAAGGTTGTGATATTTACAAGTCTTATTCTGCAGGATTATCTTCACAAACTGACACAGCTGTAATTTTTGAAGCGAGATTCCAAGCGCAGAAAGTAAAATGACTTCAGCGTCAACAGCACTGTTTAACATGACGTCTTCAACAGTCCACTGGTGCTTTTTTATTGTTCATTTGTAGACTTTTCGTGTTATAACCTAGTATTTTTCACTTTCCATGGTTAATAAGAACAAACTCAAAAGGATTGTAAACATTTGCATTAAGAGTACAGGCTCTGAAACATGTTTCTGGGCTTTAGGGCTTATTTCTGCAGCACTGAGTGAGAAGTAATGAGCAGATGAGATAAGATTAAATGAGGAACAGCAGAGTGGACAGAGCAGGAATAAACAAAGAGAAACATAAGCTAACAATATCAATACTGTTGATGTTGTTAGCTACTGTTGCTACCTTTGACTGATCATTGGCTCACATGCCTGCAACCAGCTTTACTGTGTGATATGATTAACACCACAGGGTACAAGAAGGAATCCTCTTACGCTTCTTTAGTCACTTGATGGCATCAAATGTTGATTTAATCAAAGCCTGCTTTTTTTTGGGGGGGGGGGGGGTGGATATAACCAACTGCTTTGATTGGACTGATTTTTCTTGCTGCTATAATTAAACCAGTCACAGGTAACTAACTATATTTAAGTTCTTCAGTTATAGATGGAGTTTTGAAATGGGCCCAATGTTTCCAATAGTTCGTGTGACTTTATTTTTACTCCTCTACCTTTCAAATGTAATTATCTGCTTTTTGCTCCATGCCACTTCTCATACAAAAAAATTCTTCGATCCAAAATCGATTCTGATAGCTCCACAATAACAAATACCACTCTAAACAGGTGCTGACATGTTAAAGCATGTCTTAAAATAATATAATAAATATATTAATGTAACAATCTGAGTACTAAGGGGACCAAAGTGTGCCAAGAAAATATCCAGCACACCATTACATCTCCATCATCCAAAACTGGTGATCCAAGCTGTGATGGATCCATGCTTTCATGTTGTTTGCACCAAATTCTGACCCTATTATTTGAATGTCAAAGCACAAATGAAGACACAGAGCAGGGAACATCTTTTCAATCTTCTATTGTCCCCGTCTTCTGTTGTTTGAGTGACTGTGTGAATTTCAGCCTCAGTTTCCTGCTCTTAGCTGGAAGGAGTGACATCCAGTGTGGTCTTCTGCTGCTGTAGACCATTCAGAGAAGCTTTTCTGCTTGCAACGAGTGGTTATTTGAGCATTCTGATCATTCTCCTCTGACCTCTGGCATTTTCACGCAGAGAACTGCCGCTGCTCTGTAAACCCTAAAGATGGCTGTGTGGGAAAATCCCAGCAGTTTCTGAAATACTCAAACATCAGGCACCAACAACACCACCATGCTCAAAGTCCCTTAATTCACCTTTCTTTCTCTTTCTGATGCTCAGTCTGACCTTCAGCCGGTCGTCTTGGCCACGTCTACATGCCTGAATGCACTGAGCTGCTGCCATGTGATTGGCTGGTTAGATATTCTTGTTAATGTGCCAGTTGAACAGGTATATATTTACTCATGCATATTCTGCACATGGTATACGATATTAAGTATATCAGATCTTTAAGGGTTTGCAGAAAAATGTAAACTGAAATAGTAATTCAGTTTTGAACTATGTTTCTTTATTCCATTCAGCTCTGTGTTTTCTCTTTGAAGAGGCAAAACGTCTCTTGAAATTTGTGACTTGAGGGATTTGATAACATACGCTATGTTGCTCTCTGTACAGCAGCCCTGTCTCCTACAGATCCTCACACTACAGCTGTTCCCGACCAGGCCAGGCCATCAGGCGGGCACGCGGCCTCCCATCACCCCATGCGCGTCTCTGTGGAGTCAGGTTGCGTAGCTCGGGAGGTATGCAAACATTAGAGGCTGAATCCCTGCTGAATAGCAGCCTGATGGGCTCTCGCGCCGGGATGGGCAGCTCGTGGGTCCGACACGACACGCAGGGTTTCACATATCCAGCATTTACAGATGGCTGCGGTTCAGACTGACATGATTACATGCGTGGGGGGGTGGGGGGTTGTTATTGATCTCACTGCTTCATTTATTTATTTGCGTACATTTATCCGTGTTTGAGGTGAGTTTGTGCGCAAAATCACGACTTATCATCGATTTGATGTTGTTTATCAACGATGTTTTCGTCCAAATGCGACTTTTCCTGCTATTGTGAATTTAAATCACATCCATGCAAAGGAATCTAAAGGCCTGGAAATAGTCATTACGGTGTGTCGTTTTTAATTAGCCATCGCTTTTATCGCGACACCACAAAGACACGGAGATTAAACAGTAGAGGAAAACAGCCTACTTGGATCAGCAGTGAAGTGCTTCGGGACAGAATGGTCGCTCTTGTCACGCTGTTCAGGCTGCTGAGGGCTCCATGACACAGGCTAGTCCGGGGGATCGATGCTCAGGGAGCCGCAAAAACAACCCAAAAGCAGCGAAGCCTCGATGTTTGTGTGGAAGCTGGATCACAGAGGCTGGTGAGCGGCAGGCCCCGGAGGACTCAGGGCTGACTTCCTCCTTAATCTCAGGCCCGATCGAGCGCTGAAAGGAGAAAACGCATCCAAGTGCAGGTGCAACCAGAAAAAACGGATCTTGCGCTTTCGCTCGGAGCCGCGAATAAACTACGAGCAGGCCTCTGTTCTCGGTTTCGAGCCCGCGAGCTGAGAGGATGACTACGAGGCTGTGAGAGGGAAATCCCGCGGTATCATTTCTGTGTTTGCTCGGGCTTTGGAGGCTTTCGCTGCTGATGAAATGGCAGCAGCATCATATAGCCTGACTCATCCCGCATCAGTACCACTACCGTAAAGGAGCGCGCAGAGGCGCAACACCGGGAGGCGGCACGGCTTTTAGAGGGGAGGGCACATAACAGCAAACCTCCATGTATCATAATATTAACTCCCAGAAGCTGCATTATCCCTCTGTGAGAGAGCATCCTACATACAGTATATGTAGGGAAAACTGGATTAATGTACTGGAACAGTCTGCTGACGTCATCAAAGTAACGTATAATAAAAACACACACAGACTAATTTTTATTTGCATTGCTTAAAGACAAAAAAAACTGAATACTGAAAAAACTTATACAAGTTTGTTTCTCTAACAACATTTTGACCCATAAGTCAAAATGTTGGTTGTTTGGTTATTTGATCGTAATTTTGAGGTAACTAACTGAAAATATGACTTACGGATGAGAAAAACAAACAAACTATGAGTGTTTTCATTATTATTATTAATAATTTATTTGTTTATTGAAGAATATCGCCACCAGAGGGAAGCTGCACACTCACTGCGCCGTCTATGGGCCACTGCGCAGTCACGGAACAGCCGGTGAGAGGCTCCAGCACCTGGGAGTTGTAGTTTTAAGCAATAACAAATAGAACGCCCTCTCTCTCTCGGTGTGTGTGTGTGTGTGTGTGTGTGTGTGTGTGTGTGTGTGTTAGATGTCCTCACTAAAATATCAAAACGAGAATGTGTGTGTTTGTTACTCATGCTGCTGCTGTGGGGACATAAATAAATAATAAGTAAAAACAATAAAAATAAACCTGTTATAAAGTCAGATATCACTCAGAGAATCCACAATGTAACTCATTCACATGAAATGTTCTCTGTATTACTTTTTTTAAATCTGTGCTTAAGCACTTTCACCTAACCCTCACACACTTACACTCCAATGGACATTCAGTATTTTGTCCAAGGATACTTCGGCGTGTAGACTAGAGGAGTTGAGGCTCAAATCATGGAGCTTCCAGTTAGCAGGTGACCTTCCTGCTGAGCCACAGCAGCCGATTTAAAGAGTGATTGTGCTGCGTGGGCCAGGTGCTTTTTAAATGTGGGCACAGTGGAAGAAAACAAAAGGGAAAATGTGATAGAGGTCTGACTGAAATGTCACAGAGCTGATGTGGGATTGTGAAGACGGGAGTCCTCGTGGCTTTTAGTTATATTTAGGAGATGTAAACGACAGCTCACCTGCTGACTGTACAGAGAGGCAGCCTGACTGGACAGTTACTCACACACTGCCTTTCTACGTAGTTGGGTGCAAAGTGATTTCTACTGCAAGTCCTATTCATACAGTGTTTTTAATCCATGCCTGAAGGCTTGATCCAAGATTCACACACACACACTCACACTCTGATGGATGCTCCAGGGGAAACTCAGGGTTCAGTATCTTCAACATGACCATCGGTCATCAGGGATCCGCTGACCTTCTGCTTGTTAGATGATCGGCTCTTCCACCTGAGGCACAGCTGACTGGTGATCAAGCAGAACAAACTGAGACAGGCTGAGCCTGCAGTTATCTGGGATCCTCAAACAAACTACCTGCTAAACACAGAAAATACTGCACTTGTTTCCCACATCTGTGTGACAAATCAACCAGTCACCCAATCAGCCTTCCCAATCAAAAGTAGCCCCCAGAAACCCAGAGCTGCTGTCCCATGGTAGACTCCAGTCAGCAGAGGGAGCACAGCATCTTAAGTAACACGCTGGTTTGTGTTTGGCTTGGAGGATTTATAATTTATTTCAAACATGTTTCAGTGCTAAAAGGATCTACGTGATCTGCAAGCACAAAAAGAATTCAGCCTGAAGCGACAAGGCACCTGTTCTCCTGTGTGTCGACTGCCGCCGACGCCTCTGCTGACTGAAAGCCAAAGACTGCTCATAGAAAGTAAAGTCAAGCTGATGAAAACCCTCAGCCCTGGATCTGAAAGTTCCCTCTCCTCACTCCTAGCGTCTCATACCTATGCACTGTCCCATCCACCAAGCTCTTAAAACACTGCCTGCACCTTGTGAACTTGTTCTCTGTACTTTCTGCTGGCTTTCTGAGTCATTTTTAAGTAAATAGTACTTCATGAAAAACCACCGAGTTCCCCTGAGCAAAGACCAAAAAAGAGGCCGGGTACAGTGACAGCAGAGGAAACTAAACTTAGACTGAAGAAGGCGTCAGAGTGCCTCAGAGCTGTTCCTGTTTGTGTGTCCATCCTCTGCACAACACAGCGTTTAATATGCGCGCTGTGCGTTTAAAAAGCACACACTCACACACACACACACACACACTGGCAGTATGTGGGCGTGGCTCTATAAGACAGTGAGCTGCTGTCAGAAACGCAGTTTGTTCTCTGAAGTCGTGGCAACAGAGCAAACTGCTGCAGAAGCGCGCACAGACCGCAGACTCATCAGATAACAGCGCCTCGTTTTTTCTCGTCTTTATCTCATCAGAGTTTGACGTAAAACGTGATTTTCTTCTTGTTCTTTTCCATTTCACTGTTTAAATTGTGAAACAGCTCGTGGGTGTGTGGCCGGGACACAGAGCAGCCACGGAGATGTGAGCACCAGCGTCCTGGGACGTCATCGAGGTCAGCAGTCATCAGCTGTGGACTGATACATGCGATCACTCCTGTGCGCCTCCCTTTGTGCATCTGCGCCTCTCGGGCACACTCGCTTTCATTTATAACTTTTAACATGAACATTAAGATATGCGCACTTGTTGTAATTTGCGCCTGATCTACTTTAATAGCGCGTTCTGTTTTATTTATTTCCGAAAATCTGCTTTAAAAATTGCGCTTCAAAGTTGCTCTCGAGGATTTGTCGATGGTGTTTGTTTTCCTGCGAGAATCCATTATTTAAAAGCGTGACACTTCGCAGTTTTTGCACGTCTCGTTCACGCGGAATTCAGTAATCATGCAGCGCGAACGCCTGCTCAAAGTTTTGGTGATCGGCGACCTGGGAGTTGGCAAAACGTCCATCATAAAGCGCTACGTCCACCAGGTGTTCTCTCAGCATTACCGGGCCACCATCGGAGTGGACTTCGCACTCAAAGTGCTCAACTGGGACCACAAGACAGTGGTGAGGCTGCAGCTGTGGGACATCGCCGGTACGTGAACCATACTGTTATTGTTTTGTGGGTGGAATATCAGCTAATGACACACCGCTGTTTGGCTTAGATGTACCTGCACAGGTTAATACTCACTCACTCACTCACTCAAGAAACACTATCACGAAAAGTTTTAGTAGCAGATGCAGAGATGACAACTCTCCACTCAACCAAACCCAACGTAAATATCTGGATATTTTTCCAAAACACGTCAGATCCACACCAAATTTTACTGAGCTGTTCCTTTGCGCATGCGCTACGTTGCTACCAAGTTTCATGAAAATCGGCTCCTAATGACCTCAGCAAACCAATGAAAAGTTAACTTCACCTTGTGGGGTTGTGTTTAAAAAAAAAAAAAAAAAAAGGGACTCTGTGTCCCTCTGTTTACAGACAGAACTACGCAAGTTTCAAACGTCCATCAAGGCTGAAAGGTCAAAGCTGTATCTCAGTAATGCCACAGTTAACTCTACTGTCATCTCAGCCACATACAAGTACACATGGAGACAAAAATATGAAGCTCAGGGTCCACGGTACACACCAAGTGCAATTAGAACAAGAAATAGAGACCAGTGCAAGTACAACAAGTAAGGAAGTAATAAGCCAGGAAAGTTGGGCTGCATGCATAATCTGTAATATAGTGTTGCTCGACCTACAGCGACTATAGAAAGATGTGACCAGTAATGTGCAACATATAATTGAAACAGGACCCGCATTTCATCAGGACTTCCTTTACAGATCCTCCAAAGAGCCGGTTGCTCCACAGGCATGCAGACAAATAGCACTGAAAACATGACCTTGGCCGAGTTCCCCTTTCACCAGCTGCAACAGCAGACTGATGTTTACTCAGAACTGCATCAATACTTGTAACCCAATAATACGAGCCCACGATTCTGAAGGCGTACTGCTGCAGTGAAAGCAAAGGGACTGACCACGTCATGTCATCCACCGCTGACTAAACATGACATAGAGAGAGAGAGAGCAGTGTGAGGGTCATAGTCACGTACAGCCGTCTTCATCCATAAACTTGGGGGTCATTTTGGGACAGTCACCTCAGGATTACTTACAGTAGAGTGTCTTGAACGCAGCACACGGCAGGGAAATATTCAAGACACACAAGACGTTAGCTGCTCCCGTCGCACCTGAGCAGAGTCTGACCCACAGATTCTTTAACCTGCCAGCTTCCTCACATCGTCTGGATGTGAGGAAGTTCTGGGTAAAGTCTAGGGGGAAAAAAACATCTTTAGGAAAGTTCAAGACTGTAAACAATGTGTCTAAGACGGAGACACAGTTAGAGGGACGAGACTGAGATGGTTTGGACATGTGCAGGAGAGGGACACTGGATATACTGGACAAAGCAGGAAGGCCACAGAGGAGTTTCATGGATATGATGGAGGAGGGTTGGTGTGATAGATGAGGATGCAGGTGATCTATTGTAGCAACAGAAGAAGAAGATGGGTTATGTTACTTAATCAATAACCTTAGAATATTTCTGAACCTGCAGTGTGTATTTGTTTTGGCCTGCATGATTATCACGCAGTCAGACTCCACTCCTGTGTAAGATACATGCACTGTGTTGCTTTGTGGAAAACTTTCTTTTAAAATGGCACAAATGTCAAAACTTACCCCCGTACAAAGATGCACTCTTTACAAGCAGACGTCTTGCATTCAGAATAAGTACAGATATCTGGAACGAGTCCCTCAAACACAGTTATTAGGTGAATTACATATTTTACTTCTGGTTCTGCAACATGTCATGTTGTAGATGGCTGAGGGGGAGATAACTGTGTTTACTTCCCCTCTGAATTTAGAGACACTTTCCTCTGACATCAGAAGCATAACGCAGCATAAAAGTAACAGAATCTTAAAGTCGAGTTGAGTAAATTCCCAGAAGCTCGGAGATCCCAGAGTGGACAGTGGTGTGCTGCTCCTGGAGCTGTGGCGTATGCCGATGCTGCAAGAGTAAGCCAACATGTTACAGCGTCAGGCATCTGTTAGAAAGTGCTGTGTAGCTCCTGCATACTTTAAAAAAGTACCACTATAGATATAAACAAACTCGCTCAAAGTTAAGCGAATGGATCTGCACTGTGCACAGTGCAAGTAAGCAGTAAACCCCAGAACAAATGTGAAGTAATCTGCATTTTCACACTCTTCAGCTGCTTTTTGCTGATGCATCTAACAGCTATGTTGCACGATTTGAGAAGTGGCCTTAAAAAAAAAAAAAAAGTGGTCAGCCATCATTCCTGCAGAGGCACATAACAAGCTCTGTATTCAGCTTATAAAACCCTCCCATGTGTCTCTTTAATTACATGTAATTAGATTTTTGGGAACTCCTTTCTTTCCTGTCTCATAGCTGTCTCACTCTCACTCTCCCTCTCCCTCTCCCTCTCACTCACTCACTCACTCACTCACACACACACACACACACACACACGCTGTGTGTGCTGAGTCACGTGCCAGCTGATAAGAGTTATCATCTAAATGAAGAGGTCCGGCTGAGGCTGTTTTCCAGGTGGACTTTAGCAGCGAGGCAGGTCATGACTTTACAATGAAGCTGCTGCTGTCACACAAACAGCCGGCAGGTTGTCCTCACGGTGTGGATGTGGTGACCGTACAGCTGCTCTGTGCGGGCTTTTCTGGATGTAGGGAAGCCGGTTGTTCAGGGTCACGAGGAGCGTTTTCAAGTCACAAAGTCGACAAAGTTTTTGCATTTTCCCATTTGAATGTTTTATAGTTACAAATGTCAAGATAAAAAATGTGAGTTGGTGTACGTTCTTTTCAGGTCAGCCTTCACAGAGTGCTTTTACATAGACGTTCTGTCTGTATAGTCATTTTTTACAAGTTATAATCTCTTTTTTTGTGTGTAGAAGTTTCTGATATGGTGACATCACGACTTCCCTCACCCACAGGAAAACATCTTGTTTATTACTTTAACATGGTAGGCGTTGTGTGTGATAGACAGTTTTTATTATTGTTCTTGTTCTTGTTTTGTTTTTAGTCGCCATGTTTGCTTTCCATGCTGGTTCCATTCCATATTGGCTCCTGATTATTATATGGCTCGGGGTGCTAAAACCCCACCAATCAGATGACACCCCCATGAGCAAGCATTTTGGCAACAGAGGGAAAGAAAAACTCCCTCCTAACAGGAAGAAACGTCCAGCAGAACCAGGCTCAGGGAGCGGCTGCCATCTGCTGGGGGTGAGGGCGAAGACGGGGAAAAGACACGCTGTGGAAGAGAGCCAGATAATAATAATAATGCTGATTAAATGCAGAAGGGTGTATGAGCTGCCTGTTGGGTGGAGCTCTCACGTGGTGTTGGCTCTGCCTGTTGCATTGTCCACATAGGATGCAAGAGTGATGTCTCCTAGGAGCACAAAAAATAAAAGGATATTACACATGTTCTGGTTAACTTACATAAACTGTTATATACAAAAAATAATAATGATGTGTACATTTACCTTTGAGTGAACACAGTCTCCTGGTTTTTAGATTGCCGCACTTGCTTATTTTAAATTCTGAAAACACTGGTCATTGGTGCTGTTGACCTTTGACCTCAGACTAATAGTACTGATCAGATGGTGTGCAGAAAAAAACGAAAGGTACCATCTGCTTTTAGGAGACAGTTTGTGTGTGTGTGTGTGTGTGTGTGTCAGATGCTCCACTGCTGATTCAGCGGTATATTGGGATCATGTGGAGCAAGTTAGTTTCCAGGATAGAGAGTTAAATGTTCACACACATGCTTCTCTCATTTGCAACAAATTTTTTTTTTTTTTTTTTTTTTTTTTTAAACAAGTGAGGGTGTCTGTCAGCAGTGAGAAGAGCATGTGCAGTACCAGTTCCTGTTTAAAAAAAAAAAAAGTGTCTTATTGTGCTGTAAAACCAGGGCTAAATGCTTGATACTGACAAAGATATCAGTTATTATTATGAAAAGTGACCAGTTTTAATATTAATGTTGTGACCTTCAGAAACTGATGTGATCACCCAAGCTATCATCACTTTAGATGGCTTGGGTGGGCTGGTGCTGCGGCGTCTCTCAGACTCTGGCTGGTCTGTTGGGCTTTTTTGTCTTCATTGTTGGTTGAGTGAGGTGCTTGTGCCGGCCTTTGAGAAATCCAGCTGGACTACTATTGCAGTGGGGAAAACAGGTGCTGGCCTTCGGTGCGGGGTTGCAGTCAACACGGGTCCCGGATCCGCTGTTCCTCGCCTCCTCGAAATGGGGGGTGCTTTGCTGGCTCTCTCCTTCCAGGCGTAGTCCTCTCCTCCGCCCACTTCCTCTGACAACACATCACTCACACACATAGGACTGGTTGGACCATTCAAGTGTCTTTGCTGGGTGTGATGTGTGGTCATCTGTTTCTCCCTTTTTAATGACACCATAGTCATTACATCTCACCACACATGTAGGACCTCAAAATTGTGTATTTGTTTATGTACCTCCCTCTGTTTTGTCTTTTTTGGTGCTGTTGGAGCAGTTGGAGACCCAGTTTTGTCCGTTCACCCTTGACTTTTTCCCCAACTCCCATTCTTCTCTCCTTTTTTTCCTCCCCCTCTTCTTTTTCTATTTCTCTGCTTTCGTTTATCTTTTGCTTATCTATCTAAGGGCAATTCTGGGCTAAAACTTTTAGGGAGGCCCAAATGTCTCTCACCAAGCTGGCCTTTACCTGTTCCAGCATAACAGCCACAAGACAATAATATGAATAATAAAATAAAGTATATAAATAAAACAAAAATATTATCGAGAGGAGCATACAGAGAGTCAAGAGTGCTCCTCTAGGGAAAGCAAATATGTTTGGCACAACAAAGCATTCAGACCATAATTCTTCTTGCTTCAACTGTTTGATGTAAAAAAGAAAAAGTCTCTACTGTAAATTAACGTTGGCCTGGGTTTGTCTTCTGTTTTCTTTAAAAAGGGCAGGAACGATATGGCAACATGACCCGTGTGTACTACAGAGAGGCCGTGGGTGCGCTCGTCGTCTTCGACATGACCCGGCTGTCCACATTTCAGGCCATCCTTAAATGGAAAGGAGACCTGGACTCAAAGGTAAAATATCAGAGATGAAGGAGGTGGAGAACTGAGAAGAGGAGTGTGGTGGGAATAAGGCACGGCGAGTCCACGGGTCACAGTTTTGAGCCATCTTTATTGACCGCGGCTGCAGCTCTCGGCTGTCAGCTGCACATGTCATGAATCAGGTTGTAACTGATCTCAGAGCAGTGAAAGCGGAGTTAAAGGCAGCACATCAGGTTAAAATGAAAGACCAACATTTCTCCACAGTATGCATGTGCTTTGTCTCTTAGCTTGAAAACCTCTAGCCATTGTTAGCAGGATACCTATGCCTGTAAAACTGATGCACGGCATATTTCAGTGGAACCTAAGCCAAGCGGAGTTGAGCCTCCTTCCAGAGACTGTGGTCCACTGCACCAACAACATGTCAGTAATTTAAACGATGGATGCAAACAAGCAATAGGAGAAGCTTAATGACAGAACACTGTCTGAGATAAAAGGAGAGTGCTCACTTTACTTTGGCTTTAATTGATGTCTATTTTTATATTTTACTGAACAACTGCCTGCCTTGTTTGTGTTGATGGAAAGCCACTGCTTAAAGTTAAATGTTGTGTTTTCATCCTGATTTAGCTAAAAAAAAAAAAACAATTAAAAAAAGCTGTTTCTCAATAGTTGTGCATCCCCTTCTCTGTTTTCCTGTTGTTGGTGGTGTTTTCTTTTTAATGTCACTTTTGCTTGTTCAATTCATTTTGGAAGTACTGTATTCAGGATGGCTAGCCTAGCTTGTGACTCAGCAATGTCAGGGAGAAAGCAGCAGGTGAGATAAAGACAGTTATATTCTACACATATAATTTTGTTATGATATATGTTTTGATAATATATGTATTCAAGATCTAAAAATAATAAGAATTAAATTTTTGTACGTTTTGTGTCTTGTTTCTTGAGTTTTTTCTTGATTTCCCCTGATTCTCAGAATCCCCGTTTGCTAATCTGGCCTATTTTCCAGTTTGGTCATGAGGAAGCAATCCTCAAATGACCTGCTAACTTTCAGCTTAGTATCAAATGACCGACAGCTGACTGACTGACTGATTTCATTTGCCACTTCAAAGCAGTAGAAGTACTTTACACAAAAGTGAAAAGTGAAGTTGTTGTTTTTTTTCTTTTACACATCCAGCAGTTAAAGAGCTATATTTGGAGGTGTATTTCTTTTTTTTTTTTTTTTTAATCTTCTTTTTAAAATGTTTTTCACTGAAAAAGAAGAGACCTGAATAAAGACATCCAGGAGAAGAAAAACAAGTATAAAACAAAGACCGCAAGTCAAGGCTATATATAGCATGTGTATATGTGTATTTCCTTGTGAGAAATGTCTCCTTTGTTACTTACAGTGTTTTACCAGCTTGATGCTAACTATGTTCAAAGATCTTCAGTGAGGTTGAGAGCTTATTCTGGACAGATACAAATTATGCTTTGAGGGCTATAAGATGGGGAAAAAGCATATTTGCATACAGGACAGCGTAACATTGAAACATTGAGCTGAAACTGAGTGAAACTGTAATGCTGAGCAGGGGCTGCAGACAGAGGCCAATCCCCGGAAGCAATGCTCTTTATATTGTCATCTCATTCTCAGTGCCCTCTATCTATCAACGATGTAATAGATAGCCAAGTCAGTATTTTTTTTTTTATCACTGTATTACAAGCCTGATGCCTCTCTGATATTGATATAGATAAATAAATAGGCATAACAAAACAGACACATGTCATCACTGAATGCTGCTTTATCCCTTCACAAACTGCAGATTACGGTGAAGTACATCAAATTGAGGCTCATCTACTCGAGTCTTTGAGATTAGACAGGTCTTTGTTGCTTCATCATGAATTATTTTCGTAAATTTTTATTGCATTTCTTTATCCGTCTTCCTCTGGGATTCATTAGGTTGCCCTCAGCAATGGGAGGCCAGTTCCAGCCGTTCTGTTGGCCAACAAATGTGACCAACGGCGTCATGGTTTGTGCCCCAAGCTGCCTAAACTGGAGAACTTCTCCAAAGAGTATGGATTTGTCGACTGGTATGAAACCTCTGCCAAGGCAAGATGTGATTATTTTCTGTTTCTTGCTTCTGCTGTCAGTGCTGCTCTCATATACACTGATTTCTGCTGTCATCGGGGCCTTGTAGTTTATGCTTGTAGTTTATGCTTGTAGTTTAGCATGTGTATATATGTCTGTGTGTATCGCTTCCACAAACTGGTGTGCCAATCTTAACAAAACTTTGAATGATTATCATCACATATACAGTGATTATTATGATTATCATTCTGATTATTCTGATTATTATTATCAATGTTTTTTTTTTTTAAAAAGATAGGAAAAAAAAAAAACATTTTTTTTTTTCATATCCCAATTCTTCAGACTTCCGTATTTATCGCTTTCCTGCAAATCTGATGTCACGTTGTCTGTTTGCGTTTGTTTCACGTGTCACGATCAGCGTATGTCCCCATTTGTAACTTAACGGTCACCAAAGTTTGTATCCAGGGGAAAATTTAGTTTTTTGACCAATAAATACAGAATGAGAAATTTAAAAAATGTCGTAGGCAGCTAGTAATGTAATGCTGTAAAAATGTTTATTTCTGCTGCACAGTTATGCATTTTAACATGGGAGTCAAACAGAACCGACTCGCTTTTAGAGGCAGCCTCAAGTGGCCACTAGAGGAACTGCAGTATACAGCACGCCCGCGATGGCTTCATTTTTTTTCTTAGCCCTGGTGTCATGAATCAAATGAGTGTTTGGAACCCAAATTCAGGTGGGTTCTAGGTAAAGCTTTATTTTGCATTGTTGAATTTCCACCAGAAACACAAACACGATCCAAAACTTGGTGGAAAACACACATAGAGGAAGTTAACAAACGCTGAAACAACGACTGAGAGGAAGACTGCGCTATGTATGCACAAGGGTAACAAGAGGCAGGCGACAGTAATCTAAGACAATGAGACAGAAAGGGAAGTAAAACTAAACACGCTCTAGAGACAAGACAACTATTAATATAAAACAGGAAGTGAGAACTGTAACTAAACGGAGAACCACCGACAATTAAAAGAACGTCGCTGTCTTCTCCAGGAAACGCTCAGAATGAAAAAAACTGAGATATATTTAATTTAGAAAAAAACAAGACTAAAATACTCCAGGAGCTATTAAGCTTAATATGGATGTGCTGCTGTAACAATCTAACAATTGGGATTAAAAAATTGTCTACCAAAGCAACAATTCAACCCCAAAGCTTCAAAAGCCCACAGTCTGACCCGGGGTCGTGACACCCAGAGGGTACAACTAGGTCTCATCAACTAAAATTTGAAAACGGTGTTGTCAGCACCGTGTCAATACATACTGGCCCTTTACAAAAATAAAGCATGTCTTCTTCTAGGCTGTTAGAAGAAAAGAAGTTAGCTACATCAGGTTATCCGGTCTTTAAGTGATGACGTGATGAATCCTGCTTCTGGGCCCAAAGTAGTCTGCAATTTAATAAAGCTGATGTGTTTTTAACATGTTTTAATGCTTTGTATCTTGTTCTATTTAATCTCAACAAGCCCCTAAAAACAGTCAGTGATCACTGTCGGCTTCTCTCGGTTTTTATTACTGCTAATCATTTTAAAGCCCAGTTTTTAAACCCTTAAGATGTAACTACAGCCCAGGTCATGCAGAAGTATATTAATGACTAACCTCGTATTGTGGATGGATTATCTCGGTGGTTCTCCTGACTGACGTTTGGTCCGTTTAAAGCATCCTGCCATGCGAGTGCATTTGCCCCTAACCATTGGGAACCCTCACATTAACTTTTATCGAGTGGAAAAAAAGTCCTCCGTTAGCGTTCCTCCTCCAGCTTTACTGTTTATGTTATGCTAACATAGCTTTGTCGCGCTAGCGGTCACGTAGCACATGATTATATACCAGCTAGCCAAACTTCAGTGACCCTACAAATGTCACTGTTTAGTTTTCTGTCTTCACTTATGTTGGAAGTGATAGCAGAGCTGTAGGTTTTAATTTGTTTCAGAAATCTCTCAGTCAGAACATGTTATATTAAATTTAGATGGAAGCTAGCGAGCTAACTCCCTGCTAACTTCTAACTCCGTTAAATGTTATAAATTCCGTTTTCATGGATGCCTGGATGTTAAACTCAATTGTTACACCTTGTAGAGCAGCCACAGTGATCATTTTATTACAGATGAGAGAATTTAGACAGTTTTTCAACTCTCAGTAATGCTGCAGTGATCATTTGACATGGGGACTTGCAGCAGAGTTTGGGCCCAGACATGGGTAATGACGTCAGACTTAAAGACCGGATAGTTGAATGCCATGTTCACATAATATCCAGTTATATAAGTTTTCAATATTCAGTCACAGCTGGCTCTCGTAGCTGCCAACTTGGATAATCCAATTAGTTAATATAAGCTAAAAGTACCAACAGAAAAACTTTGAATTCAATTAAATCTTAAAAGGGGAAAAAAAAAGTGAGAACACGGCGTTTACTGTGGCTCATCTGTTGATCAAATTTATTTAAATTATTAAATTGAAGGTGGAAGGCTGGAAGCACAGCTTATTGTTCACCTTAGAGAACCTTCAAAGCCTCATGTCCTCCTTTTACCCGTTACATAACAGAAACAACTTTACTCATAATGAAATAAAAAATGTAAAGACACACACACACACACACACACACACACACACACACACACACACACCCCTCAGCAACTGAGGAGAGCTCTAGTAGACTTTAGTCAGTTTCCTTTTTTAGTAGATGTTGTAGACAATGCAGAGAATGCTACATTTCAGTGTTTGTTTTACTCTTTTACTCGGATGTCAGCAAGAGCTGAGATCCCTAATACGGTCATCACAGGCACACATAAGCTCCACCCCCTGCTGTTACAACCCTTTGTTTCCAGTGGGCACCCAATCAGAAAAAAGATGCCTTAAAGAGAGGGTGGTCTGACAGAGAAGGGATTTAAATGATGACAGTGAGAAGATCTTTATTGTCATTAATTGAACGAGCATACAGAAATATTTCGTCTCCCTACAGTTCACGACACTCACAAGAAAATAGGAATTGCTCCTAAAGGGCTGCAATAGAAAACCAGTTAAAGGCACATTGGTAATAAATAATAATAAAATGAGTTGACATAAGAGGAACAGTGTGGCAACTTGTTAAAGCAATCACATGATTTTGTGGAGACTGATTCAAATGCACGATAGTGTTTGTTAGGGTAGTTGTATGATTTTGTACAGTTAGAGGGAAAGTTGTGAACAGGGAACGTCCTGGGTGAGAGGTATCTCTCGAAACTCAAGATATTCTCCTCAGTGTTGTAGACTCTCGCCAAGGCCGAAAGCTGCATTAAAAAAAAAAAAAAAAAAATGTCCTGAGCTGTACATCTTTCAAACCATATGGTGATGGCATAGCTGAACACGTTCTTTATTGCACATCTTTGCATTGTTGGGTTTTTTGTTTGTTTGGGTTTTTTTTGTTCGGATCCTCAGGAAGTATATCTGTGCTTTGTTTGTGACTGCTAATGTGTCTCTTCCCTGTTAGATAATTTTTGCTGCACCAAGGCAACCACACACCAAGTCAACTGTAAATCATGCAAAGCAAATTTAGTAGAGTTCAAGGACAAAATGAAGTTGAAGCTGTGGGTTCCAATAGATCACCATTCCATTGAAAATGCACCCTTTTCCAGCTGTTCTGGACTCTGCAGACATGTGCACAGAGATGCCCAAACCTCCCTGTCCTCAGCCACCTCCTCCAGCTCTTAGAGACAAAGCACTGAGATGTTCCCAAGCCGGTCCTGGGGTAGACCCAGGACACCAGTGTGTCCTAGGTTCACACCAGGACATACAGGAAGCGGCTCACTTAGGAGGCATCCAGGAAACATTCTAGTCAGATGCCCAAAACATCTGAGCTGGCTCCCTTTGACGGATTAGCACCTCCGAAATGACCAAGTTCCTAACTATATCAATAAGCTGAGCCCAGCCACCCTTCAGAGAAAGCTTGTTCCTGCTGCTTGTGTACATTATCTCTTTCTTTGGGTCATTACCCAGAGCTCTTTTAAATCCAAACAAGAGTTTTAGTCATTCGTCCAAGTTTTTCCTGATTGATTAAGCTCCTTAAGACAACCCTTAAATACTTAAATGGACAATACAGTGGATTTTACTGTTAAGACATTTCTCTATTTCTACCTCCATTGACCTTCTCCAACCCTTCAGCTTCATCCTATCTCTCTTTCTCTCCCCAGGACAACACCAACATCGACGCTGCCATCACATGTTTGGTGAAAAGCATCATGTCTGTGGAGGAGGAGAGAGCGTTGGGTGAAGCCACCAGCGGCGCCGATAAGGGGGATCCTGATGGCAGCGTTCTTGTTCTGCCTCGCTTTGACTACAACACGACGGAGAAGGGACTCGGTGGATGTGCGGGGTGCCTGTCAATTAAACCGAAACAAGACCAGGACTGAAGGACTGTCTGAACCAAAAGACTGCAGGGACATGCAGAGGATGGTGTGGATGACTCTGCTCTCCGTCACTTTCTCCTCACTGACTTTTCCTGAGATAATTTAATAGAAATGTTTTTGTTTTTTAAGGATTTTTCAGGAAAAAAAGATCTATCAAACACTTTTTTAACCAAATAATGAAGTTTTTATATCAAACTGATTCAAAATGAGTTCAGTCATTGCAACAATGTGTTATTCGGAGAATGTGATAAATAGCATTTTTTTTATGGCTTTGAAAGGCAATTGGTACACGGGATTTAAAAAGTTGAGATCCTAATGAAGGATATTTGTCAAAATAATATTTTCCCAAAATTTGTATTTATCTTGTCTGATACTTTTAAGGGTTTTTTGCTTTGATGCTTCTATTGTAGCAGAGACAGCAGGTATGTGAAATTTACAGCTCTGTCCACCAGTGTTTTTTAGTCTTTAAATTGCTTTGAGTTATAACTGCTTTGTAAGTTACTACTGTTTGCCTTCGAGCAGTGCCAAGTAGCTACTTATTGTTCATTTTTAATATTTAATTAATAATTAAAAAGATTTGTTGTGTTCTGTATTTGATCTTTATTTGTTAAAAAACAACTTTACAAAATACCCCATTTTATACATAAAGTTTATGGGGGTGGTTGTGTTCAGCTAAAGGACATGAGTTTAAAGGCAGTTGTATATGCTTTTGACCACTAGTGGTGCTAGAGCAGTGGTTTTCTTCCTGTTTATATCTCAAGATCCTATCTGTCTGAGATTGAAGAGGGGTATTTGAATTGTGCTTTTCATGTAAGCTGTAATGTATAGCGTATTATTAGCCAAGAAATATACCAAAGTGTGAGTTTATATGCAGCTTAAGGAGACAGCTGGTAGATGTCAGCCACGGACATATTAAGAATGGAATAGGGTTCATCTATGCTGCCACTTTTTCTGCCATAATTGTTACAATACTGCAACAAAAAAGCATTTTCCATGTCAAACACCAGACTGTTGATAATTATTATTGATTGTGAATTTTGAATATTTGGTTTGGGAGACCTCCCCAGCTCAGCTGAGAGGAGACCGGCAAGGAAGCATAATGTTTATATATGTGCTACATGAAAGCAAACCTGGAGCCCAGAAACTGAAATAGACAGGCAGTCTTTGAGTTTGGTGTCCACTTCTCTTCAATACTAATGATCTATGCAGGTTTGAACATAATTACCAAAGTGGTTTGATGAGAAACAAACTGCATTGTTAAGTCTTTGTCCCTAGGACACGGTTGTGTTTGTCTAAGGCAAAAAGTACAAGTCTTACCAAAGTTTTAATCCCTAACACTGTTCTATTCTAAAGATTTTCCCTTGTTTGCATCCATCCTTTAAATTACTTCCATCTTGTGGCTGCAGTGGCTGTCATGTGTGGAAGCAAGCTGGACTCGAACCCCACTGAAATATGTAGCACCCCTTAATTTCATGGCGATGTCGGTGGGCAAGCTGAGAGACCGACAAATGTTTCTGATTGTGTATTGTTGATAAATCAGACAAGCTGCTGCTGCTGGCTCAGGTTTCACTCCTCTGAGATCAGTTACCATCTGCGCTTTGTGTGGAAACAGCACTGGCGAGTAACCAAGCCCTCTAGGATTCATCCTGGTAACAGATAAGTTTCCTCTTACTAAACATCATGCAGTATGGAAACATTTTCAATATCTCCTTTAGTACATTAGCAAAGAAAGCCTTGCTGGTGCAGGGGAGACATCGGCTCTTGCAGCAGGTCTTGGTGAGCGCTCAATTATCCAGTTAAGGAAAACCCACAAAGTTGACTCGTAGCATTTTCAGTGTGAGAAACGTCGTTCATCCAAATGATTTCTTCAAGTGTCAGCGTCTCTGCTGGTCTGTCTGCTAAAGTCACCACACACTACTGCATCACTGCCATGGTCGCCACATTTTTTTTCTCGTTTAATTTAAGCAAATTTGGGTTATTTAACCTCCATTATCTCTGGGGTCTCCCCATTTTGCCTAAAATATTATAAACCGAAGGCAATCCAACCAAATGTTCATATTTGATGAGCTGGAAGAGAAAATGTGTTTTTAATTGTCCACCGAATTAAAACGTAATTGTGCTAAATTACGGTAAACTGATAGTGAGCATACGTAAACAAAGGAGATCCACCGGCGTTGCTGTCAACTGTCCCTGTTTCTTCTTCACTAACTATAAACATTTGCTTTTTTAAATTATGTAAATTGTGTTATTTAACACATGTCAAAACTTACAACTTTAAGCAATCTTATCCCACAGCAGTGCTTCAGTGAAGCACAATAGTCATGCTTTTTCACTGCGCATGCTTTGAACAGTGGTAATTGTGTCAGATTATATATGATGGTCTGTGAAGAAAACGTTTCTTTCTACCACCAGCCTGTTATATTCATGGTTGCATACAGTCTGACCGTTTATTGATGCTCTTCTCAGCAGGAGATCTCTTGATCACTTGATGTTTGATCTCCAGCTGTGATGCTGTAAAGATTCGTTTATGCTACACGTAATAGCCGTGCATTTGTTTTTGTTTTAGTTTTGTTTTCTTACTCGTTCAGGAGAATACTGCAGCAATTACCAGCAGTGTAACAACAAGCAAAAACGGACATGGCTGTGTAATGGCGTTAGTGGTGGTGCACAAAGCAACCAGTGTATACAGGTATACGCTTTGGTCATTAGCAGGAACTCTTCCTGTTTGTTGGGAATTGTAGTTATTAATGTGCACCGCTATTAATGTGCGCAAAACGGGCGATGTGCAATAGATCACAGTACTGTCCAAACATCTTTGGCCACAACTCATTTCTGTATATTTATTTGGGAAAGTGTAGTATATAAAGCACAAACCAGAGTTTGTATAATTGTACTTCTCTCCTGGCCTCCTCCAGACTTTGACAAAAATGTCAAATTTGGATTAATCAGCTCATCAGACAACAGGGGTTTTCAGTAATTTCCATACCTCAGCCTTTTCTCTACCTTAAGAATAGTTTCTTTACAGCCCCCCTTTCACTGACCATTGATGAGGCTTCAGTGATCAGCTGAAAGGCCAGATGTATCTCTCACATCCTGATCCTGGTGAATTCTCAATGATAACTGAATTATTGATGTAAAATTAAAATCATGGAGCAACTAAATTAAAGTCAGATTGAAGATGGTGATAAACACTCCAATAACGCCCCCTGGTGTTTTACTTGTAATATTACAATTATGGAGAAGGAAACAATAACGAGGAGCACTGTATAGTGTACCATTTAATCAGCATCAGCTGCTTTATTCTCCCTGATATAATCAGGTAAATTATAATTGTGTCAGTTAAAAATAGAAAAGCTTGAACATTTTTGCAGCTTTTACTTCTTTTCCATTCTTTACTTTTACATCCTTCCAGAGAAATACATGTAAAATTACATAGAAACAATCAGAGTTCCTGTTACTCTACATCTCCACACAGACATAGCAGTGCTGCCCTTCCCTCACAGCTAACAGTAATGCTATTCTAGTACAGGCTCTGGTTTTATCTCATATTGATTATTGTAATTCTATCCTTCCTGCCTCACCACACAGACTTCAGCGGATTCAAAATGCAGCTGCTCGTGTTTTTATTAGAACAGGTTTCAATGGACCCCCGTCCTTCAGCAGCTTCACTGGCTTCATGTAAAATACGGCGATGATTTTAAGATTCTGCTTCGAACTTTCAAGTCTCCATAATCTCTCTGATATTCTGCACATCTCCACTCCTTCCTGTACTCTGAGATCATCCTCCTTTTTTTACTCTTTCCCACACCACATTTCCTTTCTGCTAAAGCATATAGTTAGGGCTGGATCAGGTGACCCTGAATCCTCCCTTAGTTATGCTGCAATGGGGGGATTCCCATGATGCACTGAGTATTTCCTTTTCAGTCAACTTTCTCACTCACTATGTGTTAACAGACCTCTCTGCATTGAATCATGCCTGTTATTAGTCTCTGTCTCTCTTCCACAGCTTCCATCCCGCTCTTAGCCTGGTTCTGCCGGAGGTTTCTTCCTGTTTTTCCTTCCCACTGTTGCCAAAGTGCTTGCTCATAGGGGGTCATATGATTGTTGGGGTTTTCTCTGTATGTATTATTGTAGGGTCTACCTTACAATATAAAGCACCTTGAGCTGACCGTTGTTGTGATTTGACTCTGTATAAATAAAACTAAATTGAAATTCACAATATTGGTTCTGTCCCTTTAATCTTTAAAGCCAGCCATAAAACACATTTTAATCTCACAGATTCTGTTTGATTGTTATTTATTATTATTAATTTTCAGACATCATCATTATTATTATTCTAGACCAAAATTTAAAAAAAGACAAAACTCAGGTGTATGAGTCTTTTTCAACCCTGAAAATTTAATATGGGTGGCTGCTGTATTGCAATGTTAGAAACTAAAAAATGAGTGAAAAAGAACAAAGTTTAGACTTGTCACTATCGGGATTATTATAATTAACTAAAAATAACAAATAAGATGAAACTTTTACATACTGAAAGAGTTTTGTGATGTAACTAAATCAAAAGTGACATTATAGAGGAAATAAATGTAGTGTTTGTTAATTTGGTAAAAATGATATCAGAACTTCCCTGATGAGGCATCGATAGAAACTCTGGATCTCTACAAGACTGGTTCCACTGCTTTTGAAATACCTAAAGAAAGTGTGTATAAGCGAAGGGCAAAGCATGGAGACCACACATGACATAACTTGTATGAGAGGCAAATTTATTAAAACCCAAAAGTTGAACACGTCATAAATTGTAAGCAAATCAACAGATAAAGCAAGCTAATGACAAATACAGCCAAATGACTTGAAAAAGAGAGAAAGAAAGAGAGAGGCATAGACTGGTAAGATATATTAACCAAGATGGCAACTATTACTCTAAATAAGCTGCTTCACTACAAGCCACACAAACCTACAAGTGGATGTAGGAGCCTAAGAGCACCACAGGGCCCTACTTGTATATTTTTTTAATGCAAATTCAATTCATTTGGTGAATTTGGAGTTAAGTTCTGTGTTGTTTTTAATTGTAATCTACATTTAATTGCTAACCTTTTTCATATAATCCAGAACCATCTTCAGAGTTACATCTGTTAATTGAATGAGGTTCATAAATATTAATTACTGTTTTTTTAAACTAACAAACAGGAAACATGAGTACATATTCTATGATCATTATAGTATGATGCTGCGATACAATATAACAAGCGATTTAGATCTGGCATTCAGTTGTAGACTATGACGCTGCATTTGGTGACCAAACTGTCAGTTATATATATGTATGTGTATGTATATGAAAACTATTAGTAACTTAGAAGTATTCCGATATGCAGTATATTGTTGGCCTTTACTTTACAGTTGTGACATTCTTGGTGCTGTAGAAGTCCACTCTTTGCACATTGTCCCCAGCACCTAAATGAACAGAAGGTAGAGTAATTAATCCTCAGAAGCACAAAACTTTCTGAGGAACAACAGTGCACACATGCATTAGTGTCGTCTAAGCCCGACCTGATTGGCAGATGAAGTTGAGGTGTTCCCCACAGTGCAGGTCCTGCCACAGGAAGTGCTCTCCATTGCTCATAGCTCCACACGTGCTGGAGTAATAGTAAGGGACAAAATCTTGTGGCCAGTTGAAGAAATTCATGGAGTGTCCGGACATCCAGAACCAGTCGTCTCCACTCAAGGATCTGTTGGACATAATGAATCAAAATACTGCCATTTTTGTAGTCTATGGATTTTAACTGCTTTTTCACATTTTCAAGTTATGTGGTCTTTATGATATAACACCAAATCCCTCCAAGCATTCATTCATTTTCTTCCTCTTACCCAGTTCAGCATCATCACTATTCACTATGACCCCAATGTTGGTCCATCAAGAACTGAGTTACCATGAGGACCACTGTTGTCTTTACCCTTCACATCTTCTCTAGCTCCTCTCTCAGTCCATGGTACTTCTCCAGCTTCCCATGATCCTTCTTCCTGGTATCACTTGGGATAGCTACTTCTATCACAACATACTACATACATACTGTACAGTGGTCTTTCCTTCCAATATGGTTCCTCTTCTTTCTCCTCTTCTTTCTCAGGTTTCTGCAGACTGAAGTGTTCACTTGCACGATCAGTTGTGGACATCTTCCTGATGTACTCATGGATGTTTGTTGTCTCATCCTGGAGAGTGGTTCTGACACTCACTAGTCCTCGGCGTCTCAGGGTGCTGGACTAAGATGAACACTTCATTCCTGGTAATGAGCTCCTTGTCTTGATGTAAGTAGCTTCTACCTCCTCTTTTGGCCTGCTTATTATCCCAGCACAGCACAGGTGTTGACTGCCAGAATCTTATTCTTCCCATTCAGCAGACTTCTTGTGACTCGCCTTACTGTCTGAATGTTTTGCATGGTTGCAGCTGTCCTAGCGGCCTCTTCATGCTTCCCATTTACCTGTGGATTCCTTGGTGCTAACAACTATCCTTGATGTCTGTAATGTAATGCCTTCTGTCTGTGTAAAAGTGGAAATCAAAACCGTAGATGAGACTGGAGTTCTGACAATCTTCGCTCTCTTTGTTACCATCCGACTCCACTTCTCCTGTCTAAATGTTATTCCGATCTCATTAACACACACACACACGTTCTTAATGTGCATAAGAAAACTTGAACTATGACCTTTTGAATCCTGGATGACTCTGTGTCCTCCCTGTTCATTCATTGAGCTGTTAGAAGTATCTTCTGTATAAGTACCTGCGCAGTCCCAGCCAGACGTGGTCTGTGAGGGAGAAAGGAATGAGGCCCAGCAGCTGCTCCAACTCGCTTTGCTCCTGTTGGCTGCGAAGGCTGAGCAGGTCCCAGTAATAACGTCTACAGTACATCAGAGCATCAGACCAGCAGAGCCTCTCTCCCACCACCGTCACGTTCCTGCCACCAAGCTGCACACTCACAGTGGGAGGAGCAGGAGGAGTTGGTGGAGGAGTCGGTGAAGGAGTAACAGCTTCTGGTGCTGGAGAGAAGTTTGTTAGGTTTCTGTTTGTTTCATCCATGACTGTTTGTTTTTATTGTAGTTTAACAGGTTAAACTGTAATGTTGCCATCAGCTCCAAAAATCAAATAAAAAAAACACGAACACTGAAAG
The DNA here is from genome assembly GCF_001858045.2 of Oreochromis niloticus. Taxonomy (NCBI): domain Eukaryota; kingdom Metazoa; phylum Chordata; class Actinopteri; order Cichliformes; family Cichlidae; genus Oreochromis; species Oreochromis niloticus. The sequence goes on from NC_031967.2 coordinate 30,349,637, forward strand.
CTAGAAAGTCAGTTCAATTTCTCAAATATGAGAAATCATATAAAAAAAACAAAAAAAAAACAAGCAGCTTCCACATATACCACTAGAAAGAACGGCTATACCAGGCAGAGGAGCAAACACCTCCACTTCACACAGCGTCAGAACTCTCAGAGGTGCTGGTATGATCACATTGATGTAGCGACCTTCCATTTCATTACAATGGAATGTGTATGTTGGTGTACCTGCTAATGATTCAATAATGCCACACCTGATGGAGTTGTAGAAACATCAAAGAGAAATGTGTCAGTTTTACTTACTAAAGGAAAAAAAGCTAATATCTATTCAAACAATGTGTTGTTTAAATGGGAGAAAAAAAATGAACAAACAATTATGGAGAAATGTTCCAGTTGTCAGAAATCACGTCTCACCTCGGGTTTTGATTTCCATTTTGATCCAGTGAGTCCCCGATCCGAATCTCTACCCCAAGAATCCTTTCAGAGCAACAGTCTTGTCTGTTGATGATGGTGACAGCATTGACTTTATAGACAGCTAACAAGTCTACTCTCCACCAGGGATTTGTTTCTTCTAAAGTGTGGGAAAAGCCTGCACCATAGAAGCTTCCATTTTTGTACCCATCAACAGCTTTTGAAGAGAAATGTGGTGACGAAGTCGATGACTGTACTGTTGGCTTTTTTAAGGCCACATTTGAAAGCGGCTCCACTAAAGTGTTAAAAAGAACAAGTATGAATCAGTATTTGGGAAGTGTCTTTCAGTAGATCAGATCCAGTCACTTAAAGCTCTACCTGCTGGGGCAGCATACACCTCCACTTCACACAGGGTGAGAGTCTTCTTCTGTCCAGGAAGAAACACGTTCACAAAGCGACCCTCCATGCTGCCTCCGTCACACTGGTATGTGTAGGTTTTACCTGCTTTGATATGTGAGATGGAAGCACACCTGACAGCAGAGAGTGTGGGGAGAGTATTGTGTTAGTATTATGGGCCTCATGTTAAGAGAAATGTAACATAGATGGCCAAAAGGAACATCACTGGGTTCTTATAAGTTTTCAAAACTGTATCTAAGAAGTTATCAGTGAATTAGGTATTTGATCCTGAAGCAAGTCTAAGAAGTTGTATTGAGAAAATTGTGATGGAAAAAAACAGAATTTTAAAGAAAAAAGTAAACAGAAGTATTTCTATATAACTGGATTAAAATGGAGTAAGTTTAACTGTGAAAATAATCAAATCTAATTGAAGAAAGATAAACTGAATAAAACACAACGTGAAGCATATTTATACGTAACGGAATTTTCTAATGTAATGCTATTTTCTATGTGCTCCTCTTGTTCATGAGAATCTTTCATTTGTTTATTTATTCATTTCTTTTTGTATTATTTCAGATATTACATTACATTCAGCACCTAGAACACAAAAATTAGAAAAACACAGATACAAAAATCAACAATCTTCTTACAGTGTATGAGTGAGTGTGTGTGTGTGAGAATGCCTCCTGTCCAGCTTACGAGTTATGTGCTTTAAGGTGCGCATTTGAGAGTTATACCAGGGAGTCAAGTCCTTGTGATTTGAGGCTCTCTTTTTCAGAGGCGCTACAGTATCCAAGGTCATACATAGTGAAGAAAAAAAAGTTATTAACAAGATAATCGACCTCTGTTGAAGTAGCATAAGTAGCAGCTGCTCTGCTTTGTGTTGGCACAAGGCGTTAAAGAAGACAACAGTGAGTCAAATATACTTAAATTTAGTTACAACGTTATTAGGAATTGATAAGCCCAAAAGAATTTTCAGGAAATACTGTTAAATGTTCAGTTTCTATGCTCTATGCTAGAAACCATGGTTAAAGTGGTGGGTAGTGCTCTTTTACATTTTGAAAGAAGGCAATTGAGTCTAATAACAGATTAAATGCTGTTGTTGTGGCAGAGGTTTGGTCTGTGGCTGCATTACACAGGAGGGGTAGCAGGCTTGAGGTGCAGTGCCAGGGAGGTTGGCAGGGCAGCTGCACCTCAATTTGTAATGATTCGCTCACTCTTTTCAGTGATGTCGGGACCTGGAGAGAGGGATGTGATGTAAGCTGGTAAGCTTTCCAGCCATGGACTGTACAATGGCGCAAGACAAATCCTCTGTTCGTCGTAAAGACCATCTCAAATCACACCAAAGTGTCCAGAGTAGTGACTGCGATAACAAAGTGGTGCAGAAACCAGTGCCATCATGTCGGACCTGCAGCCTGCACTACCTCCCCAGCCAGTACAATTGCCCATGCAGTTGCTAGCGGAGATGGCAGCTATGCACAGGGAGGAGGCATTGGCACAGAGACAGCAGTTGAACAGACTACAGGACCAGGCCAAACACCAGACGCAGGTGTTGGAGAGGCTGGTCACTGCGGCTCCGCCCCTCTTCCGTTATCAGTGACAATCCCCTAACCCTAACTCTAAACCGAGGTGTTCTTGAAGGCTTTCCAGTTGCCGCTGTTGCCCACTAACCTTTTTTTTTCTGATCTGCCTCCCCTTGTCCTGAAGGTGACACCCGGCCCACAGAGGGCTGCACAAACACTGAAGCAGGAGTCCAGGCAACCAGGACACCTGAGACAGGGCAGTGTGTGGGGATCCGCTCACAACCTTTCATAGCATGTAGTGTTTGCTCTGCACTCAGCTGTGGCACCAGGTTTTCTGACCCCTCTGGGGAGGAGCAGATGGCAGGGCCTTCTCAGGAGGCGCGGCCGGCTCCGGTGATTTGGTCAGTAGAAGATTTTCCACTAGAGCAATCTCGTGATGACGGCCTATGCTCAGCCTTTGACCAAGTGATAGAAACTGATGGTCACTTTGTGCACCCTGAAGCTGCATGGACCTACCTGCAGTTCATATTGATGAAAGACAGGCTCTGCTGCAGGGGTGGGCAACTCCAGGCCTCGAGGGCCGGTGTCCTGCAGGATTTAGCTATAACCCTGGGTCAACACACCTGAATCAAATGATTATTTCATTACCAGGCCTCTGGAGAACTTCAACACATGTTGAGGAGGTCATTTAGCCATTTAAATCAGCTGTTTTGGATCAAGGAAACATCTAAAACCTGCAGGACACCAGCTCTCGAGGCCTGGAGTTGCCCACCCCTGCTCTACTGAGTGAATTCTGATGAGTGTTGGTCAAGTTACTTGAAAAAAGTAATTAGTTACTAATTAATGATAACTTCTCTAAAAAAGTAGTCCAGTTACTTTACTGATTACTTATTTTCAAAAGTAATGAGCAAAATGTCGAGGAAAAGTTTTCTAAATCAACTAACAATGAGGTTGAGTTGTTGCTGCGAGTAACACAAAAGTTCCAAAAGCGAGTGAGAATTAAAGAATTTGAAGAAAAGCTATCTGGAGCATGTACAAACTGATATTAATCTTTAATAGGGCTGTCAAAATTGAGAGCAAAAATAACAGCTGCTGTATAATGCCCTCCGCTATTTTTGTTTAATTGATCACATGACTAAAATGCAACACATAAGCACCGTCTTCAAATGTATTCATTTTCGAGAGCGTTTTAAAAACGCTGCGTTTTTCCTTGGGGAAAACGCCGTCTCAGTGTGGACGGGAAGCCAAAACGGAGAGAAAATGATGCGTTTTCTAACGAAAACGCATTAGTGTGGACGTAGCCTAAAGCTAGTTTTCGGATACGAGCCCGACATGGAACCCGACATATTAGCCAGAGGTCCCTTTAGTACGGTTCGGAGCCGTGGATCTGTTTTATATACGCGTGGAATAGTTTTCTATATGAGGCCTGGTTAAAGAAAACTGGGAGGAAGGTCCAAGCCCAGTGAAGAATGAAATCCAGATTCCTTTGTCTGCAGAGTGTAAGGAAAAAACAGCCTTCTCCACTCCATGTGGGTTGTACAATTTTGGCACACTTTTGTTTGGCTTGTTCAGAGCCCACACCACTTTCCAGCCCTACATGGACTGGGTGCTGCATTCACATGCTGCATATACTGCAACCCACCTGCATGACGTTTTCATCGACAGTAACACCTGGGAGGAGCATATGGGTGACTGCAGTCATAGATTCTCTGAGGCAGCCAAACCGAAGAAGTGTGCATTTGGACGGAGGGGGGTACAGTATCTAGGGTACCATTTGGGAGGCGGGCAGGAGCATCCACAGGTAGACAAAACAACAGCAATTGCATCCTGCCCACCTCCCAAAACAAAGAAGGATGTAAGGCAGTTCTTGGGGCTGGCTGGGTACTACCACTGGTTTGTTCCAAATTTCACAGACCTGACAAGCCCCCTGACCAACCTCACTCAAAAAGATGCTTCAGAACTCATCCAGTGGATGGACTAGTGCCAGACGGCAGGTAAAAAAGGCTCTCTGTGGGGAATCTCTGCTGTACATGCCTAATTTTTCCCTCCCTTTTCTGCACACCAGCACCTGGAATTGGGGCTGGGGGCAGTTTTGTCCCAGCAGATAAGTTGGGCCAGCGGCCCAGTTGTGCCAGAAAAAGAGAGAGTGCCTCGCGATACAGTGGGTGGTCCACTCCTTTCGTTATCACCCTCTGTTCGGATTATGCCCCGCTGTAGTGGCTCCATCGCGTGACGGATGCAAACCCTCTCAAGAGAAATGAGAGCACCTCAGTTTGAGGATAAGGTGCATTCTCCACAGAACCAGGAGGGTGTGCAGGACCCATCCCTCATCACACAGACTAACTGCACAGAGAGAGGAGAGCAGCAGCAGCTGGTCCAAACCCACATCAAGGCTGGCGCCAGCCTTGATGTGGGTTTTGAAGCAGCCTTTAGGATATCCAGTATCTTCATCTGTTGCCATGACGACATTCCATTCCCTGACATCTGTTCTTTGGGTTATTTCCAGAATCACTGTGATTACCCAAGTAAAAAGATCTCTACACTAACACTGAGGAAGACAACAAGGGTGTAGGATGTGCTCTGTCCTTATCACCTACAGCTATGTTGGGACACAAAGTAAGAGTGAGAGGTGAAAAAGTGTCCTCCTTCAATGAGAGCTTCAATGAGAGCGTGCCAAGCTCCAGCCCAACAAGGTGGTTTGCAGAGCGAGACTGTGTCATCTACAAGCGATCAGCAGTGAAGCGTAAACGGCAGAGGTCAGGGTGGTTTCAATTTTCCTTAAGTTCCTGCTAAAGAGGAACTTTAGCATGTCAGGAGTTGATTTTTAGGTTTCTTAGGTTTAGGTTTCCATCAACTCAAAGCCTTAGCTCCTTCCACAGATTTTCTATCTGGAGACTGGCTAGGACAATTACTAGTTTGTTGATTTGGCCGTATGTCTGGTGTTTTCGACAAGCCTATTGCTGATGCTCCTCTAGCTCTTTCCAGCCTTTTGCAGTCTTGTCCCTTTAAAAGCTCTTTGCTCTTGCCCACTGTGGTGGAGAGGTCGGACTGGACCAAATTGATTTTCTGGACAGGTGTGCTTTATACTCAATTAAGATCAGTTTTATCTGTAACTGATCGACTAATTTGTGGCTAATAGGAACTGAGTCAATCTATGAAAGCCAGAAATCTGACTGGTTTGTAGGGGATCAAATACCAAACGAATTTATAACTTTTATATTATAGGTTTTTTATTGATATTTTGTCCCCTGCCATTAAAATGAAACTACCATAAACTGGAGACTGTTCATTTCAACAGGGGTTAAAATATTATTAGCCCTCAGTATGCTAGTTGTCATGCTGCACATAGTATATATCTTTTAAACTTATTAAACTTATATTGCTCTTCTAAATATTCTAAAATTAACTAACTTCTCATTATTACCTGGGATTATTGTTTCCATTGTTCTCCAGTGAGTTTCCTATTCTGATCTCAGCTCCATCCAGTCTTTCAGCACAGCAGTCTCCTCTGTTGGTGACTTTTACAGCAGTGATTGTAAAGCTTCGCTGCAGGTCCACCCTCCACCAGGGGTCGGTCTCGTCTTCAGCCGTGTGGCTACAGAACCCATCGCTGTAGAATGAGTTCCGTCTGCCATCGATGGCTTTGGACGCAGTGGCAAAAGAGAGTGTAGATGACTGAGTAGCTTCTCCTTTCAGTGCCACATTGGGTAATGGGTATCCTTGAAGGAAAAACATTATGAGTCAGTATCTGCAGAAGGTGCACTGTGTGGTGATTTTAAAGATCGCATTTGGCTGTCAACAAGTCCAGGGAGTCTGTGAACTACCAGACTTCTGTATCAGCATCAGAATAAAAATGTGATTACCATAGTACACTTCAACCTCGCAGAGATTTAGGACCTTCCCACTTCCTGGGAGAAACACAGTGACATAGCGTCCCTCAATAGAGCTACATGGAAAGTAGAACGTCTCCCCACTGGGGATGTGAGAGATGACCGCACACCTGTGTATGAACAAGAAAAGAAATTGAAGGAACTATGACTGACTGCAAATTTATTATGTTAGTCTGTATCAAGCTGTTTCACCTCTCACGCTCAGGGTCACTGAAGTTTGTTGACTTTCCAATCCAGATTTCTGCACCATCCAACCTGTTTTCAAATCCTGCTCTATTGGTTATCACAACAGCACCAACTGTATACACTCTTGCCAGGTCTACCCTCCACCACGGATCAGACTGTGATAAAGTAAGTGTGCAGGACCCTTTCTGATAGTTCTCGTCTCTGTTGCCATCGACGGCCTTGAAAGCAAATCCGATGTTGTCTCCGTTTGAAGACTGCACAGCTGTCTTCTTCAGTGCCAGGTTAGGAAGAAGATGCCCTCGATGGGAAAAAAAGACATAATTAGTCAAAATTCATAGATTGCACTGGGGGCTTGGGGTTGTTCAAGATTCATTCATTTATTTGTGTACCGCAAATGTGAGAGATGACCCCATACCATTATTATTGATTATATTATATGGATCTGTATCAGGGTCGCTTATTTATTTTTTTTTACATTTCTGATCCAGATTTCAGCGCCATACATTTTTCAATTCCACTCTATTGGTTATCACTGGAGCACCAATACACTATGTCCAGGTCTACATTCCAGCAGTGGGATTGTAACGTGGTAAATGAGCAGCATGGAACAGAGCATGTTAAGCGTAAAGGTCAGGAAGAATTCCAGTATATTACACACCCAGGTATACATCCTGTTTTGGGTATTTAAAGCAAGCAGTCAAATTACTTTTGCCTTTCCCCAAATCACAAATTAACACTGACTGAAGATGGGATAGCGTTTTGATTCAGTGCTAGGTAATGGAGGTTTTGTAATGATAAAAATGAGTAACTATTATTTAAACAAAAAAGATTGTTTTCAAAAGAGGAGAAAAAAAATCTTTACCTGGAAATGCTCCAGTTGTCATCATGAAGAAAGTTCCTGTAAACATATGCAGTGATTCTAAAAATCATATAGATGGTGAAATGAACATAAAATATCATTTATATCTAATTAAACTGTAGTTTCGGAATTACATAGAAAGGCGCTCGAGGAGGGAAGAGTTAAAAGAAGTGAATGTTCCTCAGTGTCTCTGCTGAGCGAGTCTTTTAGTGTTATTTATCTCACTGTTGTTTTTGTTGACTGACTGATCTGCATGAGTATGAGTCAGCTCTTCCCTCATCACTGCTTCTAATAATTTAATACAAAGTCCAGTGTGTGTTTCCTCATTTTCTCTGTGTACGCCAGGATATGATTAAAGGAGGAGGAAATATTTTAATTGTTTAATTGTACCACAACATAGCTGTGGTATTTGGTCTGGGTTTTGTTTTAAAGATGAAAAAGTTCAAAATATCTGGTACTGATTATTTATTAGTTAAGTAACACATTTAGTTAAAGGCAATTAGGCTTACCAGTGAAGATCCAAATATAATCCATTCCACTATTGTCTAGTAAAAAAGTTCTCACATCAAGTATGACATTAAAGAAATGACACTAATTACTGGTATATCCCTGCTGAGTTGTAGATCGGCTTACTTCCTCTGTAGTTTCTTCAGAGTACTTCTAATACAAACACACAAACACTGCAGGGTGATTTAAAGAAACCCCCCTGTCTCCATACTGTACTAATTTGTTTAGTCGGAACATTCCAGCAGCACTAGTGAGTGTTTGCATAAACGACAAGACACCCAAGTGGATATTTGCATTTTCCAAACAAATTACTTTGCACTTTTCTAAAAGAAAAAATTGCATGGGAACACACCAATATGTGTTTTCAGGGCTAGCCTGTATGACAAGTGTCATTAAGAACAACAACTTTAATAACTGTTGAGTCAGTTTGTCATGGTACCTGGATTGTTGACACAGTGTTCTGACTTTAGACTTTTTGTCATTGTTTAGTTTTTCCGTGTCTTTTCCTGTTTTATTGTGATAGTCTTATTTCCTGTGTGCATTATGTTTAGTTTTAATTCCTCTGCTTCATTAGTTAGATTTAGTCCAACCGTCTTCCCACCTGTTTCCTATCCTTCCGTTATCCTGTCCATTTAAGCCCCTTGTTTCTGCTTCTGGTTACATCATCGTCTTGTCCTCATGTTTGTGTGCCCTGTTCGCTCAGTCGTTTATGTACAGTTCACCTATCTTTTGTGTCTTCTCTCTGTGTTTCACACTCATCTGATCGTGTCATAACTTCAATATTTTTAAAGCAATTACCTGAAGCAGTTTCAGTCAGGTTAATTAGGTTGATTATGGACAGTGTTGGGGAGTAACGGAATACATGTACCGTTGATGGCAACGTATTTAAAATATGACTAACTCTATTCTGTTACAGTTACCATTTAAAAAGGTGGTATTCAAAATAGAGTTACTTTGTTGAAATAAAGGGATTACACGACGGTCTTTTCCTGTTTCATATGTTAGAGTGGAAAAGTACGAGTTGTCAACGAGCAGAAACGGGAGATGGAAGCATGTAAATATAACAATAACCACAGCAGCCCAAAAAGAGTGCCTGACGAGCCCAGCTGTAAGTAAGCTATTAAGACTCGACTGTACACTGTGTTCGTGTTTTTTCTCCAAAACAATGAATTCATTGGAGCAGCCTTTCAACGCCTCTCTCTGTCTCTCACTAGCAAAGTTGACCCAGACAACAAAGTAAAGCTAGTTTTCGACTTCGCCTTACCTAATGTCCACCCTACTGTTACTCATTTTATAATAAGATTTAAAAACCTAGTTGATATTGGTATGGCGAGTAACCTTCAGTAATAGTAATAAATCACACCGCAATAATCCATTCATGTAGTTGTAAAAAGCACAACAATATATTAAGTAGTGCTGTCAAAATGAACATGTAAACATAGATTAAGCTGTCATCACGATTAACGCGATAAAGAAACTTTATGCTATTAACACATCTGGAGGGCAGAATGACTCAAAATCCCTGAAATGTTTCTGTCCATGCATTTCGGGCAGTTTGTTCAAGTAGTTACCTTCGCACATGTGCAAATGGGCAGTAGATCTGGTAGTGACGGGCAGCTGAACCAATCACATTGTGCAAGAAGGAATTTTCTTTTCACCGAAGCACTTGCAGCTTAAAATATCACATTGGCGCAACGAGTACATTAGCCAGGGATGCTGCTAGGACTTTGGCTAACGCATCACCCAGCTTGTGACAGACCACCCACGGAGCATCTAGGGCTCAGTAAGTCTACCTCGGACATATTGACTGACACGATTGCTAAGTGAAATGCAACAAACTGCAGACATATTAATGTTGTTGGGAACACGCTCTTTACATAGCTTTGTTTCCTCGTTTCAAGGACTTGGAAGTGCCTCCCCAAGCATGACAGAGAGAGAGTGGATAAATGTTTACAGAGTTTTTTGTTAACATGAATGTTCAAGATGTTCAATAAACATGTTAAGTGCGTATAGTTTTACCTTTTTTTTCCGAGTCTGTTTGCTCATGCAAAATGAAATGCGATTAATGTAGAATAAAAATGAATGATTGTCAAAGGAATTTGCAAAGAAAAGCGTCTGGACTTCTTTGAGTTGCTTGAAGACGTTTCACCTCTCATCCGAGAAGCTTCTTCAGTTCTAAGGTCAAATGGCCGAGAGTCCCAGATTTAAACCCAGTGGGAGTGTCCCCCCAAAGAGGGACAAAGGACCCCCTGGTGATCCTCTAATCACATGAGCCAAGGTGTGAAAGCGGGTTCCTTTGACTACGATGACCTGGATGACTGAGAACCTTCACAGACAAAAATGAATGATATTGCTCTGGGCTCCTTTGATCAGCTCCATCACCTACAGTGGACACATTTTGTCACATTACAGCCACAAACATGAATCAATTTTATTGTTTTATGATAGGATAAACGTATCTATGTCTGTTTTTAGGTAAGTGCCTTTTGTTTAGATGAACTGTTGGACTTCCAGACCAGCAGGTTTAGGGAAGTCTTTATGGGGTCACACTCTGACCCCCCCCCCCCCACACACACACACCCAATGATGTATAAATAAAGACCATGGCAGTGGCACGGCGCGAGTCTCAGAGCCCTCACTTCTGTGCGAGTACTCTGTGACTGCCCTTGCTTGCAAGTAACTAACTGCAGTGTGTGTTTCTCCTCTCTGATTCGAAGCTGAAGAAGTGTCTTAGAATACATCTCTTGACATTAGTCATTAGCACTCATCAGGCAATGTCTATGGGCAACTGACTGCACTCAGGGGGCTGAATAATTACGCACACCCCACTTTGCAGTTATTTATTTGTAAAAAAAAGTTTGGAATCATGTATGATTTTCGTTCCACTTCTCACGTGTACACCACTTTGTATTGGTCTTTCACGTGGAATTCCAATAAAATTGATTCATGTTTGTGGCTGTAATGTGACAAAATGTGGGAAAGTTCAAGGGGGATAACTGTGACATGACGTGGAGTAGATAGCGTAGATGTAGCACAGGACCCAAGGATCAACACAGACAGGGTTGCGATTTGTATGCTTATTTATTTATGGTGCAGCGGTTTCTGCGTACTACAGCGCGCGGAGTGATGGTATTTTAGCACTTTTCTGCCGAGAAGGGAAGAAGGCCATTGCAGAGGACACTCTGAATGTAAAGGGAAGCTGGATCCAGTAAAGCCAATCGGGCGGCCAGGGACAGAACTCAATATGTGACTGTATGGTAAGAACTATGGGTAAAAGTGAGATGGGTAGTGCGAGATGGCAGAGAAGGTAGAATGGTTGTGTGATAAAGGGTTCACTCAGCATGAGCCACTTGAAAGTTAGAAGAGCAGTTGGAGGGAAATGAACAGAGATATTGAACAAGTGAGTTAATACGTTAGTGTGTGGGTGTAAAACTGTAAAAACAATGGGGGGAAAAAACAAGGAAAACAAAGGAAAAAGAAAAGAAAAAAAGAGTGGAGTGTAGAAATGTGTGTGAGAGGAATTGTCTCCAACTAGTGGGAGAAGGTGATACTGCAGGTCACCCTGCCCTAGGTGGACACAAAAGAGAATAGGAGTGTTGTTGATGAAAATATAATAATAATAGTTAAAGGGGTTTGTGTTTTTCAGCCTAGAACAACTACAATCTCACTTTCTGGGTTTTTAAGAAAGGATAATTCAAAACCAAAGAGGGGTGATGTGTTGTTTAAGCAATGATTGGAATGATCAAAATGTCTCAGTCTGTCAGTTGCAGGTGGGGAAACAGACCTGGATCAATCTCCACTGGCGGCGCTCGGAAGAAAATTATAGGTTAACATCATAAGAAACACCCAGGCCGAGTTTTGTCTTGCAGCTTCACTTCCATGTGTTCCTCATCCTGAAAAGCAAGCTCCAAGGACATTAACCTCTCCCTGAAGACGAGAAACGCCGTTCCAAAAGCAACAACATGGCAGGTCAAGAGACAACAGCAGTGTCCTGAGCAGTGATAGGTCCAGCAGCAGCAGCATGTGCAAACGGCATCAGCAAGGAGAAAACACCATCATCATGACTGGATGGATGGAGATGCATTTCCAACAAGCTGCAACTTCACTGTGTGTGAACGGACCTTTGAGAAGACTGTCTGAGTTTGACATTTGCCACGTTTGGAGTGAAATGGCAATGGGAAGAGACCGTGGTAATACACAACACAAAGCTGAAGAGAAGTGACTGCAACTAACTGCTGCAAGGGGGAGAGGAGACCACAGCGAAAGGAGGAGGAGGACACATGGGGGAATGCTGTTGTTTAGTGTGGGAAATCATAATGGGTTAAGGAACCAGGGGAGGAAAAACCGACTGCTTTAAGTGGAAAATTGAGAAAGTGTTTTGGAACACCACAAAATAGGACAGGTACACAAAATCACACACACAATCAAGAAAATGCATTAATCCTACTAACAGACACACACACGCAATGAAGCTCATGAAGACCAGACAGCATCTTAAGCACGTGATTCCATTTTACTATCTTGTCCAGTTCACTTAGTGGAATGAGAAGTGATATGTAAACTAGTGGACTAGTATTATATTAGGAAAGATGATTGATTTATAGCAGGGGTAAACAGAATGCTGGAGAGAGAGTTTGAATGAGTGAAATAGATAGATCATTGAGTTTCTTGTTTCTGATGTGTGGGGGAGGTTTTACCATGGCACACACCTGGTTACATGGGAAGAAACTCAATATCTAATAGGACATTAGGGTTGTGTGGTGTGTGTGTGGCTGATGGATGAATGTTTTTGGGATTAATCTGGCTGATGCATTTTCTTTTGATACCAAGGTGAACCTGACATTTAGTTTTGATTTACCCACCTAAGATGAAGAGCATGCTTCATGACTTAACTTGACCTTTTTATTTTTCACTTTCACAGTGCACTCAGAGTTTTGTTTGGTAATCTCTCTTCTTTGAGCAGGCCTGCACGATTGGAACTGAAAGCGCTACACAACATTTTGTCGGGAACAATCACAAACTGAATTTCTCCACATTACAATGGACTCTGGAGAAAGCCACTTATTTGGGACATAATCAGATAGCGAGTCCCTGTTTTAAAGGATTCAGCGAGGTAATCCAGTCTATATTCTTCTTTTTCTTTTTTGAAATTACGTCATATTGCTGGCAGTAGAAACTCAGTGAGACACGAGAGATTCCACTCTCAGCAATAAAAAAAATGGGGAACTGACTGGACTGACAAAAGCTTGACTGGCTTGACTGACTTGACACCAGTACGCAAGATTGCACCTACCTCCACCCAGACGTGACAAAAGGGTGGATGTATATATGTATGGTTTTTTTTACAGGAGCAGAAAGGTGACAGCAAAATCCTAGGTTTGCAAGAGCCTTTGGGCCATGCCAACTGAACCTTTTAATTGACACTTTCTGTGTCTGTGTGAATTTACCAGTGGTGTGTTATTCATGACCTTGTATTGCTTACAATGCAAAGGTCGCTGTGAGAAAATATGCATACAGATGCACTGTGCTAACATCTACATCACTATTTCCGCAGCAGAGGGTCAATCGTGTGATTTAATCGTGTGATTTACAGCAGGACACACCACTGGCTGTTTTTTTCCCTTAACACAGGGTTACAGGCCTGGAGTGGAGCTACTCCAGGGGAGAAGCCCTAGAACAGGGGTCCCCAATCTCAGTCCACGAGGGCCGGTGTCCCTGCAGGTTTTAGATCTCACCCTGGGTCAACACACCTGAATCACATGATTAGTTCATTACCAGGCCTCTGGAGAACTTCAAGACATGTTGAGAAGGTCATTTATCTATTTAAATCAGCTGTGATGGATCAAGGACAACTAAAACCTGCAGGGACACCGGCCCTCGTGGACTGGGATTGGGGACCCCTGCCCTAGAATGTTTTTAAGAGACAATGTACATTTTTCTTGTGCTTCTCTGAGTTGACACATGGCAAGGACCATGCAGCAAAAAAGGGTTTTCCGGGGCAGCTTTCATTTTTTAAATTACAGGTGTAGTGTGACGGAAGGAGATCAGGCATAAGATGCAGACTGAGACTGGGAGAGAAGGCTTCAAGAGGACCAGTGAGAAGCAAGGACCATTTCCAGCACAGCTGACAACCCAGAGAGGAGTTAAGGCAGATGGTTGTACAACTTGGCTTCCTAGAAATCGTCAGGAGGAGAGTTTGAACAACAGTGAAATCCAAAAAGGTGGAAAGTGACCCTACGGTGACATTGAGGAAGACTGTAGGGGTGTGCGACGTGCTCTGCCCTTTCAACCTACAGCTGCATTGAAACAAAATCTGAGGGATGAAGAGAGCTGGCCCAGCTCCAACTGACAGCACAGAGAGAGGTCAGTGATGGAATTATGACTTCGTGAACAGCACCAGAACCAGGAGCCATGACCGTGACTGGAAATGACTGACAGCAATTTCCCATGAATGACCACCTAATGCTGTTTCACTTTGCAATGCATAATTTGACATTCTGGAGAGGGCCTTTCCATTGATTGATTGATCGATCACACTTTATTCATCCCGAGAGAAATTGGGTTAAGGCTGCCAGCCGTGCCAGTTGTATCAGTGTTGTTGTCATTTGCATGTGAGACCTTAGATTGTGAGAATGATTGGAGATGAACAAAGGGTGGTGAGAGAATAGTGACGTGAGGATGCACAGTGCGAAACTTCTTTAAGTGTACAATGGTGTTGGTGTGATATGCAGGCTGTCTGTCATGGTCCTGGGTTGGTGACCCAGTGTTTCTGAGTTTTGTACTTTTTTCAGTTTGGATTTCCTCATGTTTTGTCACTGTAGTGTTTTGTTTTTCTTTCTCACTGTGTCTAGCTCCCTAGCCCTTTAGTATTTCCTGAGTCTAGTTTTAGGTTTTGTTATGTGGCTTCCCTGTGTTCTGTATTTCCTGTTTTACTTTGAAAGTCCCTGTCTTGTGTGTAGTGTGTCTGGTTTTGCTTCCCCTTGTCTCCTCAGCCCTGATTTGACCCAGCTGTGTTTCCCTCCTGTCTGTCATCCCCTGATTGCTCCCTCTGTGTATTTAAGGCCCGTGTTTCTCTGTGTCAGCGTCGCGTTGTTAACGTCTGCTCACCGCCTTCCCTTGCTGTGTGTTCTGCCTGCCTGCCTGCCTGCCTGCCTGCCTGCCTGCCTGCCTGCCTGCCTGCCTGCCTGCCTGCCAGCCTGCCTGCCAGCCAGCCTGCCAGCCAGCCTGCCAGCCTGCCAGCCAGCCCAGTTCAGTTCAGTTCAGTTCAGTTCAGTTCAGTTCAGTTTGTGCACAGCAATAAAGTTGTTTAAGTTCACTTTTTTGTCTCTGCGTTTTGGAGTCTGCGATTGGGTGCTTTTCTGCCTGCCCACACACAGACCTTAACAGAACGACGCGACCAAATAATGGACCAACAGACTCAGTGAGGGAGCGTTGCTCGCCCTTCGATGCAGGGCTCTAGACTAACTTTTTGCCACGGTTGCCTAACTTCTTTTCTTAGGCGCACCAGCACAAAAGTTAGGGGCACCCAAATTTTTCAAACGCATCACTTAACACCACAGTTTTACATGTGCACTTTTTTCGGGTGGGGGGGGGATTTCTGTCCATACAGACAATATTGATTTGTAAATGATTAACTAACAATCTTGTCACACAAAGTTTTTTATTTGGAGCACAGTTCTACAAGAAAGATAAGTTACTGAAAAACTGCTTGTGCTTAAAGTGCTTTGGCACTCTTTGGCAATATTGTAGGCAATGTTAAACTTAATCATCACATCGGCCTCCTCTGACGACCTGTTTGCTGCTGCCTGCCACTGAAAGGCAGTGGGGAGAGGGGACACTTGGGCAGCCCATTTATCACGACATATAATGCGGCCGTCATCCAGACGCAGCTCCTGGAGCAAGTGGTGAAACTCACCAAACTGCTCACGCTTCTGGAGGACCTGATGGACCCAGGTACGGCGTGGACGTCCTTTACGCTGCTGCTCTGCTCTCCACAGTAAATAGAGAAGGGAGACTCTCTTCAAACGCTAGATTGACAGCTGCCATCTTGCAAACATACCGTCTGGCACTACTTCCTCCCACATTTCTGCTTCATGCACGTGAAAATTGCATGTTTTGAAGAGCGACCAATTTGTGTTGGTTGCGCGTCGAGGTGCAAATGTGCACGCGACTAGGGCAGCTAGGGGCGTCTAGCGCTTATTGGTCGCGTCTATCGCGTTCGGTGTGAACGCACCGTAAGAGCTGCTTTGTTCGCGACCGACACGTCACTACCAATCATAGAGGTCTCGCGATAGGGGCATAATGTGTGTCAGTTTAAGAGTTGCAGAGACTTTTTTTTTTACTGAACAGCTGATCGCACCGGTGCGACCTAGGATTTTCTTTAGTCAGACCATTGAAAAATTTTGTTGCACTTGCGACCAAATTGGTAGCACTCTAGAGCCCTGCTTCGATGGCACCCGGCTAGCTTTTGGGGGCCCTCCATGTTGCCAACACTAACTTGCAACCAACCCTTCAGCCCACTTTTCCATTCCCTTCCCTCAGACGCCAGTGCCCTGGTCTCGCAGAAAGCGCGCAAGACGGCACCGGGAGGATTACTACGAGCCCGCGAGCAGCCATCTAACGCGAGCACAGGCGTTTTACAAAATGTTGGGGATTATCTTTGTGCCACCTGGCTCTCCCAGCGTTTTCACACCGCAGCAGGAGCAGCCACAGCGGAGTTTTTACTTGTAACCTTCAAGCACCCCTGCTCCTTCTTCCACAGGGATGCAGCGTACGTGCAATCGGCGGCCCCAGCTCCAATGGGCGTCCAACTTCCCTCAGGGATGTCCAGCTGGGGTGAGTGACCTAGACTCCGTTCTTCCACCTTTTGTGTCAAGGGATAAAAAGACTGTTTCCCAAGTCCGCTAACGCCAACTTTATGAACTTTATGAGTTTGTGTTACTCCTGTTCGTGAAAATAAAAGGAGTGTTCATTTTGAGAATAATTATTTCCCTCTGGGTTCAAAAGACTGTGCTTCTCATGTTCCTTCAGAGCCAGGAGTTGTTAAGACTGTTTCATCTGGGACTGTTTTGTATTCTAATGCAAGCTCAATTAAGGACTCAATTTGTTTTGCTCCTTCTAAGCTCGGATTTATTTCTGTAGAATCTGTTTACGGTGAGCCTGTTAATTTTGTGTCAGTCGCTTCTGGTCTTGTAAGTCTTGAGCCTGTCCAGCTGGTTAGTGCATGTTCTGAAGACTCAGGAGAACCTACACCACCACCTATTCCACTTCCACCACAGTCACCAGCCTACAGCTCAGCTGCCCTTGTTGTTATCAGCTCAGCCACCTGCCCTGCCGTCAGTTCAGACTCCTGTTCAGTCGCCCTCAGCTCAGGCCCCTGTTCAGTCAGCCACCCCGCCTGTAGCTTAGTCAGCCATTCAATCACCTGCTTCGCTTTCACCACAACCACCACTTCAGCCTGAAGCTCTGTTAGCCGCCTGGCCTGAAGCTCCATTTTCACCTCAACCATTACTTCAGTCTCCATTAGCTCAGTCTCGTCCAGCTCAGTCTCCTGCTCCGTCCCTAGCATGGTTACCTGTTCCGTGGTCTGCAGCTCAGTCACCTACCTACTCAGGTTGCAGCTCAAACATTAGCTCAGCCATCAGTTCAGTCTTGACTCAACCACCACCTTCACCTGCTTTTCCCATACAGGAAGCTGTAGCAACATCATCTGTAAAGGACTGATTTTTAACACTCATTCTAAGCAGAGCAACAAACCCGTTAAAACTGTTAAGTTCCCTCAAAAGCTGGGCCCCTTAGATTAGTCACTCTCTCCAGGGCTTCCCCAGGGATTAAGTCTCAGCCTTCAGCTGACTCTGGAGCCATGGAGGCTGAAAGGCCAGCTGAGGAATACTCCCTGCTGCCGCTGCCTGAGCAAAGCCAATGTGGTGCTCAGCCCCAGCCAGCGTCAACACTGCCAGAGGTCCCTGAACCTGCTGATTCTGTTTTGTGCCTGCCAGAGGTCCTCGTACTTACTGGTTCTGTGTCTGTCTCCGCTGGAGGGTCCGAGGGGCCCGTTCAATTCAATTCAACTCAATTTTATTTATATAGCGCCAAATCACAACAACAGTCGCCTCAAGGCGCTTAATATTGTACAGTATATCCTATAATAATAGAGACAGAGAAAAACTCAACAATCATTTGACCCCCTATGAGCAAACACTTTGGCAAAAAACTCCCTTTTAACAGGAAGAAACCTCCGGCAGAACCAGGCTCAGGGAGGGGCGGGGCCATCTGCTGCGACCGGTTGGGGTGAGAGAAGGAAGACGGGATAAAGACATGCTGTGGAAGAGAGACAGAGATTAATAACAGGTTAATCACAGCCCATTGTTCCTTCAGTGGGCTGGTTTCAGTCATTATGCAAATGTACTGTTTATAAGGTTTGGGGAAACCTGCAGTCAGCTGAGACTGAAGAAGTCACTTGGATGAGTGACGAAATGTTTCTCCCACAAAACGCTACGTCCAGATGAACAGATTCAACTTTTGGAAATGGGTATGATTCAATGCAGAGAGGTCTATTAACACATAGTGAGTGAGAAAGGTGACTGAAGAAGAAGTACTCAGTGCATCATGGGAATCCCCCATTGCAGCATAACTAAGGGAGGATTCAGGGTCACCTGATTCAGCCCTAACTATATGCTGTAGCAGAAAGGAAATGTGGTGTGGGAAAGAGCAAAAAATGAGAATGATTTCAGAGTACAGGAAGGAGTGGAGATGTGCAAAATATCAGAGAGATTATGGAGACTTGAAAGTACAAAGCAGAATCTTAAAATCGTCGCCGTATTTTACATGAAGCCAGTGAAGCTGCTGAAGGACGGGGGTCCATTGAAACCTGTTCTAATAAAAACATGAGCAGCTGCATTTTGAATCCGCTGAAGTCTGTGTGGTGAGGCAGGAAGGATAGAATTACAATAATCAATATGAGATAAAACCAGAGCCTGTACTAGAATAGCATTACTGTTAGCTGTGAGGGAAGGGCAGCACTGCTATGTCTGTGTGGAGATAAGTAACAGGAACTCTGATTGTTTCTATGTAATTTTACATGTATTTCTCTGGAAGGATGTAAAAGTAAAGAATGGAAAAGAAATAAAAGTAAAAACTGCAAAAATGTCCAAGCTGTTCTATTTTTAACTGACACAATTAAAATTTACAAGATGATATCAAGGAGAATAAAGCAGCTGATGCTGATTAAATGGTACACTGTACAGTCCTCCTTGTTATTGTTTCCTTCTCCATAATTGTAACATCACAAGTAAAACACCAGGGGGCGCTATTGGAGTGTTTAAGGCCAGACTGTCATTTTAGGTAGCGCTCACTTCTATTTTACGTGGGCTGAAACAGTGAAACTCACCTCTCTGTCAGCGTAAAGTAGTTTAACTGCACCTTTGAACTCTGAGATATCTTAATATGAGAAAAAGAGTTTTAATTCACAGAAAATGTCCCATTTTATTACAATTTTATTTCATTTGTATTTTTTTTATTATGTTACACATTGTAAAAAAAAAAAAAAAAACCCTGAAACTTTAATCATAGAAAGAATAGAAGAAATTGCAGTTAGAAGTCCAAAATGAATGCCCTCACTCACATTGTCCAAACCTGTCTAGTGGGCCAGATTGGAGTCATTGTGGGTCTGACTCTGGTCCCTGGGCCTTATATTTGACAGCCTTGGTTTAAGACCAATAGTGAGCCCACTCCTTAATGCAACCCCTGACGATTAAATTTAACATCAATAAATGAACCATAGTGTAAATCAAATTTGCTTATAATGGCTCTAGATTTGAGTAAAGAGTTGTTGTTATTGAGTCATTCATGTAACATCAAGCAACAACACAAAACCATCTTCAATATAACTTTAATTTATTTGCTCCCTTATTTTAATTTTCCTTCAATAATTCAGTTGTCATTGAGAATTCACCAGGATCAGGATTTGAAAGATACATCTGGCTTTTCAGCTGATCACTGAAGCCTCATCAATGGGCAGTGAAAGGGTGGCTGTCAAGAAATGATTCTTAAGGTAGAGAAAAGGCTGAGGTATGGAAATTACTGGAAAAAAAACCTGTTGTCGGATGAGCGGATTAATCCAAATTTGACATTTTTGTCAAAGTCCGGAGGAGGTCAGGACTAAAGTACAATTAGCCGCAAACGATGGTGCAGGTCGTGGCACTGCAGGCTGGACGGATCTCTAGGACCCTCCAGCGCAGACAGGCTGCTGAATAAACGATGTGGGCTTCATAGATAATTGGCAAACCTTCTGGAGGAAACCTGGTCTTGTTAGGAGAGACGGCATCCATCCCACTTTGGATGGAGCAGCTCTCATTTCTAGGAAAATGGACACATTTATTAAACCCCCCAAAATATGACTATCCAGAGTCAATTTGGTAAAAATCGATTTACTCTGCCTTACAGAAACCTGGTTGCAGCAGGATGATTATGTTAGTTTAAATGAATCAACACCCCCGAGTCATTCTAACTACCAGAAATCTCGAAGCACAGGCCGAGGGGGCGGTGTGGCAGCAATTTTTCACACCAGCCTATTAATCAACCAAAGACCAAGACAGACTTTTAATTCATTTGAAAGCCTGATGCTTAGCCTCGTCCACCCCAGCTGTAAAACTCAGAAACCAGTCTTACTTGTTATCATCTATCGTCCACCTGGGCCTTACACAGTTTCTCTCTGATTTCTCAGACTTTTTATCTGATTTAGTGCTCAGCTCAGATAAAATAATTATTGTGGGTGATTTTAACTTCCATGTAGATGCTAAAAATGACAGCCTCAACATCGCATTTAATCTGTTATTAGACTCAATTGGCTTCTCTCAAACTGTAAAAGAACCCACCCACCACTTTAATCACACTCTAGATCTTGTTTTAACGTATGGCATAGAAACTGAACATTTAACAGTGTTTCCTGAAAACCCTCTGCTGTCTGATCATTTCCTGATAACATTCACATTTATGGTAATTGATTACACAGCAGTGGAGAGTAGACTTTATCAAAGTAGATGTCTTTCTGAAAGTGCTGTAACTAAGTTTAAGAATATAATCCACCCACTGTTATCATCTTCAATGCCCTGTACCAACATAGAGCAGAGCAGCTATCTGAACACTACTCCAACAGAGGTCGATTATCTAGTTAATAATTTTACCTCCTCACTACGTACGACTCTGGATACTGTAGCTCCTGTGAAAACTAAGGTCTCAAATCAGAAGTACCTGACTCCGTGGTATAATTCTCAAACACGTAGCCTAAAGCAGATAACTCGTAAGCTGGAGAGGAAATGGCGTGTCACAAATTTAGAGGATCATCATTTAGCCTGGAGAAATAATTTGCTGCTCTATAAGAAAGCCCTCCGCAAAGCCAGAACATCTTACTATTCATCACTGACTGAAGAAAATAAGAACAACCCCAGGTTTCTTTTCAGCACTGTAGCCAGGCTGACAAAAAGTCAGAGCTCTACTGAGCCAACAATCCCTTTAACGTTAACTAGTAATGACTTCATGAACTTCTTCACAAATAAAATTTTTATCATTAGAGAAAAAATTACCAATAATCATGCCACAGATGTAATATCGTCTACAGCTACTCTTAGTACCATTGATGTTAAGTTAGACTCTTTTTCTCCAATTGATCTTTCTGAGTTAACTTCAATAATTAATTCCTCCAAACCATCAACGTGTCTTTTAGACCCCATTCCTACAAAACTGCTCAAAGAAGTCCTGCTATTAATTAATTCTTCGATCTTTAATATGATCAACCTATCTCTAATAATCAGCTATGTACCACAGGCCTTCAAGGTGGCTGTAGTTAAACCTTTACTTAAAAAGCCATCTCTAGACCCAGCTGTCTTAGCTAATTATAGGCCAATCTCCAACCTTCCTTTCATATCAAAAATCCTTGAAAGAGTAGTTGTCAAACAGCTAACAGATCATCTGCAGAGGAATGGCTTATTTGAAGAGTTTCAGTCAGGTTTCAGAGCTCATCACAGCACAGAAACAGCTTTAGTGAAGGTTACAAATGATCTTCTTATGGCCTCTGACAGTGGACTCATCTCTGTGCTTGTCCTGCTAGACCTTAGTGCTGCGTTTGATACTGTTGATCATAATATCCTATTAGAGCAATTAGAACATGCTGTAGGTATTACAGGTACTGCACTGCAGTGGTTTGTATCATATCTATCTAATAGACTCCAATTTGTACATGTAAATGGAGAGTCCTCTTCACACACTAATGTCAATTATAGAGTTCGGTAACAATAATTGTGTCAGTTAAAAATAGAACAGCTTGGACATTTTTGCAGTTTTTACTGTTATTTCTTTTCCATTCTTTACTTTTACATCCTTCCAGAGAAATACATGTAAAATTACATAGAAACAATCAGAGTTCCTGTTACTCTACATCTCCACACAGACATAGCAGTGCTGCCCTTCCCTCACAGCTAACAGTAATGCTATTCTAGTACAGGCTCTGGTTTTATCTCATATTGATTATTATAATTCTATCCTTCCTGCCTCACCACACAGACTTCAGCAGATTCAAACTGCAGCTGCTCGTGTTTTTATTAGAACAGGTTTCAATGGACCCCCGTCCTCCAGCAGCTTCACTGGCTTCATGTAAAATACGGCGATGATTTTAAGATTCTGCTTTGTACTTTCAAGTCTCCATAATCTAAAAAAGCAGGAACTCCAGCAACACTTGAGAAACGAAGAACAGCTTTAATAATAATAATAATTATTATTAAAGCTGTTCTTCGTTTCTCAAGTGTTGCTGGAGTTCCTGCTTTTTTAATTCTTTCATCTTCTCCATGCACCTTGGAAGCAGGTGAAGTTGTGCCAGGATTTTTTGCTGTGAAGTCTCCATAATCTCTCTGATATTTTGCACATCTCCACTCCTTCCTGTACTCTGAAATCATTCTCAGTTTTTACTCTTTCCCACACCACATTTCCTTTCTGCTACAGCATATAATTAGGGCTGGATCAGGTGACCCTGAATCCTCCCTTAGTTATGCTGCAATGGGGGATTCCCATGATGCACTGAGTACTTCTTCAGTCACCTTTCTCACTCACTATGTATTAATAGACCTCTCTGCATTGAATCATATCTGTTATTAACCTCTGTCTCTCTTCCACAGCATGTCTTTATCCCGTCTTCCTTCTCTCACCCCAACCGGTCGCAGCAGATGGCCCCGCCCCTCCCTGAGCCTGGTTCTGCCAGAAGTTTCTTCCTGTTAAAAGGGAGTTTTTTGCCAAAGTGCTTGCTCATAGGGGGTCAAATGATTTGGGGGTTTTTCTCTGTATGTATTATTGTAGGGTCTACCTTACAAAATAAAGCGCCTTGAGGCAACTGTTGTTGTGATTTGGCGCCATATAAATAAATTATCTCCTTTTAGTCTTTAAAGAAAGGCATAAAACACATTTTAATCTCACCAATTCTATTTGATTATTATTTCATGTTAATATTCAAACATTATTGTTATTATTATTATTTTATTATTATTATTATGCTAGACCAAAATGTAAATAAAGACATGCGGTATGATTGGAGTTTGTCTTTCTCAGCTTTAAAAAGTTTTATATGCGTAGCTATTGTATTATAATGTTACTAAAAAATGAATTAAAAAGAACAAAGTTCTGACTTGTTGCTATCAAGTGTCATGAAACGGCTGTGGCAGGCAGGATGTAGCACCCAAAATGCAGGACACTCAGCCAGAGGAGTAAACTCAAAGAGGTTGCTTTATTGCGGTTGCAGGAAAAAACTCCATAAACAATAAACTTGCAAAAACAAACCAAAATTAGAAACTAATACTAAACACTAAGAAACCTGGAGACAAGAAACTAGGGCCATGGACCACAGAGGGAAACACACACAGCATGAGGGGAAGACACAACACTGACTGAGAGAAACACAGGGCTAAAGTACACTGAGGGATAACAAGGGAATGGGACACAGGAGGAGAGCACACCTGGGAGTAATCAAACACAACAAGACCAGGGGAAGCCAAACTAGACCCACTGACAGGAGACACAGACAAAGTAAAACAGGAAACATAACACATTGACGTGGACTTGACAAGGGGATACAGCTGACAAGGGAGACAGAGAATAACAGCGTTACAAGTAACGGCGTTACTTTTTTCAGTAACGAGTAATGTAATTAATTACTATTTCTATCGTTACAACGCCGTTACCGTTACTAACAAGAAAATGCGGTGAGGTCGCGTTACTATTTTTCAACAAACAGACGGTTGAAGCTGTGTTCAGCTTACCGCATCTTATATCAGCTGCACGGAATAGCTGTAAGTAATCTGGGCGCTACAGCTTTAAGCAGCTGCGCGCTCCCGCGGACGGCAATCACTTTTTGGCAGATGATCACTTTCTGGCACAACACCTGGAGCTAAGGGGACAAAACAGTCGCATGAGTGCTGCTGTTTGACTGAGGAAGAATAAAGTAGTCGTGGTAAACCAATCACATGACCACTTAAAGACGAAGCAACAAGGTGATATATAGCAGTTTATAAATTGTGTTGATAGGCCACGTAAAACCAGAGTCATGATAAACAATATACAGGCGGCGTCCTTTCCTCAATAGTTTCGTCACGCTTAATGTCTAAGGACAGCGCTAGCAAGCACTCTCTGCTTATAACCAGTGTTGGTCAAGTTACTTGAAAAAAGTAATCAGTAACTAATTACTGATTACTTCCCCAAAAAAGTAATCCCGTTACTTTACTGATTACTTATTTTCAAAAGTAATTAATTACTTAGTTACTTAGTTACTTTTTAAAAACACGATTTACAACCTGAATAGGTGATAAAGTGATAGATCTTTCAGCCCAATTCTACTTTTTCTGCATAATCCATCATACAAAATGTAATCAAATGGAAACGTCTCTTTTTAAAACTTGTTTTATTAGTTTTAATCTTTTAACTTTATGCATCAAGCAAAAATTAAATTATATGCAACATTCTCTGACTGGAAGAAATTTGTTTAACATTTAAACCTATTTTCTGCACATTCCAGCACATAAAATAAAATATTTTTTTGTGTTTACACTCACTCTTTCAAATAGATGCAAGTAAAACACAACAGAAAATAAATAAAGTCAAAGGCTAGTTGCTCTATTTTCACCTGTAAAGCAGGACTGGGGTAGGCGGAGGTTTATCCTGGTGCAGGTGTGCCGCAGTGGTCAGTTGAAGACTCCGCGAGTTTCTCTGTGAATTTCCCATTACAGTCGTAGCGCACTTGGCACTTGCTTGGAAGTTAAGGGGGTTTTTTTTGCTGTAAAAAGAAGTTTTCTTCCCACGCACAACGGACACTAATGTTTTTGTCACTTTTTATGGAATCAAACTCAAAGTAAGGTCAGTACTTCCACGCTTTAAACGCTGCACGCTCATACTCTCTCCCGCACTCGATATATTATCCATTGTTGATCTGCAGACAGCTGTTGTCACGAACGTCGCACTCGCTTACGTCACTATCATGAGACATTCTCGCAAAAAACTCACGGTTTTAGTAACGCAGTAACGCAGCATTCCTACGGGAAAGTAACGGTAATCTAATTACCGTTTTTGCAATGGTAATCCCTTACATTACTCGTTACTTGAAAAAAGTAATCGGATTACAGTAACGCGTTACAAGTAACGCGTTACTGCCCATCTCTGCTTATAACCAAAAAATTTAAAAAACAAAACAAAAAACTGCCCTTTAGTGTTGGTGGAAAAATGTACCATGTTGATCAATCAAAAATGATATGATTAGGAAGAGGGGGAAGTTTTAGGAGTGACGGCGAGAGAGAGAGAGAGAGAGAGAGCAGAAAAAGAGAGAGAGCGAGTTTTGAGATGTGAGATTTGTGACGTTTAGCGTGTTTGGAGTGTGTAGTTAATGTGTTGTCTTGTGTAGTTAGTGTGTAATGTTGTGGATAGTTTTGTGTTGTGTGTCAGAACAATGAGGCGACTGCTGTCTCCAGGTAGAAACAGCAGTGATACACCTGCTGCTGTCAGACCTGCAGGTATCAGGCTGTGATGTTCTCCTTTATAGTGGACAGAAATTCGTTTTTTGGAGTGGCACAAATAATTTGTGTGGCATCTTATTGAAGAACAGCTGATTGTTCTGTAAATAGTTTGAAATGGTTATTTTAAAAAGGGTAAAAGGTAAATGGATGCAAATAACTTTGTTGTTTGCAAAACTTGTGCATATGAATTTAAAATTGACAATTAATATTTGCATTTAAAGTTATGAAATATGATTCATTAAACATGTTTGTGGTTGTTACAGTAAAAATATAACTTTTTCTACTCTGATTTTATGTTTTTTGTCCGATTTTAGATCAATTGTGTTAATACAGTATGTCAAAATGAAAACATAACTGTAAAATCAGACACATGAGGTTGTGCTGAAAAAGATGATACCAAACAAGTAAAGTAAATAGTTTTTAAAGGTGAAATGTGGAGGGAAAATCAAGAGTAGTTAAAAATGGCCAATTATACCCTGGACCCCAGAGGGTTAAATGTTTTTTTTAAGTAACGCAATAGTTTCTTTTCAAGTAATTAATTACTTTTAGAATCTTGTAACTCAGTTACTTTTTTGAAGAAGTAACTAGTAACTATAATTAATTGCTTTTTCAAAGAAACTTGCCCAACACTGAAACCCAGAATACTAAGAATGCTAATATTGAAACCAAAGGACTAGAAATGATAAATACTGACAAAATCAAAGTCAAAATCAAAACACTGGGTCACTGACCCAGGACTGTGACATCAAGATCAATATAATTAACTAAAAATAACAAATAAGATGAAACTTTTACATACTGAAAGAGTTTTGTGATGTAACTAAATCAAAAGTGACATTATAGAGGAAATAAATGTAGTGTTTGTTAATTTGGTAAAAATGACATCAGAACTTCCCTGATGAAGCATCGATAGAAACTCTGGATCTCTACAAGACTGGTTCAACTGCTTTGAAATACCTAAAGAAAGTGTGTATAAGCAAAGGGCAAAGCATGGAGACCACACATGACATAACTTGTATGAGAGGCAAATTTATTAAAACCCAAAAGTTGAACACGTCATAAATTGTAAGCAAATCAACAGATAAAGCAAGCTAATGACAAATACAGCCAAATGACTTGAAAAAGAGAGAAAGAAAGAGAGAGGCATAGACTGGTAAGATATATTAACCAAGATGGCAACTATTACTCTAAATAAGCTGCTTCACTACAAGCCACACAAACCTACAAGTGGATGTAGGAGCCTAAGAGCACCACAGGGCCCTACTTGTATATTTTTTTTTAATGCAAATTCAATTCATTTGGTGAATTTGGAGTTAAGTTCTGTGTGTGTGGGTTTTTTTTTTCATTGTAATCTACATTTAATTGCTAAAGTTTTTCATATAATCCAGAACCATCTTCAGAGTTACATCTGTTAATTGAATGAGGTTCATAAATATTAATTACTGTTTTTTTAAACTAACAAACAGGAAACATGAGATCTGGCATTCAGTTGTAGACTATGATGCTCCATTTGGTGAGCAACCTAACTGTCAGTTATATATATATATATATATATGTATATGTATATGAAAACTATTAGTAACTTAGAAGTATTCCGATATGCAGTATATTGTTGGCCTTTACTTTACAGTTGTGACATTCTTGGTGCTGTAGAAGTCCACTCTTTGCACATTGTCCCCAGCACCTAAATGAACAGAAGGTAGAGTAATTAATCCTCAGAAGCACAAAACTTTCTGAGGAACAACAGTGCACACATGCATTAGTGTCGTCTAAGCCCGACCTGATTGGCAGATGAAGTTGAGGTGTTCCCCACAGTGCAGGTCCTGCCACAGGAAGTGCTCTCCATTGCTCATAGCTCCACACATGCTGGAGTAATAGTAAGGGACAAAATCTTGTGGCCAGTTGAAGAAATTCATGGAGTATCCGGACATCCAGAACCAGTCGTCTCCACTCAAGGATCTGTTGGACATAGTGAATCAAAATACTGCCATTTATGTAGCCCATGGATTTTAACTGCTTTTTCACATTTTCAAGTTATGTGGTCTTTATGATATAACACCAAATCACTCCAAGCATTCATTCATTTTCTTCCTCTTACCCAGTTCAGCATCATCACTATTCACCTCGACCCCATCAAGAACTGCACTCTTTGGGGGGATCCCTGCCCTGAGAGCTCCAAATACCATGAGGACCGCTGCTGTCTTCACCCTTCACATCTTCTCTAGTTCCTCTTTCAGTCCATGGTACTTCTGCAGCTTCCCATGTTCCTTCTTCCTGATGTTGCTTGGTATAGCTACATCTACCACAACAGCCGTACTATTTCTTGATATAGCGCTTTTCTACTCTGAGTGCTATCAAAGCGCTTTATACAACTAATTCATTCACCCAATCACACATATATGAAAACTATTTTAAGTGCTTACACATTTAACAACTTAGACTCCGATGGATGCATCGGAGAGCAACATGGGGTTAGTATGTTGCCCAAGGATATGGAGTGGAGGAACCTGGGATCGACCTGCTCTACCACCTGAGCTACAGCCACCCCATATCAGCCACTGTTTTCTATCTGACAGTGGTACATACTGTACAGTGGTCTATCCTTCCTTCCTTCCTCTTCTTTCTCAGGTTTCTGCTGACTGAAGTGTTCACTTACGTGATCAGTTGTAAGTGGATGAGACAACAAACATCCATGTTTGTTGTCTCATCCTGGAGAGTGGTTCTGACACTCACTAGTCCTCGGCGTCTCAGGGTGCTGGACTAAGATGAACACTTCATTCCTGGTAATGAGCTTCCTTGTCTTGATGTAAGTAGCTTCTACCTCCTCTTTTGGCCTGCTTATTATCCCAGCAGAGCACAGGTGTTGACTGCCAGAATCTTATTCTTCCCATTCAGCAGACTTCTTGTGACTCGCCTTACACTCTGAATGTTTTGCATGGTTGCAGCTGTCCTAGCGGCCTCTTCATACTTGCCATTTACCTGTGGATTCCTTGGTGCTAACAACTATCCTTGATGTCTGTAATGTAATGCCTTCTGTCTGTGTAAAAGTGGAAATCAAAACCGTAGGTGAGACTGGAGTTCTGACAATCTTCGCTCTCTTTGTTACCATCCGACTCCACTTCTGTCTAAATGTTATTCCGATCTCATTAACACACACACACGTTGTTAATGTGCATAAGAAAACTTGAACGATGACTTTTTGAATCCTGGATGACTCTGTGTCCTCCCTGTTCATTCATTGATCTGTTAGAAGTATCTTCTGTATAAGTACCTGCGCAGTCCCATCCAGACGTGGTCTGTGAGGGAGAAAGGAATGAGGCCCAGCAGCTGCTCCAACTCGCTTTGCTCCTGTTGGCTGTGAAGGCTGAGCAGGTCCCAGTAATAACGTCTACAGTACATCAGAGCATCAGACCAGCAGAGCCTCTCTCCCACCACCGTCACGTTCCTGCCACCAAGCTGCACACTCACAGTGGGAGGTGTGGGAGGAGGTGTTGGAGGAGGAGTCGGTGAAGGAGTAACAGCTTCTGGTGCTGGAGAGCAAAGTTTGTTAGGTTTCTGTTTGTTTCATCTGTGTGTGTTTGTTTTATTTTATTTTAACAGGTTCAATTGTAATGTTGCCTTCAGCTCCAAAAAAAACCAAAACACAAACACTGAAACCTAGAAAGTCAGAAAAGTGCCTCAAGTTCAATTTCTCCACTGTACAATGATAAATATGAGAAAAAAATTTTTTTAAACAAATAAAAACAAGCAGCTTCCACATATACCACTAGAAAGAACGGCTATACCAGGCAGAGAAGCAAACACCTCCACTTCACACAGCGTCACAACTCTCAGAGGTGCTGGTATGAACACATTGATGTAGCGACCTTCCATTTCATCACAATGGAAAGTGTATGTTGGTGTACCTGCTAATGATTCAATAATGCCACACCTGATGGAGTTGTAGAAACATCAAAGAGAAATGTGTCAGTTTTACCCACCAATTAATCTTTGTCCAACGATTAATCTGTTGCTTAAACAGGAAGAAAAAAATGAACAAACAATTATGGAGAAATGTTCCAGTTCTCAGAAATCACGTCTCACCTCGGGTTTTGATTTCCACTTTGATCCAGTGAGTCCCCGATCCGAATCTCTACCCCAAGAATCCTTTCAGAGCAACAGTCTTGTCTGTTGATGATGGTGACAGCACTGACTTTATAGACAGCTAACAAGTCTACTCTCCACCAGGGATTTGTTTCTTCCTTAGTGTGGGAAAAGCCTGCACCACGTATGTTTCCATTTTTGTACCCATCAACAGCTTTTGATGACAGAAAAGGTGGTGACGAAGTCGATGACTGTACTGTTGGCTTTTTTAAGGCCACATTTTGAAGTGGCACCACTAAAGTGTTGAAAAGGAAAAAACAAGTATGAATCAGTATCAGGCAGATGTGTTTCAGTAGATCAGATCCAGTCACTTAAAGCTCTACCTGCTGGGGCAGCATACACCTCCACTTCACACAGGGTGAGAGTCTTCTTCTGTCCAGGAAGAAACACGTTCACAAAGCGACCCTCCATGCTGCCTCCATCACACTGGAATGTGTAGGTTTTACCTGCTTTGATATGTGAGATGGAAGCACACCTGGTAGCAGAAAGTGTGGGGGTAGTATTATGTTAGTATTATGGGCCTCATGTTAAAAGAAATGTAACATAGACGGCCAAAAGGAACATCACTGGGTTCTTATAAGTTTTCAAAAACTGTATCTAAGAAGTTATCGGTGAATTAGGTATTTGATCCTGAAGCAAAACAGGGCTTGTTGTAGAAACTCTTGTTAGGAAGCACAGCAGTATGACATGTTTTATAGTTGGTCACCAGGTTTGTGCACATAACAGGAGGGACTCTGGCCGACCCCTCCTTGCAGTTTCTTAGCTGCCACTTAGCAACTCAAAGCTTCAGCTCCCTCCACAGAAAAGTTTCTTTGTTTTTTATTTAACTGTTGAAAAGGTGGGATTGAAAGACAATGAAGTCCCCGCAGCTTTCCTCTTATCACATCTGAGAGACATCTTGAAACCCAGCATTTTATGTTTAAAATGACATAGAGTGCTATAACAGAGCTTTTCCATATTTGCTAATAGTAAATCATCTTTATTCTTTTCTCTTACTCTTTAAAGTGTACGATTCATACAAAGAAACTGTATTGAGAAAATTGTGATTGACAAAAACAGAGTTTTAAAGAGACAAAGTAAAAGGAAGTATTTCTATATAACTGGATTAAAGTGGATTATGTTTAAATGAATGTTTTTGTGAGAATGTGCTAATGAAAACTAATTGAAGAATGATAAACTGAATAAAACACAAAGCGTATTTATATGTGCCTGAATATTCAAATGTAATGGAATTTTCTGTGTTAAAAATAATAGAACATTAGAAGAAAAGAGAAAATGTAATGAGGTGATTTTAAAGTTTAAAGTGTTAAACTTTGTCTTAAATCTTCTTGATGCATGCTCAATCATCCAGGTAAGTAAATCTCCAAAAGTTTGGAGATTCTGTTCATCTGGATGTAGAGCTTTCAGTGGCTCATCCAAGTGACTCATCCCAGTCACGGAAGCGTTGGAGGTAGTCCGTAAGAGATTACAGGATGACCCCAACCTCAGTAACAGGACCACTCTCAGCATCGACCAAGTGTGTTTGCTTTTTGAACTGTGTCTTCATTCCACCTACTTCACATACAAGGGCCAGTTCTACAGGCAGAAACATGGGTGTGCCATGGGCTCCCCAGTTTCACCCATCGTGGCCAATTTGTACATAGAAGAAGTGGAAAAGAGGGCTTTGTTATCCTACCCTGGAACACCACCAAGTCATTGGTTCAGGTATGTGAATGACACCTGGGTGAAAATCAAATCAGGACGTACCACACTTCACGGATCACATTAACTCGCTGGAACAACACATCAAATTCACCAGGGGGGACATGAAAAGTTGCAGGTTAGCCTTCTTAGACTGTGAGATTTCCATCAGTAATGGGGGACATCTAAAAGCTGATGTGTACCGTAAACCTACACATGCAGATCAGTATTTAAGGTTTGACTCTCATCATCCACTGGAGCACAAACTGGGTTTCATCAGGACGCTACAACACAGAGCGAACACCATCCCCACTGTCACAGCGGCCAGGGAGGCAGAAGAACATCACATCAAGAAGGCCCTGAGTAAATGTGGTTATCCCAGCTGGACTTTTGTCAAAGCTGGGAAGTCGCCAAAAGAAAGCTCCAGCCGATCCAGGAGAGAAGGACAACCGCTGACTAAGTGAAAACCTGTAGTGATCCTGTACGTGTCAGAAGTATTGGAACAGCTGAGATGCATTTTTTCGTAACACAGCGTCTCTGTGGCTTTTAAACCCCAAAACACGCTGCACCAAAAATCCCAAGGATTGGGTCCCCCGACACAAACAGAGTAATATAGCGTACACTGTTAAGTGCCAGGAGGATTGCAGGATTTATACATCAGGGAAACCAAACAACCTCTGGCGAAGAGGATGGCACAACACAGAAGAGCTACCTCGTCAGGCCAGGACTCCGCAGTCTGTTTACACCTACAGGCCAGTGGACACTCTTTCAATGATGAGGATGTACACATCCTGGACAGGGAGGAACGCTGGTTTGAGCGCGGAGTCAAGGAGGCCATTTACGTGAAAAGGGAAAGACCATCTCTGAATCAAGGAGGGGGCCTAAGGGTACATCTGTCACCATCTTACAATGCTGTGATTGCAGCCATTCCCCAACTCTCTGTGAATGGTACTCATGGCCATTGATCAGTGTTCTTTGATCAGTGGGTTTTGGTCAATTGTCATGAGAATTTGCATAACTATGATGATATCTTTCATATTGATGAAAGATAGGCTCTATTGAGTAAATCATGACACTTGCACAGAAGAGAGACAAACCTAGTTGTTGGTGCGTTATACCCCCATGGCAGGGCATATGGGATATGACAAAACTCTGGAGCTAGTCCAATTTTATTGCCCAGAGTGTAACCGGGTTACCCCGCCAGCCGTTCCAAAAGCGCCTTTGCACCCATTACCATTAATGGAGGTCCTGTTTGAATGGATTGGCATGGACCTTGTCAGGCCATTTCACTGGAGTGCATGTTGGTATTTCTTTGTGATATCTGGTGGACTATGCAATGTGATATCCTGAAGCAGTGCCACTGCGCAACATTTCTTTAGGAGATGACACTGTTTGAGGTCATTTCCCACAGTCAGTTTCCCAAAAGAGATCCAGACTGACCAGACTAATTTCTCACACACTAAAAGAACTGTACAAATTACTGGGCATTAAAGCTGTTCAGACCAGAGTCTACCGCCTTCAGACTGCTGGGCTGGTGGAGCAGCTGAATAAGCCACTCCATTCATAATCACCATTTGTAGGTTCATTCACAAAGATAAAAGCAATTAGGATTGCCAGGTAGATTCTCTGTTGGGAGGAACTGGGAGGAAGGTCCAAGACCAGTGAAGAATGAAATCCAGATTCCCTTGTCTGCAGGAAAACTGCCTTCTCCACTTTATTGGGTTGTACTAATTTGGCACACTTCCGTTTGGCTTGTTCAGAGCCCAAGCCACTTTCCAGCGCCTCATGGACTGGGTGCTGCACTCACATGCTGCATATGCTGCCACCCACCTGCATGACGTTATCATCAACAGTAACACCTGGGCAGAGTATATGCAGTGGGTGGCCGTGGTCCTGGATTCTCTGAGGCAGGTGAGGCTCGAAGACCAACCCAAAGAAGTGTGCAGTTGGACGGAGGGAGGTACAGTATCTGGGGTACCACTTGGGAGGCGGGCAGGTGCATCCACTGGTAGACAAAACACAGCAATTGCATCCTGACCGCATCCCAAAACAAAGAAGGAGGAAAGGCAGTTCTTGGGGCTGGCTGGATACTACCACTGGATGGTGCCAAATTTCGCAGACCTGATCAGCCACCTGACCGACATCACTCAAAAGAATGCTCCAGATCTGGTCCAGTTGGCAGACCAGTGCCAGGAAATGAAGACTCTCTGTGGAGAATCTCTGCTCCACATGCCTAATTTTTCCCTCCCTGTTGTTCTGCACATCACTGGGGGCTGGGGGCAGTTTTGTCCCAGCAGGTAAGTTGGGTCGACCGCCCACTTGTTCCGGAAAAAGAGAGAGTGCCTCACGATACAGTGGGTGGTCAACTCCCTTCGTTATTACCTCCTGGGCCACTGCATTCTTCACAGAACCAAGGGGGCCGAGCAGGACCTATCACTCATCACACAGACTAACTGCACAGAGAGAGGAAAGCAGCAGCAACTGGGATTCAGTTACACAGGAGAACATCTAAGGAACCAATTCAGGCAAAGTATGGTGCTATTGGAGGAAGAAAGTGGCTGATTCAGTCTGCAACAGATAGATCTGCTGCACTGAGGGGGTCCTGGGGTCCCACATCAAGGCTGGCACCAACTAAGAAATCGGGACCAGAAGCAGCCTTTAAGATATCCAGTGTCCTCAGCTGCTGCCATGATGACATTCCATTCCCTGACATCTGTTCTTTGGGTTATTTCTAGAATCACAGTGAAGTGTGTACGATGTGCTCTGTCCTTATCACCTATGGCTATATTGGAACACAAAGTAAGAGTGAGAGGTGAGGGCATGCTTCAATGAGAGCGTGCCAAGCTCCAGCCCAACAAGGTGGTTTGCAGAGCGAGACTGTGTCATCGACAAGTGATCAGCAGTGAAGCGCAAACGGCAGAGGTCAGGGTGGTTTCAATTTTCCTTAAGTTCCTGCTAAAGAGGAACTTTAGCATGTCAGGAGTTGATTTTTAGGTTTCTTAGGATTAGGTTTCCATCAACTCAAAGCCTTAGCTCCTTCCACAGATTTTCTATCTGGAGACTGGCTAGGACAATTACTAGTTCGTTGATTTGGCCGTATGTCTGGTGTTCTCGACAAGCTTATTGCTGATGCTCCTCTAGCTCTTTCCAGCCTTTTCTAGTCTTGTCCCTTTAAAAGCTCTTTGCTCTTGCCCACTGTGGTGGAGAGGTCGGACTGGATGAAATTGATTTTCTGGAAAGGTGTGCTTTATACTCAACTAAGATCAGTTTTATCTGTAACTGATTAACTGATTTGTGCCTAATAGGAACTGAGTCAATCTATGAAAGCCAGAAATCTGGATGATTTGTAGGGGATCAAATACCAAACCAATGTATAACTTTTATATAGTTTGTTTTTTCATTTATATTATGTTTCCTGCCATTAGAATTAAACTACCATAAATTGGAGCCTGTTGATTTCAGCGGGGGTTTAAATTATTATTAGCCCTCACTACGTTAGTTGTCATGTTCCAGATAGTATATATCTTGTAAACTTTAACATATTGCTCTTCTAATTATTCTAAAATTAACTAACTTCTCATCATTACCTGGGATTATTGTTTCCATTGTTCTCCAGTGAGTTTCCTATTCTGATCTCAGCTCCATCCAGTCTTTCAGCACAGCAGTCTCCTCTGTTGGTGACTTTTACAGCAGTGATTGTAAAGCTTCGCTGCAGGTCCACCCTCCACCAGGGGTCGGTCTCGTCTTCAGCCGTGTGGCTACAGAACCCATTGCTGTAGAACGAGATCCGTCTGCCATCGATGGCTTTGGACGCAGTGGCAACAGATAGTGTAGATGACTGGGTAGCTTCTCCTTTGAGTGCCACATTGGGTAATGGGTATCCTTGAAGGAAAAACATTATGAGTCAGTTTCTACAGAAGGTGCACTGTGTGGTGATTTTAAACATCGCATTTGGCTGTCAGGGCACAATCTGACTCAAAACACTTTCACCTATATACTACCATAAGAAAAGTTTCTTAAATCAGAAACAACCTGAAATGATTCACTGTTTAAATTTTTTCTTTGGTATTTGACTCTGTTGCTCAAATTCATGGAGGTGGAGAAGTAAAAGTGATTTGAACAACCAAAGCCAACAAGTCCAGGGAGTCTGTGAACTATCAGACTTCTGTATCAGCATCAGAATAAAAATGTGATTACCATAGTACACTTCAACCTCGCAGAGATTTAGGACCTTCTCACTTCCTGGGAGAAACACAGTGACATAGCGTCCCTCAATAGAGCTACATGGAAAGTAGAACGTCTGTCCACTGGGGATGTGAGAGATGACGGCACACCTGTGTATGAACAACAAAAGAAATTGAAGGAACTATGACTGACTGCACCTTTAACATCTGAGTCTGTATCAAGCTGTTTCACCTCTCACTCTCAGGGTCACTGAAGTTTGTTGACTTTCCAATCCAGATTTCTGCACCATCCAACCTGTTTTCAAATCCTGCTCCATTGGTTATCACAACAGCACCAATTGTATACACTCTTGCCAAGTCTACCCTCCACCACGGATCAGACTGTGATAAAGTAAGTGTGCAGGACCCTCCTTGATAGTTCTCGTCTCTGTTGCCATCGACGGCCTTGAAAGCAAAACCGATGTTGTCTCCGTTTGAAGACTGCACAGCTGTCTTCTTCAGTGCCAGGTTAGGAAGAAGATGACCTCGATGGGAAAAACAGACATAATTAGTCAAAATACATAGATTGCACTGGGGGCCTGGGGTGGTGGGACAGGGGTCAGGGTAAGGCTGTACCTGCTGGTAGTCCCGATGCATTCATGAAGGAAATGCCTGTTAACAAACAAGATTCATTGATTTTTAATAACTGTTCAGCATGAACAGAAACTCCTGGGAAAAATAGATCACAGCAATAACTTATCCATAAAAAAGATATAAAAGAAAATTAAAAGAAACAAAAAATAATAATAAGTGCACATGCATTACAACCTGGCCTGATTGGTTCTTTTTTTGGTCAACATTAATTTATTGCAAATCTGTTTGTTTTATTTGTGCACTGCGAATGTGAGAGATGACCCCATACCATTATTGTTTATTATATTATATGGGTCCTGTATTGGGGTTGCTTATTTTTTTTACAGTTCTGATCCAGATTTCAGAACCAGTTTCAATTCCACTTTATTGGTTATCACTGCAGCACCAATACACTTTATCCAGGTCTACCCTGCATCAGCAGTTGGATTGTAAAGTGTTAAATGAGCAGCATGGAAAAGAGCATGTCAAGTGTGAAGGTCAGGAAGAATTCCAGTATATTACACACCCAGGGATACACCCTGTTTGGGATATTTAAAGCAAGCAGTCAAATTACTTTTGCCGTTTCCCCAAATCACAAATTATCATTGACTGAAAAGGGGATAGCTTTTTAATTCAGTGCTAGGTAATGAAGATACTGAGATAAAAATAAGTAATTATTATTTAAAATAAACAGATTGTTTTCAAAAGAGGAGAAAAAAAATCTTTACCTGGTAATGTTCCAGTTGTCATCATGAAAAAAGTCCCTGTAAACATATGCAGTCATTCTAAAAAACATTTAAATGGTGACATGAACATAAAATATCATTTATATCAAATTAAACTGTAGTTTCGGAATTAAATAGAAAGGTGCTATGTGACAAATCGTCAGCATGTTACGCTTTCGGCCACCCAACCCATCTGTATG
Organism: Oreochromis niloticus; assembly: GCF_001858045.2. NCBI lineage: Eukaryota > Metazoa > Chordata > Actinopteri > Cichliformes > Cichlidae > Oreochromis > Oreochromis niloticus. The sequence continues at coordinate 30,386,990 of NC_031967.2, forward strand.
TTACGCATTTGGAAACATGAGAACCGTTTGGAATTAATCAACACATGTACATTTATTTTACTTTCTCATCATGAATCAATTTGGAAAACACTATCTAATACCGTTAAGGTTGTCGTTAAGGTTAGGGATAAGGTTATGGTTAGGACTAGGACTAGGGTTAGGGCTGGAATACATGGCTGGAACGTGTGTTATGGGAACGTCATGCTATTGGATTCCATACACAATCTGGCGCATATCATAGGGACACGGAAGGTTACCTTTTGCGTTCCTATTGGATGTCTTGAGATGTTACATGTTGGGAATGAGAATGGAGGAAATCTTGTAATTGTATGTTTTCTACTGCATAGCTGTGGTATTTGGTCTGGGTTTGGTTTAAAGGATGAAAAAGTAAAAAATATCTGGTAATGATTATTTTTAAAATTAAATAAATTTAGGCTTACCAGTCAAGAGCCAAATATAATCCATTCCATTCATGTCTTCTCACAATCTCACATCAATTATGACATTAAAGAAATGACACTAATTACTGGTATATCCCTGCTGACTTGTAGATCGGCTTACTTTCTCTGTAGTTTCTTCAGAGTACTTCTAATACCACACTGTACTAATTTATATAGTCTGAACATTTCAACAGCACAAGTCAATGTTTGCATAAAGAATAAGACTCCCAAATGGATATTTGCATTTTCCAAACAAATTACTTTGTGCTTTCCTAAAAAAAATTTTGCATGGTAACACCCCAATATGTCTTTTCAGCACCAGCCAAGATGACAAGTGTCATTAAGTACAAGACCTTTAACGACTGTTGAATCAATTTGTCATGGTACCTGGATTGTTGACACAGTGTTCTGACTTTAGACTTTTTGTCATTGTTTAGTTTTTCCGTGTCTTGTCCTGTTTTATTGTGATAGTCTTATTTCCTGTGTGCATTATGTTTAGTTTTAATTCATCTGCTTCATTAGTTAGATTAAGTCCAGCCGTCTTCCCACCTGTTTGCTATCCTTCTGCTATCCTGTCTATTTAAGCCCTCAGGTTGTCTCTGCTTCCGGTCACATCATCATTTCGTCCTCATGTTTGTGTGCCCTGTTTGCAAAGTTGTTTATGTTCAGTTCACCGAGCTTTTCTGTTCTCTCTCTGTTTCACACACATGTGATGGTGACCTAACTTCAGTATTTTTTTAAAGCAATTACTTGAAGCAGCAGTCTTACATAATTATGGGCCACCCACTAACTTCCTTTTATCTCAAAACATTTTTAAAGAGTATTTATAAAACTGCAAACTGTTGATCCACACAGGAGTGGCTTATTTGAAAACTCCGTCACATTTCAGAACTCATCACGGTACAGAAACAGCCCTTGTGGGAGTGGACTCATCTCTGTGCTTGTTCTCCTAGACCAGGGGTCTGCAACCTTTTACACCCAAAGAGCCACTTGGACCCGGTTTCCACGCAAAAGAAATCACTGGGAGCCGCAAATACTTTTTGACATATAAAATGAAGATAACACTGTATGTATTGTTTTTTACCTTTGTGTGAACAACTAAGGTGTGCTGCTTATGAAATCCATGAAGTGCTACAGAGAAAATTACATTTTATTTATGTAATCAACACATTTTGAACTCTTAAAGAAATATAAGAAAAGCAAAGACACCCAGCTGAACTAAAATGATCCATGTAGCAAACAAAAACTGTTGTGAGCCGCCTCCCTTATATCTCCTTTGGGCTTTTGGAGCCTTGACCTGACTTTTAAAAAATAATTGGTAAAAAAGCTCTATGCTGCTGAAAAATTGAAAATAGATATTTGCAAAATTCTGCCTAAATATGTATTTTACCTGGTTAATGCGTGCGGCGGGGGCGTGGTCTGCAGCGCCGCTGCAGGGGAGGCGGACGCACCTGAGCGGCACCCGCAATCACGCCTCGCCGCCTTAAAGTCTGTGCTCTCTCTGCTGTTGTGTTGGTGGTGTGTGTCGGGCTGTGAGCTGCGAAGCTACAGCCGGCTGTATGCGTACAGCAACCGTGGGTGAAAAGTGGTCAATAAAGAGATGCTGAAAAGCGCGTTCATGCAAACACCGTCGGGTCTGCCGTGATATGTTTACAATGGGACTTCTGCTCCTGAACCTCTGCGCACAACGTCTGCTAATCGGTGCTGTGCGAAGTCAGTTTACGCAGGACTGTAAGCTGTCATCTGTCGTCTGTGAGGCGTGAGCAGTGTTTGTCTTTAACATAGTTCATGGTGGAGCTGCTGACATAATGTGGATCCGAAGATCCATAATTGGCCTACCTGGGGTTGAAAGTCTCGATAAATGCACGGTGTTTCGGCGGGAATACCGGCTTCCGCGAGTGTGACGCTTATATTGAGCGAGGAAAAAATAATAGAATATAATTTTATATTTATATTTCAATATCACAATAATCTTCCAATTGAGAACTACAAGTTTAAAAGAACTAACATAAATAAAATACACTTCAGGGAAATACTTCTAATTTATTTTCCCAAACCACGCGGAGCCTCACTATAAGGACTAAAGAGCCGCATGCAGCTCAGGAGCCGCGGGTTGCCGACCCCTGTCCTAGACCTCAGTGTAGTGCTCAATAATGTTAACCATTATATTTTATTACAGAGACAAGAACACAACATTGCTTTTAAAGGACCTGAGAGCAGTTGTTTAACTATATCTATCTAATAGAGTCCAGTGTGTTCTTGTAAATGTGGAGTCATACACTATCGTTAATTATGGAGTTCCATAGGATTCAATGTTAAGACCATTTCTGTTTACATTATATTTTAGGCAGTATCAATAAAAGGCATAGCATGCATTTCCCTGCTATGCAGATGATACCAAGCTTTACCTATCCAGGAAGCGAGATTCGGAAGACGGTCGCTATCTCTACTTTTAAGATTAGGCTAAAAATGTTCCTTTTTCATAAATCATATAGTTAGGACTGGATCAGGTGGCCCTGAATCTTCCCTCAGTTACATTGCAACAGGTGTAGGCTGCCAGGGGATTCCCATGATGCACTGAGTGTTTCTTCTTCACTAAACTGTTTTTGGTCTCTCTCTCTCTCCATATAGATATATATATATATATACGCCAGAATCTCAGGTTAAACCTCACAAAATTTCAACAACCACCAAACAGCTAAAACAGTAAATGAGAGCAGGTACACGGATTCTGCACAAACACGTAAACACAAAGCGGACCCTCAGAAGATCTACTAGATTATGTGAATGCAGCACTTCGGACGATACCTACCGCCACCATTACCAAGCTCATCTACACCACGGCAGCAGTGAACAGTGAGATGCTTGGCTGCAAGTTTAACAGCCACAAGGAGCAGTACCCTCCATGGAGAAGGAGACTAGAGGCGAAGATCAAGGTAGCACGGAAGGAGGTTAGCCAACTATCGGAGCTGCAGAAAGGTGCGATGAAGAAGGTGCCTAACAAGTACAAGCAAGCTGTCCATACCTGAGGCCTTGGAAACTGCCAAGCAAAGACTCACAGCCTTGGCCAGCCACTTGAAGAGGTACACCAGAGAGATTGAAGGCAGGAGAATAAATCAGCTGTTCTCCACAGAACCAGCCAAGGTGTACTCTCAGTGGCAGGGGAACAACATGTGAACTGTACCACCAAGGCTGGAGACGAAGCAATACTGGAAGAGCAAATGGGAGGACGACGAAACCCATAACGGCAATGCTCAGCGGCTAGTGGATCTGAGAGCAGGCCACAGCAACCTCCCTGAACAGGTTCCAGTAACCATCACAGTGAAAGACATCCAAGAAAGGGTCTCCAGTATGAAGAGTTGGTCAGCACCTGGCCCGGATATGGTTCCCACTTACTGGCTGAAGAAGATGACAGCAGTTCAAGAGCGCCTGGCAGCACAAATGAACCAGATGCTAGTTGACGAGAGACACCCAGAATGGCTAACCAAAGGCCGGACAGTCCTGATCCTCAAGGACCCCCACAAGGGACAAGTCCCATCCAACTATCGACCAATAACCTGCCTCAGTAATAATAATAATAATAATAATACATTTTATTTGAAAGCGCCTTTCAAAACACTCAAGGTCGCTGTACACAGTAGAGTATAAAAGCAACATAAAAGCAAAGAGTTTACACAATCATAAGACATAAACAAATTTAAAATCGCCAAATGGAGAGGTTATGTGGGATAAGCTATTTTGAACAAGTGGGTACCACATGGAAGCTCCTGTCAGGCATCTTAGCGGCTAATATGAACAGGCACAAGAATCCATACATGAGTGGGGCACAGAAAGGAATTGGCAAGAATACCAGAGGCGCAAAACACCAGCTACCAGTAGACTGAACACTCAGCCGAGACAGCAAGACTAGGCTGACCAACCTGTGCACTGCCTGGATTGATTACAAGAAGGCCTACGACTCAATGCATGTTACATCCCCCAGGAGGATGTTGGTTTTCTTCTTTCAACTAACTCCTTATGTTCTGTCTAGGCTCCACCTCCTCTGTCCTGATTGGATGCTGCTCACAGAATCCAGCTAATTGTCAATCAGCAGAGCACTACTTAAGGCCTGTGGAGCTGTGTTTCTGGGCCCTCTGGCCATTTTGATTGCCATATTTGTGCAGGCTTGCATGCCTCTTGACTTGTATGTGCCTTTTGTGTTTTCATGTTCAGACTGCCTGTAGGGGAGAGCTGCCTTTTGTTTTGACACCCTGTTTTCTCCCGTTTATGTGTTGTTAGGTAGGGTTATGGTTACAGGTTGTATATTTTGTTTTCTTTGGAGTTAGGTAAGTTTCTTTTGTTTTCATATCAGGGATGTTTTGTTTGTTATGTTGGCCTTGGCTCTCCCTGAAGTTAACCCTCAGTCTGAACCAGAATTTCAACGCTAGCATGAAATAAACCTTTTTAAAATTACCATCTTGGCTCCTCCTTCACTATTTACTTTTATGTTAGTCCCTTCAAACCCCCTAGACTAGCCAGGGGACATAACAATGCCCCACACCTGGATCCTGGAATACCTAGAACTGTACAAGATCAACAGGACCCTAAGAGCCTTCATCAGGAACTCAATGGGGATGTGGGGGACAACACTAGAGGCCAACTTCAGGCCCATAGCACAAGTCACCATCAAGTGCGGGATCTACCAAAGTGATGCTCTGTTCCCGCTGCTATTTTGCATAGGCCTGAACCCCCTTACTGAGATCATTGACAAGGCTGGCTACGGATACCGACTATGGAATGGAGCAGTTGTCAGTCACATCCTGTACATGGATGATATCAAGCTGTATGCCAAGAGTAAACACGACATCAATTCAGTGATCCACACTACCAGGATATACAGCAATGACATTGGAATGTTGTTTGGACTGGAGAAGTGTAGTCGGATGATAACAAAGTGAGGGAAGGTAGTCAGAACTGAGAGGATCGAGCTACCAGAAGGAAACATTGCAGACATAGAGGACAGCTAAACGTACCTGGGGATCCCGCAGGCGAATGGGAATCATGAAGAGGCCGCTAGGAAAACTGCAACCACCAAGTACCTGCAGAGAGTCAGGCAAGTCCTGAGCAGACAGCTGAATGGTAAGAACAAGATCCGGGCCATCAACACCTACGCCCTGCCCGTGATCAGGTACCCTGCTGGGATAATAAGCTGGCCAAAGGAGGAGATAGAAGCCACTGACATCAAGACAAGGAAGCTCCTGACCATTCATGGAGGGTTTCACCCCAAATCCAGCACCCTGAGGCTGTACGCTAAGCGGAAGGAAGGAGGCCGGGGACTGGTGAGTGTCAGCACCCAGTCCAGGATGAGACAATGAACATCCACAAATACATCAGGAAGATGGCCCAAACTGACCGTGTGTTCAGTGAATACCTCTGGCAGCAGAAACCCAAGAAAGAGGAGGAACCATCATGGAAGGACAATCCCCTGCACAGTATGTTCCACCGGCAGATAGAAGAGGTGGCATGGAGCGCCTTAACCAACTGGCCTGCATAGTATACAGAAGCATCTTTGCCGATATAGATGGAAAAAATGGCGATGGTCATGTATTGACCCATGTGTCTGTTCATCTTAGCCACTATGATGCCTGACAGGTAGTTGGATGGGTCCGGTCACTTGTGGGGGTCCTTGAGGATCAGGACTGTCCGGCCTTTGGTTAGCCATTCCAGGTGTCTCTCAACAACTAGTGCTGCCAGGTGCTCTTAGAGTGCAGTCAGCTTCTTCAGCCAGTAGTGTGAATCATTTTGGGGCCTGGTGCTGTCCAGCTCTTCATACTTGGATGTTTGCCACTGTGATGTTTACTGGACCCTGTTCAGGGAGGTTGCTGTGGTCTGCCCTCAGATCCACTAGCCACTGAGCACCCTCTTCCAGTATTGCTCCATCTCCAGCCTTGGTGGTGCTTTTCTCATATTGTTCCCCTGCCACTGAGAGTACACCTTGGCTGGTTCACCTGGTTTAAGTGGAAGCAGTCCACTTAAACCAGGGGTAGGCAACTCCAAGCCTCAAGTTCCAGTGTCCTGCAGGTTTTAGATATCACCCTGGGTCAACGAATGATGGGAATAACGGCGTTACTAATGGCGTTACTTTTTTTAGTAACGTGTAATCTAACTAATTACTATTCCTATCGTTACAATGCCGTAACCTTTACTAACAAGAAAATGTGGTGCGGTCGCGTTACTATTTTTCAACAAACAGACAGTTAAAGCTGTGTTCAGCTTACCGCATCTTATATCAGTTGCACGGAAGTAGCTGTAAGTAATCTGGGCGCTACAGCTTTCAGCAGCTGCGTGCTCCCGCAGATGGCAATCACCTTCTGGCAGACAAATCACTTTTTGGAGCCAAGGGGGCAAAATAATCGCATGAGTGCTGCTGTTTGACTGAGGACGAATAAAGTACCACTCCAAGATGACAAAGCAACAAGGTGATATATACCAGTTTTTAAATTGTGTTGATGGGCAACGTAAAACCAGAATCATGATAAACAATATATACGCGGCGTTTTTTCCTCAATAGTTTCGTCACGTTTACTGTCTAAGGACAGCGCTAGCAAGCACTCTCTGCTTATGAGCAAAAAACAAAAAACAAAAAACAGCCCTTTTGTGTTGGTGGAAAAATGTACCATGTCAACCAATCAAAAAATGATATGGTAACATGACATTTGGTTGTTTAGGAAGAGGGGGAAGTTTTAGGAGTGATGGCGAGAGAGAGAGAGAGAGAGAGAGAAAGAAAGACAGCAGAAAAAGAGAGAGAGCGCATTTTGAGATATTGAGATATTTGTGACGTTTAGCGTGTTTGGAGTGTGTAGGTCATGTGTTGTCTTGTGTAGTGTTGTGGATAGTTTTGTGTTGTGTGTCAGAACAATGAGGCGACTGCTGTCTCCAGGTAGAAAACAGGAGGAGTGATACACCTGCTGCTGTCAGACCTTCAGGTATCAGGCTGTGATGTTCTCCTTTATAGTGGACAGAAATTAATTTTTTGAACAAGTAACTAGTAACTATAATTAATTACTTTTTCAAAGTAACTTGCCCAACACTGGGGTCAACATACCTGAACCAAACGATTGATTCATTACCAGACCTCAAGACATATTGAGGAGGTAATTTAGCCATTTAAATCAGCTGTGTTGGATCAAGGACACATCTAAAACCTGCAGGATACCAGCACTTGAGGCCATTAGTTGCCTACCCCTGACTTAAATGAAGTGGATGGGTCTTCAGTTATCCTCTGCCAGAACCTCTGGGCAGGCGTGCAGAACCATATAACATGCACATAGTTGTCAGCAGAGTTGTCTTTGCAATGGGTGTATATGTTTGAGTGTGTAAGGCCCATGTGGAACATCCTTTGTCCTGTATGGTGTGTTTTATGGAGAACTCTGTATTGTATAAGTTTTAGTTGGGGCTTTTGGTAATTTTGAAGGTGTTTAAGTATATTTGTGTCCAGAAGTTTTGATCCGGATTGATGGAAATCCAGATTACTCCCACTTTACGGTTGGGAGAGAAATTTGATTTTTAAATAATGGCTTATACGTTTTTGGTAGCCATTTGGGTGTACCAATATTTGAAAGATATTTATCTCTGCTTAAATATCAAGCTCCTGTCTGTTAGCATTGTTGCATAAGTAAATGCACACAATTCTTTGTGAAGTTTGGGGAGGGTTACTGTGCTTTGCATGCAAATTATAATGCATAGCACATTATTAAACCTGAAATATACCAAATTTTGAGTTTACCTGGGGCTTAAGGAGACAGCTGGTAGATGTCAGCCACGGAAATATTGAGAGTGGAACGGGGCTCACCTATACTGCCACTTTTTCCACCATGATCATCCACAGTACTACAACAAAAAAGCATTGTTGTAGTACTGTATCACCAGACTGTTGATACAGTTACAAACAAGGTCAGTGTTTGCTTTGGTTTGTCAGACCTCCCCAACTCTACAGGCTGAGAAGAGTATAATGTTCATATATGTGCAGGAACCCAAAATTTAAATAGACAAGCTGTATTTTAAGTAATGTATCACCGTCTTTGTGTCTGATGTCCACTTCATTTTTCATGCTAAATATCTATGCAGGTTTGAAAATATTTACTGACCTACATCAGGCTTTAACAAATGACACAGTCGTTGTCTCTAGAACACAGTTGTGTTTGTCTAAGTCAGAAAGCAGTTTTACCAACGTGGAAGAAATTTCTCTCTTTTCATTGCTAACACTGTTCTCTTATGAAGCTTTTCCCCTGTTTGCATCCATTCTTTAAAATGCTGCCATCTTGTGACTGCAATGGTTGTCGTCTATGGAAGCAGGCTTGACCCTGCTTCCTTCCGATCCCACTACATATTGCTGTGGGATCGGAGAAATATTGACTTTTCTTTTTTTTTTCATGTGGATGTCCATGGACAAGCTGAGTGGCCAACACATTTTTCTGCTTGTGCATTGTAGATAAATCTCTGTTTTTAGCCAGGTTAATTTCCTAATTTTCCTCCATGGTCGCTGGCTAGATCATAGAAGCAATCTACAAACATTTAATTGATGGATGGCAGAAAAAAACTTCTATAGAAAGTTTTTACAAATTTTCATCAGCTGTTTTGCTAATACAACACCCTAATTTTTCCTTCATGTTTTTAATCCCTTTGACAAACGCAACACACAGTGTTAAAGCCTTTTATTTTAGCTGTGCTTGATGCATAAATATGTTTCTGAGCTCATTAAAAGCTGTTTATTTATTTGTATTTTATGTACAGTTTGACAATCCTACACTTTTATTAGTAGTACAGAATTTTCATTGTGTTTTATTAATACTTTTTAAGGAATGGGTCTAAATAAATTACCCACCACAAGTCATAGGGAACATTATTCTCCAGAATAATTACTTTCATTTTTGGTACTTTATGTACAGCGATCTAATAGTTAATATTTAGATGGTGGACTGGTTCTTACACAGTTCTCGACTCTGAGCACTCAAAACGCTTTACACAATTTACAACAATCACCCATTCTCACAAGCACTTTCTATCTAACATTCTCACACATTCATACTCCAATCAGAGAGCAAGCTGGGTTTAGTATCTTGCCCGAGGATATTTGGTATGTGGACTGGAGCAGATAGGGATCAAACCACCAACCTAGGTAGGTGACCTAGGCCTAACCACCTCCTGAGCTTCAGCCACCACCGATAGTAAATAAGAAAGAGAACTGTTAAGTGTGTCACTTGATTAGCATGCAGGTTTACTGCTTTCATCTCTTAGATATAATTTTGTAAATTATTAATGTGTCAGTGAAAAAGCAGAACAGCTCAAAGATTTTGGCAAAATTTGTTACTTTTATTTTTTTTCCATTTTTTACCTTTATATATTTCCAGTGTATTGAACTCATGAATGCATAATTACATAGTATTTGACTATAAACAGTTAAAACATCTCATAGAAATAATAATTTACAATCGTTAAACTATGATGCTATGATACCACTACATTGTTCCATTTCATTCTATACTATTTCATTCTGTACTATGACATTATATTCTGAGCTCAACTGAACAGGTGTACATCTATCTACCTGTCTGTCTGTCTGTGTGTGTGTGTGTGTGTGTGTGTGTGTGTGTGTGTGTGTGTGTGTGTGTGATTGTGGGATTTGTATCTAATATTTGTACACGCCATATAGATTTTGGCATTCATGGTGCCCTAGGCAATGTTTATGCAAAGTTTCATCAAGATTGGGCCACTCATCTAGGATGAAATAGGGAATATACAAACATACATAGATATATACATAAGTTATGATGATTATAGTATGATTTTACCTCTCTGATTTTTAAATCAAGTGATCAAAATGTGATTTGACTGCACTCTTTCAGATTTCATTTAAAGGTTAAAACACAAGGTACCATACTAACTGTTTGAGAATTACAGCTAAATTCAGTATGAAAGTTTTTATTGAGTCTTCTACAGAATGGTTTACATTGTTAAAGTGAAAAAAACAAACCAACAAAAAAAAGTTTCACTTGTAAAGTCTAAGAGTATGGCTTTACTTTACAGTTGTGACATTCTTGGTGCTGTAGAAGTCCACTCTTTGCACATTGTCCCCAGCACCTAAATGAACAGGAGGTAGAGTAATTAATCCTCAGAAGCACAAAACTTTCTGAGGAACCCAGAGTTTACAATAAAGTGTACAGATGCATTGGTGTGGTATAAGTCCAACCTGATTGGCAGATGAAATTGAGCTGCTCCCCACAGTGCAGGTCCTGCCACAGGAAGTGCTCTCCATTGCCCATAGCTCCACAGATGCTGGAGTAATAGTGAGGGACAAAATCTTGTGGCCAATTAAAGAAACTCATGGGATGTCCAGACATCCAGAACCAGTCGTCTCCTCTTAGGGATCTGTTGGACATAGTGAATCAAAATACTAATTATGTAGCCTACTGATTTTAACACTTGTTTCACATTTTCAAGTTATATGATCCAAATTTATCTTTATGACACTGTCTTTATGATGAACAAAAAAGAACATTCCAATTACTCATTCATCTTCTTCCTCTTACCTATTCAGGGTCATGTGCGGTTGGGTTAGGGTATTTAAAGCTATCTGTTTGGCACGGCAGCGATGAAAATAAGAAAATGCAAGCAATCATTGTCTGAACTGTTGTGACTTTGATTTTCAATGGTAACAGGACCTCTGCCCTGTCAGTATTTTGCAGGCACTATGAAAGAAATTTCCCACAACCCCGATCTTGATCCTTCAAGAACTGCACTCTTCTGGACAGAGATTGTCTCCCACCACATCTCCTTGAGTTCCTCTCTCACCCCTTGGTACTTCTCGATCTTCTCATGTTCTTTCTTCCTGATGTTGCAGTTACCTGGTATAGCTACATCTGTCGCAACAGCCGTCGTCCTCTGCTTGTCCACAACTACCATTTCCGGTTGGTTAGATATCAGCAGTTTGTCAGTATGTATCTAGAAGTCCCCCATTTTGACATTGGGACCTCATGACCATTCTCAGCACATATGTTCCTGTATACTTTACAGGCCACTGGGTTATGGCGTTCCATGTATGTCCTGCCTGCCGACATCTAGCACCCTGCTGTTGTGTGCTGGATTGTCTTGTCTTGCCTGGTGTGATAGACCCCAGCCTCAAAGGATCTTGTGCTCAGAGCTTGTCCCTGTGCTGCCATAATTAGTGCATCTATGCTGTCTTTCAGTCCAGCTTTGTCCAGCCACTGGTAGGATTTCTAGATGTCAGCCACTTCCTCTATCTGACGGTAGTACATACCATGGAGGGGCCTGTCCTTCCATGATGGTTCTTCTAGTTGCTCCTTTTCTTTCTTGGGTTTCTGCTGTCTGAGGTATTCACTAAGTGCGCAGTCAGTTGTGGTCATCTTCCTCATGTATGTTGTGTTGTTTCATCCTGGAGAGTGGTTCTGACACTTACCAGTCTTCACTTAGTGTACAGTCTCAGGGTGCTGGATTTGGGGCGAAACCCTCCATTCATGGTAAGGAGCTTGTTTGTCTTAATGTCTGTGGCTTCTATCTCCTCCTTAACCCATCTTATTATCCTAGCAAGGTATATAATCACCAGCAGGGTGTAGGTGTTGATTTTAAAAAGATGGCGCCGGTGTGTATGGCAGGCCGTCCTCGCCCCCGCCTTGGCTTAGTACTCCTTATTGTTTTGTTTTTGGTTTTATGCTCACTAGGTGGCTGTGCACTAATAACTTACGACAGACATATGCTTTTGAATCTCCGATTCTCTTACTCCCATCGCCCGGATGCATGTTGGACCCTAGGTGACGCCACCCTTCTATGGCCAGACTCCCTCACCAGTATGTCCTGCCTACCTCTCTCCAACCTGCTCAGGAAACGTTACAGGAAACGGGGTAAAAAGAGTGGTTTTCTCGTCCGTCTTAAGGCTTACTTCAAAGCCAAGGTTACGGATTATCCATATGCAAGCCGGGATATTCTACGCTTTATCCCCTACTTCAGAGGTCGCCCTGATGCTAAACTGCTGAGGAATCGGTGGATCTGCCCCGCTGGATTTCAAGCCTACCCAGCCCTTCCAGTGGCTTGCCTCCCTGTTCGGTCCTGGATAACGTCCTCCGGTCGTGGTGTCCATCACAACAACCTCAGCGTCCTGCGACGTGCCACCGCTGGTGACCTAGCTCCTCGGACACGGATGGCTTTATTTAATGTCAGGTCGCTGGCGAACAAGGCTTTTCTTTTAAATGACCTTTTCCTCACCGCGGGACTGAACGTTTTACTCCTGACGGAGATGTGGATTTCTCCTGGTGAGTTCATCCCCTTCTCTGAGCTTCTCCCCCAAGACTGTATCTTTTTTAGCTCGCCGAGGCTCACTGGCAGAGGTGGTGGCTTAGCTTCGGTTTTTAAAAATAAACAAAGTTCGGCTGCTACCCTCCCCTACCTACCCTAGCTTTGAAGCACAGCTACTGGAGATGACTGACTCTTTGACTAAATACAACAAGACTTTCATCTCTGAATTCGCTGACTTTTTAGGATCTGTTCTTTTTAAATATGGCTGTGTTCTTATTACTGGCGATTTTAATATACATGTCTGCTGTAAGAACAACCCATTAGCTAAAGATTGACTCTTTTAACCTCACTCAGCGGGTTAATGAACCAACCCATGCTAAAGGCCATACCCTTGACCTGGTCTTTTCATATGGCTTGGACATTTGCATCAAGGATATAAACAATGCTGGGTTCTCTGACCACTCCCGGGTCATCTTTGATGTTGACTTAGGTAATACTGAACTGCACCTTGAGGCCCTCCTTCGCCCTATGCGTATAGTTAATGCTGAAACTGTGGCAAATTTTTCTGCTTCTTTTTTGAATTCTGCATCCACTACGTTTGATTGCTTTACCTCTCATATGGTTGAGGACTTTGCCAACACCTTGTTAACCATATGCTCCTCTATCCTTGACACTGTTGCACCTATTAAAATGAAGCGCCCTACAACTTATTCCCAATGTTGGTTAAACAACTCTACACGCGCCTTACGACGTATGTGTCGCCGCGATGAGAGGAGGTGGAGAAAAGATAAACTCCAGGTATCTTATGAAATCCTACGTACCAGCCGCTCGAAATTCCAAACTGCTGCCAAAATGGCCAAAGCGGCTTTCCTATCAAAAATTATCCTAGCTAATGGTCACAACCGCCGAACACTATTTAAAATTTTTAATTCAGTGGTCAATCCCTGCCCTGTTATGCCGCTGGTGTGGTCTCCGGCTCTTTGTGAACAATTTTTAAATCATTTCTTAGATAAAGTTTGTTTTTACCCCTGGTTGTTCGTCTACTTTCCATCAGTTTGAGCCCGTGTCACTCCTTACTCTTAAGCGTTTAGTTGAACAACCAGTGTTGGGTAAGTTACTTTAAATTAGTAACTTAGTTACATTACTAGTTACTTCTCTAAAAAAGTAACTCAGTTACTTCAAGTTACTCGTTACTTTCAAAGTAACTAGTTACTAGGGAAAGTAACTTTGGTTTTACTCAGAATTCTCTTGTTAATGTGTTGCTTCCGTAACTGGATACCCAGCCAGACTGCCAGTCTTCTAGCTTGCTTAATTGCCACAAGTGCATTGTGCCACCTACCAATAGAAAGGAAAAAATAATGTGCACATTTCCACGAGAGAAATCCCACGCCTGGACCGTCGTTGACCGCCGCCATGATTCTAGCCTGCTTTTTACATCCAACACAAAAACTGCAGTCGTGGTGCTTTTGATTGTACTCAGAACTTGGAAATTCTGCCTTCTGAATAGGAAGATGTAGGTAACACCAGACTGCAGATGAGCTGCATACAGAGCTGGACTGGGACAAAAAAATCGTCCCGGGCATTTTGACTAGAGACCGGCCCACCATTATAGGAAAAATCATAAAGCCTTTGAATGAAAATAAACACTGTTGTGACAGTGATGTACACTGTTCTGATGGTATATATGTATCAATCTATCAATTGTTTGTTGCAAGACTCAGATAATTATTTTTTTAAAAGCTACACATTTTAAATGAGAATAAGAAAGAAAAGTATTTCCTTGTGCCCCCCTCTCCCTGTTAATGCCCTACCTGGCCCCCTGGCAAAACTTTGCTAGACCCGCCCCTGCACAGTTACCAGCTGTCAGCTACATAGAAAAGGATCCTGGTGTTATTTGTCTCTCAGAAACAGTTCATAACTTCCCTTCAACTCATCCATGTCACCTAAAAGGTAAACCTGTTTCTCCATCACCTGTTCAGCTCTGATGATTCAGTAAGGACATCTCCTGGTTTCATCTGCATGTTTCCCTCTCACCAGATAACCAAACCGATATCATGACCAGCAGCTTTACAGCTGTGGCTCCAGCAAACATCAGCTGATACTAGAAATTAATATTAAATAAATTCTAACAACAGCTGATCAAGCTTAAACGTGCTGCTGTTGTTTAACGCGACATCCGCTGGTTTCCTCTTTCTGGCGCAAAGTGAGCGATAAATAAACAAGAGAGAAAAGCCGATCAGCTGATCACTGATCAGTTTTGTGATTGAAGTAGAAACGGGAGAGAATGAGAGAAGAAGAGGCAGCTGTGCAGCTTCAGCTTTGTGTCTTTTTCATTGTAGCTGAAGTCCGGGACAAACTGTGTTCCTTTTCACCTCAGTACGAAACGCGTAATATTTTCTCTGAATACCAGACGATTCTGTTTTTTACGGGACGGTTGGCAACTCTAATAATTAACCGTATGAACAAAATAAAGTTCAACATCAGTAACATAGCACCCACACAGCTGTATAGAAACTCCGTCATGCTAGCTAGCACGCAGTACGAAAATGTCAGCATACCGAAAATAAACTCCACCTAAACTTGGTTTATATCTGACCCAGATAGACTGCAGGTCATAACTTCTTACCTGAAGTTCAGTTCACCTGACACGCGGACCGGCGGCCGCTTCGGGTCTCTCCTCTTGCCTCCCTTTTCCTTCATCCACCTGCTGGCTTCCACCAATTGCTAATGTTATTGAATCTGTGGAAGCTCCGCGATATCCACCACACAAAGTAACGAGTAACGAGCCTATCTAAATCCCAGTAACGAGTAACGCGTTCCTGGTTTTGGCATAATAACTAGTTACCGTGCTCGTTACCACAAAAATAACGTAGTTACTGTAACGCGTTACTTAATAACGCGTTAGTCCCAACACTGTGAACAACTGAACAATACTAATCCTATACATGATACTCTCCCATCTCGCATAGTTAAGGACTGCTTCGATGTAATTGGACCCAGTATTTTATCGCTATTGAATTCTTCCTTACTCTCTGGCTGCGTCCCGTCAGCTTTTAAACATGCTATAGTTCAGCCTGTTCTTAACAAAAGGAACCTTGATTATAACGATTATGTGAATTACAGGCCGATCTCTAAGCTCCCGTTCCTGTCCAAAATCCTTGAGAAGATAGTTCTTCTACAACTCCAGGTGTACTTGGATGAGAACGACATTAATGATAAATTCCAGTCTGCCTCAAACCACATCATAGCACCGAAACAGCGTTGCTTAGAGTCCTTAACGATCTTCTTCTAATTGCTGATAATGGACGCTCTGCGGTCCTAGTTTTATTGGATTTATCCTCGGCCTTCGATATGGTAGATCACAACATCTTATTAGCGAGGCTTGAGCATACTGTAGGCATTAAAGGTGTTGCCCTTGATTGGTTTAAATCATACCTCTCCAATAGGTCCTTCTCGGTCAACCTGGGCACTTGTTCTTCCTCTGCTGCACCTGTCTGCTGTGGCGTGCCTCAAGGATCTGTGTTGAGCCCTATTCTTTTCTCACTGTATATGCTCCCTCTAAGTGCAATCTTTGAGAAATACCGCACCGCTTTCCACTGCTATGCTGACGATATATAGATCTACTTTGAACTAAATGATGATCTTGCTTTGTCCTTGCACTGCTTTCAAGAATGCATGCGCGAGGTCAAAGAATGGCTTTTAGCAAACTCTCTTATCCTAAATGATAAGAAAACTGAAATCGTAGTATTTGGCAGCAACGTTCCTCGTGGCCAACTTTGTGATGCCTTTGGTTCCCTTACCAGCTCCCTTTCTGACACTGTTAGCAGTCTGGGCGTGTTGCTTGACAGCTCGTTCAAATTCGATAAACAAGTGTCTGCTGTAGTTAGAGATGAGACGCAGTTGGTAGAAACTAGATCTAAGGCTAGGCAGTATGTTCCGCATAAGGACCTGGAAAAGCTCATCCACACCTTTGTGACCTCAAGGCTGGATTACTGCAATTCACTTTACTTTGGTCTTCATTCTGCCCTCCTTCATAGACTGCAGACAGTCCAAAATGCTGCGGCACGCATTCTGACCGGAACTGGGAAGTTTGCCTGTATCACCCCTGTTCTAGCTGACCTTCACTGGCTACCCATTGAATACCGCATGCAATTTAAAATACTGCTGCTTACGTTTAAAATTACCAACAACACAGCACCGAGCTACCTTAGGGAACTCCTTAAATCATATGTTCCTGCCAGAGCATTAAGATCATCTACTCAGTTACTCTTGGTGCAGCATAGATCTCGGCTGAAGTCTAGAGGTGACCGGGCGTTTGCCCTGGCTGCACCAGAGTTGTGGAATAACCTTCCGATTGCAATCCGGGCGTCCGATTCTATCCAATCTTTTAAATCACGGTTAAAAACCTATTTGTTTAATCTCGCCTTTCCCGCTTGTTAATGCTCGCACCTGACTTTTAGACTTACTCTATTTTTCTTTATACATATTTTTTATGGCTTGTGCTTTTACTATGTTTTTACTTGATATGCATTTTATACTACCCCTGTGTATTAGTGGCACTGACCTGTGAGTATATTTGATACTTTGCTGAGGCCTTATAATACTCATATTACTTCTCTGTCTTTTATGTTAAGCACTTTGGTATACCGCTGGTTTTTAAATGTGCTCTATAAATAAAGATTGTTGTTGTTCTTGTTGCCTGGACCTTATTATTCTCATTTAGATGACTGTTCAGGACTTGCCTTACTCTCTGTAGGTATTTAATGGTTGCAGCTTTCCTAGCAGCCTCTTCATGGTTTCTATTTCCTGTGCAATTCCCAGGTTCTTGTAGCTGTCCTTGAAGTCTGCAATGATGCCTTATAGTAGTGTGATCCCCTCACTTCTGACTACCTTCCCTCGCTTTGTTACCATCCAACTACACTTCTCCTGTGCGAATGCTATTCCAATATCAGTGCTGTACATCCTAGTGATGTGGATCAGTAAATTGATGTCTTGTTTACTCCTGGCATTCAGCTTGATATCATCCATATAGAGGAGGCGGCTGACAATTGCTCCATTCCATAGGCAGTGAACGTAGTCAGTCTTGTCAATAATCTTATATGCAGAGCAGCAGTGAAGATGGAGCATCTCCTTGGTAAATCCCACACTTGATGGTGACTTGTAATTGGATTGAAGTTGGCCTCTAGTGCTTTTTGCCCCATCCCCATCGAATTCTAGAAGGTTCCTGTTGATCTCGTACAGCTGACTCCCTCTTGACATATGATTTGTGTTGTACATCACGAATCTCTAGATGTGACAGTTGTAAATCATCAGTTGGTTCTTCTGAATTTTGGAATACTTGGCTACTAGTTGTTTCACCGTCAGTCGGGATGCTGGGTATTAATGATTCCATAGGTCCCACAACCTTTTCATGGAACCCCTTCCGCTGGTGTTATTTGCATAGTACCATTCCAACAGCACCCTGTCCTCATCCCTTGTCCACCTATGCCTTCTTGGCATTCTTGGTCCAGTAGCCACACTTATCAGGGTGTCCTGGTTCCTTAACACCTGATGTAGACCTTGTTAATCCACCCATCCGAGCTGGTATGGCTTCAGTTATATCTCTCTCGCTCATATCCAAGGTAGGCTTGGGGGCCTAGCCTGGGGACCCTTAGTGGATACAGATGCCCTGGTAGGGAGTGAAATTATTTTGATGTGTTTTTGATATCTGTGTTTTGATAGTGTACTATCAGGGCTAATTTGGTGGAATTGAGTACCTGCACAAGAAAACTTGAACTATGACCTTTTGAATCCTGGATGACTCTGTGTCCTCCCTGTTCATTCATTGAGCTGTTAGAAGTATCTTTTGTCTAAGTACCTGCGCAGTCCCAGCCAGACGTGGTCTGTGAGGGAGAAAGGAATGAGGCCCAGCAGCTGCTCCAACTCGCTTTGCTCCTGTTGGCTGCGAAGGCTGAGCAGGTCCCAGTAATAACGTCTACAGTACATCAGAGCATCAGACCAGCAGAGCCTCTCTCCCACCACCGTCACGTTCCTACCACCAAGCTGCACACTCACAGTGGGAGGAGCAGTAGGAGGTGTTGGAGGAGTTGGTGAAGGAGTAACAGCTTCTGGTGCTGGAGAGCAAAGTTTGTTAGGATTCTGTTTGTTTCAACCGTGTTTATTTGTTTTTATTTTATTTTGACAGGTTCAACTGTAATGTTTCTTTCAGCTCCAAAGTAAATGAAAATGAACACTGAAAGTTAGAAAGTCAGCAAGGTGAATTGAGTCCAATTTTTCTAATGTAAAATAATAAATATGAGAAAAAATATAAAAAGGGAAAATAAAAACAAGCAGCTTCCACATATACCACTAGAAAACAACCACTATACCAGGCAGAGAAGCAAACACCTCCACTTCACACAGCGTCAGAATTTTCTGAGATCCTGGCATGATCACATTGATGTAGCGACCTTCCATTTCATTACACTGGAATGTGTATGTTGGTGTACCATCCAATGATTCAATAATGCCACACCTGATGGAGTTGTAGAAACGTCAAAGAGAAATGTGTCAGTTTTACCTAATATTTGTTCAAACATTTATCTGTTGTTTAAATGGGAGAAAAAAATGAATAAATAATGATGGAGAAATTTTCCAGTTGTCAGAAATCACGTCTCACCTCGGGTTTTGATTTCCATTTTGATCCAGTGAGTCCCCGATCCGAATCTCTGCCCCAAGAATCCTTTCAATTAAATTATCTTGTCTGTTAATGATCGTGACAACACTGACCTTATAGACAGCTAACAAGTCTACTCTCCACCAGGGATTTGTTTCTTCTGTAGTATGGGTACAGCCTACATCAACCAAGTTTCCATTTTTGTACCCATCAACAGCTTTTGATGACAGAAAAGGTTTATTGGGCCAAGTCGATGACTGTGCTGTTTGTTTGCCTAAGGCCATGTTTGGAAGCGGTTCAACTAAATTGATGAAAAGAACAAACAAGTATGAAACAGTATCAGGCAGATGTGTTTCAGTAGATCAGATCCAGTCACTTAAAGCTCTACCTGCTGGGGCAGCATACACCTCCACTTCACACAGGGTGAGAGTCTTCTTCTGTCCAGGAAGAAACACGTTCACAAAGCGACCCTCCATGCTGCCTCCGTCACACCGGTATGTGTAGGTTTTACCTGCTTTGATATGTGAGATGGAAGCACACCTGACAGCAGAAAGGGTTAGCGCAATATTATGTTAGTATTATGGGCCTCATGTTAAAAGAGATGTAACAGACTCAAGGACTAGAAAATAAACTACCCCCCGAAGTATTCTCTTGTTATCATCATCTTGTCTCAAGAACCAGTATGAACATGTCTGAGTTTTTGTTCCAAAACTGAAACTAAGAAGTTATCACTAAAATAAGTATTTGATGCTGAATGAAAGCATAACTTTATGCTTGGTAGAGAAACCCTTGTTGGGAAGTACAGTAGTAAGATGTTTTTTGTAGTTGGTCCCAGGTTTACACACATCTCAGGAGGGACTCTGGCCCACTCCTCTTTACAGAAACGCTCTAAATAATTTAAGTTTTTCAGCTGCCAACTTGAAGCTTTAGCTCCCTCCACAAATTTTCTGTATTACTGAGTTCTGAGACTCGTTAGGCCACTCCATGGCTTTAATATGATTCTTCTTTAGTCATTATTTGTTTATTTGGTGGTATGTTTTGGGTCTTTGTCATGTTGGAAGACCCATTCATTACCCATTTTCAGTGTTCTGGCTGAAAATGTGCAAGTTCTAGTGTAATATTTTATGGTACATGGCCTGTCTATTGACCCCTCAGTGTGGTGAAGAGTTGTCCTGTACCTCTACGACGACAACGACAACAACGACAACAACAACAACAACAACAACAACAACAACCTTTATTTATATAGCACCTTTAAAAACCAGTGGTATAACAAAGTGCTTAACATACGAGAGGGTCAGATATAAGTAAAAGAGAAAGATGAAGGCCATGGCAAAGTACCAAACATGCTAGCAGGTTAATCGCATTACAAACCTTTGTGCTTGAATGTGGAGTTGGTGATCATACTCAGCATTTCTCTTCTAGCAATTAAAGCAGGTCAATTTGATATTAAAGAGCTGAGTTTTAGTTTCATCTACCAAAGCACTTTCTTTCAATCCTTCTCATTTACATGTTTACTGGCAGGCTTATGACAGGCCTGTACTGCGCCGTCTTGAGCAGAAAGACCTTGCAGGTGCTGTTACGACCCGGCTCAAAAGCTGCAACATAAATATGGAGACTAATACCAGAATTTCACAGAGAAGAGGTTTTATTTTAAATTACATAACAACTTGGCTAAAATAGCTGGTACCACTAAGACAAAGACTAGTGAGCCTTTACGAAAGCCCTCCTCAGGTATGCCTTTATCTACACCTGACTAGGTGTGGTCAATTAGCAACAGCTGAACATTCTTGCACTGCCACTGCAAAGAGATTAGGGGCTGCAGAGGGGTGTAACAGGTGCTGTAAGATTTCAGTCCATTGTGGCATAGTAGGTTAACAATAGTGTTCTTGGTGATTGTGGTCCCAATTTCCTTTACATCATTAACAGGTATAGTTTTGGGCTCATACACCACCTTTGTCATGATCTTCTTCTGCCCATGAGTCAATAACTTGCATGGCTCTCCAGACCAAAGGCAAGTGATGGTCATTTTGCCTTTCTTCCATTTGCGAATAATCACATCAACCAACCTCTAACCAAGCTTCTTGCTGATGGTCTGGTAGCCCATTCCAGCCTTGAGCAGGTCTATAGTCTTATCCCTCACATCCTTAGTTATCTCTTTGCTCTTGCCCATTGTGGTGGAAAGTTTGGAATGGAAGAAATTTATTTTGTGGACATGTGTGCTTTATACACATCGAAGATCACGACTGTCTGTAACTGATTGACTGATTTATGTCTAATTCAAACTCATTCTATGAAAGCCAGAAATCTGGCTATTATTAGCACCACAGTATGCTAGTTGTCATGTTGCAGATAAACTTTAACATTTTGCTGTTCTACTTATTCTAAAAATGAATTTCATAATAAAAATGGACCAATATTAATTCACGTCATTACCTGGGATTGTTGTTTCCGTTGTTCTCCAGTGAGTTTCCTATTCTGATCTCAGCACCATCCAGTCTTTCAGCACAGCAGTCTCCTCTGTTGGTGACTTTTACAGCAGTGATTGTAAAGCTTCGCTGCAGGTCCACCCTCCACCAGGGGTCGGTCTCGTCTTCAGCGGTGTGGCTACAGAACCCATTGCTGTAGAACGAGATCCGTCTGCCATCGATGGCTTTGGACGCAGTGGCAAAAGAGAGTGTAGATGACTGGGTAGCTTCTCCTTTGAGTGCCACATTGGATAATGGGTATCCTTGAAGGATAATCAGTATGAGCCCATTTCTGCACAAGGTGCACTGTGTGGTGATTTTAAACATTGCATTTGGCTGTCATGACACATTCTGGCTCAAAACACTTTCACCCATATTCTCCCATAAGAAAACTTTCTTAAATCCGAAACAACCTGAAATGAAACACCGATTGATTTTTTTTTCTTTAGTATTTGACTCTGTTGCTCAAAGTCAACCAACAACCAAGGCCAACAAGTCCAGGGAGTCTGTGAACTATCAGACTTCTGTATCAGCATCAGAATAAAAATGTGATTACCATAGTACACTTCAACCTCGCAGAGATTTAGGACCTTCCCACTTCCTGGGAGAAACACAGTGACATAGCGTCCCTCAATAGAGCTACATGGAAAGTAGAACGTCTCCCCACTGGGGATGTGAGAGATGACGGCACACCTGTGTATGAACAACAAAAGAAATGCAGAAAGAAATTGAAGGAACTATGACTGACTGCAAATTTATTATGTTAGTCTGTATCAAGCTGTTTCACCTCTCACGCTCAGGGTCACTGAAGTTTGCTGACTTTCCAATCCAGATTTCTGCACCATCCAACCTGTTTTCAAATCCTGCACTATTGGTTATCACAACAGCACCAATTGTATACACTCTTGCCAGGTCTACCCTCCACCACGGATCAGACTGTGATAAAGTAAGTGTGCAGGACCCTTTCTGATAGTTCTCGTCTCTGTTGCCATCGACGGCCTTGAAAGCAAAACCGATGTTGTCACCGTTTGAAGACTGCACAGCTGTCTTATTCAGTGCCAGGTTAGGAAGAAGATGCCCTCGATGGGAAAAACAGAAATAATAAGTCAAAATACATAGATTGCACTGGGGGATTGGGGTGGTGCGACAGGGGTTCAGGGTAAGGCTGTACCTGCTGGTAGTCCCGATGCATTCATGAAGGAAATGCCTGTTTACAAACAAGATTAATTCAATTTTAGTTATTCTTCAGCATGAACAGAAACTACTGGGGGAAAAATAGGTTGCACCAATGTCTTATACATAAAAAGACATTAAATTAAATTAAAAGAAATTAAAAAAAAAAATATCTACATATATATATATATATATATATATATATATATATAATAAATGCACATGCATTATAACCTGGACTTCTTCCTGCATTCTCAATCATCCAGCTAAGTAAATCCCAAAAAGTTGATTCTGTTCATCTGGACGTAGCGTTTTGTGGGAGAAACGTTTCATCACTCATCCAAGTGACTTCTTCAGTCTCAGCTGACTGCAGGTTTCCCCAATCTTATAAACAGTACATTTGCATAATGACTGAAACCAGCCCAGTGAAGGAACAATGGGCTGGGAGGTCAGTTCCTTCATTTTAATTATACAAATTCTCATGACCATTGATCAACAACCACTGACTAAAACCCACTCACCAAAGGATGATTGAGCATGCATCAAGACGTTTTAACCCACTTTGGAAAGGACTGCCTAAAGCTTGTATGAGCAAACAGCACGTAAGATGACGGATTACAGGAACCACCCGAGATTCAGCCTCAGATGGAGAAAAAACAGGATTACTCCTAAAAGTCTGCAAACAAGCTCTTCAGTTAAAGGCTTCCGGGCAACAAAAATCCTCCAGACGGCACAGCACCAGCTGCTTAATGAACAGGTAAGGTAAACAAATTTTACCATCGACATGCTGAAATCTCAAGAGGAGCGGATCCGACAGAGACTTACAATGCTTCTAGATGAGAATACTCTTAAAAAGGTGTTTGACTTTCCTGAGAAGGCTTGTCTAGCACAGCACAAGAAGTCTAAGACCAGGCAACAAAGGAAGTTTGACTTACTTGTTGTACGTCAGAAACCACAGCAAAATACGGAGAGTGTCCCCAGCGGCCAGAAGAGACAAGGATGGGACACCGAGGATGGGGAGAAGTGGGTGAAGAATTTGTCTGATAGACAGCTCACCCAAACAGAGAAAAACATCCTTGCTAAACGGATGAATTTTGCTGTCACGCCGAGACAACTCCCACTAGGGATGGGTATCGTTTAGGTTTTATCCGATACCAGTACCCAACCGGTACTTTTGAAACGGTGCCGGTGCTTAAAGAATGGAGAACACACAATTTGTCCTAAAACCTCTCATTTTTAGCTGTTTTTTTTTTTTTTGTAAAAAGATAACAATGTTAGCCTTTTCTGCAGCTATAGGGCATATATGGTCTCACTCTTGGCTGGAAGCAGTGCTTAAACAATGGGAAAAACACAAACTTTGTCCAAAAACCTCTCATGTTTAGCCGTTTCCCACTTTTTCTTTGGTCATTTTAGCCTTTTTGGCCAGGGTGAAGGGAGTATCTGCCATCAAACAAGAAGACAGCCGCATGTAACTACGACGGTGTTTGCTAGTTCACCTTACATGCATTAATGTAATAACGTGGTTAGCGTACTCAACGGTAATTACACACGAACAACATGAAGCTACTCACGCAGAGGAGAACGGCTGCTGCTGCCATCATCATCCGTCATCATTTCTGCTAGGCTGGCAGGGCTAGGGGCCAGGACTCTACTCTTCAGGTTCTTGGGGGATGTTGCTAACTCCGGGTCCGATAACAGGCACCACACCCTCAGTAGATGTGCTCGGTGTGAGGTCTCGCAGCAAGCTATCAAATACGGTGCATTTCTCGGCTTAAAAAAAACGCTATGCGTCACCAGGTGTTTCATCAGATTCGAGGTGTTACCTCCTTTGCACAGTATCACCTTAAAGCACTTGTTGCAGGCTGCTGAGTTTGCATATTTGGCTCTGAAGTACAGCCAGACTTTTGGGCCCGCCTACTACGCTTGCAAAGGTAAAATGATTGGCTAGAATCCAAAGTGTGTGACATCTCAGGGAAAAAAAGCACCGAAATAAAGCACCGAAATGTGCGCTGCTTTCGGTCTGGTTACTACCGTTTATGTCAGAACCGGTGCCATCATGGCACCAAATACCGGTACCCATCCCTAACTCCCACTAGTGGAACTGATCACAGCCACAGAAACAACAATTCGTAACAGCAATATTGCAGAAGTGGAAGCAGAGCAACTACGAACGAAAGTTTTGGCCTGTCTCAGCAATGCAAAGCCCCCAGCATCCAACATCACCATGGAGGAGAGGAAGGCACTCACATCACTTAGTAATGACAACAACATAATCATCCTTCCGGCAGACAAGGGTAGGTGCAAAGTATTGCTAAACCAGAAAGACTATCATGAGAAAATATGTCTGTGAAGGTTCTCAGTCATCCAGGTCATCGTAGTTTAAGGAGCTTGGAAAGAAAAGCGTCTGGACTTCTTTGAGTTGCTTGAAGACGTTTCACCTCCCACTGGGTTTAAATCTGGGACTCTCCACCATTGACCCTTAGAACTGAAGAAGCTTCTCGGATGAGAGGTGAAACGTCTTCAAGCAACACATTTTTTCTAAACACCGGGTCTCTGTGGCTTTTAAACCCCAAAATACGCTGCGCCAAAAACTGGTCCACCCCAAGGATCGGGTCCCCCGACACAAACAGAGTAACATAGTGTACGCTGTTAAGTGCCAGGAGGATTGCCAGGATTTATACATCGGGGAAACCAAACAACCTCTGGCGAAGCGGATGGCACAACACAGAAGAGCTACCTGGTCAGGCCAGGACTCTGCAGTCTATTTACACCTACAGGCCAGTGGACACTCTTTCAATGATGAGGATGTACACATCCTGGACAGGGAGGAACGCTGGTTTGAGCGCGGAGTCAAGGAGGCCATTTACGTGAAAAGGGAAAGACCATCTCTGTCACCATCTTACAATGCTGTGATTGCAGCCACTCCCCAAATCTCTGTGAATGGTACTCATGGCCATTGATCAGTGTTCTTTGATCAGTGGGTTTTGGTCAGTGATTGTTGATCAATGGTCATGAGAATTTGCATAATTCTGATTAAGGAACTGACCTCCCAGCCCATTGTTCCTTCAGTGGGCTGGTTTCAGTCATTATACAAATGTACTGTTTATAAGGTTTGGGGAAACCTGCAGTCAGCTGAGACTGAAGAAGTCACTTGGATGCGTGACGAAACGTTTCTCCCACAAAACGCTACGTCCAGATGAACAGAATCAACTTTTGGAGATACAACCTGGACTGATTCATTGTTTTATTTGTGCACAGCAAATGTGAGCAATAACCACACACTAAAAAAAAGAGTGATAGAAATCAAAGTCTTAACAAGTGATTTGGGATTTATCCTTATTTATTATGTTATGTGGGTCTGTTTCAGGGTCACAAAAAAAATTCTAATCCAGCGCCAGTACACTTTTTCCAGGTCTACCCTGCACAAGCAACTGCACTGAAAAAAAGGCCATGTTGGATTTACTTGATTCAATAGTGGACATCGGTTGCACACAAATTTTTTGCTTTGGCAGAAACTTAAACAATTGAGTTCAATCAACACAACTTTTTCATATTCAGTAAACCTGTGCATTTTGTGTTCATAAAACGCGATTGAAACATGTTTAGATGAAGTAAGTTGAACTCTTGGAATATTTTAATCCTTTACAATTTTGTCATTTTATTTCAACACTATTCAGTAACTTTTACCCCAATACTACTTGGTCACTTAAATACTACATGTTCTCTTCATATTATATAATGTTCAACAAAGTCTAGATCCTGGTTACCATAAAAATTGAATGGATGTACAACAACTACCATCCTCCTATCTTTATCCCGGTTGCAGGGGGGCTGGGAAATAACCCTGAAGTGATAGGTTACAAGGCAGGGCACACCCTGGACAACTCATAAGTCTATCACAAACAACCATTTGCACTTACATTGACAGGTAATTTAGAATCACCAATTAACATAACTCTAACAACTGCATGACTTTTAACTGTGGGAAGAAACCAGAATACCCAGAGAAAAACCAGTGCAGACTAGCCAGACTGTGGATTTGAACCCACGATCTTCTTACTGTGAAGCAACAGCACTAACCACAATGCCAACAATCTAGACTTGACAAAAGTAGGAAAGCTATGATTTCAAGGCTTGATGCAGAATTTTTTTGTACGTTTTCGTCCTTGACAGGTTAAACCACAATAAATAGCAATAGCATACACGTGGTGTGTGTGTAGTTGTCTGCCTCTTATAACTCCAGTGATTTTCCTGCAGTTTGAAATCTCGTGCGATCTTGTGAATTTCATGAATTCAACAACTAACCACTCTTACTAGATTGTATCATGTCATCTCAACAAGAACAAATTAAGTTGTTGGATTTCATACAGAGCCTTCATGATTTAATTACGTTTATAGAAACATGATATTATTGTGTTTACATTACAAGTTAGACTTTTTTAATGTAACAACCACCCAATTTGCTCGATTTGACTGAGATGGATGCCTTCCTGAAACCATGATCCAAAGCGTATGAGACTGAAAGTTATTGACTTACTTCACTCGAACATGATATGAACAATTTAATCTAGCCTCTCTGCATATCATGTAGTTTCTACACTATATAGTTACACTTAACGTTAAAGCATGAGGCACTTATGTTAAATACACGCAAGATGCTTACGTAAATCCAAGAGTTGGCCAATCCCTTTTTTTCAGTGTGGATTGTAACGTGGTAAATGAGCAGGACATACTTTCATAGCTTGGGTCTCTTTTCCCATCAACAACCTTATCAGAAAAGATCATTGTGGCACTGGTCGAATGTGTACTTATCTGGCGCTAGATGGTAGTTTGTATGTTGTCCCAATGTTTATAACACCAAACTGATCAGCAGTAATGCTGATATTTTGATTAAATGGAAAAGAGCATGTCAAGTGTGAAGGTCAGGAAGAATTCCAGTATATTATGCACCCAGGGATACACCCTGTTTGGGATATTTAAAGCAAGCAGTCAAATTACTTTTGCCTTTTCCCTAAAACACAAATTATCATTGACTGAAAAGGGGATAGCTTTTTGATTCAGTGCTAGATAATGAAGATACTGAGATAAAAATAAGTAATTATTATTTAAAATAAACAGATTGTTTAAAAAATCTTCACCTGGAAATGCTCCAGTTGTCATCATGAAGAAAGTCCCTGTAAACACATGCAGTGATTCTAAAAATCATATAGACGGTGATATGAACATAAAATATCATTTATATCAAATGAAACTGTAGTTTCGGAATTACATAGAAAGGTGCTCGGTGAGGAAAGAGTTAAGAGAAGTGAATATTCCTCAGTGTCTCTGCTGAGCGAGTCTTTTAGTGTTATTTATCTTACTGTTGTTTTTGTTGACTGACTGGTCTGCATGAGCATGAGTCAGTTCTTCCCTCATCACTGCTTGTAATACATGTTGTTGCTAAAGTCCAGTGTGTGTTTCCTCATTTTGTCTGTGTAAGCCAGGATATGATTAAAGGTGGAGGAAATCTTGTAATTGAGTGTTTTCTACTCCATAGCTGTGGTATTTGGTCTGGGTTTTGTTGAAAAGATGAGTACCAACTATCTGGTACTGATTATTTAAGGTAATTTGGCTTACCAGTCAAGATCCAGATATAATCCA
Source organism: Oreochromis niloticus (assembly GCF_001858045.2). Lineage (NCBI taxonomy): Eukaryota > Metazoa > Chordata > Actinopteri > Cichliformes > Cichlidae > Oreochromis > Oreochromis niloticus. Next base: position 30,415,654 of record NC_031967.2, read on the forward strand.
TTCCACTCCTGTCTTGTAAAAAAGTCTCAAATCAATTATAACATTAAAGAAATTACACTAATTACTGGTATATCCCTGCTGACTTGTAGATCAGCTTACTTTCTCTGTAGTTTCTTCAGAGTACTTCTAATACCACACTGTACTAATTGATTTAGTCTGAAAATTTCAACAGCAGCAGTCGGTGTTTGTATAAAGGACAAAACACCCAGGTAGATATTTGCATCTTCCAAACAAATTACTTTGCGCTTTCCCATAATTTTCAAACACTGCCAGGTCCTGGAGGTTCTTTTACATTGTTTTCCATGTTTTGCATGTGAACACTCCAATACGTCTTTTCAGCACTAGCCAGGATGACAAGTATCATGTACAACAACTTTAATAACTGTTGAGTTAACTTCAATATTTTTTAAAGCCATTGCTTGAACCAGCCGTCTTAACTAATTATAGGCCAATCGCTAACCTTCCTTTTATCTCAAACATTTATCTCAAACAGCTGATAATCTGCAGAGGAATGGTTTATTTGAAGAGTTTCAGTCAGGTTTTAGAGCTCACCACAGTACTGAAACACCTTTAGTAGGAGTGGACTCATCTCTGCCCATATCCTCCTAGAAATCAGTGTAGCGTTTAATACTGTGGACCATAATATTTTATTACAGAGCCTAAAACACACCATTGGTATTAAAGAAGCTGGGCTGCAGTACTTTAAATATCTATTTAATAGACTTAGTGTGTTCTTGTAAATGTGGAGTCCTCTTCACACGCTAATTCTGTTTACATTATATGTGCTTCCTTTAGAGAGTATCATTAGACCATTTCCCTGCTATGCAGATGATACCGAGCTTTATCTATCCATGAAGCGAGATGATACAAACCAGTTAGTTAAAGTGCAGGAATGTCTCAGACACGGATGATCTTTAAATTCCTGCTTCTGAATTCGGATAAAATTGCGGTTACTGTACTTGGCCCTAAAAGTGGACCAGTATAGCAAAACCCGTAATGGTCCCCTTGGGAAAACAAATCTGTTGGGCATTTTTCTTGGCCTTCAGGTGATAATTCTGATCGCTACACACATACAAGGTGTTGTGTCAGGCTCCATCTTATCTTAATGACCTTATGGTAGCGTATTACTCCATTAGAGCCCTTCACTCTCAGACTGCAGGATTACTTGTGGTCCCTAGAGTATTTAAAAGTAGAATGGGAGGCAATGTTCTCTCTAAGCTGTGCGTGTGCGCAAGTGTGCACTGCTGACACAGTCTCCACACACAGAAAGTCTGCGCTGTGCACAAAAAAAATTCCAACCTTACTCGAAACGCTCAGACACGTGAAAAATTAGAGGGGACGTTGATGGGAGGCAGAGCCTTCAGCTTTCAGGCTCTTCTGTGGAACCAGGTTCAGGTAACCTTGAATCCTTCTTTAGTTAAGGTGAAATAGGTCTAGACTATTGGGGAGTTTCCCATGATGCACTGAGGGTTTCTTCTTCACTAAACTCTTTTTGGTCTCTATGCACTAATACAGCACTGCTAATTAAATTCAGGCTGTCTCTCCTGTAATTTATATTTTGCCCTGTCTCCCTTCCCTCATAATAGATATATATACAGTGGTTAGCCTACAAGATTTAACTTTTCAGATTCAGATTTCAGATTTTTCAGATTTAGCCAACATTAGTTCTATTTTGCATACTCTCTTGAGCCACTGAATGAGGATGAACCATCAGATGTTGGCTGTGGTCGCGAGGTCTCAGAATCTGCTCTGTGAGCAAAAGAGTGACAAGATCTCGGATTCGAAGGTAAATAACATCATGGAAAAACTCGCAGCTATCCAACGGATGATGGAGGGACCAGTGTCGGAGTGCTAAAAGAAACAGCTCGAAATTCTCATGAGTTGGTTGGAAGACAATTGCTATCATAATCTGGCTACCCCTCCGGCGCCAGCTGCGGGCTCAAGGCTGGAGCCGATCAAAACAATCCCTGATAACGACTATGTTGAGACTGTTCCTTCCCATCCCATGCAAGGCCACCTGGGTTGGCTGGTAGACTGTTTACTTAGCCTGGCAGGGCGAAGGACACTGTCTCAGCTGAACTCTGGATACGCACACACATACATATACTGATACTGATAAGCACTCACCGACGCATCACCCTCCCTACCCCGGATCCAACGCCACCTCCAACGCTTACCTCCCCTCTGATGTGGACATCGGGTCAGCTGGAGGCGCAGTCGAACGATTGCAGCGGTCCCAGATCAGATGTACACACTGGAACTCTTTCCCATGTTGCTCGTCTGTGTTTTATTGTGCTATGGTGTGTTGATATCTGTCCATTCCTGTATTATCCTTTTGTGTTACACATTTCGATGTTTTTTCCTCGCTACCTAGCCTGACCTGTCTCCCCAATGTGATGTTGTGTAATGTATGTACGGTCGGCAAGGTCTGTCATCTCGGTTGCGGGCAAAAGACCTGCAACTGACAAATAAAGGCTATCTCATCTCATCATCTCATGAGGATGAGCCACTGGAATATCCAACAATCTTTCACCATAGATGAGTTCACTGTGTAGTAGTAAAATAACTAAACCATATATTAACCATTGTAGATTAGGGTGTAAAAAGAAGTAAAAGGGGGTAAAAAAAAAAAGGGGGGGGGGAAGAAGTCAATTTATTTGCACAGGACACAGCAATACATCGTAAGTCTTGATTTGTACTATTTAACAATCTCTGAGTAAAGAAAACAAATATGACATATTTCTGAACATGTGCATGCATATGACACAAAAATAGGTCAAATTAAGGAGGCTGAAGCTTAAATCTTGTGCCTGAATTATGTACATTTATTCAAGCATTAATGTTTGCATACAATGTTCTATTCAAATTGCTTTGAATTTGTATAAGGACTGAAACACAGGGAAAAAACACAAAGCCTTGCACACACTTTTAAAACTTTGCTTTCATTGGACATCATTAAACAGACTTTTGTGACTTTTTTCAGCCTAAGCAAGTTCAAATCATCACCCCTCCACCACCATGCTGACAGTTGTTATGGGCTGTTGGTGCTGATACCCTGTGTTTGCGTTCCTCCCAGTTTTACACTGTGCATTACAGCCAGCTATCTGCACTTTGTTCTGGGGTCCGTTCTTCGTAGCTCTCTAAGTAAGTTAGCCGGATTTGATTGTTGACGATTTCGCGTGATCTTGGATCGTTCGGTTCTCCGAAGCTCATCCGGGACTTGCTGCCATAGCAACAGATCCGTAAGCGTAAACCTGCTCGGGAGCAGGCTTACTTTATGTAAACAGGATTAGATCACGGCCACTCAGGTATGTCCGCTTCATTTGTACGAAAGCAACAGCGATATTTCACCACTGTTTTTCCATAAATACATATTATCAATGTAACTAAAGATAATGCAGTATTTGATTCTTTTATTGATTTCATACAGATACATACAGGTCATTTCCTAAAAAAAGGGAAATGTACTATTAATCATTCTATTTCATGTATTTGATTATTTCAGATGTAATTCATATTTTAGAGTAGTAATAGTAAATTACTTCGTGTAATCAAGATGAGAGACCACGACTATAAAAGTGAAGGTGGATTTGGGAAGTCTGTCGCAGCCATGTCCGTTTGTACGCGAGCAAGGAAGGTGCAAGATTGATAAGGAGAGTTTTCAGAATTCTCTCTCTCTCTCTCTCTCTCTCTCTCTCTCTCTCTCTCTCTCTATATATATATATATATATATATATATATATATATATATATCTCCCAACTTACTGTGCATGCTTCAGTCACCCCTTGCATGAGAACAGGTAAAAGTGATGGAGTGTTATGTAAAACTACACACAAAAAACCCCACAATGTCAATAAATGTCACAGTACAAATAGCCAGGGTGTGACGAGGGGGTGCAGGACCACCACCTGTCTTTATTTGCTCTGCCCTTTTCTTGGTTGCTGTTACAAACAAACAAACAGATTATTTCAGGGTCTCTTTTCAAGAGACTAAAAGCAATATAAGTGATAAATATTACCATTCTGTAGAATATTCTTATATTTCACTTTTACTTGTTCCCATGTTCTAGTGCATAGGTGTCAAACTCTGGCCCGCGGGTTTGGTTTGAGTCCATAAGAAATGATTCATTCTCATATCTGGAGGAAGATTTTTTTTTCAATAAATATTAATGTTAGCCCGCGACTTTTTTCCAGTTTTGAATTTTGGCCCACTGTGTGTTTGAGTTTGACACCCCTGTTCTAGTGGGTCCTGTTGTGGCTCTAATGTGAAAGAGGATATAATGTAATATAATATAATAAATTACTTACGAGTTTAATTTGTCAGCAACTTTCTGCCAGCCCTCTCTCCTTGCTTTTGCAGCCTTCGCAGTGTTCCCTTGCGTTTTAATTAAACTCTGAAACTCCTGAAATCCCTCAATCAAGAGTTCTTGCTCTGCTGCTGAAAAATACTGAGCGCGCTCCTTCGACATCTTCGCCGACCAATCAAAGGGTTGCCGATCAATGTAAGCGAGGTACGAAGAACGGACCCCTGGTCTTTCCAAATGACATTGTTTCCAAAGCCCCAATAACGGTTATTTTGCATACTCTCTTAAGCCACTGAATGAGGATGAACCATCAGATGAGGATGGGCCACTGGAATATCCAACATGTCATTGGGGCTTTAGAAACTGAAGCTGTGGTCCCATGATATAGATAGAGATAGATAACACCGATCGCCCCTTGCGAGGGCTGCACGGTGCTACCATGTTAACAAGCTAACGTGTTGAACACTAATATATATACAAACGCTTTGAGCCGTTGCCTTAAAAGTTTGACTTCCCTACTTGAACTTCTAAGTGAATAACTCAAAATTGAGACAAATTTCAACTTATTCACTTGAAATTAGAAATTTTTTTTAAGTGGCAGAAACAAACGTCCACAGAAAAAACTTTGATTGAATAAAACACATTTATTGAGCTGCTTTGCTAATACACCACCTAATATTTTATTAATATCTTTAATGCCTTTATAGATAATAACAAATAAACATTTCACAAAGTACTCAGACATTTTTATTTTAGCTGTATTTTTTTTTTTGTTATTTTACATATATGTAACATGGTGGACTAATGTTGATGTGTGTCACATCTGCTGACATCCAGTGGTTGTGATGGGGTTGTATTAGTTGGAGGCGGGTGTATTTGATTGTCTGATACTCTGGTCTACTTACACAACCCACAACAAACACCGCAGTGCAGGCCAGGGCCTACTACATGCTGCAGCCTAAAGGCAGAGTTGGGTTGCTGAGGCCGGCGTGATCACCGGCCTTCTACTTACAGGATGGTGGGTGTTGGAGGACAACTGCTGATCCCTGTTAAAGTGGTCAACATGTAAAGTGTAAATGACTTGTGGCGTAGCTGGCTCTGACCTTGGATTGAGTGTTTTATCCCTTTTGCAAGTGGGACACTGGACTGTTTTATCCCTTTGTTTGTTTTTATCATTGTACTAATAAATAATCTTTTAGAATTGTATTGGTTGTCATCTTTTGCCCACGGCTGACACGGTTGTTCTGACATAGAATTTAAAATGAACATGTGTACTCATGTTTCTGAGCTCATTACTCACAAACAGATGATTTGATAGATTTGACTCACCCTTAACCAGTAGCGCTGATCCATATAGCACCGATGGGGAACATTACTTTTGCTTTTGATACTTTATGTACAGTCTGGTCATTTTGCATAAAGCACTTTAATGAGTAACGAGGCATGTTCATAGTGTTTTGTTGCTACTTTTAAAGGAATGCTTCTAAAAACATGTCTCCCACCACTTGTCATTGTCAGCTAATAATAAATATTTAGATGGTATTTACAGAAGTTGCACATAGTTAAACATCACTGCATTTGTCTCTTTTCAGAGTAGAATGAAATAGCATGAATTTATATTTGTTTTCACCAGTTTTGCTTCTCTTTCTTTTGCCTCGTTTCTCAGCTGAATTGCTCTAAAAGCTTGACAATCAGCTCTACTGGGAGATTGCCACAAAAGCAACGCGTGTGTGTGTTTTGTTCAGCTCCGCTGGTCTCCCCGTTGTTCTGCCTGACAGGTAATGCAATATATTGTTGTGCTCACCCATGTGATTGTTACCGTTCATTGTGCCAGATTGCGTGTGATAGCCTGTGGGGAAAATGGTTTTTTTTTCTAGCCTGTTATATTCATTCATCAGTATGGATTCACAGTCCGACCAACAGGTTCCCTTTAAGAGTGGAGAAAACGCTTTGCAAACACAAATGAATCACATATTTATCGATGCGCTATTGTGTGCTCTCTTCAGCGTCACAGCAGGAGATCGCTTGATGTTTGATCTCCTGCTGTGACACTGAAAACATTCATGTTGTTTTCATCTTCAGATAATTTAACTAAGTTCTGCCCTGATTTTACACTTAATGGCTAAAACTTGTTATTGTTTTGGGTTGTTTTGTTTTTTAAATCATCGAATCTCTGGAAAATTATTTCATATTTTATTTCATCCTCGTGCTGGATCGTTAGATGTATAGTTTTCAGAGTTAGAAGCAACAAAGACTGTTGAACAAATGCCACCAATCTCCCATTAATTTAAGTTTTTAACCACATCGCTCCAGTATTATAGTCCATCCCACAGACTGAAAAGAAAAGATGGGCATGGCGACTGTGACATCGTCCGCCAGATCGTTGAAGCCGATGTTATGGTTCATGTCAAAAGACCGAATGGCGGGAGGCTGCTAGGAAAAGTACCTCATTTTTAATAAGCGACTCATTACAACTGCTTAGTATTTGCAATCAGATCAGAGATTAAATTGACATAATGTTCAAAGGATTTAGTTCAGGGTCTGGTCTGATTCCAGCTTCCACAAGTTTTGAGACAGGTGAGTTTCCTTCAGCGGGATGACAGTGGGACAGGCCGGCACACTGTGAAGGGATCGCTGTGATGGAGGACAGGTGAGGTAAGTAGGCACACTGAGTCACTGTGTCAATTGATTGAAAAGAAAGAAATTGGTGTTCTTTAGGTTTGTGAGGACATTTCACCTCATCCAAAGGAACTCTTTAGATACAAAGAACTGATTTAGAGTCCCAGGTATTTAACTCTTAGTGAGGGCTGTCTCTTTGAAGGTGGTCATGGGGGTTGTTGGCCCTCTGCTGATCATGTGAGTCGACCTCTGTAAGACACTGTTCCACCCTACTGAGGCGGAAACACAAAAATGAGAGCTGTTGTAGAGTTTTATAGAGAACAGCAAGAATGATCTCCTGAAGTGTCCTCTATAGCAGCGGTCCCCAACCTTTATTGCACCACGGACCGGTTTATGTCCGACAATATTTTCACAGACCGGCCTTTAAGGTGTCGCGGATATAATAAAATAGTCAAAATAAAACCAGTACCGGCAACAAAAAAAGACGATTTATTCATAAGACACAGGAAAAACCCAGGGAAACCGAGTTAATGATAAAAACAATAACGTCGCTAAAAACCATAAATTTCACACCCGAGCCTCAACTCTCGTGGCCCGGTACCAAATGACTCGGTCCATGACCCGGGGGTTGGGGACCGCTCCTCTATAGCATGTAACGTGTGGCGGAGGTGAAGCCAGCCAGTTAGGTGGATAGCAAAACACTTTCTACTAGTACTGATTAATTTTAAACATCAAAAATAAAGGTGCCGGCTTTACCACACTTTACTGGAGAATACACTTGCCGCGTACACACGGAAGAATCCATTACAGACATAGTATACAACAAAGAAGAATAAACAGGGGGTGACCTACCAGTCAAGAGACGAGAGGCGCCACCATGTGGTGATACACTATATTACAACAATAGCAACTGTTACAAGTAGCAGGGTTGAACACGCCTGAGGGAGAAGAAGCTCTGCTGCATCTATGGTGAGAGGGTGAAATGGGCTTCCCTTACTTATGCTCCCTTACTCAGATAGATAGATAGATAGATCGATAGATAGATAGATAGCACAGGAAAGCACTGTTGTTGTTGTTGTATTTGTAATTATCATTCTTTAGCCTGATATCAGACAGAATAAGTGACAGGTCAGTATGTGGAACCATGTAACAATGACTTTTTTATTCAGATTTTAAAAATAAAAGAACTTTTTTTTTTGCAGATCACTGATATTAAACATTCTTTTGCATGATTTATATATTTCTGGTTTTAATGCTCAGGCATTTGTGAGCCAGCTATTTTTCCGTTTTGTTAGAGTGGTGCAGATTTTAACACATCACTGTTTCTGCAGTTCTGCAAATAATGACTCTGTGTATATGTCGTTTGTTTATCTGAGGATTTATTTATTCCATTTTAATGACCAGATTTTTTTCCCAAGTATTTCCATTAAACCTTCTAAATGAAAGGGGGTGTACTTGAAGTCATGTGCATGTTATTGAGCTGTGCCTTAAAAGTGCCACTAGAGGGGGCAGCAAGCTGTTCTATTTTTTCAGTTATTTTATTGTGTTGTTTGTACAGAATAATTTCCAGCCAAAATCTGTAGAGCAGTTTTTCATTTTTGCTATAATTTTTTGTTCATTCTCCAGGACTGTCTGTTCTTTCAGTCCCCACCTCCTGCCGGCGTAGGAGGGAAATCTGTTCCTTTCTCTATAATTGCCCCACTGGCTTCTATATTTGGATCTATGTCCTCTGTCCTCTCCTCTCACTCGCTGTCGCTCTCTTGCTGTTTTGTCACTGTTATTGATTCACATTCTCGCTCCGCTGCAAAGCAAAACCAGCCAGAATCGGTGCAAGGAAGAAGCAAGGAAGCATCGACGGTGAGTGAAGGAGGCGAGGCAGGGGTCTCCTCAGATCTCCGCGCTGCATCAGTAACAGAGGTATCTGCTTATTCGCCTGAGCGTGTGGGGGCGGGAAAATCTCCTTGGCTGAAGCGAAGTTGTTTTTCCTTCAGTCCTTGCAGAGCAGAAATGCATTATTGTTTACAAGCGAGATTATTGTTTCTGTGTGTGAGTCCGTCTGTCACGGCACAGAGCGCCCCTGCAGACAGCTGCTGTGAGTTCTTCGGCAGGTGTTTGCATGGCTGGGCTCTTTGCGGGAAGATTTAGTCGACATGACTGTGTTAAAACTGAGCCAAGACACAGACAGAAACTTTACAGGTTCATAGTTGGGATCTAAATGAATCTGATGTGTTAGAAACTGAATGAAAGGAGCCACAAGAAAGGGGCCGAGGGCTCATGACCCCGTTCTGCTATACGCCCCTGTCACACAGGCTTTTGGCATCTTTAGTCCATTTGTAGCCCTGCATATGGAGTGTTCTCTGTTATGTAAAATATTTGGAAGAAAAGGTGGGCAAGTCTTGCTTTTTCTTCCCTTAAAAAATGCATTTCCTCCCCCTCATTTGCACATTTCTGGCTTTTAGTTCTAATCACATCCCCGATGCAGCTGTTTCCCTTCCACATGTAAAGTAAGCAAGATGTTTTCCAGGTTAGTACCTGAGAGTCTGGCCTTGTTTACTTATATTTATTCATAACTCTGCTTTTCTCATGTAAAAGCTTCTTATGAATTATAAATAAGCTGCCTGTCTGCTCCACAAATCCAATCGACAGTACATCTGTGTTGAATCTCTTCCCTGTGTCAGTGCTCTATGTTTAGATTACACTGTATGTCAGTTTTTCTGTGTTCAGCTAAACTCAATGTGCAGGAAAAAGTGTGCTTACAGTATGAATTTCATTTCCTCTGTCTTTGAAGTCCACCTCTGTGGCGGTTCCTGCTGCATGAGCTCCTCTAAGACCGCATTTAGATGTGTGGATGCAAAAATGCCAAGTGTTTCTTGTCTTCACAGTAACTCTGCTCCACTGTGGAAATGGACGCTGGCGTTAGGAGCTTCTTTAGTCTGCTGCTAATCACACACTTTAGCAGAGGTGAGTGAGCGGTTTGTTGTCTAGAGAGTTGCCCATCAGGTGATCTGAAAGCCCTGCTGATAATCATGAGCTCTGAATAGTTTTTATTCCTGCGTGTGTGCTTTTGAGAGGCTCATATGCTTAATAACACTTTGCAGGTACCACATGAGTGGAAAGTGCATTAATTCTCCTTGTGACACAAAAATCCACAAGGCTTGGTGAGTAAGATTTGCCCAGCAGATTACTTTCTGACAAAGAGCTAGAGTGGGACCGACGGCGAGAACGTTGTTGAGTAGACCACCAGCTGACACCATGGGACTGTTCAGCTATTGGCCCCTGCACCGGGGCTTATCACAGAGCTGTTACACCTGTGGGAGGGAGTCTAGCTGGCAGCCTAATCTGTGCCTCCTCGTCTCCTCCTCCTGCCTGTGACCTGGAAATTGCCCACAGTACGCCATCACATTACAATTACTTTTCTACTTTTAATCAAGATTTAATATTTATGTTGAGATCTATATATAAATTGCAAAAATGCAACAAATTTTTTGGTGTTTTCAGGTTTAACCTTTAAATTATGACGTCAAGCTAAATAGATTCAATTTCAAATTAAAGGAGGCTGAACTTCTGGAGAGTACCTGTCGGGGAAAATCCAACCCTCTTCACCCTGTCATCTTCAGTTACCCTGGAGGTGCAGTGATCGAGTTCCTCCATGCTAGAACACCAGGAATTTTAATTAGTCCTGATTAGACAGAAGCATACATCACGCTTGCTGCATTAAAAAAACAAAAAAACAATCAGTTTTTCTTCCCTCATCACTGTTTTCCTTTGTTCTGTTTCCTCCTCCTCGCCGTCTTTCTTGCAACACCTCGGTAAACTGATGTCGCAGCGTGGCTCAAGAGATGGTAGCGGTTGTAAAATCTGCACAACTTCTTGATTTATTGATGTTCCACAGGGATGAAATTCCCCTAAATACCCAGTGCCTTTAACAGCATTATGTTCTGTCACCAGGCGTGTTTTCCCCTGAATATCAAAGTTCACACAAGATAAATTGGTGAAAAATTTTAATAGATGTGTCGGCTGCTTCCTGAAGCTCTGACAGTCAGTGCTACAATGGCTGGTCTCTATAGGTGGCCATGAGCTTTGATGAAAGCGTTCATGTTCCACTCAGGATGATTTTATTAGCTTTCATGATCACATGGCATCGTTTTCAGGACCCACAAAATGACTTCAACACACCCAGGTTACCCTTCTGTTATCAGGACTCACTTAGCCTAACATCTGGAATAAGGAGCGGTCACACAAAACTATCAACTCTAAGCTAACTCATGGTTTATCAGTCTGACTATCAGCATCTGACCCTTTCAGTTTAATTTTATTTATATAGTGCCAAATCATGGGAGGTTACCACTGTTGACTCACAGCAAGAAGGTCCTGGGTTCCACTTTTCTGTGTGGAGTTTGCAGTTTGTTGTCTCTGGGTACTGTGGTTTCCTCCCACAGTCCCAGAGACCTGCAGTAAGTGGGGTTAGTTAATTGGTGATTGGTTGCCTTTCAGATTACCAGCCCTGCTGTGGACTCTCAGTCCTGTTAACATCATTGTTTCTGGCATCATTGCGAGACACTGTTCCCTGTTTCACCCCACAGAAATCATCTTTTCTGTGACTAGTTTCTGTCTTTTTTCTTGTCTCTCCTGCGTGTTTTTCCAGCCCAGAAAATCAGTGATGACTCCATCAACACCCCCCACCCTCCTGTGCTGTTCAGCGTCAGCCCCCAATCCTACATCAGCTTCCTTCTGCTGGGCCTGACCGTCGTCGTGTTCGGCGGCGTCTATCTCTGGATCCTCAGATACGTCTGCATCGGCTGCTGCCAGCCCATCACAGTGGGCGTTGAATCAGAAGCCCTGGCAGGGATGGTGTGAAGTCATCAGCCCCTGTCTGATTGAGTTGGGCTGTTACCAAGTCACACAGGACATGTACCTCGGTTTTACAGGTAAAAGACTTGGCCTATCCGACTTGTCATCAATTTTGCAAAAGAAAGTAGGTGTCAGGGAAAATAACTAAGTGTGTAGTTATTTGTGCTCCCATATAAGTTTTTTTTTTTTTTCAAGTGCGGTTCCAGAGTGCTCAGTGACAGTGTCAATGCTGGAAAATAAGAAAGTAGGAGAAAAGTAGCTCTTTTGCTCTTACTTCTACACCCTGCTTACCCGATATCTGGCAAACATCTGTTGGACACTGCCTGAAAAATCGCTAAAAAGCTACTGAGCAGTGAACGTGAGACACAACTGTAAAGCTGGGTGGCAGAAATTTAAGAAAAAGTTCAGCTAATAAGCTGATAAAATGCTTTGTATGTTTGCTTTAGGGTTTTCTTTGTAGTTTATTGACTGTTTTATTTCGAAACCCTTTTTTCATGGTTTCTTTTCTTACTTCCTGCCTTTCTCCTTCACAAGTGGGTTTTGTGTGTAACAATTAGCCATTTAGTGTATTTATAATGGCGTCCCCCTTTTCTGCTGTCAAGTTAGTTTGTGTCTAGTTTTATTTGTTTTGTTCCTGGGTATCTGTCTCAGCTTCAGCATTATGTTAAAAACAATCCATAAAAACATACTACAGTGTTTTGTTTTAAAACAAAGACATTTTCTATTATTTTTTCTCCATATATTTCACTCAACTGGTTATTTTTGAGCATTTACACACTTTATGGGGAAAAAAATTACCAGTTGAAGTTTTTGTGAAAGTACAGCCTGTTGATTTCTCTGCTCTTGGCATTTCTGCTCAGCTGAATGACACAAATAAATCTCCTTTTCTTCTTCAATCTTGCCTTGTGTGATTGGGTCCTGTGTAGGGTGACCAGATCACAGTCTAAAAGTAAATATAACAAAAATAAAGAGAAGCTGAAGTTTGTTCTTATTGTCTATATTATCTGTTAATTCTTCCTCCTCCTCCTCCGAGGAGTATTTAATCAGTTCTGTTTGTTAACAGTCTAGCATGCAATCGGATCTAGGTCACAATAAATGTGAAAATCTGAAAAAACTTCATATTACTCAGATTTTTTAATGGATGAATCTTCTAACTTCACAACAATATGCTAGACCTTGGTGGACATTAATACCTTGGCTGGCTAAACATTTGACTTTGACCTTCATTTTTAGTGCCCAAATTTGAAGAAACCATATCAAGTAATCTGTCATATGAAAAGCCATGGAGAGGGCAGTACAGAAAACTTTCTTCTTTTATTCTAAATGACATCATACAATCATCATATTGTAATAAAAACATCATAAAACACCAAAGTTGTTGTAAAAGTCATTGTCTGTTGGGTGACTGCTTTTGTTCACTGTTGTTTCAGCTGCTGTTCTGCCTGGTAACAGCCTTTGGGCTTCATTAACCTTCATTTTTCTTTAATAAAAAGCCTTCGCTTCGTATATTACAGATTTTAGAGAAGTGCATGTCCTGCAGTGCAGAGCTAGTCAAAATGTAGGACATTGTCTCAATATGTGGTATTGAAGACGACGGATAAAAAGATGGATATCTGTTCAGCCTGGCCCCATGTGTTGGATCTACGTAAGTTTGTTACAACCAGACACACTTTTGACATTACTTACATCATTTGATCAATGCGAATATTTATCAGAGCATGTTTAATAATTCATGTGTTCATTATTAACTCATGGTCTCAAACTGAGAGGACACAGATTAAGCGCACTGAATGTAACTGAACAGTGTGTAAATCACAAGACATGGATTCAGTATCTATCAGGATCAAAGACCCCAAACCAGAGCTGCTAGCTTAGTGCTAACACACTCATTGTAACGGCCCCTGGCCTAATTAACTCCCACTGGTACAACTTGACACAAATTGGTGAGCACAAGTGACAAATATGTGCCTGAAAATGAAACAATTTAAAAAGCCGAGCTGCTTACTCATGCATGGGTCCAATGATCCACATGAGTAATGGACCATAAGGTCTGACATCCACAGCACCGCAAGCTGCTGCATGGGTGTTACGGTTAGTGACTTCACTTCCTAAGAGAGCTCAGCAAGAACAACCCTGGTTAAACTCTGTTTAAGGTCATGCCAAAGCATCAGATTTAAGTCCACACTTTGACTGGGCCACTCCAAAACCTTCATTTTGGTTTTTTGTTTCTGTCTTTGAGTCGTTCAGAGGTGGACTCGCTGGTGTGTTTCAGATCATTTCTTTGAGCTTCAGACTTCAGACTGATAATCCTTCAGGATTTACTGATGGGAGAGCAAAATTAACGATTCCATCAAGTGCAGCAAGTCGCCCTGAAGCAGCAGAGCAGCCTGCGACCACCACCACGTCTGACTGATGGTGTGATAGTCTGTTTTTGAAATTATGTGATTTTTACACCAAATTGAACAGGACTTAATCCTTCTAAAAAAAATTCAGCTTTATATCTCGTCAGTCCACAGAATATTTCCCCAAAACCTTTGGGGATCACCAAGATGTTATTTGGTAAATGTGAGATGAGCCTTTGTGTTCTTCTTGGTCAGCAGTGGTTTTCATCCAGTCTCTTTCTTATTGTTGAATCATGAACTCTGACCTTATTTTAGGCAAGTGAGGCCTGCAGGTCTCTACATGCTGTTCTGGGGTCTTTTACCTTAGAAAAAATCCTTTTTAAATCTTTCCAGACTGATAGATGTCAATGACTTTGATTTTCAGCTGTTTCTTCAGATCATGGCGTGATCTAAAATGTTGATTTGTGAGATCTTTTTAACCTGTTTCAAGCAGCTTCAGGCCAGTAATCAGGCCTGTGTGTGGTTTGTGAAATTGAGCTTAGCTTTCCAAAATAAGGTGATTAATCAGTGCTCATTTATGAATTAACAGGTAGGAATTACTTGTTCACGGATGGCCAGTTAGGTTCACATGTAATGAAATAAAAGTCTTCTAATTCTAATTCTAGATGAGTAAATGCAGATCTTCCTTGTTGAAAATAAGCTTCATTTCAATTTATTTTAAGTAAGTCCTCTAAACTCTTTCCACCACTCCACCTGAATCTCAGCCTCGTCTGACTCTACTCTTGAATAGACAGCAAAACAACATTTCGCATGAACGATGAATCACCTTGCAGTCCACCTGAATAATGGACCCAAGTGTCTCTGCAAGATGGAGGCTATTGAGTTTGCATCTTAATGGATCCAATTAAATTTGATCAGTCTCATAATTCATCAGCTTCGTATCTAGTAAAAGCTGTGGTAATGAATAAGTTATCCGAGAGAATTTCAACCAGGCGGCATCATTTCACATTTTACCCTAGAATTAAGCACACACGCACAAATCCACGGCGTCTTACACACATGAACGTGTTCAGTGAAGAACATTATCTGAAAGCTGTGGAGCGAATGAAGGACAGTTTTGAGGGTTTGTGTTGACAGCTTTTGGTTTTCAACATTTATAGCTCAGGCTGTTCTCCTCAATGCAAGCTAGACGTGACTGACAGGCTGCACACTGTAATGAAATATGAGCAGCACAGCAGGAGAATTGACTGAACTGCGCTTCGCGGCAAAGATGGACAATGACCCCGAACATATTGCGACTCAAAGCAAAGGAGTGGAATATTGGACCGAATGGAGCTGCATTTCATTCATGATGAAACTACGGCAGAATGATCCATAAACAAACAGCTGAAGAGGGAAACGGCCGAAGCGCGGCAAAGCATCACAAAACACGAAACCCTTTCTCTGGTGACGTCTCAGTCGCTGCCTGCAAAGAATTCTCAACAGAGTATTAAAAATAAACAGCTAATTTATGATTATGCTAATTTGTTTCCTTGCATCTGAAAAAGGAGCACTGTGTATAAAACTGGCTGTAATTACTCAAAGGTTAATGATATCTATTTGCTCAACCCCTCCAATTAAAGCTGAGTGTCTAAACTTCAGAATGCTTTATTTCATGTGGAAACTGTGGCAGGAAATTAAAATCATGTGGTGCCTTTATAAGGACTTACAGATGCGTAAATAATAAAAAGTGGTCTTTTTAGCCGGTTGCTATGTGGTTGTTGAAAATATGATGACATCATAATGCATGACGTGAATAATAACCTTCAGAGGCAAAAGGCGTACCTGTGTAGCAGGTTTGGTTCCTGTCAATGTAGGAGTTTGCAGGCAAACAGACAGACAGAAATTTGATATTTTAAACTAAAATTCTCACACCTTACTAACTCGTGGCCCCAACTTCATTATCTAATACTCACACACTATTAACTCGTAGACGTGCAATAACATTGTTTGGTCACCGGAGGGCTTCTAAATCTGAAAAAAAAGGTGCAACATAAATAAAGTGTGATTGATTTGATACCCACCCTGCCCACAGTGAATTGAGACAAGGGAACAGATGGAAGGCTTGTGCCCTACTAGAAAATGCAAAATTGATTATCATTTATTATAGCAGCCCATTGTAGGGAAAATGATTGTGGATGGAAAAAAAATCCAGAGGGAAAAAAAATGATGATTACGGAGAAACCACAAGAAGGAGATGTAGCCCTTGGAGCCAAAGTCGAGGGCGTGCATTATAATTAAGGATGGATTAACAAATGGGCGTGCTGAGCACAGACCCGGGGAGTCTTAGAGACCCCTGAGTCGCAGCCATGTTTGTAGTTTCTGGTATAAAAACTCCTCTTTAGGAGGTCAGAGAGCTCCATCATGGGAAAAGAACGATGCTGCACAGAACATAAACCTTACAGGAAGCAACTGTCTGCTGTTTGGATGCCATTGCATGTTTATTTTAGTGTTTTTTCCTCATAAGCAGTTTACTACTATGAAACAGAACCCAGGTCATCACCTCTGTAACCTGAAACCAGTTTATTGTCTTTCTTGAACTATGACAAATTATCAGCTTTGTCAGAATTCCTCGGTTCCTTGCAGTGAAAAATTATGGGCAGGCTTCTGTACTATTTGAAAGCGGTGTTTTCAAATTTATCCACTTTGGAGAGCGTTATCTTGGACAAAAACAGAAGAACTCCATTTTAACAGGAAGAGATATGCAGCAGAACCATACTTATTAGCGAGGGCCAACCAGCTGCTTATTTTGGTTTGAAGGAGTGAAAAGGAGAGCATATGGAGACAGAAATGTTCTGTTAGGGTATCTTTAAGATATGACCAACTGTTTTCCATCCTTTGTAATTCTCTCCTTAGTCTCACCTGTTAACCATACTTGTTCCCAACCTGTGTCTAATCAGCTAACCAACTTCAAACAACACCTGCATTGCTGTATTCAGGGTTTAGAGTAAAGTCCCCACTAACCACGAGATGTTAACTTGTCCACCACTTTGAACGTGTGACAATTATGGTGGCATTGCAGGAAATAGTGAATAAGGACCGAGCCACACAGACCTAGACACTAGCACCCTTTGAAACATGTTGGCAGCAGCGCTGAGGCATAACTTTTACTTTGAAGGTGAAGTTTCTCCATTTTCCAGGTTGCATCACAGTTTTATTATGGCTCAGGTAGCAGTTAGCGAGTTTTTGCAGACAACCGTGACAAACTACGGCAACCAATATGGTAAATGGAATGGTTTTTATATGGCACTTTTCTACTCGAGCACTCAGAGACCTTTGTACATTCAAACAAGCACTTTGCTCAATGCTTAATCACTTTCTGTATAACAGTCACAATCCAATGAACGCGTCAGAGTACCACTTGGGGTTCAATATCTTGCCCAAGGATACTTTGGCATGCAGGGATTGAACCTCAAATGGTTCGATTAATAGATGAACTGCTCTACCTCTGAGCTCCACCCACCCCAAATATAGTAATGTGTGCATGTAAGGTAAGAAACCTCAAAAGGACCACTGCCTGTTCGTAAATAAATATCTGGATTGGGGATTTTTTCCCTTGTGGTTCTTTTCAGGAGCCAAGAATTTAACAGCCAACCTAAAGCTGAACTCTGATTGGATGCGACAGTTGCTACAGAGGTCCTGGGACATGGTGGCCCATTCCTGCCCGAACCTTCTTCCACACAAAACACCAGAGACCACCACACAACAAACATCATCATCTTCTTTTCTTCTTGTTCTTTGAGCGGCTCCGTTCAGGGGTCATCTCAGCAGCTCATCAGCCTCCATTTCATGTATGACCTCCTTAAAATAACTGAAATAACCATCATCGCTTTTAAAGTAATGATTTGCACTTTTTGCATTTTGCAACCGTTTACATTCCTGTAAGATTTTATATTCATTTAAGAAACTGTATTTTATAATAAAATTTACAAAATCATGCATTTAAAATGCTTTCAGTGCTGCGAGGTACCTCGTCTTGTCTGTCTGGTCTCATCATCTACCTCAGAGGAAGCTATTTGCTCGTGCACATGCCTTAGTTACTGAAGCGTAAAGGTCAAGTCACCTAAGAGCTGTTATACATCACACCCCGCCTGATGCCGAGGCACGCCATCGATCCCAGGCATGGTAATCACACTGAAAACCATACCACCTGACACACCGTAGCCCATTTACACATCGCACATGAAGCGCGAGCACCTCGGGGTGCTCTGCTGTCCGTCTTTGTCTCTGACAGGGCGATCGCCTCCCTGCTGCCCTGTAATGGATTTACTCCCATCTCTCCGAGCGCGTTGGCCTTGGGGCAAAGCATTGGCTCGTCCCCTGATTGACAGCTGCTGATAGCGGGTTGAGAGCTTGTTGCCAGGGGCTACAGGGGGACACCCTGCATCCACACATGCAGTTGCCATGGAAATAGGGAGTTCAGGCCTTCTGCCTGCAGATGGCAACGCTGCACTCCGAGTCAGGAGGGAGGTGTGAGACCGGGGTACGAGGGCGGCACGGCGAATCGGCGGCTGTCTCTCAAAGAGGAGAGCGTGGGTTCGATTTTGCAGTTTGCACAGTTCACCCCGGCTTCACCTCAGAACCCCCCCAGCTGCTGCTTTCAATTACACGCACATCAGGTGGAGAATCTGCACATTTACACTCCTCATAGGCATCGGTGGAAATGTCTGCTGCCAGTCTCTGCGCTGCTGCACATCAATCCTCCATTTTTCCCCTCTCCTGTACCTTATCTGATCTTTTTTATCGCTCAACGCTGCAACTGCTGCAAGAGCATAAAAAACAAACCATCTATTAAAAATCACAAACAGCAGCTGTTAGGCCACATGAAACAGGCTGTTTTTCCCCGGCTCCCTTCTGCTGTCTGACACAGGCCATGTGAACCTGTGAACTGAACCATATTTGGAAGGGGTGTGTGCACGCAGCTCTAACCACTTCCATCTACAGTGGCTTCATATCTGATTTCCTCCACAGCATGCATATTTTTCCCATCCAGATGAGCAAAGTGAGGCTGACAGCTACTCGTACGTGGATGCAGACATGCGCACACAGTTTCAGCTTCTGTTTCACATTTACTTCCTCCGGCTCTGTGTGGACAGGAGTCATCAACAGCTTGGAGGGTTTCTTTCTTTCTCCCTCTCTCTCTCACACACACACACACCTGTAATGGGCAGGAGAGGAGAAAGGAAGCAAGTTGAGGTGAAACCTACCACTGTTCCCATGGAGTCACCCTCTGCTGCTGCTGCTGGGGTCAGTTTGCAGTGCACCTGAGTGACAAATACTGCAAAGTACTACTGGTTCTGTGAAGCTCAAAAGAAACAGAGGCCCACTGCATGTCTCACATCTCCCGTCCTTATGCGCTCTCCTCAGCCGGGGATTATTGCATTGTGACAGGCTGCTTACATGCAAGCAGCTGTAATGAACGTGAACCACTTAAAGCTGAGAGGAAACAGCAGCATTGCATCTGATTGCATCCTCCGAGCTGCTCCGAGAGAAACGCAGTCAGCTGCCGCCGGATATTTGATTTATTTAGCTCTCAGATCCGTGTGATACCCACCGGGCGTTGCGCTGTGCAGCAAGCGCGGTTCCCACTGATCTTTCAGTACACCGTGTTCCGTATAACGCGGAGTCAAACAAGGACACGGCGTCTGAGGAATCACTTAATACCACCTTAAATTTGGATTCAATTTGGATAATAGTGTTTTAACAGATACACGCCGGGCCAATTTGTTGTTGCTGTGCAGCAGTAAAGTGCAAAAAGTCACAGTGCAAAAACACGTCACGCTTCGTGTTTTTCTCTCACACATTCCGCTACAATTAAAAGCGTGACACCTTAAAGGTTTCACACACTCCTTTGGTTCCTGGCCAATAGGTTTCGGAGGCGTTCAGGAACTGTGGGGAATATAGCAACTCTTCAGTGAGCCTTCATTGATGAGCAAGGGGAAAAAAAAGTTACTAAACTCCTTTTTTTATGGAGGCTTGCATTCGCCGAACAAAACAAACAAACAAAGAAACTAGACTTGATATCGCAAAATCTCAAGTTCCAGTTATTTTTCGACTTATTAGTTACAAATCATTTTCTTTCAGTTTTAACTTAATCAGTCAACATTTCAAGTCGTTTTCTCATTCTTTTAGTTACTTTTTAAAGAACTTACAGTTATATTCTCAATAATAACTCTAAATTTTAATTTATTTTAAAGGGTTTTTTCTCAGTAGGTTCAGCTTGTAAATCAATATTTTAGAACTACCTAAATCAACATTTTGAGATAATAACGTGTTTTTTTAAAAAAAAATTACTTATGGATATTAATAGACGTAGTCACCGTAGACTTTCATTATTTTTTATTATTATTATTTTTAGATTTAGTTTTGGCTTAGAGTAATTGTAATGTAAATGTACAGAATGACCACAGACTGTATATAAAAGATGGAACTAGCCACTATAATATCAGTCGCAGCAATGTTACAAAAACAATTTAGTGAATTTGTTACATTTATGTTGTAAAAAAAAGTTACATTTCATAAAGTCTCACCGTGACATTAGTGCTTGTGTGGTTAATTAGTGAACCACACAAGCACTAAGTGAACACACAGCAATGCTGTCACAACATTGGTGTTGCAAACTTATCAAATTATGACCAAATGCAGTTGCTTTATGTAATGTGCTTCTAGGCTAAGTATTTTCTACAGCTGCCTATTTTTGGGACACCTTTCCCATAAATAAATGAGGTATTTAAGACCAAAAAAAACCCTCCTTTATTTACAACCACACATCTGTTATCAAGGGAGAAAGAATCCATGGAAACTGTTTACTGCACTAACATGCTACATGTAAACATGCGTTTTAACTTGAACACTTTAAATGACATCTGTACGAAGAACCTGGAAATCATTTTTGACCAGGAGATGTTCTTCAATGTACATATTAAACATCACATTGTACTGATAGTTCTCTAAAAAATATCCAGTTAATCGAAAACACTGCAGTGGGAGCCCATGTGTTTACACACAACTGCAGCAGATGGCTCCCCCTCCCCGAGCCTGTTCTGCCAGAGGGTATTCCTGTTAAAAGGGAGTTTTTCGTTCCCACTGTCACCAAATGCTTGCTTGGGGGGGGTGTCACTTGACTGTCTGGGTTTTCTCCAAAATACTGTAGTGTCGTTAGCTTAGAATATAAAACACATTGAGGAAGGATATTTTTTGCGGCTGATAGCCTTGCGATGTATAAACAGACATAATTACATAGTCACTTCTCGTGAACGAGGTGGGATTGTAAGTTTGCAGATTCCCAGCCAAGGCAGGGGATGCGTGAACGCGGCACAGTTGTGAGATCAGCTGATTTTTTACGCTGCCATTTTGTCCAGCACAGGAGCGAGCAGTCAGTCAGTCAGTGAGTGCGCAAAGAGAAACCACTGGCGAGACTTTCCACACGGCGGCACCGGGCGGAACTGTCGGTAAGAAAAATTAAAAAATAAAAAAGAACAACGGGAGCCAGTAATGTGGTGACGGCAGACGGAGGGAAGCACCAAACTGAGCCGGAGGACCGTGAAGGGAAACAGGCGAGCTAAGGGAGCTGTCAGGGAGTTTTTCTTTCTTTCTTTTATTTTTTTTTAACTCAGCGGCTCCGCCGGCTCGGCTCCCCGGTCACAGACCACAGGAACCCGCTCTCTCTCTACCCGCCGCCTGGCTGGCTGGCTGGCTTTAGCTAACCCTGCTAGCATCTCGGCTAACACCCACCGCCGCTCCTCGCGTCTCCTCTCACCGTGGGAAGCTGCAACTGTCCCGGCTGTCAGTGTCACACCGTCCTCCTCTGAACTTCAAACAATGCGCTGCTCCTGTCCGAGAGACTTTTTACGCCCAAGGGACGATTTAACGCACACTTCGCCAAGCGACCAGTGATAGCTGAGCTGTGGTCCAAGCTAACAAGTTGACGTGGAAGAGCAACTCTATTTTTTTAAACTGTTTTCCAAGCTGTGATTTCACCAGGATTACTTTCCCTCTCTGCCCAGCCCGAGTTGGACTTGACTTTTTGGTGACTCCGGGTTACAAAGCAGCCAGATAGCTATGTTTATTTGTGGCCAGAAAGTAATTTCAAGTGTTTGCGGATTCCACAGTGGGACTCTCTCTTGGTTCGAGTACTGCAACGGAAACATTAGCTAACACAGACTGGCTCGTGTTGTGTTTACTGCTTAGATAGATAGACGGAACAAACAGTTGCCAAACATTTTTTTTGTTTTATTTTTAAATTCAGATTGTAGTTAAACGGATTGTTCTTGTACCTGTAGTGAGCTGACATTGCTGCACAGGTTGTGTGGAAGACAGTGTGTGTCTGAGTGTGTGCGTGTGTGTGCGATCCCTGCTCTCTGTTACCTCCACTTGACAGTGAAGTCACGTTGAGTTGATCCATTGATCGGATCGTTATTGTACTATTTTCGCTGATTGAAGGGGGGGAAAGAAAAAAGTCGGAGCGATGTCGGGCCAATCTATCACGGATCGGATCACAGCAGCTCAGCACAGCATGACCGGGTCGGCTATCAGCAAGGCTGTGTGCAAAGCCACCACGCATGAAGTGAGCGGACCGAAGAAGAAGCACCTTGACTGTGAGTACACCCCGCTCCACACATCATTCCCTCCCCTTGTATCTGTCCTCTTCTTCACTGTAACCTGGCTGTGGTTGGACAGTCCAGTCCAATCAGCTAAATTAGACAGCAAATCGTGTTTTTCTGTCACATATGTGTATGACTGTAATTGCTGGTGCTCCTATTAAAGATCCAGAAAGTTTCAAGTCAAAATCCCAGGCTTCACAGTGGTCGAAACCCTCATTTTTTTCTACTCTTGGCTCTCTATGACATCACTGAGAGATAATATTCCTAATATGGGCTTCTCTGGAATGAGCACCTCCTGCCCCACCCTCCACCAATGAAACCTGAAGCCCTACAAGCTGCATTTCCTTCAGTGGGCACTTGATGCTGGCTCCATAGACCCCCATGTTAAAATGCCCAACTTTACAGTAAAAATAAATAAGTGTTGTAGTTTACATATTTGCCAGGGACCATGGAGAGCTTTCACGCTCTTAAAGGTCACTGCTTACATCACACGGTGACAGTGCACTTATGCTCGCCATATAGCTCTTCTGTACAGCAAAACTTTCAAGGTTAGAAAAACTGAGAGGTGCACAACTGGCTAAAACGACACCAAAATGCGGCTTGTGTCATAGCGGGACATCACATCCGCTGGAGCCGAGCTGCTGGTCGCAAGAGCGAGATTGTCGACTATAATGGACCCCTTAAGTCGTCCCCCTCAAAGCTGTATGCTCAGCCGCAGTGCCACTAATTAAAATCACCGAATCAGATTGTTTGAACCCATTTGTGCTGTTGGTGCCTTTATAATTGTGATGGCAGTAACCAAAACGCCAACATTGAGGCTTGAAACTTGCAAGTTGAACACCATTGGGTGACTTCAAAGCGGCTACATTGGTCTTTTTTACTGACTGTGGATCAAACCTTCAGTTTGTGAGAAGCAGCCAATCAGAGTAAAGTTGGCGGTTAAAGAGAGAGGAGGTAAAACGGCTTGATTTAGCATGATTTTGAATGGTCAGTTATGCAAAGCTGCCCTATATTCATGTGATTTCCAAAGCACAGAACTGTGCGTATATGTTACCTGGTGACTGCAGCAAAGGAGTGACTGAGGTGTAGATTTAATTGGGTTCATGTCCTCAGGAATAGAGAGGAGGCATCACAGCCAGCAGATGAAACGGTCTCTAGATGTCCCTGCTGTTTTTTGAAATGTGTCATTCTTGATTTGTTCAGTCAGTCTCTCAGGGATTCAAACTAAAGTTGGGAGAACATCTGAACATCAAGTCAGCTCACTGTTTTAGATGATGTGTCACTCTGGAAGGTGTTGAAAAGTTTACTCTCGACTTTTTGGCCAACCTTTTTCATAAAATTCACCCACGCCGCTGACTTCTGAGACACTATGCTGCTTAGTTTGGAGTCGACTCTGACTGAAACCTTAAATAGATTAGACCTGGCACTCTGTTAGGTTAGGCGAGTACAAAGCTGTGAAGAAAAAAAATTCACAGCTTGTCTCATCTTCCTGTCGCCAAAAATAATAGATCAGTCCTGAAAGATTGGACAAGTAGACTCTCGTCTACAGTTCTGTGTAAAATGAGTTCTTAAAACTCAGAGATGCTAAGTTTTACTATCAAAAATGGGGATACACTGATACATCAGATAACTGTTAACTGATTTCAGCTCATCATCAAGCACAGTTTACTGATGTCAGCGGGTGATGGCTTTCTTTGTCGCATAAATTGTGGGCATAACTTTAGGCATGGGTGGAAAATCGATTCAGCACAGTGTTTCAATATTGTATTGATACAGGAACACCAAATATCAATATTTTATTAAATAAATCCAAATAAATAAATTAAAATATTCTGGGAATACTACTCTACTCTACTAACAAGACCCATCGCACTTCCCTCCTGAAATAAGTTCAGCCAAGGCATCAAACACATTTTGCTTGGCAGAGTATATGAATACCAACTTGACCCCATTCAATTGTAGACTGATATCGGGGTCTGTTTCTCTATTAGTTAAATGTTCTGTGTGGAAAACTGCTGGAAGAATTTCAAACACACTATGTACTTTCATGAAGAATAGCTTTTGTTTCCAGAGAGGGTAAAAAATAAGAAAACTCATAAAAATAAGGTCCATGTTGATGTTGGCCAAGATTTTCACAGTTGGTGTGTCCCGAACCTAAAATGCCAAACAAACCATAGAATTGTCACATTTCAGGACCTTAGACCTGGATGTTTGAGTTTTGTTGCTTGAAAATGGGTGAGAATGATCGAATGAGAAATAAAAGCGCAAAAAAAAAAAGTTAACTGTTTCCCTATGATAGCAAGAATTCCTTAGCTATCTTAACTATAATCACTTCCCGTCTGTTCTGGAGAACCACCAAATGCCTTTTTTATGAAAAGCTTTGTTAGTTTGTTTGTTTTTTTGTTTTTGTTTTTATCATGTTAGAATATTTCAGGCTTCTTGAGCTCCCTAAACCGCATTTAAGAGCTTAAAACCACAGATCTGTCAGGGTCAGGGCAAGGTCAGTTTGAAAAGAGGTGGTGTTTGAGTTGGGCACTGCACCCAACATTGGTTATGGATAGACACTTAAAACAAGAAGTTGGGGTTAGGTCAAGCTGTTGGGTTGGCTTTAAATGCCATTGTTGGTTAGGGTTGGACACCACACCCAATGTGTTGAAGGTCAGGTTAAACTGTTGGGTCACATGTAATTGAGTTTCATAAGCTAGGTTTGGATACAAAACCCAAGGTGGTTGGGCTTAGGTTCAGAGTCGGCAGCAGACCATTTAAACTGGAGGGGCAACCAACTTTAAACAGGAGAGTGTTTGACTTAAACCTCTTTGCTGTTCCAACCAAAAACAGCCATATACACTAAATATATACTCATAGAGAAACGTAGCCACCCAAAATGATAAAAGCTCCAACCAGTCAGGGCAGATGGTTGCCCGTCCTTGAGCCTGCTTCTGGAGTAAGGTTCTTCCTGTTAAAAGGGAGTTTTACCTTCCTTTGGTCACCAAATTGTTGGCGTTTACTCTGTTTTATTTTAGTGTCTTTGTGATTTGGTGTTATATAAATACAACTTTATCTGTTAGATTGTAGAGAAAAAGCAGTAGAAAAACAGGACACATTTTCTCTGTAGGTGCAAAGGTGGATCAATGAACCCATTACACTCTAACATAGCTTGGTGTGAGTGCACAATCCTCAGTACATTTCCATTTGTTTTGCAGTTTCTCACCTCAGACGTTTATAATTATGATAATCTGATGTGCACCTCCCTAGAAATGTAACTACAGGTCTGCTCTATGCAGCTCACCGCTATTGTGAGTGGCCTGTTCAGCACAGTCGATTCCTCATGTGCATTTCTGGCTACTTTTTTTGTAGTTTTTAAATGTATCAGTGAGAGAATAACAATCAATACAAAGGTAATGATCATAGCATCAGTATGATGCATAAATGTCGCCAAATTCTTGGAGGGAGATTGCTGAAACTGTTTGGAGGGAAGTGAGGGAATGTACAAGAAAGTGGAAAAACTAGGGGGGCGTAACATAGGGAATACGTCTGTATGTTATACAAAGATTGCTCACAAGAGTCCAATTCAGTGCTTAGACATCATAGGGTTAAATTGAGATGCCATTTGGCTTTTGTGCTTGTCAAAATTTAAACAGTAATCGTCTAAATGGTTAGTGCGAACATTTTTGTCAGCTGACTAATCATGCCAGCACCTGTTCTTATTTGTGAAGCTCTAATCAGCCAATACATTACTTCAATCAAAGGCATCTGGTGTTTTGGGGTCTGGCGCCGATACGCAGCTCTTGTAGCCAGTTCCTTTAGTACGGACTTCAAGAAGAGTCGCAGACAGAGATAACACAGCAAGTGATAGAAGTCCCGAGGTCCCAGAAGGATGCATTGTGGTTATCTTGTTTTCAAGGAGAGCCTAAATCACTCAAATGCCTCACAGATCATGGGAGAAACATGACATTTCTTCATATGGTAGCTTTGATGGCCTTTATTTGTTGGGAAATCCCCTCACAGACACTTTCAGGTGCAGCAGCGCAGAGCACATTGTACTCCCATCGCCTTTTAGGTTAGTAATTGATTCCTGACTGTCACTTATGTCCTAACTTGGTCATAAAGACTGAATGACCATGTTTCATTGCCAGTGGCATCCCTCAAATTAAACCTGAGTCATGTCGAAGGTGGCTGTGATGCAAATGTGCCATCATAAAAGAGCGAAAAAAGGAATAGATGGAATGAAAATAAGACTGAGTCACACGTGGGCATATGTGCAGCGCCGTGTTAGACATTACTGAGACTAAATGTGCTGAAGGTTTGTTTCTGGGAACTGCCTTTGTCGGCTGTGGGATGCACATGTTTGATTGATGTTTCAGCTCAGCTGCCTCACATCCGTCAACTCCGCCTCCTCCTCGCTCACAAGACTCAGCTGCTGACGTTTGAGGAAAAAGACGTGCATTGTCTCTGTTCCTTTGTGAACCTGGCTGGACTTTAATAGCCAATAAGCCACGTCAAGCTTAATCATTGTAGATATTGATTTCTTTGTGAGAGCAACAACCTCGGTGCCGTTGGGGGAAGGGGCAATCAGTGAGCAGTGCATTGCATGGTATTTGTCCTTCTGATGATTTTTAACACGAAGGTAACATGCAGTGTTGTCAGGCTGTTAACTTCATTGTGTTGCTGGTATGAAGGAAGGGCAGCCAGCAGGCAGGAATAAAAGGCAGGCTATCTGTTTGTCATTCAGTCTGGCAGGTAGTCAATTTGTGAGTCGGTTAGCAAGAATGTGAGGCTGGCAGGGAGTGTATTCGATCACTACTCAGTCAACTAGTCAGCCAGCTTATTCAACTATCCAGTAAAGCAGTAAATACTGGATTGTCTGCCTGTAGGTGAGCCCCATTCATGCTGTTATGCTTTCCCTTGTTATACTGTTACAACAAGGGAGGCTCCTATCAAACATAACCAGAGATTTAAATACAGAGGTCAGCTTATATGAAGGTAATGACTGTGAGCCAAAAACCTGTGTTAAATGCTCGATTTCAGACCCTCTGTATAGCTCTGTATGATGACCGAGAAGGCAGGCCCTTTTATAGAAAAGACTGGGTTTGCATGAGAAGTTAGTGAGGGTGGTCTCTGCCTATGCAGCTACCCTTGGAAAAACCTTGAAACTATTCTAATGGTTGTCAAGCCACGTCTTGGTGGTCTATGTTATTGGTATGTGCTGAGGTGTCAAAGGTCATTATTAAGAGTTTTGGGGAGGTCGTCTGTATGGAGGAAAGGGAAGATGGCTTTTTTAAAAGGCAAGCTAAAACAGCCTTGGTATAACACATAAGGATTATTCAAAGCTACTCTAGAGTCCAAGAAGTGAGCTGGTGTGCCTGGAGCCTCTCTCAGCTGCCATAGGGCTGGAGGTTGGGGCATGTTGGAAAGTCTGTTAGAGACAGACGGAAGATTGATGGATAGATTGATGGATGTTTATGACTTACTAAGTCTTTATAATACAGTAATATAGATGCACTATTTTTGGTTTCCGCTGTACTGGGAAATGTCAGCAGCAGCAGCGATAGATAACACGTCGGCTGTGTTGAGCAGTGCTTCACTGTCAGCTGAAGGCCTGGTGGCAGGAGACTGAAGTAACGTGTCTAAAACAGACAGAAACACTGTTAGAAACTTTACATTATTTTTAGTCCTGAATAGATTCTCCCCACACTGCCAACAAAATGTGTCGGTAATGGGACTCCTGGGTACGCTGAATTGAAATATCACCAAACAAACCTCCTAAACAGTATAATTTGTGAGGATAATACCCGACAAGTCTTACATTGCATGATTATGTATTGGCTTAGGAGTGTAACTATGATCCGGACATTTGGATTCACGCTGAGATCAAACAAGCTTGAAATGAAATTTGTGTCATAATCTCAACTGGAAGTTTTAATCTGCTTTTGTTGTCTGTGGTGGTTACACAAATAACCCAGGCTCCATGATGCTTAGCCAGGCCTCACTGATGCAGTCTCTGTTTATTACTGGGGCTTTAGTTTATGGTTGCACTCCAGTGCCATAGCCGTTTGGGTACTGAGGTTTCATGCAGGTCTTTAAAGCTAATGAGAATCTGTAGTGGAGTTTACTTGTCTAAAGACTGCTGGCTCATTCTGTGAAAAAAAAAAAAAAATCAACAGGTCCCTTCTTACCTGAACCCCTCAGAAGTGGCTTAGGTTTTGGTATAGTATTATAATTAATGTAAATATTTTACCTGTAAACTGGTAAAATAAAGTACATGGATTTGGGTTGAAATTTTTTAAGATGCCTGTTTTTAATCTCTTGTATCTACTTTAATACATGACGCATGATATCTTAGCAATGAAAGATACATTTAAGCTTTGTTTTAAAAACTGCAACCAAAAAGATCAGCCACCCCTAGTTGGTGGAACAAGTAGTAAACAGTAGTAAGTAAACCGATAAAAATCCAGGGGACCACTGCTTGTTTCTAAATATCAAATTGGGGTCGTTTGCAGACTGGGACACTTTGAGTGGGTAGAACTGGATGCAGAGCTTAAATGCGTTTTCCAAGGTTTAACCCAACCTTATCTAATATGAGGAAGTGGTAAATGGACTGCTTCCTATATCAAATATCTGTGGTATCAGAGGTCAGGTTTTCTGAAAATAACGCGATAGCTTGAAGATGATGTCACCAATGATTTGATAGTTAAATCTAGTAAAAATCTTGGATACGTTCGAATATCTGTGCTCTTGACCTCAAGGTCAGTGTCAGAGGTCATGTTTCCTGAATATCTTGTAAATGCAATAACTGAAGAAGCTACCTAGAATTTTTAAATTGATGAGGCTGAGGGGTAGCACTGGTAGAAACCAATATTTGTTTATTTATTTATTTTTAATATGGTATGACCCTGCTACATTTACAAAGTCTGAAGATCTTGGGCCTTGGAGAGTTATTAAATAACTGACATTTTCTGCAGCAGGGTGCTAATATAATGTCAGTTTGTCACTTAAGCTGGCACATTAATGATGCATTCAGGAGGCAGAGGTAAAATGCAGGTTATGTCAGAATCTAGAGACAGTTGCTACCAGTCTGAACTGGTCCAGCAGCTAACATTTCCATAAATTAGGGAATTGTTTGCCTACAGAGCCGCTTATCTGTGGTCAGAGGACAACCTGGACACCAAAGCACAGGTTAGACTGTGCTGCTGCTGAGTTTTAGTTTGTTTTTTTTCTTTCAGCATCTCTATTTCTGACACAGTCAGGGCCCCTTACTTCTGCATGCACACAAACACACCACCATCATTTTCTATTGCTCTCCTCTTGGCACAAATTCACCGCAAGCAGCTGTGACTGTCTGACAGCAAGCTGTGAATGATCTCACAGGCATATTTGCATCTAGACCCAATAACCGAATAACCCTGGCAGATGCCTTTCAGAGCTGCCAGCGGCGGGCGCGTAAGGGGTTCATGAGGGCTGCCGCGAAGCCGTGACATTCACGCGCCACTGGCAAAAATAAGTGCCGTTTTAAAGCCATTTAGTGTCATGATTGGGACTGTCCACCTCAATTAACCCCGGCGTGTGAGTCAGCGGCAAAAATGACGAGCTCGTCCCCATCAGGGCTGAAAAAGCTCTTCTATTTATGGAGATTATTGTCATAAAAATCAGTGAGGGAGGGTCAGAGCATGTTGGGAAAGTGTCTGTTTCCCCTGGCACACCTGCTTGCAGTTTGCATGTTGTCAAGTTGAGAGATGCTGTTTGTTGACTCCGGCCTCTCTAAGCAGACTGCCACACTCGGGAGGTTGTTTTTTTTCACCGCCTCTTTTTCTCATCATTGAGATTGTTTTGCAATCTTATAGCTGTCAGGAAGAAGTTGTGACATTTAAACTGAAGTCTAGTTTCCCGTTCACTACTGTTCTGTTGTCATGGCAGCAAACCAGCCAACTGGCATGTGTTAAATGGACTTTAGTTGACAGGGGAAGTTGGATGGCGAAATTGACCGTCGACTCAGTAGCTCTGCTGTTTTTACGACCTTTGTTTATGCAGTTGAGTGTTTGGGTGTTTGTTTTCTTAAGTCCCCGGTTAAGGTGATGGATCATCCAACTACTGTAAATAAATTAAAAAAAAACAGAGTGGGGGAACTACTTTGTGTGTTTGTGATTTATTTACTTTAATGGATGTTGGTGGTGTGGGCCTCCAGAACTCTCACACCCTGACGTCACAGTCACATAAGTGAAGGTGTGCATGACATAGCAGTGCCTGCCTGCTCTAGCTCTTATCTCATGCCCAGACAGTGAACCACCTCTGGACCATCTGCCTGTTTTCTATGTTGTTGCTCTGTTGTTGTTTTTGAAGGTTGACAGGAAAAGGTGATTGAACCATGGTAGGGTGATTCAGAGACCTCGAGGTCTACAGAAGTCTTATTAGCAGATGTTGGTGGAAATAAAAGTAAGGAGATAAAAATATTATGTCTGACTACAGGTTCAGTGCAAACGTGATGAAGACCTGTCCTAGACAAGAAGAGGTGTCAAGAAGACCTCATGATGCACCTTAAAATTGCCATGCTTTTTTGGATGAATTACTTTCCAGCAACATCTAATACCCTGTCTTTCTATAGTTTGTAATGATATGTTAGTATAGAAGCTCAGAGATTCAGATTAAACAATAATTTGAAAACATGAGACCTTATGGAAAGGGAAAGAAAAACCACTGTGCAATGTCTTTTCTTCTATTTTTGACTTTGTCTCCTTCTACATCGGCGCTGACGTGGCGGTATTGTCTGCGTGGTGACACCTATCATTCAGGAGAATACTGGAGCCGCTTCCAGCGCCTTAATGGCAAGCATAAATAGAAGTGGCTGTGTGATATACTGGGGCCTTCAAGACAAGGCCTTTAAGTGGTGCATTAAAATCATTTTGCTTCAGATTTTCATCTGACCACTTTAAGCTTGTGTTAATAATTAAATTAAAGGATGAATTTTGCTGGACAAACCTCCCCCCCAACACACACACACACACACACACATTCCTCTGGGTCTAAGAGTCATTTTTGGGTATAGCCTGTGGGGTTTCTCCAAACAGTGCCAGTAATGTTTGCTGAGTCTCTGATGGTCAGCGCTGCTGCTGGAGTTGCGTCATTACACTGAAACATTTTGTTCCAGCACATGTAAGACTTTTATTTATTTACTTAGATTTTTTATAGCTCTTTTTGCTTATTTTCTTGAGTCTTTTTATTGGAGAGAAGAGTTTAATTCTGTGTCTAACAGTGCGGCAGTGCTAATCTAAAGCTGCTCTGTGGCCACACACGGATGCAGAGATTGACAGCATAGCGCCTTATTGGGTGTCTGCCCACATGGATGTGTTGACTCATGTTTGGAGGCTTGTGCAGTCTGTGCCGTCGTAGGCAGCTGACCTGAGCATTTACTGGAAGTTTCTCCCTTTTATCCTATGATAGCAGTTCCAAAGGTTGCCCCTGGCTTGCCAGAGTGGCAGGTACATGGTCGCCAGAAAATGACCATTTGGCCTGTATGCTCGTGTCGTCCTTGCCTCCTGCCCTGCCTGCATTTGTACCATCCCACATGCCTTTTTAGATTCTTGGTCAGCATATCCTGTTATTGAGTCCATTTTCAGACCTTTCTGCTCAGTAGCAGCCAAGTTTATGGTAGCTTAATACAACATGCCACATCATATTTTTTATTTTATTTTTTTAGCCGGCTGGCTGAGCTGCCGGCCCACATGTCCTTTTACATCATGTTGCGTCGGGCCATTTTTAGCCAAACCTTAAAACTGGGTTACGCTTACATGACAAATTGATGTGGCGCTAGAGCAGTCCTGCACACCAGTGCTTTGACTCGCTTTGTCTGGGCAACAGTGTTGTTTCTCCAGGTTTGTTTAGGAGGCAAACAAAGGTCTTGTGGGCGCTGAGTTATTAAGCTCCGGTTTATGTGGTTTGTGTTTCCGCCTCCAGCGAGTTGGTGCTCATTCAAACTTTATGACTCCACATCAGACAGCAGCTCGCAGGTCACCTTGAGTGCTCTCTCATGTGTGCTGGAATATGTTTACAGGTGTAATTTTAAGGTGTAATCCTCTATTTTAAATTAAAAGCCTATAAAAATGTGTGTTTAATGTATAAAAATGTCTGTATTCCACAAACTAATAATACAGTACTTTTGATAAACCGCTTAACTTAATTTTTAGACTTTAAGTTAGCTTTAAGTCATAATTGATTTCCAATGCACCGTGGTTTACAGAGGCTGAGAATCTTACCATTGTCCAAAAACCTATGGGTCTAGCTGTATACACATATAATTTCCTAATATATATTAATGTATTTCAGCATAAACAGGCCTTTTAACTTGGAAATAACTAAACAATTAAATAAAATAATTATGAAAAGTTGTACAAAACGGAGTTGGGGGAGCTCTGCTGTAAACGTAGAGCTATTACCTTCTTCTCTTCAAGAAATGGGAAATAATCAAATCATCAGGTACCTGCAGAAAATGAGGCTTTTATCATTAGCCAATTCATAAGGCGTCTTCAAAACAGCGCAGCATTGCTGCTTTCTGCTCAAAACCCAAAGGATCTTGCCAAAACCTACTCTTGCCAAACAGGAGGTGGAGCCTAAATTGCTCCAACTGTAACAGAGTTGGGTTGTTCAATATGTTGTTTGATTCATAGAGTTTCAAACCTGTGTGGTAAAACTGGGATCTTGTTTAAAAACTCTCAGCGGTTAAGGACTTCACTGCAGTTTTGGACTTTGTAGAGAATCCAGTGGGCTGAGTGGGACCCTCCGTCAGAGGATACGCATCAGAGAGGGTTTGATGTCATGTCAGCTTCAAAAAACCAAAATGGTAGTCTACTGTTTTTTGACAGCCTGGTCAGCTATGGACTGCATGAAAGAGAGACTTTAAATGCCTGCAACACTCCCTCTTTTCTATATTGCTGCATC
This sequence comes from Oreochromis niloticus, assembly GCF_001858045.2. Lineage (NCBI taxonomy): Eukaryota > Metazoa > Chordata > Actinopteri > Cichliformes > Cichlidae > Oreochromis > Oreochromis niloticus. The sequence continues at coordinate 30,449,341 of NC_031967.2, forward strand.
CCAGGGTGCACAGGAGCTGCTGGTGACTCAGCAGGTGTTGAAATAATATGAAAGGCAATGAGTGCTAATCAGTGTAAAGGAACAGCCAGTCTTAAGTGACTTATTGTGGAGAGCCAGTGCAATGTGTGCTTGCTGTAGAAGAAAAGACGACAGACTGCAGTGCAGGCAGAGGTTGTGAGCACGTCTGGCGTGAAGCTTTGAAACTGTTTCTAAATACGTCGGCTGGAGGATTCTTGCACTTTATTTTTCCTCATGCGGGAGGGAGAAAAAAATCAGTTTGAGTTTAGCGATCAGTATATTTGCTGTTTAATTTTAATTCCTCGCGTGGCGTGCCCTTCTTTGTCGCCCTGTCACTCCGTCCCCGTCTGGTCTTTACTCTTCTGCGTTCTCATTACACAGAGTACACACACGGAGCAACTCGTTTCCATCCACTGAACCCCATCAAAGAAAGTATTCAGAGTTGAAAAAAAGAAAGTCTGGGGACATTAAAGGACACAGAAAGGCCAGTTTATTTCCTGCTATTTGCTTTTCATTGATTCCAGCCCTGATTAGACCCGCTGCTGGGTGTAGCTGGTGGTGGGTAAGTAGGGAGGGGGGCCTGCTTCTTAAGTGATTGCGAGGTGAGTCTAATGCTATCTAAACAGAGCGGGAAAACCCCTCCCTGGCTGCAGAGCGGAGATAGGCTCAGTTTAGACTAGCAGCCAGGAAAACCGGCTTACTGCTGACTGCTGTCTGGATACGTCCATTTCGAGCCAAGCACAGGGGAGTGCACGTGATATGAAGCGCCGAGTGTGTGCAGGAGACATGCTGCACAGTCAGTGAACTCGCACAATCAGGTAGTGATACTGAAGCACAGTCAACAGGAGCTTGCATTACCGATTGTGCTCAGAGGAGAAGCCTTTTTTAAAATATTATAAAGAGTAATATTTAATTCAGGATTGATTAAATATTTGCCATATGACTTAAAGCCTTAATTGGCTTTAAATTAGCAGGCTATATTTCATGACCATACTCATGTTATTGCAGGAAAATCCCCATGGAGTTCATTTTCTTTTAGTTTTCTCCCTCATCTCATTTTCTTGGTGTGAAACTAACCAGATTAGCCTCATCTTCAGCTTTTTGACTATTCAGTTGCACCTTTTTTTTGGTCCCTTAACGAACAAAAAAAAAAAAGGAAACAAGTTCCCTGAGCACATGGACAAGTAGATGTCCTGTACCCAAAAGGATTAAACAATACATTTATATTAACAATGGACCAAATAACTCCGTATGATATTGAGTAGTGACAAACTGCTCTGTGGGACATTCTCATAGTTTCCTGCCGTAAAACATCAATGTTTTTATTCAATTCTTTATTTATTAAGCCAATACAAGGTGGAAAATGGACCCAACTGACCGGGCCCAAATATCTTTCAGGAAACTGTGAACTCCAAATTGGCTAAAAGTGGAGGAGATAAATTACTTTTACACTGGACGTATGAAAACATCCATATTTAGCTGTGCTTTTGCTTAAAGTAGTTGGGTGGTTTCAAACATCTCTAAAAACTCAACTAAATCACGAAACGTTTCTCCAGCTGAAAACTCTACATCCACATGAACACTATCACGCGTCTGGGAGTTAAATAATGTCAGTGTTGTTTTACCTCAGACACACAGCTAGAAGCTGCTCCGGGTCAATCGGCTCTCTGAAATTATTTCTCCACCTCCTCAGTTGTGGTCCCAACTCTACCAACAAGAGCTCAAACTGCTGTACTGACACCCTGAAATATGTACTAAAGTGGCCGTGATGCAGCTTAAACTCCTCGATCAAACCATGGCATTCTACCTGCTGCTGCCATTTGTGAGAATTGAATGAACAAAGAGCCTCAGCTTCTTCCTTTTCTTTATTTAGAAACATCAGGACCAGCTTATCATGGCTTAATGTCAACTTCATGTTATGTTTTGGGGTTTTTTTAAACAATGCGATTTTTTTTGAGGATGAATTTTCTGCAAAACTGAACGCCTTTGCTGTGTGTATATAGGTTGCACAGCAAGTTTGATTTTTCGCAATTCGTTCAGTGTGCAACAGCCTTAAATATGACATGTATTTCTGTTAGGTCAACTAAATGGCAGAATACAAAGGTATTACCCTCACATTGCTCATTATCTGGTACCTGTCGATACTCCTCTGGAAGTTCTCGCAATGCAAAGAAAAGACACAATCGTTTGGTTTAGCCTTTGTTTTTCAGGGAGCATTAAATGCATGAGTTGGAGTTGAGCGTCCTGCTCAAGGGAAACCTTTGCCTGCACAAATCCAATGCACTGTAGCATTCATGTTGAACGCTGACAGGTTTAGTGTGTTAGGTAATGGTAGCACATGGTTTGAAACGGGCTTTGTCTGCCTGTGCGTGTTGTTTGGGAACATTCAGTGCTTCTGTTCCCGTCCCGTTCTGATGTCAGGTTATTTTTAGCCGTGTTCTCTCAGGAGCCTTTGGCTGGGTTCAACTGCTTAGTTTGCCTTCCCTGCTCTACCTGTGTGCATGTACATCTATCCGCATGCCCGCCGCCGTTCACTCCGTCGGCATCGCTCCTTTATTCCTGACACAAACCGGCAGACACCCCCTCCTCCCCAGACGATTGTGCGCAGACGTTCTCTCAGAGACGTGCACGCACAGAGACTTCAAACCTATTCACTTGACAAGATTTCCCGAATCCCCCCCATGAAAACAGTGCAGCTGGAGAAAAGCAGGGAGTTTGTCTCAGTTGCTTTTTCAGTCTATCTATCTTTCTCTGTGTGCCTGTGTGACAGGGGCACAAAGGAGAGGGGGAAACTGCTCTTATTTAAGACCTCAAGGGGAGAATTAAAGCTCCAGAACCACAGCTAGTCTATTAATAGACAGACTTCTGGTGGCACTCTGTCTTAGTTTCTACCCTTCACTTAATTCGCTACTCCTCTTCTGCCATGCTACCTCTGCCTCAGCTTGTCCATTTTACCTTGTCCTGTATTGATGTGAATCTTTTTGATTTTTCAATTCAGAAACTATCTCGGTTAAAACGTAGAATCATGTTTTAATGTCAATGTGTCAAACGTATGGTCTCCAGGCCAGAGGGGTCCAAACTGATCCAGAGTGCATCACGAACGGTGTAAGATCATTTACTAGATCATTTAATGAGAGTGGATGTCCAAATGGGTTTTAATCCTAGTCAGTCCTCCTTTCTGGCAAAGATATCGCCAGTGAGTCTGAGTCTTTCTTTGATTCACTGCCGATCGTAAGAAAACTGAGATCCACTGTTAAAACTGCACTTAATATTCCTGGGAAGTCTCAGGCTGGGAACCCTTAGCCATCCAGAATTTACTTCTTTACACTGAAAGCAAAGGAAAAGAATTTGGAGGTGATTATTTATTGGGTATTTTTTGAAATCGTTTTATGGGCTCAACACACTTTAGATCAAACTGGGCTCCCACGTGGCCCATTAACTGAAATGAGTTTGACATCCGTGGTGTGAGATTTAACACACAGCTCTTAAAAATCTGGCCAGAAATCTCAGACGGTAGTGAAAAATTCTTCAGTTCAAGACACTGGATTGTTCACTTCACAGCCACATAGACAGCAGCAAATATTTACTCTTGAGAAGCTGGAGAAAGAAACTATTTGGCATGTAGCTTCAAATATGTCTGTGAATAGGAAAAATAATGACTGGAATTGGTTAAATCTTCACAAATCCCAGCCTGATCCTGATTTTCCTGTATTCAGTAAAACGTGCTGTCAGGTAATGTTTTTTCAAAAGGAACATTTTTAAAACTTTCTGACTCTTTGTTCACTAGTTCTGTGTTTGGCTGGGGTCAGTGTTACTACTGGTAGCGTGAGGCGATATTTGGACCCTACAGAGATTGCACAGGTAGTCCCAACTCTTCCAGGATGGCACATCAATACATGCCATTGCAAGTGGGTTTGCGGTGTCTCCCAGCACAGTCTCAAATGCATGGAGGAGATTCCAGGAGAGTCTAGGAGAGCAGATACTGGTCCTTAAACCATCAGCAGGACCAGTATCTGCTCCTATGTGCAAGGAGGAACAGGTTGCGCACCAGCAGGAAACTGGTGTGAATGTCTCTGGCCAAACAATCAAAAATATACTTCATGTGAGTGGACAGGGAGCCCGATGTCCTCTACTGGGCCCCATGCTCACTGCCCAGCACTGATTTGCCATAGAACAAGTTAAATTTTGGATAAATGGACTAGCCTGTAATATCAATTTTTTACTTTGATTTTCAAAGTGTTTTTAAATTCAGCTGTATGCAGTTTGATCCTTTTCATTTCCATCGAACAATATGGCAGTTCATTCCTAACACATCTAACACAGTACTCAGTCCACAGACACACAGATATCCAGCACTGAGGTCTGATGCGTTGTCTAAATGTTTGTTTTTTCTTAGGTGTAAAATTCCAAACTGTTTTCTTGTTCGGTCAAACAGTTGCACACTCATCGCAATACGTGTTGTACCAGTAGATAGAGGTGCAGGATTAGGACGTCACAAGTCCATTGTGTCTTCATGAGTTGCTTAGCTCACTAAAAAATGTTGTTTAAACAGTAATAAGACGTACAGCACCTGATGAGCTTTAGTCTTGCTGCCTCTGTTTCTGATTTGCATTAGACATTACACAGAGGAGAGGGGCGGGGGCGGCTCTCTCACATGCTGCAGCACACCACGGACTCTGCTCTTAATGATAACAGAGGAAAGCTAAACATTCAAAAGACTTCACAAGAGTTGATACCGACAGCAGTCGATCCCACAAGTGCATCAAGTCCCTTGTACTGCATTTCTAAAGAGGATTTATTGATGGAGTCGGGTTGTTTTTAGCTCCTGTCCTCTTTAATCTTGGTGATATTAAATGTATTATATGTTTCAACATCAGGCAGAATTACTCTTTTGTCCAAATTTTTAAAGTAATTTTTAAGACGTCGTATCATTTTAACATGGTGTAAACTGAACTGAAGTCTCCTGACATTTTCTGCATCTCTAACGCAGCGGTGCGAGAATAAAAAGGGACGTGTTGCTCGTAAACAGAAGCCGATAACTACCATGAACAGTCATTTTTGTGCTGCTGTACGCGCACACTGAGTCACATCACTGTTTTATTCTCTTACGGCGAAAACATAAATGCAGATCAATGGTGTAACATCTGCTGCTTGATTGGCTACATTGCCCGTAAAGTGATCAATCATAGAAAGAATTGAAAGCGACAGAGAGCCTCTGGTGATAAAGGAGAAGCTTTGTTTCCTCCGTCGACAGTACAAAACAACATTGCCATTTTCACACTGAACCACTCTTCAGAGCGTTTCCAAAAAGCCTTCTTAGAGGTTTTAAAAAGTGCTGTCTTAGTATGACTGTAAATCTGGAAAGGAAAGAGATGCGTTTTCAAATTTAGCAGGCTTTCAATTCTTCACACCTCTCTTTTTTCCTTTTCCTCCTCCTATCAGGGGGGATTTGAGGGGGAAGAAAGGTGGAGGGAGGGGTGTTCGGGGAATCTTCTTTTGAGGCAACACCTCTCGACAGTCCCTAACACAAAGACAGACAGAGAGGGGAGAAGGAGATTACAAGTACATGCCAGACAAGGTGCTGATTCTGCTGAGTGTTAATCTTTAACAGATTGGGGGCTGCACTCCTCCCGGTGCCTTCAGTGTCGGGCTTTTCATGTGCATGGTTTCTGCTAATGTGCATGTCCTTCTCTTACTCGGTACCCGCGCAGGTCCGGCAAGGTCATTCGGCTCTTTGGCAGTGCTCCTGTTTTTAGTTAGCAGTGGTATTAAACCTCAGTAATCTCAGTTCCCTGTGGATTGACTAGAACTGAGGGGTTGGGAGGATTGTTCTTGAACCTCATGGCTAATTCTTGGGCCTTCAGGTTCAGCTTATACACTGGTCCTTGAGAAAATAGTGAATTTGTACTGATGGCAGAAGAGGTGATGCTCTGTCATGTAGTTGACAGAGTTGGGCAGGTTTCTCCATAGTGCACATGTCCTATTATCCCACAAGATCATCAAAAGCAAGGAAAAATGTTTTTTACCTTGATTGGGAAGCTACTGGCGACAATCGTTGATCCTTGAGGTTGTCATCATAAAGGAATTCAAAATGTTAAGTCTTATGACAGGACAGAAAAATAAAGGTCCATCCATCCATCCATCCATTTCATTACCACTTATACTGTTCAGCAGGGGTGCTGTAGCCTAACCTATATTTCTGCATAAAGCTGGCTGGTGGATTTGAACCCAGGAACTTCATGCCCTGAGGCAGTGTTACCAAACTCTGCACCACTGTTCCACACAAAAAAAGCAAGCCGTTTTATCATTTCTGAGTTTTAATTTGGCTATTCACAGAGAGACCATCTGCAGCCTGATTAGAACTAGTGTCTATAACAGCGGATCGTTGAAGTGGACTATTAAACTCATCTCCAATTCATTATTTTTATTTTTGGACTGCTCAGAAAGCCGAGCCTTAATGACGAAAAAGCATTTTTAAAAGCACTCGTAGGCAGAGAAGTGGATTAAAGTTTGTGATGAAAGAAGCTGGGTGCATGTGCACAGCTAGAGCCAGGAGACGGAAAGCTGCATATGGAGCAGCGTGAAGCTGTAGCTTTGGACTTAATTGGACATACAGTGACCTTTTTATTATTTTAAATTATGCCCATGTTTGTTGTGACCATCCACCACTATAACTGTGGGTGTTTCTATTTATACTATGGAAAAATAAGTGTTCACTTAGGAGTGATATTCTGCTTACAGAATACTTTGGCACTGAGAAACTAAGTAAAGCAAATAACAGTTGCTGTAGCAACTTCCGGGAATTAAGACTGGTAGCACGGCATTGTTTTTTCTGGTTACACAGGCAGTCATGTGTCCCATCTAAGTAGGGATGGGTACCGGGTTCTGACATAAATGGTAGTAACCAGACCGAAAAGCAGCGCACATTTCGGTGCTTTATTTTTCCTGAGCCAATTCTAGCCAATCATTTTACGTTTCCGAGGATAGTAGGCGGGGCCAGGTACGTACGTTCTTTTAGAGCAGAGCTACAGATTAAAAATGCCCAAGGCGAAGCGGTCAAAAGTCTGGCTGTACTTCGCAGCAAAAGATGCAAACTCAGCAGCCTGCAACAAGTGCTTTAAGGTGATACTGTGATACTGTCAAAGGAGGTAACACCTCAAATCTGATGAAACACCTGGCGACGCATAGCGTTTTTTTTAAAGCTGAGAAATGCGCCGTATTTGATAGCTTGCTGCGAGACCCCACACCGTGCACATCTACTGCGGGTGTGGTGCCTGTTATCGGACCCGGAGTTGGCAACATCCCCCAAGAACCCAAAGAGTAGAGTCCTGGCCCCTAGCCCTGTCAGCGTAGCAGAAATGATGACAGATGATGATGGCAGCAGCAGCCGTTCTTCTCTGCGTGAGTAGCTTCATGTTGTTCGTGTGTAATTTACGTTGAGTAGGCTAACCACGTTATTACATTAATGCATGTAAGGTGAACTAGCAAACACTGTCGTAGTTACATGCGGCTGTCTTCTTGTTTGATGGCAGATACTCCCTTCACCCTGGCCAAAAAGGCTAAAATGACCAAAGAAAAAGTGGAAAACAGTTAAACATGAGAGGTTTTTGGACAAAGTTTGTGTTTTTTTTCCATTGTTTAAGCACTGCTTCCAGCCAAGAGTGAGACCATATATGCCCTATAGCTGCAGAAAAGGCTAACATTGTTATCTTTCTACAAAAAAACAGCTGAACATGAGAGGTTTTGTGACCAATTTTGTGTTCTCCATTCTTTAAGCACCGGTTTGAGCACCGTTTAAGCACCGGCACCGTTTCAAAAGTACTGGTTTGGCACCGGTATCGGATAAAACCTAAACGATACCCATCCCTACATCTAAGTAATTTAATACAGCTATGTGTGAACTTACTCGCCTTTTCTTCATAACAATCGGAGCCAAACGCTTAAAATCTCCTCTGTGGATTTGTCCAGATAGATCCTCCTCAGGAATTCCAGCTATGTGAACCTGACCTGCCCTCTGGGGTCTCCGAAGGGACTTGAATGTGGAGAGACCGAGTGTGTCAGGCATACAGAGCAAGGCGCTGATGTCCCATCGTGTCCGACAGAAGCGTATAAAATGTCAGAACAGGGTCGAGAAGCCGGATGTAGAATGTGTTTGACGCATTTGCTTTAAAAAGGCCAGGAAATGGCAAAATACCAGATATCATCCTGGGGTTCTCATGCTGTGCTAGTGATGGTAACATACCAGCACCACTCTCAGGATTTAGTTATTTATGCAGAAACAATATAATTTTGATAATTTTTAAACTAGTCTTTTTTTTTTTTAAATGTATAACTTGTTGTACAAATAACACGTTACAGATCAGGTACACTAAATTAAAACTGGAGCACCAACCTTCTTACAACGAGAGCTGTTGTTTGAGATGCATTTTTAAAAGGTAAGAAGGTAAAAAAAAACCAAGTCAGATGTTATCAGTACGTGTTTCAACTGCTCGCTAAGCACTTGCGGGAGTTATTTGAAGCCTACGAGACCCATGTGACTGAATTCGGAACCCCCGCTGACACGACTCTGACTCACTCAAGGACTTTGTGTCCAACTAGGGAAAAGTCGATGATTACAACAAATATTTTCACATTCTTCAACCAATTGCGAGTAGTTGCGGCAACAAACTGATTGCCCAGAGGTGTGATTGCTTTTGGTTGGAAGGCATAGGTTGCATCCCACCAGGTGACCTATCTCCAAAAAATCACAGATGAACTGTGACAGATTGGTGAAGCTTTGCAAAAACCCCTGCCGTCAAATTTATAAACCCAGACAGCAGCGATCAGTCTGCATCTTTGGCTTAGTAAACTCGACGCAGCTCATTGCCTGCTGGTTGTATTTTAGTTATATTACTATATGAGGCAATGTTGCTGAGTACTTGTCATTTTGCAGCTAAATTGCCAACGTCAGTTTCTGAATTTCATCAAATTTTCAAATCGATGAGATGAGGTTCTGTCAGGACTCTGAATGTGAATTTTAAAATACCTGGATGAATATACATACAGAACTTACACTGCTCACAAGTGCTCACTGTGTCCTCACCGCGTATGTCTATACCATAGTCAAGTTTGTCCCATGCTCTTGTGAGCAGGTCTGGCAACCATGCAAAACTGTGAACTTGTGAGCTACTGTGGAATTAAAGCACTTTCTGATATTCTTTGTATTTAGAATTGGGGAATAAAAGAACCTTGTAAAACAACAATACTGGGTGTAAAGTAAATGGTTAAAATTAACATTAAAAAGGTTCTTATGACTTGTTAATAGTTGGGAAAAAATCTAGCTGTTGATGCCGCTTCAAACTGGGCCCTCGAGGTCTGAATCTCTAAGTTGCGTGATTGAGTTGTGGTATTTTGTGGCCGAATTGCGGATTTAAATCCTAAACGGAGCAAAATATTGCTAAACCTGCTCCTCCCCACCTTTCTTTCGCTTTATTTTTATCTCGCAAAAAAGCATTAGCGCAACATAAAAATCTGAGAGAGTGTGCTTTCCCTTTGGGACAAGATCCACTATATAATCAATAGCAATGGTAGTTTCTATCAATAGTAATAATGACTTTTTTGTGGTTTGAACTGCAGAAGCGGCTGAAGTTGATGCTTGTCGATTATTGGGATTCTTTAGCCATTTTCTGCCACCATTGTGTCATCTTATAGAGCGGCAGCTGGTCCCGGAGCGGCTGCAATGGATTAAATAAAGAAGATGAAGAGCAGAGGGAGTGAAAGAGGAGGCTTAAAGTGACACCCAGAGAGGCAGGCACGGGTGGTTAATTAGTGAACCTGTTGTAATAGTTTGTGTGCAGATCAGACGATATGAAGGGGGAGATGAAATGTGAGTTTGTGTGCCTGTGTGCGTGCCTCTCCCCCATGTGCAGCAGCTGGATGGTGTGGGGACTTAAAGGTGGATGAAGTGATGAGAGGAGAGTGAATGGAGAAGGTAGCCAGCTGGGCCAGATGTAGACTTTATCTCCTCCCCCTCCCTTGCCCTTCTTCTACCTCCTGCTTGATTTAACACTCACATAGGCAGAAGAAGCTGTTCACTGGAAAAAAAAAATGTAACACAAGTGCCTCACAGAATATTGATAACTTTCTGTTGGTTTATCGCTCACAAGCACGCTCCATCCCTTATCAGATGTCGAGCCTGGCTCCTCGCGCCGGTCCCTCGGTACCAGGAAGTCTCTGGTCGGGTGTGGTTTAATCAAAGGCTTCAGAGGTCAACAGGCAACTGGCAACAATGGATCTCAGTGAGATCAGGGAGGAACACAGAAGGTCACTGTTGGTGATGAGATCACATCTACTTAGCACTCATTCCTCCCACATGTGTAAATGTGCGAGTTTGTTAGTCACACTAATTAGTATAAAGCTACAAAAGTCCTCTGGGGATGGCAGCGTATCAGACGACAACTTAAAATGAGTCTGTCTTTTTTTAATTTTTAGCTTATAATCCTGTATTATCAGAATGAAGATAGTTTTAGTCAGATAAAAATATATATGTATGTATGTATGTATGTATGTGTATGTATGTGTATGTATGTGTATGTATATGTATATGTATGTATATGTATATGTATGTATGTATATGTATATGTATATATGTATATGTATATGTATATATGTATATGTATATGTATATATATATATGTATATATGTATATATGTATATATGTATATATATATATATGTATATATGTATATATATATTTATATATGTATATGTATATATATATATGTATATATGTATATATATATTTATATATGTATATATATATTTATATATGTATATATATATTTATATATGTATATATATATTTATATATATTATATATGTATATATATATATATGTATATATGTATATATATATTTATATATGTATATATATATTTATATATGTATATATATATTTATATATGTATATATATATATGTTTATTACTTTGTGTCTGAGGTGCAGCTACCGTTAGGTTATCACAGATGTCTTCCTTCTTTTTCTGTATGTCAGCTTCAAAAATAGGCTGGGACTTTCTTCCTCGCACAAATTGTTTGGAGCTGAGAGTCGCTTCCTCTTCCTGTCAGTTAATTAGGGCTGCAACAGATGACTGCCTTCTCCATTAATGTAATAAAATGGGAACTTTTACAGCACTGAAAAGCATGTTTACAGCCTGGTACAAAAAATGCCTTATGATTAAGTTCCCCTTTTTATATTAACGCAAAGCAGGGTAATAATTTATTATTGTAGTTGGGGGCGTGGCCGCGTTGATTGACAAGTGTCCTCACAGGCCTCACCACTGCTCAAGTGGACCTTTTCACTGTGTTTGGGCTGTTTGCGTCTTTTTGGGGATTTTTTTAATTTTTTAATTTATTTTTTTTTTAACAGAATTATTTGAGAGATATTATAGCTTGCTTGAAAGGTTCAGAAGGAGCCTTTGGGGGCTTACTAGTATGATTCATATCCATGTACTTAAGGCAGATAACTGTTTTGGCCTTTTGATGAGCAAAGCTCTATTTTAAGCCTTAGTGAAACTTAAAAAAAAAATCCCAGTTCTTGTGATGTTTTGCTTAACCTGCTTAAGGACTGACGAGCTCGTGCCAGAATTTAATCAGTTATAAATGGTAGATTTGAGCCTTCACCCAAACTGTGACCAAGGTCAAGGACACATTTGCCATTTTATGAGAAATAACCTGTGGATTGTGACAGATCTTGAGCTACTACATCACTGATGTTTCTGGTCTGACTCTTGAGGAGCTAAACTCGCCTGTTGGGATGTGAGTTGTAGGCAAACAGAGGTCAAGTATGCGTCAAACTCGGCCTCTATACTAAAATATAAGACTAAATGATTTAAGTAAAAGATTAAAGCTTTATTTTTATGTTTTTGATACAAACAATTTAAAAAATTTTTTAAAGATTCAAGAGACCACTCTGATGTTACCCAATGGTAACGACCTAAGACCTGGGGTATTGAACTCCAGGCTTCAAGTGTCGGTGCCCTGCAGGTTTTAGATCTCACCCTGGGTCAACATACCTGAATCAGATGATTAGTTCATTACCAGGCCTCTGGAGAACTTCAAGACATGTTGAGGAGGTCATTTAGCCATTTAAATCAGCTGTGTTGGATCAAGGACACATCTAAAACCTGCAGGACGCCGGCCCTCGAGGCCTGGAGTTGCCCACCCCTGCCTAAAACCAAAGCCTCTTTGCTTGCCTTTCAGATTTGGGGAGTGTAATCATAGATGCATCACAGTGACGAGAGACCTCAAAGTCTGCGATGAAATAAACTTTTCTTAACTTTGAAGTGAATGATTGAAGCAACTACCAATCCAAATTCAATTTTCAATTTAATTGTATTTATATAGCACCAAATCACAACAACAGCCACCTCAACGTGCTCGACATTTTAAGGTAAAAATCCTACAATAATCTAGAGAAGACAATCACACAACCCCCTATGAGCAAGAACGAGGTAACAGCGGGAACCAGAAACTCCCTTTTAACATTAAGAAACCTTCAGCAGAACCAGACAGCCATCTGCTGTGACCAGTTTGGGATGAGGGGAGGAAGATGGTACAAAAGGCACACAATGATAGTGATCAGTGCCCATGATACGGTTGATTAAAATATGGCCTGATAATAGTTATATTAGGCAACAGGACTGTGACATTTCTGCTAGTAACTAACGGTTGGTTTCTGAGTGATGCACAATGAGTGAAAGTGGCTTAAGTCTGTTTCTTGTCTCTAGTGTCAGATAAAAGCAGATCTTTAGCCTCCCATTCAAAAAAATAAACAAACAAAAAAACCAATACAGAACTAATGTCATGGCAACCAAAAGGCCATTTTTTAAGCAAGTAGGTGACTTTAGGGTGGCTACGTCAATCTTCCATGCCGTTTGTGATGAGTCTAAATGAGTAAGGAACGCTGAAGTACTCAGCATAATGAATAACCAATACTTGGCTAACCTAGCACAGAACTGGCCACTTCAGTCTCTACAGACTCAGCTTTTAAAGTACACTTGTAATGAGACTTCTGACATTGTATAATGCACTCTCGTACACAGACTGCTTCAGTCCCCTGTCCTCATCTTGTAATGTGTGGGCGCCAATTAGCCAGGCCACGTTTGTTATGAAACTGTTGTGCAGGTAATTGCTTGTAGGACGCTGACATGTTGGTCTGAGCCTTGCCGTTGAGGGATGTCGGACTCAAACTTATGTATTTTTCCATTTGTGGTCAGAATAATTGCTCCGGGGTGTGCTTGCGGGGGAGAAGAAAAAATTGCATCCCCAGCCGCGTTTCTGCTGCAGAGATAAAGCGAGGCGCGCGGGCTTGTTGAGCTGTGTGTGGATTCTTCTAAATTGTCTGGATGAAGAGACGCTCATGTCTCGCGTCTCATAATCTCATCTCATTTATCGATCTCTTCTTCTCGTCCCCCTATTCTTCATCACCTTTCATCCGTTTCCTCTTTATACCTCTCTGTAGGACTCTCGTCACATCTGCTCGTATCTCCTTCTCTTTACCTCGTCTTCCTCTTTTTTTTTTTTTAATCTTTATTTCTCAGCCATATGTTTGTCTCAATTGCCTCGCCATCCCTTTTCTCTCTTTCTCTCGCCGGTCTGGGATCAGTGGCATCTGATGCTTTCCAGTCTGGCTGATTAAGTCAGCACATGTACCCTCTTTTAAATTATCACTCGCACACGTACACACTCATGCACAAGCGTCCCCACAGACCTAATCAGTCCTTCTCTTAGTTCTCTCCGTTTCTCTCACACCACTCCAGACCTAATGAAAAAACATGAGCTCTGCTAAAAAAGAAGGCGAGATGGACAGATGGGGGGGGAAAAAAGAGAAACACAAGGTAGCAGCAGCAATAATGAAAAAAGACAGAGCAGCAAGGAGACTAATTCGTTAACAAAGACACCAGTCGCTTTCGGTGCCCGCTGCCAGTTCAGAGATATTGTTTCCAGTCATACTGTCATGCAGCGGTGCAGTGGGAGGTGGGGTGGGGGGCTGCAGAGAGACAGAAAGGCAAGGTGGGACTGGCTGTGAGAGCGTTTTCAGTCCAGCTGCACTCTGTTAGCCACTAAATGGTGTTCTGTTTGGCTAAATGCAGCTGTGCTGTTACATTATTCTACTCTTATTTGTATTGACCACATAGCAGACTGCTTTGTGTGTGTGCGTGTGCGTGTGCGTGTGCGTGTGTGTTAGGGGGTGACTGGGAGAGGTAGCATGTTGAGTGAATGAATGATACGGGACTGGGAGTCTGCTGTGGATTGTTACTGTAAGTGTGTGTGTGTGAGTACTTGAGGGAGATGATGCGTTAAGTGAGTGAAGGTATGATTCTTTATTGAATGAAGGCACACACTCGTGCACGTGCGCATGCACACCTGATTATGGTGATGAAGTTCCCCGTCGGGAGTCTCTCCCGCTACAGTCCTCGAGTAGTTTAATGAGAAGCTGTTTCCGTAGTTACCAGGTGTGCGAGCCGGCAGCTCATAACGTCCTGCGGTGAAGAATAAAGGATGGCGAGAGAGAGGCGAAGGAATGAAAGCGGTTGAGGACGCCAGAGAAATGAAACAGAAAACACCCTGATATCTGGTGTGAATGATCAATTTAACCGTGTGTGTCTGTATTGATGTTTGTGCTCGAGAGGCTCGCTGAGGGCGTTGCACGCGGCGAGCGGAGACACTGAATCTGTGTAATAAGCTAGGAGACCTTCAAATCGATCTCCATTTAAAGTGGTAGGAACAGCAAGGTGGGGCCAAGCTGTTAGGTTCTGGTCAGATCATATTAGGCATCTTTTGGGATGAAGTAAAAGCTAAAGAGGATTTTATGCAATGGGGGAAACATCCCTAGCTCAATAAGCACTTTTTGTTTATTCTTTGTTTACAAAAAAATAAATCTAGGGCGTCTGTCAGTTTCCTGTTTTCTCTAAAGTGGTAAAAAATGTGCATATTTGAGGGTTTGAAGCAGCTAAACAGGAAAAAGTTGGTGCTCTTCTCTTCCTCGAGTAATTCTTTTTGTGTGTCTATAAAAATTATAAACTAGTTTATGTTCAACACATTAGTGGTTGCGTAGGCTGTTGCCTCTTTTAATCAGAATCAGAATACTTTATTAATCCCTAAGGAAAATTACGTGGGTTACAGTTGCTCCAAGACAGTAACAGTAAGACTAAACTAATTAAATAATACAATATGTTACAGAATTTGCAAATTTAAGAAACGGCACGCTCAGCACCTGTACTGAGGTATCATTGAAATGTTGGTAAAGACCAACACAATCATACACGCATGTCTTCAACCCGTCCGTGCACACTGAGCATGCGAGGTTACAAAAATTAAGAGGTGCACAACAAGAAATCACTTCCGGATGGCAACAATGTAAATTAAAACGGCATAAATTAACATAAACTACATTTGATGTGGGCGCTTTCCCTGGCAGAGCTTGCTCTGGGACTCATTTGTTTGTTTGATTTTATTTTTTGAAGGGCTTTTTAAATCAGTGTGGATGTTTCTCCTGTTTATATAAAAGCATCTAGTTTCCTCATGGCACACATGCCTCACAGGTCAGACACCTGTTACATAGAAAGCCTTTCTTCTGTTTTTGTAGTTTTAATAGACGTATTATTATCACCTTCCAAAAATCAAGTACAAATATGTATGTAACACTCGCTGAAACTTGAGTTATTAATTTAACAGCTATTTAAATATTCACAAATCACAACCATCCTTAATCATCCCTGTACAGTTTGGATTTTGCTAATTTAGTCATACCTGCCAACACTCCTGTTTTTTCCTGGGTCCTTTAAGGCAATCTTATAGTCTCCTGCCTCTTAGCTGTTCAACATAGAAATTGTTTTTCCTCACTGGGCCAGTAGATCAGACTTTCACTGGCCCAAAAAACCCTTTTGAATTACTTTATATAGTAAACTAACTTAATCTGTAAAATATACCATCATTTTCTTGGGAGGGCTTTCAGAAAGAAATGTGTAGCTAAAGGAAGAGTGAATGCTGTGCCCCTCACCCGCCGCATGTCTTGCTGCTAGAAAGAGACATGCCTGCCAGCAGCTTGCAGCAAAGGTTATGAGAGATATGCCAAATTGAGACCTAAGAAGTTAACCTGTACACAGACAGCTTTCATTTTAGCTGCTTCTTCATTTCCTTGTGCTGTGTCTGTGTGGAGGATGAAAACAGCTAAAAAGATCACTTTTCTTGACACTTAAACTTTCTGAACATGCTGTTTTGTTTTAATGTGAAATACTGTAGTATATTACTACCCTTACTACTACCCTGTGGTGTAAGAAAAATGCACTAATTCGTGATGGTTCATTTCACCCAGTACCCGTTAAAGGTGAACCGATCTGTGTTTAAATATTGTTTGTTTTTTAGGAAAAAAACAGCAGCTGGTTGGTCAACTTGCCCAACATATGTTTGTTATGTTGAACCCTGATCATACCAGTATTGCACTGACCACACGTTTTAAACCAGACTTAACCTGCAAAGATAATCCCACACCTCCATGAACAATGTTCACATTACTGGAGTGTTTGCTGAAAGTTAACATTTAATTAACATTAAACTCTAACGGAAAATTGCCTCATTATAAAAATCTAATGCCAGACTTTGGTGGAAAGTTAAAGCAGTGATGTAACAGTATATACTGTAAAAGACCTATTTTGAGATTATTTCTGAGATTTGCCAGTTTTTTTTTTTTGTTTTGTTTTTTAAATTATATTTTGACAGTCATACACTCGAAGGTTCAGTTTTCCTCCAGGTTGGGTGAATGAATGACACATGAACTTCTGCTAATATGTCTCGAGAGAGAGAGAGAGAGAGAGAGAGAGGGAGAGAGCAGAAAAGAGGGTAAAGGTGCAGCAGAGTAAGAGTAAAAGAAGACAAGAAATAGTTCTGTGGGTAGCACCTGTCCTTCAGACTTCTTTCGCTTAAGAATTGAGATGAAATTTGTGCTTGGTGTTTGTTGGTCCTTGCTGTGTGTGCGTCTGCATTTTTTTTTTTTCTCTCTGTGTGAAAAGTAATTTGCCGTTGGTGTCGGTCAGGGTTATCTTTAAAAGCTTCTCATCACTGCTCTTTGTTCTGTTCTCTTCTGTAAGCCTCTCTTCTTCTCTCATTTTGTTGTTTTTTTGTGTCCTGGCCAGATCTGATCCACTGCACCAATGAGATGAACGTGAACATTCCCCAGCTGGCGGACACGCTGTTTGAGCGCACAGCCAACTCCAGCTGGGTGGTGGTCTTCAAAGCTCTTATCACCACCCACCACCTCATGATGTACGGCAACGAGGTAGGAGACATCACACACGCACATACTGACACAAACAAAAGCCCTCCGGGGCAGTCAGAGCAAGCTACATCAATAAGTGATATTATTACTCAACCCTGTCTCAACCCACACACTCATAAATCCGAACATACACAGATTTTAAAAAATCTTTTATTCATGTCTGTGCATTGTGATCAACATCAGCGGAGTGGGAGGATGGCCAAAGCATATGGGACGTAAACAGCATGCACAGTTACTGAGGATACATATATTGGACACGAGGCGTGAGTGATTGCAGTAGCTGTGGAGCGCTGAGAAATTAATTAGCTCAGCCAGAGGCTAGATGGGGGACGAGGATGGAAGCAAAAGAATAATCAAATAATTTAACTTCATAAAAAACATGCTTGGAAGCAGGAAGAATAACTCGGCTGGGTCTCTCCATGGGTTTGCTGGCATTCAAAGATAAATCTGAAATTAAAGCCCAAGCAAACCTTTCTTTGTTCATGAGAACTTTTTTTTTTCTTCATTAATTATGATGAGGTCTGATAAGGACCCGTGTACACAAAATGTCAGTTTATATGCAGCAGTACAGATTTTAATAGTGAGATCTGTATTTATTTTATTAAGCTTTTTACTTAGTGAACCACTTAATGTACAATACTGAGCTTTTAACTTGGTATTATTTTATTTAGAGCTTATTTACTGAGCTTCTCCTGTTTTTTTCTGCTTAAATATCCTCACGTTTATTTATTTACCCATTTTTGCTTTTGTGGGCCATGTTCTCCGCTCTTATGTATTTATTTTACTAAGCAGTTATACTTCATTCACCCCCTCTGTAGTCTAAGTCATCAATATTGATTGACTAACCCTAACCTCAATGGTATGTTCAGTTCAAAACCTGAAAGCCGGAATTTTCAACTGAACCCCGTCAGACTTTGAACGTGGAAAGTTGGAGCAGCCGGCGGTTAACATAAACATTAGTAAACATAAACATTAGTAAACCTGTAGAACTTGTAATCCCGACTGCTAGTGTTGTGTGTTTGTTACTTACTGAAAAAGCCCCACAGAGAGTGCTGACCAGGCTCTGTCCTTGAATGTGCTGTGGCAATGTTTTTAAGGATTTAAAAAAAAAGAAAAGAAAAAGCATTATGCTTTACTGCTAGTGATGCACGAATGGCTCTACCTTGCTAAGGAGCTAGGGAAATAAACTGGCTACCCAACGGTATAGGATTTTTGCCAAGAAGGCTTGTTACGGTGACAGAATCCTTACTTCTTGTGTTAAGTTTGTAATTTTTCCAATAGATCACTCTCAGTCCAGTTGCTGAAGGTGTTGATCTATGTGTATGAGACCAGTTGTCAACCATCTGGCAACCGCTGATCACTGCAGGGGGGAAAACATCTGTGTTCTCTGACTGACTGTGACTGATTGCTGCTGTCTCTGGAGTGAAATTACTCGCAAAGTGGTTTACTTTCCTGCACCAAAACCCTCCCTGAGGTTGCTTTGGTTGCTAGCACATTGCCTCGGTCACCATGGTAGCTTTGCATACCAGACGCCAACTTGGCTGCAAACACCACTAAACTACCTGACAAGCGGTAGCAAAGCCCTGCAAGTTGATACGTGTCATGCAAACTACAGCAGAGACGGGCGATCTCATAGCAACAAAAGCAAGGTTTTCAGTGCAGCTTTTTACCTCACCAGCTGGTCAGGGAATGCACTTTTCCCCCCCTAGTAACCTGCAGTTGCTAAGGGGTCAGTCTCCAGGGCTGTGTGATTGAGGCCTTAACTTTACTTATATTTTTTTCCCTGGACATCCAGTAAGGGTTTTGAGAAGCGCTGCCATAACATGTACTACAATCCTCTGTCCAGGTAAAAGAGGTCACTTATTTACTTATGTAGTAAATATATTCCTCTTATAGATGGTAATAGAACTATGCAACCACTTTCAAATTCATGCATTGTACTAAAGTCACAGCCGGCTACCTAACCAGATCTTGTTTATCTCTAGCAACATTATGCGAGCGGAAATGTTGGTTTGCTTGACAAACTTCTTCACCAGCTGACATAATCCAAGATACTTGCTTCTGTGAAATGTTATGTTATTGAATTAAGCAATCATTAAATCCTGTAAGGGCACAAAGCAAATGTGTAAAACAGAGGCAGGTAAAAGCATGCAAGTCACCTTTGTTGTTGATGCATGCAGTGCATATGCTGGTTGTTGCATAAAATGCATTACACAGATTACATACACTATTGCATACAGTGCTGCATAATAGTTCATGACACTGTGTGTTTGTCTCATCACTGTTTTTGCTGCAGGTAGCTTGCACATTTGCAGTAAATAGCAGTGGAGCGCTGCATGAAGTTCATTTGGCGGTTGTGGTTATCATTAATGACAGTGGTTCTCTGGAAGTCACACCCAGTGCAGTTTCTACTTCTTTGTGGTGAACTGTTGTGGTTTTTACCTTTCCATTTCACGCCAACCTTTAAAACTGTCGGTCTTTGACCTACAGATTGCGTCTATGCCCAGAGGTGATAATGTTGTTGGCTTGTAGAAGGGCTGCACACAAAAGCGACTCTGCCTCTTCTATGGTTAAATACTCATAATCCTTCCCTCTGCGTTGGTGGAGAGCTATTTAGACACCAGTGCTGCACCAAAAGCTGGCCCTAACTGCTGCCTGATGCTTCCTGCTAGTTTCATAATGCTGAATGCAACTTTTCTGAATTGAGTAGTAGATGGTGGAAAAAAGGAACCTTTCTATCATTTAGTGGTCTATCACTTTATTATTTTGGTGTAGGGGTGAGGGGTCTTTTCCATGAGAACAGCTTTAAAACCTATGAACATACAGTTAAAAATAAAAAATCTATATCCTTCCTTATCCAGTGGGTGAGACTGGAGTGTTTGCTGGACCAATTCTGGCCTCGGACCTTATGTTGCACGCTCCTGGTTTAGGTAATGTAAACGTTTTGCTTCCGAGCCGTTAGCTTAGCTCTCAGTCTGTTGCTGTTATGCAATAATGTTTTTGCGTAGCGATAATTTGGGAGCTTTGGTAGATTAACTTTGGACGGAGGCGGAATAGTTGGTTCCCCCTTTTTTCCTGTTTTTTGTGAAAGCTAAGCTAGCATGCCGCTTACTCATATTTATTGTGCAAACGCCAAAGTGACATAAATCTCCACTAACTCTTGCTAAGAATAAGAAAATGAGGAAATTCTTTAAAATGTTGAATGATTCCTCTAAAAGAGCAAGCCGCTCTGTGGATTGTTGTCATTCTTCATCCATCAGATATAAGTAGATAACAGTCAGCTATGAAATGGTGGGTAGTTAAGCTTGTTTGCAAATACGCTGTGTACTGTAGGATAAAAAAAAAAAAAAAAAACATGCTCTTGTACACAAACACTCCCAAACGCCAACACTCCCTGCACCGCATTCCTTTCAATATCAGTCAGTATGGGGAAGCATCGCTTCCTTGTTTTGCCAAGATCAGTTTTGTCCACATTACATAACATTTCCTGTTGGAGTTGCATTGTTTGATTGCGCCAATCTAAAGTTCCTCTGAAAAATGAGGAAGACTTGGGAGTGAGGCAATTGAATTTTTGGTGTTTTGCTAGAAACCTCTTCCTGACTGGCAGTATTTTAGGTTCAGCGCGTTAGTCACAATACTCCAGAATTAGCTGTTGCGTTGACAGCACCAGTGCAGCAGAGACAAACTGACACACTAAAAAAAGTAAGAATAATTCAAGACCTCAGTTAAGAAAGACATCACATCAGCAGGTACCTCCATCCTGTTTGATTGCTCAAGCTGTGGAAATTCCTGCAACATTTCTGATAAATCAAATCATGCTAAGTAGGTCACTGCAGAGCAGCAGGAAGCGGTTTAGAGGTATTCCCGAACTGTAGGCTGATTTATCTTGGAGCTGTCGCTGTCAGAAGGAACCCGTTTGATGTCGACGTCTCACCTACAGTGATAGCAGCACCACACTAGTTTCTAATTTCTGTGTTCCTAACGAAGAGCTTGCAGTCAGTGTGTCGTACTGTGTTTATTTCTGCTGTGGCATACTTAAAAAATCGAATGAATTTTTCTGATATAGCTTTATATTACTGTCTTCCCACCTTTTCATTGTCCCCAATCCATCATGGAGCCATAACACTGAAGTAATAGACGTCATCTTTTTGTGTTTGCATGTAAAGACTAGTTAATGCATTATGTTTTTTTAGATTAGCTTAGCCCTTACGATCTTGTTGAGAGGTTATTAAATGTGTAAAATAAGGGTGATGTACAGAATCACTAATAGTAGGGAGATTCACTCCTGCTTTAGCCCCGTGGAGCGAGGCTTCCGGCTGTAGTAGAGACAAGACTGTGTACTCATCAGCCTGCATTCATCAGGCCTGTCAGGACACTGGTGCTGACTGGGGCTCAGCGGCCAGGTGTCCCTGCTCCCTCACGGTCGTCCCATCCATTACAGTCAGAGCTGAGAGAAATCTGGCCGTAAAATTAGAAACCACAGACCCGCAGAATTGGGGTCAATAGACTGTACATTCCCCTTCAGATCAACACTGCTGACCACTCGCAGCTCGTCTGGCACACTAAAGATGGCCGCGTTCGGCTTCTGACGAACGATCTCGTAGTAAAGATCGTGACGAGTTGTGCGAGTCTTGATGTAAAATGATCACAGAATTGGATTTTTAAGATCACCAAGAGAATTTCTTTTCTGTACGCGCCCGCAGACTGATCTGTGTCACTTTACATATTAGACATTGGCCTTTCATTATGCCTCACTTCTGACATCATGTAGGTTTCCCCCTGAAAAGTAATTTACTTGGCTTTAAAGAACTGCTAATCCCAAAATAATTGCATCTGTCTGGGTTTTTGGGGCATTATTTTAGTCTCCCAGGTACTCTGTGCTGTGCTTATTAATACTTTTGCTAAATAAAATAATTGGAAGTTTAAAAAATACATAGAAAACAATATTCTTTGGAGGCTTTTTTTATTTTTTAAATGGTGCCAGCATAACAGTGATTTCTGATAAGATGAGATAACATTTTTCCATTTGGACCACACCCAGTCCAGCAATTCACACACGGACAAGCGCACAGACCAGTCTGCAATCATCTTGCAACCACTGGTCTGGTCACTATGGGAAAAATGTGTTTTCCCTGATAAGTAGTTGCTTGAGTGAAATTGGTTGCAAAGAGGTATACTTTGCTGCACCAAAACCCTCCTTTAGATTGCTTTGGTTGGTAGCACGTTGCCTAGGTCAACACGGTGGCTTTGGATGCAAGACGCCGACTTAGCTGCAAACAACACCAAACTACCCAAGAAGCATCACTATTGAAATCCTTAAAACTGGCATATTTCATGAAAACGACAGACAACGCTAGCAATCTGCTAGCAACCAAAGTGACAACTAGCAATCACCTCTGGCTGGTTGGAGAGTTAAAATAAATAAATAAGTTCCCCTGCAGGTGCTAAGCCTGTGTGACTGAGGATTTAATTCGATTAGTTTTACTCTATATTTTTTCCCCCCGTCGTCCATTAGTGGTTTTGAGAACCACTGCAGTAACATGTACTACAATCCTTCACATAAGGTCTCCACTGAGATTAAAACTTTTCTTGTAGGAGAGATCTTTTTGTGAAAAACTAGCTACTAGCACTACTTCCTTACTTGTGGGACTTCATTAGTTTTTCAAACACAGTGATCAGTCATTGCTCATGTACAACTCACCATTCAGCTCAAAGCACACTACATTCACGGTGCGATACCGGCAGTTGCAAAAAGATTGTCTATAGGACATGACCTCTGACTGAGACCTTTATCTCATCAGGAAAGTGCTTACGGAGGTCACGTCCGATATGCTCATTCAAGTCCATGTTGAATAAAACGACTTGTGGCTGACAAGTCATTAACAATGAGCGTGTGGTTTCACAGTCTGATCCACACCTCACTCCTCACATCCGCTTTCACAACAGCACAGTCATCAGTGGATTTTGCAAATCAATTGTTGATGTCACATTTTTATGCTTTCCATTGTTTTTATTAGTCAGTTACAATTTTGCGTAATTTTACTGCAAGGTGTGACATAACCGGTAGCCCGATGACAGGTAAAGGGAAGAAAAAGTATGTTTCAGCAAAATAATTGGGCAGCTCAGGCCAATGAATGTGCTGTTGCCAAGCAGAATTTCAAGTGTAGCTGAAGCAAACAGTTACTAATAGCTTGTGTTTTTCTTGCTATTAATAGTCTATTTTCACGCTTCATCTGCTCACCACATACTCTACCTGGTTCTGTTGGAGGTTTCTTCCTGTTAGAAGGGAGTTTTTGCTTCCTATAGTCGCCAAAATGCTTGCTCATAGGGGGTCATAGGATGGGGGTTCGGTTTTCTTTTTATTATTGTAACCTAACAATGTAAAGCGCCTTAAAGCGACTGTTGTGATTTGGAGTAATACTGGATAAATTAAATTGAAGTTAAATAAAGACCAGCAGCAGGATGCTGAAGTGATGCTGGTTGTGCAGGACTCAATGGAGTGAGTGGTGGGAATTTAAAAAAATAAAAAATTCAAGCTTATGCCAATGAAAATGTTCACGCAACAGTAACAAAGATAGTAATTCGTGGTAGACCGGAACTATTCCTCTACTCGGACAGTGTAGGAGCAACATTAGGCCAACATCGGAACTGACCAATCACGTGTCTGAGTATTTAGTTAGCATCATCTAAGAAGTTGGCTAAAGCTATTGAAAATGATCACAAGCAAACCAACATGAGTAACCTAAATTTGAGAAACAGCAAACCTAACTTGATTATTAACTTTTGAAATATAACAAATATTTTACTTAAATTGCAATTGGTCAGTTGCAATATTGATCCTGGGCCAACTTTATTGTGATGATGCCAGAACAACACGGGAAATATACCCACTGTTGGCAGCAACTACCTAAAACTACCTGCATACTAACCTGAAGATGTTACAGTTCAATGAATTGGACAGATTAAACATCAGAAATCATCAAAAAAATAAATAAATAAATGAATAAAACACGATATATTGGACATGTTTCATGAGTACAGAAGCAGGAACACTGGAATGAAGCAAAGATAAATAAAGGTGGTGGTAGAGAACAACATTAATGTTGCTGAACTTGCCATTAAGCATCCTTTAGCTGCCATCTCATGTTATCTCAGAGAGCAGTTTTATGTAAGGAATTATGAATGTGTTGCATGAATGAGGCTTGTAGGGGGGGAAACAGTGGTGTTGAGTGCTCAACTACATTAGAAAATCTCTATATAAGAACTGTAACCTTGTTTGTATTTATAAACCATTTAAAACGTGTAGTTTCTGGTTTAACTCGGAGGTACATCGATACTACAAGTGTTTTTCTTGCCTTCCTCTGCATCTGTGCTCAACTACTGACTGTAAATCAGCAGACAGTAATATCTGAGCATATTTAAATTTGGTCTGCTGTTGCATTCATTGTAGGGTGCAGCCATTTTAAATGCTGCCCATTTTACTGTGGTAATATATTCAGCCCTTGCTTTCAAATCGAATGTGGGAATTTACCATTCGGAGCAAATAGCAGGTGAATTAACTTTTAATTTCTCGTCTTTGCCTCAGCTGCCATATTTGTTAAGGGGGCTTTTGGATCATGATGAGAGTAATAGTGCATTTTCTGTGTGTGTGTGTGTGTGTGTGTGTGTGTGTGTGGTGGGTATTGATATTCATTCAATTCAATTCACCTCCAGTTTTTTCCGCCTTGCTCAGAAGCTGTGCTGACTCGCTCCCTGGTGACACTGAATCTTGCAGGCGATCAAGAGTCAGTCAATATCTTTGATCACGATTTCACTTCTGTGCCTCTACAAAGCCAATTTGCGAGTACGTCTTGCAGAAACACAGCTGTGGGATTTGGAGTTTCTCCCTCCCACCTCATTGTTTCTACTTCTGGGTGTTCGTGACAGGCACTCACACAGCGCCAGATAAAGTCTGAACTTTCCTAATTAATAAATACATAGATTAGATTCAGCATTAGCCACAGACAGAGATTTGATGTGTGCCTAGGCCTGTCTGACTTTGGTCTCAGTTGTTGTGCCTCTGCTTTCCAAGCCTTTGTATGATGGGCCAATATGTTCTAAAAACAACCAGCAGGAAACCCCAAACAATGGCTGAGACAGCCAATTTCCATCGCTTCTCTCCCAGTCGGTCCTCCTCTCTCTTCCCTCCAGGGAGGCTGTTAGTCTCTCCTGGGAGCGTTTAATGCTTTGACCACCTAATCAAGGATAAAACTCAATGGAGAGAAAGGAAGGACATAGGAGAAAATAAAGACGAGAGAATTATGTTCATGTAATTACGAGAATAGTTAGAAAGATGAACGAGAAGAATGAAGTGCTCATGAGAGATGGCAAGTCAAGGGTCATATAGAAGTCAGTGTTTTAAAATTGATTTTTTTTTTCTTTTTAAAGGCTAAAAGCACTTCTTCAAATGGGTATCTGACACATAATCCACCAGAATTTCTTATCTTTCCCAGCATTTGATTGATTGTCCAAAAACAACATTTTTCCCACATTTATCGATCTAGATGTGATCTAGTTATTGCTGATAATCCTTACTTCATTTTAAGATTTTTAATTAAGACAGTAAATTTCTTGGGTATACATGAAATGACCAAAAACAACTCAAATGCACCCATTATCCAACTTGTACATGACATAGCATGTAAGCTAGGGTAAGTAGAGCCCAATTTTTTATTTTTTTATTTTTATTTTTGTGAACGTCTTTTTTTTCTTAAAATTTACAAACTTCTAGATTAACTTGCAAAACCAGATTAGATTATGTTTATTGATCTTTGTTTATTTTCTATTGATTTTTAATTTCAAGAAGTCAAAACTGTGTTAGTTCTTTGAGCCTTTGTGTTTTAGTGATTATGCAAATGGGTAAATACTCAGTTTGTGAAAACTCCTCTATAAACAGTCGATTGATCACAAACCACACCCCGGTATCACAACAAACTAAATAAATCATTGACATCAGCATCAATTTAGGCTTGATCAGACCATGAGCCTGCTATGGTCCGCTTGGTCCGAGTGGCCACGTAAGGAATGGCTACTTAGCCATTGGGTCTCCAGCTGCCTGCAGTGGAGTGTATATATAGTTGTGCAATGTAATGCAAAACTGTGTGGTCACAAAAAATAGGCAGGCCTGCGGATAAAAAAGGTTTCGTGTGTGAGGATTTGGGACATTATAGTACTGTGCAGTTCAATATGAGGAACAGTTCAATAAACTACCTTTTTTTTCTACATAGTTTTACACACAGTAAAGTTAAGATAACAAAAACTGAAAACGTTGGAAAGTCTGGTTGTTGTTTCCTTCGTGCTTGGTGGTTGTTGTGCGTGGGAGTGATTCCTGGTCTGCTTCTTCTAGCACTTTTACATGTGCTTCGTCACACATGAATATTGTATTATGCTTACATATGATACTCCATGGTTCTCCAAATCATAGCAGTGTTTTTCTAAAATTTCGTGGTAATAACAAACTTATGTAAAAGGAAGACTTTGCCAGGTTAGGCAGAAAGGCATCGTACTACCAACTTGTTCCCATCTGAGGCTGTCAGATACTGATGCTTGACAGATGCATGTGTGAAGTCTGCTTTAGTTGCGGCCTTGCACTGTCCACAGCAGTATTGAACAAGTAGAGGTAGTGAGATGGTCCTCTTTAAAAGAGTCATGATGCTTTAGGAGGCTGGGCGGTAGAACAAGCATACAGCAGTTTGTTTCCTGAGGGGGTGTTTGGTACTCTGCATACTTTTGTTTTTGCTGATTCGTGTAATATCCACTTGTCTTTTACTGTCTTTCACTTGCCATTTAGGTTTAGGCTCTAAAAGTACTTTGTCAGGTTTGGGAATAGATTGCAGCTTGGGTTAAAAAGGCCAAAAGCCATATATGACAGATTGGAAGAGAGACCCATCTCAGTATTGCCTAACCTGGTGCGTCACAGCATAGGACCCCAAAGGGCCCTCAGGACTTTCCTCTGAGAAGTCAGCGGCTTTGATAAAACGCCAGGTATTTGATTTGTTGGAATGAGAGCGGGCTTTTCCATTTTGTTTGCCCTAAGGCGAGGGGGGGTGTCTGTACTTCGGTTGTTGAGAGGTTTTAATTAAAACCACAAGAAACGTCAAAGGAGCACCTAAGTTCTTATTAACTGCCTGAGAAAAATGACTGTGTACACAGTCGTTGGTGTATCCTCTTGGCACGAGGCATACACTAGCTTGTGACCTCCCTGAGGCTGGGTTTGTGTGACCTCCCGATCTCCAACTATGGATCTTTTTGCTTTTAAGGCAAAGGGGAAACCACTGTTTATTGCACTTTGGGAATTATTGGTATTTGCTAACAGTGCAGGTAAAAAAAAAAAAAAAAAAACGGGTAGCTTTACTGGGTTTTTGCAGCATTTTCTTTTTCCACATTTTGTTTTTCTCTTAAACACGGTACAATATCAAAACCCCCAGCAACCCAAACCTGTCACACTAAATATTTTCCGCGAGGAACAGCCTTTCTGAAAGCCCACATAGTTTTTCTTTGCAACTTCAAGAGATGTCACAGCACAAAGATTTGCAAGACCACAAGGTGCTGTATAACACGCCGCTGTGAAAACCTTTTTTTTTTTTTTTTTTTTTTTTAAAGATTGTTTTCAAGGACAACACACTCAGAAAATACTACCATCATCATTTCTTCTTCAGGGCAGGATACTTGTAAGTGTCAGCTAGGAAAATTACAGTCTGATTGATTACACCTCAGTGCATCAGGAATCAGGATGGAGGGCCGTGGCTCTGTGCTTTAAAACTGGGTGCTGGAGTAGGATGGAGGGCATTGACGGTGCAGGAGGAAAGGCGGTAGGGAGGTGAGGGAGAGAGGACGCCAAGTGGGAGAGTCATTAAGGACATGAGAGGAGACGGGGACGGTCTGGCGAGGACACCGGTGAAAGTGCTGATGGTTGCAGGACATGCCGCTTTCCCTTTCCTGTGTGTGTGTGTGTGTGTGTGTGAGAGATGGAAAGAGATCTGGGGGGAGTGAGAAAACACTGTTTGTGTGCAAAGTTACACTACAAGTCGCCGCCGCTGGTGTCCTAGATAGTGAACGGCCCATTTGTTTTAGTGACGTCACTAGAGCACTACAGTGCCTCAGCAACCTTTGGGATGGCGAGGACGCAGACGGTGGCAGAGATTTAAGCAAAAGGGTGAGGCGTTGTGAGTTCTTACGAAAGCCGGGCGTTTGACCGAGCGAGGCGAGGCGGAGCGGGAGGAAAATAAACGACAGAAAGAGAGGTGTGGAAATCTGCTGACTCAAGCACTGTGTCGAAGAGATCATGGGGGAGGGAGGATGTTATTTGTGTTACGTTTTGAGAGGTCGCCGTGACTCTTAATAGGGGTCACTAGTGATAATCTGAAAAGCTTGAATGCACACATGCACAATGTCACCGCACATGTGCTTCCTATCAGCTCCTGCTGCACGGCAGTAAAGATGATTAGTGGAGAGACAGAGATTGCAGTGCACGACTATAGCGTGTGCACGCTTATCTCTTATACACAAACATTCTGTCTTTTAAAAAAAAAAGGTGAAAACTCCAGGGTGACCCAATGGAGTTTGCAAACTTCTTTATGCTCCTTCAGGCAGATAAACAAGTTTTTCCAACTCAAGAAAATTGGCTGCATCTATGTGATCAATAGAAGAAAGCAATGGGCGTGTGTGTGTGTTGTTTTGTTTGTGTGCCGCCCTCCTACTGGGCTCAGCAGATTCAGCCATCCAGAAACTTGGAGGCTACAACGAGCTCAATAGAGATTCTCCCAGCCAGGGGTGTCTGCATCTATTTTTTTGTCACTTTTTTTCCTGTTCAATAGTGGCTCAGGTTATTGATTTAACATAATGCTGAGCTGATTTTTTTTTTTTCTTTTTAATTCCACTTCCAACTGTAGCCTTAGGCATAGCAGGTGTGTCCATGTATGCTAAAAAGATGTGCATGGAGGTGAAGTAAGAGACAGCTTTAGGGGTGTCAAACATGGCCTCTGAGCCAGAATCGGCCCAACTCCAATCTGGCCTGCTGGAGGGCTTTGGAAACTTTGTACATTTTACAGCTTTTCCTAGTGACAAAGAGCTCCTCTGTGGCCTTCATATTACACCTAAGTAACCAAGTATTACATAAACATTTAAATACCATCCATCCATCCATTTTCTTCCTCTTATCCGGGGCTGGGTCGCGTGGGCAGCAGCCCAAGCAGAGAAGCCCAGACCTCCCTCTCCCCAGCCACCTCCTCCAGCTTATCCGGGGGAACACCAAGGCGTTCCCAGGCCAGCCGAGAGATATAATCTCTCCAGCGTGTGCTGGGTCTGCCCCGGGGCCTCCTCCTGGTTTTGGTAGCCGAGGATCGGTCCAGCAGGATCCGCTCCTGGCCGCCACCCGACCCCTACCCCTGCAGGAAGATTGGCCCATGTCCCTTATTCGGGCTGTGCCCTGTGTGGCCCCATGGACTAAGGCCCAGCCACCAGACGCTGGCCCTCAGGCACCCTCCCCTGGCGTGACTCCAGGGCGGGGCCACGGTAACCCTATCCTGGGCAGGGTGAACTGTTCCCTCGATGGCCTTTTCATAGGGGTCTTCTGAATCACTCTTTGTCTGTTCCCTCACCCAGGACCAATTTGCCATGGGAGACCCTACCAGGGGGCAACACAAACCCCTCCACCACGATAAGGTAGCAATTCGCGGAGGGGCATTTAAATAAGTTTCCCATATTCTTAACTATCAACAACAGAAATTTCTATGATGTATAGTGCGTCTATACAAAAATAACCCCCAAAATTGGCAAACACTGAGCTAGCAGAACTTACTTTTGTAATTTTACATATATTTTTCTTACAATTTAAGCCCAGCGAGTCACACTAACAGACTTCTTCCATTTACTACAGCAGTGTTTCTTTATCATGTGGAAAAACTGAGATGTACTATTGTACTTTATTATTGTACCACTTTTTTTTTTTTTATTGAGATATCGGAAGGATTCCATGTGTGGTTAAACTTAACTGGTTTCACTGGTTTGACATTCCTATTTAAGAGGGTGATTCATTGTAAAATTACTGCTATCAAAGCTAACAGTAGGAAATAGCAAGAGTGAGATTAGCACCTCTGGGAGTAGTTGCTGCCCCAAATGCGGAGGATTTGAGTACTCAGAGTAGAAAAGCACTATATAAGAACCAGTCCATTTACCATATGAGGACCTTAGGGTCTTGTTCACAATTTAATAGTGGGGCAGTGATGTGGATGCTGTAACAGTCTGTGGCGGTTGTTTCCTGAAGTCCTGTTATGAAGCTTGAGATGAGTGTTTTCACCATTTTCTTTTCGGCGTTTTGAAACCATATTTGATGAGTGATCTGCAGATATGAATGAACAGTTGTTGGTTGGCAGCTTTGGGGAGGGTCACAAGCCAGTTTATCAGTACCAGTCTCAAGCTTGGATGAATAGGGAGTGTTCCTTCAAGAAGAGCATCCGGCTTAGAATGTTTTCAAATCAAACATATGCGTAATCAAGAATGAGATTTCCAAATCAGATGAATCAAGGCCTGGGTTAACACAGACAGTCTCCAGTGCTGTTGACAAGCAAGCAGGTTGCCGATGGAAAATGTGCTACTGTTGGGCAAAAACAAAGGAAGAGGAAGAGGGCGGAGAAGGCATTTTAGGAGGCAGTGAGAGGAAAGGTAAGGTGGGATGTATGGACTCCAGGCGGGAGGAAGACCACAGAGAAGATTAATGGATGTAGTGAAGGACATGTAGAGGGTTGCTGTGACAGAAAGGGAGTGTAGCACTTCTTATATTACCAGAGCTCCTTTAAAAAAAAAAAAAAAAATCTTAAATGAAGACAAACAGTCACACAAACATAAGCTGTTACAAAAAACATCATTAGCAGTAAGTTATATCCTCAAAACCCCTCTTAACACAAGGCCTGATGAGCTCTACACCGCCATTAAAGATCACCGCTGTTTCTTCTTCACTGATCATCAACACGCCCACAGTGCATCCTCGTTTACGTGTGTGTGTGGGTACAGTTGCTTGTGAATTGGTCGTGAAGCTCCTAATCTTCCATGAAATGGCAAAAGCCCACGTTTCCAGTCATGCAGCGTGCACACTGAATACTACCTGTCTTATTTAGCTGCTTCTTTTTTTTTTTTAAGGTAATCTTGTTTTTACAGCATCTCTACTAATTGTTGCACCCTTACTCTAAAAGGCACTGCCTGTGAGATGTGATTTTTGCTTTTTCTTTCTCCACTAGTTTCCCTTCAAGTGCCAGGTTTAATTAGTTGGACTGTAATTAGCCCTGCTGGTGCCACCACTCTATACTGTTACTGCACTTAAGACATTACATTTAACTCTATCGCTGTTTTTGATCTCTGATTAAATGTGCTCTTGTAGCAAAAAAGCAGCAGAGTTCTTAAGAGATGTAACAATTTTTTTATTTGTCTTTGGTATATTATTTATTTATTGTTATAAAACCTGGTTTTGCGAAAAGAGAAGAACCTCCATACTTTTCTGTTAGGTTTGAACACATTTCTGACAAACTGAATGCATTTGGTAACACCTGGCACGGATATGTAAAATGAGTTGATACTTATTAGCTACACATACATCTCTTAACAAATTGATGCATTTATATTTTTTATGAGGGCTAAATGGAAGGTACAGGGGCAGGAACAGCGTAAGCAGAGAAGCCTGAACCTCACTCTCACTAGCCACCTCTTCCAGCTTTACTGGGGCAACGCAGAGTTGTTCCTAGACCAGTCGAGAGAGATAATCTCTCCAGCGTGTCCTGGATCTGCCCTTAAGGCCTCCTCCCAATGAGACATGCCCGAACTATCCGGCCAGGAGGTGCCTAGGAGGCATCCTTGCCAGATATCCAACCAACTCAACTGCCTCCTTTTGATGTGGCTTCCGAGTGGCTGAACTCCTCACCCTAACGGATCTCTAACGGATGAGGCCTGCCACCCTTCAGAGAAAACTCATTTCCATCGCTTGCATCTGCAATCTTGTTCTTTTAGGTACTTCCGAGAGCTTGTGACCATAGGTGAGGGTAGGAAGGTAGCTTCACATGCATTTTAGATCTTGAACTAAGAGAGTAGTGGTTATCAGGGATCCAGAAGTCAAGCAGTCCATGAAAAAACAGCCTCGGCAAGCAAATCATCAGAAGACCAAAATCATCTAAAGGTGCAGTGGAGGCAATACTACATCAGAGTTGAGTAACAGAAGATTTCAAGCTTTTGAAATGGGTCGTAAGTTTGTCCGTTTGTTCTCAGGTGTCCATACCATCTCAGACGTCTGAAATAATTTAAAGTCGTGGCAAGTGTTGCCTTTAATTCACATTAACCCTCTGAGTCATAATATGTCATAACCCTATCATAGCCATGTATTATGGAGGTTGATAAACTGGATCGTTTGGAAACAATGTGAGTGTCAGAATTATTAATTTCTTTGTCTCAATTGCCAAGACTGGGGAGAACAAAGGGGGTTAAAAAAAGTCCCACTGTGACATAAAAAATTCAGCAGTCAAATCTGATGAAATCGGCTTCAAACCTCTGCTGACTTTGCCCCAAAGTAAGAGTTTAAATAATAATAAACTTTATTTAATATAGCACCTTTCAAAACAAAGTTAAGCGCTTCACAAGACGAGATGGAACTGATGAAATGGCACGCAACTGAGACACGCTTAACAATTGTACAGCATTAAGAAAGGAAAAGTAGCAATACAAGAAAATTAAAGGAAAAAACATAAACTAGTTAAAAATAATATGAAATAACGCAAGGTAGTCATTAGGAAGAGATGGTGACACAAAATAGCATTACAATATAAAAGTAGCTCAAACTGGAAGCATTGAGAAACTGTGCTTATAGAAACATATTTAGAAGTGATTTAAAAGGCGATAGGGTCTGCGTTGATCTGATCTTCTCAGGGAGATTGTACCAGAGAGTGGCCATCCTAACAGAAAAGGCTCCCCATCATCTTTAGTCCTCAAACCAAGAGAATGTGGGATGGCTAGTAGAGCCTGGCTGACATGTAGCTGGATTCCCTCAACAAGTTCATGAGAGTTGTCTCTGTCTATGCAGCTACCCTTTGGAAAAACTCTGAAACCACGTCTTTATCGATATATACTGAGGTTTCAAAACTCCTCATTAAGGGTATGCTGTCAGATGTTGCCTTTATGAGGCAAAGAGTTAATCTGGTCTCTTGCTGTGCATCAGATTAACCCTGAACAGTATCTGGAGATGAACTGATCAGGTTCCTACAAAGTAGAGTCTTAGTTGATCTGCACACATCGGCACAGCTTTCAGTTTAACGATTGGGTGTTTCTTCTTGCTGACGCACTCCTGAGATTCACGAGTACTTCTTTCTAAAGTTATCGTGTTAATAAAACAAACTCTGTTGCTTTTTTTCTTCAAACTTTTGTGCAGTTCTGAGCTTCAGAAGAGCCCCGTTACCTAACAATGTCTGCTGAGAAAACAAACTTTAGCTTGAATGATGTTTCCACCCCTCAGTTTGAGTAAAAATACAGCTCTGGATAGACCGGCTGGAGGAAGTGTGACACTATCCCAGCTACCACACTCTTTGCACTCGTAGTTCCCGACAGATAAACGTCAGGAACACTACGTTGCTCCTGAAAACTGTATTCAGGTCGGTGTTTCAAACGGTGACTCATGTTGCTTGGGTGCCTCACTGACCTCCAGACATACTCATCCACCACCAAGACCCGACTGTTCCCGTGAGGCGAGGAGCCCACACACGATTAGCCTTGTCACCTTGTAGGCAATGCTCTCACACACAGACACGAACAGATGTGCAGTCACAAAAGTTTAAGTGTGGGGAAATAAATATATACAGATGTATGTATTTAATCGTATCCCTTAATCACCCACTCGACGTCTCTTTGTGACTCAGTTCCTTTCATGCTTTGATTGGATTTGGAGGCTAAATGGTTGATTGCGTAAGAGAAGGAGAAATATAGGGTTGGAGAAAAAGGGAGGAGGAGGAAATTGAAGAAGGGAGCAGAATCCTGGGAAAGATCTGGACTAGTAGCAGGCCTGTGTGTGTGTGTGTGTGTGTGTGTGTGTGTGTGCGCGTGTGCGTGCGTGTGCGTGCGTGTGCGTGCGCGTGCGTGCGCGTGCGCGCTCCTGTCCACGCGTCTGTTTCCCCCCCGTGCATTTCTGTGCTTGCATAAGAGCAGCTTTCATTCAACACAGCCCGATCACGACTCATTCTTCGTGTGTGAGTCACCACCTTTCATGGAACTGGGCTCGCAGTCAGTTCTGACGATTTTGTGCATGTGTGTTTTTCACAGAAAGTCAAGTTGAGCACAGCAGCCAAAAATAATTCCCCCGTGGACTCCCTGAACTCAGTCTGGCGATAAGTACGCCTAACTGCCTCTTTTTTATTCTCTACAAACAGGTGTTAAAATATATATTTTTTTTTTTTTACTTTATTTCAGTCAGACACTCCAGACTGCCTTATCGGCTGAAGTAGCCCTAAAGCCAGAAAGTAAATCCAAAATAACCCAAAGCTGTTTGTACTGGGCCTGAAAGCTGTAGAGAAGATTTCACTACAAGGATCAATGACTCCTGTGCTGGTTGACGTGGTTGTTCATTGACTCTGTATACACATTGGCAGCTTCACAAAGAGATGAGCAGCAACTCTTTCAACTTCACTGATATCATATAAGGTGACGTCAGTAAGCTGCACAGAGCACGCTCGTGTCTACCAACGAGGCCGGTTTATTTTTTAATTTTTACTTCTTTTTTTTTTTTGTGATGCCAAAGGGAGAAGAGATGAAAGGGTCTGTTGGCAGATTACAGTGCTTCTGGATTTGAGCCTCAATTCACCATTATTTATTTTATTTAGATACAGAAAAGTGAAAGTTGAACTTTACTTGAACTCTAATCTGAAAATCAGACGTTTTGACAGCACTGCCCTCTGGAATTGGTATAAATTTTGGTAGATTTTTGAGGTTTTCCAAACCTACACTGGTTGTCTAAATTTCTTGAGGTGAGAAATTGAACTGGATTTTACTTTTCTCTCAACTGCCTTTAACATCGGACTTGGAGATTAAAATTGAAGTGTTTTCAAGTTCTGTTAATACTCCCTGCAGTATTTCCTTTACTCTTTAAAACATAGCACGGAGTATTTTGTCACATGACACCCTGTCAGGTCTGTAACAGGGAAACACCGAGCCGACTGTGCAACTCTGCCAGATAAAAAATGGCATGTCCGTTATTTGGACACATTTTTTTGGATTTACTAGACAACATCAAACTGAAAACTTCAGCGACCAAATCTAATACCACCAATCTGTCACAATACTTTCAGTTCATTCATATTATTGAAAGAATTATTATTGAAAGAAATTCCAGATTTAGTAGCTGAACAGTTTTACAGAATGAACCTAATGAACTATGAGGGCAAGAACAGGAGGTGTGTATGTGTATACTGTCATTTATTAATCGTAATTAAGGTAAAAATTTCAGTTAATTGTTCTTTTAATTGTTCACATCACCTGGTCGTACAAAAATGACTGCAACGATGACGATGATGATGATGATGATGATGATATTATTAATAGAAAGTTGATCCGTCTGGCACTTATCAAAATCAGCGTTACAGAATGCTTCCCAGAAACGGATTGCAAATGCATTAAAATGGAAATTCCACTCTAAAATGAATCTATAAATATATTTTTCAAATTTCAAATTTTCAACTTAGCCCAATTTGAAGGGAAAGTGGAAAACAGAATTCTTTCGGGGTCTACAGGGTAAATCGGACCTTTATTTATAAGATGAACATCATTCTGTATTCACTATGAATTTAAACTAGCAATTGAGACCCTAAACCAAGAATATACTACTTTATGTATACTACTGGCCGTTCAAAAGAATGCAGGTTGAAGATGCTTA
The DNA here is from genome assembly GCF_001858045.2 of Oreochromis niloticus. Taxonomy (NCBI): domain Eukaryota; kingdom Metazoa; phylum Chordata; class Actinopteri; order Cichliformes; family Cichlidae; genus Oreochromis; species Oreochromis niloticus. Next base: position 30,485,610 of record NC_031967.2, read on the forward strand.
TAAGCTTCATTTTACAGGCAAGGACGTAATTTCAGTAATGCTTTGCTGTGTTTGCCAGTTGTTTCAGTCACATTTGTAGTAGATGGGTGGTATATATATGTAATTGTGCTCTTACGTTTCTTCTCTGCAAATATTTTATTTGCAAATACTTGGTGACGAATGGATAATTGAGTGATAGATTGGGTGAACTCCAACTCCACCATCTGGGACTGCAGCTGGTTACGCTAGCTCTTGTTCTGCTCTGCAGCTTCAGCGAGCTTGGTGTAGCAGCACGTGAATCGGCACCCCATCTGCTTACGGGTATGGTTAGTGACCCTCTGGCCTTCAGCTCGCAATGGATCTCCGGAGCGAAACGTGGAGCGCTGCCACCAGCTGCAGTCCAAGATGATGGAGTTGGAGTATTTCCTACCAGTGGGATGAGATTCTGATATCCCACTGATAAGTCTCATAACACCTCTACTGACTGCAACAAGAAGGGAAAGGCCAGGGTCACGTGGTTAGCATTGACTGTCCTTTTAATGTAAGAGTGAGAGGATTGTCCACTAGCAAATCGTGTGCAGCGGCGTGTTCTCACATGAATACAAAAAAATCAAAGACCCTAAACATACTTTTTCTCATTAATATACTCAGAAACACTGAAACTCTGTAGGTTACAACCATGTGTGTCTATATGTTGAGTATTGCTTCTGTGGCAGACACACAAAAATCAGTAAAATATTACAGAGCTCAATACGTCAGTTTAAATTTTCCGCAGTTTGCTCCTGTTATCTACGAAGCTCCAGCCTTGGCATCTCCTCCACACATAACCTGACTAATGGAGGGAAAAGAACACATGCACACAAAAAGCATGCTTTAGGTCAGCATAGACGCCATGGTGTTTCTACGGAAACCAGCAACTTGTGTACTCGTGAGGGTCGGATGTGGAGAAATGGATTAAAGAGAGGAAGATGTGTGGTAGCTCTGTATGTTGCACTGTAGAGGTGGAGGGGAAGCAGGGAGTACAGCCGTGATCTGAATGCATCAATAATGTATGAGGTTGTTCTCCGATATGCTAACATGAATTATTTGACAAGCAGTGCCGACCTGCTTCTCCACCATCCTAGTATCTATGCATCTTCTCACTGTCTCCTCCTCTATTCTTAGACCGTTTCTCTAAATCTGAATCTCTGCGTCTTTTTCTTGGAACTGTCTTTGCTGAATAATCTGGGGCTCGGCTGGTTTCCGAATCTCTACTCTGTCTCTCTCTGCACCAAGTGTTTCTTCCCCTTTTATAGATTTTTTTTTTTCTCCCCCCTCCTTTTAACCATATCCATGTATTTTGTGTGGGTTCTCTCTGCCTCCGCCTCTGTATGTGAGACCGAGGGAGAAAGGCAGGCTGTCGTCAAATGGACTTTTGATGAGGAAGAAAGCAGTTGGCGCACAAGAAGAGGCAGAGAAAGGGAGCTTATGAAGTTTATGAGCTCTTTTTCTTGCCATCTCTCCTTTGTTTCCTCTCTTTATCTCTGTGACCGTCTTGTCTAAGTTTCATTTTTATCCTCGGTTCGTTGCAACTCGACCAGAATACTAAACGCCGTCACACAAACAAAGCCAAGGACGGTATCCTGTCCTTTCTGTTATTTTCTGAGTACTTTCGTGGACAATGTAGGGACACGCATTCAGCTGAAAGGCTCAATCTGTTTGTGGATCACCAGGAAAAACAAAAACAAGAAAACAACAATTTGAAAGCCATTCAGCAAGCAGCAAGAGCGAGTCTGCAGTCATGCAAGTGGTTCTGTGAGACTCTATTTAAGCACAGCTGTGCTTTGAGCCAAGTGGTAATATCACCATGGCAGCATCCTGAATTTAAGCAGGTATAATGCTTGGCATGTGCCAGAGATGCTCATGGGAAGTGAAATGACATTGCAGCCATTCAGCCTGCTACTGAAAAAGACAAATTATGGTCTGATAGCGGCGCCACAAAGAAATTCATCATGTGAGCAACATGAATGTTGATAGTAGACCTCATAGCTGTCGAAAACGACTCACTATGCAACAGAAATCTGCTCTCCATTAAACGTTACAGAGGGTTGCTGTTCTGTCCTTGAAGTTGCATTGTTGTAGGGCGGCTATTTAGATTTTAATCCGTTGCAATTTTGACTTCCAGCTAATTTTACAGCAGCCTCTTGCCAGCTGGTTGGGAAGTTCACATTTTTCACTTCCTTCGAGAGGTTTCCAGATGGTTGCAGACCAGTCTCTAGGTCCATGTAACTGAGTTCGAGAGAAAGACTTTGGTTAACAAGATCTATTTGAAAGAAATAAATCTCTGAAAATTGGTCTCTGCGTCGCTCACAGTCTATTTTCAGTAGTGGATGGCAGTGTCATAGCACTTCCCGGAAGCAATCGAGCAGCAGCCATGTTTGGATGTAGTGAAGTCCACAAAGGGCCAAAATTTTATCAGCATAGTTTTAGTTTTTACCTAGATTTTTATAGGCAAAGTCTTAACTGGTTGAAACAATAGCTGGCAGATTAATTAAAGTTTTTCTTAGTTAATTAATTTTTTAATTAAACATGTCAGACTTTGTCAGGAATAACCCAATAATGTTCTCAGACTTATTTTGATGCTAGTCTAAGCTGTTCTTACATTAACTACCCTGCAGCTTCCTGGCCTTGACCTCAACTTAAACTTTAATTGTGACCCTAACATCCCTCCAATACCAGACTGAAAATCTCCAAATCAATGGTTAAGTTGTTGGGGACTGAATTTCTGTCCTTCTTTATGGAAGTTGAATCCCTACAGCGTGAATAGGGGTTTGTGTGTGCACACAGGCAAAAAAAAGGACAAGAACCAAATCACATTCTTTATGCCTTTTTAAACAGTCCCAGAGGCCTTGGAAACGTCCGTGCAGCTGAATCCAACACATGCCCGCGAGCGTGTTTGTGCTCACAACCGCACATGCACACACACCCTCTCTTAGATCCTCCGACCAGCAAGTCAGGGCTGGTTATTTGCCAGATAAGGAATTGGCAAACTGGCAAATCTCAGATCATTTTAAGTCAGTTGGACAGAGACGGCCTTAAACGTTAAGATGCTTTCAGGAAGCCCGAGGCCCGAGTTCCCAGAACTGTGGATAATAGCCAAGACTTCTTCCACTACAACGAAGTGAGGAAGACGAGGTAGCAGAACTGTTCATGAGAGACAAAATGTAAGTTTATGTCTCAAATGTAAAGACGGAGGCCAGGTTAGCGCTCAAGTTTTTCCAGTCAAAAATTGGATTCAGGTCTCCCTGCTGGTCTATAGTGTTCTCAAAACTCGCCAAAAACATGAAGTAGCCACAGATGAAGAAGTCACTTGGATGAGTAACGAAACGTTTCTCCCACTGAAAACACTACGTCAAGATGAACAGAATAGAATTTTTGGGATAAAGGAGCCACAGATGTATTTAATTTCAACTCTTTCTCTCTAAAATGAGGGTCAGGAGCCACACATGCAGAGGATACTAAAAATATTACCTGCAGTTTATGAAAGTAATTGGTTCCAATTGAAGAACTGATTTGTTCTCATGTGAACTGAACATCAGTAGGATCCTTGACTAATGATGGGAGCTCATGTTTTATAACCTTTCTCACATCTTTGAAAATGGCATTTCAGAACTTATGCAATTAAGATGCTTGGAATAATAAAGCAAAGCATGCTTTACATAAGGCTAAGAAACAAACCAGATGTGTCTGATGTCACTGGCTGAGGTCTGTAGTAGTAATTGGAGGAGGAAAAACGTTGCAGTTGTCTCAGCTGATTCCGATTTTTCTCCAAGTATGACTTGCCAATACAGATTTTTGACAGCTTACACAAAAAAATAGACTTTCTCCAACGCAAAACACTATTTTGATAGCAAAACAACTTATTAAACTTTAGAATTTACCCCAAACCTCAGAAAGTTACAGGATCTTCTCTCATTAAAACAATTATTAACTATTAATGTACCTAACCGTGCAAAATAAGGTGCACCTGTACTTTTTTTTTTTACTTTCTTCCATAATTCACCTTCTAACTGCTTTGATCCTTTGCTCATACCGAGGCTGCTGGCTTGTCGCTGGCTATAACATCCAAATAGCTTTAGCTTTACCAACTTTGTTAGCTTCTTTAAAATGGCCATGTTCAGCTGGGCGAGGGTGATTTCAGCATCTTATTTAATCTGTTGTCATGAACATTTCCTCCGCACATCTTGGAACTTTGTCTTCACTTTAAAGTAATTTTATGCTAACAACATGTTAGAATGTGGCTATGGTTGTTTTTCTCCTTAGCAAGGTAAAGCCATTCATTCACAATTAGGAATGCAATACAATGCCTGTTTTTCGCCCCTTAAAATGATATCTGCAGCAACTTCACAGATGGAGCCTGGTTAGTGTTTTATGTGCAGCTGATTTAGTGTCACAAATGTGGTGGTGCAGTGTAAAAGCTTCAGTGTTACTACATGTTACATGCAGTCGGAGGGTTGGTGGGGCTTTGCCGACTTTCTGATTGGGAAATGTGACAACTGTGGGGTCTTTCAGTTGAAAATTACGACTCAAAACTCTGGATTTCCAGTGTCTGACTTCAAATGTTATGCAGCATTAGCACTGCTTCACACTGTGTGGTTTTTAAGTGCATGCCCAAGCAAATGGTCTGTTTCTGTACATAATAGTTCTTCTACATGGCCCAGGGCCTTGAAAGTCCTTCAAATTTAATGGGTACAACATATAACGCAGTGTTCGGGTAAATAGTGCAGAAACTACCACACCTTGGTTTGAATGCAAATACCTGTGGTTTACAGCTGCACAGGGCTTAGCTGGACAGCACCTTACTAATTCTTAAGTCAAGTCTGAAGTCGAGGACAGTTTGTACATAATGGTTAAAGTGGGATTGTTTGCAATGGAAGTCAGTAACACTGGTTTGTTGCTCTCTGCCAGCTTGATTGAGACGATTTTTTTTTCCTAAAGTAAATATGCATGAGCTGCCAGGACCTACTCGGAGACTGTGGTCCTCCCAAAAGTCTGGCTCATCCAGCTCTAGCCAGAAAAATCAGAGATTCAGAAAGTGAATAAATAAAGTTCTCCACATTATTAATATTTCAACATTCAGAAACTCTCACATAGGGAGAGGGAAAAAGCAAAAAAACAAACAAAAGAAATGTCCGCTGCTGGTCAGCTAATAACAGTAGCAGCTCCCAGGTGTGAGAGAAAAAGCAGTCATGCTGTGCAAAAACCTCTTTCTGGAAAATGGAAAGCACAAGGCTTCCCACACCTGCTTGGTGACATCAAATTTGTCAAAAAGAACAAGCGACTAGTATTTAAGAGTTGGCAGGATCAGGTTTCTTTACGTCACGCTGCAGTGGAAAAAGGTTCAAATATAAACAAGGCTGTCGAGAAAGTCTAAATGACAGCGGTGACATGATTTGTCACTGTCATGACAGGACTTTTAGCTCAAGATTTGATCTCATTTGCAAAGGGCTGTTTGCATAATCGTTTATTATATTGTGCTGCCAATCCTCTCCTGCTTCCCAAAGGTTAATGATTTGCTTCCTCTTGCCAGTTCTGTGTGAGCTACTCTAAAGGAATCCTAAGAAACGAGAATAGAGAAGTTAATTTTTAGACACAGACTACACAGTCTGAGGTAATGCATGCGCTGGAGGCAAATAAAACACGAGTATTTGGTCATCGCAGTGAAGTGTTTGAGTCAAAGCAGATACCACTGTGTACTTGATATTAAAGGAGACTTCCATATAAGCCTTTTTTAGTGGGTTTAAACTGTTATCTGTCTGAAGTTAGTGTGTGTGTTTAGGTAGATACTGTTTTATGTCTCCAGTTATTTAAATAGACCTTTATAATAGGAGAATTCATGCTGCAAATATGGCGCTAAGTGTTTTTCTGTCCCGTTTTTGAAGAGATTATGTGCAGATATTCAAGTTCCCAGAGGAGGAAGCCTAATGACTCCAGTAATACTTTATATCCAGATAAAAATCTCAACTTGGGGACTGTGTAGTTGGTTGATTTGGTGGTCAGATTCCACATTTATGACACTGAGAGGATGAGTCCTTGAGACTTTGGGGACATCTCCTGCTGCGCTTGCTTCAGAACCTGTAAAAGGTTCATACACCACACGTGAACAATAAACCTTTTCTACGGATTTTTGTAAGCATATTAATTTAACTTAGTTTTACCCATAGGCAATAAAACATGCAAGTAGCTTCCTCAGCTTCTGGCGGTAGAATGTTTAGGTGACACAAAAACCCCTGGAGGCACATGTTATAGAACACATAGTTACCATGTCATCTTATACCAGGTTATAGCATGTTCCACCCTTACTGTTTAATATTGAAACTATAAGCCTGGCCTGCAAATCCATACAGCTACAATAGTTGGGCAGCAGAAGTGTTTCTATCATTATAAAAATACATCAAATGGAAATTGGGGAAAAAGTGTTATAAAAATACTGAAATAGTAGCTTTTGTATAGCTTCATGTAATATATTTTATTTATAGATCGCCAAATCAAAGCAACAGTCTCCTCTAGGTGCCTCATATATTATATGAATTCCATCAGTGGTGCCAAATTTGAAATTGTCAGTAGATAAAGGTAAGCTCCATTAAAGGACTTCGTACTATTATTCCTGAGTAAATGCATCTGTGGCACGGTTTGAAAAAATCCTGTTTAGCCTGCTTTTCAAGCTAATGCATTCACAAGGTTTTCAGTAAACATGACCTCTGATTTTGACCTTTAAGTCACAGATTTTTAGTAGGTACATCTATGGTGTCAGTTCCTGCTACCAAATCCTATGTCAGCTAGTTCTCCAGTTATGTTCCCAAAGTTGCCTGCCTGCCCCCTTGCCCAGCAGGGTGACAACAACACCCCAAGCTTTTCAAACTGAGGTGTCAAAATGAAGCCAATGCACAAGTGCCCTGTGGAGGTCACCAGGTGGTGATAGCTGGGGTTGGAAAGAGACTTCTGGTCCTATAGAAATCTGTGAGAAAATGTTTTATTGACCTGACCTTTGTAAACACTCAGCTGCTGAATTTATGGGATCGTTAATTTTAGGACCTACTGAAATCTATTTTGTAAATCTTGCTCATGCCATGATTAATCGATTATTTGCGGTAGTTTTATTTTTCTCAAGTGGTTTCACGGTCAGACCCGTCCCTCCTCGTCACATCTGTTTTTCGTGACCAAGATCGCGATGACAGAAACTCATCTTGGGGTTTTAAAACAGGACTTCAGTAGCTCTGTGCGTCTTTTGTGTCGTCTGTGGGCTTTCCCCCATCTTTCTTATTCGGCTCTCTGTTCTGACAGAGGGCTCCCCCTTACAGTTTGACAAGGTCATAATTTCAATTTGTTGACTTGGTTTAGGACCAACTGTCTTTAAATACTGTGACATCCCCATCAGCCTGTAGCTGTATGGGTGCTTTTTTAGCATAGATGACACTCTGAGCATGTCACCATGCTCCGCTTTGTCCAACTATAGCCTCACAGATCTTGCATCAGCATTATGCTTTACTGATATGCAGTGCAATCCAGCTGTACATATACTCAGTGTTTATTTTGTAGAGATTTGAGGTAAAGACTTTGGTCTGTTTGTTTTTCATAATTCTGGCTTTGTATGCCAGCACGTTTGATTTGTAAAGAAACAATGAAGATGCAATTAAAGTCCTGACTTTCAGCTTTGATTCAAGGGACTAAGCTTCAATATTGCATTAACTGGTGGTGGGAAATTATTCATTTGTCCAATTAGATTTCAGTCTCTGGAAATAGTGGGGACTGTGTATAAAAGACAGGCTGGAATCCCTAAATGGTTGAAGCTGTATTTTTATTCCGCCACTTAAACCTGATGCGGAGAATCAACACTTTGGTTATGTTGGATTGTTTCAGTTCAAATCTATTTTACAGAACCAAACTTATGTCACTGTCCAGGCATTTCCAGACCCTTACTGTGAGTGTTTTGGTTCATTTGCACACATCCTTTCAACCATCTGGGATTCATACAAGCAACCACATTAACAAATGCGGTGTAACTGAAATAATTCCAAGATGATTCCCAAGAAAAACACATCCATCGGAGGATTAAGCAGTGGGAAATTATCTGTCAAAACTCCAGTAAATCCAGCCCTTTTGTCTGGGTTCATTTGTTTTATTTTTAAGTATGCACTTTGCCTTAAATCAATCAAATGTTAACTTTTGTTATATTTCTTATTGCAGCGTTTCATCCAGTACCTGGCCTCCAGAAACACTCTGTTTAACCTGAACAACTTCCTGGATAAGGGAGCTCTGCAAGGTAAAGCACACACAAACCCCTGTGAAGATCATTCACAGCACAATTTCCTTTCAGAGAAGCAGATGGGGTTGATTTGCCTCGAGGTACATCACTCTGAACGCCATAATGTTTCTGATAATTAAAAAGAAAGTACTTAAAAGTCAAAAGTAGTCTCAAAATATTATTTATTACTCACACTGAGTATATTTCTTTCCCTCTGACAGTTTGTTTTTTTTGCTCCACCAGGTTATGACATGTCAACCTTCATCAGGCGATACAGTCGCTACCTGAATGAGAAGGCCATGTCCTACAGACTGGTGGCTGTGGATTTCACCAAGATGAAGAGAGGGTAAACACGCACACACACACTGTCATCTTTACTCTTCATTTCACACTTATCTTGTCACACAGCCGGAGACGGTGTTTATCTTTTGGCAATGCACTTAGAGAAAGGCAGTAGACAAAGACAGAACTAGCAGTTTCTCTGCAAAACCTCAAACTTGGACAGCAAACAAAGTTTTTGGGGTTTTTTTTGTTTTCTTTACAGTTTATCCCGCGAGACATTTCAGACAAAACTGAACATTTTTCTGTTGTGTGCATGTGAAATATTGCAGAAAGGGAAAAGCAAAAATGTTGCATCCAGCTTGCTGAAATAAAGAAATAAGCAATTAGAATTAGGACGGGGAAAAAAACAAGCAGATGAAACACAAGTTGCAGATAGTTTTCAGTCAGCTTGAATACATTTGTTGTTTCCATAGACTGCACATTAAAAAAAAGGACTTCCGCTCCGGAAACCTGGAGCTGAGTGATTGATGATAATAAATTCTTGAAAAATACTGAATGAATTGGAATCGCAATACTTTACCAAGAGAATGAAATTATGTAGGAAGCATGTGAATGGAGAATAACAATGGGCCCAAAAATGTTTTTGTATCTGGCTGTAAACATGTTTGTGTCTGCTTTAAAGTTGAATATTTTAACGTGAGAGTCTCACTTTTGGGCCCACTCGAACAGCCATTAGAGGAAGTAGATTTCTGGGGTATTCGGTTTTTTTTGTTCTTTTTTCCTCTCTCTCAACTAAACCTTTAATTGCAGCCGTCGTATGCAGATTATGACACTTCATTTGTGGTATTTTAATCCCTCAGCTAAAGCTTTACAGCCTCCCTGGAGCCCTGTGTTTTCAAGTGAAAGTGGGTGCATCCTTTCTGAAGGTTTTGTGTGTGTACACAATCATTTCAATTTCAGAAAGTCCAGCCGCGGTAGAATGACACTGAATCTGTGTCACGCTGATCCTGCTGAGCAGAGTCTCATTATTTATCAGAGAGTGTTTTCAGTCTCCCATTTGTTGCACCTCAAAAAAGCACTACTGAGGATGCTTCAGTATGCAAAATATCGGTTCACTTAGTACATGCTTCACATAGTTTTGCATCATCACTTCATTCCTGTTTTTTTGAATCCTCTTAATTTGCATCAGAATTTAAATTTTGTCCACAAGGTGCCCGCTGTAATTGTGTGCTTGTGTGCGTTTTTGTTTCCTGTTTTGTCAGTATTGACGGCGTGATGCGCACCATGAACACAGAGAAGCTGATCAAGACGCTGCCCATCATCCAGAACCAGCTGGACGCTCTGCTGGATTTCCAGGTACTGAGTGTCTTTGTGTGCTACATACGTGCGCGTCCTGTGTCAGCCATGCTTCGTTCACTTTCTCATCAAAATGTAAATTGAAACAACAGTTTGTAAAGTTTTGAAATGCATTGATGGGAGTATTAAAGAAAAAAAATCACACTATGGGGACAGATTGCACATCTAAGTGCGAGCCTGTAGGAAGGGCGCAGGAGGACTGGGTGGGGACTCGGTGCATTGGTGAGGGTGCTGTGGTTTGTGCCAGCGAGCTTCAAAGAGTCATAAAAATGGATGGTTTCTCATTGAAATGCATACTGAATGTGAACCGAGGGAGTGTGAGTGTGTGTATGGATGTGATGGGGTTTTTTTATTTTTATCCCCTCCACCTAAACTAAATTGACATTTGCTCGGTGTGTGGTGATGTGTTCGCTTCACGCCGAAGGGGGAGAGGTGTCGGTATTTGAAAGAGATGCTTTATTTTTATGAAAAGCTTTGGAAAGATGTGAGAGCGATGCCTCCTTTACCCTCTCACTCTCTATCTCTCTTCTCTGTAGGCCAACCCTAATGAGCTGACCAACGGTGTGATCAACTCAGCCTTCATGCTGCTCTTCAAGGACTCCATAAGGCTGTTTGCTGCTTACAATGAAGGGGTCATCAACCTATTGGGTACACACACACATATACATGAACACGCAGGATAAACAGCAAGCTTTCTCTTCTACATGTGTCAGGAATGATGAGGTATATCTGCAGTTTGTTTTTGTGTGTGTGTCCTCACACTCACGCTCTTGTCAAGCAGATGTATAAAAACCCTCTCGCCAGCACATACACACACGTGTGCGCACAGTAGGTTTTGACAAGCTGTCTTGTAGCTGCCAAACGCTTCTTTTTGTACAGCCGATGAATGTTCCTGTCTTCTTTACTCCCTCCTTTCCTTACAGTACTGTGTAAAAGTCTTGAGCTAACCGTCATTTTCTATATTTCGTTGGGAAAAAAATGTTTCAATAATTGATTTCTTGAAACATGCATGTAGGGGGGTTATCACCACATAGTTTTTTGTAGCCATTTCCCTCGTTGCCGAGTTTCAAATTTGTCGGTTTTGATATTCGTGAACGAGACGCTCTCATGACTTCTCGAGTGACAATACTGACCAGCTAATCGGTGGCATGCATTGTGACGACATTACATTTTAGTACCTGCTTGGATCGTTTGGAACACCGGCCAAGCAGGTACCTGATACCAGGTACTATAACCTCATGGAAAACACTGCAAACCGTGGTGAAACTGTGCTGAATCGATCCGAACAGGTACTAATGGAAAAGGGGCTTTGGGCAAGGGTTCTTGTAATTTCTTTAAGTAGTCTTCAGGAATATTTCCAGGCTTTTAAAGGACATTCAAAGCTCTTCTTTGGACGTTTCTGCCTTGTTCCGTTCTCAGTCCCAACACCACTGGGTAAAATGCATCTTCGAACCATGACAGAGCCTCCACCTCTCTCCTGACCTGCTCCTTATATACCGATTTGAACCAAAAATGTCAAATCCAGATTTATTGCCCGATCACATCTGTTGTCACTGATTTTCAGTCTAGGCCAGTCTTGTAATCTGACATACCTCAGCCTTTCCTCCCTGTTTCCCTTCCTTAAGAATGACTTCTTGACAGCCACCCTTCCACTGAGACCATTCCTGACGAGGCTTCAGTGAACAGCAGGTCTCTAGTAGAACTATGTCAGGTCTTTGCTGGATTTTTTTTTTTCTTAAGGACGTGACTTTCAGATGCTGTTCAACTGCTGCAAATAGTTTTTCAGGCCTGTCACTTCTTCTTTTGTCCTTCATTCGTCCAGTTTTCTCAGATTTGCTGGCATATGACAAGTTGTCGGCTAACAGCTCTTCACCTCGTTGGTGCAAAAATGTTATTTCATGCCTGTCAAACTGTGTTATCACTGGCCTTTTTTCATAGATTCAACTAAACAAAGGCAAACAAATGATGTGTTTTGGTGACAGGCAAGTAATAAAGTGCCTAAAGATACAATTTAAAATTGGTTCTCTCTAAGCGGTCTCTTTTGTAAAGACACAAAACTAGCCCATCCCTTGAGTTAGGTGCATTTGTTAAGTGGCTTAAACAAGAAAACAGAATGACTCTGATAATGGTCGGGTATAAGGACTGCACTGGAAGTGAGTGAAAAAGCAGCCAATGTCCAAAGAAAGAACTGTGAAAGACTTGTAGAAAACCTGGAGAACAATTACTCAAGAAAACTTTCCAAAGTCTGGCTGCTTGGAAGACAAATGGGTAGAAATGAGGGGTGGCTCAAGACTTTTGTACTGTACTTCACACTTCTGTCTTCCTTTTTCCTTTTAAATTTATATGTCTCTCCCTCTCTGTAGAGAAATACTTTGACATGAAGAAGAACCAGTGTAAAGATGCCCTGGACATCTACAAGAAGTTTCTTTACAGGATGACGAAGCTGTCAGAGTTCCTCAAAGTGGCAGAGGTATATTTTTCCACGCAGACACCTTATTTTGAAGGCAGTTTTGACCATTTTCCTTAAAGGTTTTTTCAAGTTTAAATATGCATAAAACCTACACATATGGTGAAACAGAACTGCATATAAAGAGGGCCACATTTTTGCTCACACAGCTACTGTACGCTCTTCAAACCAGAATTCCTAACTTGCCCTCCCAGCCCCACATTTGCTGCACACACTTACATATATATGCACCCAAAATAACCCCGAAGATGGAGCATGTGGTTAGGCGCTCCGTTAGCTCGCTCTCCCTCTGCTCCCCACACTCCTCCATCTCATCCTTTCTCCTCCCTCGCTCTTCCCTCCGCCCCTGACAGAGATGGATACTCGTGTGGCTCTCCTTCGCCCAGCGCCCACAGATCATCCCTCTTTCTGTCTTCCCTCTGGTGCCCTCTCTCTTCCATCCCTCCCGGTGTTTCAGCAGACTTGAAACAGTGAGATCAGCTGCTGTAACTTCCACATTAGTGGGTTTTATGTTCTCTCCATTAATGTACATAAAAAAATAAATGTTCCCAGTCGCTTTCCTTTTGTCTTTTATAATTGGCTTTTGAGTAGCGCTCTGAGCTATTCGTATATTTTTTTCGCTTCCATGTTTTACATGACATGATTCAAACATGTAGATTTCAGTGATTTCCTGGGCAAGGCTCCAAAATCAACTAAAAGCTCGCACATAAGCCATCTGTATAGTTTATGACATATCCATAAATTAAATGACATGTTTCTCAGTAGCGAGCTGGTGCAGATGAGTCTGCGCCATGTGGCCATTAACCATTAACTCTACATCTAAACGATGAGTAATCAGTGTAGTAAGTGTACTAAAAACAACTGAGATCTTGAGGCGTTACCTTTTTAATTCAACGGATTGTTGAAGCAGATTTGCACATGAGGGTTGAATATCATTTTAAGAAAGCAGCTTTTCTACAGCAGACATTTTTGCTCAGGCCCTGCTGTTAGAAACATTACCAGTGGCTCAGATCTAATCAAAGGGAGCAACATGAACAGTGAGAAGACTCGGGTGACTGGACATTAGTCTTCATTAAATCTGAGATTTACCCCTGTTGTTGTGTGATTTAGTGAAAAATGTCTGCAGTGTAAAAGGCCTCCTGTTAAAATGGGACTGTCCCATTTTTCTAAACTCTTAAGCTGGAGTTTAACTGAAAGCACCTGGATTGACTTGAAATCTGCCCTTGATATTTATGTTTGGTTGTTTTGGGATAAATGACAACAGGATAAATAATCAAAAGTAGGAGGCCACAGTTGTGTTCGGACTAATTAAAATACCGTCTTTGGAAGGCACATGTTTAATTCTTACAGTGCCTGAATCAGACATTATATTGACTTTAGACTGGGAGCTAGCAGGGTAAAGACTGTTTAACATCCAATCTGACTCTTTTTTTTTAAATTTTACTTTAGGATATTTGTGTTCTCTCATTCAAGCCCACTGGTTGAAGTAAAAAAAAAAAGGGGGGGGGAGAAAATATGCCGTCTTTCAGTTCTAATGTTTTACGTATCAGGACATAATTTTAAAAATAATCCAGTCCTCAGCAGGTAAAAACAACCTCAGATGAACAGCAACATATGACAAATTGCACGATGTCCTTATTTAATTAAGAAAATGAAGCTAAAGCACACAAACGGTTTATAGAAAATTAATGCACCCCGTGATTGAGCAGCTTGTAGAACCACCTTGAAGGAACTGTTTTCTGTGTGACTTCATGAGTTTTTCACATCATCTTGGTGAAATTTTGGCCCACTCTTCTTTACCATGTGTAGTCAGTTCATTGAGACTTGTGGGTATTTATTCATGCACAGTTTGCTTAAGGTACCACCACAGCATTTCATTCAGGACCCCAAACACAGGAGCGCATCTAAAACAGAATGGCTGAAAAGGAATCAAACTCCTTGTCCTTATCTGTCAGACAGATGTTTGTCTCTAGAATACTTTGGTATTCAGAGGAATTCATGTTCAGCCCAATGACAACGTGTCCAGATCCTGTGGCTGCAAAACAAGCCCAGATTCATCACCCCTCCTCCGCTGTGCCTGACAGTTGGTGTGAGGTGTTTGTGCTGATATGCCGAGTTTGGCTGTCTCCAAATGTAGAGCTGTGAATTACAACCACACATCTGAACTTTTATCTCGTCTGTCTAAAGGACATTGTTCAACAGATCTTGTGGTCTGTTTAGATGCAGTTATGGAAACCTAAATCATGCTGCCGTCTTCTCTTTAGAAGGAAGACATGTTCTCCTGAGAGTCCAGCCAAACAAGCCTTACTTATTCAGTCTTTTTCTAACTGTGCTGTCATTAACTTTAACATTTAACATGCTAACTGAGGCCTGTAGAGTCTGAGATGTAACTCTTGGGTTTTTTGCACTTTCTTTGACCTAGGGGTGAGTTTGCTGGGAAAGTTGTTAATCATCTTTCTCAGTGTAGAATGATGGACTTTGTCAGCAGTTGTTTCTCTAAGATCATTCCTGATGTCTTTTGTCCTCAGTGCTCTTACATACACAGCTTGTGCACTGTAAGTAGGTTTTTTTTAATTAACTACACAATATTGTTGCTGTTCATCTGAGGGTGTATTTTAATCTTTTAAACCCTGCTTCAGACCAGATCATTTATTTATTTAAATGCTATCCTGGTCTAATAATTGAAAGAGGCTGTACATTTTTCTTCACTGTATAAAAGTATCTTCAAGTAACAGGATTAAACGTTACTCATATTTCCTGCTGGTAACGCCTGAAGGTGAGTTTGACAGCAGGTTTGAAAGAGAGGGGGAAAATAAGCTTGTTTATGTCGTGTCCTAGTGTTTTTGAGATGGTTTTGGTGCAGGTTATGGCGTCCTTTATGAGTGTTTTCAGAGTTATCACGCCATCCTTCATGCCTGCTCTCCCTCATCGGTCAGACATGTTTATCACTGTGCAGTCATTGTTGTCATTCACTGTTGAGATGTCAAACTTTTTCATGTTTATTTCTGTTTTTGTTGACACTGCCGCTGCATGAAGTAATGATTCCCCTGTTTTGTTTTGTTTTTCTTTTCTCATCCTTTTATTTATTTTCACCAAATGGACCCCACCCTCCTCTTTATGCTTCCTTCTCCATTTTATCCCACCCCCCCGACCCCCTCCTTTTTTTCCTTTTCTTTTTTTTTTAATATTTTGTTTTTGACGACAGCAAGTTGGAATAGATCAGGGTGACATCCCAGATCTCTCACAGGTCAGTGTACATCTCACCGTCCACCTCTCTAATTCCAACCTTCTCACCTTTTTTCCTTCCACAGAGTCTCTCCTGCAGCACTACTTGTTATCTCACTGCTCTCTCTGTGCTTTCATCCACTGACTCACACTTTATTTCACCCCTGCCTATGCCTGTTTCTCCCTCCTGACCAGTTGTTTACTTCCTTTTCACTCTCCACCCTACTCCTTTTTTGTTTCTTTAAAAGAAAGTTAAAAAAAACCAAACTTCTAACCTGAATTTACTGTTCGAATCCAGGCAACTCCCTTCTGGTATAATTGATTTTGCTTTCCTGCTTTCCCTTTCACTTCAAAATGCTCGTTACAGGTCCAAAAAAAAACAGGCTGAGCTGTGTTAAAGTTGGCCTGCTTAAGCGCTCCGCGCCATCGGCATGCCTGACGCCGATTTAAAAACCCCGAACAATGAGCTTTAGACCTTGAATCAATAAAATTAAAGTTAATTGCAAAAATGAAGGGCTTAAAAAAACAGGACAGCAACAGCACTTTCTAATTGTCAAGAATAAATTTTCCTTTTTGTTTGTGAGTTCAGTGGAATCGCTTGAAGCGTCGTTTTTATCCTCCCCGTGGTTTATGGTCGAACATCAAGGACATTGTTTTCTTTGTTAGACTGCCACCCATAAACACACATTATAATTCACTTCAATGCCGTTAATGACCTGTTTCTGTTTGTTTGTGTGTCTGTTTGCCTTCTTTGTAGTTATAAATGTGTTAAAAATAGAAAGCCCGTCCTTGGATTCAGTGGAGTGAAATTGATCACCAAGAGGGCTGCAGCTAATGATTGCTTTACCAATCCATCTGTTGGTTGTCTTAATTAATCTGTGTAAAATACTGCAGTAAGTGGCATCGTTAATTGCTTCATTTAGTTGGTCAAACAGCAAAAACTAAACGAAAAAATGGAGAATATTGGGTTTCTTGCAATAATATTTAACAGGAAAAAGGCACAAATCCCCACATTAGAGAAGCGGAAACTGTTAGGCTGTGTACTATAGAACATTGTTTTTGAGAAATAATGAAGCTATTAATTGTTTTTCAAAATGATAGCAAAGTACGATTATCTGCTTGTTTCAGATTCTAAATGGTGATGATTTGCTGCTGGTCTGTGTGATAGAGCATTATTAAAGTATATATTTTTTCTACAAAAGGCATTTGCAGCAGAATTAACAGTCCTGCTGTACAGTTGGTCTGTCAGTCAATTAATTTTAGTTGCTAGTTGACTGAGATCTGCTGTAAAGGGGTAAAACCCCAACAATCAGACATTTCTCTGTTGGCAACAGTGGCGAGGAAGAACTTGTACTTTGAACAGGAAGACACCTCCAGCAGGTGCAGCCATCTGTTGCAACTGTGGAGAATATAAATGACGGATGTAGCTTCAGGGTCTGAAAAATGAAGTGCCTTAATCTGGCATTGTTTTTAATGTCCACCAGGGGGTGATAGGTGTGATTGCAAAAGCTACTTCCGGTCATATAGAAGTCTGTGGGAAAACAGCTTTCTGACTTGTCATCTGTAATAATTTTCCTGATGACTTTCTGGGCTCAGGCACTCATTTTAGGTTACACTCAGCGCTGTTTCATGATATTTAGTTTGAAAACGCCACAAATGTTAGCTGCTGTTAGCTGCTCTTGGTGTTTGTTAGCTGCTGTTAGCCAGGGTTAGTGAAGGTTTTTTTTGAAGTGGATGTAACATTGTTGAACTCAGACACTTACTGAACTCTGATTACATTCTCACATCAAATGAAACTGTTTATCAAAGCAAACTTGTTTGTGTTTTTAACACTTGACCCTAACATTAGCTGGCATAAAGTTACTTTATAACCAACTGTTGTTGTTTTTTAGCCAACTTGTCAGCGGGGACAGGAGGGTCCCATGGCTGATCTCAAGCTGCTTACGTAAAACGCCAATAGTCTGCAATGACTTGTCCTTCCCGGCCACTCTATTCAAATATGGTTGGTGAACAAGCTGGCTTCTGCAAACCAGCCTTTTAATAGATGAATTATACGTTTATGAGAAGGCATCAGTTTGCTGGAAAATTACAATAAGTAATTACATCCTGTTCTATGCATATTTATGAGTACAGTGTCATCTTTTCTGCTGAATGCATCTTTAAAGTAGCAAGTGTAGGCTAAGTATGGATGCATGTAATCAGACACTGTCTTAGTCTTGGGTTTTGGGGATTTTTTTTTTTTGGTATTTTATATAACAATGAGTCAAAAATTTACTTGGCATAGAGCAGTTGCTGCTGACAGATCTATTTCACCCACCCGCGACTTCTTTCATAGCACACAGCCACAATATGTGACTGATCTCAGTGTCATCTAGTTCCTTTGTCGCTGTCACAGTGTCTGCTATGCCTCAGCCAGCTCAGTTTGGTACTGTTCAAATATCAGCACCGTATATTAGAAGCGAGTTATCAATTGGTGTGTCCTTGGCTGACAGATTTATCCATAACGAAATAATCATAAGCTGCAACCCTGATTGGATTGACAGTTTATTAAATTGAGCATACTTTGGCTCATAGTTGAAAAAAACTTGGGTGATTTTTTTTTTTTTTTTTTTTTTTTTTTTTTTTTTTTTGCGTAAAGGGAGGGGGGGGGGAGTCTCCCACACACTGGCACACAACAGTAAAACTTTACAGCTTGCTGGATCGCGACCTTGGTTATGCATTACTAAAAAAATCATTAGAGTGTGAAGCTGGAAGTCAACAGCATGCGAGCTGACAGTGTGGGTGTTGAACTCATAGTAAAACTGCACAGTTTACTGTAGTCATTAAACAGACGTTTTTCTTCTTCCCCCTCCTCTCGCAGAAAACAAAAGGATCATACATTGTAGGTGGTGGGTTGCATACTCTACGCCCCCCCAATCCTGCTTAACCTCCTCCTCCTGCATGAACGTCTTCATAGCATGTGTGTGTGCAACCATACACACTTGCACCTCAAGCCCTCAAAGGCATGCTCTTCCCCTGTTTTTCGAGCGTAGAATGATCTGGTGTCAACTCAGTGCAATATGTGTGTGTCGGCCTCAGGTGGCAGCCGCTCTCAAACGCACACACACACGCAGCCTTGGCACGACAAGCAAAAGGCCATGAAACCTCATGAATAGAAAATGAAGCTTCACCCCTCCGTCTTCATCTGCATGAAAAGAATCTCTGCAACAGCTTTCGGCTCGGCTCATTTAAATTCCGTCCTCCTCCTTTTTAGATGTTGTTTATTTCATACTTGTCATGCACGACATCATTTCTTCAACACGCATGGTGGAGGTGCTTTAATAGTGAATGACCCGAGCATTACTGTGTAATCACTGTCAAAAAATAAAGGAAACATCAGAGAGAAGAAAGCAGGGATTCTCTCTCTCTCCTTTTTTTATAGTGGCACTTCTTTCTCAGTGCCTTCTAAAGTCAGAGTTATTACTGCTAAGCATCTTATGTTAAGAGCATGGCATGCTCGTGATATGACCCCCCCTCTGAGAGTGTGCGTGTGTGTGTGTGTGTGTGTGTGTGTGTGTGTGTGTGTGTCTGTCAGAGCTAATATTGACTAAGCACACACACAGAGTCTTCTTTTCACCTATTCAGACTCTGCGGCAGTTAAAGATCTTTCTTTGTGCAAGTCGCTGTTTCTTTAACAACCAGGCAACAGTTTGGCAAGAACCCACCGTCTAGTCCGGCCTCCAAACGCCTCTCCTGTGTGTGTGTGTGTGTGCGTGTGTGTGTGTGTAGGCCTACTGACAGCAAACTTTGCATTCTTGCGGACAGAGAGGCAGACATGACGTTGTGATATTTTCACAGTGAAAGAATTTCCCCTCCTCTCTCCAAAGCTGAAAAAGAAATGAACTATTCTTTTAATTCCTGCATGCTAAGTATGGACGACTGAAACTCCCACTATAGAACTTATGAGTTTGGGTCTCTAATTTATTGGACAGTGACACATTTTGTTTGCAGTCTTGCTTCTGTACACCACCACAGTAGATTTTAAATCACTGAGTCTGTGATTGACTGAAGGCTTTCAGAGGTCTAACAAACATTTTGCATTAACTGTTTAAAATCTGCAGCCATTTTTATACATATTACCGTATTTCAGAGGTTTAAAACTGACTGACAGGCACTTTCAGTTACAGTTCCTTGTTATTCTCTAAAAATAAAGCAGACTTAATATCCAAAGTTGATTCAAAGTGTTGAATTTTTAATTTTTAGGCTTTTAACTAATTTAAAATGTAAGACCCAAAGAGTGACAGTGTGAGTGAGGGAGGCCGTCATTAGGCTCTAATACTAAAATAAACCTACCAGAGATGAACAGCAAGAACTTTCAGTGTGGCAAAATCAACAGTTTGGTTCATTTTTTAAAAAGGGGACGGCCAGCTCAGCAACACCAAAACATCCCACCAAAACCCCACAGAATGTGACTAAAGATGATGACAGAATTATTTCCATGGTTAAGAAAAATAAATTCACAACATCTAACCAACTCAAGAGCAATCTCAAGGAGGTATGAGTATTATTGTCAGAGTGTAAAATCAAGAGACGCCTTCATGAAAATACAGACTGTTTACAACAAAGTGCAATCCACTGGTTACACTCAAGTACAAGAAGACCAGATTAGACTTGGCCTGAACAGTTCTGCAAAAAGAGCAAAAGCCAAAACTGCCAAAGCAACCCAAGACAAAGTTGGACAAAATGGCCAAGTCAGTCACCTGATCTCAAACCAACACAGAGGCTTTTTAGTTACAAGATACAGAACTGAAGATGGAGATCTACAGACAAACAGCAGCGAAAGAGAGCTGTAGTAAGGGCCTGTTGGAGCATCTCAGTGAAGGAAACACAACATCTGTTGATGTCCATGAGTTTGACCTCTAATTCCTAAACAGTTTATGCAAAACTGCTTGTTGAATTAAAGCTGAAAGTCTCCCCGTGGTGCTGTACACAGGCAAAACTCTGAAAATGTTGCCTTTTTCCAACAAGTTATGGGCATCGCTGTAAATAAGTCTTACTTGCATCAGGAAAATACTGTAGGCATTAATTTTATTAATGAAATGTGACAAATTGATTTATTTAATAAAAAAGTAAGGTTTACATTTGAAATATTTTTATGCAGTTCTGGTTGTATTTTCATCACAGTTTACTTTGATGTGATAGAAATTCATTTATTTCAATAGAGATAATTTCTTTTTCCAGAAATCTATCGTCTTTATCTCGTTTAGCTGTCGGCCTCAATGTTTTAGCACAGCGGTCCCCAACCTTTTTTGCGCCAGGGACCGGTTTATGCCTGACAATATTTTCACGGACCGGCCTTTAGGTGTCGCAGATAAATACAACAAAATAAAACTAGTACCGGTACCGAAAAAAAGATTTATTCATAACACACGTGAAAAGACCCAGGAAAACCAAGTTAACGATAAAAACGATAACAAAATAACGCTGAAAACCGATAAAAACCCTGAAAACCATACATTTCACACCTGAGCCTCAACTCTCGCGGCCCGGTACCAAACGACTCACGTACCGGTCCGAGGCCCGGGGATTGGGGACCGCTGTTTTAGCAGACTGGAGCAATTTGTGTTTCGATCACAAGAAACACACTTTGAATTACAGTCTACTTATTTGCGTAAATCAGAAATACCTAAAGAAGCATCAGATCAATAACAAATACATCATTTATTAAGGGAAATACTTTAAAATAGGAAATGAAGTAAATAAGGAAAATAATGCAAAGCTAAGTTGAAAGCTTAATGTCATTTAATTGATTTTGTTTAATTTTTATGTCCCTTTTATTATAATGTAATTATTTCTAATTTTGGCACTCGTGGTCCTCCGTAGCTCTTAAAAAACATTGATTATGCAGCGATAATGCGACTGCCTGGCTCGCTGTCGCCTTGCTGTTTTGCTGTGGTCTTTTTTGGCATTAATGAGGCACCTAACGAGTGCAGAAGACATCCTGTTGTGCAGTGTCAAACAATTGGAGTTGAACTCGAAGCTGCAGCCGAACTGTTTTATCTGTAGTAGCATAGCAACAGTCCCCAAGTAACCCACTCGCTAACTGGTACACAACAGCTCAAATTTAGCGCTGCTGCCTGATGTCATCGTACAACAAAAGGCTCTTTAAACACTCCTGGCCTCGCTTGTTTTTCCTAAAAAAGGATAAGAGATGATCTCAGTCTGCAAGTGCAATAAATGCAGATTTAGGAAAGCTACAGCAGAGCACACTGACAAGTCAGAGGTAAAGAGTACATCCTGGCACTCGCGCAAGTTTAACAGGACGTCGCAGTGTGAGGGCACCGCAAGATGAGTAAGACAAAGAGGCAAACGTAGCAAAGGGAAGGCCCGGCGTCGAAATGATCGCCCTGTACTCGTGAAGTCGAGAGAAGAAGGCGCAGCCTCTCCTCTTCAACTTCTTCCTCACTCTTTTTCAACCTCCTCCTTTGTTGTGTCTCTCCTTTGAGTCTCCTGCTAACAGTGTGAGTGTTTTCTGCATGTTGCCTTGGTTATTCCTGGAGCCTGATGTACTCTGTTACCTTCCTGTGAGACCAACTAACTCTGGGTGCTGTTTGTGTCTGTTACTGTATGTGTAGGTGGGGGGTTTGTTATTTGCATGTGAGAGAAACAAGTTGAGCGGATGACTGAATTTCCTCCTTTTCTCCCCTCATACTCGACTCTCTCAGGCTCCCAGCAGCCTGCTGGAGGCTTTGGAGCAGCACCTTGCCTCTCTGGAGGGCAAGAAGACCAAGGAGCTGAATGCAGACACCAGGTAGACACGTTATAATCGATCAGGCGCATCAGCTGTTCTCTAGTTTGAACCCCTTTTTAAAACATTTGCATTTCCAACATATGAAATTTCACCGTTCCTCCTCGAGAGTACTCCCTCAAAAAGAAAAATTGAACACCACCTCTGTTTTCTCACCTTTCTCTTATGTTTGCAGAGCATCCACCCTGTCGAACGCCGTCTCGTCTCTCTCCTCCACCGGCATGTCCTTCAGCCGCATGGATGAGAAGGAGAAGCAGCAGGCTTTGGAGGAGGAACAGGCCAGATTGCAGGCACTCAAGGTAACACATTTTATTCTTTTTGGCCAAATTGTTTCTGGATCAAAGCGGGGCAGACTCAGAGCTGCAGCGGCAGAGAGGCCAGCAGCAGCAGGTCAAGTAGTTACTGCTGTCTCCCCTTTCAAGAGACTTTTCAAGTGGCATCACTTGATTCAATTTATTCGATTTCGTGCAGCTCCCGCCAGACACAGAGCCATTTCTTCCCACATATTCAGTAATGCTTCAGTCGTTCAGCAGCCTTCGATGAATGAAATCAGTGCAGGCTTCTTTTTTTTCTCTTTTTTTTTAATATATATTATTCAGATAGGATCTCCAGATATACAGCAGATAATGTCGTAGTGTTGTGTTGAATGCTCGTTTAAAGCGCCATATCTGTTTTTATTGAACTCTACTAGAGCAGCTTTGCATCATTCCCAGTTTAAAATGATGCTCATCGTTCTCACACTGAGTTTTGGTGAAGCTTTGCTTGTTCTGTTGTCATGAAACAAGCCATTTCAGCTCCTGCTCTCCTTGTAAGCTGTCTTTCTCCTGATTGGCTGCACCTGGCAAACCAAGGCTTTGAACAGCAGATGGTTGGAGCTCATCCTTTCTCTTTGACCTCATGCAGGCCAAGAGCGGTCGAGCTGTGTGACACGGAGCGTGAAACTGATTACGTCTACACATGCTCAAAAAACCATACCTGATTTTAGCTCCGCCCCCCTTCAAAGTCATGCCCATGTTAAACTTGTGCTATAAGCCACCCTCAACCTGATGTCCACTTTGAAGACAAGGGAGAAGTCACAGAGAACCAAATCTATCTGATGGGCACGTTGGTGTTGCCAGAAAACGATGGCACATGCCACATGAAGTCGCTGAATGTTTTTCTTGGATGCTTCTGGACATTCGACGAGAACTTTGTGTTGACAGTTCGATACAGTGGGACAAAATTCAAGTGTAAAACCCAGTGAATCTCATAAATGGACAGGCGTGCTTCTGGCAGCATTCCTGACCCTTGGGCTCAGACAGCACACGCTCCGCCACCGTCGTTGCCAGTGATGGTCCTCAACATTAAAGTCGGGTCATTTAGACACAGAAGTTGGGAGCGATGCAAATCTAAATCAGGTGTGGATGTTGCTTTTTATTGCTGGAGTCGGCATGCTCGTTATAAGTCTGTGCTTGAAGCTCTTTAAACCCATCCTATAATCCAGCCTGTCTATATGGAAATAAAGAATAATAGCATCACAAAAACCACCTCCATGACGAGCGTGGCTGCAGTCCTGTCTCTGGAAAAACTCTACTGCAAATCTCCTGCAACATTTAAGCACTTACAAGTGGGGAGGAAAAATAAAATCCATACTGCTCCACTTTGCTTTACCGGTAGAAGACCGGCTGTGTTGTTGTTGCGTTGCTGCTGAAAGATTGTCGAGTAACTTTGGCGAGTTCTGAACTCCCAGTCGAGGATAAAGGCCAGCAGTCTCAGTGGCGAGGTGAGCAATAGAAAAGTCAAGTGTAAAATGTGTTGACATTTCTTGCTCCAGCCCTGGGAGTCCTGCCTTACAGCAAACTGTAATTGAGTAGGAGCAGTGAAGCTACAACACAGCGACTCAGTGTGTGTGTGCATGTTAAGCGTGCTTACATCCTGGCAGAAAAGATACAGTACGTGTCTCCCAGTGTTGCTGGGATCTCTGTGAGCTTTGTGTGTGTATCCTGGCAGATTACACTCGGCTGTGTGTTGCCAGCCAGCCAGTGCGCCTAGGTGTGCACTCGCGTGCACGTGCCTGATTGGATTTTAGCACGCTGTTTACTCCGCGCCCTTGGTTGCCCCCCGTTTCTGCCAGGGTCCACTGATTACGTTTTGGGTTTGGTAAGAAAGGAGAGGGGAGATAAAGTGAGAGCGAGAGCATAACGGAGTAAAGAAGAGGAGCTGAAAAGAGAGAGAGAGAGCGAGCTCCGGGGTTAGCGGGGGTCGTCCAAATACTCTAGTCCAGCTGTCTGCGCTCTCTGGTGTCCATATGGACTCATGCACTCACACTCAGCTACTGTCCAGCTGGGGCCTCAGCCCAAACAATAACAGCAGTTCCCATTTGTTCCTCGCTGCACTGTCAGAATAACGATGAAGAGGACTCGGCCTGGCTGAGGCCGGCGCAGCAGCGGGAGCTTCTGCTTATTAATCCGCTCAAAGTCCAAAATCCCTCAAAGGTGGGAGAGGTTGTAAAGTGCAGTAGAACATTTCCATACATTGAAAGTTCAGGCTGAAGTGAAAATGCCTGGACGAGCATGTGAAAGCTTAAACATTCAAGACGCTTTATCGTCATTATGCAAGCATAACGACGACATTAAGGCAGTGATCCCTCACAATGTGTAAAAAAGACAACATAAATACAGACATAATGTACAGCGTTGGTTCAAGTCAGTTTTGGCCACTTTCATTCTTTTCTTTTCTTTTTGACTTATTATTTTTATTGTCCATTTTATTTCTAGTTTTACACTTTAGTTTCCCTTCTTGTTTTAAGATGTGATTTATTTTTTGCCACTTATTCTCTAACGTGTGCCTTTCTCTTATTTTTGTATGTATTTCTCCTGTTTGCTATTCATTCATTCTGTCTACTATTTATATTTTATTCCTGCACAGTTGGTGTTGAGCACCCACTGTTTCATTGTACATGTACAATGACAATAAAGGGCTATTCTGTTCATTGCTTTCTTTTAACTGGGAGCACTTTGGTCAGAACTGTTGTTTCCTTTCTTTTTCTTTTTTCTTTTTTTTAACGCGCACTATCAATAAAGTTGCATTGGACGTAAGTGCATCGATCCCTGTGGAGAAATGAGTTCACTGCCACAGCGAATCAGGGGAAGGACACGAGTGTGAGACGAGAAATAGGCAATAAAAACAGCGAGAAGAACGATAAAAGCGAGCGATGTGGTCGCTGAAAACGGCACTCGAAGGTTCAACGTCTTCTGTGAGTCGCATGGAGAAACAGATATGAGTTATTTTTGTTATCATGTGTTTTAAATTTTTACACAGATGACTGAGAACAGAGTTGTTTGACAGTTGGACGTCTTCCGTCGAGCTGATCCTGATGCAAAATCTTTATATTAATGCAAGAGTTAGGAGTTACAGCTGCAGGAACACCTTCAGAGTGCTTTGATGATGATTTGATGAATAAATTATTTAAAACTGTATCATCCAGATGTGTTTCGTAACCCGACGGCAGGCTTTTTTTACTCCTGTTTCAGCTCAATGTAAAGGCATGCACAGCTCAGGCTTCACATGCGTTTGAATTCATCTTCCCGAATCAGCGGAAAAGGCACAAAATTCTAAACCTGTTATTGTTTTCTCCAGTTTGGCTGGACTCTGCTGATGTCGGTGTTTCTGTCACCAGAGAGATCCGCATTCAGCGTTTCAGCAGCACCTGAGTCTCGGGGTCGAGCGCTGCTGGACTTTTTAGCATCGCAACAAAAAAGAATTTGCTGGAAACAATTAGTTTTAAAGTACTTTACACTAATAGCCTGTCATTGTATTGTTGTGTGCGCTGAATCAAAAACAATATGGCAGCCTTGGCAGGCGAAACTGCACAATAATCTGAGGCTGGAAATTCATTTGGCCTGGCTTTTAAAGCCAAGAAGTGACTCTGTAGATCACCAAAGCGTACTTTCTCCTGTGGATTTTCTCCTACTCATCCTTGCGTCACATCCACCCTTTGTGAGATTAGATCCCTGAATCAAAAACAACAACACAAAGCTACATGACTGCGGAGGTTTAGGGTGGTACTTTCCTCTGTGGAAATATGTATTTTTCTTCAAGTCACAGTGCGTCACTTCCCCCAGATCGGAGCTTGTTGGAAAAGAGCCTCTTGTTTATTTCGGTGGGAAATAGCTGTTCAAGTGTTGCCTTCCTGATCACATTGTGCTGTTTTTCTCATTCCCGTCTGTGTGTTCTCCTTCTAGGACCAGCGCCTGAAGGAGATCGGCATGCAGACTCCACCCTCGGCCTCCCCCAGCAGCCAGTCGATAGGCAGCGCCAACAACAACAACCACGTCACACAGACCCCGGAGTTTTTCAGCTCCACGCTGTCCACCAACAGGTGAGCACGCCACACAGCCAAACACCGCCCTCACACAGTCATACTCATCACACTGAAAAGGAGCCATTAGCTTAAATATGCAGCGCGGGTGTGTACGTTAACAAACAGGTCGGTGAGGAATTTGCATTTTACCACCGTCCCCTGTGCAGCAGAGATCTGACTTCATGCTGCAAGCAGCAGGTTTTCAGACAAGAGCAGCACATCATGGAGTTCTAAATGAAACCCACTTGGTAATATGGTAACTGATACAGCACCACTGACTGTGCGTAGCTCATTAACAGCTAGCCAGCTACAGTGTAGCTCTAACACCAGTGCACTGTGTTAGACGTAGACAGGAGTTACTTTGTAACCCATCTGAAACCCTACGCTACAGCCTGACGTTCACCTGGAGAAATGTAACTCCACGTTACATCAGCACAGTCTGCAACACTTGTAATTGGTCTGTTCAGTTACGTTGTTTCCTCCTGTGTTAGCAGGCAGCTACTTTTCAGACTGTCACCAGGATGTGATGCACAAGCAACAAATGAGTTAGTGATTCGTTTTCTATCAGGTCCATGAAACATATGGGCTTTGATTTAAGGGTGATCATGTGACTGACGTGATTTTTGTCCTGGCATCCTAGGTGAAAATCAGTGGGAGCAGTGTTGCGTTCCCGCCTCTTACATACAGTCTTGTCACTGAAACCCAGTTTGCACTGGCGTAACGCATTACTAAATCTGTTCTTTAGTTTGTAATGAGTGCAGAGCCAGTATAGGAAGTCGGCAGTAATCCAGTGTGCAGACAGACAATAAACACTGTTAAACAGGAGATGATAGAAAACTTAAACAGATGCGTTTGAATGATGGTGATGCTGTGAAGATCTAATGTTGTGATCTAACCTTACATTACGCTGTCACTCGTGAACTTTGGGCAGTATGAGGAGAATCGGTCGGGACAGCGTCCTTGTTAAGTTCTTACTACAGGAGATAGTCCACTGCAGACAAGTTCTCACTACTGGAAACACTTAAGGAAGCTGCCAGGAGGCAGGACACATGATAGACTTAATTAGCTAAACTGTTCTCACATGCCTGAAATTCAACATCACGCAGACTTTGCTCTGGAGACATGACATTTACATTCTTACTCACAGCTCTGGTGGGTGAAATGTTGGAAATATTAGGGCTGCAGTGGGTTTTAGGTG
This sequence comes from Oreochromis niloticus, assembly GCF_001858045.2. NCBI lineage: Eukaryota > Metazoa > Chordata > Actinopteri > Cichliformes > Cichlidae > Oreochromis > Oreochromis niloticus. The sequence continues at coordinate 30,513,530 of NC_031967.2, forward strand.
CTGGTGCCCAGCCACTTGAACTTTGTTTTGGGTTTTCTCTGTATTACAATATAATCAGATGACTCCCCCATAAGCAAGCACTTTGGCGACAGTGGGGGGAAGAAACTCCGCTTTAACAGGAAGAAACCTCCAGCAGAATTGGGCTCGGGAGGGGCGGGGCCATCTGCCGTGACCAGTTGGGGGTGAGGGAGGAAGACGGGACAAAATACATGCTGTGGATGAGAGCCGGAGATGAATATTATTATTATTATTATTATTATTATTATTATTATTATTATTATTATTATTATTAAATGATAATAATAATTAAATGATTATTTATGACCTTGTATGTGAGGAGAAGGATTTTAAACTTGATTCTAGATTTAACAGGGAGCCAATAAAGAGAAGCTAGTCTCCGTCGCGTCCCTGTCTGTACTCTCACTGCAACAGCTTTTACACTTGTCCATCTCCAGATTTGCTCCCACTTCAGTCAAACTGTGTTTATACTGGCACGGTTTTATTTTACTGTTTAGATGTTTCTTCTGTCTGCTCCATCGTTAGCATTTGCAAGATGTAAAATCAGATTTTCAGCTGAAATTTCAAGATGTTAATGAACTTTTTAGAACAGTCAGGTGTTTCATGGAGCTCCTTCATTTTATATGACGGAGTGTTGCTGCATGTCGTGATGCTGCACTTGCTTTGTTTCTCGTTCTCTGTAACAAGAGAGGAATAGCTTTAATTTAGGCAAAACAGTCTGGAATTCATTATTTAACGATCCTGTTATCATTAAGAGTAACAAACCTCCTCTTGTTGTTCAACGGAGATTAAAAATATATATTTGTTTTCTGTCAGCGTGCATTAAAAAAAAAAAATTCTTATCCAACCCAACACATCCTTGTATCTCATCTCCGGCCGTAGCGGAGGTAAAGTAAGACTATTTATTCTCAATAATCAGAACAGAATTTAGGCCCAGCGTGCACGCTCTGAATTTACTGCTCCTAACTGCTTTATTGCTCTCTGGAAGTTTTTACAGCCCTTCAGAGCAGGAGGATTAATCTTTATCTGTGACAAACGAACATTTTTAGTGGTGGGTTTAGCTATTTATGCTCGATTGATTAAATATTAATGCTGCGTCTCCATCTGTCTTTCCGTATCTCTCTGTTCTCTCGCTGACTTACTCGATTCCTGTTCCCTTTTCCCCCCCTCCCCCTCCCCTCCTCCCTCTCGACTCATCCTCATTTCTTTCACCTTTTTTCTTTCCACCTCTTCTGTGGCTTTCCTCCCTGCTTTCCTCTCCTCAGTGTGCCCAATCTGAACAGTGACCTGTTTGATCTTCAGCCGGCCTTCATCCCCGCTGTGCAGAGCACTCCTTCCATCTCCAACGCCAATAGTGCCTGGGGAGGTACGTTACTTGCACACATACACACTTTCATTTATGCACATATATATATAAATAAATATACATGAATGCACCAGCAGGGACGCAGACATGCGTATAAGTCAGACTTACACAAGTTAATTTATTTCTGTAATATCCCCTCTGGCCGCCACTTGAGCACCTGTGTGCCCATCCATCTATCTGACCATTCGTCATGGAAACCATCCATCCACCATCATCATCGTCTCCACCGTCATCGTGTTTTCTTCAGGGGCTAATGTTGCGTGACCCAGTCGGCGTCTTGTGTTGTGTTGCAATCTCGGCTGCTCAGCACAGAAGTGAGAGACTCGCACAGCTTCTCCTTGTTGTTTGTCGCTGAGGCTGAAAAGCTGAGCACAGACTGCACCCCAACAAATTTGTGTGGAGGGGAAAAAAAAAACAAGAGGGTCGACATTTCAGCCGCCTGCAATCGGCCGCTTCGAATCAAAATGTAGCGCAAAGTCGCGTCTGTAAGCTGGGCTAGTGCGGCGTATTAAAGGCTTTATGATAAAGGATTATGCAGAGTTTGGCCACATGTTACAGTCAGAGCGACTTCCTCACTTCAGATATGAGCCTTTCACATTATCAGGGACTCTGACCCAGAAGCTCAGATAAATGTCCCCCGTACTTTCCTCAGAAATACCACAAAGCTTGCTTGCTTCAGGAAATGTCAGAGGATGTAAGATTACGAGATACCGATCGTGTTTTCAGTTGGGCAATAGGAGGAGGATGTGTTTTAAAAGAGTACTTTAATATTTGTGGGAAATATGCTTCCCATTGTGCTGGGAAAACTTTACAGAGAATGTGTGGCTAGCTGGGACCACGAGTTGTAACGTTCCCGTTAAAGGGATGCACTGACTTGTCCAACCTTTTCAGCTGGAGTTATCCTTTTTAGGGGCTTTTCTCACTCACACTTTTACTCCCGTACTAAAAAAGAAATGGTATTCACTTCATTTATTACCATTTGGTTCATTCAAGCTCAGTTTGAGTCTTTCATGACTGTGCTAGTGTTTTTTCTCTGCTCTGTGTTTTACTGTGAGTACACCTCCTCACACAAGAGACAGGTGAAGTGAAGATGATAGCAATCAGGTAGAAGACGGCTCCTTCTCCCTGCTGTAGATGCACTAAAAGCTTCCCAGTAAGTGTAAAACCAAACATAATGAGTAAGAGAAAGAAAGTGCTTTTGTTGGAGCTTTTCAGTGGGTGTCAACATAGTTTTTGGTAAAGCGAAAAGCCAAACAAACAACAACAAAAACAAACTTAAAAGCTGGTGCGCTGCTGCTGAAACATGGTATCAAAGGACAGCACAAGGTGTAATTTAGCTGAATAGATTGGCCCCAATGATGAGCTTTCTGAGCCAGCACCAAACCAGTGTTTCATACAGTATAGATGTCAGCTCGGAGCATCTCTGGGAAATTAATGAGCTTATATCCAAAATGTCAGATTCTTCCTTTACATACATGCAAAGTTTTAGTCAGGGAAACTTGTGCCGTGACAGAATTGCCAATTACAGGTGCACAAATAGCAGCATGCTAGTTGTTAAGACCGCCACTTTTTCTGAATGTTGTGAGAGCAACATTTTACATGCAGATAATTGCATATCTGTGCTTTATGGTGACGTTTTTGGGGCGTATTCTTGTTTTGTGGATCCCACAAAGACACCCGCTCCCCCGAGGCTTCCAGCTCCTAATCCCAGTCGGGGATGCGGAAAGACAAAAAGGTGCGTCAGTGGATTTCCTCGTGCACTGGCTTAACTCTCCCGTGAAAGGCTGACGTTCCCGACAGCCTGCGCAGAATCCCGAGTCATCGAGCAACAACAATGGCAGTACACTGGGGACTGTAGCGTCCGCGCTCCTAATCTAATGGGATTAGTTAAGCAGGAGGTGCTGGAATCCTTACTTAAAGCAAAGCCGTGACTCTGGGCCTGTCTGATGGATGGATGTATGTACAGCTGTTTCCTTTGTACAAGTGTGCCAGATAAAGCGTCTCCAGCTGCTATCTCGCGCAGCCTAAATAGCACAAACGGGGCTTTAATCAGTCATATTTAATTGCATTCCTCAGGACTGGACAGCCAACCTCTGCAGCAGAGCGGCCCTGCCATGACCGTAGATTTCGATGCTGTGTTTGGGAATAAGACCACACCCAGTAACAACGGCCCGCAGCCTGCAGCCGGTAAAGCCTCCTCTGCCTGACTGTCTGGGCAGAGCCAGACTGAACTAAACCTTTTCCATCTTTTTCATTATATAACTTTTGGCTTTGCTGGCAACGAAAGCTTAACACTTTACTAACCCTCTGACTTGTTTCCTGCGACTGAGTGGGTGTGTGCAGCTTGCTCACTCTCTCACATAGACCTTTTGTAACAGATACTTCAAACCCAAAGATGACTTCAGAAACAAAAGCTTCCAGTATTTTTTATTGTTTAAAGGTGCATTGTTATAACTGGTACATATCATATGTGAAGAGCAGGCTGTTACTATCAGGTCCAGGATCTGAGCGTGACCTGGACAGTGTGTAGGTAGCAGAACAACAAAAGGCACAGCCATAGCTACTTGATAATCTTTCACAATAAAATTCATCTACATATAGCAGCTTTTAGGACTGGTAATGTGTGTCTATGAGGCTGATTTTTAAAAAGCTCACATCTAATTTCAGGTTACTTCCTGATTGGTGTGTGCATTTCCCCCTACAGAGCCGAGCTCTGCATGAACTACTTTTTAGTAAAACACATTTTCAGGGCATTTTTAGAGCTCATACTGCAATAATTCTTCTTTTGGTTGTACAGTAGGGTTATGCTACAGTCGCATAAGGGAAAGCAGTGGTTGCAGACCACGGCGCAAACGTGTGCTATGAACTTGCAGACTCTAAATTGGTTTCTCTGAAAGCAGGGACCAAGTCTGTGACCACTCACGGTCAGCTGCTGTCTTCAAAGAGACTTTGTTGGGTGAAGATGTAGACAAAGCTTCAGTGAGATGGAATCGACCAACTTAGTTAAACTGCAGACTAAGTTAGTAATTACATGGAATCTGTTTGTGATAAAATGGCAAAGATCGCTCATTTACTTTGATACACGGACGTTCACATTACCTGCTTGCACTCAGAGTCCAGGCAGAACCTCATACATCTGAAACTCCTCCACAGATAGTTGCTGCAGGACAGCAATGTAGCTGCAATGTGACGTGGGTAACATTGCTTCTAAATCGGAATATAGCCAGAATACAACCAGTTAAGCCAAGTCATTTATTTCAGAGAGACTGGTTACACTCATCAGACCGACTCATATTGATTGCAGTGTTCTGACAGTCTGTTAATAAATTAGACTGTAAATATTTGCAGACCTTTCCAAATGCATGTGAGAGTGACTGCAGCTGGTGTGAGTCTGGAGACAGGTTGCCATCGACCAGCTTATCGTCGTCTGATCAAAAGTGGTCCCCCAGAGAGGGTGGTGCACGCTCAATTAGTCGGTCACCACAATCGGGCAAGCCCATATAGTTTTCCTAGTCAGAAGAGGTTGACGTCCTGTTTTTCCTCCAGTGTGATTGAGGCATTACTGGGTTTCTTTCATGTGCCATCTTTTAAATTTGAGCATTTAAACAGATCTTACCAAGCTGGAAGAAAACGGTTAAATACCCCAGTTAACTTTTGTTGTCATTGTTAGTAGTGAGATGATTCTGACAGAGTGAACAGAGCTGAATCTATGAATACACTGTAGAGAATATTGTTGAATAGAGGAGACATGATGTGTAGGAGGCCATCCTTCAGCCTCCTCGCCTTCTGCTGCTGTTGTGTCCTGCCTGTAACAGCTTTGGACTGATGGCTCTTAAGTGTTGCAGGTCTGAGCCTTTTGGCTCTGAGCCCTCTTATTAGCTTACTTTCCTTTAACCTCTCAGCAACTGACACAATCAATTTCAGCGCTTCTCAACCCTTTCGGGTCCCAAGGCACTCCTGCAAAGCATATAATTTTAAGGCACGCCGAGTTATCGACAACTCCGGAGAAGGTACAGCAGATAAGAGCGACTACCTGCAGAGGTCATCTAAAGGCTATTTTCATCATAAAGGGAGAGGGGAGTTCAGAAAGAAGCGCAGGTTTAACTGCAGCAGTATGGAGGGAGTGTGCTGTGACTTTGCTGGATTTGTTTAAAATTAATTAAAGGGGGTTTTTTTGGGTGCTTTTATTTCACACCTGAGGAAAGGTAGTGAAAGGTGTTTCATGGTGCCACCCATTTTCACTGTGCTGGCTTCCATCAATCAGCCTCACCGGGATTTATCGTCCAGCTGTTTCTGAGCAGCATTGGCTCCACGCGCAGTTCACACTCGTTGTCGGGACGACTTGATCAGAGCACGTGTCACACAGATCGCTCGTCATAATCTCGAGGAAAGAATATCCTGAAATCAGCCGGGTGATTTTGTCACGTTATCGTTGTTATCCGGAGGATTAGCTGTATTTGCACAGCTGTAGCGCTGCCTCGTCAGACACTCTTAAAGCCGTTTCCGTCTCACTCCCAAGGACCTGAGTTGTGACTGTGCTCGGGAGCTGCTCGCTCTAATCTCGTCTAACCCCGTCAGTCTCCTCCGCTCCGCTCAGATTTAACAGTTGGAGGCGTGCAGCTTGTTTCTGGCTCTGGACGGAGCGACTTCTTTCTATTAATAGGGCCTGTGTCAAGGCTGCCACTACAACTACCAATACACCATCTGGGCCACTGGCAGCATCACATGTAAAATCCCCCTGTGTGTGTGTATGTGTGTACTCATGCATTATCTGTGTGTTTCTATGCGTCCTCACATGTGTTTGTGAGTCTGTGCTCACACGTCTTCTGTCATTTTGCTCCATCCCATCTGTCTGCTTCTGCTCGTCTGTTATTTGTTGTTGTGGTTCACACCATTCCCACCTTCCTCCTCCCCCCCTGTATTTCCTCTCCCTCCCTCTCTCTGTCTTTGCCTCATCGTCTCCCCATCACACTTCACAAGGCAAGAATCACCCAGGCAACTCCTTTCCATCTGCTCTCCTCCTCCTCCACTTCCTGTCTGTTTTTCCTCCCTTCTTAATTTCACAAATCAAAGTCATCTCTCTTTTTTTTCCTGTCTCCTCTGCAATTTCTGCATACTTTGCCTGAATTCTGGCCACTCTTAGCTGTATTTGACCTGTAGGGATCTTTTCAAGGTTTGAGTTTTCTGAAGGGCAACAAGCAATTTCTGTTGGTTATTCTAATGAAAGTGCTCTGCATGCTACTACCTACTGTGTCTGTGTCCATGTTATTTAAAGCAGGCTTATAATGCATGCTTGCTGCTGTGCTTCACAGTTCAAAATGATCCTTACAGTATCTTACAATGGGCCTTGGTGCAGCCCCTCAGTACATTCTCTGTATATGAGAAGCTCTCCCTTGCCTTTAAGCTGACTTTCTTCTGATTGGCTGTCCCTTGCAAGTTGGGAGGTGGTGGGAGAGGGCCGTTAGCCTCTCACTGATATCATAAAGAAAAAAAAAGACAGTTTGAACTGACCTCGTCATTCTAAACTCTGTTTAACATGAGCTGCATATATGTGACAGGAAATAAAGTTATAGTTCTGCCCTAATTCTGCCTCTGTTTATGATCTTATCTGGTTTTGTCAGTGCAGCTTTCTCTGTTATTAACAAGCTAATAAAGTCTTACACAAGTCGTCAGTGAAGAAGTCGCACTCTTAGTCGCTTTATGTAAACTTGTGATGATAATCTTCCTTCTCAGACGGGACAAGTCTGAATTGAGTTTTGTCACATTAGCGTGGAAGCTGCGGCAGAACCAGATGAAACACTTGGACGGAGATTAAATGCACATCTTGTACTTCCTAAGAGGACTGTGTATCTTCAGTTATTACCTGCATAAAGGAGGGGTTAATAGGGTTATGTTGGAAACACAGAATAGAGTGGTCTGATATTATTGAGTTTCCTGATCGTAAAACTGATTTATGATCGTTTAGTCTGGATTCAGATGTTTTAAAATAGGGATGTGTTAGCTTTAGCTGCAGTCTGTTGGCATGATATAACATACTATATGTAGCTGTCAAGTTAATAAGAGGCAGTTTTTCAGTGCAGGAACAAGTCGCTGTTACTTTGTGACCTCATTCAGGGCTCTTCACCAGGGAGAACGGTGTGGTGTGTGGCAGCAGGGTTTGTTAATGTTGCTGTACTGGGTGAGAAAAGTAATCCTTACTGTGTGTTTACGTATACACTGAAATATAGATGAATATATGAAATATGAGGTTAAATTTGATGTTTTTGGCCAAAAGTGATGTATTTATAGGTGTTGTAGATTAAATTCAGGTGAAATCGTTGTGTAATTGTTTCACATTTCAAATGTGCAGAGCTTTGTGCTGGTGCTTGGACAAGGAGGCTGTGTGCCATCCAGTGTTTGGGCCTCGGCGCCACTAAACAGCACATTTTCAGCTCTTATAAGGAGCAAAAGCGAAACTTAATTAAATAAAGAAAATCACTTGATTTGATTTACAAGAGACAAAAGTATTCCCTAACCAGCTGGTTGCTGGTTGTTTCTGGGTGAAATTGTTCACAAAGGTGCTGCAGTAAAAACCTCCTCGTGACTTCTTTTGATCACCAGCAAATTACAGTAATTTTCATGGAAGATGCCGACTTGCGTGCTGACTTTTGTGTTGTGCTTTTGAAAATGTGCCCCCCGTTCGGCAAGTAACTAATGAGGGTTTGAGGACTCGTGGAACATTTTCCCAGTTTGGTGGGTGGTCAGCAAGTGTTTGCGGGCAAGTCGGTGTCTATCAGAAGATGGTGTCACATAACCCTATGGCAACCTACTGGATACCAAACCAAGCACAGCAAGGTTTTTGGTGTAGGACCCTATTTGTGGTATCACTGCCAGCAACCACCCATCAACCAGTTGGGTGAATACATATTTTTCCCTGACCAGTGGGCTGCCCACTGGTCTCCTGACCCATTTTTTTCCCCCTAGCAACCTGTGGTTACCAGGCGGTTCCTGAGCAGTCTAGAGCCGTGTGACTGAAGCCTATCAGCCATTTACTTGGCTCTTAAGCTTTTAGACTCACTGGGCCTGATCCAGTCCAGCACCACCCAGAATCAACTTCAACCTCAGAACAGAGTTACCTTTTATAACTAAAGAATTTCCCAAATCTGGGATAAATACAGTTTGGAAGACTGGTTTACTTAGAAGAAAGACAAAGAACAGCAGGTTTCCCTCAACTGTTGCTGTTGTTTTGGTCTCACATACAGCTACACACAGCCCATATTGTTGTAACTGAACCTACACTGTCTAAACTGTAAAACTGTCACTTTTATTGACAAAACAATCGCCACCTGAGTCCGATGGACCCCAAGCCTCAACAGAAACCTGAGATGCTGGAAAGGGCTGATTAGGAATCCGCTCCTGGGAATGAAGTGAAGCGACAGCTACTTAAGGCCACTCTTGCAGGGTTATGAGTGAACAAGAGAGTTTCTGTTAGCATCAGTCAGTTAGATAGAGCTGGTAGGACTCATAGCAACAAAAAAATCATCAGTCTGTGGATAAGAAACAAGCTAGAACCTCCACTGTCTCAAAACCATTGAAGCCTCTTCTTCCTCCGTCCCTGCCTCTCACACCAGCTCCTAAAGCTCTGTTTTGTAAAGATCCCCCATCATATGTTAATACCACCCTTGGGGACATTTAGGCATGATGAAGCCAGCGACGGTGGGTACTTCATTTCTGAAAAGGAGTTTTGAATAACGCAACGTTTTTAAAACTTCTTTTCAGATCTCTGAGCAGTCAGCGCCGCTGTTTTGAATCCTCGATATGGATTTACTTTCTTCTTTCCCTTTGATCTTAAACTCTATTGACTGTCAAATCCATCGCTGAAACACCTAAAACAGATATCATTATCTCCTCAGCTCAATACGACACACACTGCTTGCTTATCTCCCTCCATCCCTGCTTTCTTCTTCTTCTTCTTGCTGCCCTGCAGTGTTGTGTGATCTACTGAGGAAGCTTGTTCCATTTATCTGTCACTTCTTGGTTCAGTTTAATTCAGTGCTGCTTTACTGATGTGATGATTTCAGAAACAAAGAAATATAAACTCACCTGTGTTGACAAAGTGTTTTATCACAGGAGGGAAATCAGTGTTTAAAACTAGGTTCATTTCTCGATTTCCCTTCTGTCTCAATTCCCGTTCTTCCAGTCTCCTTTCTGTCTCTGTATATTTTCCATCCTCTCCCTTTTTCTCTCTCATCTGCTAAGCTAGCAGGAAGAGTGCTTTCTGAATCTCTTGTGTCAGCACCACTGTCAGACCCACACATCGCTTCCTAACTAAATATTATTCCTCTGTTTTCTTCCCTCTCCACCATCAGTTGCCTTACTTTCTTCTTATCCTTTCTCCTTAGCAGCAGAGCGATCATTTGTTCTCGTTCTTGTTTTAATTTTTGCTGTTCTCCTGCCTTCATCTCTCAATCTTTCAATGAAAGATTTTTTTTTTTAAATAGTTTTAGCCATGCTGACCCTTTCCTCCTCTGAATATGCACCGTCACATCTCCAGGTTCCCACCATCAGACCTGTGCTAAGCCATAAGCTGAATGAGTGCTGACATGAGAAGCTGTTAACGCAGCCACTTAAACGCACACACTTCCACACCAGTGCAGGAAATTACCCTGTCATTTCCACCTATCAGAGACAAACACAGTTAACTTTCCCACACAGAAGCACGCACACATGTTCCAAACTAATCACTGTTCACAGTCAGAGTGTACATGACGGCTACAAACAGATAAATCAATCATCTGGAACAACTGCTGCAAGCTACCGAGTCAGGGATTAAAGGCTCGCTACTGAAGCTGCTACATGGCAAAGAAAAAAGAGCAGTTTAGGTCGAGGATATCTGCTTTAAACTATCTGCTTTTTCCCCCATGTGGGTAAATGCTAAAAATAGGTCGGAAAGAATTCAATTAACAGAGAGGCTAGCAATGAGATTGAGGTTCATATTAAGGAGGCACAACTCAGCAATATTCTCAGATCAAAACTGTCCAGCTCGGCTTCATTAAAGTGGTCGAGCCATAAGTTGATGTATTTAAAGAGTAGGAAAAATTAAGTTGAAAGCAAGAGCCTGCTCTCATTAGAGTCAGGATTTAAATGTCTTCTCACTGATCCAGAAACTTCGTAACGTTTGTTCCCAAACTTTTTTGTCTTATCCTCCAGCGTGAACTTCACTCGTTAACTTTTAGATGTTATTTTTCTTTTTCCAGCCTTACCATTGATAGTCTCCTGTCTCCTTTAGTAAGTTGGTAAATTCTGCCTGTCGAGCTGTTTGTTGTTGCGTTGGAGCATAATACAGCTCACAGTGAGAACAGCTGCAGATTTCAATGGAAATCCAGTCATTTTTTTTCTAAAAGTAATGCTTAAATGATTTGATATAGGTGGACAAGTTTCAGCAGACATCTGCTGTTTTATGCTGATATTAAAGAAGCTAGTTTGTCTGTTTGGGTTAGGTAAACATGATATTTTTGGCAACCCAAAGTAAAACAATGCTCAGAGGAACTGCAAAAAAGGAACTACATCTCAGACACTGCTGACCTCAGTTAACATGTTCATGAACTTTAACATTTGACAAGTATTGCTTGTTTGGAACGGAGGCCAGAATAAAGACTCTCTCTAAAAATCACAGTTTGCAAATCACAAACCACAAGACTTCTGGAACAATGTCCTTTGAACAGATGAGACCAAAGTGGAGATGTTTTGCCGCGCAGCACCATATCTGAAGAAAACCCAACAGCATATCAGCACAAGCACCTCATACCAACTGTCAGGCACCTTGTAGTCACTGAGTCGACCATGAACTCCTCTGTATGTCAAAGTGTCAGAGTCAAATGTCAGGCCACCTGTCTGGCAGCTAAAGCTCGGCCCTCGTTGGGTCATGCAACAGGACAATGATCCCAAGCACAGCAGCAAATCAACTGAAAAAATATAGAATAAAGGTGTTGATTCTTTTACCACAGTATTTTAATCAGGTTAAAATACTGTGGTGGGACCTTCAGAGAGCTGTGCATGAATTAACTTCTGCAAACCTCAATGAACTGAATCAACGCTGTAAAGAAGAGCGGACTAAAAATCCTCCACACTGATGTGAGAGACTCAGAAAGCCACACACACAATGATTACTTCATGTTATTGCTGATAAAGGCAGCTCTACAAGCTGCTGTATCACAGGGTATATTCAGTCCTGGGAAAACTTTCTTTTTCACATGTGTAACTCCAATCTAATTAGCATTTAGGACAAGTAAGCTAACATTAACGACTTAGTTTGATTACGAAAAGGCTCTCTGTGTATCACCAGTAAGCGTGTTCAGTAAACACAGTGCTCTTTGCCAACATTGCTACACTGTTTACAACAAATGTATTCTTTCCCACATCCAGTAAAGAGCGGGATAGAGAGGTTAACAGCATGTACAGTTGGGCGTAGTAGCATCCAGGACAGTTAAGCTAACATTAAACGTGTGGTAGCGTGGTTTAGAAAGACTAAGGATTTGTAGCTACAGTGAAGGATAACTAACATCTCCAGAGGTAGCTGTTGGTGAGAAATACTACACCATATTCTTGTTACAGTAACCCCACGAAATGTAATTTGGCTGGTAAAATGTTGATTGCTACTGTAGCTGAGCTGTGCAGCTCACATTAAAGCAGGCAAACGGAGTGATATATATGTAGCCTTTTGCTCCTTGTCTCTTTATTGACTTGGCATATGGAGAAATCCAAAGCTTGACAGGCCTTCTGTGCCTAGTTACAGTTTTCTAATCTGTAATTGAACAGTTGCTGTTGAGGGAAAAGGTTTATCAGCGGTCAAGTCTGCCACTCAGTTAAATTAAATATGAAGCGCTTGATCTTGCTTTTCGCTCAGTCTTTCTGCCTGCCCGTATGCCGTTATTAGCAGCCATTCCTATTAAAAATGCAGTTTTTCCGTACACCCATCTCACTCGCTTGTTTACCCTGATTTCTTCTTCAGGTTTTGATGCTCTCGGAGACCTGTTAAAGCCTACAGTTCCCACACACACCGCACCTCCTCCACCTCCCCCTCAAGTGGCCATCCATCCTGGAGGAAAGCTGCTAGCCAACGACCTCGACTCGTCTCTGGCCAACCTCGTAGGCAGTGAGTGTCGAGATTCATGTGAATAGACCAGCAAAGATGAGAGAAAAACTCAGTTACATAACGTGGCACATGCAATGCCTGGCCTTGATACGTGCCTGCAGTGTACTCTGACTCTTAAGGACATATTAAAGTTTACTGTTGCTTGTACATAGAAGTGAACCTGCATATTCCTCTTTAACTTCATCTGTTTGGTTGGAATTTGTTATTTCTTTGTGGAAATATGAACCTCTTTTAATGAGGAAAAAAAAGCATCTGAGGCTGAAATTCCTTCCTGCCTCTCTTTTCATTGTACTCTCTTAACTGCGATCACTCACTTTCTCTTTGTTTCCAACCCTCCACAGATCTGCAGTTTGGTGGGACCCCAGCCAAAAAGTAAGTTTTGCTGAGTCGTGATGGTGCCTTTCCTGAATTGTGCCTGTAGTCTCTGCAAAAGCAAATATACGCTTTTAAGCTGTTCTTGGTCAGGAAACTGTCAGCACAAATCTCAGAAAGCAAATTTATTATAAACTGCTTAATATACACACACATCTGTGTCTTATTGAAGTAGACAAAATTGTAAATAGCAAATTATGTGATAACTAAACCTGAGATTAAACAGCTGAATCCGCTTGACCTCCACAGGCCAGATATGCAGTGGAACCAACCTGGAGAGAAGAAGCTGACGGGCGGCCAGAACTGGCAAAATAAGACCATGTCGACCACACAGTGGAGCCCAGCACCCATGGCCCCACAGCCCATGCCTGTACCACATGTGGTAAGGAGACCAACACATGCACAAATACCCAGCTGCTGCAAAGAATTGCGCAACCTCAACATTATGCCCAAAGGCGTCCATCGAGGTGTCTGTAAGTCCTGGAAGTCTTGGTTAATTTTGGTTTATCACAAAAAGAAATCTTATCTTCTCATTTGGCATTTTTGGCATCATTCCTGTTTAGTGCTTTAGTTTAGATTAACCAAGTTAACTAGCTCAGATATTGAGAACAACATCACAAGATGTCCACAACAGCTATAAACTGGACCCAGTTGGGTAGACTGGTGGGAAACAAACCTGCAAGTTTGGAAAAGAAAGCAAAAGACAAAATGAAACTAAAGCTCACTGGTTACTTTGTTAGGTCTTGCTAGTTCTGAGTTACTTTTCCCTTCAGAGTTGCTTAATTCAGTAAAATGTCATCTAAGTATCCATGATGTGAGTCTCCCGTTCTGCCACGTCTCAAAGGGGCTCTACTGAGTCGAGATCTGGTGAATGTGGAGTCAAGGAATCAGTTTGAGATGATGTGAGCTTTGAGACATGGTTTGTTATCCTGCTGGAAGCAGCCATCAGAAGATGGTACACTGTGATCATAAAGGGATGGACGTGGACAGCAACAATACTCACTACGATCAGAGCATCAGCCTGCCTAAGGGGCCCAAAGTGTGCCAACAAAATATCCCCCACAGCGAGTTATTAATCACTGAAGTGTCTTTGATAATCTTACAAATCTGTTGCTTTAATACCCGGTCTCATCATGTTTCTTATCCTCAATGACTTTAATTGCTGCCAGCTTTCATAAATGATGCCCCAAGCTACGAAAATGAGACTTGAGTTGTGATAAACCAAAGTTATTGTTCAAGTCATGAAAAAATCTTACAGAAAGAAATTCATGGGAAAGACTCTTTATTGTTGTTTGATGCACAGCATTTTGGGAAATGCGGTTGTTTGCTTTGGTGCTAAGAGGTCGATGAGAAGATGCCACACTCAAAGCTCTGCTAGCAGTTCTCTTTGCTTCGGTCAGCTAGTTAAAATAATGGTAAATGGCCTGTATTTATATAGCGCTTTACTAGTCCCTAAGGACCCCAAAGCGCTTTACATATCCAGACATCCACCCATTCACACACTGGTGATGACAAGCTACGTTGTAGCCACAGCCACCCTGGGGCGCGCTGACAGAGGCGAGGCTGCCGGACACTGGCGCCACCGGGTCCTCTGACCACCACCAGTAGGCAACGGGTGAAGTGTCTTGCCCAAGGACACAACGACCGAGACTGTCCGAGCCGGGGCTCGAACCAGCAACCTTCCAATTACAAGGCGAACTCCCAACTCTTGAGCCACGATCGCCCCCATGTAAATGTAATGTAAAAGAAGTATCCTTTTTTTTAAAGTCCAACACTAAGTATAATTTCTATACTGAAAATCATGAAGGGGCTTATTCAGTTAATTCAATTCAATTCAATTTTATTTATACAGTACCATATCACAACAACTGTTGCCTCAAGGCGCTTTATATTGTAAGGTAGACCCTACAATAATACTTACAGAGAAAAACCCAACAATCAAATGACCCCCTATGAGCACTTTGGCGACAGTGGGAAGGAAAAACTCCCTTTTAACAGGAAGACTTGAGACAAACAGCTGAGACCAGAAACCTAGACAGAAAGTGTTTACTGAGGTAATAAATCAGTTAGACACAGCGGTAATTTTCATTTAGATTTCCATAGAACTGAATAACTTCTGGCAACCTGATGAGTCGCCCCCTGCTGACCAATCTCAGGAATGCTGGTTTAAGCTTAAATTGTCAGACCTCAAAGTTACACCCCCAGAAACCCATTTTACCTCTGCACCGCATCCTTCTACATAAATGTAACTACACGTCGGGTCAACACATACCACAAGACTTGATTGGCGTTGAAGGTTGCGATAAGAGTTGTTTCTGGTTACTTCGTTAAGTTAGGATGTAGATTTCCTGCAAAAGTTAAAATCACGCTTTAGGACACCTTTGCATCCACCGCATTGGTGACTTTGAGCACCGTCACTGACATCATCACCAGATGTCACCGTACACTCTTCAACTCGGCTGTGGCGGCACAACATCCCAAGTTTCATAAATCAAACCAGCAGAAACTAATTAATTTCGTTGACCAGTAATTCCCGTCATTGTTTTCATCACCCAGTTTTTTTTTTTTTCCTGACATAAACGAGACGACAGCTAAATTGAATCTAATGCAGGGTGACAAAAACTGATGAAATGTGCTGACAAAGTCTGGAAACAAGGTCCAATCAAAACTTATGTTACATAGAAAGGCAGGATGAGTCTGGAAGTGAACCAATCAGTAATCTCCTTGTGCAGTAAGATGTTCACATTTGATCTGCGCTGACGAACAGGGTGGGGTCATACAGCCACAGGGGCTCTTTCCAGATCCAACACGTCCACGTCCTCACTGCGAGGGCATGTAGCATCTTCTCATCTCACTGTGCCGGAAAGCAAAGTTCCCAAAATGTCAGTGTAATAATTTGGCCTCCTTTCATGTTTCTGCCAGAGCTGGAGACAAAATCAGTTTAAATATTTATTTTGGCTTCTCACAAACATACAGTGTGATACTGAGCTGACTGGAACTTGCAAACACTTTGTAGGACATGCATCTAATCTAAAAGTGTGGCACTTCTCACACCGAGCGCTGTGAAAATGTCTGTGCATGTCTGTGCGGTGGTCTTTGTTGTATCAGCTCGGTACATTTTATAGCTGCCTGTGCATGCACTGTGTGTGTGTATGTGTGTGTGGTTATTTGTGTGCGTTTGCTGATCCTGGCAGCTCCTGATTGTCGTCCTGATCTCTTGACTGCAGTTTCTGGCTGACGTGGACAAACTGTCACTAACCCTCCGCTTCCCCTCTTTCTCTCATTTTCTCCTCCTGTTGATCTTTCCCTTTCTTCCTTTCTTCCCTCGCTGTCCGCTTCACCTCTGCTGTCATTCCCTCTAATCTCTCCTTCCTGTCCCGCTCATCCTCCTCGTCCGCTCGTTTTGCACCGTCATCCACTCGTCTTCCTTCCCTCCTTGGCTCGTGTTATTTTTTGTTTTTTGTTGCGTTGTCATCTTCTCGTCCTGTTTTCTTCGCCCTGCCTTTGACATCTGCACGTTTGCACCGCGACCCCTCATTCTTTAATTTTTTTTCTGCTTGTTTCCTGTGCTTCTAACCTTTCTTTCACTCTCGTTTTTCCTCCTCCCTAACTTCTCCTCATGTTTACCTCACTGTACCGGTTTTGCCACCCTCTTTCATCATCTCCCGCTCATTTTCCCCCACTTTTTCCCGTCTCATCACCTTGCCTCCTCTTCCTCCTCCTCCTCCTCTCTTGTCTTTCTCTGTTTTTTGTCCCTTTTCCTCGTTGCGTCCTGATGCAGAATGGAATGTTCTATACTAGTTATGTAAGTACTTATCTCTGTTTAACGAGCTGCTCAGACACGTCCTCTCCCGGGTATCTTTCTCTTCATCTCTTTCCCTGTCACCTCTTCTTTCACTTGCATTCCCCGGAGACGCTTATTTTAAAAAAATAGAGAGAGAAAAAAAGGAATTTCATTCTGTTCCTGCACCATTATCATAAATAACCTTCTCACCTCTGTGATAAAAAGTAATAGTCTGCGCTGCTTATGTAAGCAAATTGATGTGAGGAAGTTAGAACAAGGCGCTCCTTCTCCCTACTAAAACCTAAGAGCTCCATTCTTCTGGGTGTCTTTTAAAGGATCAGCGTCTAATTTATTTGTCAGCCGTTCATCGGGTTATTATCCACATTTTTCTCCCCCCTCAATCAACAAATCCCATGAAACGGAAACAAAACAGCAAACCGATCCACTCTGAGGCGCTTCAGAAGTCTGTTATCTCTGTGGCTGAAATGGCGACGTTATCTCGGTATGAAAGGAAAAGCTTCATGTGCGGCAGAGGTCCGGTCCAGCACGCACGGATCAAAGTATTGCAATGAAGGATTTAAAAGCAAGTTACTAAATTGTTGCAAACAGCCACAGAGAGTCAGCTCTACTGTTTTTTTTTTTTTTCTCTAATATAAACAACACTTTTCAGTCATTAACATCGATCTGTGTATCAATTTGGTCTCATTTGTTGCTTTTAATGACCCTCAGGCCTGATTTAGACCTAGAGGTAGAGGTTATAGCGTAACCTTTTCTTTTCACGTCTTTGCTTATAAACAGACTGCAGTGAACATTTATAAAAGAGTTGTACATTATATAAAGAAATAACCTGTTTTGCAACAAACTTTCAGATGCTTGAGTTTTCGAGACTTCTACATCCATCTGTTCTCTTTTGCTTTTCCTTATCAGGCTCAATTACACAATAAATTAAATAATTAATTGCCCATAAATGCCGGATGTAGCAGAAATTATACAAATTAAACATTCCAGTTTCAAAAAAATGTAAATTTTCTGGTAATAATTTCATGGTTCAGGCTTTACCGCAGGGGTGTCAAACATGAGGCATGGGGGCCAGAATTAGCCCGGCAAAGACTGCCATCTGGTCCATTGGATGGCTTTAAAAAATGTGAAATAGTACATAGATTTTAGATTTTTGTCATTTTCATAAGTGTTGAAGCTTTTTCTGATAAGTTATTCATACTGCATCAAAATAATAATTAATAAATGGCAGAAAAGTGCCTGTTTTTTCTACTCTAAAAGTTTTTTTTCATCAGGCAGAATTTAAGAAAATTAAGACATTTTCCTAAAATTTTGTTTTAATGAGCTTACTGAACATTATCTGTCATTTTAGATTTTTTTTTTTTTTTTACAATTTAGTCCCAGAGTGTTTCTTTCATTTATTACAGCAGTGTTTCTTTGTCATGTAGAAATAGATTTGCTGTTGCATTTAGACGACTTCTTCTATTCAGATATCTCAGGGATTCAGTGTGTAGTTAAACGGTAATAAACTACACTGACAGAAAGAGGAGTTTCTTTGGTTCAGCTTTGAGATCGAAATGGGAGCGATATGTGTTTGCCATCGCTACTTTACAGGTCGTTTACCTCCTCTTATTGGCTGCTCTTGCAAACAGAAAGCTTAAGGTATATCCCACATCACTGACATAATACAGCGTTAAGACTGAAACACAAAACAAAATATACTCATAATAGCTCCTCCCCTTCCCCCCCCCCCCCCAATACAGTCGGCATCTGACGACCTGCTCTGTACCCTTAAAGATAGCTTTGACACCTCAGTATATCTCAGTTAAGACTTGGTTTAATGACCATTAGAGTAGTTGAAAAATAACAAAGAGCCTCTTAGTCGACTTTCAAGGGGTAAAGAGTTTAAACACCCTGCAACAGAGCAGCAAAATCCAGCTGAAATGAGTCCCTGATGCACCAAACTTCTTTTTTTAAGAGATGTGCAGGAAAAAAATGTGTGGAAGTAATTCTCAAACCAGCTAATTCTTAAGGTGTTATATTATTTCAGCCTTTAACTCCCACTGACAAGCCAGCAAGAACAGAAATTGCCTATGGGGATTAATTCAGCAGCACAATAGTAGGAAAAAAGAGTGGTGATGGTTCCCTGAGCAGAACAAACTAAAACAAACTTTTCACCTCTTACACGGTACGACACAGAAAATCCTACGTGGTTCAGTCAGCACGACAGAAACATCAGCTTTAACCAAACAAAGCTCAGAGACAGGAGAATATTAATAAAACTGCTCATTACTGTCCCCGAGAATGAAAATACACAGTCTGCGACTCCAGCGCAGCTAAGATGACCTCCCATAATCCATGAGACAATAAATAAATCATAGCAGGACTGTGTGAGACATCACCGGTAACACGAGTAAGCAGCTCATCACGCTTCATGCATGATAATTCAAACTCCCACGTCTGAGATTCTCAACAGAAGGGCAAGGTTGTAACGGTCTGTGCTGGCTGGATATTCAAAAATGCCATCAAAAAGCATTTTTCCTTTGCATTTCTTTTTTCTGTTTTAACTGTGACTGAGACTGCAGGTCACTCAAGGTCAGAAGTCTGAGTTTGCATTAGAAAGCACAGAAAGAAGAAAGCCGCTTGTGCCGAGGAGATGGCAGAGGGAGCAGCAGAAGTTCAGCTGTGAAAGCTGAAACTTGGGATGAAAGATGCAGAGAAAAGACAGATTTCTTTTTCTTAATGCGCAGATAGGCAGGGAGACACGCTGGTGGAGGATGGAAACAGCAGGCGGGAGATTGAGCATAAAAAGACGGATACAAACTCATAGATGTGTCGCACGATGCACCGAGGAGCCGTCAGCGGCGTAAAGACAGATGGACAAAAACACCGGTTGAGAATCTGCAGCGGTGCATCGACACGTCTCACCTTCTCTGCTTTGTCTTGTTTTTTTTGTTGTTTTTTTGCCGTGTTTTAAAGAAATAAGGAATAAAAATTATGCTTGCCGTCGTTTTTGCACAAGCAGCCGTGAAGACGGGCAGGAAGCAGAGACAGATGGTTTGCAAATTAATGAGCGATTCGGGTGCAGATGACGGTAAAGTCAATTTCATCTTTAATCAGGGTTCAAATGCTAAAACCACAAACCCACTGATCAATTGCTGAACGCACAATAAATGTATCTGACAGATAAATTAAAGCGTTTTTTAGCCGAATTGGCTTCTTTTCTTACAACTTGCAGTTTACCTTGATTAATGCTTTTGAGCAACTGTCACAACTCGCTCTACAAAGGCGAGAACTTACTTGAATACTGAGCGAGCAGATTGATTATCTCCTGAGGGCGGTTCGCAGGTTCACCTCATCTGGCTTGAAACCTTTTCTCCTTCGGGCGTCTTAACCAAAGTTTACACTGAGCGAGGCGAGGTCTTTACGCTTTGTGAGAGAACTTCAAAGTTGGTCATTTTGAGGGTCTTGCCATCGAACGTGGCCTCGGAAAATCAGCACAGAGAGGTCTTAAATGTTTTTTTGCAAGGATCTTTTACCTCACATCCACATTTAAGTCCTGGCAATGACACTGCAGGGCTGAGACTCTGATTCTGAAAGTGGCAGCCATCGCTCAGAAAGCTGTTTGACACTGAAAAGTAACAGACAGACAATTAAGGCTGGCTAGCTTACTTGTTATCTTCACCAAGGAAATTGTGTTTTTATTTGTTAACATATAGAAAGATTTAAAATAGTCTCACCTTTGACCTCTCCTTCAAGTTCAATAGATTGGCATGAAAGGTGAAAATGATAATGATGGTATATAGAGCTATTTGTTTGTGCCGACAACATATTGGCATACAGGGAACGATGGGGATTCTAAATATTGTGTTACTTTTGACCTCCGACCTCTTCAAGGTCGAATCAGGTCAAGCTTTTTTAAAATGCTTTGTCTTTGAAACTTTGCTTAAAACCCTGCTGCCTTTGTTTATATTGGCAACATTTAGAAAATGGCACTGATGTAGGGGGATTTTAAATGTCACACATCACTGCCACACACATCATTCAAAGTTAGTGAGCTGACTGCTCTGTAACCAAAAGGTCAGGTAGGGGTGCTCTTCACTGGGACCACCCATCTTCCTCCTCTTATAAATCACGTTAAATCTTCAGTGTTCAGATGCAGTTTTCAGAGTATTTTAAATGACTTCGGCTCAGTTTTCATAAGGTTTAAAATGCTGGAGTCAAAAGCTCGCATAGCGCGCACAATCAGATCAGATCGAGTGAGGTGATAAATCATCCTGTGGCGCAGTCACGTTAGTTTGACTTAAAATTAAATGGTCACATCAGATGTTCTCATTTCATCAAGATAATGCAAGTAGGGGAAAAACTCAATTTTACCTGGAGCCACTTTTTTTATTTTTTATTTATAATGATGAGCAAGAACATCTTTAACTTCAGGCAAAGAGAGCGCGTGAGACACATTAGAAATAATAGAAACTGAAACATATCCCTTCTCTGAGTCAAATCTGAGCTCTCTGATTTTATGCACGGGCTGTTAAGCTCAGTGTGTCACACTGACTTGTACTTACTGCTCATTATCTTAATATCCGTCATAAAAGACAAATAAATCAACTCATGAACACGCCTGACTGGTATGTCTCACATTTTTTTCGGATGTGTCAAATTAATCCAGAGATTCTCCACATCTGTGGGAACTTTTCACGCATGAAACTGTCTGTTTGCAAAGAGCAGCGCATCACAAAAGAGAAAGTTAGACAGGCCATGAAAGGAGAGGGAGCAAAAACAGACACAAAAATAAATCATGCAAAGCTACGCTGGAGTCCAAGAGTAAACGTGCCTCATTTGAAATGACCACAGCAGGTCCTTTTTATGGTTTACGGCATAAATAACAATTAAATGATGATGCTGGGGTGGTTGTATTTTTGCCAAAAACAAAACTAAACCCACAAGTGCACTCACTTAATTCATGTAGCCCATCATTTTACGTAAGCCTGCTATGACTTACCCATGCAGCTAATTGCTGTGTTTAATGGAAATATTGTACCGGTTTCTCTCAGCAGTTTGAGGCTTTGTAATTGTGTTAAAATGCTGTGGTTGTCTCATTTACGATGATGGATTAGGTCTGTGAAGGCAGCTGTTTTTAATGGGTTTTTGCAAACAGTGGGGTGAGCGGGGGCTGACCTACAGCAGAGCAGGCAGTCACGGCTTCTCACTGTGTTGTAGTTATCTGTGATGAAAACGCTATAAGGTGTTCCCAAAACCCAGTGAGGTGCTTCCTGGTTGTGTTTGACAGACGTCAAAGTCGTATGGGCTCTGTCAGTAACTCATCTGTTGATATTAATACTCCTCTGTTGATTGACTGCTGTTGTGCAAGAGGCACGCCGCCCTGCACCTGCCCGGATCCTCTTGTAAACTGATTTCCATCCAGGACATTCGCCGACACGATACCGTAATGTACCGCAGACGCTCACGCCCATAAATTACTAATTTGTCAAGCAGAAATGGGGCGGCGTCGATGCAGACACGCGTGGGTTGTAAACGACGGCTACAAATTGCCCGTCACATCGAATTTGAAGCCTGTTCAGCTGTAGTGGATTTGATTTGCAAAGTGAGCAGGGCCAATCACTGTGCTATTGAGCCACCCCTTTTTAAAGCAGTGGTAATGATTGCACTCAGTGGGAATCCACTAAGTACCCCTACTGCATGCTGCGTTATTGTGCTCCTAATGTGCACATACTTGAGCATTAAATGTACTCTCCTTGCACATAAAGTAGGCTTTATTGTGAGGTTTTTATTTTATTTTATTTATTTTTGAAGGTTTGAAGCCGTATGTGACAAAAGCCATGAAATGTTTGACTCAGGTGCTTTTGTTCTGATAGTTGACGCTGTTTTCTGTTTTTCTGCCAGGCTCCAGCTCCCATGGCTTTCCCCATGACCACACCGCAAGTGCCTGTGTATGGAATGGTAAGCATGCACATATTAACATATTCCCACACGTGCCTGGGGGGGCACTGTCGTATATTTATATGGAGACTAGAGCTGCAAGTCTGTATTTGTACTATCAATTAAACTGTATGTTTTCAAATGTAGCATAACTAGCGTGAACACCCAAGTTTGAGAACAAGGGGACCTAATGTTCACGTTTTGGACAGAGAAGACAGATGGTTTGAAAGAGGAGTGAATGAGTCCATCTATGTGCGCTGTGAACGACCACCATTGAACCGAGGGGGTGGCCTGTGACAGTCTGCCACCTACCATGTAGTTTTGAGGTCCCTTCCCACTCACACCTTGGGTCATGTGACCTCAGTGGGTCACATGATAGGATGATGCAAGGTCTCACAGTGGTTTCACCTGAAACCTCTGCTGATAATGACCCATGCCCTCTTTCACACCTTGGCACATGTGATGAGACGCATGTTTAATAGTGGGTCAACTCCCAGGAGGGTTTAAATGCCTGGGACTCGCCACCTTATGGTTTTAGAACCGAAGAAGCTTATTGGATGAGACGTGAAACATCTACACGAAATTTAAAGAAGTCCAGTCACCTTTTTTTTTTTTTTTTTTTTTTTTTAAGCTCCTTAGATTTTAAAATTAAGATGCTCTTTATTTATCCCAGAAGTTGGGAAATTGTTGTGCCGCAGCAGCCAGAGTGATGATGATGATAGCTGGAGTCGTGGTTAATGTTTCATCCACTTAGCTCTCCCCTCCGTTACATCTCCTTACAAGGCCCGCTCAGAACAGCCAGTATGTTCAGCTGGTGAAGACTCTCCCACTACCTAGAGTTTAATATGTGGCACAATTCACCTGACACCACTTGTAAAACAAAAGCCATTTCACCTTCAGATTAAACACAATGAGCTTGAAACTGACTTTGTTGGGTGATGAAATCATTTTGAAAATGATTGCTCTGTGCTTAGCTGCCGCTGAGCGGCTGGTTGTCTGGTTTCCATTACTGCGTGTAAATCTATTTTCTTTAAACCCTTATGTCTTCCTGTCTTTAATTTTTACTTTGCAAACATCTCTCTGCGTCTTACCTTTGTCCAGGTTCCTCCCCAGATGGGTCAGATGGGTGGGGTACCTGTGATGGCTCCTCAGCCAATGATGTACAACCAGCCTGTTCTCAGACCCACTAACCCCTTCGCACCCATGCCCGGAGCCCAGGTAACTCTTATACATTTTTAATGTCTTTGCAGCTGATTATTTTTAGGAAATTAAATGTTGGACTCAGACACCCCGACATAATTTAATTAATTAATTAAATTGGTCAGGCTGGCTATGCGATTGTCTCGGTGTGTTTGTTTGGCAGTGTGTTAGCAGGATTACTCAGAAAGTTTTGAATGAATTTGCATGCAAATTTTTCCAAACTTGAAGCTTGAACCAACTTAGAGAAGATTAACTGCTAATAACAGGGCTGCTCTTATTATGATTACAACATCAGTTTAAATTATCACGTTCTTTGTGGGTGGCAAAACAGGAAGTTCATGCAACAACATGCTCTTACCAAGATTTGTGTTTTGATCAGTGACATTTTATCAGTTGACAGGTTTTATGAGTTGGTTGTATTTTGTTTTTTTGTTTTTTTTCGAGGACCAGTTATCGCCCCCTGGTGTCCATTAAAAAGACATTAAAATGAAAATTTAAGGCACTTCCTCGTTGGCCTCAATTTACACGACCAGGGGCTCCATCCATTTTATGCCTCTTTTTCACTGGTACCTATTTTACTTGAATCAACTGTGTTTCAGTTGTTTTCCATTAAAATTGAGTACCAGCTCAATGTGCGTTGAGTCGTTATAGCAACGCTTCCACGTCATTTATATGCGTCGCAGTCATAACAGAACAGTGGAGGACGTCGAGGTGATGTTGTTCTGCTGTTCGGTCTATGGCTTTTCGTCAGACTCGGCACCATGATTCTGGTTTCTGTGTAGCCGTTTGACTCATTTCAGAGTTTCAAAAATGACAGTTTTTGTTTTCGCTCTCACTATTCGAGTGACACCGCTGAGTGACCAATCGATGACATGCAGTCTGTTGACCTCACATTTTCAGATCGACTGGAACCTCGGCCCATCAGGTACTAAAAAGTAACAGCTACTACCACGTAATTGAAAACCCTAAAAGTCGAGTCGAGCTGAGAAGGTACTAGTAGAAGAGAGGCATTATATTTTCTGTGAAAATGGGCACCTCGTGGCAGAACACCAGATTTAAGGTCAACATTAAAGAGGCGATTCCGATGCTGGATGGCTAGAAATTTGCAACACGACTGTAAAAGGGAAACACTGAAATAGAAAGACAAACACAGGCAGTTTGTGAAAAATGCCAAAAGGTTTGTTTTCCCCCTGATTCCTTAAAGAAAATTCTCCCAACCTGTGACAGATGTTGTCTTGAGTCACCCACAGAAAACCTGAGACTGGCAGACTGGTTGAAAACAAAACCAGCAGTACAGTCATAAATAACATTTGGCACGTAGAAAGTCATCTCAAAAGCAACAAATGCGTAGAGGACAGGGTAAAGAATGATCACCAGGTCAACTGTGTTTTCATCTGATAGCTTGTAAGAGGGCCGGGGAAGTTCAATTATTCAGCAATTTTTAAAAATGCAGATATTTTTCGTAGAAGAAGGTTGTTTGTATTATTTTTTTAATCTCGTTTTATCTTGCCATTTTTCTCACCCTCCCTTTTTAGTGTAATTTCCCATTGAGAAATTCTTTACTGCTGTCAGAGCAGAGTGTCAGAGGGCTTCTCTGTGATCAAAACAAACAGTTTCTCCTATCGTATTCTCTCTTCTTTGTTTAGATGCAGTTTATGTAATCCAGTCAGGAGGGGAAGCAGAGTGCCAAAAGCGACATACAAACAAACAAACAAACAAACAAACACAAGAGGACGATGATGAGATGGACGGAAGGATGATTTGCTCAAGCTGAAACGACAGACTGACACAAGATAACTGGGCTGACACCAAAAGTCAAGTTGGAAAGAGGAAGAGAAGATGACGAAAAGGAGGGACTGAGCGATGGCAGGGGTTCGATGGGGAAGATGTTATCCTGGCTGGTCGTTGTCTGAAACAACTCTTTGCACCTGTGTGTGTGTGTGTGTCTGTGAGTGTGTAGCTTCTCTCTGTTTATTGTCTGATTTGTGTTCCTATCGATGGAGTGATGTTTCAGGAGAGGGAATAAGGACGAGAGAGAGAGACGGGGAGGAGGGAAGAGGGGATTGAGGAAATCCTACCTCTGGTTTTCAGTCAGGCTAAATGTATCTGACTGCTGTGAGAGTCTCTGCTGCAGAATTAGCTTTATTTCATACTGGTGCTATTTTGTCCTCTCTGGGTCACTGTTCGCCTGCAACGGCAACTTTGGAGCACTTACGAGAGGACAAGTGTTTGTTTTATTGTGTGTGTGTGTGTGTGTGTGTGTGTGTGTGTGCGTGCGCGTGTGTGTGCTCAGCAGTTGTTTCAGACAATACCTTTGCCACGGACCTCCTCTCCATCCCCACCCTCGCTCGCTGTCTGCGTCCACGACCGTCCACTTAGCAAGAGATTTGGTGGCAAATCCTCTCCGGTGTGTTTCCTGTAATTTTCCGCTCTGTTGGGATATATTTGTATTTTCCTGTCAGTTTTTCTTCGCCAACTTCTCCTGAATGTTATCGGGGCTTGTACAGCGATTTGTTGAAGCATTTGTTAATAGTAATTGAGCGTTTGTTGTTAAGGGTTTTGAGCTAAAGTCTTTGTTACTCATACAGCATTGTTTTTCTCCATGTGATGCTACAGATACACACAGAAAGATGGGAGCTAGCAGGCACAACATGCTAGCACTGTATGAAATTATGTTTTAAGGCCTAGTCACACCAGAAAGTGACACAGCAAAACTAAGCTAACAGCAGTTAGCTAGTTAGACAGTAATTTGGTAGTTTGGGGTTTTTTTTGGTTATTATCCTTTGTTTTGTCTAGTGGGTAGTTTATTTGTTCTAAATATTATTGTTGAAATTTAGTTTAATAAATTAAATACATTGATTAAAGAGATCTGTTAGACGGTAAACTAAAGGTTTACTGAAAATACAGCTGTAGTATTTTGAAGTTTTCACTCTGAGAAACGCAAAGAAAAAGAATTGTGCACATAGCTAATAAGCTACAACAGCATGAGGTCAGCCTACGTTAAACTTATCCAGAGCTGCACCATTACAAATTGTCCTTAAGTCACTAAGCAGTGCTGCTTTCAAATGAAAACACCCATTACTAAATACAAAAATAAAAGATCTACATCCAGGGCATCAGGAGACTGGACGCTTGTTTCTACTACAGAAAAAATTTAAAAACTGCCCAAAAGAGACGAAATTCTCGGTTATCTCAAAATTTTGAATTGCATATATTGAAGTTTCGAGATGCATAACTCAAAATGTTGAGTTATTAAGACAAATTTTAATCATGGTCAATGTTTGCAACATCCTTGAATTTTGAAGGACAACTTTGAAGAAATTATATCCATTGTTTGTTGACTTTGGAATAAAGGTGCAGCTGCTGTGATGGGCCAATGGAGAGGAGCAGCATACACCTGAGTTTGACTGTCTTTCTCAAGTTAGACCCTGAAGTCAAAGATGCTGCAAAAAAACGAATCAAAGTTATTTGTCGACTCTGAAACTTGTTGTTGAGCTCAATAAAACAGGGTAGTCCAAAATGTAGAAGTTTAAGAGCACAGGAACAAAGGAGGCCGGACTTCCTTCAGTTTTTTGAAAGGGTTAGCGCTAAGTTCACAGTTATTCCATAAATGTTAGACAGCAGTACAGGAATAAATGCTCTAACAGGCTTCAGAAGAACCACTGTTGTCTCCCAAACACATCCTGGTGGCAACAGTTTTCTATCAAAGATCACAAGAGTTCAACTTGATTTAAAAAAGTTTGCAGATATCTTTCCAGACATTTGCTGTGTCAAATGTTGGTGTGACGAGACCTCCACCTGTACATTGTGTTCAACTTGGTGGTCAGTTTAGGAATAGGTAAAAAGTGTATTTTTGTTCTGTCTCTCAGTGTTAATTAGCATTGTTAGCCTGTGGTTTGTTGACTTTCTGCCTCAGTTGGATCTATCTGTGTGTATCTGTTTTTCCTGTCTCCTTCATCAGCTCATCAACCAGTCTTTAAGGATTTGAGCTTTGTTTCATTAGGTACAACCTCTTGGCAGATCCACAGTATGTGCCAGTGATTGATGACGGCGGCACAGAGCGAGTGAGTTAAATGTTACTGAATCAAGTTGAATTCACTTTAAATTGCACTGAATCAAAGTGAGTGGCTGTAAGTGCGACACTGAACCTGTGGCGTCACCCTCGCTCAGTGGTTCCAAGAATCTGTGGGGATCAAATTCGACTCTTTTTAGCTCAGCCAAAGCATCCATCCCCGTGAGTTTGACTGTGGGTGTATTTATGCATAACGACTTCTCGTGTGTCCACGTGTATCCTTACACATTTATGTGTACGTATTTTCTTTTCTTCATCGAGGGCTATTTCTGAGGGTCAAATTTTAAGCCAGACTTGATCCGATAAGTTTAACACAAAATGGGCTTGATTTGTTTTTATAAAGTCAAATTTTGTTGCAAAAATGCACATGCAAAAATGTTGCACTCAAGTGGCTATCCTGCCGTAGCAGAGCTGTTGTTTTGGGGGGTTTTGTTTGTTTTCTGGTATGAAAAAGTTG
Source organism: Oreochromis niloticus (assembly GCF_001858045.2). Lineage (NCBI taxonomy): Eukaryota > Metazoa > Chordata > Actinopteri > Cichliformes > Cichlidae > Oreochromis > Oreochromis niloticus. The sequence goes on from NC_031967.2 coordinate 30,541,873, forward strand.
AGAAAGCTTTGAAGTGTGTAGAAGTAGTTTAGGGTTTTGCAACATAATAGGTTTGTCAAATCTACCAGCCACTTTGGCGGGAAACTCGAGGTTACTCTCCTGCCATTCTAACAATGAACTTGAAGCTTTTTTAGTACCATTCCCGAACTCAGTCCAGCATCTCCATCCCAGCCATCAGTGGTTGTCCAGTATCAAACTCATCGCCCACTCTGCTGTGAAGTCTCTACAATCTCGCTTCAGCCTGTCTGGTCCAGTTGGTCTTTCTCTAGGATGCTTCTTTAGCCTGTTTGTCACTGTTGGTATGTGTAGATATGTGTAAGTAAAAAAAATAGCTATAATAACCAGTTTCTGTCTAGATTGTCCACTCATCCCTGTCGCTGTTGGATAGATGCTGCTCCTAGAAGCTTCTTGTTGCAGTCTTGTGTTAGCTTAGCCTTTCTTCATAGTATGCCCTGAAACCTGTGGAAGACCTCCCACAGCAGGTTTTCCCACCCCGTCCTCTTCTCCGCCAGTAACTGTAGCTCTATTATCTCTCTTGATGTCTCAGTCTTTTAGCAGTAGATTAAACCTCTCAGCGGCTCTCAGGCTTTGTAGTTCTCAAGCTTTTCCTTAACATCTCTGCAGTGTTTGGTAGGTGAGGTCCTCGTCTTTTTTTTCCCCTCCATCTCCAATCATATTTGCCAGTCATGATGTCAGCAGCCTACAAAGTGTCTCCGGTTGGACCTCGACGGCGAATCACATGATGCTTGAATATCCAGGTGTTTTGTTACAAGTGGGCGAGCTTAAATGGTGCTTTTCTAGAACTAGTGAAGTATGTAGTCCAAGAAGTGCTGGAACTTAGATTTCAGCTGTGACTGGGAGGTTTGTCAGTCAACCAGCTGTTGTTCAGGGGCACTTAGGAAAATTATGGAAAGTAGTGAGTCCACTGATCACTGGGACAGTTGATCAAGATGTTAGCTCTCTTCCCTGTTAGATTCTTATTATAGCTCTGCGGAGAGGCACCGAAATGTCTTTGCCAACCTACGCAGAGAAGGATGTCATTCGTACCCAGTGGTCGAGCACACCTCTCAGATCGCAACGACGTAGTAACTGCCACAAGTGATCTTCGAGCAGAACACAGGAAACTTAATCTGTTTTGTTTTGGGGGGTTTTACGCGGAACATATCTTAGACCTCTCAGGTCTGTAGAGAGCAACAGCAGGATTCATCCAGATATCTTGGCTGCACTCTAAGCCCAAGAACAGTAGCAGCCGGACCTGGAGTTCTTAAATAGTCGATAAATTCTGTGATTGGATGTTCCCGATGCTCCCGGTGTCCTAAATATGGACTCTTTGGATCTTCTCCACCTTCAAAACCTCCCCCTCCTCTGGGCCACCCGTGTTTTTGAGTCCTGGCTTTAAAAAGAAAACTATTTTCTTAATGGATGTGTCCTTTTTTGGCACCAATATGAGTTTTTATATTCTAGGACAGCTGCCTTACTGTCTCTAATCTTGTGTGATAAATTGACACTTCACAAATAAAAGCTGCTCTATTTGCTTGGCACTGATCCAGGATCAGGTCATCATAGCCCTGGATGATAAAGTAATAAATCACATGAGGTCTAACTGCAGATCTGATGATTGATAACAAGTTTGTAATAGTCTCATTAGGCTTTGAAATGAAGAAGGGTAAAATGAGAGCCAGGACGTGGAGGTGAAATCAGGTTAACTGTTTGCTTTAATGTAATCTTTGCAGTCTTTGCATTTCTTTTGTTACTTTTGTGAAACTTTCTGAGTGGAACCTACTGCTGCCAGTTGCGATCAGGTTATTCAGCTGGTTTTAAAATGTTCAGATGTCGAAAGATTGAGTGGGTTCAGAAAAAATGACCGCGGTGGTTTTTCCGTTGTTGGCTCGCCACCTTTAGCGTCAGTGCAACTTGCCAGTAGTCTTTACGGCTTTATCACATAAGGTGTGGCCAAGCATGCGGGCTCTTTTTCAGTGCTTCACCTTCCTTCAAATTGAGACTTTCTCACATTTACAGCTGAGGCTTTCCCAGCTCGACCGCTGTTTTCTGCTGTTAGCCTGCTGGGATCAGTCCCGGGGAACCTCGTGGCCACGTTGCAAAGTTTCTTTCAACTTTAAAAAAAGGAAAATGGAAAAGAAAAAAAAAAAGCTGCTGCCGCCTGTCTGCATTGTTGTAGCATGAATCTAAGTGGAGGAGGATACATGGATAAACCTTGATGTCATATTAAAACGTCTGCTGAGGCGTTCAGCGAGCAGACTCTTCTCTGGCGAGCCATCTCTCTCTTTTTCTCGGGGAGTGCATGGTTGTGTTGTTGGTGTTTCTTGTCCCCCCCTTACCCTTGCAAAGAATTTTTTAAGAAAGCATGATATGACAGTCGCGGCGGTGGTGCTGATGATAAATTCCCTCCTGTTGTTGTTGTTGCTGCTTTAAACGGCCTCGACAGCGCGAAGGGGCGGATGGATTATCTGAGCGCAAGGGCAGGTTCATCGCTTTGTCTGGACTGACAGATGTTTGGCCGCTGTAACCACCCGGTTGAACTTGTCCCAACGATCTCACATTAGTTGCTTGGCGGCAGGTTTGCGGCGTCCCTGTGGGTCGCAGCAGAGTCAACCCCCGCCGCCATCCCCCCAAGAAAAGGAAGACGAGCAAAGAGAGCGAGGCTGTTCGATGGTAAATCCCCCCATTTTGTGTCGGTGAGTCGGTGTGTCGAGTCGATGATCTCTTGTGCACGTTCTGTTTTTCTACATCTGTTTTTTGGTAAGAACCCTCGGATTGCTGCCTCACTATACTGTATATAGAGAAATGCACACGTTCACACTCACAGCTTAAAGACATACTCATAATCTGCATTATTTTCATTTACTCTTTATTTTTCTGAACTTGAAAGATATTAGCGTTCTTACAGCAGTATATAGGTATGATTGCTACTCGGTGGGGGCAGGCTGAACAGACAGACGATGCAGAAATCTTTCGAGGGCTGCAGACCTTCCCCGTACATCAGGATCAGCCATGAGTTTCACAATGATGCCAAATGTTTTTCGGAGCAGAGTACACCTTTTAATCTCTGATTCCTCTTCTGTCTCCCCCCATCTCTTTCTTTGTACATGTTTTCTATTTATTTAAAGCAGAAATATATGGATTGTATCAAGCATGGAAAGGCAAACAGATGTTACAGTTGACAAAAACACAAAAAAATCACAGGCTTTTATTTTACAGCAGTATATTTGTTTATTCTAGGGACTTGTTTTCTCTCTCTCCCTCTATTTTTTTTTTTTTTGAAAGAAATAAAAAGTCATTTTCATTCCTAAGCGAGTGTTTTTTGTGATCTTTTAACTCAAGCAGTCGGAAAGTCTATAAACTCTAAAAATATTCACCATTCAAGGTCTCCGAGTGTCAAACGGCTCAGCTTCTGATTTTTAATTATGCCACCCCGAGGGCTTGAGAATGTGGTTTTTTTAAATTGAGCAACTTTTTTTTTCCTTTTTTTAAGTGAGATTTTTAAACCATCCACTAAATATTTCAGCAGTTTTTCTACCAGCAACGATCTTCTTAAATTTGATCGAGACTGGCAGATTCGACGGTCGCTTTTTGAGCGTGTTTATTTGAAGAAAATGGACTGTTTGACGTTAATCAAAGGCACGCGTTAAAATCTTACATCTGCCTCCAGCTGCAGGCTTGAACCGTCAACATTCGTTACTGATGCAGGAGATTTACTGTGCACTCACCACATCTGAGGGACATAAATCAGGGGATGTGGATATAAGATCAGATCCTATCACATTAAATTTATTATCCAAATTAACTGCGGGTAATTTTTGGCTCAGATGCAGCGCAAACTATGCTACACGTCACCGATAATAATGTACATTTTCTGTACTGTGTAAAAGTCCTGAGCCAGCCCTCATTTCTTTAGATTTGAACGCACACTTGAGTTGTGTGCACAGAAAACACGCACAGCTCAAGAGATGAAGCAGTGTTTTGTCTGCACATGAGACGACTTGGCAAAGAACAAATTTATTAAAAGCACCCTGTCATAAAAATGCATCATTTGTCCCAATTTCTTCAGTTAAATCTATAAAAATGTCCAAGATAACACAATCTGACACACACAAAACAGTATTTTTGCACCAACAAGGTGATTTCCAAACAGCTGTTAGCTGCATGGTGTGCAGGTGGCTGTGAAGAACACTTAAAAGTACCATCAGATTTTGATCGACCATCAAAATTTCCACCATCTGGAAATCATTTGATTGCCTTCATTTTTCAGCATGACAATGATCCCAAACGCATTGGCAGTGGAGTAAAAACACAAAGTGGAACACTATCAGTCATGGATTGGCCTCCCCAGAGCCCGGACCTCAGCATTATTGCAGCGGTTTTCATCTTGAAGAGATAAGGGGGGAGGCAGGGAACAGACAAACTTTGTAAACATGTGGTTATTGTTCTTCCACCAGGTCAGGTTTACTCCAAAAGTGAGTGAATCCCCACAAACCCCTAAATTACAGCAGAAATAAACATGCTTACAGTCTCTGTAGTTATGCATGAATCATGTTTGTTGCCCTTTTCATATGTTTATGTGGGCAGTATGGCCTGCTGTCTGGATAACTGTACCAGCACCCTGTGCAGAAAACCCAGTGCTTCCCTTAAAGTATGAGATGGGTAAAGAAAACAGTAGCCTATAAGCACTGGGTGACGTCAAGTGTCAGTAAATGAACTGTTAGTTTAGTTTGAGCCACATGATCACCTTTAAAAGATGTTTATCCTCTTCTTTGTTATACACCACTGAATCCTGCTAACCAGCCACAATGCAGTTAAATCTTCTGTTTTCAGCCCGCAGCATCCTCGCGTCACTGCGTATCTGCACTGCATTCATTTAAACTCTTCCCTTTAGTTCACATTGCCTCTTCAGCGTTCCTTTATTATGTACCCAACTCCTCTGAGAAAACAACATTTACCACATGGTATAAATGTCATTTACAATATTCACGACAATAAACACTTTAATTATTCTGGTAAATCTACGTTTATGCTTAAAGCTCACTGAAAAGATGCAAACAAACTTGAGTAAAGCCTCAAAAGATCCCCACACCGTGGGAAACCTCCAGCCTCTGCTCCTCTCAGTTCCTATAGTTACTGTTTTCTTGTTTTTTGTTTACGTCTGATTACAGTCTATACCTCTAATCTCTTCTTGTTGCTACATGTTGGCGTGAAACGCCTCTGATTTGCTCCGCCATTGTCTGCCATGATATCAACGCTCCCACAGCGAGGGATTTAGAAATGTGTTCCCACCTCCCGACTCCCGCTGAGCTCTGAATAATGAAAGCGTTTGCACACATTTGTTCCACAATCACATCGAGGGCTGCTCGCTGATGCCGCCGCTGATACACTGGGTCATATTTCAGGGTTTTTTTTCTTCTTCCTGATTCTTTGTAGGAAATAAATCACTTTAAAAGTCCTGTGCCTGACAAACAGCAGTGTTTTGTCTTGAGTGAATAATTTATTGTCGCCTGGAGTCGCTGGCAGTTTGTCTCAGTGTGCTCGGGATGAAAGATATTTTAGGAGCAAACTACAAAAAGCCGGCATATAAATAAATGCCTTCCTGCACCGTGTTAGCCTGAGCTGAATTAACTGTCCTCTCGGGGAGATGTGAGTCGGAGAGCAGGCTGTGCTGCCACACGGATGCAGTTAGGTCCATAAGTATCAGGACAGTTTGTTGTAGTCCGGATGTGATTGAAGTGCAGACTTTAATTCAAGTCATTGTACAAATAAACTCATTTTAAACACAAGGATTGTTTTTAATAGTTGGATGAAAATCTTTTGCAATCAATCACAGCCTGAACTCTAAAACTCGGGAACATCAACAGATGCTGGGTTTCCCCTACTGAGATGATCTAACAGACCTTTAACTGCTGGTTGGTTGTGGGTCTCTCTGCCTTCAGTTAGTAGCTAAAAAGCTGCTCTGTTGGTTTGAGAGCAGGTGACTGATTTGGAATAGTTTTGTTTCTTTATCTTGAGAAACTCGGGAGTTGCTTGAGTGAGGTGTGCAGAGACTTCATCATCACTAACTACTCGAGACCTGGTTTTACTGGCTCGCATATGTGCCAATGCCGTAACAACGCCTCCACCATGTTTGACAGGTGGTGTGGCGCACTGGAAACAAGTTCATCTTGGTTTCATCTGTCTGGACTTCCTGTTCCTGAGTGTAACCAGTGGTTTGCACTTGGTTGTAAATCCTCTGCATTTCCATTCATGATGGCATCTCTTGATAGCTTTGGCACATTAAAAAACACACAAAGAAAACCCAGTTCGCCTAAATTGTTGTGCTTTATGTGGTCTTGTAGTCTTGTAGAGGTACAAATGTACACAAAAGAAGTGGCATTTTGCTGGGACACACTGGGATTAAGTATTCCCTTCCTATGGCTTCGTGTCACATGAGTTTGAGGCTCGGCAGGCTCCAAAGTGTGGTGGACAATCTTCCCTGAAGACCAGTTATTAACGGTCACTGAGAGTCACACGTGGAACACAATCACCTTAAAAGCACTGAGGAGGTTTCAGCACAGGGTGGAATTAAAATGTCTCTCAGCGTCTCGAGCACTGGTTTGCTGTCTCTGCTGTGGATCCAGCAGCACAGAGTGACAGGAAATCCAGGAGTTGGCAGTCCTATTGTGGCGGCTGCCGGGCCGCGGCAGGCCTGTTCGTGACAGCCGACACTCACCGGGAGGAATGTCAGCCCCCACCCCCAGATAAGTTTTGACAGCTGTAAATTGAGAGAGGGGCGTGGGGGTAGGAGGGAGGTGAGCTGCTATTTTTATCTTTCATTCAGCCAGGCCTGAACCAGAGAGAGACAGAGACCCTCCTCTCCATTTCTCTCACTTCTCCAGAAGGCGACGACTCCTTCTGGATCTCTCCTTTCTGCCTGGCTGGAGAAACTTCTGGAGACCCGACCGAGGCATTAAGACCCGGAGACACGGCCGGTGTGGAGGAACATATCTAAACCCAAGTGAACCAGTGCAGACTGTAGAGTGAAGAAGAAGAAGACATCACAGTCCACGAGGCCAACATGGCTCTGCTGTGCTACAACAAAGGCTGTGGGCAGAAGTTTGACCCCGACAAGAACAAGGATGGTAAGATCCTCCTGCATGTGTCTGCTCCTTTACTTTAAACCTGTTACAGCGACTCTGGGTGATCCTGTTATCAAAGACCTGGAGCTGAAGTGGAAGAAGACTAGGTGTGAGATGACGCTTGTAGGTTTCTGAAGAAACAGAATTTCCTTCATGATGATGATGATGATGATGTCTAAATTTTCAGCCACCGTTAAAAGGAGCTCTGCACTTTTATTTTGAAAGGGAGTACTCATGAATAGTTTTACTTCAATGTAGTGTTTTTGGACTCGATTCAAATTCAAATTGTGTGCAGAAAACATGAACAGTGTGCTCTGTGGGTATTAACCTGTGATTGTGACAGACCGACTAATCACGCGCCGGTTTGCGTGACATCAAATAGAAGTTGTGTCCGTGCTAGAGAGACGGTCTAGTCTGAGACAGCGTGGCTGAGAGAGACGGCCATCTTCCTTCCTTATAAGGGACACACAGCACCTCCACACTGCAGTGACCCTGTGAGCAGCTGGGATCTCAGTGAGTGTCTATATGCAGACTCATGTTGTCTTTATCTCCACTCTAAAAGATTCCTGCCTCTTCCACCCTGGAGTCCCCATCTTCCACGATGCACTGAAGGTAAACTCTCCTCTTAGAGTCTGACTGGATTGGGAGAATAAAACTCAATGCTAATCACATGTTTGTTTGTTTGTTTGTTTGTTTGTTTGTTTGTTTGTGTCTCCAGGGCTGGTCCTGCTGTAGGAAAAGGACGACCGACTTCTCTGAGTTTCTCTCCATCAAGGTAACACAAGCTCAGGGTCCAGGCTCCAGAAGTGTTTGTCATAGTGAAATGACCAAAAAAAGAGAATAAATTAGGAGAAAACATGGAGCTCTTTTGATGAATGTTTAATCAGGTGGAAGCAAAAGCAGTGGAGTGAAACCTAATGAGAGTTAGTACCGGGCATTTCCAACATTTATTTTAAACCAACTGAAACCGCAGTGTTGTAATGAAGTATGATACTGTTTCAGCCATTAAAACACGCTTAATCATGCAGGACAGAGAGGTCAGCTCTGAATGATGAGTGAGGGCTTAATTAGCGGGAAATCTATGTTTGTTTTATTTTGAAAAGCTGCTGCCCATTTATCAGGATGGGCACGTTTCATCTTCAGCCCAGAACATGCAGGTGGCATTTAAAGATGAAAAGTGCAGGCAAAGACGTAAAAACCAATATGGGAGGTTGATTTAGCCACTGAAAAAGATAATTACATAAAATAAATACACAAATAATTCTTCCAGACAGAGCTAAGAATGAACATTTATAGTTGCATGTACACAGTATATTTAATTGGTCTTTAACATATGGAAGCTCGTGTCTGCCTGCAAGTTAAAATTTCAGAATTTCAGGTAATTTTCAAATTACCTGATTGTCTCTGTCACAAAAATGTAAAAAAAAAAATCTTCCACACATTAAAGATCAATGAAAAGTCTCAAAAACAAAAACATGGATACAAAAACATTGTGTACATTCTTTCAGCTGTTACCAAATACTTACACACTCTGTATCAGTATCATCACTTCTGCCCTATAAGGGCAAAAAAAGTACATTTTGAAAATCTACTGGATTATTTTAAAAGGTAACAAGATTATGAGTCTAAAATGATGATTAATGTGTTAAGTTAGTTAAGTTAGAGTTTCTGCCAGTGAAAAAGACGTTAGCAGAAGTTAAAATTTCAGGTTATCTTGAAATTATGAAGTGGTTATCCTGAAATTTCCACTTACTAACCTGAAATCAAGATTATGGTTATTTCATAACTAAAAAGCTGGAAAATAACTATTTAAAAAAAAGAGTCTGGCCAATAGAATTGATACATCTTTAAATCGCATCCAGAGCTTCGGCATCCAGAGCATGACTGAAGTGACCCGTGTGGTTTTGAACGCAGGGCTGTACCCGTGGGCGCCACAGCGACGTGAAACCCCAGGAGCCTCTGAGGCCCGAGGTGTCGTCGGATAAGGGCGAAATTAAATACGCCGACGGCAGAGAGATAATCTATCAGGGCCCCAAATCTGCAGAGATGCTGCAGAAGGAGAGACCCAGGTGTGTGCTTCAGATCTGCAGTCAGCTCTCATTTATATCAGCATCCTTCTTTTTCTGATGCATGTGTGATCGCTGGAGTTTGTCAGGTTGTGTGTTTGTCCCGGTTTGCTTTATCTATCCAGCGAAGTCATGGGGGGGAGGTCACGGGGGTCACGATGAGGTCGGCTAAGCGTGGCTGGAATAAATAATTCACTGCATAACTCTTGTGTGTCAAGCTCGTGCTTTTGTATATGTGTGTTCAATTCTCTGTTGTAACGTGTGCGTGTGTGTGTGCACAGTTCAGACGAGCCCATGACCAAACTTCCCCACAAGGTGTCGGCGTCGCTGGCTCAGGCGCTGGAGAAACTGGACATCAGCAAGAGAGGAGAGAACGAGAAGAAAGGTACACAAATGCTCACCATTTAAAAGAATCGCAACAAATGTTTACTTCAGGGTTGGGCAACTCCAGCCCTCAAAGGCCGCTGTCCTGCAGGCTTTAGATGTGTTCTTGATCCAACACAGCTGATTTAACCTCCTCAACATATCTTGAAGTTCTCCACAGGCCTGGAATCTGAAGGCTAGACTGTCCCATTTGATAGCCTCGCACTTCCGGCCTTCTAATGTGTAATGTGTATGTGTTAGTCCCCGTAGGGAAATTACTCCTCTGCATTTAACCCATTCACCCAGTGAAGCAGTGCAGTGCCCAGGGAGCAGCGGGTCTTCAAAAGACCCGGCCCACGTAAACTGAGAAGGCCGGGTCCGAGTCACACCGGCCCTTGAGGCCTGGAGTTCCCCACCCCTGGTTTACAGTGTTGTTTCTTTAGGGGTGGAGAAGAGAAATTAAACTTTAAAAACAGCGACAGACTTCAGCTCCATTTTAATCACTTTTTGGACTCTGATAGAGTAGCTTTGCATGATTCACAGTTCAAAATAATCCCTGTGCTTCCTGCTTTGAGCCAACCTCCTTCTGGTTGGCTCTCCTTCACAAACAGAAGGGTTGAACGGGGAGGTGGGCGGGCTTCTGAAGCCATGTTAGGGATGTCTGTGCTGACTGATGTCATACAGACCCATAAGCAGTCTGAAGTCTGACCTTTTTCTGAGGTCAGTACTTAAATGTTTCATACTAACTCACTGGTCACTTTATTAGGTACATCTCATTATCAGTGGGTTGCCTTCACAGCTTCTTTAACTCTTCGTGGAACAGATTCAACAAGCTGCTGGAAACTTTTCTCAGAGACTTTGGTCCATTTTGACATGACAGCATCACAAAGTTGGTGTGGTCTTCTGCTTCAAGGTTCAGCGTGTTGTGCGTTCAGAGATGCTCTTCTGCATAGTTTGGTTGTGACGAGTGGTTATTTGAGTCGACTGATCTTTCTGCTCAGGTGTCAACAAGACATTTTCTCCCTGTGAATTGTTTTTCCCTGGATTTTCTCTTTCACATCATTCTCTCTAAACTCTAGAGATGTTAGTGTGGGAAAAACCTCAAAGTCACTTAAATAAACTTTCTTCAAAACAATCAGCTCTGCATTGAGACTTGTCTGAAATCGGGTGCATAAATCTTTAAACGAGGCAAAGTAAGCGAGGCGCTGCACTCAAATCGATAACAGTGAAAGAAGAGTCGACGTGTATTGGAAACAGTTTGAAATATTGATGCTACACTAGCAGGTGTTTCTCATTCAGGGAAAAGTGAACTTTTCAGATTCAATTAAAGTCAGATTGAGCCGGTAAGGCGGGTTTATCGGAGAGCGGATTCAGGAGTGCACGTGTCTCAGTCTTACTCCAGATCAGAGTGATACAATGAAAAAATATTAGGAATGCAGTCTCTCCCCGCCCTCCACCACCTCAGCAGCAGCTGTGTAAGCTTCACGTCATATTGGATGTGACTGCAGCACCGAGTGTAGTTTTTTCTAACTATGTGCTGCACACTTCCCGTTTTATTGAGACGTTTCTGAAAAAGAGAGAAAAAAATGTCAGCACACTGAGAATAGTTTGACCTCAGTGCAGCACAAATCAATACGTCAAAACTGCGTGCAGTCTCACTGCTCTGTTAGAATTATTATAAAACTTGGACTTGTTAGTGTCTTATCTCTGTTTTTGTTCTTTCCAACAGAGAGTCAGGCTGTTATTTGCGGGACCCGCTGCAAAAACGCAGGATGCAAAACAGTGAGTGTCTCTTTGTCATTTGTGTGATTTAATGCCTGAATCTGAGCTTAAAGCTGAGACTTAACCCCTTTTAAAAGATTCACACTAAAGTAGTCATCATAACACACACATGTGGCAGTTTTCTTAACCATTTATTACACAACATAGTGGAGTGGGGTTGGAGCTTTGTAATATATAGGATGGTTGAAACAACCCAAAACGTGACCCGGCCCCCTCAGATGCACCCAGGCAGTAACGCAGCCTCACTGCTGTGCTTTGGTTTGAGTTCAGTCCATCAATCTGCTGCTTCAGCCTCTGTAAAGTTTATTAAGGGCGCCATCTAGTGCACAAAGCAGACAACAACACATATCAGCTGGTACTAACTGTAGCAGCTCTTTGTTTCCTCAAATGTAGAGAAAATACACAAAAGTAAAGCCTCCAAACATGTGACTGACTTTCATATTTACTAGAACTTTATGAAAAATGCTGCTTCCTTATGGCTACAGTATGTTACAGGTATAGGAGGCGCTGTTTGCCCAATGATTGCTTTTTAGTTTTAAATGGACTAGTGAATGCAAGGCTTCTACCTACTTTTATGTTTTTTCCTTTTGCAGTATAAAAATATGAGGATATCTGGGATTACTACAGTACTCCTAAGCACAGAACTATACATACTGTGCTTGAAAATAAATTGTGCGTCAAGACGATGATAAAAGTGCAATAAGATGGAGTCGGTATGTAATTGGTTATCAGTTATCAAGTTGGCAATTACATGCAACCTGTTTGTGATAATCAGGCAATTAACTGTGATAAATGAGTGAAAATGGCTAATTTGTTGCCATCTGCATACACAGAAATTCATACTTGAATCCAGACTGTGGACAGAACCTCACAGATCTGAAACACACATTTGTAAATAGCTGCTGCAGGATGGCGATTTAACTGCCAGATGACATTGGTGCTTGGCAGTCTTGACTGTAAACTGGAATATAACCAGTTGGCAGCCAGCTGAATCCAGTCACCTACTGCAGAAAGACCACTCAGACTGATGGCAAAATGCTGGTGATCTGTCTGCATTTATAAATTGGATGGTAGTTATTCACAAACCTTAACCAATCTCTCTGAGCGTGACTGCAAGTGTTTGGAGACCCGTCACCTTCCACCACTTGACTTGTGATCAAAAGTGTTTACCCAAGGGTTGAGAGTGCAACATCACCATCGGTCGCCAAAGATGGAGGGAGTGAGTGGAGAAACTGAGAAATGAGCGGTGACACGCACATCGCTTCCGTGTTTTCACATCCTTTTGAACTTTAACCCTTTTAAATACAGTAAAACATCACAGTTCACAAACCACACCAAGCTTTCATGTTCACATTCAGTTTGATCACATGATAAAAGCACACTATCTCTATGTAGGTTCTCAGTCATCCAGGTAAAGTTAGTCTAAGGACCTTGGAAAGAAAGCTACTGGACTGGAAACTCCTTATATAAAAGCACAGAAGTATAAATACTGAAACCACCAAGTAACGCATACAAAGGCGACAATTCAAGTTTAAGGAAAAAGAAAGAGCCTTACTTAATATTTAATAAGTGTTAATTAAAAAAAATAAAAAAAGTCCTGACAACTGAAAACTACAATGGCGCGACCTTCGATATAGAAGTGATCATGAAATAATGTCTTCAAATCTAAGAACATGAAAAGAAGACAGTTTGATTTCCTTCATGGTCACCTATAGTTGGACTATAAGAAAACTGCACAGTCACTAAATCATCAGTATTCTCGAGATGTGAGAAGACAGATATTATAAATACCATGGAGGACCAACAGATTAGTCTTGGCTGAAATCGAGCCAACGACGTCACTGAAAGGGCAGAAATCGAAGCTACTACTCGCATACTTTGACTGTCATAAGGCAGGTAAAGATTTCCTTGTGTACTCGTTTTTATTTAGTCATCGTTTTGTTGTTTGTATCACTATACTGTTTTTGTCCAAAAATCAAAAAAGGTTGTTGATGAAATGAACTCTAATGGGAAGAACTTCAGGAACAAAAGACTGAGGATAGGATCGATGTTTATTTATGAAGTTACTATGATTCAGGAACGAACTGATGACCTTAACTTTAATTGCTTTATAAGGAACCTGATTTAACAAACAGTGCTGACATAAAAGGGAGCTATCCTTTCACTTCACCCTTCAAGGTCTTTGCCGTTCTACTTAAATATGGCTGAACACCGGTTATTGGACAGAAAATATGATATCACTCTTTTAAAAATGGAAGAAAACTTAAGATTAGACATAATCTTTTATGCCCAACTGATCCAACGGTCTTTACATTGTGTGCTATGTTTCTGTGTTTAGGTCTACCAAGGACCACAGACCGACATGGAGGTCTGCACCCACCATCCTGGAGCTCCCGTCTTCCACGAGGGGTAAGAACAAAAACTCTACACTGCCACTTGTTTACCGGAGATAATTTATTATTATTTTTTAACAAAAACAAGTCTAATCCGCTGTAACAAAACCGTAATTACATTCTTTATTTGCATAGCTCGTATCAAAAACAACAATTAGCTGACTTCTACAAAGGAGGGACGTAAACAAAACAAAACTGAAGGCCGTGCACGCAAAGCAAGAAACATAAAAGTGTCGAGATAAGAGAGTTAATTAAAGATTGGTAATTAAAGCAAATCTGCAACATTACAAACAGATTTTAGGAGTAAATAAACTGCAAGCGCTGCTTTTAAATCACATTAAGTGTAACGCTGGGCTTCCTACTGCTGGGCAGCTTTCCTAACAAAAACTGAATTAGTCTCATTTCATGGGGATCACGTAGGGTTGTTGTTTCCAGGATGACACGGCTTGTTTCATACAAACTGTGACCATTTCTTTGTATTTTCTTTTTTTGTTGTTGTTTAGGTACAAGTACTGGAGTTGCTGCTGCATCAAGACAACAGACTTCAACGCCTTCCTGGACCAGAAAGGCTGCACCATGGGGAAACACCGCTGGGTCCCAAAGCAGGTACATGCACCACCTGGAGAATGTACTAGAGAAACTGCTGGTGGGACACCGGGGATCGGATCAAAGTTTGCAGAGAAAAAGGAAAACAGATCTCAAGGGCTGACAACAACATCAAAAAAAGCTTTAAAGTGACCTATTTTTGCGTGCACGGTTCACTCATTCGTCCTTTTGATCACTATAAAACAAAGACTTGAGTGGGAAGATTTATCTGTGATAGCAGACAAAAAACAAGTCAAACTTCAAGTCGAACGAATCATGTTTACCACAAATTCAAATGGCCTTGAAGAGAGCTAAAGCAATCCAAATACTCAAACCAGGACAGGAATAAGGTTTCTCTCTGTCATTGGGTTATTTTGATTTAGATTTGATAATTATGATTATCAGCCTTTCGAGTCACTCCTCGGTCGCGCAGCAGAGTCTGGCTGTGCAGCTCACCAGTGTGTGTGGGTTCACGTGTGTGTTTGCAGGACAAGAAGAAGGTGGCGTGTCGCTATGACTGGCATCAGACTGGCAACAGCGTCGTCGTAACCATTTACGCCAAGAATGCAAACCCAGAGTTTTCCAGCATAGAGGCCAACCGGACTGTGGTGAGTGTAACAAAACAGACAGTGTACAGCGTATGTGGTTGGATCTAGTATGACTTTGTAAAGAGACAACCTCATTAATAAGCAGCTTATTCTAATAATTTGTGGTTTTATTAACTGTTAACAAATCAAGATTCAGCACAGGAACAGGCGTTAATGAGATTTAGCTCAACTTCCTGTTGAGGTGCAAAAATGAGTCATTTATTACAATCCTGCAACCCTTTCTGAGATTGATTTTTAAGAGGGTCTATGATGCACATGTTGCTAATTTATTAACCACAATAAGACGGCAATGCATATGTTGTGTATTAGAGAGTGACTGCATTTATGTAACAGGTTTTACTAAATTACTTTTACACAACAGTTTAAGCTCATCAGTGCTTTAACTTCCATAGGTCAAAGAGATGCGTCATAGAAAAGTTGCACTCATTAACACAGACTGACCCACAATCACAGCAAACTGTCACCAATCTGTCTGCGAGTGAACGCAGCCACCCTCAGCATCAACATAACAACTTGGTTGCTGCAACTTCTTGAAGTCCTTCATTGTTAGCAAAAGAAATTTGATTGGTCCTTGTATGCTGCACAGTGGCTGTTCATTGGTGCTAATTCTTTAGAGTGAAGTGAACTCTACTGACTGAAATAGACTTGACATTATAGAGAAGCCTGCAGGATAGCAGCCCTCGACTCTGTGACCTCCAAAAACACGTTTCTGGCGACTTTATGAGCTCAATCGTTAGTTTTAGGTCATACTGAACATACATGAAGTTAAGTTTGTTAATAATAATAATAAAAAAAAAGATTAGCAACACCGTAGCAATTAGAGAGCATCGAAAGTCAATGAAACTCAGCGACATGTGGCGACATAGGGTGAAATAACCATTATCGAAAAGCTTCTCTCAGCTCTGAGGCGGGCGACCAAAGTGACTACGAAGGGGTTCTCGGGAGAGTAGTGTAAATGTGCATTTTTGACCGACTGTGAGCAAAAAGGCGATGCCCAATAACTGAACTGTTAGATGTGGACAGGGTTGTACTCTACCTTTGATTACGGAAGTCGAAAAGGGACAGACAAGCCAAGCTTCTTCAAGCTTTTTACTAATTTTGCTAAGAAGTTCTATTTTTAACTTTAGTTCCAGGACTAATAATCAAGGTCTAACTCAAGATTTATGCAGTACGACCTACACCGTTTCTCTGTCTTCTGTCCTCTCTTTAGCTCTCGTGTCAAATCCAGTTTGAGAACAATAAGATTTTCAAGAAAGAGTTCCACCTCTGGGGGGTAAGTATCTGCTGTCTGCTGGGAATTACCTTTCCCACTTACACTTGGTACATTTGAGCTCATGTTCAAAGATCAGTGAATGAACTGAGGTTTGAGGATGGTGGGCACACAAAGCGCCCGACTCTTGTTTGGCAGGTTTTTCTGGCTGTGGTTGGAAAAAAGTATTTAGGAGAGAAAGAGGAAGATGAAGACTTTGTGTCCGACTAACTACGCTAGACGGACCTTTCCTCAGCAGTGGAGTGCTGTGAGCACCTAAACATAATCTGAAGTTTAGAAATAAGTAATTCAGTTGCAACTAGAGTTTCTTAAAAATATAATCGTGATCATAATCATTAGCATATGCGGTGGTTAATTAGTTATCGGTTCACACGTTTCTGATGAACACATTTAAACTAGATTGCACTTGAATGTTGTCCATCCAAAGTTTGAATTTCTCTTACCTGCAGGTGATCAACGTGAAGCACAGCTCGGTCAGTATGGTCCCATCTAAACTGGAGATAAACCTCCGCAAGGCCGACCAAGTGGCTTGGGGCAAACTGGAGGACCCGAACTACAAACCTGAGCCTGAGCCCGCAGATGACCCGTTCATCGAATCCAACGAGTCGCACCAGCCCAGTTGGGACATCGATGATGACGACATCAGCGACTCAGACGAGGAGTGGGCCTATGACACGCCCAAGAATAAAAAGGCAGAGAAGGACGAAAATCAGAAGAAGAACGAGGAGGAGGAGAGGCAGAAGTTAAAGAGGAAGGAGGTGGAGGAGGAGATGAAGAGGGCATTGGAGGAGCGGATGAAAGCGGAGGAGGAGAGGAAGAAGCTAGAAGAGCAGAGGAGGCAGGAGGAAGAGGAAGGATATGAAGACATGCCAGAACTAGAGTGAGAAACTGCAGATTTCTTTGTGGTTTAGAAATAGAAAATCAAAAGAGATTTTTATAACATAGGACATATTTATTTCTGAAATAATAATTATTAACTACAAACCCCAATGAGACGTGTTTAAATGACCATGATATGGAGAATGATGTAAAGACAAAACTGAAGAAATAAAGTTTTCTATGTCAGTTTCTACTTCTAGATTTGTGTTGGGGGTGTTGTTTCTTTTTGTATGTGTACCGACTGGTAGCATTTCACCACTGTTGGCTACATTCATTACAGATAAATAGCTGGATCAATGTTATAAAGACTTGATATCCATCACAAGTCCCCTGGGCTTTAAGCAGAAAGATTAATGATTTTTTCAAAAGCCTGTAATGAATCATTAGCTTATCCACTGGTGCTGTAAATAAAACAGTTTAGGTCAGACTAGCCTTTAGTTTATGACTCATGCTTAAATTGTATTTCCACACTTTGTTTTCATTATTATAAGCCTATTGTACATCTGTGAGAGCAGCCTACACAGTATTACTCACTGACTGGCTTTACTACAGCCAAACAAAGAACATACAGCATGTGGGCTAATTGTTTAGAGCAAGCGTGGCTAGTAAACAAGATGAGGAAAATATCAGCGGCAGTTTTCTGAGTGAAAATGCCTCCTTGATGCCAGAGTTTGTTGGAGAACAGCCAGACTGCTCGAATAACCACTGGTCAAAACCAAGGTATGCAGAGGAGCATCTCTGAACACCCATATCTTGAAGCAGATGGGAAGCAGAAGACTTCCCAGAAGTCGGAGTTACTTCTGTCACCTAAGAGCAGGAAACTGAAACTACATTTCACGCCGGCTTGCTAAAATTGGACAGTATAAGAAAAATGTTGCCTCATCTGATGAGTCCCCAGTTTTACTACAACAAGAAAGCATCATTCTATCCTGGCTTGTATCAAGCTGCTGTGGTGTTGGTGTACTATTAGAGGATATTATCTAAACACCACAGTCTTACCTGTGTCTTGTTGTTGACCATGTCGATTCCTTTATGACCAAAACTTCTGGAACTTGTTCCAGCAGGGTAGCACATCATGTCACAAAGCTAACGTCATCTCAAACTGGTTTCTTAAACATGACAAGTTCACTGTTCACTTGGATTGGGATATGTCCTCCATAGATCCAGATCTTAATAAAATAGAGCAACTTGGGGATGTGGTGGAACGAGAGATTCACATCCCAGATGTGCAGTGGATAAATCTGCAGAAGCTATGTGTATGCCATCATGGACCAAATGTTTCTAAGGAATGTTTTGAGTACAGTGTTGAATCTATGACAAGAAAAATTAAAGTAGTGACGGCCAACGGGGGTCTAACCCGGTGCTATCACGGTACCAACACCTCGATTAGCGCAATCCTTTGTGCCACAGAAGCATGTTATTGTAAAAAGATGCTAAAATACAGAAATTAAGAAACTCCTCCAAAAACTAAAAGATAATTTTAACTATGCACAGACATCAAAGTCATTTATCAAGTGTAAAAATATACATACAGCCAGAAAAATCAACTTTCAGGTACTGTGTCACTGCTTAAGTGGGTAGATAATAGTGAAAATACTATTTAAGTCTTTACCTTTAGTTGTGACCTACTTTGATTAAAGCACACCGAGAACTTTTCTTAACCTGGAAAATAAACACTCGAAGGCGCAAGAGCAACGCAAATCACACGGTTACTAAATAAAGCAACACACAAGATTCACACTTCAATAATTCATTTAATCTCCAGAGGGTTGCACTGACTTTGTTTTTGTTACAAACTGCACATGATAACACAATAAAACACCTCGCAACGTACAAGGTCGTGCAACATCTAGTCTGGCTTCCAGCACTGTCTCAATATATAGGCTGTTCAGAATCAGGGGTGCGTTCACAAATGTCATCTATGGAATACTGTTGCACAAACATGGCAGAGTGTTTGTAATCTGTGGATTCATTTCAGTTCCTTTGCTAGCATTTTTCTTTTCAGCTTCATGTAACTCCTTTGGAAGAGTTTCAGTTTGCGACATCAGAAAAAAAGTTTAAAAAACAAACGCTATAAAAGAAAAAACAAAAAACTAGGAGATATTTAATTAAGAGCAATAAATAAGCAATTACTTGTCCCAAAATGGCTTCCATATATTATGTTCCCCAACATCTTTGCGGTAATTTTCAGCACAACACAAACCAAATCAAAAATTATACACAAAAATTTCACCAAAAAAAAAAAAGGCTCAACACAAGCTGAACAACTTCTTTGTGTTAGTAGTCTGTAAATAACACTGGATTATATTTTAAATAACTTTGGTTTGAAGTTAGAATAAATTTAGTATAACTTTTTTCTTTTTTTTCTTCTTCTTTGGGATAGCGTACCAATTGGGGTAAGGATGTTTAAATGACATCGCTGTGATGGTAAAATGACACAGTCACGAATAACATTGGTGTCAAATGGTGTTGAGCTGCTGTTGGAGCAATTGTACAGCCACGAATGTAATAAACATTTGTGTATACATCTCCATATATTCATCATTTTTTTTATGATTGGTTACATATATCACACTTTATCGAAACACTTATGTCCGTATACATTTTTCATAAATAAAAAGATTTCATTCATCGATTAAAAAAAAAAAAAACAACCCTGTAAACACGTGAAATCTTAGCGTACACACACACACACACACACACATACACGTGATTACCCCCCCAATCAAGTTAACCTCTTGATAAAGTGCAAGGCAAAATACAGTAAACTTTGAAATATATGACATACAACAACTCCTGCATCTCAAGTGCACGTGAGCGCCATCGCTCAATCACGCACACGTTATTGTATGTCTCATAACCCACAAAAGTACAAACTTGGCACAACACCACGAAAGCCTCTAAGGTGTAGAGCGTAAGCTGGCACACTATGGATACAGTAGCACAATCCTACATCTACAACGCCTCACAGTTATTCTGTCTGGTAAAGGAGTTTAATAAATGTGGAAAATGACGTCCGAACTCAACAACCGAGCACTTCTGTGTAAATGAAGCAAAGCTGATGCAGAAACAACTTTATTTTAACAGACCTGAGTCAAAGTGAGATTGTGAATGTACATTTTTGTCCATTTTCTAGTTTTCAAAGCAGTTTAGTTATAAATTAAGAATATGTAGGCTTCATATGAAAAAACATCTAACAACCACTGCATCATATTGCTAGCTTGAAATAGCTAGCATTTCATTTTGTTTTAATTTTCTTCCTTCCTTCCTTCTTACATTCTGACAATCAAACACTTGCCAGTAACTATGTCTCATGGTATAGTTTAGCCCAATAAATGTGAAAATTTGAGTGTAAAGAAAAAAAAGTATAGCTAACTTGTACTGTAAGATTAAGCTAGTGTTAGCTAAACTTGCATTAAAACTTAGGTAAAGGTTAGCTAGTGAATGTTCTTTATTACATCCTGGTAGTAAAAATTGTGACATTTTATGAAATTCATTTTTTTTGCTAGGTAAGAGAGATGTTTTATTATTATTGCTGTTTACAAATTTAGCTTTGCTTCTGAAAAAAGACGGAAAATGTCAAATCCTGCCACAAGTTAGATTTGATTGCTTAACAAAGAACGTGCTGTTTGAGTAGCAATTATCGGATCCATTGCCACGGTCTCTTGTAGAGATGTACTGGACTAGTCGGCTTGAATGTTACTGCAATTCCTAGTTGCACAGAAATACTTGTGGGTTGAAATGATTATAGGATTTTTTATGCTGTAATTGATAGGAGTATTTGGTGGTTTAAAACTGATATTCCAACATATTTGTCCATTCTCTTTTCCCTCATATTTATTATTAACTTTTTTGTGTGTGTGTTGATGGATCATGTATTTCACTTTTAGGCTAGTAGGAAAAAGAAACAGTAAACGGGTTAACAAATTTCTGGAGTATTGTAAAAGAACAATTTTCGATTTCAGGGATTTCCAAACAGCAGAACAACAATTTAGGTACTCAAATAATACACTATTGATACATTGCTTGACAAAATTTACAATATGCAGGGTGTAAGTATGTAAGTAAGTGTTTTGTCTTTTTTTTTTTTTTTGCTAAACTAACTCCTGCTTTTCAGTTAAACTCCAACCAGTCTGGTTTAAAACAAAAGTAACATTCACAAATGTTGCTGGTCTGAACAAACACACAAAAAAACCCCAAAACTTAAATTAAAAAACAAAACAAAACATCATTTTCATGAGGCAATATCCACTGTGAGGCGAAGGAAGGCTAAGTATGCATGCGGGGACACACATAACAATAGTAATTGGCTTGATTATATGCATGGTGGCCAAAGAGTTTGTCAAAGGGGGAAGCAGCAAAGCCAGAACAGCTTCACAGGTTACCATTGGGAAAATAAGATATACAAAAAAATAGATATACATTTTGTAATGTTAATAACAATAATAATAATAATAGCTTTTAACCACAACAAGGCAAAGTCAAATATCCACTGACTCTTATATTACATATACAATCATGAATATGGCAAAGTATTAGTAATATACTGAGTAGCTGTAATGTTTTATTTGTGTGCATCCTTGATGCTTCCTCCTTCTGTAAACGCATTTACCAGACACTACCAAAAATATCTGCTCTTATCAAGTCACTTCATCTGGTACTGTGCCTCATAGTGGTTCACAGAACAACTGAAAAACTGCACAGTGGGAAGAAATATTTAACTCCCACATAAGCCACATTTTAGACCTCGATAATAACCAAAAGAGTGTACTTTAAAAATCCCACAGTCAGATCTTTTCACAGGGCTGAATGCCAGATGAAATGACTCTCAGTAAAGTTTTTATTTTCGTTTTGCACCATGGCTGCATAGCCTCGGACCACACAAGCCACACAACAGCCTATTAAGAACCACTTTAGAACCACAACAATAGAACCTCTGTAAAATCATATACGATTTATCATTTAACATCATCATCATTCACAGGTTAGTACAAGTACATTCCTCAGTATATTTTTTTTGCAACATATAAGAGATTCTCCAGTTCAGTAGACGGTAAGGTCGAGATGTTTCAGTTTGTTCATTTTGTTGATTTGTTGCGTCGGAGTTCTCATAGCAGTAGCATCACGGAATAAATACTCAGTCTTAATCAACGTCTAAAGGCGATTCAAGAAGTTCAGAAATAAAACAATTAAAGTTAAAAGATTGTAACAACTTATGATTGTACATATAAAATAATATGGCTGAACTCAACATGCAAGGAGAGCACCACGTAAACACATTTCTTGGTCACGGAAAAAAAAAAAACGTAAGCGAGGAAGGACGTTGTTGCTCCACGCCTGCCTTGATTTCAGTTTGATTCGCTGCTGGCCACATCTACCGAACCAGAAGCAGAGCGCCAGTGGTGAAGCAATGCGATGCAAAGCCAGGGCCCTTTGGAAAAGATTCAACAGAAACAGGGAGGAAAAATAAAATCCCCCCCCTCGACCCACGTAAAAAATAAAATAAATCCTATACTGGGAGGAAACACCTCTGTCAAGCCACTGGGCATTGTGGTTAGAGGTAAGGGCAGGAGGGGTGCTCCTCACACCTGGTTTTTAGAGTAACGGGGTCGGTAATAAAGCACCTCGTGCAGGACTTCAGTTGCCTGAAGAATCTGCCTCAGTGATCCCGCCTTTGATATCCCAGGTTCCTGTGGAAGAAACAGAAAACAATAAAAACCTGCCCCTGCTTAAAAAGACAAATAACTGGGTGTTTTTAAAATAAAAGCAGGCTGAAACCGACTAAAGCCTCTTCCTTTAGTTCTTGGAGTAAATTGCTGTTAAGGACAACAGGACCTTGAACAATGACAGCATCCCCCGCCTCTCTTTTTGTTGCTCACTGATGTGTAATTGAAGAAAAATGCTAGCTGCTGTTTGTTTGGCAAACTTGATCCTTTGTGGTCTGTTTCCAGAGTTTGATTATGTGGTTAAAATCAATTAAATGGTTTGCCCAGCGGGAGTAACCACTGCAAACAAACAAACAAAAGAAAAACTCTAAATGGGCATGACTGACTCAGTATAGCTGTAACCGATCCACCAGAAAATGATCCAAGTCCTGGAGACATGCAGAACCCTCTCCTCGTGAAAGGGTCATTTTTATAGTTCCATGGTGGGCACTGTGACTTATATACATGACAGATACCAAGTGAAGAAAAAAACGATTAACGCTTCCATTTATTGCACCAAAAACCCCAAAAACGTATCCGTCTTTCAAATCATCCTCACAGGACAGGACCTGTTCACTCCTATACTGCATGCATCAATTTTTATTTGGTGTGGACGTGCTTGCGTTGTTCAAGTTTGTATTAACACCAGCCAATTTATAATGAGGAGATCAAATCAGGACAGGATCAAATCACTGATTATGAAAAGATAATAGAGATAAAAGATGATTCATTTTGTGTTTTTCCTTACTAGGTTTAAAAGCCTGAGGTCAGTCACTGTTTAGTTCTGCTAAACCCAAGAAGACAGAAAAAGAGCTTTTGGTCAACAAAATGCATGTTGACACAAACTTAACCTTCCCTTTCAGTATTTAAAGTTCAAGGAAAAGATTTTTTTTTTTTTCATGACTATCATGACTATTAATATGTGCATTTGTTTTCTTTTACTATAACCAAGAAGTACTACATAATCCATAATTTCCCTAGGGATTAATAAGGTATTCTGATTACAAAACTTCAGTAGAATTGTAGTTTGTCCTTGACAAAGGACAGGAACGCATAAGTGTTGCTGCACAGCACACTGAGAGCTTTTTCAGTCAGTTTAATTTCAGAAAGTTTCATTTAATCTTAGGCCAGAGGTTTCTCAGGTCGATACTTTCGGCTCCAAGATGAAACCTCCCCCTGGCCGCCCGCCGGCTCCTTTTTCTCTCATTGTTGGACAGCAGGGGCTAAAATGACTCATTTGATGTTGAAGGTTGCTGACCTGGTCTAGACAACACCTTGGTCATTGTATTGCTGTAACCCACATCCCAAAGAAATGAACAAACACAGCTAATGGCTCGGTCACACTACAGTGAAAATAGGACGGTAAAGTCTCTGCGACTTTGGGGGAAAAAAAAAATATTTAAAATTCTGGTGGTTGCCCAATGATTGCTTTCAATATTTTTGCTGACAATGACAAATGTCAAGAGTTGCAACTGACAACCTCGTCTGGGCGAACACTCAAGCACAAGGCTATTGCTCAAGTTGTGGTGGGAGGCAACCTGTCTCCGATCTCCGACTGACTGCAGTCACTCTCAGACAGATTGGCCAAGATTTGCAAATAACTGCCATCTATTTTTGCAATAGGGAGTACGACTGACTGGTTCCCAACTGACTGTGCCATTTTGCATTTACATTGCCGTCCTGAAGCAACTGCGTCACTATTTGTGACTCTTTAAAAGACATTTAGAAATTTCTAAATTTATGAGGTTCTGAACTCTCAACGCAAGTAGTTAATGTGAATTTCTGTGCATGAAGATGGCAACAGGTTTTGCTGATTTATTATAGTTAATCAGCATCTTATTGATGTGTTGACGCACCAAAGTTGCTTCGAAGACGACAACTGGCTGCGAGTGCTCCCAGTCTTCAAAGCAACCATTTCAAAGGCAACGAGACTGCGAAACGTTTGGACACGATCACAATAAATTTGTTCCTGCTGTGGTCAACAAACTAGTTTAACTGTTAGCATGCTGACATGCTGAGATCTTTTACCTGAGAGAGAACTGTTGGACTTCTGCTTGTGGAGCTTCTCTCTCTCCTTCTTCCCCTTAGGTATGATCTTAAGCTTCATACTGCTGCTGCTCTTAGTGCTGCTCCTCACCGAGTCCTAAAAATACGAGCAAAGACATTGATGGGTACACAGTGAGGGATATTTTGATATGTGAAAGTCGTCAGTGAAGGCAGATGGGCTGCTACTGAGCAACAGAAGTGACACTGTGGCACTTTGCTGGTTGTTAGTCTGCGATAATGCCACGGCTTCTCTTTGACACAAACAAACACTGCATCCCATCCCACCTCCTCGGTGCACTGCATGAGCGGGCAGATCCAGTGGATGTCATCCAGCTTGTGAAGCTCGGCGCTGAGGCTGTTCAAAGTCAAGCGAAGCTCCTCTCGCTCTGGAGACTCAGACTGAGACAGAGAGAAGGTGAAGAAGAGTTCAATTATAATCAGAATGGGACATTTGACATTTAACCCTCTGAAAGTCGGTAAAAAGTCAACACCTGTTCTGTCTCGATGCACGTTTTTGACCCCTTCTGATTCACAAATGCATAAAAACACCTGTTAATGTGTCAACAGTGGTTACTTCGAATTTCTTAAAAAGGAAAAATATTTTGTATATCTTGCTAATATTTTCTGCACTACCTATCTGTGTAATCATCACATGTTCACTTCATTTCATCTCTCTCATCAAAAGAAGTTTACGGAAGTAAAATCACTACCTGTGGTTCACCATTCAGTGTTAAAGGAAGTGAAAGTTAAACCCTGTTTATTAACTAAAAATGTGTTTTAGATACTTCAAAAAAGGAAGCAGATTAAACTGCATCCCCAGGATATTTGTATCTAGCAGTTTCTAACATGTAGACGTGTTAAAGACAGCATCAAAAGAAGTAGAGGTAGGTTGCAAGGCGGCTTGCAGCAAGACTAAAACAACTTAAATGTGCTACCAGAAAGATGAGCAGGAGGCGATCATCTGAGCCATCAGCCAATGCTGTCTGGCACCGCTATGAGCCATACAGCATGCACTAACACTGTTCTCAGTTTGTCCCTCTAGCTTTGAACAAAGGATTGTTCAATTTATCCAACTGTGCATGAAGTGCCACCCACAAGTTGAAATGTCTGGACACACCATACAGTCAAGCTGTT
Organism: Oreochromis niloticus; assembly: GCF_001858045.2. Lineage (NCBI taxonomy): Eukaryota > Metazoa > Chordata > Actinopteri > Cichliformes > Cichlidae > Oreochromis > Oreochromis niloticus. The sequence continues at coordinate 30,567,828 of NC_031967.2, forward strand.
CCCACGACAGCTCCGTGGGACTGAGATCTGGTGACTGCACTGGACATAGACCGAATACCAGCTGACTGTTTCTTGAAATAGTTCTTACACAGTTTGGAGCTTTGTTTTGGATCATTTTCCTGTTGTAGGAGGAAACTGGCATCGCCACAGGGTATGGCTCGTGTTGAAAAATGGAGCAATATCCTCCCTTGTTTCAAGATTAATTTCTCTTACACAAACCTTCCTCCCCTCTGCAACCAAACTATCGGATTTCTCCACCATGTTTTAAAGTTATTGTTGAACTCCTCCAGCACCTATTTATTTGTTCCACAGCTCACAAATGTTCTGTTTTGACCACAACTCCTCAAACTTTAGATTAATGGGTTTGTAAGGCTAGTTTCCAATCTTCCTCCGTCCAGTGCTTGTGTTCTTTCCCCACAGTTTCCTTTTCCATTTATTGGCCAGACTCAAATTAAGCTTTTTCTTTTCAACTCTGCCTAGACGGCCATCAGGAAGAGGTCTCATCATTACTGCGGACACTGAAACTAGTTATTTACGGGAACTGTTTATTGAAGGTGCCAGTCAAGGCACTCTTTCTGTTCCCGTCAAAGTCAGAGCATGTTTTCTGCAAAGGGAGTTGTTCCTTCTGGTCTTTGTTGAGCCATGCTCTAGTCTTTATTTCTTATCAGGTGTACACACAGGAAGAACAATGAGGGGGAAAAAAGAGGTAACTTGTAGCAATGTCGGGCAAAATAAGACAAATAAATTAACAAGCAGTTAAACTAATGTCAACTTTAAAGCCACATCCACACTGGAAGTGATTTGCAGTGATGTGGTGACCAGAAATAACCACCACCTGAGATAACTTCTCTGTATTTCCAGGTAAGTGCCTGAAGCGACTTCCAATGAGAGTGAAGGATATATGACATATGATCTGTTAATAAATATATTGGAAGTCGTGATTGCTCGAAAGTGACCAGCAATCAGCTTCAACGAGCAAACTGCTTCCAGTGTGAACGCAGCCTCCTGACTACCAATGGGAATGAACAATGCGCCTGACTGACCTATGACAGGGCAGAAAATGCGCTAGAGGGTTACCTACACGGTCAGCTTGATTGTCCAGCAGCGACAGTCAGTGACAAAGCAGACTGGCAACAAACGAATGGTTTCATATTTGAACAACTTCGTTTTAATGTTACATCTTTTTGGGTGGTTAGGCTGATCTGCCCCAGTGTGTGATCAAATTCAGGGTCAGTCCGGATTCAAACCAACGGCCTCCTTGCTGCGATGCAACAATGACAAGCAAAGACATTTTTCTTTCATAAATAATTTCTAGCTGATAAAAACTTGTAGGCATGAGTGTCCTCTAGAATTGTAGTTGTATGCAGAGTTCTCATTATGTCTGCACAAAGGACCACTGCTTTAAACTGAGATTTCTTTAAAGCTACAGCCAACACAAACTGAACAAACATGTTGAACAGCAGAAGCTGAAATATGAGATGGAATATCTGAACGGCTTCAGAGGAAATGAAGGACCGAACGCAAACAAGGAGGGAAACAAAGAACGGACAGATGAGAGGGATGAACGGCTGAGGCGTACCAGTAGTTTTCCATCGAGCAGCATCCTGGTCTCAGCCTGGAGGACTTTACTGCTGTTGACAATTTCCACTGCTGTGCTGCGACTCAGACACTGGAAAAAAAAAAAAAAAATTTCAAAGTGACTGTTTTGAAGACATACGTCGTCCTTGAGGTGACATCACTGATGGAGTTCAGGTTAACAGGCTGCAAATTTAACAGCCTTTAAATTGACATGAAATCTGAGCATATTTATGAAAATCTGGACATTTTGTGCCCTCAATAAACTCCCCCATCTGCCCATTCATCTGTTCCCCTGCTCATCCTCCGCTCTCCGCCTCGGTGTCTTACCTCAGGGCTGGACAGTTTGGCCTCTGTGAGCACCAGGGCGGTGGCGTTGACTGCGTGAGCCAACTCCTGCTCCACCAGCTTGTGGGTCTTGGCCGCCTCACGGATTCTGGGCAGGGACAAAGCAGGAAATGGTCAGAAAAAAAAAAGAAAAGCACAATTATGGTTGCTTTAGCCTGTTGATATGTACCCGCCTCTGAATTTACTTTCTTTTATTGTCTATTATTGTATTGCCTCTTCCTCAAATATAACCGGAGCATCTTCTACTGTGCGCTTAAATTATTTGTAACACATCTCTCTTGAATTGAAATTCCCTTTACGAACATTTCTCCACATCTGAGACAAGTTTACAAATGTAATTAAAATATTTATCATCCTGAAAGGAAGGCAGTTTTGAGACATAACCGAAGACATCATCATAAACCAGGCAAACTGAGACAGGAAGGAGGAGCAGCAGAGGGACACTACTTGTTTGCAAATGTGAAAAAGAGGAATAAAACAGCTCATCAGTGCAACGGAGACAAGCTCAACCCAAGTTTGCAAATAAGCCAGTTAATTGCGGTGGGATGAGGAAATTACCCCTTTATGGTCTCCACACACAGACGGATGCAGCTCAGTTAGATTGAGCTGTTTGCAGTGTTTGAATGATATATTTTAAAATAATGTAGAGCTGGGGGTGGGGAACTCCAGGCCCCAAGGGCCGGTGTCCTGCAGGTTTTACATATCACCCTGGGTCAACACACCTAAATCAAATGATTAGTTCATTAACAGGCTTCTACATAACTTTAAGACATGTTGAGGAGGTAATTTAGCCATTTAAATCAGCTGTGTTGGAACAAGGACACATCTAAAACCTGCAGGACACCCCTGATGTAAATAATCAAACACGTCTTAACATATTCGAGGCAAACCTACTAGATCAGAATCTGCGGTAGTTTCCTTTTCTTTCCTACAGATATTTAGCCTTCACATGACTAAAATCATTTAAAAATGATTCTGCCTTCACAACAACTGTCCAGATGTGAACTCCTGTGAAGAAATTATCCATTTAAAGAGTGATAGATATTTGACATGTGATTGGGTAATAAATAAATTAGAAGACTTATTTATTTATTAAAGGTAAACTTTTGCCGAGTGGATGCCAACACACCACGTCTGGCAGGCTTTTCGAGCACGTTTGTCGTATCTGACGAATAACACGTCCTACAACCCATCTCAGAAGTGTTTTTCAGTTTTAGTGCTAAATTTTTGTATTTTCAAAATTTTCTTCTGACCACAAAAGAGCATCCAGCTTTTATAACCACTGTGTGGCGTCAGTGCGCACTAATTAACTGTGGAACAGTCGAGACGAGAGGAGAAAATCTGAAGCGGTGCCTACTTGTTGATGAGCGTGTCGGCCACCATGCCCAGCTGCTGAACCTGAGCGCACTCCTCCTCGGTCAGGTACTCCATGGACTGCTGGGAGTTAAGGCGGGGCCTGCTGGCGCGGTAGCTGTCAATCTTCCTCTTGTCCTCCCACGACTTTAGCGTGCTCTCAAACGCCTGGTTGTAAAGAGATCAACGTTCAGCCAAGCTAGTGCTGCTGAGCCATCTTTGAAAGGGAAGTCCATTTCAAACAAAATCAAATCCAAGAGCCACCCGATGTCTGACAGCTCCCCTGTCAGTTACTGTGCGGTTTGTAGAAATAAATGTCAGGGTGCATTTCATTTCACGTCTAAGACTAATATAGAAGAGCAAAGACATCTTTTTAATCTCATGAAGGAGCAAAGGAAGAAAAGTGTTTCATTATGAATTTAATTTAAAAACTCGCCAATAATCGTGCCTCGAGCAGGCGACCAGCAGGGAAAAGATTTACCCGAGACATAACTGTCACTATTTCACTGAATAAAAGCCGCATTTAGGGAGGATAAAACCAGCGAGCCAACTCTGTGGTGCTTAAGGAGGGGAAACCATGGAAACAAACTGCCCAAATGTGCTTGGCTCAAGAGAGCTCTCAGAGGTTTGAGCAGCACGAAGGGAGAACAAACAGTGGGTATGGATGTGATTTAAGAAATCCCAAAATAGAAAGAATCAACAACACGGGCAGTGCGCTGAGTGGATGTCCAGCTGCAATATTTATGAAAGGAAAAGGGAGTATTTCCAGCCACTGCCGGTTTTAACATGCATGCCACAGACATGTGTATGCAAACTGTCAGGTGGCAGGTTTTTTATGTGTGCGTCAGCGCTCACCCGGTCTCTCGTGAGCATCTGAGCGCGGTTCTTGTGGATGATCTTGACGATGCCGGGCGGCTGGATCCAGGCCTCTCCGTCCACCTGCACGGGAACGCCCTCCTCACCCAGGATAGTGATCTTCACCTGGCGGCACTGAGAAGCGGCAGAGCAGAAAACAGCAGCTGTCAGATGCGGGGGTTTGAGTGCTTTTTACCAGCTAACCCCTTCACTTGACCTCCTCTGCCCTCTACTGATGAACACTGAGCAATTCATGTGAAAAACCAGCAAGTTTAAGGATTGGGCCTCTCCTTGGTTGGATTTTATACCTCTTTACAGCCCTCAAAGCTCAGAACAAACAACTCTTAATTCAAGTGAAACAACAAGACTTTGTGACCAATCGCAAGCCTGTTATTTCTTTTGTTTACTAAATTTTGCCTAGCAGTATTTTTACTGCCTGATAGGAAACGGTGTCCCTTTTCCAAATCAGCAAGGCCTGATAATTTGTACTAACCAAGAAAGCTCACCAGCCACAAAAAGATCCTTGTCATTAGTTGTTATTAAATTAACAGTATTATCCTAGCCGAAAGAATTCATGATAACAGCACAGTGGAAATAATACCAGGCCTACTATGTTGAAGTGCCACAGATGCCACCAAGGGCTTCAACTCCCAGTGAAAAACATCTGTTGATAGTTCAATTCAATTTTATTTATGTAGTGCCAAATCAAAATAAGTCACCTCAAGGTGCTTTAAACTGTAGGGTAAAGATCCTGCAACAATAAAGGAAACACTTAGCGAAAGTGGGAAGGAAAAACTCCCTTTTAACAGGAAGAAACCTGCAGAAACCAGGTTCAGGGAGGGGCCATGACCAGAGTGAGTGAAAACAAGCAACAAGCCGGTTTTGGGGACAGTGGGCACCTGGCAGATCCCACTTATTCCCACTAAATATTATCTTATTTAAAATAAATGCCAGTGTATGAAAATATCTGTGGTGTGTAGCTTACTCAAAGGCTGTTTTAATCTGAATATACATTTTTAGATTACTGATGTTGCACATTCATGTAAACACTGTGACTCCATTTAATATTATAATTACTCCACAGGCTCCTTTATTATCCTTCATATGTAGATGACTGTGGACAGTTTTTATTTATATACTGTAAGGATCAGCCCTTCAGCTGCAGGTTAAACAAGATTCCTTGAGCTGTTGGTTCAGGGTGGAAATTAAATATTTGCTACTGATATTTGTCTTTTATTGGTGCAGAAAGTGACGGCCACGGGATATGATTCCAGTTTGTTTTTTGTTGCTTCCTGTTGTGGACGTTATTAAACCTCAACCTCTGATAAGAGCTGATGTGCAGCGTTTGCAGGTCCTGAAATCGTGTGGACCTTCACCGTCTCAGCCAACCTTAACAGTGATTTAACTTGCTCAGTGTGTCCTTTTGAAAGCCAAACTAAGACGCTGATGTAGGGAAGAGGTTTTAAAAAGGCTCTGTCAGACATTATAAAGGTAAGAGTGTTACATGCGTGTGTGTTACCTGTGCAATGCGATGGTGCTGTAGGTTTATGACTCTGGACATGGCCATCTGCATGCTGCCGAACACCGCCACCACCTCCAGCTTCTTATCATCAAAAGATGGAGCGCCAAAGTTCTGGAGGTGCACGCGATAAAATCAAACACAGTCAGCTTCAAATTTAGATGAATTCGAAATGTAAAGTAAAAATTCTGATTTCTTTTCTTTTCTTTTTACTAAGAATGCTTCTGAAGGCTCTGTTGCACAGCACTCACATTGTCCTCCTTGGTGCCTCCCCAGAAGTTGATACCGCCTGCATAGCTGGGGATGTTGAGGACAGCCAAGCCCTGCAGACTCGGCAGAGACATTGGAACCCCGTCACACTGTGGATAGAGGAGAGGAGACGCTTCAAGACGAGGAAAACTCAGCAGGTTTGCAGAAAACAGCTGACAGACATTTGTTTCCCTAAACAAAACCGTTGGGTGTGTGTTCATGTACGCCTGTTTTTTACCTCCAGCTGAACTCTCTGCTCTAGGTTCTTGTACGTCTTCTGGACCAGTTCTTTGGTCCCCAGGACTCCGTACCACATCATGTTCTTGGTGCGACTACTGCAGAGGGAAAAGCAAACCAGTCAGGCCTAAACACAATATGATAAACAAAGTGCAACTAAAAAACACCATAAAATCTAAAACTGAAGCAATTTAAGCAGATATTCTTCTGCTGCTAGCATTAGGAGGTCATTACTGGGGGAACTTTGTCATCTCTGATCGGATGTTTCTTTCTGATATGCACCTTTATTTACTGGCATGACTGAGAATGTCACAGACTAATAGGTCACATGTAGCGTAATGAACTGGGATTACAGTGGGTATTTACAAAGAGTGCAGTGACAAGATTGCGTGTAAGAGGTTGGACCTCACAGATTTGATGCGACTGACCCTGATGGATATGTATTTATGGGAGTTCCTATCTCAAGGTGGAATATATAGGGAGGGGAATATCTAAATAAGTAAACATTTCTGACATACAATTTAGAAAAAAAGCTAGAAAGCTTATTTTTATTAACTTGACATTGAAATAAATTGACTGCTTGTGACTGCTTGTGCTTACACGTCATTTTGCCCCGTTGGCCCTTTATAATCAGGTTTGTGCGTCTGTGTGTTTGTTGGGTTTTTTACCTGCATTTTTTCGGGTGCTCGTCTCTTTTGTTGTTGAACTCGAGGGAGATTTTGGCATCCAGGCCGATGCCGAAGTAGTTGTTCATCACACACTTCTCTGAGCATTGTCTGTAATTATGAAGCATGCAGACGGTTTATTAATAGCTGATTTTTGTGTGTGTGTGTGTGTGTGTGTGTGTGTGTGTGTGTGTGTGTGTGTGTGTGTTTACTCATGTGCGCGCTTACACAGTGTCCTCGCTGAAGGTGACAGTGTTGAGGCTCTCTGGCTTCTCCAGGACGATGGGAGAGGTGGGACTCAAACTTCCTTGACCTGGACAGAACAGCGGTAGTAGGAGAAGCATCTTTAGAGTGAAAACTGGTGGCTTTTTTTAAGGCTTGAGGAACCTCCAAAGCTTTAAAGAGAAATCACACTGTCCACTGCTTTGACTCTTTAATTTGCTAATGCGTGACGTAAGAGCACTTTGGCATGGCTCGTATCCCTGCTGTGATCAAACTTACGTGGCTCGGCATCCTTCAGCTCCTCACTGTTTTCTCTTTTGATGGAGGATGAAGACGGCATCCTTTGGACCTGCGTGTGCCGGTTCTGCTCGTCAACCACTGAAATGATGATAAACGACCGGTGAACTGTATGCAGCATGCTTGTATTTTACAAAATAAGCCAGCCCTGATGTTGTGCGCTAAATGACAAGAGCAGAACAGCGGCTTACCTTTCTCGGCCTGCTCGATGATCTGCCTGAGCGCCTTCTTCAGACTGTTCGCCCTGAGCATCAGCTGCTCTTTGGACCGGTACGTTTTGCCCTCCGATCCCGACTCACTGCCACTTTCACCGTGGCTCGAGCCGCTGCTCTCCTGGCTCGGCACCGTACCCGCTGGCACCACCTGGATGAAAGTACAAATAAAAACCTATGAAACCTGTGAAATAGGCCCTGGTATGCTGCTGTTTGATGGCTTCTTTTGTGGAATTCCTGATATTACCCGACTTCCACATTCAATCTGTTACATTTTACGAGCAGCAGGAGCCCAGCATCACAATATCACCAAAGCAGCAGTGTTCAACCTGAAAACGTCTTCTCATTCATAAATTTTTACGATCCCTGCTTCGCAGCCCTCTACAGCGGTGCAACATCAGCGAGAGGCAGCAGTTATCATCCTTTAACGACAGAACTGCGGCTACACGCAGAACTTTGAATCAAAGGTAAAAATTCAATGCACTTCCTCTTTTACTGAGCAGAAGGTTTAAATCATGCTGACATTTTGAGGGCTGGGCTGTTTCTTCTAAAGCAATGACATCAATCTCTGGATAAAAGGCTCCACAGGGTGCAGAGACACAGAAAGCTGTGATGATGTTTTGCTCTTGAGCTCCCGTGAGGAAACTTAAAATGCGTGCAAAGCCGCCTTTTTTTTTTTTTTTTTTTTTTAAACTTGACCTCATGTTTCAGACAGTCCTTAGTTTATCATTGCAATCCTTATTTTCAGTTTATTTTGAATTCCTAGACACTGTATGTGTTTATTACTAGCAATACAAATACCGCTTTATTTATTTTAGTAATTAGTCTACCACGCAATCGTCAGTTCAAGACTGGGAGGAGACACTCACTGGGAGGTGAGAGACTATAATTAGGGGGAGACGACATTATCATGCATAATTATGAAGCAATCAATCAAAAACATTAGCACTTTCAAGAAGCAATAAAAATTAAAAGTATGGTTCACTTTTGAGATGAAGGAAACCGTAATAAAAATGTCATTTATTGTAGAAGAAAAACTTCCGTTCAAGGTTACAAATAATCTTCTTGTGACCTCTGGTACTGGACTCATCTCTGTGTTTGTTCCACTAAACTTTAGTGCTACATTGGATACTGCTGACCACAATATTTAAATACATACATCAGAACATACTGTAGGTATTACAGGTACTGCACTTCAGTGGTTTGTATCATATCTATCTAACAGACTCCAATGTGTTCATGTAAATGGAGAGTCCTCTTCACACGCCCACAGGGTTCAGTGCTAGGACCAATTCTGTTTACATTATACATGCTTCCCTTAGGCAGCATCATTAGAAGACATAGCATAAATTTTCACTGCTATGCAGATGACATGCAGCTCTATCTATCCATGAAGCCAGGTAACACACACCAACTAGTTAAACTGCAGGAATGTCTTAAAGACATAAAGACCTGGATGGCCGCTAACTTTCTGCTTCTTAATTCAGATAAAACTGAGGTTATTGTACTTGGCCCTGAAAATCTTAGAAATATGGTATCTAACCAGATTCTTACTCTGGGTGGCATTACCTTGGCCTCCAGTAATGCTGTAAGGAACCTTGGAGTCATTTTTGACCAGGACATGTCCTTCAATGCACATATTAAACAAATTTGTAAGACTGCTTTCTTCCATTTGCGCAACATCTCTAAAGTTAGAAATATCCTGTCTCAGAGTGATGCTGAAAAACTAGTTCATGCATTTATTACTTCCAGGCTGGACGACTGTAATTCATTATTATCAGGAAGTCCTAAAAACTCCCTGAAAAGCCTTCAGCTAATCGAAAATGCTGCAGCAAGAGTCCTGACAGTATTGAGTATTTGCCCACATTGTCTTGACTGTGTTAAATTCCTGTTAAATTCAGAATTGAACTTAAAATCTTTTCTGTTGCTGTATTTTTTTCTTCACTCACTACTACTGAACTTTCAACATTATACAGATTCAAATGATGGTTGTTCAAGGACAGAAGGGAGCAGAGGACACAGATCATTTCACAAGTTAAATTGTGCAAACAGGCCGGCGGTTCCACACTGCTGTGTCTTCTTCACATAACAGCGGGGAGGTATACTGTATTGATACACCGAGCCCTTTGGGATAACAAACAACAACTAAATTGGTCTTGTTTTCTCTTCTTCCTCGTAACATTAATTTGAAGTCTGTTTTACTGTTTGTAAAGTCTGAGGCTTTGATGAGATTTTGTGTTTCTGATTGTGTCTTTGATTAAGACATTTTAAAAAAGAAGCATTTATGAAGCCGTAACGATAGAAGTAAGAGTAAAAACAAAGTAGTGAAGGAACAGCGGTGGATGGGAGGTTACATAAATGAGTCAAAACCTACAAGAACCCACATGCACGTTATTAAACTAAGTACTCCGTGGGAACTGTAAACATGATCTGGGTTGAGTATAACTGGTTGTGTTATGTCATTGTCAGTGTGGAAATGCTGGTGTGTTTGCACAGTTAAAGTCTCTTATAACCACTTGTTGTCATTACCTGGGCTTCAGCTTCCTCACTTAGGGCCTTGACGAGGGAATCGAGCTTCTCGTTGAGCAGCGCACACTGGGAGAGGAACAGAGACAGACGGGGAGATTTTCATTATCTGCATTGCTTTCTTTCTCACTTCAAAATTACACGAGTGCAGTGTAAATTTGGACATGTAGTATGCATCACTTTGAAATTGTCACTCTGTGAGACTGCAGCAACACCTCAAACCAGCGTGAAATCAATACTCCGTCTGATTCGGTGCACACAGGACTTTTTATTTTGAGACTTACGAGGCAAATATCCCACCAGGCATCAACGCTGCAACGCAGTATTTGGAAAAAGGCGGGTTGGTCGGAGGGTGTGGTGGAAGCTGAAAAGATTTTTCTTAGTTTTTTGGAATCTTGTACTTCTCAAAGTGATTTTCTATGCAGAGACTCCAGCGTAAATGTTGTATTCAGGCGTTGTAGTCATGTGATCGTCATCTATATGGCGTTAACTTGTCCACCATCAGGACAACAGACTGGTTGCAAGAGAAAAATGCGTGCAACCAGCATTTGGTGAGTCGTGGCGAGCGTTTGCAGAAAACTCTGCAGCAAACTACGACCAAAGCAGGTTTTTGGTGCAGCACCCTGTTTGCAACCAATTTTACCTAGCAACTGTGAACAACCTCTAGCAACCATTTGCCAACTGGGAATGGGTCAGACGGTCACTGACTGCTCTGTAAGCCTTCATATCTGAAGTGAGTAATAAACCTGCTAAACATTAAACATAATTATAGTAAGGACTCATTTACGGACTAGGATCTTGCCCAAGGAAACTTTGGCACGCTGGCAGGAGGAGCTGGGGATCGATCCCCCAATTGGTGGACAACCCACTCTACCACCTGAGTCACCCTAAAATGATGTGAAAACTGTGGGTAAAATAACAAAAACACAAAGCAAGTGCATTCAAACCTGATAGACTTTTGAGTGCGTAACACTAGATCACAGACAGCAAGACTTGAAATTTCTGAATTTAGATGTTATCCCGTCGTTGTATCCTATTACGTCCCAAATAAACGAGAAGCAGCATGAAAATGATCAAAGCATGAGTGGGTTAGAGTCTTTTGTGCAGACAGCGAGGAGTGACTTTGACTCAGCTTTTAATGCTTGCATTCAGACGTCCAGCTTCAATGTCTCCATTTAAATTCTAATGAAGAGTCAAATAATTCAGCAAGAAGAAAACATGAACCGCCAAAGGCGCAGAACACTAAAGCAGGGAGTGATAACACTGAACCTTCAACTATATTTCACACTCTCAATTATACGCACGCACACCTACACTTGCCCACTAGTTACTGTTATACAAGCTCTTACATAACCCACAGGGCTGCACACAAAACCCATTTACCTTCCTTGCCATGGCATCTGCCTCCTCCTTGTTCTCCGTGGCTCTCTCGTACGCCTTCCCCACCTCCGCCACAAAATCATTCACCGTCCCACACAGAAATCTGAAAGGGAGGGAGAGACGTGAAGGTGAAGGTTAACGTGATTAACACAGAGAGTGAAACTAATTATACGGCTAACAAGTTTCAGATTGTGTGAGTCACTGTGCGGTTACTGCACTGAAGATTATACAGACACACACACACACACACACACACACACACACTTGTTTTATTGCCACCTACCTGCCTGTCAGCTACGTCGCCTCCACACAGTCACTATTTACTCACAGCTGTTACATTGCCGCTGCATGACTCAGCGGGGAGGCCTCTCCAAACTCTCACAGTCCTCGTCGTGCTTTTTACCAAATATTGGATGCTGAAAAATGATCGCCGCTCGCCTTCTACAGAAACACGCCGTTTATGTCCTCCAGTGCTGCCCAGACTATTTATTTTACTTCTATATTAGATGTGTGGAAATTACACGTCTCATCGCACCTTTTTAATGAATTTAAGCGTCGTCTTTAAAAGGTAAAGCTTCTAGTGCTGATGAATATCCATTCAGCTTCACCGGTGCTACAATCAATCACGTGCAATGGCTCAGCAGCTGCAGGTGACGCGCCAATAACGGTAAAGATGTCACTAAAGGATATAAGATACAGTTTTATCTGGAAGCTCTTTTTAAGGTGTAACTGCTTTTAAGCAGAGTGCATCCAATAGAGGTTCTAACAAGATGTTTGCCAGGTGGGCAGACTGGTTTCTACTGTTCAGATTAGTCAGATACAGTTACTCCATAGATTACGCTTTTGTAAACTTTCATCTCATAGTACTTTCATAGCGTAGCGGTTTGCACGTTCACTTAATACACATATCATAGTACTTTTAGTCCCCCCCCTTACACCATCTGACGTGTGATTTTAAAAAAAAGGTAAAACCAACCCCTAAACTTTATTATGTTTAAATTTAGTAAATTTCTTGAAAGGGAAGTTCTGTTTCTTTTTGTTAAAAGGGAGTTTTTTTCTTCCCACTGTTGCCAAGTGCTTGTTCAAAGAGGATGGTTTGATTGTTAGGATTTTCCCTGCATACTGTAGGGTCTCTACCTTACAATATAAAGCACTATGAGACCACTGCTGGTGTGATTCGGTGCTATATAAATAACTGAACTGAATCTTCCCTGCGCACCTTGGAGGTCCAAAAGCAAAAATCAACTTCTGTTTCAAACTGATCCAAATTTGTGTGGAGGATGATCACTTGCTGTCACCTCAGAGCAAGAAGGTCCTGGGTTTGAATCCACCACCTAGCATCTTGAGGAGTTTGCATGTTCTCCCCGTGGCTGTATCGGTTCTGTCCGGGTATTCTAAACTCCCCCCACAGCCCAAAGACATGCGGGGGTTGGGTTAACTGGCAATTCTAAACTGGAAGTTCGTGTTAATGGATGGCTGTCTGCCTCTCTGTTAGCGCTGTGATCGACTGAGGACCTGTCCAGGGCATACCCCGACTGTCACAGGGACAGGCTCCAGAGTCCCTGAACTGGATAAGTGAAAGAAACTGGATGAGTCATCACTTGTGACAAGAACTGGGTCTCTAGATATGAGATATTAGTTTAAAAGAGCCCAAAATGTTGCATTTCAGGCCCAACTTGCTGGATTCGCCTCCCTGTGACTTCATCAACTTTGAGAATTTAAATGCGTTGCAGCCAGCATCACAGAGGCAAAGCTACCACATATTCCAGTAACAGACTTCTAGGGAGAGATTTAAAAATCAAATCCACACTGAAAGCAGTTCAGAGGTGCACCAGGGGATGATCCTGAAGGAGAGACTAGCTTAACTGGAAACCAGGCGAGGTTTTAGATTTTTGTGTGCCGAATCCCAGAACTTTCTCAAGCTTTCTCGTAAATCTACACTTATTTGTCTTTACTGTCCCAGGCATGTTAGTGGAAGATCATTGTTAATGTTTAGAGGGCTCCATTAGAGCGTGACAGCAGGCTTACATTACTTATTCCTCCTTTAATGGCTTTGCTGGCAGAGTGACATCCCATTTCTTACATTAAGTCCCGGCCCTGTGCAGGAGCTACACCAGACTCTTCTATGAGTTTTCACTGATAGTAACTCGGGGTGAGAACAGTACCCAGCTGAACTCCATAAATTATATTTTAATGTCATTTCGTGCTTGAATTCTGTTCACACGTCGAATCCTGTGAAAGTTCTGTGTGCCGCCTTCAAGTTTTTTAAAAAGAAGTTATTATTGTTATATTTCATGGGAAATCTGCTGTGAACGTGTCCTTAAAGTCCCCGAGGTGTTTTAAATGTGCTGCAGGTCTGAACTACAATAAGCACTGTTTTAAAAGAAACACATGCAGAGAAATGGAGACGAGTCCTGCTGCACCGTTCCCCAAAGGGAGACGACTAATGTACTAATGCACTTAGGATGACCCCTAAACACTGATTCATCTGTCTCGTTCACTCACAGACACGCTCGCACTCTCAAGTGTATGTGTGGCCTCAGGATGAGACCAAAGCATATATACACATTTAAAAAATACCAAGACAATCACTCGACATCCCCGTCTCATCGTTAACCCCCTCTCCCAGGCTTCATTATCCTTTACCCTCCCATCTACTACTTTCCTCCCCTTTTGTCTCATTCCTGAGTTTGGAAGCATTCGTGGCACGTACTTGGCAGAGGAAATGACATCACTGTGTTTGTCCGAGTCCAGGATCTTGGCGAGGTGGGAGGCCACGGAGTCTGCATACTGAGTGATGTGGACCTGTGAAGAAGGGAGGAAGGTTTCAAGTTAACAGAGAAACCAGAGAAACTTGATCTGTAGTTTAATCAAACACGCTGGTTAATGAAGTGGCAAAAGATATTTTTCTCTTTCATCTGGAAATATTAATTTACTGGTATTGGCACTAATTATGTGAGTTTAAGATAGAAATGTCTGATTAACATTATTATCTTAGATAGAATTAATTATCAGATTTAATGGAACTAAGATTAAATTAATTTCAGTTTTATTTTGGCCAAAGATTTTGCAACTAGCAACAGGTCAGGAACATTATTTGGTGAGTTTCTCAGAGATGAGGCATGGGCAGAGGTTCACCACTTTGCAAAATAACTACATCTACAATTGTGGAGCAATTGCAAAATAATCTAATTTGTGAAAGCTTTGACTGTCTCATTATCCACATTTCCCAACACCGTCAAATGAGTCAGAGAATTTGGAGAAATCTCTGTGCGCAAACGGCAAGCCTGAATATGTTTTTTCAAATGGTGCATTTCCTTAGTTGCATGATTGGTAAGGTATCTCAAGTGCCACAAAAACCTGTGTGATTTCTTTTCACAGGTCGTGTTTGACGTGACAAGGCATGAATTACTCGCTCATATTACTCATCCGTGCACAGGAAATTCAACTAAATTCGTCTGCGTTTAAGAAAACGTCAGTCCAGGTTTACAGTTTGTGCAACAAATCCTTCTGCAGAGCGGGGCATGTACAGTCCTGTGAAGAGGTGCACCTGATGATTCAAGAGCCTGCAGAGCTACCTTTAGCCGCAATGACGTGAAGTAATTGTTTACTGTGTGACCTCATCAGACACTCACGTTGCTGCACCTCACTCTTCTTTACGACCGCGTTTCATTTCATTCATTCGTTTATGCACAGCTGTAATGTTTCATCAACTTGAGGTCTGGACTTTGACTGGACCGTCGCGACCTAACTGAGGCCTGTAGAGCACTAACGTCGAACTCATTTTACATTGTGGGCCGCATACAGCCCACTTTGAGCTTGGGCTCAACCCTAACAGGGCTGACTCAGGCTTTTTGGTTATACTTTATACACATGTATGTTCTTAACTGTAAAGTTAAGAACATACATCAAAAATACAAAATTTATTCCCTCCTTCGTGTTTTCAAAAACTGTCCAGTGGGCAGGATTGGAGTCTTTGCTGGGCCGATTCTGGCCCCTGGGCCTTATGTTTGACACCCCTGCTGTAAAGTCTTAGATGAAGCTCTTGTGGGGCAGGTTTTGCCGTTTCTCTGAGCATTGCACACTCTGAGCAGGTAATCAGCAGCTACTCTACTTACCCTCTTAATTCCTATAGAAGTGGTAAGGGTGGAGTTAGTAAATCCCCATTTATAACTCAACAAACTCCTGTTTCTTTGGACTTTTACTGCAATTGCAAAATCATTTAGTAAAGAGGATTAATTTATGTGAGTGAAGATGATTTTAGCACGTTAACCACCATCTACGGCATATCTGGCATTTGAGAGGCAGCGCTCAGCTTGAATTGAAAACACAGAGCTGCCCTTTGTCGATATCACCGCCGCTCCCCGTGGTTTGAGTCTGATTGCTTTGGTTTCCAGCTGCCAGGCTCAATTGATTCTCAGCGGATGTTTTCCAAAATAATTTCAGAGAGCTTGGAAGCTCAGCCATTTATGGTCACCATCTGTCAAGAGACAGACAGCCTCTTTTTTAAAAACAAAAACAAGGAAAAAGGAGCCGTGCGGGGTGATTTACCTGTAGAGGAGAATCGAGGCAGTCCTCTTCCTTCACTATCGGCGTCTGTTTGTTGGTGGTGGGCACCTCGTATGTCATCACGCTCCATCTAAGGAACACAGATTGATAAAAAAAAAAAAAGAAAACCGTTATCAGATAATCACACTGAGATAAGACGCAACAGCCTCCTTATCCTGTTCAAACCGCAGATAAGCGGTCAACGAAGAAATGACCTGCAGTTCAATGTAAGTTCAAAGAGAAGTTTGACCTCTGCTGCCCATAAAAAAGTTTGCTTTATCATTTAATTTCACCCCAAAGACGTCACAACTCGCAGCGTGTGGTAAAGCCTACGCTGTCCTTTGACTCCAGAATGGTTTGTTTACGTGAATGAAAACCAAAAGACAAAATCAGAAGAAGCAGCCATCTGCCGTGACCGGTTGGGGGTAGATGATTAACAGTTAAAGAAAACATACCCCAAACTCATGGCTGAAGCATGTAAGGCATTTTATCTCCCGTTTACATCATCGCACGCATGAAGAACCAGGAACCGGGAAGAAGGCCACCGCAAACCAAGACATACTTTCATGGCGTGTAGTTCATACCTGAACCTGAACAGTTACATTTACAGCCAGGTATGTAGAGTATGCTCCATCACTAAGATAAGCTTCAGGTTATTTTAAGTGACAATAAAGGGAGTGTCCAAAACGCTGGCACCACGCACTGTGATTGGTTCTTTATAGTCCCAACGGCATTGGAAAACAGCGTGGATAGGATGGGGTCAATAGGGTCAACTCACGACATTCCTGGAGCCTGACAGTTTTTAACAGCAGGGAATAGGTGTGTGCGTCAGATTTTCAAAATAAAAGCCTTTGTCTCTCAATTGAATACCTGTGCGCTTTAAAATCTGTGAATTTATTTTAACATAAAAGCCTCATTTAACTCCAGGATGTTATTGGGTTCACAAAAACTGTGTCTAATTTTCAAAATAAAAGACTGAGTATTCAATGAAAGCTACAAAGAGGCTTCAATGGTGGCTCTATAATGTAAAAAAATGAAGATATATAAAAAATAAATAAATAAATCTGCCAAATCAAATATGAGGGCTACTCCCACTGTGACTTTTAGCCTTTTAAAGCTGTGAAATATAAAAAATGCTTTGAGGTGCCAGATTTTCAACATAAAAGCCTTCTATTTAGCTTTGTTTTAACTTTTTACAACAAGTATCAAGCTGCTCTCAGCAACCCCCCACGATTTCTCCAGAATCACACGTCAAACATAAGGCCCAGGGGCCAGAATCGGTCACCAAAAAGACTCCCATCTGGCCCACTGGATGACTAATAACTTTTGGAGTTTTATCTGTATTTTCATAACTTCTACTGATAAAAACCTCCCCCGTGGTTATTAATACTAAAGCAACATAATTAAGTAACTGTTTTTTTATTATCTACTGTAAAAATTTCTGATGTGTACAATGGTTTCATTAGATAAATAAAAGTAGAATGGTTTCTGTGAGTTAATAAAAAACCTTGTTATTTATAATTACTGGGCAATTACATGCTACAGATCTTTCTGTACTTTTACACATTTATTTCTTACAACTTAAGCCCAAAGAGCCTTGTCGACAGACTTCTTTCATTTACTACAGCAGCATTTCTTTATCATGTAAACAACCAAGACGTACTGTTGGGCACAGCATGCACTTCTTATTTTTTAATGTTAGATATCTCAGCCATTTAAAGTTTTACTAGTTCGGCCCACTTAAGATCAAAGTAGTTTGTATGTGGCCCACAATGTAAAATGAGTTTAACATTTCTGGTCTAGTTCGTTTACTTTTAGTTTAATATATTTGCTCTTTATTGAAGTTAATCCATGTCGTGGCCCTTCCTACTTCCACTCCAAATACTTTACTTTGTTCAGATCATTCATTATAACTCTTTACTTCCTTATTATTTTGCAGGTTTTAAAATCCAGCGATATAGTCAATAAAGATTCAATAATTATGACCCCATAATACAATATAATGTAATGTATGACTCTGAAAAAGGGTTTATGTACGACTCTCTTTTTCATGAGCTTAAACGCCACACTCTGTGTTTCATATTCCAGTTTTCCGATCACGTATTCTGTTTTTTGGTCGTGGAAGCACCTCTGAGCGACAAGTGAGGCTCACAAGGAAGTGCTAAAAACTGCAATTCCACTCGAGGCTGAAAAGTCACAGACTCCCACGTTAAAATGCCCAAATCTGCAGCAGAAATAAACATGTTTACAGACATCATTAAGTAACAGCTGTGCCAGCACAGGCAGCCACTAGCTATCTGCTGGATGTCACGTTAGATAATTGGAGCCACTGAACCTCTAAGCAGCGTTTGTGGTGTTGGACCCTTTTGGAAAACTTTTAATCTAATTATCTGACAAAAATGATGACCTACTCTGTGGTTAATTGTACTATGAGGCAAAATCTTAAAAATAAGGTGCAAGTAGAAGCGGACATTTAAGAGGTCACTGTCGGGTTGTTTGAAATCGCTGAGGCTAAGGAAGGCTGTGTTGGATTCACATGACGGCACACGGGGAGTAAAAAGCTCGCTGTGGCTCATTTTCTGGTTTTAATCGGCACCATTTATGGCAAATATGGAAAGGTGGCTTCCAACATTCTGTGAAGCTCGGAGGGCTCTGCATAAATTTGTCCATCCACTCAGTCCGTTTCATTTTGTGCCCGTTGCTGGCTGAACTCTGTGGCATTAAAAGTTATTTTTAACTTTATAAATCTTTCTCAGGAGTGCAGACAGAAATGAATAGCCTGTAGTACTTTCATTTAATTCTTTTTATTACTCTCAGTATCGCCTGCTTCTGTCTGCAGCCCTTCAGTGAACCTAATGAAGCCAAATATAAAAACCTAACAGGACCAGATCTGTTTTTCATTAATTCGTTCATCTGGGACTTCCTCCTCCAGCAAGTTATTTCAAGAAAACACCGTGAACATCTCTCGTCTCACAACCCAAACAAATAAATTAAACCTCACTTAGTGTGCACTAGCAGTAACAGCTAAAAGCACTTCATTCTGGACCTTTTAATTCCGAGGACTTTTACAGGAACCACACACGGACTTGGAACTTTAAAAAGTGAGAAAACCCAGCTGAAACCAAAGTCCCGCCCCGTGTTTTCCACCCTCTCTCCCTCTGGTCTTACCGATCCAGCATTTTGGTGGTGGCTCTCTCCAGCTTCTCCAGGATCTGTAGGAGCTGAGCGTCATCATCGCAGAGGCCGCCCCAGCCCAGAACGCGAGCCAGGTCGTTACCTGTGCCCAGAGGCAGCACGCCCAGCTGACACTACAGACACACGGAGAAACGAGCCTCAGAAAAACTGATGCAAAATACAGAACAATAAAAAGCAAACAAACTGATGACTGCAACTAAGTCAGGACCATGTTAGCTCACTGCCATGGCTTATTTTTGCACTACATCTGTCTTCTGAGACATCCTCACCCTTTCCTGTGCTCAAAAATATACCTCCACTCATACTTGTAGAAAGCTGAACCTCAACCAGTCTCTGTTGGTATCCATCAACAAGCTTCTGGCACAATTATTGCTGGTTATTTGATGTCTAATGTGTTCCACAAATCTTCAGTGGGGCTGAGGTTGGGGCTTTGGGAAACCTGTTCCAGAAGCTTAATGCTATTCTGTTTTATCCACTCCGAAACTAGCTTTGATGTGTTCAAGCTTAAACTGTCTAGCTGCTGATCTGACATGACTTTGAATAATTTGGAGGTAGTCCACCTCCAAATTCAACCACGTACCAGGACCACTGATAGTGAAACAGCCCCAGAGCATGATGCTACCACCACCATGCTTGAGAGTGGCTGCAGGGCACTGGGCATGTGTATGTGTATATTATTTGTCTTATATTTTAAAGTAATTAAAAATCACCATGACATTCATTCCCAGGATGAGTGGATATAAACTTCTAACCACAGCTGTCAGCAGCAGACAGGAAAATGATGTTCATTTAGTGCCGGTAATAAACTCTGTCCGTAGTTAACCTCTCTGAGAGGTTCGTTTCAACTGCAATGTTAAATGATCAACAAATCTATAAAAATCAGGCTTAGGTTACAAAAATTCTGACTCCTTGATTTGTTCAGTTAACATCTTAAAGCTGATGCTGACTTAAGTGGTTAATCTCGTTCATTTATCAATTTAATCTGAAACAAAACTGATTAGATGCGGCATTTTATATGAAATTAGTATTAATTTAACATAAAAAGCCATTTTAATCTGCCACAACATCAATATATGTGAAATTAATTAAATAGAATTAATGAATTAGTTCAGCTAAGGAGGCTGTGTTGCCCTTCTCTCTACCATGAACCACTCCCTCTCCAGTCAGGATCAATATTAGATTAGATTTCAATTACAGACTCAAGTATGTAAACTTGGCTTATTGTTTGTGTTTCTTCTGAAAGCACCTCTCACCAGCATCAAGATTAACACAACAACAGGTATCTCGCCGCTTTCTCCTACCCATCAGCGTTACATCATCGGCAACATCCACTCCTCCTCGTCCACCTCGTTGTTCTCACCTGTTTATGGAGGTTGAGTTTATCCAGCTCTGAGAGCACCCAGCCCACGCTGCCATCTCCTCCGCACACAAGAATACGAAATGTCACAAACTTCTGGAAGAGGCGCAGGCTGAGGGGAGGATGAGGAGCAAAGGAGAGGCAGGTGTTTATAGAGAGCAACACTTATTAAATGTTCTACTGGAGAACGACCCGTAGATATTACAAGGATTCAGAAAGAAAAAGCTCTTAAATACCCGAGCTCTGGCCCTCCGTTCATCAAGTCAAAGACCTGCGCTGGGTTCAGAAGCTGCTTGAACTTGCGGAGGAACTTGACCCCCTGGTTGTCCCCGCTTTTAGAGTTGACCAGGACCAAAAGAGGGCTGGAGCACGACGCCGAGGTGGCCTTCCAGAAGCCTGTAAACGAGCAGAAATGTTTGTATAGCTCACAGCGTGGAGTTCAAATGCCACTGGGACTGTGTTCAAACTGTAAACTGCTGATGATAGATGCTCAAATTCCAGGGATAAGGGTTAGTAACTTGGAATTACAAATTGTCAGTGTCAGTAGAAAAAGCCAAGTCGGGCTAAGTCACAATTTCATTACATGACTGAACTTTAAAACCTACTGTAAAAGTAATACTGTGTGTCCATATGGGTGGGTGGGAGTAAGAGGTGTCTCACCGTCTGAGTCGATGCTGTTAAGTGCAGTTGGAGGGATGATTGACACTCGACATTGGCCCAAGGGACACACCTTCCCCATTTGTTCCTTACAGCTGTTATGGACCTGTGAACGCACACACACACGCACACACACACACACACACACATACATACAGAGTCAGTGGTCTCCAGTAATTCTATATTTCAGTAGAAGCAGAAAGGTCATTACATCCCTCTGAAACCCACCAAAATGCCAGTTCTGTAACCTTTACAAATGCCACTGTGATTCATTTGAGTGTGCGAGCCTGTGTATGCACGCGTGTCTTTGTATACGGAGGATCAGACTGCGCATTATGTGTGCCCGTTTGGCCTGAACGCTCAAAAACACAATGCAGCTCTTGCTAAATGGAACAAGAGGATAGAGTAAAGCTACATCTCTCTGTGTGTTTGAATACCTCCACTGGACTTTTCTGTTTGACTACATCAGTGTTTCAAAATCCACTATAGTACAGCACAAACATAATAAAAGAAAGGCTCCTGTGTACTCCTTATTAAGTAAAGAGCGGCTGTTTTAGGCTTTCCAGCGCGATGCTTTGTTTGGTCTTTTGGTGAACACTGGGTGAAATGACACTAAGAATCCATGATGTGAAGGTAAGTGGTTATAGTGCAAAGCACATGGGTAAAAATGCACTCAGCAGCCCAATGCTCAATTCTATAATGTCCAGTTATCCCAAATGAACTCCCAACTCATCTCATCTACTGACTGAAGGCTGGCGGTTCGATCCTTGGGGAGGATACTGAAGCCCAACTTCTCCTTCCGATGTTAGTTAGGAAGTGTAGAAAAAGTGCTTGTACAAATGGATGATTGAAGGATATAAAACCCTTCGAGTGCACTTGTAGAGTAGAAAAGTGCTACATAAGAATCAATCTGTTTACAGAGTCTCCTGCCAACTTGTACTGTTGCACTTAAATAATGGGAACTGTATTTCACGTTAAAACATGTGGAAGAACTATATTAAAAAAAACTAATATATATATATATATATATATATATGCACACTCTGGTTTTACTCTAGTTAATATTAAAGCTGCAATTTCATACTTTCTTTGCCACTTGGGGACAGCAGAAGAAGCTGGAGACAGACGGTATGGTCACAGCTCTCAGGTCAGAAAGTGCCTTAAACCTGTGTTGTCTCTGAAGGCCAGCAGATGGCGATAGCTGTGACTGGAAAAGACTTCCTGTCCTATTGAGGTTTCTCATGTGACGTCATACACGCCTCGCTTAAGAGTTGCCACCATGTTGGACGTGGTACAACACTCAGTTGCTAGGGAAACTGGCTGGCTTATTCCCAAACTGGCTGGTGGTTCATGGAGGTTTCTGGTTCTTGCTAGGTGAAATCGGTTGCAAAGAAGGTGCCACACGGTTGTAGTTTTTCATGTTTGTCTGCAAATACTTGCTAACTACTAGTCCACTGGTAGTTAAATTTGAAGAAGTGAAGAAGGTTCACTTTCAAAGTAAAAGTTATGCTGGTTGCACATTTCAAAGAAAGCAACTTCGAAGGCAAACAGTCTCCATTTCTGATTTGTGTTGCACATTTTACGGTGTTTGTGGACGAGCCCGTCGCTGACTCGTCTGCAGGCCTGTGGGATTTAGCAATCATTTTCCCAGCAACTGCCACCAAATTCGATTTGTCTTTCTGTTTGTTCCAGTGCTTTCTGTTTTCCTCGTTTGTTTTGTACAGTCAGGTCTAGTACATCACAACTACTGCAATAAAAAAAAGGAACGTTTCTGGCCGTAAAACCAAAACAATGGTCTGAAAGGCGATAAAATGCTCCGCAGATTTCAGGGGCATCTCCCTGTAAAACTGTCACATATTCTTTTATATTAGGCAAGATTATTTTATCCATGTTATATGTGAAAACATTACAAAATAATGGTTTAAATGAATTTAAAAGCATGAAAAATTAAGCAAAACTTTTACGTATTTTATGCAGAATTTGCAGGATTTTAATTTTATGTTAAGATGCACCAAGTGCTGTTGGTCCTTGTGCCACTTTCTTTGCAGGATTATCACCAGCCTGTCAACGCCCTCCTAAATATTATTAATACTCCAGCACACACAAAAAATGATTCTCCACATCGTGCTTGAGGCGGTCGAAGCGTCGGGTCAGTTTCAGCAGCCCTGGAGCTGACAGGAATTTATCAGCCCCTGTTCCATTTCTCATTTTAACTTTCCTTCCTATTCCTCCTCCCCTCGGGGATCTCTGCTGCCAATCTATGTGCCGTCCCATTAGTCTGATGACTCCGCTGAACTTTTCAGACCTTGAGTCTTCGGAGGAGGTGAGAGCGGGAAGTCAAGGACAATAAAAAGTTTTGGGTTTTTTTAGAGAGGGGGGAGGAGCATCTCATGTGGAGAATCACAATTTCCTGCGCATGAGTCAACATGTCCCAAGGGCAGACAAACAAATAAAGAGAGAATTGAATCTTAATGAATTTATCTGAATTTGATCTCTCTGTTCTGTAAGGAGCCGCTCACACGGTTCCAGATAACGAGACGTGCACCGTATTTAATGAAAACCCTGCGTTCATATTTAAATGTGACAAATGTTGCACTTTTATTTTGCTGACAACATCACTTCCCAAATTACCTCCATTATTGGAGGGAGCTGCTTTGAGTCTGTTTGCATCCCACACTTTTCCCAGTGCGCTCGCTACTGCTATGACTCCATTTCCGCGGGCATCGACGCATTCGAATGACAGAAGTTCAAATAAGAAAGGCTGGAAATAACTCTCAGCTAAAAGCAATGCCCCAGATAAACACTAATATTGATTCAGCGTGACAGTTTTTGATGGGATAGAGGCTAAACTCAATCCACACTTACGATAGCCTTGCACCAGAGGCAGCGCCAGTCCTGCAGTCGCCTCACGCTGCCACAGTTCTTATCACACACCACACATTTGGCGCTGACGGGCAGATTGCCTTCCAGCCACTGGTGGGGCATGGACACCTGGAGGGAAAAATTAATAAATAAAGCATATCAAATGAAGCCCTTCTGCTCTAAAGACATCAAACCAAAGGTGTGAACATCAGGCAAAATAATTTGCATGAAAACAAAACCAAATGCAACTCGTGAAAAAGCTTCAGCTCGTACCCCATCCTCATCCTCAATGATGTCATTTCCTATGGAGGCTAGCGTGGTCCACTTGCAGTTGTTGGTGGAGCGAACAGCACATCTCTTATGAGCCTTGAACTTACAAACTGCAGAGGATAGATGAACAAACAACATGTCAGACACACCGAAAGTCTCCACTTTTATCCTCTTCTAGTCGGGTGAGTGTATGATGTAAGCTTCCTGATGGTCACTGTGTGTGACTGTACGCCTGATACAGTTGTGTAAAACTGTGTGATAACATGATGAGACGGTGTACATATGGACTGGAGAGCAGCTGGAACCCTAAAAACTGCAGCTCCTCTAGCCTGAGGCTGCTCTAAAAGAGGGCCGGTCCCCATAGACTCCCATGTTAAGACGCACAACTTTAAAGCAAAGACTTTAGATGTTTACAGCCTGCTGCAAAACTCAGTTTCAGTTAGAAAGCATGTGTAGTATAATGTGGTTTTTGACGCTTAAAGTTATCAATTGGGGCGTGGCCTCTGAGTGACAGTCACAGTCATCTGCGCTCCATTTTTGGTCACTGAAGCTCTAACATTTTATTTCTGTGTTACACGCTATAACAGCTATCTGTGTTATAGCTGACATGCTAAGGTTCTCTCAGATGGCTGCTGTTGTTGTGAATTTTATATAAATGACATTTAAACTGAATCCAAATATGGTCACTACAAGTTAAACAAAAAAAAAACTAAGCAGGGATAAACAAGTTCAGAGGTGGTTACTGCTTAATTACTGCTAAGTGTTGCCATCATTTAGATACAGTCTGTGGTAAATGTACTGCTGGGTTTTTAAAGCATGAGAACAAAATGAATCTGAAGCAGGTACACAAGGACAGTGGGTTGACTAATTAGAGTTAATCAGTTAATTTCTTTGTTTTTACCTAATCAATTTCATATTAGGGACCAAATTAAAATGCAGTGTTACTTAAATACCTGTAACACTTTCTTTCTTCAAGATATGTTGTGCTGAAATTAAACAAAAGGGGCCCTCGGGTACTAACATGTTCTCTGAGAAGAGAAATTCTCTTTAATGGTAATTGGAAACCTGCAGCCTCAATCACACAGACCTCGAGTCTGGTGATACCCTGGCAACATGCAGTTGCTAGGGAAAAACGTGTTTTTCCTGATCAGTTGGCGGGTTGTTGTGGGCAATCGCTGGGTACATGGTGCTTTTACTTTGAAGGAGACTGGTCTCCATTTTTAGTTTCTTGGACTTCTTCGAGGGCTACGTACATGGATATTTTGGTAAACGTAGATTTTTGTGTGTTTTGGCCTTTCATCCACGTGTAAATGCCGTGATATTGTTTGCTGGATTTTGAGCTGCCGCTTAAGGGTTATATGGCGACCTGCTGCTCTGGCATGCTCTTGACAGACTTTGAGGTGGTGTTACACATTTTAATGTTCACCGAGATATTTTTCAAAATAAGCTCTTAAAATCTTCCTCCCTTCTAAACCCCCAACTGCAGATGGCTGCTCCTCCTGGTTCTGCTCAAGGTTTCTTCCTGTTAAAAGGGAGTTTTTCCTTCCCACTGTCGCCAAGTTACAGGCTGTCGTTGGATTGTTGAAGTTGTCTCTGAATTACAATTTAATGTGTTGAGTGGATTTAAGTATGTCTGTAATCTGATTTTTACCCCTGATATGAGAGGTGACGTACTTTATACAACTGTCTCCAGTTGTGTCACAAACCTGTTGTGCAACCATTGTCACAGTGCAGGAAAGAGCTTTAAGGCTACTTTATTACTGCATATCAAGCGCAGACAAAGAGAACGCTGGTGATGTAATTTCTTCGGTTAGGCCAAAAATGATAGTATTGTTTCTCAGAAATTAATGCATGAGTGACTCGACGTTCCAGTGACTTCATATGAGTGAGTGTAAGAACACAGATGCAGTGTGTGTGTGTGTGTGTCTGTCTGTCTGTGTGTCTACGTGCCTTCACAGGACAGGCCGTGGGAGGTGACACCTGGCAGCGCCTCTCTGCAAACGTTGCAGAAGGTCGGTCTGGCGTGCGAGCAGGCGTACCAGTTGTGCATCCCGGAGAAATGCTCCATATTAAACTGACTGGCCTGTGGGGGTGGGAAGGAGAAACACTGAGGTTGAGACGCGTCAGCACTTCTCCACGCAAGAGGAAACACAAAAGGACAAAAACGAGAACTTTCCCAGAACTACAATTAAAAAATAACTAGGCTGGGGTAGGAGAACGATGGCTGTACATTTTGTCAGCTGCTTAAAATCACATCACATGAATAACTAGAGATGAGAAGGCAAAAATTGAAACCCCAAATTAACTTTTATAATAAAAAGCCTAGGAAGCCCAAAAATCAAAGAGAATAAAAGCTCATAAAAAAAAAATCAGAGCCTCCACTCTATAACCAATTAAAGAGGAGGCTTGGTTTTATGAGGACATCAATCGGTAGGCAAAGAGCTGAAATGAGAGGCAGATAAAAAGGAGACGAGAAGATGTGAAGGTGGATCATTTATGTGAAAAACAGATGGAAGAAGAACTGAGCTGTGAAAGCCTGGTCTCATCAAAATTAATTACATACTCATGACTCGCTATTATCTAATGATAATCAGTTTGGCCCAGTTTACTCTCATGTCAGCCAGGAGAACGAAGGACGAGGCTGAAACATAACAAGAGCCCGACACAGAGATGAGAAGCACCAACCTCGTAGGTTTCCCACTTTTGGACGGATTTGAGCGCCGTGATCCAGTCCTCCATTTCCTTCCTGCTTTCAGCGCATAACATTAGTTTGCGAAACGGAGTGATCACCTGAGAAAGAAAGAAAGTGGAAGGTTTAGAAGAGAGCAAAAAACTTGACTCCAATCTTTGAACTTCTTGTAGTTGTTGAGCAATATGGCATGACAGGCTAATGGAAGCACCAGCTGTTCTTCAGATATTTGTTGCCAAATAAAATCCTGAATTAAACAAACTTATTAGAAGTTATCAATCCTGAAGTTAATTAAGCCTGGTATGAACACGACTTTAACTTTTAAGGCGAATGTTCTCTGTTTCCGGATTGCGTCGCACTTTTTCAGGTTTCTACTGCTTGGTGGTTAGCTAGCAACCGTGCGCAAACAAGTTGCCGTCTTCAGTGCAAACTACGGGCGGTCTCCTAGAGACCAAAGCAATCACAAGAAGGTTTCTGTGCAGCTCTGTATACCCATTAAGTTTTCAATTCCTACATTTTGCTTTTAACTTTTTTTACAAGCCAAAATAACATCACCTGTTATATTAAAGTGAATAACAAACACACCTTGCTAACCAGACAAGCTAACTTAGCTAACTAAATTAGCTGATTAGCCGTAGTCTTTTACACTAAAAACAGTCACGTCAACACCAAATAGCTGAGCTGGCATCCATTAAAATGGTCTATTTCTGACCTAGCTTTAGTCCGTGTAGGCTATTTTGTCATAATTTGCCCTTAGAAAAGTTTTAAAGTGCCCCCTTGTAGTCATTTATAAGGCCTGTCTTGTGCTTACTGTGAAACTGTTGTTGATGTTCTTGGTGCTGGTCTCAGCCACACTGGCATCTGATAGGTCCACTTCATCAAAAATTAGGGACTAATGGGAGAAAAAAAACCCATCAGCTTATTTTTTAGCCAATTACATTTAAATAAAAATGTTACAGTTTAAGAGCTATGGCGGTAAAACGATCACACAGTTCTATACCTTGCAGTCTTTGGCATAGTAGAGGGTCCTCCCTCTGAGTTTGAAGTACCTCCTCTTCCACCTCTGGAAGGAGCTTGTTTGCTTTAACAGGATTCCCTCCTTCACACTTTTCTGTAGTGAGAGAACAGAGACAGAGGGGATAGAAGGAGAGGAGGAGGAAGATAAAACAGACGTTAGCGCATCCAGAACCTCTGAATATCAGACGTGACAGCTATTCTTCTCGGAGTTCACATGTAAACAGAAGGAGATCGGTTTGGATAGTGTCACTCGGACGGCTTGCTTTTGTCAAACAAAGACAGATAGAGCTGCACACATGAGCAGAGGGGTGTTGACTGGATCTGTCACGATACAACAGAAGTATCAGCCCAAAGGCTGCGCTGGGCTTTTTGGGTATTTTCACCCGATATGTCTGTAGATGAGATCAGGGGCCCAAAAACAGCACACTAATCTGTTAAAACAGCAAATAAGGACGTCTGATTTGGTTTACAGTACGCTCACACAGCATTAAAGTCAGGTAGGGAAGCACCAGGTGGGAGATGCAGTCATCCGTGGCTACGTGGAAATTATTACCACGGTCAGAACTTCAGAAGATCAAATGATTTCATTTGATACAATCGATCCGCTTGGCTGAAACTCATCACCGATTCTGCCACGGTGGCTGTTATTGTCCTTTTTCCTTATCTCTGCTTAACGTGCGCTCGTTCTTTCTTCCCCTGTTTGTGACTACATGGTGCAAGAGGGCCGAATGCCCCACGGGTAATCAATTTGAGACAGGACGTCGGGAGGGGGTCGCCATGGAGATCCTTGTTTCTCGTAACAACTGCTGGCACACGCAGCTCCCTGCATACCTGCACATTCATCACCAAATGTAGCAACAAATCACTAGATCTGCCTCCGTAACAGCCCAGAGGCTTCCACATAAAGATAATAACCGTGTGCCTGCATGAGTCACCCGCATACTGTCATGGCAGAAAACAGCTGTATCACACATGTGATAAAACTGGAAAGAATTCACTTTCAAGGCATCTGTGAAAACTGCTACAAGCATCTATTTAATGTTTCTTCATCTTAACGCTTTATCACCCAAGTGTCGCACAGGCCACGTGGACTTCTTAGTCATTTTGGAGGTAAAACTTCAGAAATATGTGGAATTTTTTCTCTTGCCAAAGAATAGCTGAAGAGTTATAGTAATGTGAAGCGCACATGGAAAAATCTAGGTGGATTTCATTTTTCTGTCTGTGTTCAGACAGCAATACCTTATAAACGCTTTGTGCTACCCCGATACACCAAATGTCCCCATAAAGCTCAATGTCTCTTCTTTCCAAAACAGTTTGAATTTTGTCTCTAGCACAAGCGGTAACAGAGTAAAGGTCATTTAAAGAGCGCTTACAAAATGTTTTGGCATTCATGGCATTCCATATACTCCGTTTCTTCGTCTTAATGAATAACTCAAGAACTGTTCAAGCTAACTTTTCGACCAATAAGCTGAACCAGGAGTACTGCAGGTAATCACATCTTTACAGGTTGTATAACAACAATTCTTAACATCGTCTTCAGCAAATGAGACTTGCATAACGAACCGGTTCTTCCAGGAGTTAAATCATGTGTGTAAGTATGTCAACTTCCATCCAAGATCTTTTTCATTGCTTCAGGATACTATCTGAAGATATTTTGCAGCAGAGTGTTTCACTGTGAAATTAGTTCAGTTTTGTAGGGGAGGTTTCATGCACTTTTCAAAAACACGTGTACGTTACTTTCCTATTGAAAATTAACAAACGTCTCAGCTCAGTCGTGGTTCGACGGCAGGTGGCTCAGCAGTCACTTGGCAGTGTTTCCATTTCGGAGCGGAAGTCTTCCCTTAAGGGAAATTGCAAACGGGAGTTTTCAAAAGTGAAAGCATTCAGATTTGATAATATCTCGCAGAGCAGGTAGTTAGCTATTTTTTATCTTTAGTGGTCTGACTTTATAATATGAAAAGAATGCAAACAAAAAGAAAAGGAAGAAGATTAATGCATTACTCTTCTAACATCTTTAGGGTTTGACTTTTCACTCGGTCATTATATTTCACCTTGTATCTTATACCTCAAAATTATTAATTTTTTAAATTTATTTTTACTGATCTAAATGCATTTCTGTCATTCTGTGTTTGTCATGGGTTTAACGCCAACTGGATGCCAGGCTCACAACAGAAAGGACTGCGTCTAATAGAGCAGTGATCCCCAACCCCTGGGCCACGGACCGGTACCAGTGCCGGAGCCGTTTGGTACCGGGCCACGAGAGTTGAGGCTCAGGTGTGAAATTTATGGTTTTCAGGGTTTTTAATCGTTATTTTTTTATTTTGGTGCCGGTACTGGTTTTATGTTGTTATATTTATCCACGACACCTTAAATGCCGGAAAATACTGTCGGACATAAACCGGCCCGTGGCGCAAAAAAGGTTGGGGACCGATGTAATAGAGGAGCTGAGCTAACCTAGATTAGACAGCCGTTACTGTCAAATGGGATTGTTTAATACAAAGATAGATACTGACATTTATATGTGCCACATGAAAACAATAACATCAACATAAGACGTAAAGCACACAATATACATCTTAACTATCTTATGGAGGATTCTGGCCAGACCGATGGGCAATGGGGGAACCTGTGACCTGCTCGTGTTCGGAACTTTGATGGCTTGAGGAATACAAGACAGTTTTTTGTGAGCAAGGGGGGACAACTGTGGCAGTAGTTTAAATAAAGAGGCAAGTGGATGCTTTTCATCACTCACAAGTCCCTATAAATGCTTTGTAAGTTTGATAATGGGATTCCCAACAACTTACTCGCTACTGTTAACGCCTTTTTCTGCACCACAGAGGCAAACCCAAGATAATAGCATCTGTCCACATTATATATTAATATATATATTGATACCTAGATTTACTTTAAATATTTTGGTGCATTCAATAGCACATGTATCTACTAATCTATGATACAGATGATTCTGGCAGTTTCAGTCCTCCATAACTTCTGTTACTGCTTACGTTTCTCCTGACATCCTTCATCTCATGCGATTTCTGTCTTACTTTCTCTGGCCATTTCTCTTTGCAGTAATGTCCTTGGCTGTGTGAACAGTGGGAGTAATACAAGGCAGAGGCACCGCTGAACCAGTGATAAATCTAATTCATCGCTCCATCACAATCTCATTTCTCTCTTGCAGTGTGTGTGCGTGCGTCTCCGTCTGTCTGTGTCAATGTGCAACCATGAGATATCCCGCCTAGTAATGGCGCATACAGCTGCTTGTGCTCTCCGTGTGCTTGTTTCTTTCTTAGAATAAATGTGCTTTCATACCCTGCAGGAGAGAAAATCTCATATTGTCACCATGTGAGAGAGAAAGACGGAGAGAAAAGGAAGCAGAAAGGAAAGGATGGATGGTGGGAACAATGACAGATAGGCTCATGGTATGGATCATTAACAACAGGAGATGCAGGGGAAAAAAGAAGTATAGCTGCGAGAGCGGTGAGGACAGAGGAAGAGGAACAACACCAAAAGAGAGAGATGCAAAAACTAAATCAACCACAGGCTCTAGAGAGTTGACTTGAAAGAAAACCAATGAGCAGACGGTCCCTTGAGGAAAAAGAAGAAAGAACGAAATGCACTAACAGGAAGGTGTAAAGGTCTCTTTCCACTGACCCACTTGACACTTTAGAGATAACGGTGAGGTGTAACCACCATGTTCCACCAATCAAGCTTATCCGTGGTTGGCACAACAATGCCGTCACAAACCGTCAGTCGAGAAGCTAATCAGAGTGGTTTTGTTTGACAAACGCTAACACCATTGCAGCCTATGGTGTCAGTAAAGGACAAACTGAAAGTCAGACCCAACACAGAGAAACTTGTCAAGCCTAATGGCCCCATCCCCAAACCAGGGCCTAACATTTGGCTAGGTTAGCTTACTATCCTAAACAGGGATGAAAAACGCGTTTGGCCCTTTGGTGCTGCACATGTAAATGGTAAATGGCCTGTATTTATATAGCGCCTTTCTAGTCCCTAAGGACCCCAAAGCGCTTTACATATCCAGTCATTCACCCATTCACACACACATTCACACACTGGTGATGGCAAGCTACGTTGTAGCCACAGCCACCCTGGGGCGCACTGACAGAGGCGAGGCTGCCGGACACTGGCGCCACCGGGCCCTCTGACCACCACCAGTAGGCAACGGGTGAAGTGTCTTGCCCAAGGACACAACGACCGAGACTGTCCGAGCCAGGGCTCGAACCTGCAACCTTCCGATTACAAGGCGAACTCCCAACTCTTAAGCCACGATCGGCCCCCAAAACGCAGGTTATGTGGAAAACATTGAGAAATTTAGTTGATTTAAAGCTGGCAAAAGCTAAAGTGATAAGTGCTTCAGCAAAATCAGATAAAGTCCTGTCCTCTCCAGAAGATGTTCAAATGCAAATTCAATGGATTTGCCTACATTTGCCAGTTTATTCAGATGTTTTACATACTGTATCTACCATTGGTCCCTTCACCCACAGAGATATCTTTCAACCACCCATTTAACAACAATTAAAAAACCTTTGGGCCTTTCTGATCCACTGAGGGTCATAAAAAGGAACTAAAAAAGCACTATAACCAAACCTACACTCCTTTAGTCCCTCCCTGAGCCTGCTTTAGTCGGAGGTCTCTTCCTGTTAAAAGAGAGTTCTTCCCCTTCACTATCACCTGCTTCTTTAAAGTGCCTTCAGGCAACTGTTGTTGAATTGAACTCCATCTATCACTTGAACTTCCCACTCACTTCTCTATGAATTTCAGCTGACCAGCTACAAAACCAAGCAACTAAATTCTTCAACAAACAGTCACACCTATTGCTAGAGTTTGCAATGAGCTAATTTTGTGTATTTAGCATTCCTGGTCATCTGCTACTTATTTATTGAACTGAGTCGTTATTAACCTTTGATCACCGTGCAGAAGGAACTAGTCCCTACATTAAAACAATAAAGCGCACCACCAATTTATCTTTGCAAGGTAAAGTTTCCTTAGCCTTCCTGACTGAGTCAAGCACCCGAGCACAGTGAGTGTCACGCATGCCATAAAGCCTCTTCATGCTAATTCAGTACACAGACTACATTACACTGCACACAGGAACATATCGGCAGAGCAAACAGCACGCGTGTTTCACATATAAACAGACATATGTGATATTCAAAGGTCACAGTGTCTCCTCTCTTCTCCAGCTGAGCGATGTTGTCACACAGATCACTCTATTCATTAGAGCAAGCCTAATCACATCACAACAATCATCCTGGCACACGCACACAGACAAACACTCAGAGGAGGGCAGTGAAGTGGACATGCACACTGAAGCACATTAACACATATACTTACTCATCTGCGAAATGCACACACACACACGCGCGAAGCTTTGAAGGGCGCCCACATCCACACAAACATCCGACTGAATCAACCCTGATTTATTTCTCCCTTCATTTAATTCTCTAACAGAACACACACACACACACACACACACACACACACGTCTGTCAGCCTCCGTCCTGCATGAAAGACTGACCTTCAGTGTTCAGTGTAAACACTCAATCAACAAATCGCTGAAATTTGGACTTTCTCCCAGACAGCAGAGCGACGCGAGTGACTCGACCAGTATTCTGGCGTACACAAAGACTGCTGCACAAAAACTTCCTGCAGTTTTATTTCCACTCGGTGAAATGAGCAATACCTGGGGCTGTAGGAGAAGACGGACACGGCCAATCCCAAAACCACCCACTTCTCTGTGAACTCCACACAGAAAGGCCAATACCTTAATAAACAGTCACACCTACTGTCTGAGTTAATAGTTAGCTTCATTTCTGCAGCTGCGTGGACATAAAAATGCAACATTATCTGTTTGGTAGTTTGTTCTGGAAACCAGGAGCTGCTAAAGCCAAACTTTCACACCTATAAAGTGGACACAAACAGAGACAGGGTGATATTTTGGGGTTTCTTTAAAGTATCGAACACTAAAATCTTTGAAGAGAAAAGCTAACTGTCCTAGAGCAGCCAGCTGTGAAACTGTCCTCTCTGTGACGTCCCTGAGATTTCTCAATATAAGAACACAAGAAGTGTAATTTCAACAGCATGCTCCAGCTTTCATACATGACACGAGAAACTTGACTTACAACAAAGGCTGCTGTGGTGAATGAAAGAAAGCTGTCAGTATGACTGTTTGGGCTGAAAATGTAAGAAATAAATGTGTAAAATTACAGAGAGAGTTCTGGCAGCTCACTGTCCAGACTGTCCTGTAATCATAACACAGGAAGCCTCTGTGATTCACAGACTTCCACAGTAGATTGTAAATAAAACAAAACTTTTATGTCATTTAACTGTTTATCCAGTACTTAGTTACTTTGGTGTGGTCTGAAGAAAATGTCAAGAATGATGTCAACAAAAGTTTGTACTTTTAAACAAGCAGTAAAGGAAATGCAAAGAATCCATCTGACAAACTACAAAAACGCATGCACACATTCCCACAGTCTAGGACCGGGCTTATCTGGCTGTTGGTTTTTGCCTCTCACACTGACCTCTTCCTCAATCAGCCGGCTCTCCTGCGCCTTCCCAATGTGAGCCGACTCCAGATGGTCCTCGTGGCTGAGCCACTTGTCGTCATCCTCCTTCCCTCGCCCGAACAACAGGGGCGGAATGCAGCACCCACCGAACCTACACAGCCCCAGCATTTCACTGAAAATCAGTCTTATCCTCAGGACGGTGGTGAGAAACTTTTGCTTCCTTTCTGTGTGCTATCTGGATTCCTTCCTTCCCATCTTTTTTCCCTTCTCCTTCTTCTTATATTCGAAAGCTTCCTTCTTTTGTCTACATAAAAACTTCCACTCAACTCGCTCCCCCTCTCCTTTCACACTAGCGGTTCTCTCACACAAGGCAATCCTACTTCCTCTCTCGCAAACTTCCCTGTGGCAGGTAACCACGCCCCCCTCAGGTGTGCATGTGTTTGAGCAATTTCCCCCACCCCCGCCTCAGATGTAACTCCTGAGAGGTGAGGTGGAGCGTGCAGGTGTGTGTCTGCGTGTTCATGTAAGGACAGGCCCACTTCCTCCAGGCTAAAAATAGAACTGGAAGAACCTGTCTGGTCGGCAGTGACAGCACACACACACAGACACACACACACATGGTAATGGCTATTCCTGCTGATTTAAGGCATCAAATTCATTTTTACACACACACACGCACATGTATCAAGATGACGGGAAGGTTAATGGCACGCCGCTGTGCTTATAAGAGAGCTGGAAACGTCACTGTGATCACACAAACTCACGAGCTGCCAGCCTGCCTGAGCTGTCCTGACTCTGTGTGTCTGCGTGTGTGTTTTGCGTGTGTGTGTTGCTCTGCGCTGCCTACACGCTGTCATCGGACCGCTTTCAGTGTCAGATCAGCGTCTCATCTGCCAAGGCAAATTACAGCAAGCGTCCGCATTTGTGCGAGCGCATATGTAAGTGTGTGTGTGTGTGTGTGTGTGTGTGTTTTCTGCCACTCGGTATACCATTCTGCCTTTAATGAGCAGCAGCATGCTGTTCCCAGCAGACTCAGTGACACCAGCTCCCTCTTCTCCTCTACTCGTCTTCAGTCCCTCCCCCCTCCAGAACATTTTCCCGCTGCTGATCTAATTCAGCATCAGGTCAAAGAGCTTCATTAGCGACTTTAAATGATTTTAATGTAACATGTTCTTATGCTTGTTATAAAAAGGAAACCCCAAGGACAGAAAAGAGCTAAAGGAGGGACAGAAAATCCTCTTTTACAGCAGGAAGAAAACAAGTTCCAGTCTTTTCTCCAGTGTCCTACTGCAATAAAAGATAAGAGCCCCCAAAATATAATAAAGAGATACACTATAAGACAAAAAAGTACCAAAAGAACCTCCAAGAGCTGTTCACCCATAAAAACCCCACACCACGAAGCTCCCAGCACACAGTTTTTATGCTGATTTTAACGCTAGAAGACTTTACATGGTCTTTGCAAGTTGCTGCGGTTCCTAAACGCTTTTAATTTGCATTAACAGCACTTACAGCTGATTGAGGAATATCTAGGAGAGAAGAAATTTCACACACTGACTTGTTGCTGTGGTGGCTAGGCGCTTAATTACACCTGAATTCAAGGACTCAGAGACTGTGTGGCCCAGTGGGGAGTATTTCAGCGAGTCAAATCTAATTAAAATGGGGAATAGAAACTGAAACAACTAAATAACCTGCATTTCCTGCTCACTCTACAATCCTGTGATAAAGTGGGCTAAATGAGTATTAGAAACCCCCTCAGCATCAACTCTTCATATATCTGTTTAAACCCCTAAACACCTGGTGTCTCATATTTGATACTTGAGTTTTTGAGACTTCTGCATTGCATATAAAATAATGCGGTTTTGATTATCGCACGTCCAGATACGACAGGAAAACACATCAAATTCTGTTAAGCACAGTAAGACAGCCTTCATATATATGGACCAATCATGCTTATGAGTGTAGTTAAGGCCTAATTTTGAGGCAGGAGAAGCCCTGCAGTTATTTAAATGTTACGCTCATCTACTCATGTAGGCCACTCTCTGAGCAACATTAACAGGACTCCCATTTGTTTCAGTGAGACTGAACTGAGCTGGTAATGCACGAGTGCCCTCAGGTTGGACGTGGCTCGAATGCCATGCAATCTAACATAAGCAGCACCAGTAAAATCTAGCGGAGCAATTTGAATAGATCATCAAGAAACAGGATAACAAAGACTATATTTTTATAGTCTTACTGATCGCCCAAAGCACTTTAAACCACAAGCCACGTGTAACCACACCTCACACCCATGGCTAACATTTCAGCCTTATAAGTCATGGATGGACAGTATAAATCTTGCCCCGTGATAAACCAACCATGTGGGATCACGGGGCATGCTTGGTGGTGCCTTCAGTCTGAAAGCTCCCTGTTTGAATGATGTGTTTCCTTAAAGTTGTGTGGACCAGGCTTTCACGCATGTTTTTATCTGGGTGGGATATATAGCTCCAATGCAACATCACAAAAATTGCTTCGAATTCAAGTTTTGATTTTATTTCCTGCATCATTTGTGGATTTTTTCCCTTTTTTTCATTATCCTAGAGCAGAGATGTCAAACTGGTTTGACCTCACGGGCCACACAGAGTCCATTTTACCTTAACTGGGTGAAGAAAATGCCCCTTTCTGTCAGTGTAAAACAGTTTAACCACATTACATCCTCGTGATAGCTTCACATAAGACGAAATCAGTACAATCTCAGTTTCTCTACATGATTAAAATAATGCTTCTGTAATAAATAAAAGAAATCTGTCAGCATGACTAAATTGTAAGAATTATATGTGCAAAATTTAGTTCTTTATCTATTACTTAGTTACTTTATGTAGTATGGGGCGATCGTGGCTCAAGAGTTGGGAGTTCGCCTTGTAATCGGAAGGTTACCGGTTCGAGCCCCGGCTCGGACAGTCTCGGTCGTTGTGTCCTTGGGCAAGACACTTCATCCGTTGCCTACTGGTGGTGGTCAGAGGGCCCGGTGGCGCCAGTGTCCGGCAGCCTCGCCTCTGTCAGTGCGCCCCAGGGTGGCTGTGGCTACTATGTAGCTTGCCATCACCAGTGTATGAATGTGTGTGTGAATGGGTGAATGACTGGATATGTAAAGCGCTTTGGGGTCCTTAGGGACCATAAAAGCGCTATATAAATACAGGCCATTTACCATTTAGTATGCATGGCCATGGAGGAGGTATTTACCAACAGGAAAAGCTAAAGCTTAAATCTATGCACTCCTTCACATTTTTCAAAGCCTTCCCGTGGGCTGTATTAGGAGTCTTTGGCAGGCCAATTCTGGTCCCCCGGGCCTTATATTTGACACCCCTGTTCTACAGTATCATTGATCACTCTTTTGTAAATACTGCAATAAAGTTGGTGCAGAAGAATTAAAAGAGCTGCTTTCATTAAAAGAACAGATTTTTTAAACAATCCCTGTTCGAGATGCCTAAATGTGAAGATTATTCAGCCGTGGTCTTACTAAACACTGATCAGCAGCTGTTTATTCATGAATAAACAGAAACGCGGGCGCTTTTTTCCCCAGGACTAATTAAAACAGTCGCAGGCTGGCTGCTGCAGACACAGAACCACCTGGCCTTTCAAATATGGCCATGTTTTTGTAATCATGAGGCCACGCCGTCCCCCGGACGGACAACACTGGAATGCCAAATGCAGCTCGGCTCCCGTGTCACTGCCTTTGGACAAGCTGCGGTTATTTTTCTTCTCCAGCAGATGGCAGACTGAGAAAGAGATGAAGGGGGTGGTGGGGGAAACGGCGGGGAAGAAAAGGTGACGGGGTGCACGGGGAGAGGAACTGCAAAGGGTTTGGAGTAAGGACCGAATGGAAACATTAAAGATGACAGAAGGAGAATGGTGCAGTAATCTGCAGCACATTTGGCAGGACTTTAACTC
The DNA here is from genome assembly GCF_001858045.2 of Oreochromis niloticus. Taxonomy (NCBI): domain Eukaryota; kingdom Metazoa; phylum Chordata; class Actinopteri; order Cichliformes; family Cichlidae; genus Oreochromis; species Oreochromis niloticus. The sequence continues at coordinate 30,606,318 of NC_031967.2, forward strand.
GGCGCAGCCTCCCAGCTGTTTGTGTTGGCTTTTTAACACACACACACACACACACACAGGGTTTCTCATGTGGACATGCAAATCCCCCTGTGCACCCAACAAACTCATGTTTCTGGCACCACCAAGGTGGAGTTTGACACACATCCAACATTACACAGACACACATCATCAGGACTGACACAAGAAGACATCTATGGAGGACCAAAACTGCTAATGACAAGAACAAGACGTGAAGAAATAAGGAATGACTCGACAGAAAAGCATCAAAACAAGTATTTTTTTTTTAAAAGTGACTTAAGTTCCTAGTTTTGTTTTAATTTTCTTCTGGATTTGTTTTTTTTTTTTTATGAATTACAAAAATAAAATTAAGAATAAACATATATACCATGAAATAAATGTAAAAGATTATATTTATAATTTGGTTTTTATTTTATTTTATTTATATTAATTTACCTTTTTAAAAAAAAAAGAATTTAAATAACTATAAATACAAATTAAAAGTAAAATTAAAAAAAAAAGTAGAATAATAATTAAATAAATGTACATTTAAGAAATGTAAAATTAAAATGTAAATAAATGTAGTTACATTTATTTTGAGATCTATATATTTTGTAAGTATGTAAAAGAATATACACTCACTGGCCAGTTTTTTAAGTACAACTTTTCAACTGGTCATTACCACAAATATCTAATTAGCCAATAACGTCACAGCAGCTCAGTACACTGACGCATGGGGATGCCATTAAGACAAACTGAAGGTCAAACACAGCATCAGAACGGCAAAGAAAGGGGATTCACAGTAGGTGCCTTTGAATGTGGCATGGTTTTGGTGCCAGACGTGCTGGTTTGAGTATTTCAGAAACTGGTGACCTGTTGGGATTTTCCCCACACGACCATATCTATGGTTTACAGAGAATGGTCTGAAAAACAGAAAATGTCCAGTGAGCTAAATGGTGGGTGGGTGAAAATGCTTTGTTGATGTGAGAAATTAGAGAAATCTTATTGCAATAAAGGTATGCAGAAGACCAGCAGCAGAAGACCACACTGGGTGCCACTCCACTCAGTCAAGAACAGCAAATGTTTTCTGCAACAGTTGGATGGTAGCGTCAGAATTTGGCGCAAACAACATGAAATCATGGATCCATCCTTCTTGTATCAACTGTTAATGATATAAGACACATTTTCTTGGCATATGGATGTGCAGCCAATAAATCTGCAGCAATGCAGTGTGATGCTTTCACCTCAACATGGGACAAAATCTCTGAGGAATGTTTCCAACAACTTGTTGAATCTATGCCACAAAGAATAGAGTCCAACATGTTACCAGCAGATTGTACCTAATAAAGTGGCTAGTGAGTGGACTTTCAGTTATTAAATGGCGTATTTATTTCTACACGTATTTTTTTGGCATTTACAGACCTCCATAGGCCACCTGGATCACCCCGATGCTGTAAAGCCCCACCCAGCCGGCACTCAGAGGTCACTAAAACAAATGCAGCGTATCATTAGCACATAACAGCCGACCCGGGTCTGTTGTTGTTAATTATACTTATTTTCTCTCTCGCTCTCTCGCCGTCTTTATTTTTTATTTTTTTTGCTTTGTGACATTTGAAGTTGGTGATGCAAAGGCATGCGGGGTTGCCACGGCAACAGTTCGACTTTCAAATCAACCTTGAGCGTTGGAAATTTAAGGACCAGCGCGCAAACAGAAAACAAAAAACAAAAAACAGAACTCGCGCTCCTTTTCACCTGGACGTTTCCTCTTCAGTTAATCAGACAGGAAGTAAACTAGGCTTCCTACGGGTGTGTGTGTGATGTTTGTGTGTGTAAGGTTGCGTTACCTCACCGTCCTCGATAACTTTCATTATGCAAGCAATTTTATTAAACGGTGCAAAGAAACGCGGTGAAACAGATCGTTTGAAATAGAACAGCTTGCATCATCTGTTATACATAAAAAACATCTGACCACACACACACACACACACACACACAGAGGGAGAGTCAGAACAAGGCGTGGGAGGACTTTGCACCATGGCGACCACATCCTGTCTCATGTACCTCTGTGTGTTTATTAATAGACACAAACACGCCAGTGATATGTGCAGAAAGCAGCCAGAGAGAAACTGTTGTACACTCTGTCGTACTTTAGATGGACAGATGGAGAGAGACAGCCAGACACAACACACACACACAACACACACACTTTCTAACCCTCTGACACACACACACACATGCACACATTTCTTCAGGTTTAGCCCAGTTTTAACATTTTTATGTTAATGTGTCTTTGAAAGATCATCCAGTTTTTGGCTTCTGCCCGTGAGGTTTGTGCACTGAAGGACACATAATCTGTTGCTGGTGATGGTGGCAGGAGGAGGAAGAGAAGGGGGGGGGGCTTTCCCAGGAGCATATGGACCAAATCTGGCCCTGATGCTGCATAATCCTCGCATACATACACACACATAAACACACATAAACACACACAAGCGGACAGATAGGTCTCTCAGCCAGAAACAGACACACAGTGACAGAGAGGTGGAAAAAAGGTGCAAGGCTCTCATAATGTGCCGATGCGATTAGCGTGCTCTTCCTGTTGTTTAGATTTGTGATGTTAATCACTCCGGTGATGTTTTTTTTTGTTCTGCTGTCATTAGAAAAGAATTACGCAAATAAAAGTTTTACATTTGGGTAAAGCAGAGATGAAAAGAGGAGGCAAGACAAGAGGAGGTTGTGATGTAATTCAGGTAGGGGAGGAAGGAGAGGAGTGTAAAGGCGGGAGGAGGTAAGCCAAGATTATATATATGGCCATGCATGTGCGTGTGTTTGTGTGCACGCACTGATTATCCCTGATGATCACACCGTGCTGTTTAATCTTGTCTCAAAGCATCCAAAAAACATCAGATTGGGGGCTATGTGTGCACGCGCCTTTGTGTGTCAGTACGTTCCTGTGTGTGTGAGTCTCCGGGGGACCCAGTGTGCATGTAAATGTTATAAATTAAAATAAACTTTCAGTAAATCTAAATAATCAGGGTGTCCATGTGAAGATGTGCATGATGTGTGTGTGTGTGCTCTCCCTTTTCCTCTGAGCGTTCTACCTCAGACACACACACATGCGCGTGCACACATGCAGACGTTACACTGACTTAGTTAAGTTTTGTAGAAACTTGCCCTAATTCTAAACCACATGTTCACCCTTTAAATTAATGATCTGAATTAATTTAATGAGGGAAGCAAAGTCCCCGCAGCTTGAATGAGTTTTGTGCACACCTGCTCACACATGATGAATTATGCACCCCTGCAGCCTAACCTTCGCTTTCGGTGTTCAGCACAAAAGCCAAGCAACGTTTGCCTCTGCAAAGATTATGCAGAGTCGTCGCCACGCCGCAGCACACAGGTGAATGGAGGCCAAGTGACCTGAAAATATTTCAGTCATGGATTTCGCCTGTTACTGCGTCTCGAAAGTCACCATCAATAATCGGAGCTGTATGACCCAGCTTTGCTTTTAGAAACTAGAGGGGAAAATGAGAGAGCTTGGAGAAAACTAAATGAAACTGCAGACTTCCTCTTAAGTTCGGACAGTTTGATACCGTTGATTGATCCCAGCTATGGGCTGGACTTTGGAAGGAGGCAGGAAAAGCACTCCGGTGACTGGATCTGTTTGAGTAATGAAGCCAACCTTTGCTTCACGTTTGGTCTGAACCATAAAATCAATCTTATTCTAACCTGAAAGAAATGCAGGTCCTCTAATGGCCACTTGTGGCTGGCTATAACAATGAGTCAGTCCTCATAGACTCCAACGTTTTAACTTACCAGTAAAACTACTTCGACCTTACACACACAGGCATAAAGACCTATTAGTGAACATTTAGCAACTGCCAGATGTTAGGTGTGATTCCCAACCAGTTATGAGCCTAATTCACTCAAGACTAGAGTCCAATCAGTGACTGCCCCTCAACCACAGTTTGCTAGGAGGCAGTGTGTATTCTGCAAAAAGCTGAATAAACGATGGTTGAATGCTGAGGTTTATTTATTGGTGTTGTACCCAATATCTGCTCACAGTTGCTTTGGTCGCTAGCAGATTGTCGTGGTTGTCCATGGTTTGCATGGAAGATGCCAACTTGTGTGCAAACACTCTCTGCTAGCAGGGCGAGAGTAAATCTGAGAGCTCAAGGCAAGGTGTAAACAGAAAATGTTTTGCTGCCAAGTTGAAATGCAACTGTGTTTTTGAGTCCTTTGAAATGTGTTGGCTGTAGGGGGGATGTACCGCTTTTACTTTGAAGGCGAGTATTCTTGATTTCCTGTTTGTTGCACTTTCTGAAATTTCGCAAGAGCTCAGTCATTATTTTGCAAGTCTTTGCAGACAAGTTGACATCTTCCATGGAAACTATGGGCAACCACAGCAAACCGCTAGTGACCAAAGGAATCACGAGGCTTCTGGTGCAGCATCCTCTTTGCAGCCAGTTTCAACCATTAGCCAATCAGTTGGGGGTACTGTTTCCCAGAGAGGTCACCAACCAGTCTCTGGACCCGTGTGACTGAGGCTTTACTTAGCATTAATTACCAGCTTTTATTTTAAAAAACATCATGATGGCAACACCCAGTAGCTTGAAACTGTCACCTGAAGCTCTGACTCAAAGTGAAGGCCACTGAAATGTCATCACATCCCAAAAACACGTCCTGAAACTCTCAGTGATCCTCTCAAACACAGACAGATACAAGCACACACTCACAGATCAGTAATCAGACAGAGATAGAGGCAAAAACCAAACCGTCTAGCTTTCTCTCTCTGCGCCACTGGCTGTGCTGTCGTCATGGGAGATGAGTGATTTCCAACCCGTGGGGGCTTTTCCTGTCCTCTCCACTCATTTCCCGACAGTCTCATTCAGAACATAATTGCTGCAGTAAACTGAATTGTGCTGCGCTCCAGCAAACGCTGCTGACAGCTATTAAAAATCACTTTAATTTCACAATTATGATCAAATACAGATCTGAATTCTTCTGCCTCACGGGAACAGTTTAGAACTACTAGTACAGGTAGTACTGCAGGAGTACAGAAACACTGCAGACGAATGCATACATTTTAATTTCTTTGCATCTGAGCAAAGTAACCCGTTTGATTTCATATATGGAAAATCAGATTTTCCAGTACAATTTACTGAAACCTTACTATCCTCAGCATTTACATACACCCAAACATTTACCACCACACCACCAACCGCAGACTTTACCCACATTATTTAAAGACTTCTGTGTGGTCGCCTGTTAAAAATGAAAATAAATGATTAAAGCTAATTAGATTCTGTGTAAATAAAAGACTCAACCCCCCACCTCCATTTCAACCAAAACTTCACACTGTGAAGTGTGAATGATTCGTCCTTCTTTCTGTGATACAAGAGCTTCATTGAAGTAATGTTTTCACTCAAACACAAAGCACCGAATGAATTGCCCAGAATGACTAAAAGCTAACCTCATGTAATTTCCATATATTACAAATTAAAGAATAAAACCACCAAACAAAGTGTTTTTAAGCTAGACTGCCGACTCACTGAACCCAAATTTCTTAAACCTGATCTATCACAAACACTCAGAACACAGTAAGGAGTAAAAAATGTTAAAATCTGTTTTATGTAAGTGCTTCTGAAGTGGAGATTTCTGGTGTGTTTGAAAAAACTAATAAAATATATATGTTATTTATAGTAATTATATTAAATTATTCACAAATATTATAAGACTAATGTTTTATACTTATATTTTATACCAATTTTGCCAGTTATGTAGGTTTTCTTCATGTATTAGGACTGTCAGTGTTAATGCATTAACGTCATTACGATTAACGCGATTAAAATTTTTAAGGCAATCAACCCAATCTTAAACACAGAATGTACAAATTTTGGACAACCTGCCCAAAATGCGTTGACAGAGACATTTCAGGGATTTTGAGTCATTCTGCGCTCCGGATGATTTGATTGTGTTAAAAAAAAATTTTTTTTAGCACAGTAAACCTCAGTGTAGAGATAAAGAGATAGCATTGGGGCGACATATGTAGTGGAATCACGGGTACGTGTTTCTGAAAGGAGGTTGTGCACATCCAGTGAAACGGCTGAGAAAACAGGGGTGGGTTGATATCTCGTTTAGACTGTAGGACCTTAATTTAATCAAGACCAACTGAGCAAAACTCTCTCTAAATCTCTAACTCTCACCAATGAGAATATGTCATTTTGTTTTTATTAAATTCCTTTCCCAGATTTTGGCAATAAAGGAGCAAATGAAGAAAATAAAGAAATAAAATCATGTAAAAATTAATTTACAACTTGTTCAATAAATATAAGCTTTGCTTTTTTTAATATACAGGATGAAATCATATAAAAAATCTAGATGATCTTCTATAACTTTAAGAGTCTATGATTATTATTTTTTTCTAATGCAAGTTTTCTGGCAATATTAAATATGGAAATGAGTAAAGGGGGATGCTTTGTGCAATTATCCAACACATAGTTTGTATTGGTGTATATAAACACCTACATTTGTATTTTTGACAATTTCTTTTCACTACTTTTAAAGAAGACATTGATTTCAAAACTGTCCCATGTCTGAGGGAGAAAAAAAAATTGTCTCACCTAATTTTTTCTAAATTAATACTTTGAACTCCAAAGAATAAAGAACGCATTAAAAAAATACTCTTAAACATTCCTGTCGAAGTCATGAGAGTTTGAGAATTCTGCATAAATATTAATTTGCATCTTGAATTAGTGTGCACATAACATAATGCCGTAATTATAATAGCTGAAGGAATTTCATTATGGCATATGTATTATAGTACTGGAGCCTCTACAGTGTTGTCTATTTGGGGACATGATTTGGAGACATTTTACATGTATATTCCAGCCATGCCTGGTGTCACAGTAACCAAACGGCCTCGACACTTTTTATTCTATGCAACATTTTATTCTCCACACGCATTGTTTAAATACAAAGGGCCTGCAGATGTGAAGTGGTAGGTGGGATGACTGCATAAACACAGGCTGTAAGACGTGAGCGATTAGAGCACAAAGAAGAAACACTTGTTTGTGCAGCTCCAATTCCTCCGCACCGCTAAGTGTGATAAAAGAGCTCAGAGCCCCTGCACTGGTTCTGTGACTGCAGCTCAGGGTCCAGTCACTCCAAATCAAGTCAAACAAGATGAATCAGAGGACCTGTCCCGTCACTGCAACATGTGCCCGCGCCCTTGCTCCTGCTGATGGGGATTCATTCGCTGTCTAAATAAAGGACACAGCTTTCCCTTCAGCTCTCATAAAAATTCATTTCAGACCAGGCTTCTTGCTTTTCAGAGCAGTTCTGATACATATTTGAAGCAGATGGTTTTAATTTCTGCTGCTGGAGCTCCAGTGCAAAAAGAAAACTATTTGTTTTCCGCTTAAATCGACTCTTATGGAATTCATAACCTTCTTTAGAAAAACATCTAAAGAAAAGATCAAATTACAGTCCCATACACGTAACTGATTATAATGTCAACAACCCAAAACAGTGACGCATGGGACCTTTATGAAAACCTTCCAGGAATCCAAGAACTGATAAAAGCGGATTCAAACTCTTCTCATTTTGCTACCGTATGGGGACGTTAGTTCGGTAAGGTGTCAACTTACTGGGTCAACAGACATTAGCAACGTCACCACCTCAGCCAACCAGGATTAACAAGACCAAAGTGCAAAAACGTTTCTCTCTCCTTCCTACAAGTTTCAACGGCCTAGAAATCAGATATCGATAGTGCCGTTGTGTGTGCGTTTGTTCGTGTGAGAAAGAGAGATGGTAATGATGTATATGCATTCCTGTCAAACCACCAGAGAGATATGATCTGCAGATCTGAAACCCCTATAAGCTTTTAACAAGAAAAACGTGGGTGCAAATCAACCAGTGGTTAAGGTGTCCATTTAAAAATAAAACATCCGTCTTTCCAAGAATATAAATAAAGGAATTTTAAAAAATGGCCACAGACTGTATCTAAAAGATAGATGAAGCCACTGTGATGTCACCCACTTAAATAAATTGAATTTAATTAAATCATAATAACTTGTCAATGAAAAAGTAGGCATGGCTCAAAGCATACCCTGCATTACTATTTAATTTACACTCAGATGGACCATGTTTCACTAAATGTACACTATGCTGTATTTATGATACATGACACTAGCAAAAATGGAGTTGTGGAGTCGCCCCCTGCAGGCCTTTACAAATAATGTGTTTTTTCAACACTGACTTTTCACACTCGAGGCTACGTCCATCTTTTGTAGACAGTCTATGGCAAGGACTCTCAGAAGTTACTCAGTAGGTCAGCTTACCTATGGAGCCAAACATTTCAGTCACTGTGTGAATGTGAATTGTAACAGAAACAAAAGTGAAAACATGAACTCACTGGATGGTGATGCATAGTGGCGTCTAAGGTGTTCAAATCAGCATGAAATATCTGTTTTGGGAAAAAGCACAAATTCACCTCAAAGTCTATTTTAGTAACTGGTCAAGAGGTTTCAATGATCAACTGATCTTTACTAGAGCAGGGAGAAAGGTTTGAAAGCCAAGGAAACCTAGCTACTGAACACAGATTAGACGACCCTGGAGCGTGCATACGAAAAACAAGTACAAGCGGCTTCGACAAAGTGGCAAAAAAAAAATCATATGAAGACATTCATGAAATATCAGCAAAAGCAGCAACTAACCAGCTATAATATTGTTATTATTGCTGTTATTTTCAAGTGCGGATTTGCGATTAGTCTGCATCATCTACACTCGCCAACCAGTTCACCTGCTCTTTAATGTAAGTATTTATTCAGCCAGTCACATGGCAGTAGCTTGGTCAAGACAATGTCTTGATGGTCAAGTCCAAGCTGAGCATCGGACCAAGAAAGAAAGGTGAATTTAGTGACTTTGAAATTGGCATGGTCAAAAAGTCACGATCTGCTGGGATTTTCCCACAAGACCAGCTGTAGGGTTTATAGAGAATGGTCTGAAAAAGACAAAATATCCAGTGAATGGAAGTTTTCTGGGTGAAAATGTTTTGTTGATGTCAAAGGAGGCAGAAGAGCATCTCTGAAAAGCAGCAGAAGACCACACCTACCACCCATGTCATTTAAGATCAGGAAATTCAGGCTCTAATTCACAGAGGTTCACTAAAATTGGACAATAGATGATGAATCTCGATTTCAACTGCGACATTTTTTTCGGTGCTTTTGCATCATGGACCTTCAGTCAGCAAATCTTTCAGAGAAATGTTTCAAGGATCTTGAATCTGTGCCACGATAAATTAAAGTAGTTCTGAAGACAAAAGAGGGTCTAAGCCTGGATTTGCAAGGTGTAGCTAATGAAGTGGTTGGCAAGTGTAAATCTGAAAGCGGTAGTGGTATAGCATGGATTCAACACAATAACATGTCATATTCTGTGGGCAAGAGTCCAGTCTTGGTTTATATAAAAGTGGAAGTAAAGTCCTAAACACAGCTATTCCTTCTGTCGCTTCTTCTTTCATCATTGCTCTGTTTCTACCTCTTACTTCCTTTATTCCTGCTGTTTAAAGCTCTTTTTCTTCCAGTCTCTTACTCTCACTCCATTAACTCTCATTCTTTGCCTTGGATCAATATCATGCTTCCATCTCATCCCCCTCAACAATTCCTCCTCTATCCAGGCCTTCTGTTTACTACCCAAATCGATACCTCCTCCTACTCCTCATCCTTTATTTTTCACTCTGATTTCTTCTTCATGCCACCTCCAGCTCTCCAGCCTCTTTCCTATTTTTAATCGCCTACAGTCTTCAGCCAGTTTTGAATCATCTTTCACGTCATCTGCTTTATAAGACGCCCCTTCTGCAGTCATTCCCACAACTCACCGTCAGTGTTTTTCCTTCTTTCATCTTCTCCACTTTCTCCTCTATCAAACAAACATTTCTTCTTCATCTACTGGTCTCATTTTAAGATTTGTGAGGCCACCTTTCATTTCTTTATTTGCTTTGATTGTGGATCTTTTCATCTATCACCGCCAGAAAATAATCAAACTTCATACCTGTTGCATATTTCGCTTCATCACAGCACAGCTGTAAAACTGATGACCAAATACAGGTACAAGTGTTGCTGTTTGCCGAGATTCAAACACTAAACCACCAGTTCAGGATTCAGACTAGGGAGCTAAATTTGAATACAGCTGAATAACTTACAACTACCATAATTAGGCTCAAACTTCACTTTCAGCTGTGGTTACTAGATACTAGTTACTAGTAACTAGTAGTTACTAGCTGTAGGGGACATAACTGTAATCATCCCTTTTCCAGCATAATGGCTGAAATTTTCAATACAGCTGAAATATTATGATCGCAGATCTCAGCTATGTCTCATGACGTGTAAATCCCTCTGGTAACAAGCAGCAGAAACCACAAAAGTAACCATTGCATTGCCATCCTGTGTGTAACATAACGCCTCTTGGCCACGTTATAAATAGCCGTCCACTACAAAGAGCACACTGGAGGTAGGCGGTCACTTTGTGGGAACTTGTTATTTTTTTCCCCCCCAACTGATGTATCTAGTTCAGTGATTACCAAAGTGCGGGCCCCCTGGTGGCCTGTGAAGGTACTGCAGATGGGCCACAGTAATAGGTTAGTACAGTTACGTAGTAATATAAGTTTATTTATTTATACAAAAAGTGAACTGAAACTGGTAATCGTGTCTCTGTCCCAGTGGCAGGTTTTTCACACATTGCCCTTAACACTTTGCATATGATTGGGTAGCATTAGCAATTTATAGCTAACAGCCTTTTAAAAAAATGCATTACTTTCTCTTTTAATTTGACTAGAGTGAAGATTTACGGTTGGGTGGGCCCTGTGGGATTTTCTGGTTTTTAAAGTGACTTTGGAAATGACTGAATTAAAGCATTTGCTGGAGGTTTTGGGGACAATAAAGGTTTTAGCTAGTTAGCAAATAAAAGACGTAGAGCTGCACTCAGAATTAGCTTACCATGTACAATGCTAATGTAGACATGCTAAGTAAAGTGTTTTAGCTGGCTAGCAATTAAAAAAGTATTTCTTTCTGTTTCAGCATCTGATAAACATGAAGATGATGGTTTGGGTTTAAAATAACCAGTGAACTCATTCTATTTTTAAAGCAATGTAGCAGCTCAAGTAATTAATTTCCTATGTTGTAACCTGGAAGCTTAGAAAATAGAGCATTGTCAGAAAGTTTTTTTAGGGTACTGCTACTAATAATCTAAAACATTTTTTTTTAGACAGAAATATGTTCAAAGCTATCAATCAACGTTCTTCACTTTTTTCACCTCACTGGTTCATATAATATGATTGTCTTCAGAAACAGTAAAATTCCCACTGACAAAGAGAAGTTGATCGACTCTCTAGGGAGTTATCACACCCTCACCACAGAGCTCAAAATGCCAATAGTGCCACTGGTCTTCTAGGTTAAGCCGTTTAGACCACCAGACTGTGCAGGATGGAGCATCGCGTCAAAGCCATCACCATGAAAAAAAAAAAAGCTGATTATGTGGTCTAGACATGCAGAGGTCTGCTCCATCCATCACAATACAAAACCTGCCAAAACGAGGCGTGGAGGAGAGGAGCAGGGAACAGGGTCACCTCAGTTCCTGCGATTTAATTCTCCCTTTATGAGGCAAGCAGTCGATCACCTCTTAAATCTGACACAAACTCATAGTACACATCCAAATTAACGACACCGCACTGATGAAGATGTATCAGTGCCCTGATTTTAACAAGTTAGAATAAAACTGTAAAGGTCATGATGCCTTTTCCTTCTTTTCGTGGCAAAGTTATGTGGCAAGGTGCAAATGGATGAAAAATGAAACAGGATGGTGCCACAAGAAGGGACATTAACTTTCATAAAGTAGTCTTTTCATTGCTGATTGTAGCTTTCAATAGACTAGCTGGATAATTGCCATATCATTGCACTGAGAAAATGGAGAGTGAGAGTAAAAGTGAAAACTGAGTAAATACCTTTTTTTTTTAAAAAAGCAGAACAAAGTGCAAAACACCTCCTGACCTACAGTGTGAGCTTTGTAGTGGACACCTGAGTCACTGGTGACAAAGGACACCTTGTGAGTAATGGTAAGACACGGTTAGCGTTGGACCTGGTATGACCACTGGTTGCTCTCATTGCTCAACTTCATACTAACAAAAGCTGCACCTGTGCATGAATGACGGAGAGACAGGTGTAACAGTGAAGCCGCAGGGAGCAGGGGGAGTGAAGGTATGTGTTTAAATACCTGAGGTCAACCATCTGAAGCAACGGACAGCGGCAGAGAGGGGAGGCAGAGAGTGCAGGCAGGGTGAAGACGGATAGCAGCAAGAGTGAAAGGAAGGTTTACAAGATGGTAGTGAGACCTGCTGTGATGTGTGGGCTGTAGACAGTGGGACTGACAAAAAGACAGGAGGCTGAAGATGTCGGGACTGACCAGAAGGGACAGGATTAGAAATGAGTACAACAGAGGGACAGCTCAGGTTAAAGACAAAGTTAGAGAGGTTGGTTTGGACGATGGGGTGATACAGAGGCCAGGTGAAAGAAGAAGACAAGGCTGGATCACATAATGTCCCCTGAAACTAAACCTGACATCACATCCCAATTCGGATTATTTATACAGCGCCAAATCACAACAGTCACCTCAAGGTGCTTTATACTGTCAGGTAAAGACCCTACAGTAATACAGAGAAAAACCCAACAATCACCCCCTATGGGAAAGCACTTGGCGACAGTAGGAAGGAAAAACTCCCTTTTAACAGGAAGTTGAAGGCTCTGCCTCCAATTCTACTTTTAAATACTCTAGAAACAACAAGCAAGCTCGCAGTCTGAAAGTGAAGTGCTCTACTGGGATGATACGGTGATATGAGGTCTTTAAGATAAGATAGTATGGGAGTATGGGAGAAATATGCTCTGTCTTTCTAGTCCCTGTCAGGACTCTTGCTGCAGCATTTTGGACCAACTTGCTTTTCAGGGAGTTTTTCGGACACCCTGAGAATAATGAATTACAGTAGTCCAGCCTAGAAGTAATAAATGCATGAACTAGTTTTTCAGGGTCACTCTGAGACAGGATATTTCTAATTTTAGAGATGTATGTATATATGTGGTTTCACCATGAAATCCAAGCAGGCAGAAACATTACTCAACAAAGCCCTTCGATCATGTTGGCAAACTGGCTGCGCAAAGTGTCGAAACACCGAACTGGTGAGGACAAGCTGCACGTGAGGGATTTACACAAGCAGAGCAGCCGCTATTGCAAAACACACACACGTTCATGTGAAAGTGCGCCGTTTCAAGAGGACTTCTCTCCCCTCTCCTATCTGTCATGCTAATGAAACTGAACTCCACCTACACCACCCCACCCCCTCCTTTTCTTTCTTTTTTTTTAAAATTCCACTACTGCACCAGCTCACCTTTGCCCCCCTCCTCCCTCCATCACCTCCATCACGTTGAGGCTCGCTGTTTACATAAAATGTGAAGTTAAAATAGCCTCGGTCTGAATGCGCGAGACGATAAATCCACACACATAAACACACGCTGATGGAAGCACATGGCCTGTGTGTTTTGACAGTCTTCCAACACGCTGACGCTGTATTTGTTTAACAAATTGACCTCCTAAATATAGACTATGTTTCCCAGAGGAGGCTCTAAAAATGGAGACGGGCCCTTATGTGTATGTGTGTGTGTGTGTCCTGCTTTTATTATATCCATTTGAGTGGACGGCTTGCGGCTACGACAGAAATTCCTCTGGCTTTCAAGTAAAATCAATACCAGCGCCTGTGGTCTTCTGTCGGACACTTGGACGTGAGAAAAGAGCCACTCCTCGCTCCTCGAGTGTGTGGTTATGAAACTCAAACACGGTGCCGGATACACCCTTATTGACGCTACTGTTTTCTTTATCTCTCTCGCTCTGCTTAAGCTTGCTCAGGTGGTTTCTCGGCCCTGGTAGTGGAGGTGCAAAAAGCCAAGGATTACAGTATGCTTTTAATACGTAGGCGGGCTCTGGCTCTATGCGTTTAGGCGGGTGGGCGGCTGCTGCACACAACAGCCATGATTTCGCCTTTAAACGGTGGCATCGTGCAATTGGAAACACGTTGTGTAACCAGAGAGGGAAGTGATGCTTGCTCTACGTAACATATGCAAAAACAGTTGATGCTGTGAGACAATTTCTTTTTACTGCATTCAAATGTAGCATGATCAAACTACTGTGCGTTTCTGAGGTCCCCCCTATCTGGGCTGCAAATCCCTTTGTTTGGCTTCGGCTGCCTCACATGGACGTTCGAATGACGTGCGTGGAGTTTGATGCTGAGGCGCTTACATAAAGAACTCTTTTTCAGTATAGGAACATGATACGACTTTACTACTAGCTTTTTTTTGGCCAAGCAAAAGTGGCTCAAACTCACTTGCACATGTGCACTAAATCACATATGCAAGTCTCAGCTTAAAAAGTGAGGTCAGAATTCATTTGGACTTCAGTGTCCTCCTCTGAGAGTCTTTCGGAAAAGCACTGCCAGATTTAGCTAAAAACACATTTTGGGGCAAACAGAGCACTTTGCGTCAGACTGCAGGCTTGTTTGTGGTCCAGAAGGTGTTTAAAAGTAGAATGGGAGACAGCACCATCATCTCTCAGGCCTCACTGCTATGGAACCAGCTCCCAGTTTGGATTCAGGCGACGAACACCCTTTCTACTTATCCGACTTATCCGACGGTGACCCTGAACTCTCCCTTTGTTATGCTGTAATAGGTCTCTGCGGACTTCCCATGATGCATTGTTTGCACCAGTCAGGACAGATAGCCCTGAGCCTGGCTCTGCCGGAGGTTTCTTCCCGTTAAAAGGGAGTTTTTCTTTCCCACCGTCGCCAAATGCTTGCTCACAGGGGGTCGTGTGATTGGTGGGATTTCTTTCTGATATTCTTGGGTCTTTACTTTGCAATTTAAAGTGCCTTGAGGTGACTGTTAACCTGATTTGGTGCTATATAAATACAAATGAGCTGAAGTGAAAATTTAATTGCACTCTGGCTCCAGTTGCCTAGGTGACTCTCACTCTACTGTATTTAGTGCCAATGATCAGCAAAAGTAAAAAATCAGCAGAAGTAGCAAACTACACTAGCACTGTTATACAAAAAGCCATAAAATATGCTTTAAAAGGCCTCCATCTTTACTTGTATATGGCAAATGGTAATCTTCTATAGCGCTTTTCTACTCTTTTCCTACTCTGCTGGAGGACTCAAAGCAGTTTTTCATGCCTCATTTACTCTCTTACACAAATTCATACAAGCACTTTATTCTACACCCAATTGTGTTCTATCTAACCTCCACACACACTCATACTCCAATGAACACATCAGAGAGTAACTTGGGGTTCAGTGTGAATATACTGCAAGCTAGGAATCTTAGCATTTCAGACTAAAACAGCCAGGTGAACAAAGGTGAGTGAAGAAGAAACCCTCAGTGCATCATGGGAAGCCCCTAGCAGTCTAGCATAACTAAGGGAGGGTTCAGGGTCACCTGATCCAGCCCCAATTATGTTTTTTATCAAAAAGGATCAGATGACAGAATTGTTCAGCAGCCCATCATTTACATGATATCTGATATGATATGCCACAATCCTGACACTGGATGAGTTCTTTATCATAACGTAGGTATTTTGTAATTTTGTTGTATTCTTAATATCTGTTGTCCATGTTTGTTTTGAAAATGTGCATATGAGAATGTTCAATTTAATTTTTAGTTCAGTTGTATTAATATAGCACTAAATCACAACAACAGTTGCCTGAAGGTGCTTTATACCATAACGTAAAGACCCTACATTAATACAGAGAAAACAGAGAAAACCCCAACAATCATATGGCCCCCTATGATCAGACACTTTGGCGACAGTGGGAAAGAAAAACTCCCTTTTAACAAGAAGAAACCTCTAGCAGAACCAGGCTCAGGGAGGGGGCGACCATCTGTTGCAACAGGTTTGGAGCGAGAGGAAGGAGCCAGAACAAAGACACAATGTTTGACTCATTTACTGCAGATCGAATCGATATACAGGTACAAGTAAGTAAACGGAAGCAAAGGAGAAAGGGTCAAGGTGGTCAAAGTCCAGAGCACAGTATTTACTTTTGTTCCTCCAGCACCAGAAACATCTGACCAGTAAGCTGACTCAACATTCTCACGTGGTTTGTAGTGACACATTTTGGTCTCCTTGTAATTTTCTCTGTGTGAAAAGAAACCAAGTAAAGGGAAAAATGTCAGAGTTTGTCTGAAAGCAGTCTATATTTGACTCATCTTATGAACTTTTAGCTGTATGAACAGTCATTTGACCTAGGTTACACAACAAACTTATCAACTAAGACATCTGCAGCCTTTGTCGTCCTCTGAACTTTAACTTTGTGTCTCTAAAGGCGGATTCAAACAACCTTTCCTTCTTATTGAATGTTTTTTTGTTGTTATCAGATGATTTTATACTTAGACGTGTTACTCATGATCATTTCAACACAGCGGTCTGGTGAGACGTCTGCGCTTTAACGTCGCCCTGCGAGAAAGCTTAAAATAGCAACACAAACATTCAAGTATGAGACGTTTATTGTGTCGAAAATATATTGTGTAGCGAAAGTTTCGGAAAATCAAGCCACGCTGGCTAAACGGTGGTGTGACACAAGAAGAAGAAGAGCTGTGCTCGACCCTATTAGAAGAAAGGAAGAAAACAAAACTCAAAGACTTTCCTTTCTTTGATACGTGCACTGAACTTTGCTTCTTTGCGGTAAAAACAAGGTCTCTTCCCCTCTCTCGCCTGCACGACAGGTGGGGGTGGGAGCGCGCGTGGGCGTTCATGCGACGCTGCGCTTAAAGTGTGTATCCCTGCGTGTTCGTGTGACGAGCGCCAGATTGCCGCGCAGCATGGCTGTACGCTCGGACTGACAGACTTCTGCAAAAATGAAAGACAGGACGCCAGCAAAAGGGATTAAAAAAAGCATTTTTTAAAAGTGAATAAAAAGAAAAGAAGAGGTCAGGAAGAGCAAATGAAAGAAGAAAGAAAAACAAAGAACGGAAATGAGAGAGAAAAAAGTAACAACAGGCAAAAAAAGGAACACAACAAAGAAAAAGGGCAAAAGACAGAAGCATAAAAAAAGAAAAAGAAATAAAAGAAAAACAGGAACTTGATGCATAAACAAAGAGAGAGAGAACAGTTGGGGATTTACCAAATACAGTAAAGAGCCTGATTCTAGAATAAGCTCGGTTTCTCAAACATAGACACAGGATGACAAAAATAGACTTTCAACAAAGAGTTTGCTGAGTGGTTAGTGGTGGTGCAGAAAGCATGACAAACTTGTGTGTGTGTGTGTGTGTGTGTGTGTGTGGCTTTTCACAGAAGCAGGAGCCCCAGCGCTCCATCTGTGTCTCAGATTCCTGCTTCTATTCGTCAGACTGAAGGGAATCCTGCGCTTCAGCCACAACAACACGCTGCTGATCTTATCATGTGCACACGTTTACTGATTCATCTGCAAACATGTTGCACAGACATGCGTGAAATACAAAAAACGGTGCTACTGTAAGTCGTAACCGGTTATGCTTTTAGTCTCAGATGTTGCTTTTTTTTACTGTGAACAAGATAACACCATTTTTTTAATGTGTTTCAGGCCTTATAGTCTCAGCCTGCAGGCTAACTAGTGGTTATTGTTGAGCATTTAAAGGTAGAATTCCTGTTAAAAGGGAGTTTTTCCTTCCCGCTGTCGCCAAGTGCTTCCTCATAGGGGGTGGATTGATTTTTGGGATTTTCCCTGTATTATTGTAGGGTCTTTATCTTAAAATATAAAGCACCTTGAGGCAACTGCTACTGTGCTATAAATAAAACTGAATTTAATTGAATATTCACAAACTTGGGGTCCATGCCAGGTGGTGACAACACCCTCGTCAGCTTTTAACAGCCGAGGGGTAAAAATGTGGACCAACAAATGCCTTACTTTATTGTGAAAGGACCCACACGTGTTCACGGGAAACGTGGTTTTAAATCTGAGCAGTAAAAATCCACTGCCAAATGCGATTACGGCCCAGTTTATTTAATTTACGGGACAGTGATGAACTCCCTCCTAAAACCATGACACAGTGGCGTTAATGCACCCTTCCCATATTGTTTGTTCTGCTGCTATTTATATACACGGTATGAGGATGTGGGGTAAATCATGCTGACATTTACATGTATGCGCAATCATTTGCATACGCACTTCCACGGCAGACATATTCAGGAAGCCACATGCAGGCTGGATTCCCAGGCTGCAATCTTTCTGTGCCTTCACCTGCAGATTTACAACACTGAGGTGTGTGCGGTACATGCACATGCAGGGGTTATGTGGGACACTGCTTTGTTTCGGTGTTAAAGATGAAATTCCAGGAGACGGTCCTGCCTGACAATCTATTTTTAGCCTTACACACACACACACAAACACAGACCTACTTTAAATACAAAAGGAGTCTGGAGTAAGCAGACACACACCATAACACCCAGTAAACACACCTATTCACACACCCGTTCTTCAGCACTTCCTCTACTCTCCTTTCCATCACCCCTTCTCGCTCTTCTTTTATTCTCCTTATTTGTCCTCTCCATTGTTAACGGCGATATTTAATCAGGTCTTTGTGTTTTAGAAGCTCCCATGACCCTTATGTGTTTTTGATTTCCTGGTAAAACTCTCGGTGCATGTCAACACTATTGGTGTGTCTTGGGTACATGTATGTCCTCGCGTACATGAGGCCAAATCGCATTAGCTAGACTCAAAATCTTGAGACGAGTTAAGAAAAAAAAAGAAAAAGGAAAAGATGGAGAGAAACTTGGGGTATATTTGTCTTTCTGATAACTTGCCAATACCTCTAACTATAATATGATTCAGTGTCTGGCTCAGCCTCAAGCTTGATGACTAAGGGAAGACACTGAGATCCAAAAAGGCCGAGTCAGAGAACAAGACAGAGATGGAAATGGAGTGAAATTGGCGACTTCGGGCTGGGTAAGCGCTCCTTCCTAATATGATTATACCTTGTCTTGTCCTCATCTTTTTGTGCCAGTGATGTCCTTGGGAGGAAGTTTCATTCCAAGCCTGGAAAGCCTCTGCGGCCAACTAAGCTAAGTGTCCGGTCAAAAATAAAAATAACACTGCCTGCTAAGGTTAAAAGGACACTTGAATTAAAAAAAGAATCATATCGGCATCAGCAATTAGAGTAAATGCAACAGGGTCAATCAATGAAATGAAGCCTTTAAAAGCCAGAGTACAGCAAGGTTTGTGTGATAAAATCTGCCAGCCTCATCGGCTTGAGTCGCAAAGGGGGGCTGGATCCGCGCAGCAGTGTTCCATCTTCACTAATTGAGATGCTGTTGATTTGCTGGATGTCTTTAAATTAAATTAAGGTGTGCCGGACAGACGCCAGCTGGAAGTTGGGAAGCCTATGTAAACAAAAAAGCCCAAAGTCTTCATGAGCCGAGGGGAGCGTGACTCATCAGTAATGACAAAATAAAGGCTTTATTTTTGATTTACTTTAAGTCTCTTATTAAGCAAGAACATCTCGTTTGTTTTTGGTTTTTAGCTTTGGTTTGAGGACATTTCTTTGGGCACTAAAGAAAAAAAAAAAGCACTATTAGATCCTGAGATATTGGCCCTGACAGCTTATTTTGTCATAACACACACATTTTCCCCTCATAGTCAGCAGCAGGGGCCCGAGCACCAAAAAGACCCTCACTGTCTATGTCTGTGAGTGTAAACACAAACACTTCATTACGAACACGGGTCTTTGCACAGAAAGTACCAACACACTGGCCGCCTTCCTTCAGCCGTGTCCTGTAAGCCTCCAACTGGAAAAAATGGAGTTTACCTTATATGAGGAGAAAGTCAGTGGCATGAATATTCTAGCCTGTGTGCGCTCAACGTAAATGGAGAAAAGGAGGCAAGCAACTCTGAGAGACCGACTGGGTTTTATTTATACCCTCTCGATTTCACCCAGCGCTGAACCCTTGTAAAGGTCTGGGGTCTTTTTCTGCATGTGTTAACTCATGCAGCCAAATTAGCAACAGAGTGAAAATAATATTTGTATTCAAACTACGGTAACATGCTTAAGAGAGGAATGTGTGAAAAGCTGCTCAGTGTTTGCACAGGAAATGCTTGGGCCAACTCCTTATTTAATGCTTGCATTAAGAAACTACAAACTGCAAAACAGTTAGGGTTGTGCAAGCAAACACAATGAAAAATACCATCGATCATTATTTGCAAGAAAATGCTGAAATTCTTCTTGTGTTGCCACAAGCATTTCAAGACTTCATGCCTCCACTTTGGTTTTGTAATCCATTGTGACCATGAAATAGCAGTTTAGGACAGTTGACCAACGTTTTTAGGAGATTACAACTATGTGGACATTTCGGCTTCAGTCGCACAGTATGGAAGCTTTTTTCTGCCAATGAAAAACAAATAAAAGAAGTGCCATCCATAAGTCAAACTTTTGGGTTTTTCATTAGTGACCAGAGGTTTCCAGGGGATCACCAACTGGTCTCTAGGACTGTTTGACTTGTTTGGTCCAGCCTTACAGCAGCACCTTTGGGGTTGTCTTTACATTCACTGTCACCCAAAGACTTACACTATCACTTGTTAGTTTTACATTTACAGTTTGATGCATCAATGTTAGCATTCTGGCCACCGTGGGGGTAACTATCCTTAAAGCCTAAAACCTTACTATTAATTGTTATTTACTATTTTTCAAAGGTTTAAACCAACTTTTTAATCCCGTAAAGTTGGGTATTTTAACAAAGAAGTCTTTGGAGACTGACTTGATTCTGGAATCAGCCTTAAGTATAGTTCAAACATTTAAAAAACCTACGCTGCTTGCTAGCTTGAATTTTGCTGGCACATCACTATGACACTTGGGATGTTTGGGGGTTTTTTTTACTTTAATTAACCATGAAGTGATACTCTTCATGCCTTCAATGCCACATGTGAATTTGAACCCACGACGCTCTTTCCGTACAAAATCAGCGGTAACCACTGAGCTACCGTGCTGCACAGACGCTACCACAGGCGTAGCTCAGTCCCGGCGACTTGAAACCGAAAGCACAAACGAACGCTCCAGCAGGAAGCTCGCTCGGGTTTACTGCTCGTAGTGAAACAATCTTTTTACCATTGAACTGGTATTTTTTAACCAAAACACGACTTATAAGGCTAACCTTCAACTTTGTGTTATGACTGTCATCATTATCAGCAGTGCAGCTTACATGCAGTGCATTTCTATCATAACCGTGCAAACCCGCGACAAGATTTACGTCCAACTATCAAAGCAGAAATAGAAAATAAATGCATTTCATCGTCTTTTTCCTCCATTCCATAAACAATTTAAAACAGAAGCATCCAATCATATCAATCAATTTATCTATCTACTACATCTATGTCAGTCTATCATGTCGCGCCTGTGTCTCACTTTGTACCTTTCTTTCATAATGAAAACAGTCTTCCTCTATTACGAACATCACACACACGCGCACACACACAGCTGTGTAAAAATAAGATGTGCTGTTTTTAGAAGGGAAGCCACATCCTTCCAGTACAGTCACACTGACTGCCAGGGTACTCTACTTCTACGTTGCTCTCGTTCTCGATTTTACTCACCGTTTCCAGGAAGATGCGCTAATATCTAAGGACAGTTTTTTTTTGTTTGGTTTTTTTGCAATCAAAGATCCTCTGTGACCTACAGGTTTTGACTCATTTCATCTCTAATATTCTGATCTCTTTCCCTGCCGTTATCACTATAATTTGGTGTACATCTGCAGCGCACAAAATCTGATGTGGGTGTAGCAGGGTGTCGATTTAGGTTGTAATGCAAGGTCACGGTGTGAGCCAGATAATCAAAGTATTTGCATACGGTCGCATGCCACGTACAAGCTCAAAGGCCTCATTTGGCCACACTTTCTTCTCTTCAGCACTGAATCTGGATTTTAATTAGGCTTTATAAAATGCACTCAATACACTCGAGATCAACCTCGCAGACTTGTTATTACTGTTACATTTAAGTAATTCTTCTCTTTCAAAATGAATATTCATAGTACACAAATAGTAATTACAGCTAAAAGACAAATCTGTCCACGCATGCTTACATTACATCAGTAACATCTCAAGTTTCTGAGGAATTCAGATCCATAGGATTACACATATTTCTGTCACTGTCTAAATAATCCACAGGGAACACAGAGGGGAGCCCTCTTGCGCAACACATTGCAGGAAGTGAACCACACACCTACACAGGTTCGTGACACACTAAAAGGTGTCTTCTTACATCAAACGACTTCACTTCAGCCCTCACACACTGAGAAACTATGAATCTCCCGAGAGGGATCCGCTGAATGAAACAGCGAGTCGTACGCATCGACAAAGATGACAAAAGCCGTGCAACTTTGGATCCGAAACCAACAAACAAGGCGGTAGAAGGCGAGCTGCCACACAGCCAGGTGCATTTTGTGATTTACTTCAGTTTTTGCTTTAAAAAGGCCGTCCCACACAATCACTGACGTCACCCGTACCTCAGCAGTCACAGAAAGTGTACTCAGGGCTTCATGGATGCATCGCCAACTGTTGCTTTGGCATGCTCCGGACAGAGCCTGTGAAATAAATACATGTAACGTATACGTGTATTTCTAAAAAACATAATTGTATTCTTCTGAACCTATATGTACACACACTATTGGTAAAAAATACCTGTATATGTGTGTGCATATACAGGTATTTTTTATTTTAAAAAATTCATATACGATACGCTTCCTAATCTTTATAAAAATACGTATACGGGTGTTTATAAAAATACGTATACGGGTGTTTATAAAAATGTATGTACCTGGCCTCACCTTACTATCTCAATAAAACAAACTAAATGGATAATAGTTGGTGATTCCCGCGTTGTTTTCTTACAGTTCTTGGGATGCCTTTAGTCTATGGACAAAGACCTCAGTGACACATGTTGTCACTTGACACACAAAGTGTAACCTTAAGGTATTGCCTATAATTAGGTGTCATCTGACTGCACCAATAGAGAAAGGTATTTTAAACACAGCTGTTTCAACTGTCCGCCTTCAAAGATGGAGCAAAAGGGCAAATATGGAAGGAGAAAGCAACACAACACTCACTACAAACGTTCACACAAAACACAACTATCACTGCCGCCATCTTTAAAACACACCGAACTACTTCATAGAGAAGGGTTAATAACTACCTGGTTTGTAGCTACTGAACTTTCAAAATAAGAGCGGACTAACTGTCCACCAGTATGTTGAAGAGGCCTGTTCTTTCAAGACAGATGAGGAAATAACAATATAAAGCACTAAAAACGAGTTGCATGCCCAGGGTGCTTCGTGTACTAGGTTCTATGATGGATTTTACATTAAAGACCATGACAGTGGAATATTTTTTAAACCTAAAAAAAGCAGTTTTATGAGCATGCATTTAGTTTGCGCAGCTGACAGGCTGTCAGAAGAGGACAAACTAATGATCACGACACTGTCATAATGAAAGATGTACTTCAACACAGCAGGTAAGCAGCAGCATTAGTAAGAATAATAATTCTAATTACTGTAATTGTAGGAAATGTACTAGTGAATATGATGAATAGAGCTGGCTCTCCCTTTCTCTTTGTCACTCTCACACACACACACACTTTATTTCAAGTGTCATTAGCAGATGTGTTTTTGTGCTGCTGACTCAGTCTCTTTCTCTTCATGTGGTACTTAAAGTCAAGGCTGATAACAGTGCATGGGCTCACAGGCAATTCAACACATGCATGTACACACACGCACACACACACAAAATATTGCAATGCAAGGTGGAGTCAAAAAGAATAAATGGAATCACTAAATATATGTGATCTCTCAGGACAGCAGTATTGCAAAAGCACTATGTGTGTGTGTGTGTGTGTGTGTGTGTGTGTGTGTGTGTGTGAACGATGTGGTGGGTGTCTCTTACTTCCTGTTAAAGGGGTTTTAAGAGAGAGAGCAAGGCTGACAAAAACCCAGAGAGAGAGTGAGTCTATTTTTGGCCCCTGTGAGACAAAAAAGAAAAAAAAGATGAAGAGATAGCAGCAGGGTTAAATAAAACCGAGAGGCGCGCCGAGGCGTGAAAGCAAAACAGGAAAAATGAAACACAAAAGTTAAGCAAACAGAAAGAGGGAAACGGGGAAATAAGATAGAGAGAGAAGTGTAAGTGTAAAACTGCCCTCATGCACACTGTCTGCTTTTTGTGGCCAACACCCTGATAGGACGAGGTGTACGCATCAGAGGAAGTGCTTTGGCCTCCACGTCCTCTTAACAGAAACAGCCTGCGCTCACTGAACAGCCCGATCTGGCATCTAACTAGTGGCACAATTTTTGTAATGTTTTGTTTTGTTTGTTTCCTTCTGCAATCAACTTTCCCACACTTGCACAAAACCCATATACGATATACGAGACCTGACACATGAAGCTACATCTTTACTTCCCTTTTAACCCGTTAGCTTTCCAGGCTAACGCAACACTTTTTTCTACTCTACGGGGTATTGTGCTTCTGATAACAGCTGCACACTCATCATTTGTAGCGTCATAAAACAACTGCAATTAAGCAACAACTGAAAATAACTAAACCACAATAAAAAAAATTTAAAAAACAACAATCCCACAATGCAATCAGCTAATAAAGCTCCAATTTTCTAACTTTCAGGCCTTTTCTCATTCAAGGCTGCAGCAGTCTGCCGGGTTTCCGCCAAATTTAAACGCCAAATTTAAAGCAAATTCACTGAATAATAGCTATGGAAGCTGCAAATTACTGTGCACTTCCATCTCTTACTGTTACATAAATATTAGGATCTGGGTATATTGAGATAAAGTGCTGCTGCTGGTGCAGAAGAAGAAGCGGTTACAGAAATGATAGCATGGAAATCAGGACGGAAAGCTGATTTTTGATTTATTCATGTGTTGATTTAAATAATGTTACAGTGTCCACACTGCTTCATACTGCTTGGAAAATCTATCAGCGAAGGAAAATGTAGGCGAACACAAACGGCGGCGAGCATCTAAGCCTCAAGTTTCACAGGCGTCTTCATTTATTTGTCAGTTCTCTTCCATTGCACCAACTTCCCCTTTCAGCCAAGCATTAAAATGGTTTTTGCAATATTTGGACCTTGTCCCAATTTACTTTTTCATGCACTGAAATGCCAAGTGTACCACCCTGCAACCTCACTTTAGAGTTGCACAGCCTTCAGTCTTTTGTATACAAAATACAAAAGACTTTCATGTAAAATATAAATGAAAGCAGAATGCAATTATTTGCAATGAACACCAATCGCCACATCACTTTTTTCATGTCATGTTACTTCCCAAATTTGTAAGTGACATGTTTTAGTGAGATATGTATAATTCTAATCAGAAGAACGTATTCTGTCCAGTGAAAGGGAGGACGTGTCAGAATAGCAAAGGCAGCTTAAAAAGACCTGGTAAGCATTATATTTTCTAACCAATCTAACCATGTGATTTCTATTTATGAGACCTAACCAAGCAATACATTTTTTTTTAAATTGGTAACACATTTAAATTAATACAAATGATGTGTGAACATCTGTGACGTGTATGACTTCATCCCGAAGCATGAGCAGTGAGATCACTCGATGTATGAATGACCCCTCCAAACTCCAAACGCAGACGTTTCTGGCCTTTTTTAAACTACAAAATATTGGGGTTTTAGCTCGATGGTTGAGCCAGTGACCTGTGTCACAAGGCTGAATGCAACGGCCTGGCTTTACTGCCTTGTTGCGCCTCGATTTCTTCACGGCACTATGCAAAAAATACTGCCAGCCGCCACTGCTACCCCTCAGCTTCCTGGTAGATACACCCATCGTATCAGTTTCAGTCGTCTTGTTCTCAGGTTATTGTTATCAAGATTTTCAGAAAACCTGACCGAGATTCAAACTCATCTGAGCTCTTCAGTAGATACACCTATGGTATCAATATCAGAATTGTACGCTGCCTAATTCTTGAGTTTGCAAACTTTGGTGTCTACGCTGTCTGCCCGAGCAGCAGGGTGACGACAATACCTAATCGGCCTTTTACAGCAAAGCGATGAAATGGAAAAGCAAAAACCCGAAACAAAAAAACTACTTGTGTTCATACACATGAACACAAATCAATACTTATGCAAGCAGAGTCAGGAAAAGTTGTGCTCGAGGATGTGAAAATAAAGACCGTGCCTATTTCACGAACTACCGTGAGACTTGCTTTTATTCACTTTGCACATATTCCAACAGCGCGTCATCGTAGTGAGAGAGTCCAGGTGCTAGGCTGGCCCTGCTGCTGTCCTCAGCTGTCAACCGCTGAAACCAGCTGACAAATGACACCACCCAATACTGGGCAGCTGAAATCCTCCATCGAGCACGAATAGCAAAGCACTTGTGAAGTCGAACAACTGGTCTCGGCAGTCCTAAATGCAAAAAAGTGCTGTGAAGCTACAACACAAACGCTTCTTTTTCAGCTTTAAAAAAATGAGGAAATGACAAATGACACTTCTCAGCTGCAACAGCTCATATGCTGTTTTATAGAATTCAAATGACTTGTAAATCATTTGTTTATTTACACTTTTTTGTAAATGTAGTTGTAAAATGTTGAAAACGCTGCATGTAGCACCTTTACCTGCAGGTGTTATGAGGGAAAAAAACAGACACATTTGCAGATGTACCAGAAACCTGTGAGAAAAGTCAACTCAAACCGCGCAGCCTCAGCGAACTGAACCAGTCGAGGGTATATTATCCATCTCTCGCTGGCAGAGAGAGATATCGCTTCAGAGGCACGAGACAAACACGCCGAAACTCGTGCTTTGTGCTGTCAGTCTCCGGTAACGAGCAGAGGAACACGAGCGGTAAACGCCCGTGGACGCAACACCTTTCACTGATTGATAACGCACCGTTAGCACATTAGCACACAAAAGCACACCTGCCGAGACTGAAACGCCCGTCAGTGATAGCACAAACACACACACACTTCTGCTAACGACCGAGAGCACACACGAGCACACACACGAGATATTGTTCTCTCCTCATCATTAGCACATTTCCATGAGTGAGCGTCAACATGTTAGACACAGCCGCTGCAGACAACTCATCAACTTTGTCTCACACACACGCACACACTTTCTTTAATGGCCTGCTGCCTACAGAAGACTGATGACGGTTCAGGCTTTGCAGACGCAGGAAGAAAAGGGAATGACGGAGCAAAATGGAGACGAGGGGAGGTGAAATGAAATCAAGAGAAAGGAAAGAGTGAGGAGAGAGATCAATACGGGGATGCCGGGACGAGGAAATGCACCTGAAGTCAACCTGGTTTTACTGATCTAAATCTTTTTTGATGTTTGTGCTCAGCTCAGATTGTTGTGAGAGAAATGCTGCAGCTTTTGAGGTGAGGGCGGGAAGTGAGCGTTTGACAGACACATTAAGCTCAAAAAATGATGTTAAAACGTGAAGAAAACAAAAAAAAATGAAAGACACGAAAACCTGCAGTGAAACATGAGAGATGTGAGGAGGAAACCTCTGTGCACAGCACGTTCTGCAGGAGTGAAGCCGAAGATGGCAACCACAATAAGCATGTAATCATGAAGAAAATAACCACAAGTAGTGCAATATCAAGACTATAAAAATAGAATCAAAGCTCAACAGTGTTTTTTTTTCTAATGCGCGCTTTACTCAGGCACAATAGATTGATAGATATAGACAGAGAATTTCTGCTGAATCAAAACAATCTCAACTCTGTTAACTTGCTGCTTTCCCATTGCTTTAGCCACACTACATAATCTACATTCAAAGGACTCTTTAGACCTTTAGAGCTCTGAGAGAAGAAGAAAATGAGCTTTACCTGTCAAGTTAGCTCAACAACAGCAGGAATAAGGGCTCTCAAAAGCCCACAGTTGTTTTTACCCAAAAGCCCCAAACTTTTCTAGACATTAACACCTCTGCATCGGTTAGAATGAAAATTTCACACACTCAGGTCAGACATTAAAAGCTGTTTAACCTCCCACTTCTGAATGCAACCATCCGAGAATGCACAGCTTTCAAACTTACTACAGTATGTAATTGTTCCATTCACTCAGAATTTGCTAACACTGCAGGTTTGACTGCAGGTTTCCCCAATCTTATAAGCAGTACATTTGTATAATGACTGAAACCAGCCCACTGAAGGAACAATGGGCTGTGAGATCAGTTCCTTGACCATTAATATGCAAACTGTTGTGACCATTGATCAACAACCACTGTTCAAAGCCCAGCAATCAAAGGCCACTGATCAATGGCCATGAGTACCATTCACAGAGAGACCTCACAGCCCATTGTTCATTCAGTGGGCTAGGTTAATAAGTTTGGGGAAACCTGCAGTCAGCCGAGACTGAAGAAGTCACTTGGATGAGTGACGAAATGTTTCTCCCACTGAAAACGCTACGTCCAGATGAACAGAATCAACCTTTTGGGATTTACTTACCTGGATGATTGAGCATGCGTTAAGACCTTACGGACCAATATAACCAGACATCAGTGACGTTACTCCACGGGATTCTTCCTCTAAAACCTTTAGCACAATTTGGGTTAAGACCCTTCCCATGATCAGCGTGTTTAAGTTTGAGTTAATTCAGTAGGAGGAGTAGCGATTCTTGTGACCAATGGACATGTTGCCACAATGCTAGCTAATCGAAATGAATGTGGCTTACTTACTATGTTACTATATTACTAGGGATGTTTGGTTAAGTCGCAGAAAATGTCCTCTTTTTTTAATCTACTGTGGACCCACTATAAAATCCTGACATTTCTACAATGGATAGTAAAAAAAACAGGAACTTTTCTGTCATTTAACTCTTTATCTATTGTCAGGCAGTGTCTATATAATTCCTTTAGTGTTGTATGAATGGATGTGAGGGAAGTCTTTATCAGCAGGAGAAACTGTAAAACTTGTGAAAACACAGTTAAAAGTCCAAAATGTATGCCCTCCTTCCCATTTTCCAAAGCTGTCTATTGGGACAGGAGTCTACTGGAGTCTCTTCCTGGGCCGATTGTGGTCCCTGGGCCTTATGATTGACACCCCTATTACACCGACTCAACCAAATTCTGTTTGTAGGGTTGTTTGGTGAATCCAGACTAGACCCAATCTATCCAGGATGAACCAAGCACGGAATTCACAAGTGTACTACATACAGACCTGAGCTGAGCTGACTCCTCTGCAGTATTTTAATGATTTTTAAAGGCATCTTTCACCAATTCAATCACAAATGATACAAAAAAAGTCACATTACAATGACTGATAATTGTCAGCTACAAAACACGAACATGTATGTTATATATTCCGGACTGCCAGAAAGCCACTACTCTGAACATGAGCAGGACCTGAACGTAAACGATTGAAAAGAAGCTTGAAAAACTATGAGGGGTTTCACAAAACAGATGAAGGACGAGCGGATGAAAGGAAAGGAAGGAATAGCGGGATGATGAAGGACAGAGGTCGGAGAAGAGAAAGAGGGGAGCATTTAGAGATCAAGGCAGAATAAATAAAGAGCAATTAAAGATTCAATTTAAGAATGACCACAAAAGACATGCGGTGAAAAGAGAACATAAATAAAAAGACCGGAAGTAAAGGGAGGAATGAGAAGGAAGTTACCTTCTTATAAAAAATCATCCAGGGGCGGGGCTACAAGGCTGTTTCCCTCAGTAGATTTCACTCATTTCTGTAGTATGTGATCTTATTTTAGCTAAGTTACACAAAATAATCATTTGAATGTTCTTCATTATAATAAATCAAAAATATCACACCTCGCAGAGTTTCGCTACAACAATATGATCTGTGAACTTTCCTGTTATTCAAAAATGACTTAACAAGTCTTGCTTTTCCTCCTGAACCCACGAACAAAGCTTGTTTCTTCACACCTCTTTAAATGATTTCCTGCTTTCTTTAAATGCAGCCCAGAGTTTTCTAGCACTTTGTTCTTCCTTTGACTGTAAAGAGTCCCCCTGTCGAACGGCCTGGCGTTTCGGGGAAACATGAGGTCAAATCAATAGAAACTGAATTTGATGGCTCCAATTAACCAACACCGGTGAAGTCGGGGAGACAGAACGACTCCGAATTAGGCCCTGAGACTGTGTGTGTGTGTGTTCATGCATGTATGATAGACAGCTTATGTAGAGTAATTTCATCAGAGCAGATCAATAATACACATTGGTGCCCTTTGTGGATTCTGGGAGTTAGCCGCTTTATCATAGATTACCTATAAATTACAGGGAGTAATATTTTAAAGTGCTCTGTTGAACGCTGCAACTGCAAATCACGAAAGAAGCTTTTAAGGGGAAAAAAATGTTTATTCACTGTTCAAACGACTTTTAAAATGTCACCATTAATAGTCTGAAAGGCGATACACAACCACTTGCTTTGTGTGTCGTTGCTTCGTACTTGAACACAGGAACAGTAAAAGTAGCACCAAGAAATATTTTAACCATCAATCTTTTCATTGATTTTCAAATCTATATGATGATAGCGAGCGTCAAAAGAAGCTTAACATTTATTAACTCAAAACTAAATTAATGTCTTACAGGCAACCAATCAGAAGTCTGACTGAAAGAGCATTGTTCATCATTTGATGACAGATACTGATGTTTAGTCAGAGTCATTGTGAGGAATCAAACGTCTGAAAAAACAACCGCACATAATTAAATACGTGAACTCTTATCATGTGCAGAACTGTCGATTTATCTGCCCTAGTTCACAAAGCTTTACAGTAAAGGAAATGTCACTATGGCACTACTGAGGTTTCTCACGTGACGTCAAGCGCACATTATTCAAAGTTGTTCGCCATATTGGATAGGTACTGTAAAAAAACAAAGTGTAATCCCTGGATAGCTGAGAGTTTGTAATAAAGTCCTTCAATTCCATTGAAAGTACGATCAGAGCAATATGTTGGGAACCAAAGAAATCGCAAGGAGTTTTTTTTGCCAACTGGTTGGGGAATGGATGTTTTTCTCTAGTGATGGGTGGTTTGCAGGGTGTCACTGACCGGTATGTAGATCTGCCTGACTTGAACTTTAGCAGTCACTTTGTAGTAGAAGATACTCACAACTGGTGGTTGCCAGATGGTTGCAGACCAGTCTCTAAGTCTATATGACTGGGGTCACAATAATGGTCATACATCTAAAATGGCAAACAAGTTAACATTGCGTGGTTAGTGGTCATGTGTTTGCAAAACGTCAATAGGCCATGACTGGGCACAAAATATTGTCGTTATAGACCTTCTACTACAGCGCATTCTTTGATTTGGGTGTACTTGTTTAGTCCCGGTCTCAGTCGCACAAGGCCAGAGAGGAGTTTTGACCTCTCAATGGCCATCACCAACTGACCAGTTAATTAGTCTGTGCTTTCCCGTCTTTAATAAGCGTTTTGTTTTACCAGCATGACGCTAAAGAACAGGGTCAAGGGAATAATCTCAGGTTTACTGAAATTATTTTTAATTTGAATTGTTTTATCAAGCTACAACTTAACTTATTTAGTTACATTTATAATATTAATACCCAGCAATAGAGTTTCTACAAAATTGTATTTCTCCTTCTACAAATTTAGCATCCTTAGTACCTTCTTACTACAGCTGGGCACAAACTGAAGCCACTTCCTTTTAAGTTTGTCATGCTTTTTTATCATCAACCTCTTCATGCATAAATGTAGGTTAAATCTTTTGGGATTGACATTTTGGAGTTTTTTGTTTTTTCCTAAAGTGTGTGAATTTCAACTTGTCGTTTGTTGATAGATAAATCATGGTTTTACTTTAATTAATGTTCACGGGATTATAATACGAAGTAAGCACAATATACTTAAAATATCTTTTTGTAATCAGGATTACATAAACCTAAAAAGAGTCAGTCGTGCTGAGCTGGCTATCAGCTTGGTAAGTCAAACAAAGTTCTGGCTACGAGCGCTTTCATCTGGTACCAAATAACCAACTGCAAATATGAAAAATCCCTAAACAAATGTGAACAAACAAATATATAATCCAGGCTAAAAGGCACACATTTGCTAGAGCCAAACCAATCACTATCACTGTTCTACATAGAAACTTTTGTACTCGCTCATAATATAAGGCCCTTCTGTTCTTTATCTTGCTGCTGTATAATACAACAATGTCCCTTGTGGGATCGATGATGTAACGTACCTACCTAATTGCTCCATCATTAAGGCCCAGGTAGATCTGACTGTATTTCGCCACGTTTATTCCAAGAAATGAATACATAGCTTAGATGTTTCATTACAGTTAAAAGACAACTTTAGCTGGCTTGGCTGTGTACACAAGAAAGATTTCCAACTAGTAAATAGGCTTTGCTAATCCTACATAATATGAATAAGTGGTCTAAAAGGAGTTATTTCTCTGTTTCAGGACAGTGTCACTGCTTTCAACAAATCATGTTCACGGGGTATAGATGCTTTCTGGAAACTAAAGACAATCCTGCTATCTGCACATCAAGAAAAGTAACGGCATTCTCCAAGTGAATCGATCCTTTTTTTCCCTCGGTCTTTTACCTCACTGAAACCTTCCAGGACTTGAATTGGGACTTAAATCGGCAGCTAGCAGGGGACAAGCACGTAACATGTATCAATAAAGCTTTAAAGAAGGAGGAGAAGAAAACCCCGAAAGCCGAGTTAAGAAGTTGAATATACAAAAACGAGCTGATCAAATGTCCTAAATGTTGAGGTAGATAATGCAACGACCACGTGTTTTTTTAAGCCTTAAGGATATAAACAATGTGTTTTGAGCAATCTTTGTACCAGTGACTGAATAACACATTTAAAATAGTCAAGCCGCCTCCTCACCAGTCCTGCCAACCTGTTGTAATGGTAAATATGGATATTAGAGCCTGCTGTTCGCTGTGTGGATTTCTTATATAACCGACTCTGGATGTGTTTCCATTCTGCCTCCACCTCTCTCCCTCTTACACTTGCTAATTCTCTCCCCTTTGTCCATCTTCATCTCTCTCTCCTCTCCCCATCTTTTTCCATCTCTCCCTCTCCCGTGTCGAACCGAACACTTCTGCATCTGTATCGCATCAAGCCGAGGGCACAAATCAAAGCACAGCACACAGACACACAACACCGGCCATCCCACACACTCGTGCACTCTCCTAAAGCCATGTCTATCACCCCCCCCTTCTCCATCCATCCCC
This sequence comes from Oreochromis niloticus, assembly GCF_001858045.2. Lineage (NCBI taxonomy): Eukaryota > Metazoa > Chordata > Actinopteri > Cichliformes > Cichlidae > Oreochromis > Oreochromis niloticus. Next base: position 30,639,527 of record NC_031967.2, read on the forward strand.
ACACATCTATAACTCGTCCTCATCTCCATTGCAGTGAACACCCACACAGATTTCTGCACTGGGAGCGAGATGCAGATAAAAAAGAACAAATATAGTGGGTTTGATTCCAGCAAAGCATCGTGCAGGAAATCCACAGGAATAGGAGCGAGGGGGGAAAAAAAGAAGAAGTGTTACCTGTTAATCACCACTCTAAAAGCCAGAAATACGACTGGTTACATAATCTGAAGTGGCGCTGCTGCTATTTTAGAACGAAAGGGTTTTGGTTAAGAAGTTACCAATTTTAGAAATTCTAGAAAATATTTGGATGTTAGGAAAGGGACAGGATGTGACGTGATCACTACAAAGGAGGGGAAGTCACACCAAGAAATTACAAAGGAATAGAGAACAGACAAATGAGAAAGAAGAGGAAGTTAGAGGAGAGACAAAGGTGAAAACCTAATGACGGGACTGGCCTTTTCTTTGCACGTTTATGAGTGTGTGTGTCTGTGTCTACTTTCGTAACATAACATAACAGTTGGCGGCCTACTCAAAACCCAAGTGGTGGTGCTACATACACACAAACACAATTCACAGAAGCTTCTCTGCTTCATTCTCTTCCTGCGTCTCCTTTATCCTCCACACAGTAAATGTGAGTACTGCAAAGGAGGAGGAGGAAGAGGAGGAGGTGGAGGAGAATAGGATAGGGAAAATAAAAAGAGGAGAGTAAAGAAAGAGTGCGAAACCTTACGTAATTGAGCCTGGAGGTAGAGAAGGACAAAAAAAGAAGGAAAGACAAAAAGAAAGTAAGAAAATCAGAGATCGCTCGCAGAACGCAGACACATTGAGTTACAAACAGAACTTTTGCAACAACATGTGACACAAAGACAGCTGACAGCGCAAAACTTAAAAGCCACCACATCCAGCAGTTTTTGTTTCTCACAATTTAACATCAGATGATAATTTCCCTCAAGAGAACTGCTCCCTGTGCCAAAGATGCTGCTGCCTGACCGTCCTGTGGTGAATTAGAAAACCAGAAATCCATTTTACAGCGGCGCGAGAACCCAATCACATTGCAGATATACCAGTGGAAACAGGCAAATCACAGTAAATCTGTGGTGGTAAACAGTTCATTTGTGGCTCTACTCACTAGCATAACATCTTAATAGTGCCTGGTTTTGAGTAAAGGGAGGCTAGACAGAGAAAGGTTGGGGGGAAAGAAACTAGTTAGCTAGCAAGCTTTTCTGTATCTGACTTTTTCCCATTGCCTCTCAAAGACAGGCACATCTGTCAAGGTTGTCACACCATAGTGCGTAGAAAAGATGGGCATGCCTTCCAGGTATAAAAAGCTATCATTAAAGTGCTTGTAACCTAAATTCTTTTGAATAATCAGCAGAGAGCGGCTCCTCTGGTCGCAAAAACATTGAGTGTGGTGAAAAAGCAGCCCTTGCCTCTATTGTTATGTCCATCCATTTTCTGCCGCTTAAAAGAAAGCGCAGACCTCAACCCTGCCACCTCCTCCAGCTAATCTGGGGCGACAACGAGGCATTCACAAGACAGTCAAGAGACTATCCAGCGAGTCTTCGGTCTCGCAGTAGGAATACGTCGCCTAAGAGGCATCTCAACTGAACCTTTCGATGTGGAGATGCTTTGGTGCTTAGTGCAACAGGTGGCCATCAAAGGTGGAGGCCCTGGTGTTCTTACCACACCTTCAAGAACTGGCTATAATGCTTGACCTCTGTAAACATTTTGCTGATGACTTCATGTGCTCAATTGGCAATTTCGGATAACATTAAATCAAATGAGGTTCACATAATTATTAAAGCCAGAAAGGAGGACTATCCAGGATATGTTAGGTGGCTAACAACTCGTCAATCAAAAGTGCAGCGCTCTCAGTTTCACAGTCCTATCCACCAATCAACTATTGAACAGTTTTTTAGGGGACGGGGTTCTTATACTTTCGTTTTGAAAAATACCTCCATTCAAATGAAAACACAAAAAAACTGCTGTCACGTGCTGTCAAGCGCATGCCAAAGAAGCAAGTGGTGAAATAACCCTAACCATATAGATGTGACAATGCTGGAACACCGCAAACGATTACAAAATGAAAGTGGATATATGAATTCTCTTGTATAGCTTCTCCTTTCTTTTTGTTTCACTTTTTTTAAGCAAAAACGCCACATTTTGCAACTGGCTTTCAAGACACAACACGTTGAACAATCCTTAGCATCTAATGTTGATTTTGTTTATCAAAATCTCAAGTGAGCCATCGGCCTGCAGCTAGGCCAATAAACATGTAACCACTGTTTCGACAGCTTGCCAAGATAATCAACAATGCTCAACAAATAGCTGCCCTCTGTGGATAGAAGTGAAGATGTCTTATTGAGATAAGGTTGCAGAAATGCCTGCATGCACGGTGTACTGCAGCTGAAATAAAATGCAAACAGTTCCTGCAGTCATCGTATACCCATATAGCTCAGGGTCTAAATGTCAGCAATTTAGACTGAAAAAAGCTTTTAAGATGTTAATTGATGGTAATTATTTGCCTTAAAATAGATAAATTACTACACGAAGCACGTTAAAAATGTGGCTTTTTTCATTATCAGATGCTTCACAGTATTGATGACCTATACTGAGCTGTTACCGTATGCTCAGTGACGCATCATTTATGTGGTTATAATTTATCCCACTTACTGGCTGAAATATGTGAAGCTGCAGTATGTTCTCTGAATTGTCTATCTGACACAAAAAGTTAATAGACTTCCACTTTATATTTACTAAATACAGAAGCAAAATTATGGAGAAATAAAGAGCAAAGTCAAACAGTATGACCCTGGCAGCTTGTATTGGCCCTAACCGTCGTAGTAATCAGTTCTCAATAAAGTTCAGAGTTTCTTCAGAGTCTGTTTCTATTTTAGTCAGGTAGTTGGTTAGATAAATTAAACCTCACTAAAATTAGAAACTGTCATCTTTACTCTAAAGAGCTGTGTGAACAGAAATGCTATCACAGCTGTGCTGAAACTTCACGTCCCAACAGCTGGTTTTTATCTGTTGCTGGTGGATATTAAGCACCGTAGAAACGAGGGAAATAAGCTATTTAGAGGTTGAAGATTTTGGTTTTGTTTGAAGGGTATTTGAGCATGTCATTATACTGATATGAATGTACCATTTACCAATAATGATAACAATATCAGACATGAGAACTAAAGGCTGAGGAACACAGGAAATGGAGAACAGGACACGAGATATAACAACCGCTCAAACGGGGACATTGTGGTTTATGAAGTACACCCATCTTTGCACTCAGGCTACAACTTTAATACCGAAAGAAAAAAAAAAACCCCGCACACGCACAAAAGGGTTTGTCTCTTTTCAGAGAGCATTGGGTTTAGTTTCTAAAAAGCCTGCATAAACAAGCCGGTGCAAGACTCGGGTCAAAAACTGAAGTCAATTCACAAAGGCGTTAAAACAGGATTACACATGTCTGGTAATTCAGTCTCCGTCAGTCCTAAAACCCATTCTGGCCAGCAGAAACTAACAGATGAGTCTAACAGAGTCAGGCAGTTAGCAAATCTCCAAGGTCACAGTCATTCTGATTACAGGAACACAAAAACATTTAAAACTGGAAGTCTGTTCACGTAGCAGGACTGTCAGGGTAACATTTAATCTAACCTCATATAGTAGCACAAACAGCAGAATTACCGCCTTGTCAACTAGTCAAGTTGCATTTCACCATCTGTGGAGACTTCAACCTTTGAATATAGAAACTCCTTGTTGTTTCACATTATGTCAGGATTAGCATATCACCAGAAACAATACTTGCGGTACCATTCAATATCAAAATTCCCCAAATTTGTTTGCTACTTTAAGTGCCGATACACCAGTAATTCTTGAAATCCGGTGGGTAGCATAAAGGTACAAGTATTTTAGGCTATCCTTACATACTTACGAACAAGGAAGCCCTAAATATCTGGTATTGTGACATGCCTAATTTTAATTTGTCAAGTTAGCTAATTTTATGTATTTATTTTTTCCAGACGCTGCACTGATCTTGACCTGTGAACATGAAGTCTATAAAAGTTGATTCTGACTTCATGAACATGGACCAGATTTCAGGTCACTGTGTTCATGAACCTTGACCGCCAATTTAACCGCTGCACCCAACTAAAAAAAGCTGTTGCATCACGTAGCTGCAATAGGCTGAGGGGACTTATTGGGGAGTTATTGGTCTTTCAAGTCACCATAAAGAGCACAAAGGAAACCTACTGTGTTGGAAGAGAAACACACAAGGACTTCTAATTTTACTTTAACTAATGAACATTTACCTAATTTATTTTTTCTTCTTAAGCTCGTCTGCAGGTCTACTATAACATAAGTCATTGCCATGCAGAGACACAAATATCAAGGTTTGACCTACATAAATGTATATATATTTGGCACCCACCAAGGAGATGGTGTATGTATTTTTTGACCTTGTTTTGTTAACTGTTCTATTATTATTTCACACATAACACTGTGAAACAATCAGAAATAGTATGAAAATGCACAGTTAACTATGCAAAGTTAACCGCCAAAAGCCTGTGTGGAGCCTTGAACGTGTAGGTTTCGTTTGAAAATCTCACAAATTAACTACCAGCATATTCCCTGCTGATCGTACAGTGCATATAAAGCTGGTCTTTAAACCCAAACATATTTAATTAACACCACAGTCTCCACAGTGAAATGGAAATGACCCGCCCTTTGTTTCTGAGAGCTACCACAACATCTGTATGATTATTTAGCGAATCACCGCCAAGGAACTGAATTAACCTAATGGTGTCAGGATGTCATGTCACAGTTGATGAGAATTAGCACCTCCTTAACAAGTGTGCCGACAGACTGCAGCTCTAACAAGGAAGGTAATAGGCAGGGGACAAACTGAAGAAAGGCAAATAAAGCAGACAAGGAAGCGCTGATGTAGTGATGCCATTCAGCTATAACACACGCAAAAGCCATAAAAAATAAAGGAAGAAAGAGACATTTTGGCAAATGACAAATTCAGCCTAAATCACCCAAAACACACACATATATATGTTAATACACACACCTGCATGCACTCAGAGAAATGAAGGGACACACAAGCTCATTAATCCTCTCAACCTATTGTTATCACTGAAGCATAATCCCGAAGTCGATGACTAGCTTAATCTACAGCAAGTCACCTGACTCTAGTTACACAAACTCTAATCATCTCACACTTGCACACAAACAACCAGCAGCCAAACCAGAAGCAATTTTTGTTTCATCCAATGAGAAACGAGCTACACATCTCTAAAGCCACATTTTGGGCACATTTTAGCTGTTATTTTCAATATCACGGCAATTAAATGTGATGTTTTAGGACTGTGTCATACCAGGCTGGAGAGACTGGTCAGGAACCTGCTGGCAAGCACATATGATTGGAGGAAAAATGTGCATTCCCCCCATCGGTTGGCAAGTGCTTGCAGGCTGGCACTGAATAGAATCGGTCAAAAAGACAGTGCTGCACCAAAAATGTCCTTATGATTGGTGTGGTCGCCTGTACTTTACATGGAAAACACCGAGTTAGCCTCACACACTCCACATTTACTCTTCAAGCTGAACTGAAATGGTAAAAAGTGTGATTCAAACCATAAAAGGAGACCAGTCACATTCAAAGCAAAAGTCACACCTTTTGAAAGACGTCGGTTGCCGCAGTAGAGCACAGTTTTTACTTTGAAGGCAAACAGTCTCCGTTTCTTTTTTCATCATTTCACTAGCCGTCGGCAAGTAGTTGCTGAGTGTTTACGTACAACCCTGCGTTTTCCATGGGCGACGTTGGCAATCTAATAGCAACCAAAGCATTTTCACCTAGCCAGCAGCCTGTAACCACTCACCACCTGGTCAGGGAATACATATTTTTTCCCTAGTGACCTTTGGTTGTGTCTTTTCAGGAAAAAAATAAAAAATGTTTTTCATAAGTTTATTTATGTAGTAAACTCCAAATTTTTCTCACTATATGTCTATATAAACACATATATGACTGTATCTACCCTCGTTCCTCCTTAGCTAGCATATACCAATCACGTATACGGCAGTTTTTAACATCTATGTTTTTTTTCCTAAATTTATTACAAATCTCAATTGTATGCATTTGTTTCATGTGCCACATTCCATACGCGGCATCCAAATACGTAACTTAGCGGTCACAAAAATTTTTGTTTCGCTTACCACTAAACACAGAATGAAAAATTCGAAAACATGCTGCAGGTTTTTGCTAGTATAGAATATGTAGGCAGATAGGTTTATGATTTAAGGATGGATGCTCTGGTGAGAAGTAATTCAAGAATTTAAAAATTTAGAATAATTCTTAGGTCGTTTTCTCTACCTCTGAAAGTTAAAAAAAAAATGCGTATACATAAATGACTCGACAGGTAATTGAATTTTCTTTTTTCATTGCTTTTAAGCTTTTGTCTTGTGTTTTATAGGTTATACACCCTTCGGTATGATTTAACCGTACCTTGTACTTTCAATTGTTTAAATTTTTTTTTTTAATCCAATCATCATCTAAACTGAATGATTCATGTGAAAAAACAGGAAAATATTTTGCAGATAAACAGACTTCTTTGCTTTTAGTTCAGTATATTTTCGGTTTAGTTTTTCTTGTTTCAGTTTAGTTTTTATTAGTTTTAATGTTAGTTTTAATCTTTTTAATTATTATTGTATGGCGGGCAGATGTCAGAGACAGGACTATTCCTCCATTATACCTCTTTATTTTTTAGTTCAGTTCTTTTCTAAATTATTTTTAATTTTTTTCAAAACTGTACTTATTATTTTTATTTTGGTTATCTAAAATCTTAGGTTCTACTCTTGCCGATAACACTAAACAAAACACACACACACATATGTTAGTATATATAAGTGTCGAGTGAGATCAGCCAATCAATACTAGACTGTTATCCAATCCTATTGTCTGCAACAGAAACAAATGAGGCATTATGGGATGCCATTCCCATGACGACAAAGATAGCAGGTATCCTGTGTCTTCTATTGATCTGAGTGTGTTTTACAGCTGCAGGTCAATACAGATAATGGATAATGATTTACACACACACACACACACAAGCACACACTCATACAGAATAATAATTTGGACATTAATCACTCGGTTGATAATGATGCATTTCTCTTTATTGCTATTAGCTCATCAATAACTAACGACACACACTTCTGTGTATGTGTGTTTAAATGCCAGTAACAGGATACTATCAAGCCATCAATATCTTACTGTAAGACTGAGTCCAGAGGCCAATAACATCTACCAGAAGTCCAGTAAGAAAGGGAGCTCTTACTGCTGTCATTGATTTGAACACTGCTCATGAGCACAGTGGTGGTAAGAGAGGAAAATGACGAAGGCAGGAAACAGACCAGGCGTTAGAAGGAAGTTAGCTGACCTCAGACGAGAGGTCGGATGAGAGGTCTGATTTAAGTGTTGATAAAGTTGCGACACAGAGACAGTCACACAGAGAAAAGGCTGATAAAGATGCAAGGTAGCGGTTAACGTCCCTTCACATACATTTGATTATCATATGCAAGGCCTCTGAGAAAGGCAAGGGTCCTTCAGGCCCACATGCACATGCCCACATCATTTCAGTGATAAGTCTAAATTTTCTGCAGGTTCTTCAGTAAGTAAGCAGCTCAAATATTTAATCAGGGTTACCAACATGGCCCTGATCAGAAATTCCATGATTTTTCCATGAATGTTCCCTAACTGAGTAGCCCCTGCCTGAATCTAAAAATATTACTGCACTCTGGTTCGCTAATGATGCTTTTTACCTCGGAGGAGTCAGGTCGAGAATGGACAAAGTTCAGAAAAGCTCTTAAAAGCACTGCAACGTGTCGAGAAAGGTTAAAAAATTTAAAAAGCAGCTGAAACCATCATCTATGATACAGAATTCACTAATATTACCTCATTTCTTTCTGTGTCAAAAACAAGCTCTTCTACCTGCTATAGTCCCACCTACACACACATACACCATTTCCTCCTACCTTGGCCCTTATCTGTCCCGAGGTCGAAACTTTGCGGATCAGCTTGTGTGACGTCTCTTCTTGTTCTCCATCGCTGTCTGATGACTCTTCACCTGCTTCACCGGGCTGCAAGAAGAGGAGATAAAATCACCGAAAATGAATGTGAGATCAGGAGCCGTAAAATGTCCTCATTTCAAACTGTAGTGGAAGCGTTCAGCCACTGATTCAGCAGTTTGGCTGATGGGCTTTTTACTCAGAGCAACATTTCATGGTAAACTTGCGGAAATCCCACCGTCACCTGCACAGAGAAAGTAAAGTAAAAATGGACCGATAGTATAAAATTTTTTGGTATCGACCAAGTAAACACCTAACCATAAAAACTCAGGTAGCTCTTACAGCTCTTTAAGAAAAAATAAAGCTATATGAATTTTATAGCAGTTACAAAAAGTTCAAAATAATGCAGCTCCAACGATTCAAGCTTTGTTTTTTTAGCATGAATATTTTCAAAATAAAAGATACTAACTGTAAAAGACGTACCCATGTACCTAGATTATATAAGGTAAAGTGCACTTTAGGCACTCGCTGATCTGAATATTTGCATATACAACAGAAAGTGTCAGCATAGGCACGAGATTTTTTGGGTACCGGAAGGTTTCTGGTTTGTAGCCTGGGTGCTACTGACCAATCACATTTGAGCAGGATGTAGCTGCAGGCGAGTAAGCAGCCTGTGGTGAACAAAAGAGGTTCTGCATTCACTGAAATGCAATGTAAAAAAAAACAAAGATGATTGAGCTTTACGTTTACACGCCATCATGGAGCGAGTAGTTACAACTTCTTAAACAAAGCCAGCCTCCCAAAAACAACAAGAACGTCACGTCTTCCTCCACAGCGCTAGATCTGAGCCTGCTGCAAAGCTTTTCTGCGGGTCAAGAAGTCAGGTATTTCAAATTCAGTACATGTCATTGATACTCTATAAATGCGCGGGAAAAATGATAAAGTGAGGAGGTCGGGCTGGATGGATGTAGTCCTTTTCTTTCAGCTGCTCCATTTAGGGGTCTTCTCTGTCACACTAACCCTCCGCGTGTTCTCCTTCACTACATCCTCTGAGATCTTCCTCTTTTCCTCCTGCCTGAAAGCTCCATCTTCAGCACCCTTTGTCCAGTATATCCCCTATCCGTCCCCTGCACATGTCCCTCTAATGTACTCATTTCTAATCCTGTCTATGGTCATCAAAAACACAGTTTAATGACTACATTTTCTTACTTTGTGTTCCCATTCACACATTTCCTGCATCTTTCTCAGAGTTTATCCACACTGATCCCTGCAGAGTGGACATCTCCCTGTGGCTGCTTCCTTCCAGGGTAACTTTGTCACATATAGTGAAGGTTTATACTCGCTGCTCAAAAGGGGCTGTTAATAATTCCTGTATTTAAAGGCTGCTCCATGCAGATGAGGTATCTCGTTTAAAAGCACGTGTCTTCTTTCACCTGCAGGTCGAGATTAGCCGAGGCTTTTGTCATCTCTACACGACCTGAGGTAAAAGACTCTCGCTAAGGGATTGTATTACTTATAATTTGGGTCGTGTAAGTTGACTAGTCCCATTGTTAAAAGTGTAGAGTTGGTTTTTTTGGTTTTTTTACCCCTCCTGAAGGGGAAAGGAAAAGAAAGTGGAAGCAAAACCTGTTGAGGAGCCCCACCTATACTTTCATAGTCTCTCTCTCTTTCTCTTTTTTCCCCATTTTTAACTTTAAGCGTGAAAATGAAGTGCGCTGTACTCACAATATGAGTCCTTTCAGAGTCTTGCGGCGATCCCAGCGACTCCCCAGCCCCCGCCACGTACAGGACGTTGGGGTTCAGTTTGGACGCCATCACGAATTTACAGCGAAAGGCGAAGGAGAGGAGGAGTAGGAGGGCGAGGATAACAGAGAAGAAACAGAGACACGGGCTTGAAGGGGGTGAGAGAGATGGGTGAAAAGTTGCAGAAGATGTGGAGGGGTGGGGGGATGAGAGAGGAGAGGAGGAAGGGTGGAGTTTGGCAGGTGAAAGCCGGGCTGAGAAGAGAGATGATGAGGAATGGGACAGCAGCGGCAGCAGCAGGATCTGGGACGCCACGCTCCTGCCGAACTCTATCCAGGTCCAACTCTGGAAAAGACGGAGAGATGAATTATTGATCAACAGAGAAAAGCTCGGGTTTTTTGGCAGGGGGAGGTTGTCTCGCTCTTTTTTGCTGGAAGTTCCCAACATGTATAAACAAAGTGTGGCTTTCACAGCTGATTAATTTGCCTTCCTCCTTCCATGGCAGGCTTTCAGCTGACAGAGCTACAGACACAATGCACACAGCGCTTCTGTTTCTCGGTTCCTCTTTGGGTCTTCCTGTCTCCGAGCGTTAAACACTTTGAGGTTTACAGTGTTTTGGGTTTTTTTTAGGGCCCTTTCAGGCAAGTCACACAAAGTCAAACAATTATAATAATACATACAGCGATGATTGGGAGGTGGAGACAGAAACATGCTTCATCACCAGCCTCTGCGTATCTCACACACACTGCTTGAATCGACGTGTTTTGGCATGCAGCAGTGCCGGGAACACACACCCTTACAGTAAATATACATATATTCGTGTGTGTGCGTTTCCTTGATTACGACGTGGACACATTATTGAAAAACCTGTCTGCGCATCTTTCACCTCTCTGCCGCCCCCGGTGACACCAAAAAACTTGCACACATAAGCGCTCAAAAACACACTTCAGCACAAACGCTGAAGAATGTGTGTGTGTGCGTGTGTTTGTGTGTTTGTGTGCGGGCTTTTCCTTTTGAAAAAGCCGATCAAACTGCGCTGCTGTGGCTCACATGTTTCAGACAGCCGTACACGCAGACGGATGCACGCACAGCAGGCTTGCTGGAGCCGAGCGCAGACCATCCATCAGCCGTGTCTGTCCTCACTGTTTACCGCGGGAGCTGTCGGCGGACACGCGACACAAAAACACACAAAAACAGCCCGGTCCGTGTATAAGGACCGCGTGCACATCTATCAGCTGGGCTCAGCCTCAGCTCAAAACATCCATCAGCGACCTGCGGCCACCACCACCTCCTGCTTTGCACACACAAAAACACACACACACACACATATACATATATATATATAAACCCCCCCTCCTGCGCCCTCCTGTTGTTATAAAATGTTTTTATTATTCACCTTCGCTGCTTGATTTCTCCTTTCTCCTCCAGCGGAGCTTGATCAGGTGCGCTGTTTCTGCCCCGCTCCGGTTGCCCTGCCTGGGTGGCTCGTCAGCCGGCGTCGGGGTGCTGCTGCGCGGGCGGGCGGCCGGCGGTCAGCAGCGGCAGGAGGAGCAGCAGGAGGAGGAGGTGGTGGTGGAGAAGGAGGAGGAGCAGCGGCGGCGTGCGGGTCTCTCTGGTGGTGCTCGCCTTGCAGAGAGAGCGGTCATACGCATAGCGTCGGAGCGGATCTGAATCAGGTAGCAAGAGGAGGAAGGGGAGGGAGGGAGGAGGGAGCAGGGGGTAAGAGAGAGCGAGCGAGAGAGAGATTTAAAAGCGGCCGTGTTGAGACGCTTCAAATCGCCGTATCGGGGTTAAACTGAGAGCAAATAACGTGCACAAACACACACACACGCACGCATGCGCCTGCAAGCAGGAAAAGCAGACCTGCTGAACATAAGCAGAGCTACGTTAATTAACACACACGCGCACCACAGTGGACCTTTGAATGAGGGGGAAGAAATAGTTTAATCAAAATCATCCTGAGGTAAAGGCAAAAGTCGATTAAAATGCCAACAATCCTTTGTTGTTGTTACGTGCACACGGTATAAATGCCGTTTCTCAGACTGGGCTGACTTGGGCACGTGAAGGACATGGTCGGTTTATGGACACCCGTATGCAGCTGGAAAGCACGAAGATAACAGACGGCTTGATGCATGCTCAATCATCCAGGTAAGGAAATCCTAGAAAGTTCATTTCTTCATTTTCGGTGGAAGAAACGTTTTGTCACTCATCTAAGTAGTGGTGCAACGGATCAAAAATCGGTTCGGATCGGATCACGGTTTTAAGAAAAAAAAGAAAAAAAAAAGAAAAAATTTTAACATTTATTTATTAACTTATTTAAGTATTTTTTGCCTATTAAAAACATTCAACTCAAGACTCATTCCACGCAATTATATTAAAACAAATTAAGGTGCAGTATAGGGCAGTACAGAGCTTTGTATCTACCACTCCGCTGTGATATAATGAGCGGTCTCGGTCACGTAGCTTTCTGTTGACCTGGAGGTCCACCCATTTGTAGTTGGGCAACAGAAGATGCCTGGGACAGTTCAGCCATAACTTTAAACTTTTCCTGCTCATACATGCCTGGGTACGATCTTGTCACTGAAGTGGACGCGCAACGGGATATCATAGCGTGGCTCAAGCACGTTCATCATAGTTTAAACGTTCATCATAGTTTAAACCCCTTGTTTTGCACAAGGGAATACGGCCTCATGTCTGCAGCTAAACACCCCAGTAGCTTTTGTAATAGCTTCAGCCCGGTCGGATTGGGGAGCAAAGGGCTGCTTAAATGCCGCAAACTCCTCTGCTCCTCCACTTGGACCGCTAGCGTTGGCCATAACTATCGCTTGACAGACTGACCACGCGCGCCATACACGTACGTTTTTCTTCTTTTTTGAATCTTCGGATCACGTGCGTCCCGAACCGTGGAGTGGGATCGGTTCGGATTACGGATCAACCGTGATCCGTTGCACCACTACATCTAAGTGACTTCTTCAAACAGAAGAAGTCACATGGTGACCTTCAGTCACTTGGTTACTGAAGAAGTCTTCCTAAGAAGTTCAAGTGACCATCTTAACTGCATCTCTTCCACTTGTAGGAGTAGTGTTTCCAACTGCGAGATTCCTCCAGATGTGTCAGCTCCTCACCCGGTTTCTGACGCTTAGAAAATTCATTTCGTCCAGTTGTATTCAGAACTCTTTAGGCCATTACCCAGATTTCATGACCTGAGGTGAGGGTCGGGACATAGATGGGACGTGGCTCAAGACAGAGCATTCTCATTCCCAACACGTAACATACTGACAATTTGTCATGTCCCGAGGCATCTCATAGTAACGCTTAAGGTACCATTCGGCGTACTTATGATATGCTCCGGATTCTTAGTTGAATGCAATACAATGCTGCTCATGGCAGTAACACAACAGTCTATTCCAGTCCTAACCATAACCCTAACCATAACCATAACCATAACCCTAACCATAACCATTACCTTAACCCTATCAGATAGTGTTTCCCAAAGCGATTCATGATGAGAACATAAAACACATTTACATGTATACATTCATTCCTAACAGCTCTCATGCCTCCGAACGCCTAACATACCGATGGTTTGTCACATAGTGTCGGTATGTGACCAGTTGGGATGGGAATGTGTTGCTCAAGCTACACCAGGAAAGTCCAGTACAGCATCTGCATTACTGCCGACGGTGCACCAATCCGCCAGTCATATTCGCACTCCACCTTTCCATCACTTGTGAATGAGACCTCAAGATACATGAAGTCCCTTGCTTGAGGCATGCCTTTTCTGCGTATTTCTACGTACAAAGTAGGAGCATTCCACCATGCTGAATCTCATCCTAGCTATTTCACACTCAGCTGCAAAGTGCTCCAGTGCACACTCTGAAGATGCCAACAGCAACACATCATTTGCAAAAAGCAGAAATGTTATTCTGAGTTCCCAAAGCAGAAATGCTCCTTATCCTGGCCATGCCTTGAGATCCTGTCCATGAAAATCAAGGACAGGATTGGGACCCCATGCTCCTACAGTATAGCCGTCAGGTGCCCCAGGGAACTTTGTAAGGGCGTAAGCCTTCTCCAAGTCTACAAAACATATATAGACTGGATAGTCAAACTCCTGTGATTCCACCAGAGGTCCTACAAGGGTGAAGATCTGGTTAACTGTTCCATGGCCAGGAAGGAATCCCTTTTGCTCCACCTGAATCAAAGGTTCCACAGTCTTTCAGGGTCTCTTTTCCAGCACCTAAAATAAACTTTCCCTCGAAGGTTGTAATTGGAGCACACCCTGCAGTCCCCCTTTGTTAAAAGGGGAACCACCATACTGGTCTGCCTCTTTACAGGCACATTCCCAGACCTCTATGCAACATTAAAGAGATATGTCAACCAAGAAAGCTCCAGAATGTCCAGAGTCTTTAGGATTTAAGGGAAAATCTCATCCAAACCACCAGGGAGCTTTCCAATAACCCAGCAACATCTACCAGTAGGAATGTAACTGGTGACACTTCCACTCCACTAAGGCTCTGCCTCCTCTACAGTGGACATTTTGGCTGGATAGGATAGGAGTTCCTCAAAGGCCAGAAGTTCTCCTACCCGACCAATTCCTGAATTGCTGCTCACCAAAACTTCTTTGAGGCCTGCCAAAAGTCCTCCTCCACAGCCTTCCTGAACGCTTCTGTAACTGCCCTTTTGGCCTTCCAATACCTGTCTGCTGCTTTAGTAGACCCCCGGGCCGACTGATCCCACACATGAAAGGAGGCTTATGGAATTACATGAAAGCCTGGGTCATATTTAGGACCACTGTCTAAATGGTGTACAAGTTTACAGATATAGATTTAGTCTTCCTCACTTTTACCCTACAGGTAGCATTTACCAATTCACTCACATGCATACAGAGCCTTTGTTTTTTGTACTTTTAAGTGTCACACACATTCTCACTGATGCATTTTGCAATGGAGTTTGAGCTTTATCATCCTACCCAACGACAACTGAAAAGTAGACCGAGGGATGTGAGGACTGCACCACCTGCCCTAGCTCCGCCTGAGCTACAGCCACTGAGTACCTCTTATGTTTATACATTTAATTGCTTTTGTTGGTTGACGGGCTGGGGTATCAAGCATTTTTGGACAGAATGGAGCGCTTGCCGATGCCATGAATTAGCCTCTTGCCTGAGAAATCAAAGTCAAACTGAGTCATCCATTGATTGAATAAATACACCTTCCACAATTGGAGTTAGAGGCTTTAAATGTTGCTCACAGACAGCAAACAATCTCACCCCGTGTTCCATTTATCAGCCGCTCTGGAGCTTTCAGTCCTATTACATGATCTCCAGCTTTCATTTGTTTGTGGAAACCTGTGCACGGCTTGAAAAATGAATGCTCTCTCTGTCTCAATATACATATATATTTTAATTTAAAATCCAGAACAAGCCATGACAAATCCCGAGGGCTCATAAAGCATAAGAAAAAAAACAGTGATTATTCTTTTCTTGCTTTCCTAACCTGCTTTGCCTTTCACGCTTCTTCAAGTGAAACCAACCGAAAAAGGGGATAACACACAGTTGAACTCCTCACAACTCATGCTGCACTAAATCTATAACCATGAGCCAAAAAATAATAACAATAATAATAATGCTTTAGACGAATAATGACGCACTTGAGAGCCGGTCCAGTCAAATCTTTTGCTTTTAATGTGTTTGCTTTTCGCAGGAAGGGGGGGGTGCAAACGGACTGGTTTAAAAATGTAGTGGCACAGCATTCCTCTCGCAGGCAATAACGCATCTATTTCGCTCAAAGTGCTGCCCAGACATGCTCTCAAAAATTCGCCTCGCACTTAAGCGTCTGCGCTTCGGCTCTCTCAGATCTCGATCTGCTGACTGATTTGTGCTCAAATTTCAGCTCAGTCAATAAGGAGAGCCCACACCTAATGGAGAGCTGGAGCTCCATTAGAGAGAGAGTGAGACAGAGAGATCTGCATTAATAAGGTAGAGAGGCAGAGCGAGCGACACGTGCACACTAACACAGATACAAGGAGAGAGACAGGCAGACGTACACACACACACACACACTGGCAGCACTCAGTGCAATAGTAATTTGTTTACAGTTGATTAAATATTCATGCTGAATTAGCGGTGAGCCTGCCAACAGTCACTTCATTTACGCACGGTGTGTGTGTGTGTGTGTGTGTGTGTGTGTGTGTGCGCCCTTCTCAGCCTCAGCCTTCCTCCACCTGTAAATGTGTGTTTTTTTTTTTTTCTTGTTGTTGTTGTTTGTTGGCTTGAGAAAAAAAAGACAAGACACAAGCCCAGCAACAGGCATGCGCTCACACCTGATGAACTCCCCTGACGATCAGGTGATGGCCTTATTGTATTCGACTCTTTCCTCCGGTTGCCCTTGACAACAGTGAGAAAGAAGGAAGGGCGAAAGGATGGAGATGAGGGAGGGATGAAGACGACCGAGGGCGTAAAAGAAATAAAACACATGATCAGTGTCAGCTGAGAGTATGGGACTTGTTTTTATAGTATTTCCATGAGGAGTTGTTCTGGAGCTGGGGTTAGAGATAAACACTTCACTGTGGGACAGATGCAGTGGGTATTTTATCGATCGATTAGTAGCATTGAGCCTGTAGGAAGCCTGAGACAGAGGTCTTTTATCTGTTCCTCTGGCATGGCCAAAAAAAATCAAGGTGACGGAGCCCCGCAGATATGGCATGAGCTGCCTGAGGTAATCAGATCAGCAGAGTCAGTGGCCTCTTTTAAATCTCTTCTTAACACATACTTTAATTGGAGAGCCTTTCCAGATTTATTTCTCTTTTAATTGATCTGTTTAAATGTTATCAGTAACAGTAGGAGGGCGGACCTTTGTAATGTGCGGTAAAAACCCAAGAATATTGCAGAAAGAGCCCCAGTGATCACACAGTCACCCTGTAAACAAGCACTTGGGAACTGTGGGGAAGAAGAAAACTTTTTAAACATAGCTCAGAAAATTGGGAAGCACATCTATTCTGTTTCAGAGAATAAAAGCTGTTTTCTTTTTCTCTTCTTTTGTCCAGAAAATTGTTTCAAATTCAGATATATCCAGTTCCCAGTGTGTTGAAGGTTTGGCCACTAATTTACATTTCTACAGTTTATGGCTCTGTTCTAAGACCACCATCCCAACGCTCTGATGTTCAAAAATGGAAAGGTGAACAGCGGGAATACACTGCGCCTGGTGGCGTCCCAATTTAGCTCCGATGCAGCCACTGGAGCTGACTGCACCCACCCAAGGCAATTCCCGCAATTCCAGTGTTGCAGAAGCATCCGATCACTTAAAGTAGCACTGCATCTATAATTTTTACAAGAGCCATGTCAAACTGAACAGAGCAGATAAGAAGGGCAGACAGCTGGGCACAAGAACGGCATAGGGAATTATGAATTTTTAAAATAAAAGTGCTCAGCCAGACAAAAATTAAGCTTCTGAGATGATCCCTGCGTGATATGAAGGCATGGGAAGCTTTATGGAACAAGACTGCATCAAAGATGCGGCGTCAAAGACATGCATTAATTGTATTCCCAATCGATCGCCATGTATGGAATTGAGTCGTGAAGGAAATTCAACAACCTTCGGCACCCACAGCAGCGTATGGGCTTAGGAGCTGATCCACGCCAGCTACGGATCAAAGAAAAGAAGAAGACACCTGAAGCCACACAGCTATCAAGCTGGTTACCCCCATGAACCAACACTTTTAAACAGTAAGAGTGATCTTAATTATCTTAACGCCATACACTGCACACACAAATATGACACATAATTCTTGTTAAGGCCTTTTACTATATACTAATTTATCTCCAATGTTATATATTTTCTTTGACTTATGTATTGCCTATTTGCTTAGTCTTGTGTTGAGTATTACTAGTTGGTTACATTTTTTGTTGTTTGATGATTTCTTTCTATTTTTGTCCCCCTTATGGATCAACCGGGTCTGATTAGCCAGAATTTAAGTCCGCTCTGTCCGCTTTAGATCAGTTTTATTCTGTTGAGCAGGTAATTCTGTTCATTTCACCTCTGTGTTGTTACTGAATTTTGTATGTTTTTGCAGTTTTGGGCAAATAAAACCAGTTTTTCTCAAAATAACCAACGTGTCTTTATGTTATGTGTAATCACCTCGGTCTCTCAAAGGTGCCATCCTGAGGCACCAGATGATGTGGGCTGGCATCGAGATCAGCTATTATTAGATGATGTACTGGGACTGTGGGCGGAGTTTAACTCCATGGCCTGCGTGAACTAACACTGTGCTCAAATTCTGTTTGAAAAACAACCCTAAAAAATTCACTGAAACGCTTTTCACAGTCACCTGTGTAACGAGAGAAACCCGGTGATCTCTTATGAGCAAACACTTGGCAGCAGTAGGGGAATAGAAAAAAAAATAAAACATGGCTCAGACCAGGCTCAAAGAGGGCCGCCATCTGCCTCCACCATTTGGGGTGAGCACAGAGGGGAAAGCAGAGCATAAAACCAAAAAAGTGGTGGATTGTGTTGTTTGTGTCACGTTTAGGAAAATTTAAACCTTTTTTATTTTATCATTTGATTGTGCTAATAAAAGTGAGATGAATCAGGTGTTTGGTGTGCTTCTTTTACCGATCAGACCAAAGAAACTACAGTTCTTTGGAAAAGCAGGAGGAGGCAGGAGAGATGAGGAAGAGCCAAGGCCCTGGCGCCTTTGCTCGATCTGTCACACACAAACTCTTTCTCTCACACACACACACACACACACCTCCTTCAAGGTCTCCCGGGGAGCTGCTTACAGGTTGTCAAATTTCCTCTCGTCCTCATCCGAGTGGCGCGCAGCGTGAGCAGCAATCAGAGGCGAGCAATAAAAGAAACTGATAACAGAGAGATAATTAACAGCTCCGTGTTACGTATCAAACTGAAGGGCAAATTAGTGCACAATCATTATCATCATGCAGCAGACTGTCGCACTTCCTGTACTAATCTTTCACAAAGCCAGTTATACCCGCACACCCTGTATTTATCTCTTTAATAATGTGCAGCTAACACATTGCAGGAACTGCTCTCGCTTTGTATTCCCATGCTTATTACCGCTGCTGTTTGTAGAGAAAATACACATTATTTAGTATTCTGGAGAAAGTGGTGCTACTGTTTCTCTGTGGTCACTATGCTCGTGTTTTGGGCATTTGAGTTGCATGTAAAGCACACACTCTTTCTAGATGACTGAACTATTAGTGCCTTTTGAAGCATTTTTATAGAATTATCCAGCCTATAATATGACTTGTTGTGCAGTTATTTGTAGTAACAGACCATTCAGGAAGTCTCTGCTGTAGGTGAGTGAAATGCTAGTGCTAACAGTGCTAGCAGGTATCTGTGTTTAAACCATGCACCCTGTCATTGTTTTGTTTTTTTCACACATGCATGAAAGTGTGTGTACTTCCTGTCACTGCTACAACTGTTACAGCAAGTCAATAACGGTGTAACATATAAACTATGTATATTTTTGCTTGTTTCTTTTAAAAAACGTTATATCAGTTAATATCACTGTTATTGCTGATTTTATTGCTGAACACTGGGTCAGAAAAATGAAGTCAATATGGAAATGCTTTGAACCAATCTAGCTGAAAACCACCAGGTGGCAACAGCTTTGGGCTATGTAGAAATCTATAAGAAAACAGCCATTAGGTCCTGTCTTAACCTCTTTGAATGAACTTAAACTACATAGTGGTTTTCAACTAAGTTTTGAGCACTCAAAGCACTTTCTACTACATGCCTCATTCACATAAACATTTATACAAGCACTTTTTGCTAAGCTTTTAGCACTTCTTACCATTTACACTCCAATGGGGGAACTAAGGATTCCTTATCGTACTTCAACTTACAGACTATCAGAGCTGGGCATCAAACCACAGTGCTTCCAGGTAGCACCCACTCTACCTCCTGAGCCACAGCTCAGTCATTTGGGTCATACTGGATAAAAGATTTTCTACATAATAAATGTTCAATATACAATGTTTAAAAAGGAGGATTATCCGTGGTATGGGTAACAATTTGCGAGCAAGAAGTCGTTAGCTAACAAGCAAGCAGTTTCACTGTCAGACCCCCCCCCATGGATTTTTGAAAGATGGTGACAGTGAAAATACTAATCTTGAGGCTTCAGAAGCCAGTGCCTATCACCACCTTTTATATTGTCTGCTGTTGTGCTACACCTGTACAGTCTTTGGCTGCTACCTGGTAACCAAGCTAGCTAGAGTTAGCCAAAAACTTAGCTATCCCGCTAACTGAGATACAGCCCCAAAAACTATATGACGATAGCCAAATTGCTAAAGACAGGACTTAAAAACAGACATGGATGTGGTGATGGTGGCTGTGTCCATATTTTATCTTGTTATTTTTTAGAAATAGCTGAGGTGATGAGCTGGCAGGCAGCTAGCTCTTTATTTAAGCAAGCCCCAATACAGTTTAAGGGGGTGAGTTATAAAAAAAAAAGTTATACAGTTAAAATAGCTGTAGGCACCAAAATGTGTTTTTTACACTACAGTAAACAGGTTTATTTCTGCTCTGAAACTAGGCAGTTTAACATCTACTGGGGCTGACTCTCTTCTGAAGCCAGCTTCAAGTGGTCATTTGAGGAACTGCAGTTTGTAGTGTTTGGCTTTGTTTTGGTTGGATGCTTCTTAACTGTCCAAATATATTATTTTACTTACCCGTGTACAATAAAATTCAAAAATTGGTTGTAAATACACTCCTCTACATTGTTGCCAAGAGCTGAATAGCTTTATTTTCGCTTAAATCTACTATTTCATATTTAACACTCTATAATAGAAACAGAAGGGTCAAACATAAACAGGGAAGCCTGTCTGATGGCACATACACATTCAGGGACACACATCTCAGATGGGAAATGCCATAATCCCAGTCCTAATCCTACTGTCATTCATGTTGTCACCACCCACAACTAAACCCACACACACACAGCGCAAGGAATGGTTACATCAGATCTTAAAATAAGCCGGCCCACAAATATCGAATATGAGTCACATAAGAGAGTTCATGAAGGGAAGTTAATGGCTTCTGTGGAAAAAAAATGTTTCCTTACTGAGCCATTAAACGTGTCTTTTAACGGTTATATTTGAAATCAGCAGTTATTATTTTTGTTTGATTTCAAAGCAGTAACTGCAGACTTATCTGACTAAATTACAAGATACTGAAACAAGATTTAAGGTTTTGTTAGCAAGCTTTCTTTCTATCAGAGAAAATATTACATGTTATACCATAAAGTCACATTCAGGCAAGAATATTTTCAAAATAAAATATCTTTCTTATCGATCTTATCTGTTGTGGCAGACTGTATCTGCTTTATACCTTCCAAATAATTGAGATTTTAAAAGCCCTTGAAGCCTTCCTAAGTGCTTTGCAAGTGATCGCCTGATTAACTTTAGGACAACAGAGGTTAACAAACTTGGCAAAGAACCAATATGCTTTTAAAAGGTCATTAGTGGGTGAGGGCAACATAATTTGAATTGATCTGGAATCGACCCCAGGCTTATTTCGTTGGGTAATTAGAGACATTCAGGGGAATTGAGCAGCAGTTATTCCAGTTATTCCTTCACTAATCCTGGATCAAGCCCTCAGTACTGCATCTTAAATTTTTTGGAGCCAACATGATGCAGTTCCTGAAGCTCACTTAGTGTGTGCACCCTCCTGCCTTGTCAATGTATGCACCATGCGCTACTATGCTGCCACCTAGTGATTTATTCCATTAAAAGAAATGAACCTGCCGTGTGCAGGAACAGACTCAGCATGCAGAGGAAATTCATGAAAAAGAAAAAAGGATAAGAGGAAATGAAAAAAAAACAAGAAGAAGAGGAGGCTGACTTGTTATTGGAAGCTCGATAAGCGGTGGTGAAGTCTAACGATAGTCTCTTTGAGGGCATTAATTATTAAGTGTGGTCTACGATTTCTCCTTTGATCTGTGGGAAGGGGTAATCACGGTTAAGGCTAATGAGGCGTGCGATGAGAGGAGGGGAGGTGTAGAGCAGCAGAACAGAGAGAAAAGAGGATGGGGACGGGAGACAGGCCGCTCATAACATCGGGAAATGGCAAGACGAGGATTAAAGGTGAAGATGGCGAGGAAAAAAGGAGGACATTTCATTATTCCTCACCACGATGTCTGTCTGTGATAAGGATTAGAGTGGCTTGCTGAATCATTATTTTGCTTATCAGAAAATTCAAATACGATCTTCTCAGTGTCGCGTACCTCCAGAGTAAATATGTCCAGAATAAAATTAAAAATCAGCTTTCTTGTATTTAAATGTTTTGATTTAAAGGCTTCATTGAACAGAGTTTAACAAATCTGAAAAAGAAGAAGTGTCATTACATATAATCTGAATTAAACAGAGTAGGGTTGCATGATTGTGAAATATTGAGCTGATACAATACAGTGTTTGAAACAGCAGATTTGCAGAATACCAATACCGATATTTTTTTCCGTGACGGTTTATTTTTGCTGTTAGTTATTTTTTCCTTTCTGTCATAATAATACTTTCAGGTCTTCCTCAAATTATCTTTGAGCGCAACTTTCATGTGATACGACACGCACCCCCAACATCGGTGAGCGTCATTTAATAGACTGGTATCAGTCAACAAGGCTGAAACTGATCTTCGAGCGATATTTTGGTTATTTCTTGTAGTCACATTACAAAAAGCGAGTGACTGTAATCACTTATTAAGTTATGAAATTAGTTTAAATAGATTATTACATTGTCATGGATAATGCGATTAGCGTTTGATCAGAGCCGAATAGGTTCCTCTTTAAACTGAAGTAAGTGTCTTTTCTCAGTCTGACAGTTTTGTTATTGTGACTTAAACTATATGTGTTTGTTTGTTTTTTAAACTTATGATATGGATCAGAGTTGTTTTAAAAAATAATATTTAATTCCTTTTTCTTTATATTAAAATTGAAAAATGTTTTGAGTAAATTCTGCAAGATCAAAGTTTTCTGTGGATTTTTTTAAAAGAGAAAACTTTTTGTTTTCCAGTGGTTTAACTACATTACCAAAATATTTTCTGTAAGAAACAGCCTGCATTTCATTTTCCAATCCTTTGTAATGGTATTGTGATTTTGATATATAGTTTTTAATTAGGCAGTAAACATACTTATTTCCGCTGATAAGTTGTTGTCAATTCAATTCAACAGTATTTACATACAAATAAATTGTACTGAATTGTACTAAAAAACAACAACAATCCCCTGTGAGCGGGCACTTGGAAACAGTGGGGACGAAAAACTCCCTTTAAAAAGGAAGAAACCTCCACCAGAACCAGGCTCGGGAAGGGGTGGCCATCTCCCGTGAACGGTTGAGGGTGGGAGTGGGGGGATGTGATGTTCTTCTTTTTTTTGTCTTTGCTGTCCAGCTTTTTCCAGCTACTAGTAGGATTTCTGGATGTCAGCCACTTCCTCTATCTGCTAGTGGTACATACCGTGCAGGGGCCTGTCCTTCCATGATGGCTCCTCCCCTTGCTCCTCTTTCTTGGGTTTCTCCTGCCTGAGGTATTCATTGAGCATGCTGTCGCTTGTGGACATCTTCCTGATGTACTCGTGGATGTTCATTCTCTCATCCTTGACCGTGGCTCTGACACTCACCTAGTTTCCTAGTGAAACCCTCCATGCATGGTCGGGAGCTTCCTTGTCTTCATGTCAGTGGCTTTCACCTCCTCCTTTGGCCAGCTTATTATCCCAGCAGGGTATCTGATCACGGGGAGGGCGTAGGTGTTGATAGCCCGGATATTGTTCTTACCATTCAGCTGAATCCTCAGGACTTGCCTGACCCTCTGCAGGTTGTAATCAATCCAGGTGAACAGATTGGTCAGTGTAGTCTTGCAGTCTCGGGCGACTGCTTGGTCTACCAGTAGCTGGCTTTTTTTTGCTTCTCTGGTATTCCTGCCAACTCCTTTCTGTGCCCCGCTCATGTATTGAGGCATACGCCTGTTCATCTTAGTGGCCATGATGCCTGACAGGAGCTTCCATGCGGTATTGAGGCAGGTTATACGCCGGTAGTTGGATGGAACCGGTTCCTTCTCGGGATCCTTGAGGATCAGGACTGTCCGGACTTCAGTTAACCATCCTGGGTGTCTGTCATCAACTAGCAGCTGGTTCATTTGTGCTGCCAGACATTCATGGAGTGCTGTCAGCTTCTTCAGCCAGTAGGCGTGAACCATGTCGGGGCCTTGTACTGTCCAGCTCTTCATACTGGAGACCTGTTTTTGGATGTCTGCCACAGTGGTTGTTACTAAACCCAGGTCAGGGAGGTTGCTGTGGTCTGTTCTTAGATCCACTACCCACTGAGCATTGCTGTTATGGGTTGCGTCCTTCTGGGATTCACGGGACCCCTAAAATCGGTTGTAATGGCTCAGTGTGGGGAAAAGATCACATCAAAAACTCACATTAATTTCTATTGAGAGCTCCACTAGATTTTCTTAGTGTACAACCTATTTACAAAAAAGTGTACAGGCTACTCTTTGTGGATGTACACAACTGAATTTAAAAAGACGTAAGCAGATGCTCGGCTGATTTCCATCCTCTACACTGATAGTATACTGTTTATGCTGTCTTTTTTCTAGATTTAAGGGGGTAAAAACTTTTGTCACACCACTGTGTGTATAGTATGAAGAAAATCAAACTCCAGAGTGTCTTAGGAGTCTATGAAGAAAATCAAAAATACATAAAATGGTACCTTTGTGCTCTAAAACAGTCCAATTTCATTTAATTTAGTGAGTCTGTGGAGATTGACTCACTTTGAGAGCCACTGGAGAAACTGCAGTTTTTGGCTTTACTGTTCCATCCCTGGAGTTTGAAGCTGGGGTTTACTACTGCTGCTTCCATCTCAAAATGTACTTTTATTACTAATCTGTGAGGAATTGAACAATAGGATATTCAGACATTTTGGAAAATAAACTCCTTCATATTCTTGCATAGAGTTAAATAGCTTTATGTGAGGCTGCTGTGCACATAGGATACAAACCCTCTGTAAGTCTTTTATGTGTCACTTGAATAAAACAGGAACGTATGAGTCACACATAAGGAAAACCTTGAGTGGCACACATCTCTGTGGCTGTCGCGGTGGTTTCCCGAGATTAACATAAAGAGTAGAAAAATCTGCATCAAGTAGGGATTAAGAGCCACCACCTCGTTAACCCAGCTCTGTGTAAAAACAGAGAGATACACCGCTAACAGGACTCCATTCAAAGGTGACAAGCCACTCCAGCATCCTCACAGCCTAATAACCGAGTCTGTGTAAAAAAAGACAAACACAGTAATCAATCATTTTACAGATGGTTATCTGCTGGTTGCCTGGTGCTGAGCAGTCACCAGGCAACCTCCTGAGATCTCGGGTTGACCCCAAGAAATAGTTTGGTACATGAGCATCTATTAAAAACTGCAAAGTCTCATTTTTCCTTTCTATTTTTGTTTAGAAGGAAAAAGATAACTTACTCCCCAAATATCAACATTATCACCCTGAAAGATGACAGATTATATTTGTTTAAGAATACAATAATATTCTTGGTTTTTTTGCATTCTTTGCTTCACTTGTATTTGCATTTGCACCCACTCGTCCATACATTGCTTTATTCTGCCTTTTATGCATGTTTTAATTACTGTGCATACTCTCAGCAGATGCATTGTGGGCAATTTGGGGTCCAGTATCTTTTTTCAATGATGCTTCGTCATGCAGAGTGGATGCAGCCTGCAGAGAAGGACCACTCCTCCAATGATTCAAGGGTGTTTCTCCCATCTCTTCTTTAGATTTTTAATTGTCATTTATTGACCATTATAAATGCTGACACGAGATATCAGCAAATAGCTAGTATCAGCCGATGTATCCATATCGCTAAAATATTGTAAGACTAATTAAAAATGCTCATTTTAAAAACTTTTTTGGTGATGTCTGCAATAATATTAGCATAAGAAGAAAGCTGTAATAGCTCATTACTGAATTCTGAAAAACTGCAGATGGAAAACTAACTTCTAGTTGATTTAAACTTTTGATCGTCTCACAAGTGCACTATGTTTGCGTGTACATGTACAGTAGAAGCTCCTGAATAGCTGTCGAATGGGAGTGAGGTCAATTTCTGAAAGCTATTTCTGCTCTCAGCTGGGGTCTCCTACAGGTGTTAGTCCCACTGACACAGTTAAATCAAATGGCAGAGACATTTAATGAACGATACCTGATGGCAAATAAAGAAACACTGCATACAGAGGCAGAGGGAGAAAGGTCGTTAAAGCAAGAACAATGGAGAAAAAGAGGCAGGAAATAACTAAATAAAAGGAAACAAATGCAGGAAAGAGACTGAGCAAGAGGTACAGTACACAGAGACAAAGAAAAAAAATTGAGTGCATCCCCCCCTCCGTGATCTATTGAAGCTATAAATACCACTGTGGGATACATAGATCAGGAACATTTGAGTCATCTGCCATTTGAAGGCTGGTCTAATGCACCCGACCTGCTTTGAACACCCATGCTGAGCCACAAGTGCAGGCTGCACGTCAAACTTTAATGGCTCTGGCAGAAAATTACAGGTGAACATGAGGACTGGAAATTAGGTGAGTGCATCGTGAGTCTAGTCAATAACGCAAGCAGCAGGGGAAAAAAAACAAGAGGGCAAAGATGAACATAACCCATCCACTGACAGACAGACAGACAGACACGAGTGGAAAAACAAAGAGGCCATTGTGTGTTTGATTGGGCCTGCTCTTCACCATATTGGTTTCCATGAGAACACAAGACTGAGAGAGCGAACAGGTGGTAACCTCAAAGAGCAGAGCAACACATCCTGTTGGCTTCTACAACCAGGAATCTTACACGTCATCCAAACACAGAGCTGCTAATGAAGCAACATGCTGAGAAAGGCTTACGAACGGATGAGGGCCAAAGGTAGCCAGCAGAATAACTAGTCTGAGTACTGAGTACAGCCCAATATAAAACAACACAAGAAAACAAAGGAAAACAGTGAGTTTTTCTTAGGGTTTAACATACATATTACCAACTTGTGGTCCATGTATGTTAAATATGTTGGTAGGACTAACATCGCCAAATAATCTTGCGCTTGCTTAGAGGTGTTGAAGCGATTTCAGTCGGAATAATGTAATAAAAGAAGTTTGATGTCCACATTTCACTGGCTGTAGATTCATGTTAACATGCAGCAGGAGGCAATGTACCAACCAATGTAACAAGTGCAACTAATATGGTAAGAAATGCACTAATCAGCTGTGTTTGGCCCAAAGAATAAATGCAATACATTTTGGTGAGAAGCTGAATGAAACCACAAAACTTTATTTATGACTGTGATGCTAGTGAGTGAATTACTCATACTTGTACCAGAGGCATCAAGATAAGCATGCAGGTGTTAACCTCAAAGCGCAGTTTACTAAACCTCAGGCAACAAATTAATTTACCAAGAGACACAACAAATAATGGAGGTGAATCATCAGCACTAGCAGCAGCAGAGGAGCTGCCAGTGCTGTTGTAAGAAGCATTAATAGCAACAACTGTACTAATCCCATGGAAATTTCACAACTAAAAACAGGAGCAGCAACGCGCTCGTGCAGTAAATTAAAATGTAATTTTGCTGTCACAATACTGCAAAGATTTCTCACTGTCATTACGAATCCAGCACAGCAACACTGTGTTGCAAAACAATGACATTAATTCCTGTATATCTTCGGATCAAAGCGATCTTGCGCATGCTTCGAAATATACCCATTATTGTCTCACAGGGCAAATCACGACAAGTGAAACACAACTGAAGTCCAAGGAGCAAGAACAAAGAAAAAAGTATTGACCAATTCATCAGTCTGTTTGAGCACCAACATGTTTACATTGATCACCTCATAGGATTGTGTAAATGTGATAGAGTCAGTTTACAGGCTGACATTTACCTAAAAATCCAATCAATCTGATGTGTCAGTGGTTAAGAAATCATTTCCCGGACAACAAGAGCTCAGGAATTAGCACGGAGCTGCAGAGAAACACGAAACTATCATTGACAGAGCTCAGTCTATGTCAGGCTCATGGAAA
The DNA here is from genome assembly GCF_001858045.2 of Oreochromis niloticus. NCBI lineage: Eukaryota > Metazoa > Chordata > Actinopteri > Cichliformes > Cichlidae > Oreochromis > Oreochromis niloticus. Next base: position 30,667,380 of record NC_031967.2, read on the forward strand.
CTTAATCGATGAAGCTGTACATAATCTGAATTGCACCAAATGTCAAACTAAGAAGAGTTTGCCTTGAGTAAATGTTGTTGAGTTCAGCTTCCCTCCTTACTCCCATCAGGGGAATACTCCGAAGCTAAATGGAGACTGAACAACACCCACCCCACCTCCACACCACAGAGCTGCTGGGACTGGAGTATCGCATACAAGAGCACTTGACTTAAGCTTTTTATAATGCATGGATTCAAATTAAGGACTGTGCCACTAATCACTGAGCTGCTCGGGATAAGGCCTTTGTGAATTTTAAAAGCACAATGAGTAAAGAGCATAAAAGTTAAGGGGCAATTCGACATATTATTACACGTCAAAGTCTGTTAAATGTATCTTTAGAATGTCTGCTGAGCAGAATTTGCATATGTTTTGTGTTTCCAGCGGAAATCTGGTCAACAGCTTCCTTCTCCTCATCCTACTTGAGGATAAGAGCTCCTGTAGAGGTTCCATTAGAATACTTTTACCTTTTCTGTGCTACACACAAGAGTTGAAGTGGGCTTGAACGAACCAGGAAAGGTAGAGTAATACCTAAAACTGTAGAGTGAGTTCATTTTATCATGTTACTGCCTGGAGGTGCTCAGTAATAAGAAAGTACAGTGGTCCCTCGCTATATCGCGGTCCTGATTGGCTGTAGACCATTGTCAATCAATGTCTCCTGTACAGATAAACGAGGGACCACTGTAATCTCATCCTACAGTCTCACTTACACCCTCATGGCATCTTTGTCCTCCTTATTCTTGTAATTTGTTCATAGTACAGGTGTCAATTTTGGATGACCATTTTGTGCTCAACTTGGAAATTTAAAGATAAACTTGGAATGTTCTCATTTAGAGCTTCTTCATTCGTAGCCTACGTGTTGTATTGAAGTTCTGTTATTTCCTACTGTGAAACAAAGCAAACAGAGCTACAATAATTTGGTGCCATTTAAAGGTTGCATAAAAATATTTAGCATACGGGCTAAAGTAATTAGTTCGCAGCACTGTGGAGAACATCACGGTAAAGCTCCAGAATGGACTGGTGCAGAGCAGACTATGGTGTTCATGGTCAATGATAGGTTACACCAGCGGTCCCCAACCCCCGGGTCTCGGACCGGTACCGGTCCGTGAGTCGTTTGGTACCGGGCCGCGAGAGTTGAGGCTCAGGTGTGAAATGTATGGTTTTCATGGTTTTTATCGGTTTTCAGCGTTATTTTGTTATCTTTTTTATCGTTAACTCGGTTTTCCTGGGTCTTTTCACGTGTGTTATGAATAAATCTTCTTTTTTTCGGTACCGGTACTAGTTTTATTTTGTTGTATTTATCCGCCACACCTTATTGCCGGTCCGTGAAAATATTGTCGGGCATAAACCGGTCCGTGAGGCAAAAAAGGTTGGGGACCACTGGGTTACACCAAAGGCAGCAAACAAGCAGTTTAAGCTGTTACAGATTAGATTCACTCACCAAATTCTGCCTTTTAGTCCAGCTTCATACTGTCTAGGGGTAACATCTGCTTTTATATTGTGGAATTCAGTTGGGTGAATCAACACATATAAACCGATAACTTTGTCCGCGCACAAAAAAGCAAACCCACTGGAGTTTACAGCACCCCGTTAAAAGAAAAAAATGCATTTAAGTTTTAAGTCTAAGTGGGTCTCTGTGCATCTCCGCCTTATCTTAGGCTTCCCCAGCCTGTCAAATGGATATACTGTAAATGGTTCGAAGCTGAAATTATTTAAAGTATAGAAAGGAATCTCGTGATTCCCAGGTTCATATTTGCAGCATGTTTAAACTGAACCATTCTATTTACCAGGGTGTCCAACTAGTACTGGACCATTTTTGACACGAGAAAAAAATAGTACTGACAGTTCAAATTAAGAGCAATGAAAGTATTTCATATGCATTTTGTACATGTGCATGTGTTGGGAATATTTGATTTAAACTTTTCTGTGAAGTTTATGAAACAGCAAAGAGATTTTTAGAGTCTTTCTATAGTTTTTAGGGAACAAAATGGGGAATTATCTGTTTTATTTCAGTCTGTGCACAAAGGACCTTAGTGGAATAACAGCACGCCAAGCCTTTTCTCATGTTAATGTAAAAACAATATTTGTACTCTGTCAATTAAGACAGTGAATCAGACAAAAAGAAAAAGAAACACCTCTTATAAAACACAAACAACCGAGATGATTGTTGGATTTAAAAATATGAACCACACTTACAAATTCATCAATAAAAAAATAAAATCAACCAAACAAAATTTCAAAATGTAATATTATTAAAGTCGTCGGCATTTAAAAAGCTGCGTGCTGCAAGAGGCAGTTCGAAGAATGAGGCTCTTCAAAGTGAGCGACGCAGCAGTAGGTATGGCGGATGCATCTGCGTTATGCAACCTTAACAGCGGGGAAATCGCATGCGCATGTAAGTATGCCAGCCCACATGTCACACATGAATCAAGGCAGAGAGAAATTTCATAATTAAATTAGGGGGGAAAGGTACTCATGTACTGCATCACAGCTGGAACAGCTGGCCCATTACACACGAAATAACTGCTTTCTTACTGTATGTGCATGTGCATGACTGACACAGGCCAGCAACGCTGTGTGAGATCACACCTTCCTACACACATGCTAGCACAGTGAAACAAATTTAAAGTGATGCTTAACATTCCAAATAATTTGCTGCACCTGCTACTACAAATTAAAACACACCATATTTGCCTTTATTTGACAGCTGACTGCATACACTTGACATCGCAGTTAACCACTTTAACTATTTGGTCATTAAGCACCCCTTCACAAATGTAATGCTGATTAATTTTTGAGAGTGGCACTAAAAGCTACGTTACACAAATACAAAATAAAACATAACCAAGAGATTATAAACCCGGCAGCATGCCTGTTGAAAATGCTTACTGAAGTACTGAAGTGAAGTCATCAGCTGCAGGAAGACAGCAGAGGAGGCTTCAGACACCACACATGTAAGTGTCTCTTAAAACTTTTTACATAATATAGTACTGTACAAAAATCTTAAAGTCTCGAGCCACCCTTAATTTCTTTATATTTAGCGTCAGGAATAGATAGATAGATAGATAGATAGATAACCTTGTATGAGCTTTGAGGTCAGGCCTTACAGCTGAAGGGAGGAGGGTAAACAGTTCATGAGCTAAGTGTGAGGGGTCTGTCATGATGTTCAATGCCCTATTTCTGCATCTGTTAATATAAATGTCCTCTAATGATAAGAAGCTGCTGTAAATGATCTGTTGGGCAAATGTTACCACGTGTTTTCGACCTCAAAGCAGTTGCTGTACCAGACAATTACAGCAGATGTAGTATAGTTATAACTTATCGAACTGGTCTTGAGAAATAGTTCTCTAGGTTTTTTGAAGGTCTCTCAAAGTCTCTCAAAGTTTGACCATTTTCACTGGTATGCTTTTTTGTTTGTTCAGCTACTTAACATTAGCCCATGAATCATTCAAGCACACAAATGGCTCCCAACTCAAGAGATGAACCAGTTTTGAGTCTAGGCATAACAAACAACTTCAAAGAACTAATTTTAAATTCTATCTTTTGGCACTTTATTACTAGCTGGCTGTCCCAAAAGAGATTATTTTCCCCCCATTTCTTTAGTTGAATCTATGAAAAAATGCCAAATAGTATTTTTGCACCAACAAGGTGATTCCGAAACTCACATTAGGTGAAAAGTTGGCATATCCTAATACAGTGTACAGTGCACCCTTAAAAAAATTTGAGGAAACTGGACATATTTAGGACAAAAGGAGAAGTGATAGAGAAGAAACTATCTATAGCAGATATCTGAAAGTCAGGTCTTAAAGTCAGGTCCTTAAGAAAAAGAATAAAATACAGCAAAGACCTGACACAGGACCTCTGTGTTTGCCTTATATACTGCATTTCCATTTATATTTGCACATTTCAATAAATCCCTGCTATGTTCCATTTGTGTAAAGAAATGATGGGTGGCCCAAGACTTTCTGCACAGCACTGTGTATGCTGTGGTTGTCTGTTTTTCCGACATGCTGGTAGTTTTGATTATTTTATCTCTGTGAAAACGACTTGATCCAGGAAGAAAATAAATTACAATTTGTTGTGTATATGAGAACACAGCATGTCTGTAAGATACTGAGCTTCAAAAAGTCTTCATTCGACTGTGTGAACGGCCGTAGCAGAAGTAGTGAAGGTGGATGAGTTTAAATACTTGGCCTCAACCATCCAAAGCAACAGAGGGTGAAAGAGAGAGGAGAAAAAGAGACTGCAGACAGGGTGGAGTTATTATTGCTGGGGTTTTATACCTTACAGTATAAAGTGCGTTGAGGCAACTGTTGTTGTGATAAAACTGAATTGAGCTGAGATGAGTGTAAAGGGTGATTAATGACAGCAGCAAGAGTGAAAGGGAAGGTTTACAAGATAATATGATGTATGGTTTGGAGACGGTGGCTCAGAGTTGAAGATGTTAAGACATTCACTGAGGGTAACCAGGATGGACAGGACTAGAAATGAGTACATCAGAAGGACAACTTAGGTTGACCACTTTTAGACAAAGTAAGAGAGACAAAGCTGAGATGGTTTGGACATGTACAGAGGGGGAATAGTAAATGTATTGGAGAAAGGATGTTGAATATGGAGCCGCCAGGCAGGAGGAACAGAGGAAGACCTGAGAGAAGAGTCATGGATGTAGTAAATGCAGAGGTTTGGTGTGACAGAGGAGGATGTTAGAGATAGGGTTAGAGGGAGGGAGCAGCCAAAAGAAGACTGTGTGTTGACCATCCATCCACCTCGAACTCCTCAATTCATTAAATTTGCCACCTGACTTTGTACAACAGGCAAAAAAATAATCTTTTTAGCTCCTGGAAAATGTAAAACACACTGTTTTGGGGCATTTGTTGAACTTACTAATACTACTGTCATCCCAGAACAACAGAGGGGTGATGACTCTGCTTATTTGCTATGACATAATAATATAATTTAGCTTTTCTATGTTGATACTTTATAAGGACTTTTTTCTTTACATTTATTTCTTAAATTTGCTCTTTTACTCCACTGGCATGAAACTCTGTTACACTCCTAGACTCATGCAGTATTACAGCAAGTATGTGAGCTTTGGAAATCCATGTCTTTATGCATAGAAGCTACTTAGTCTTATTATGCAAGCAAAATGATTAATAGCAAGACAAGAGAAAGATTGTATCATAAGAAATTATAGCTTTGGTGAACACTGGATGCAGGCCAAAGATGAAGAGTTACAATTATGTGTAAAATAAAGTTTCACAAAACTCTGCAGTTCCTTACTGTTTCCACAGGAAGCAGCCAGGTGCTGATAATCAAATACACTTGATTAACTGATCATCATTAACCGATCATCACCTCTGTAAAAGTAGAAGTTTTGGCGGTTTGCACGTCTGGAGGATTTTGGTGTGTTTTAACATAATGCCACAATCTTCCCAGGAGCGAACGTCCCAACAAACTCATCCCAAGGTCGGTCCGTGCAATGCTCAGAGAAACTGCCAAAAACCCAAGAGCTACATCTCAGACTCTAAAGGCCTCAGTTAGCATGTTAAATGTTAAATGTTCATGACAGTGCAATTAGAAAAATACTGAACAAATATGACTCGTTTGGAAGGGTTACCATGAGAAAGCTTCATCTCTCTGTGAAAGAAAGCAAGAACCAGCGAGAAGAAACGAGACCAAAGTGGAGATGTTTGGTTATAATACAGAACACCACATCTGAAGAAAGCCAGCATAGCAGCACAATCACCTCATAAACACCTGTCAAGCACGGTGGTGGAGGGGTGATGATTTGGTCTTGTTTTGCAGCCACATGACCTGGGTCCCTGGCAGTTATTGGACCACAAACTCCTCTGTATACCAAAGTATCCTTGAGTCAAGCGTGAGGCCACCTGTCTGACAGCTAAAGCTTGGTTCAGACTGGAACCCAAACTCAACAGAATGACTGAAAAAGAAAAGAATTAAGGTGCTGCGATGGACCAGACCTCAGCCTGGTTGAAATGCTGCGGCAGGACATTAAGAGAGCTGTGTTTAAACAAATGCTTGCAAACCTCAATGAACTGAAGCAATGCTATAAAGAAGAGTGGGCCAAAATTCCTCCACAATGATGTGAGAGACTGATAAAGTCATTCAAAAAACGATTACTTCATACTGTTGCTGCTACAGGTGGTTCGACATGCTACCGAATAATTGAGTGTACCTACGTTTTCACGGGGTCTGCACACACTGATGCAAAAAATGGTCCTTTTCACGTCAGTGTGTGCAGAGCAGCTAATAATACAAACAAATACTGAGGAAATTAATTGCTCTAATTAGTCAAGGAGACATCTATTTTATTAGAGTGTGGTGAATAAACCAGTAATCCGAATTTAAGCTAAACTAAACAGTGAAGCAGATAATGGATGGGTGGATAGTGAACAGTTTTCATATCTTCATTTGAGTTATCGCTAAAGTAATAATTTCTTACCACAGCGTCACTGACAGGATCTTCAGAGCCCATTTAAGCCACAACAAAGAGTCCAAGTGACACACGTTTATGTCCACTGACATGCAGCTTTGGTTCTGAGGAACTACAAATACCACCACACGCACCCGCACTGCCCTTTTCAATCAGCGTCAAAGCTGTTCATTCTATGAATAAGAAGAGTGAGCTATTTTCATCTGACGCCCCAGTGTGGCTCTCAAGTCACCCATGTTAACAGTAATTTGGACCGACAGGTGCGTGTGTGTGTGTATGCGTGCGTGTGTCAGATAGCATTGGTGTGGCACAGTGGGGTCCTAACCTCCAGCTGCTCACTGTGACAACAGCCTGTCCGACCGCATCACCCTTTCACATTCACACACCGACACACGCACACATTCTCCGCCTCTGTTTTCTGCCATCTTTAAAAAGCTGCCACTCTAGCTTTTGTAATTCAAAGGTGGGTCCCTCTTTGATGCCAGCCACGCCAAAACAAACAAACAAACAAACAAAAAACTGAAGAGTGGGATGAAAATCTCGTTTTAGCTAGCTAGGTAACGTGCTAACACACTAGCATACCTGCTAACAGAAAAGTAGGCCTTTAGCTTTTCTCTGGATTACTTTAACAACCTGATTAGTGGGTTTAAGTAAAGATAAGCAGCTGTTGCGGTCTACTCACCTCTACAAGTTGGTGAACATAGCGGAGCATTTAGTTACAGATGTTTGCAGCAGCCTTAACACTGAATTAAGTATTTACAGTAGGTGTTATATTAGCCGTAAACTACATAGATTGAAGACGATGTCCGGAGTGTGCAGATAGCTAAAAAGCCCTGATGTCGTCCTGATTAGAAAAGTACATTAACGCTAATGAATCTCTCTCTGTTTGGGTTGCACAGAGATAGTTGAAATGAGGGCAAATCAGTGTTAAACGTAGTAAAAACGACCTCTTCACAATGACCAAACACAGTGCATATAGGTTAGTAATACATCGAACGTAAGAGGCCTACCTGTTCCCTATAACCGCACAGTTATTATCTACCTAAACAGAAGGCTTGAAGTGCGAAGATAAGGCACAACATTTCATTTTATGGGAAGAGTAAGGACAACATGTCCTTCTGTTGTATGGACAGAAGACAAAGCCCTGCCTACAGGTAGCCATCTCAACTGATTTTCCCGGTCAGGCTACAGCAGAACACTTTGTGTGCTGTTTGTAAGCGCTGAGACGGTCTCCACTTTTATTTATAAGTTATTTTATTGACTTTATGGAGTTTGCAGAAAGGTATGATTGCATGCCTCTCTCATTCTTTATTTATCTCTCTTTATGGTCTCCCCCTGTTGTGATTTTTATTCTTTTCAGTCCATATTTCTTGTAATTTTCCCCGGATCCTTTCGCTCCTGAGAGCAATATCGGTCGCAATAACTGTTTTGTCTATCTTCACTTTTTCCCCCTCTGCCAGCATTTTACAGTTTCACACACACACACACACACACACACACACACACACACACACACTGGGGTCCTTGGCTGCCTCTTGACTTGCAACAAAACACCACTGTAGCACTCTGCGGGAAACTCCTTCAGCCACATCACTCACAGCGGGGGCCACACACACATTCAGCCCTGCCAGTCGCCTTAACATGAACTGACTGGAATAGTAGGACCTGCGGGCAAAAAGACACAACTGTGTCTACGTGTGTCATCCATGTACGTGTACAGTATGCCACTGGGCCTGGCGTGAGTTCCTGTTACCGCTTGCTGACCGCTTTCTGACTTCACGCTCTTAAACGTCATAAAAAAATTTGACACTCCGGTGCTGATCACTTACATATTGAGTCCATTTGTTTTGTACAACATGCATTTTCCATTCAACCAAGAGTTGCAGGCGATACTGAAGTGATTGATGTTTATATTTTTATCCTTCATTCTCTAGCCTGTTAAATAAATCTTGCATTTATATGTGATTTAGTCTCATTTATCCTTCCCCTGAGCTGCGCTGTGACATTTTACATTAAGAGAAATTGCAGTAAATAATAAGCAGTTGTCATTCTGTGATTGCTTTAAAAGATTACGGGGTGAACTGAAAAAAAGCAAACCTACTTTTACAAGTTGCTATTTAACGTAATCGTTAATCAGTTACTTAATTTCTTTACTTTGCTTAAGAAAGATTTACTGCATGAAAGCTGTGAAAGCTGAATATGGAGTTTTAATTGTCTGTAGGACAATACAGGCCCTTTGAACACAGCCTCTGGGGCTTTAAGAATGACTGATAGTCAAAATGCACTATTAGGAGTAAAGACTGAGCTATAAAATTAAAATATTGCCTTTGTTTTTCCAGAGAACAAATGATTTTTATTCCCCCCTTTCACAAGCTCTGCAAGCAAAAGATTGAAGATCTGGTCAGAGCTTATATTTAATCATGTGGTGCACTCTGTCTGCTCTAGATCACATGAAATTTTGGGGAAAACAAAAGATTAGATTAAAAAAAAAAAGCGTACCAAACATCCTTCCATCCATCTATTTTCTTCCACTTATCCGGGGCCGGGTCGCGGGGGCAGCAGCCCAAGCAGAGAAGCCCAGACCTCCCTCTCCCCAGCTATCTCCTCCAGCTTGTCCAGGGAACACCAAGGCGTTCCCAGGCCAGCCGAGAGATATAATCTCTCCAGCGTGTCCTGGGTCTGCCCCGGGGCCTCCTCCCGGTGGGACAAGCCCGGAAAACCTCACCCAGGATGCGCCCAGGAGGCATCCTTGTCAGATGCCCGAACCACCTCAACTGGAGGAGCAGCAGCTCTACTCTGAGCCCCTCCCGAATGGCCGAACTTCTCATCCTATCTCTAAGGGAGAGGCCAGCCACCCTTTGGAGGAAACCCATTTCCGCCGCTTGTATTCGCGATCTCGTTCTTTCGGTCACTACCCACAGCTCGTGACCATAGGTGAGGGTAGGGGCGTAGATTGACCGGTAAATTGAGAGCTTCGTTTTTACACTCAGCTCTCTCTTCACCACAACAGACCGGTACAGCGTCCGCATCACTGCGGCCACAGCACCAATCTGTCTGTCGATCTCCCGCTCCCTTCTCCCATCACTAGTGAACAAGACCCTGAGATACTTAAACACAGGCTGCTTTGAGTATTTTAGAAACTGCTGATCTGATTTTCCGACACAAACATCTCTAGAGTTTACAGAGAATGGTTTAGAAAAGAGAAATATCCAGTGAGCGGCAGTTCTCTTGGAGAAAATGCTGTGTCGATGCTTTGAGCTGGTAAGAAGGCTTGTTACAAGACCACTTGTTACAATCAAGGTGTGCAGAAGAGCATCTCTGAATGCACAGCAGCAGAAGACCACACCGGGTGCCACTCCCCGCAGCTGATCATAAATGACACTAAAGCATTGATCCATTTTAACCCCACAACCTGCCTGAGTGTCGTTGCTGTCCGTGTCCATCCCTTTATGACCACAGCGTGCCCCCTTCTGATGGCTGCTTCCAGCAGGACAACAAACCATGTCACAAAGCTCAGATCATCTCAAGCTGGTTTCCTGATCATGACAGTGAGTTCATTGTACTCAAACGGCCTCCACAGGCACTGAATATTTCTAAAAAATATTATGTGTCACAATAGAAGTATTAAAATAAGAATAAAATAAAATAAAATTGGACTGACTGACTGAAGACAACATGTGTCCAGAGGTGAGAGGCCATCTGGTGACAACATGGTCTGGGCAAGAGCTATCAAAGCAGAGCAGCAGCTGGTCACCATGACCTGGACTCCATCCAGAGGACCCCAGCCAGAAACTGGAGGGTAGTCGCTAAAATACACAGGTCTGAGTCCAACTGCTGTGACTGATAAATGAATGGACAGATACGGTTGGGGAAAACCCCGAGGCAGGAAAAGAGGACATGTTGCGCTTTATGGACAGATGGGCATAAGAAGAGAGGAGTGGAGTGCAACAGCCAAAATACGAGTGCATGACAGATTGTTACAGCTGTAATGGGCCGTGTGAATAAATGAATGGGATTTAGATGTGAGCTGAATCTGCAGAGTATATTTTTTAAAAAGCCTCAAATTTAGGATTTGTGGACGTTTTGCTCATACTGGTGTCGCAGTAGCTAAAGTTTACATTTGTAATCCGCAATTGAGTGATATTGTCTCAAGGGTGAGTCCCTGATGACTTACCAAATTTTATAAAGTCGTCTGAATTCACAATTTGGAAATTCTTTTTTTTAAAGATTAATTTACTTACATGAACATTTACTTAGAAACTACTATGGAAGCCTGTACAAAAAGAAAAAAGTATTGATAACTCAAAATTTCGAGTTATTTTCTTGAAGTTTTGATTTATTAACTTGAAATTTTGACAAAAATAACTCAAAATTTTGATTTATTAACTCAAAAGTTTGAGAAAAGAAAACTTGAAATTTCGAGATATGGATACCAACTGCCAATTTTTTTTTTTTGTGGCGGAATGCGCACTCAAAACCGGATTGTGAGCTACCAATGTATACCAACAAATTGGTGCTTTCGAGAGTACATTTGCTGATAGTAACGCCATGTGATTCATCTAATAACAGAAGGATTTCATCATTTGTGAAGCCACGCTAAAAATACTCAGCAATTTGTGCATTCATGACTGGCTGTAATAGTTGTAGCATTTGTAGCTAAGGGCTTCAGCTTCCGGGTAACAAGTAAACGACGTCATTCATGTAGATTACTGATTGGCAGCGCTAACTTGAAATTTGAGTTGCTTTTCTCAAAAGTTTGAGTTAATAAGTTACATTTTCAAATTATTTTTGTTATTTTTGCGTTAAAAGGTCAAAATTTTGAGTTAAAAGGCCAAAATTTTGAGTTATGGTTACCTTTTTTTTTTTTTTAGTGGCGAAAATGGGCTTCCATAAACTACAGTTAATATATCCCAGATAAAAATACAAAAACCACATTAATACCACCTACTCATGAAATAACCACAAAACAAAAGGCAGGATTGTCAGGATTGACAGTTAAACTTATAATGAAAAACACATGCCTTCAGCTGATTAAATTACGAAAATTAAATAGGAAACTAGGTCTAAATTAGGAAAATTTCAACTAATTTCTAATAAATAAAATTTTCCTAATTTAGAGTTATCTCAAAGTTTCCACTTGATAACTTGAAATTTTCTCAATTTTGACTCTTTTTTTCAGAAATTAGAGTTTGTAAGTTAAAATAGTAATACACCTACTTTGAAACCCGAAGTCAGTAACATAGGTAGTAAGGTAAGACTGACAATTCAAGCAAAGGGCAGACAAAACCCAAGTCCAAAAACCAGCCCGAAAGCAGAACACGGAGAATTCTAGGAACTGCAATGGAGGTGCAAAGACAACAAGCTGCATAACCACACACACACACGCTGAGGCGACTGATTTATTATAGTGATAGAGAACTGGTAGATACATTTTAAATTCTGAAAAAAATTCAAAATTCTGAGATTGAGATTCTGAGATCTGAGATTGATTGTTAGATTGAGATCTGAATTCTGAGATGAAATGATGAATTCTAAGAAAAGAATCTGAAAACAGTTTTCAGTTCGTCAGAATTCTGAGAAAAAAAGATAAGTCTGACTTCTGAGAAAATAAAATCTGAAAAATGTCTAAATTTTAAGATTAAAGTCTAATTTCTCAGAAAAAATGCCTGGATTCTGAGATATGTCTGAATTTTTTAGATTAAAGCCTGAATCCTGAGAAATAACTCAGAATTGTAAAATAAATCTAAATTCTGAGATCAAAGGCTAAATTCCAAAAGAAACTTATGAGAAAAAAGTTCTGATTTTGATACAAGTCTGAATTTAGAGAAAAGTTTTTCCCGTGTCCCTAAATCTTCCATGGCGGGCACAAGGATGGAAAAAGAACAGAAAAGGAAAACAGCAGCAGAAACATAAGACCCACAGGGGAAATAAAAATGAAATCAAGTCTAAACTCGCGCAGGTGCAGAAATTGAGGAATAAAAAATAATAACTAGAAACATCTTTTCTTTCTGGCTGTTTGTTTTGACTAAATAGGACTTTACGAGCTCCCCAGAAAGGTAATGAAGGAGATTATCTTAAAATGTTTTTAGAGCACGGTCATTCCAACTCATTATGATATCACAGCAGTATACCCACTCACTTCAAGCTTCACTCGGACTGTGAAGAGGGGCATTTACATTCCCATCAACCAAAAGCTCTCTGTAGTCCATCAATTTGCTCTCTTGCGCTCTTTCAGCCTCCCTCTCCCTCTTGACCTTTCACTGAGACCTTTAATCAAAGCAGAGTTATGGCTCCCTGCAGCCATTGCTAACTACCAAATCACACAGCCTCAGTGCAGCAGGGATTTGGTAGGCCTGAAAAGTCAGTGTCCTCCTCTTAATCCTACAGCAGCGTGCTGATTAATGCATGTTTTTTCCTGCTTGGGAAAGAAACTAGCGTGCCACTGGTGATTCAGCGTGTGATTCAATCTGAAAAACAGCTCCCTAAGACCTTAGTTCAAGAGAAACAAGAAGAAACAAGGGGAAATCATCGCGGCCTGTGAATGATGCAGGAACCCCTCAGTGCGACAAGATCAGCGTTGAGATGAGTCATTGCTTCAGCTCATCAGATCTGGGTCAGTGCAGATCTGAAAGTTTTACAGTGACAGCTAGATTTCTATAAATTTAACCAATTCAAAGAAATATTTGTACCATTTTGAACAGGATCCAACCACAGGTGGTTGGTCTTGCCTGCTCATTTTTTGTGCTTTATATGTAAAACAACACTGATAACTTCTGTTTTAGCTCAGACACACAGCTAGCTGCAGCTTCAACTCATGAAATTCTCCTTGCTGCTGCCTTCTTGTGAAAATTGGATGAACCCAGAATCTCAGTTTCTTCCTTTCCTTCTTCACAAAGATTAGTCTAGTTTTTTTTTTAATCACTTTAATTAATTAAAATGGTTTTTTTTTAATCATATTTATTTTCAATTTAACAGCACGGTGGTTAGCATTGTTGCCTCACAGCAAGAAGGTCCTGAGTTCAATTCCAGCATCAGGATGGGGTCTTTCTGTGTGGAGTAACTCTAAATTGCCCATAGGTGTGAATGGTTGTCTGCCTCGATGTGTTAGCCCTGCGACAGACTGGTCACCTGTCCAGGGTGTACCCCCTGCCTCTCACCCTAAGACAGCTGTGATAGGCTCCAGCCCCCCAGCAACCCTGGGATGGATGGAAAGTTTTAGTTTGGTTTCATTAACCTTGGGAGGATCTCTATATTTTCTACCTTTGCTTGACTTTTTTTGTTTTTGTTTTGCACCTGCTCTCTTCCACAGCATGTCTTTGTCCTGTCAGGGTGAGGGGAAAAGATGGCCGCCCCTCCCTGAGCCTGGTTTTGCTGGAGGTTTCTTCCTGTTAAAAGGTAGTTTTTCCTTCCCACTGTCACCAAAGCACTAGTTCATATATAGTGTCATATGATTGTTGCGATTTTCTCTGTATTCTCTATATTATTGTAGGGTCTTTTCCTTACAGTATAAAGCGCCTTGAGGCAAAGTAAGCCTGCTTGTTGACCACAGATGACTTGGGAGTGAAAGACCCAAAATGATGGACGACACCATCTGCCAGTGATAACAGTGATTCCCTGCTTTATATTTTGTTGTATTCAGTCTCACTCGACGCTATAGAGCTGGACCGCTTTTTGTAACTAAAAGAAGTCGCCCCCTGGTGGCCCCCCTCTCCACTCACACATCCTTAGAGCTCCTTCTTTATGCTTCACAGTGGGAACCATATGTTCAGATATCATTCATGAAACCTCTCTTACACAGATTTGTACTCACCAGATCAAACTCAGAACTTCCACTGGTCTAGATGTCCATCTCCCGAGCACATCTATCAGCAGGGATTTCTTTATCAAGCCCGATTCACGCAGCCTCCTCTGAACAGACGAGATGAGGCTGTGATTCGACCTCTGTAAAGGGCTGATGCTGGCTCCAAGCTGAGCTGCTGTTAATTGGTGATTTCTGAAGCTTTAATAAACTTCTCCTCTGCAGCAGAGGGAACCCTCGCCTAAGTGTGCCTCGTGAGAGCCGGTTTCATCACAGCGTTTGATGGTTTCTGCTACTGCACTGATCCTGAAATTTTCCCCATCGACTTTCATTTCCTAAATTAACAATGAGATGCTGTTTCATTGTAGAGCCGGGCCGTTAGTGCCGCGATGTGGATTACTACAGATATGTGGGTGCCACCGCTACGTCAGCACAGCACATCTCATGTTCTCAAAAGCACTGCGAAGGAAAGGAAGACTAAAGAGAAGTTATTAGGTGATTTTTTTTCTTCTTTAAGCATCACGCTCGAGGGAAACCCAGCGGCTGTTTTGTGAAGGGATGTGTAGGTGTGTGTGAAAGTGAGGGGACCGAGAGAGAAGGGAGGGGAGTGAATGGGTGGGAGTAGTATTAGTCATCCACTCTCACTGCTGAGATGTTCCCAGCCTGTGCATGCACGGGGATTTAACCCAGCAAAAACCTGTGTGTCCTGGTCTTTAACAGCCCCACCGAGCCCACAGTTTAGGGTTTTTATACTTTAAGGATTGAGTTTACATCTTCCCAGTATATGTGAGACCTAAGCATAACCGGGCACCACTGCCTTAAATATCAAGACGTTACACAACTCAGTCTGCTCAGTGTGAATCGCCTGTCCTCTGGTGACTTTCAGCCCGGACTAGACGAGGTAGAGGAGGAGGAGGAGAAGAAGAACTGAGCCTCATGTTGGAAATGCATCAGTGATGTAATACAGTTTGACTTTGGCGTGCTTTGTCATCACAGAAGCAGAAGCAAGAAAAGTGTGAGTGCTGCAGAAATGGAGTTGATCAAGACAAACACACGCACACACTGAGGGAAGGAGAAAGTGAAACAGACACACCAGCTTTGCGCTACAAAGCATACCAAAACAGCGAGATGATGTAACGGCTCACAATTACCCATGGTGCTTTGCCGGAAAGATGAATGAAGTCGGACATAGAGAGGGCGTCAATGAAAACACACGTGCACACGCGCGTTTCATCTGTATTCTGATCATGCGGCGTGATTCATACATAACGATGTGCACAGCAGAGAGAAGGGAAAGCGACACGCTTTAACTGAAGGCAGCATGAGTGTGTGTGTGCGTTGTGCGTCAAGAGAAATCACAAGCTTCTTTGCTATTTTATTCATGTGGCTCACAGTGAATGAAGAGACAGGAGGAGAGGAAGAGGGGGAAAAAAGACAAGGAGACAAAGAGGAGGGAAAGGTTGTCGGAGTGCTTGTGGACCGGCTTGGGAGTTTCCTGCACTTAAGGTGCGATGATCCAATTGAGCTCAAAGTGAATCTGGAGAAGAATATGAGCTCCGTCCTTATTTATTTTTTTATTTATTACGCCTGGAAGGAGGTGGTTTGCAT
The DNA here is from genome assembly GCF_001858045.2 of Oreochromis niloticus. Taxonomy (NCBI): domain Eukaryota; kingdom Metazoa; phylum Chordata; class Actinopteri; order Cichliformes; family Cichlidae; genus Oreochromis; species Oreochromis niloticus. Next base: position 30,683,276 of record NC_031967.2, read on the forward strand.
CACGCATCCATATTCAGACTCATGGAGGGGGTTACCATTACCACACCAATTACAGCATCAAGTGGTTAACAGTAGGCGGTCCGAGAGTTGTTGAGGCATATTAATATTTAAAAGTTCAAATATAACATCACGACACAACCTTGCGTTCCATCTTTCAATAACAGCTTTAATGTTTCTAAGAAATGTCTAAAACTGATACATCTGGTCTGTGATACACCAGTAATATCAGCCCAGTTTAATAGTGTGAAGATTTTGTAATAACAGATGTAAATGTAACTGATTTTGCGTACATTATGGTCATTATTGCAGTCAGAGAGGTGGGTAAACCTGAGTATAGTCGCTGAGCATGAATGCCAACTTGGGGTTCGACTTGATAGCAGGACCTACAGTCTATGTTCATTAAACGCCACCTGGGAGTCCCTTCTGTGTTCCTTGCATGAGCTGCAAAACACTTTGTTTCATGTGCATATATAAAATATGTTACACACAAGGAACACCCCGAGGTGCTGCTTTAGGCAGTATTTTGGCCATTTTTTGAGCCTCATTCTTTCACATATTTGTCGTAGAGATTTACTTGGATGCACGTGATCCAGTCAAAGTCTGAACACCTTTTGAGGAACTTTTGAGTTTCTGTTGAAGGGTGTCTCTGCTTCGACATGGTGAATTCGGTGGTTGCACACAGCAGATTAAATTGTTAGAAGTCAAATGTGTACATGGGCCAGTCTGTCCCAAACTTCCCATGCTTAATGACAATCAGAGCTTCTTTTAGTTGCTCCCTTTTTTCACAAGGGGGCGCCGCAGTGGGTAACTCCGCATGTGGTCTTGAATGCCACCTACTGGCTGCAGGAAGATATCAGCAAGGCACTGGCACTTACACAATGTTTTTCTACTTTACATTCTTAATACAAATGAAGGCAGGGATCAAGCCATTAACCAGAGCCAGAGCCGCCCCGCTTCCACTTGGCTGCTAAGTGCCACACTGCCTCCACGCATGGTGGTGACACATATGGGAGTGCCTCGCAGCACTTGGAACACATCTCACCTTACAGCCCTTAGAGGTGGGTGGATCGATCCAGATATCGATAGTATGGATCGGTGCTAGCGCGATAGGATTGATACTTCATTTAATCCTGAGGGTTCAGTATGTAGCCCACTGGGCTAAAAACCCAGTTTAAAACTATATGCTTTATTGTAGATTACTAAGTGCTAATAAACAAATTACTGCGGAAAGTAAAACTCATAGATCTTGACACATGGATCAACACTACACAAGCTACCTTTGTAAGTTGAACGTATCAGTATTGGTATTGGTATCAGTATTACTGGCCCTGTAGTTACTTGGTATTGCACAGCACCAACAGCCAGTTTGACTGGTTATGCTGCAGACCACACACACACAGGCAGGTACTTTTTGCACATGCGCTTTCAGCTATTTATTTTCATTTTGTAGCTGTTTGTTTTTTTCTATCAGCACACCTGGTGACGCAGAACCTAAAGTGGGAGGCAGCAAAGCGTCCCACTGTCCTTTTGAGCGGGTTATCAGTCACTGTGTGATGCACAGTGTTGCTCAGTCACCCCTCCAAGTCCAGGACAGATCACACCAACTCTGAGGCACAGGCAGTTACACGCTCACCCCGCTCTTTAACAATAATAATAATAAAGATAGAGTAATGGCGATAAGGAGCTCTGAAACCTGACCTACATACAAACACATAAACTCAGTGAAGGTGACGATGTGTTAATCCACTCTCCCTCTCTCCGTGATTCACACACAGACCATGATGACGGTGACTGGAGGAGCGGAGACTTCTGACGTCAGACGAGGAGAATGACAAGCGCGTCCAATGAGGGGCCGAGGATGTGCAGCGCGAGGACGGAGCAGCCGACAGAAGGCTAATAACCATGCCAACGGAGGAATATAGCGCGCGCCGCTGACTGGGAGAGAAGCGCGCGCGAGAGACAGGGGGAAACCCCGAAAGAAGAAAATACTGAAAACACGTTCACGGGAAGTGGAGAATAAAGGAGGACGGAGAGAGATACAAGAAGCAGAAGCAGAAGACACGGAGCTGGTAAATGTGTGTGTGTGTTTGTGTGTGTGTGGCGTGGTCTTCATCCATCCCACTTTCTCTCTCCCTCCCTCTCGCTCTCTCCCTTCTCGCGCGCTGGCTCAGGGACTGCACTGCTGCAGCTGAATGAAACCGATGAAGGTATTTAAGCTTTTGTTCTGTCTTTGCTGAAGCGCACACACAGCCTGCCCTCAGTGCTGGAGGCTCGGCAGGGGCGTTAAAACAAAAAACAAAACAAAACAAAAAAGGCTCGTGAGTGCTGTGTGCTGGGCTCCGGGGCGCACGAGCTCCCCGTTACCGCAGGGATGTGAGCCCCCCCTCCTCCTCCTCTTCTCAGCTGCGGGGCTTTTGATGCTGGTGTAGGTGGTGGTGGTGGTGGGGACGGTGGTGACCTTCCCTGGACGTTTCCAGTCATTGACGGTGTGTGCGCGTGCGTGTGGGCGTGCGAGAGGAGGACTGAGATGAAGAATAGAGGAGGGGGAGGAGGGGTGAGTGGGGGCGTTGAGGTGGGAGGTGCGAGAGGAGGGGGGGGCAGAATTTTTTTTTTATGAATGGAGCTCCACATCTCTCTTTGGCGCACGCGGCTGCGAGTGTGTGTGTGTGTGTGTGTGTGTGTGTGTGTGTCGCTGTGCGTGCGCGCGCGCGCTGGCTGCTCTGCTGCTGGGCTAAAATTAGCGTCAGCGGCCGCAAATATGTGGATCAGAATCCGAATTAAGCAGCTTCTAAATGAAAACTGCGGACGCACGCGCCCGTATCTGGGCTCGCGCTCACACACGCCACCGGTGAATAGGACGGCAGCCGTGCCCCAGGACGTCATGCACCATTTTTAGAGACGCTCTAAAAATAGACAGAGTCGGTGATGATTTTGGTTGTCCGGACTCTGTCAGGTAGGAGCGAGCCAGACTCTCGTTATTATTATTACTGGTGTTGTTGTTGTTGACAGTGTTGTTTATTTGGTGTATGTGTTGGTTTGCTTGAAGCCAAAATGGCAGGAATAGTACTGCCATTTATGAAAGACTTGTCCTTGTGTGTGTATGTGTGTGTGTGTTCACACCTGCTGATAATTACCTGTCAGCGTGGTGCACGAGCTGCTGGTGACGTGCATGCTGGAGGGTAAAAGTGCGCGGTCGTTTTCACGAGTTTCTGAATGGATGAATAAAAAAAGTCTGATTTTTTTATTTGGTCTTTTGTGAAACGGGATGGCTGAGAACACGTCCCTGCTCCTCCTCTTCCTCTGCCTCCTCCTTGCTTTTCTCGTTTGTTTTGCCCTCCTCTCTCCGTCTCACGTCCTCTTCCACTCTTTTTGCTTTCGTCATCCTCGCTTCCACTTTCTTCTGAAAACTTCTCCCATCGTGTTTTTAACTCATCTCTCCGTTTCCATCGTTCTGCTATGTCACATTCCTGCACACAAACGCCTCGCACCTCTGCTCCACCTCTTTCCTGACTCACCTCTTCCTTTCTTCCCTCCCTCCTTCCTCTCTCCAGCTATGATTCTCTCCCTGGCCGCGGTGGCAGCCATGAGTAGCGGCGGCGGTAGCAGCCTCAACTCCTCTTCTCCCCTCGACCCCTTTGACTCCTCCACCCCGTGGAGCCTGGTTGAGGACCCCGCCAACTCTTCGTCGGAACCTGTAGTGCAAACTGTGACCCCTGACCTCCGGCCGGCCACCACCGCCGTCGCTCTTCAGGAAGTCAGCCCGTGGGACATTGCGCTTTGCGTGACAGGGACTCTCATTTCCTGCGAGAATGCCCTGGTGATCGCTGTGCTGTTCTACACGCCGACGCTTCGCGCTCCCATGTTCATCTTGATTGGATCGCTGGCGGTGGCGGATCTCCTGGCCGGCCTGGGCCTCATCTTGAACTTTGTCTTCACCTATCTGATCGACAGCTCGGTGGAGTTCGTGACATTGCTGTCCGTTGGACTGTTGATCTCGGCCTTCTCAGCGTCTGTCTTCAACATCCTCGCCATCACGGTCGACCGGTACCTCTCGCTTTACAACGCCCTGACCTACCACACTGAACGGACAGTCACCTTCACCTACATCATGGTGGTCTTCATCTGGGTGTTGTGCCTCACGCTCGGCCTGTTGCCGGCGCTGGGCTGGAACTGTCTGAGAGACGAGAGCACGTGCAGCATCTGCCGACCTGTCACTAAAAACAACGCCGTGGCACTCGCCGTCACTTTCTTATTGGTCTTTGCCCTCATGATGCAGCTCTACCTTCAAATCTGCAAAATCGCCTTCCGCCATGCGCAGCAGATCGCGGTGCAGCACCAGTTTGTGGCCATCTCCACCACCAAAGGTGTCTCCACACTGTCGGCCATCCTGTGTGCCTTCGGGGTGTGCTGGCTGCCATTCGCTATGTACTCCATTGTGGCTGACTACAGCTACCCCGTAATATACACCTACGCCACGGTCCTCCCAGCCACCTGCTGCTCTGTAATCAACCCCATCATCTATGCGTTCCGAAACCCAGACATCCAGAAGTCGCTATGGATGGCCTGCTGTGGGTGTGTCCCCTCCAACCTCTCCTTAAGACCCAGGACCTCCAGTGATGTGTAGCAGGGAAGGTTGGTGTCTCCTTAGTGTGATGCTTGAGGTCGAGTCAGGGTTGGAGGAACAAGAGGTGGCGAGGACGAAAGAGGAAAGAGATTTCCTCTGCTTCTCATATCGGGGCAGGCTGATGGCGGACACTCAGCTGGCCGCTGTAGATGTGGCACTGGTGGATGATGGAGAAGAGGATGATGCATGGTCAAAAAAAGGAAAATAAAGAAAAACGATATGAAAGTTTGTAGCCTTGAGAAAACCAAAATGATGGATGGAGATGGTGTAGAAACCAACTGCAAACGCCTGTTTAAGGTATCCTCATCATGGGTGTGGGAGCTGGGGTAGGAGGTGGGGGATGTGTCAGGTGACTTTTCCTCTGGCCTCTGTTAGGGTGCGAAAAGTGAGGCCTGCTTCTCAAGAGTAGCATATATGTGAAGCTGAGATTTAGGAAGAAATTTGCTAAATCTCTGTATGTCCTGAGGCTGGGCAGCACTGCATGGTTATGCAATCAGAAGGAGTGAAACAGTCTTAAAATACTTGTTTGTGTTTTAACTGATGTGTTTGAAATTAAGTGGCGTGTGGATAAAAATACAATGAGCTAAATATACACAAGGAACGACCTTGAAAATTCACAATGAGCTACCTTCTCCTGGTAATAAAACGAGAATATTTTCTCCCTGGAAACATTTTTGAACAATGTTTCCTTCAGCTGATGCAGATTAAGTAGCTGAGTCTTGCCCATTAAGCCTTTTCCCAATGCCAGCAGCACAGCCTGTATTATTTGTTTTACCCATTTCGGTGCAAGTTTCAGGAAAGAGAGAAAAAAAAGCTAATCACACAACATCCCTCCTCAAACATTCAAATCCGAAATGAAATCTAATGTACCAGTCTCCGAATGCATAAACAAGCCCGGCTAGTTTGAAAAATCTAGAGAGGGATTTCCATATTTAGGCTGGCATGTGTTGTCCTTGGCGCGATGAAATGAAATCTGCTCCGCATTGGAGAAAAATGGGTTTCTCAGCCTGCCGCTGTGCCGTGACTGTGAAGCAGAGAGAGCTGAATTCAGCACCAAGGACAGCGCCACTGCAGAGCGCTGCTACCCTGGGAATGCTCTCTGCTGCGGGGAGGGAGAGCGCCGGAAAGTAGGCTACGCTGTTCTTTATGGGGAAATGGGAGACGGGCCTTAAAGGAGCATTCCAGCATGATTGGAGTTTCTTTTACCCCTTTTGTCCACCCCTGGATGGATAAAGGTATTTAAAAATTTGGTTTTGCTATAACTCTTCTGTTATGTGATTGCTTCAGTTTCAAAAAGACACGCAGAACAATGTTAGTAGTGCTAGTTAATCATTGTGGCACAAGAGAGCACAAGAGACATTTATGCTTAGTATCAATAGCTAACATCTGCATACACTTTGCATTTTACGCTATGTCCGTACTTGCATAGTGTTTAAAATTAAACGTGGTAATGTTATTTCAAATTGACCACAGCAAGCTGTATACTTACCAGAAATGATGACTGGACATTGATCGGAGCCTGACTGATCTATCAGCGGGACGATATAATCAGCCTTTTGGCGATCTACTGGTATTGGTGTTGAAAATGTCTGATAAATTAAAATTTAACAAAGATCTGATGGGAGAAACTCCAACTTCAACCATGTTATAAGTGTTGATGATTTGTCCACCAGAGGGCACTCTGCAAGTAACCTGTTGGCGACACATGTTTGGAACACCACAAATACGACAATCAGCTGATTCAGACAGAGACAGGCAGAGCGTAAACGGATAAATAAATAACTACATATAACAAATGTTAAAAGTCTGTTTATATTTCATGTGTCTGACAAAAAAAATATTGGCATATATATATTGGAATTACAGATTTTTAAATTACCAAATATTGGCATCAGTATCATATATCAGTGTATAACAGTGATTATCCCACTAGCCGCTATCTGTGAACATTTACTACCCCCTTAGCCGGGGTCCTGCCATGCCACCATGACCCCGTCCTCTCTGTCCCCGTGTTTGTCATCAGCAGAAATTCCCGTGGTCACCGGGAAAGGTGAGAGCAGGTAATGTTTTTCTGAGGCGAACAGGACCTCTGTGTTTTTCTGCAATCTCCATAAAGCTGTTTTGGCCATGCGGCTCTAAAGTTAGACAGCACTCTGGCTCCACAGCCCAATTGATTTTACATTAGCCGAGCTGAGCACAATCCATATCGAAAAGGTCGTTTTTCATCGGGGGCAGCTTTGGTCGGCTACACTACATTTTAAGTCATACTTGCCATGCTTGCACCTCTGAAAATAAATTCTCAATGGACGTGTTTTGTAAATGTGCTAAATGTTTGTAATGCTTACACTTAAACACTCATAGATGTATGTCATAGATTCAGAGGAAATGGCAAAAGTCTATATATTAAGAAGGAAACAAAGCATCGTATGGCGAAAAATTCTGTAGCTTCCATTTTAATTTCCCTATGTGCAGCCTGTCAGCAGTAGCTGGGTACCTTCTGCAGACACACACACAGTCTCTCCCCGCCTTGAAGAAGCAGTGCAGCTCCGCCGCGGGCCACCTCTGAAGGCTCGGCAGGTTAATGAGAAGCAAGAGAGGTGAGGTGACGTGGCGTGAAATAGAAACGCCAGGCGAGACGCGCTTTAACGCAACCTCAGGTCACGTCCACCATGCACCCAATCAGGATGAAGTTATTTCCCCACTGAAAGGGCATCATGCACCGTAAATCCAGCTAATGATAATAACATCTGAGCAGTAATGGTACAGGGAGCTGGCCTAATGTACAGAGAATGCTGTGAGGATGAGACGGAGAAGGGATTTATTGCCAACCTCGATCTGTATTTAAATGATCTACGGAGATACTTTTCACTTTCGTGTTCCTCAGAGCAACCTCGGAGAGAGTTTCAATGACTAAGCTGCTGGCATGCTGCTCATATACATGTGTGGGAGGTGTGCTGGCTTTGGGAAAATAGTTTATGGAAACTGGGCTGTAGTTTCAAACTGCAACAGTAAGACTCAGCACAGGAAAAAAACTGTGTAACTACAGGGAGTGACTTCCAAATTCAACGCTTTCTACCAAATAAATCACAACATTATTGCGTGAAAGCAAAAAACACACATGTACTCAATGAAACTCTGAAAATGGCGCACAGGAGAAGCAGGTATTTTCTTTTTCTATGATGTAAATTAAAGCTTAGAGTAGAAGTATTTTCTACTTTTCTTGGCAGGAAGCAACAATCAGTTGTTTTTGCAGCAGTTGTTAGCAGAACAACAGCCGCACGAGTTTCTGTCAACGATTTCCTTTGGAAACGGCAGACTCTCTTGTGTCTTCTTTTGATTTCTATTTGTTTGGTTTTGGCCTTATTGGAACAACAACAACAAATAACTCCTTCGCAATAATGTCCAACTGTGTTTTGCTGTGTACAAAAAGCCACAAGCGAGAAATGGAGAGAGAAAGAGAAGCGGTCGGCTTTGGAAGATTTGCAGAATAACTCAAAGTAAATGTTTCAAGGCAACAAATGGCACATTGGGTTTTATTGGAAAGAAATATGATCCTGGCTGCCTGGTCGGGGCTTTCCAAAAAGCATGGAAAACCTAACGAGTAAATAAATGTTCCATTTCTATTCTTAGCTCATCTACTGCAGACAGAAACCTCCAAAAATAAAATGCATCTGCAGCCAATTTAATAATTTGATAATTTAATTATAAAACCACCAGTTGAACAAGTTGCCGGTGCGACCTCTTCCCTTCCTCTCTCTTTTGCTCAATCACTGCATTGATGGAACTGCCTAATGGTAAACCACCTGCATCAATTATTAAGTGAAATATTTTCAATTACTCCGAGGCTGGAAGCATGATGTGGATGAAATTTGGCACTGGGTGAACCGCAGCAGTGTGCGAGGGAGGGTGAAACGTATCCACGCACGAGAGTTGAATGAATCTATTTCACACAGGAAACTGATGCGGATCCTTTTGGCACACAGTTCTCTTGTATGCACAATGATATGCGAGACTTGCCTAGTCACCTGTGTTTGGACATGCTAGATGGAACAGAGCAGTCACAAATTAGGTGAGGATAATGTCACATCCAGTACGGTTTCTAACAGACGGCCAGTGTTGCCAGTGGTACAGTTTGGCCCTTTAATTGTAATAGTAAAAGAAGATCTGCACTAGCAGGGATGTGGCTTTTAAACTCATCTTCTTTCCTCTTAAAGGCTAATCAAACCTACTAGAGAATCATGAAGCAGAACTGGATTAAAGGGAAATGAATTTTGAGGTTTGTTTTAGACTCTGTAAGGGCCACCTAAAAATTTCAACATTTGAAATTGTCTTGACTCCAGATACACCATGGGAACACCAGCATTTACCATTCTAATCTGTTCAGTGCTTATTTATGAGGAAGAAAACAGGAAAACATAAACAGTGTAAAAGATGTATGTAGCCACGTGACATCACCTAGTGGTAGCCCTGTTTTGAACGTTTGCCATTATAAAGAAACCTAGTAAAGGATTGGATCATTGGCTGATGACACATGGTTGAGGAGTTCAACCAATGGGCATATCCTGGATGACTCTCCTTTTTAACTATATAAGAATAACCAAAATCTACAAAATGGCATTCACGTTTTATTCACTATGATCTGAAGCTAGGAACTGAGACCATAAACTCATAAGAAAAGATTTTGCAGAGGTCACAGGAAAACTGAGGCGAGGACCATTTTCCCAAAGACTCAAATACAGCTCAACAATGACTTTCAGGAAGTGAAAATCCTACTCATATTCTCCATAGGGAATCTGACTATGAGCCATAATGTGGAAACCATCAAAAGTAGACTTAGTATAAGCTATGACATTGTGAAACTAAGGCGTGTGCTCCTGTAAAACCCACAACTTTCCTACAGTTTCCTAAACCCAAACAGCAACATATCTAAATGTGGAATTCAATGATACCATGGAAATTTTTAAATTAGCGAACGCCACATTACTTAGTCTACATCCACATGCACATGGATATCTTTAAAAACATGGATTTTTTCAAGTTTGTTTTCAAAAACATCTCTGTACTCAAGTTCCATCAAGAGGATGCCAAAGCAACACTTGGCGATATCCATAAACCCTAACGATATGGAAATGTTGGCAAGTCAGAAGCTCACAAACAATAACATGGCGCACAGTCTGACATCCAGAAAGGAGATAAAGGCTAAAGAGATAAAGATAAATATCTTTGATGCTCCGAAACAAAAGCTCAGTTTTTCTTGTCCCCATGTAGTCGCAGAAACAAAGTTTCTGAAAGTCTTCACCCTGGCAGGAGTTCTTCAAAATCTCAATATTCAGTGATCCAATATGCCATTTACATGAGGACAGAAAATGAACAGAAAAAAAATATGGTTACCAAAATACACACACACATGTGGACATTGCCTAGGTGAGCATAAACTTTCAGAATCCATGATAGCACTGAGGAATGAAGCACTATACCGTACGAGGACAGGTTAAAAGATGATTGTAGTTACCGGTGTTTTCTGAAGTCCTGTTTTAAAGCCTCGTGTTGTAGCCATCTTGGTTTAAAAGTACTGTACTCATATCCATGAATCTAGCATCCTGTTAGCTATCTTGCAAACTAGCTTGCTAGCTATTAATAGGCTAGCTACCTTCAACTACTTCCTTTGCCTTCACAAACTCTTTTTATTCAATTGAATTAAATACAGTTTAAACAACAAAAAAACTCATGGTGTAAACAGCTCATTAAAGATGAAGAAAACAGATGCTTAGAGAAATATTGTGACTAACTAGCATTAGCAGGTTGCCAGCTAGCGCTAGCATGTCAACATCTCAGTAAGTTACATATTAATCTCATATTTTATGAAATAAAACCACATAAATTTTACTTTTTTGTGTGACCAAAGCCTAAAGATGGAACCTCTTTTTAAAAAATTGTCAGTGGATAACATAATTCTCAGTGTGTTTCAAAATTTTGTGACCTCAAGTCTCCAATTGAAAAGCTGTGTTGGAAATTTAAGGATTTCAGTTTTACACTTTCACAGTACTATTTAGGGAGTTTTTGGGTGTCCAAAAAACTAAAGCAAAGCTCACACTGTTCATTTGATCCAACTCTGCATAAAATCTTAAATATAAATATATATTTAATTGCTATATATAAATATAACAAGCCTGCTGAAATCCAAACACAGCGGCGACTAATCAGTCGCTGTGAATTCCAGCTGTATTTTAAAAACTGTCCCATCTGGCATGTCCATCAAGCGGTTGTTTTAACAATTAATAAGACTCATCTGTGAATATGCCACTACTCAGTCTACCATTCCTGGGACAGGAGCGGAGCGACCACTCACTGTGTGTTTGTGTATGTGTGTGTGTGTGGGTTTAACGCGTGTGCCCGGGATCATAGCCAATTGTAATGAACCATAGCAACTCTCACTGTAAACACAAACACGCAGAATGGTTTTTGTCAGCCGCTATACAGGACTTATAATTCAGTTTTTAAAAAGAAAAGAAGAGCGTGTAGAGCGCATGTGTGCGTGCGTGCGCGCGTGTTATTTTTCTTATGCAATGCTGTACAGAAATGTATATTTTTGTAATGTTCATCAGGGCATGAGTTACAAGACATGGTCGCTGCTGTGAGTCTGTTGTGAGTGTGTGTTTCTTCCTATTCTTCTGTGTTCTTCCTATAAACAAACGTCAAAAGTTTCTTTGGGGGGGAAAGTTGTGTGTTGGATATGCTTAAAAAAGTGCCATAATTTTTGACTTTCTAGTGTCTTATTTTTTGGTTTGTATATATCTTAAGTTAATCAGAGGGCAAAGACGCAAAGTCGTTAGAACCAGTAAATCTTTCCGATCTATATATACTTATTTTTTGCTCTAACTGCAGACTCGCCTCCGAAAACACAAGTCTCGATACAGATTGCAGTAAAGTGAAGGGGGGGAGCACTCGCACTGATCGACAGGGAGACGGAGAGTTCGTGAGCAGCAGTTTTACGTCACAGAGTCAGGGCTCCGGTGACGTCATATTGTCTGAGTCGTGTCTAAGGGAGCAGGTCGTTTCAAAGACACCCCCTCCTCCGTTTGAAAAAACCGTCACTTTTTCCTCCTCCCCATCGCTTTCACTTGCCTGCCACTTTTCCCCCCGTCTTCTTTAGAAAACACCCTTTTTTCCTCATTTCTTTCTATCAATCTTTTTCACTCCCCCTCCTCTTCTTTCCATTCAGCCCATCTTTGCCATCCTCAACTCCTTCCTCCCACCTCCCTCTGTCTCTTTCTCTTGTCTAACATTTTGCTATCCGTGGCCTGCAGGAAGCTAGTCGGTCAGGCGCCGTCTAAAAATAGTCCCCACCGAAAGCAGATTAAAAAGAAAAAGAGGAATAGAAAAGAAAAAGGAGGGGTGGGAGTAAATAAGTAGAAATGAACCAGGGGGCAGAGGCAAACCTTCACTTTGCTGCGGTAGACAGAAAAACATTGCCGGTCTTCGTTTTCTTCGTTCTTGTGTGTCTATTTTTATATACAGTCTCCTTATCCATCCTTTAAAGCCTCTTTTATTTTCTTGTGAGCACAAGCATTTACATGAAGGTTCTGTTTATTTGTGGTTTTTTGAAAAAAGCAGGGTTTGGGGCGAGTGCCTACAGCAAATAAGCAGGACCAGCTCAACTGTCAGTCAGGCTTATAATGTTTCCCCTCTGTAACCTACAACCTGGCAGAGATTGTCAATCGATTTCAAAAAAACCATTACAGAGCTAATTTTCTATCGGACCGAGTATGGCCTTCACGGACAGAAAAAGACGTAGTTTTACGCATCGATGCTGTTGGTCCCGATGAGAAACAGCACCGAGCGTGTTATTGGGTAACGATACTGTGATGTCAGAGACCTAATATGATGTTCTTGAATCATTCTTCCTGGATTTCTATGATTTCTTACTGTGTTTCCTTTGATTTTTGCTCCTCTCGGGTCTGTGCGGCAACACGGTCGGCTCATGATTAAAAAGTACAAATGCACTTTATAAGATGGACATGTTACACATTGCACTTGTAAATGTCGAATGTAAAACCTTGAAGAGAAAGATTTATTTTTACTATTGTAAATAAATGAAAAGAGAAACAATGAAAAAAAAAGACTGCAAAAATTAAAAGAAGAAAAAGTGGAGAATCATTTGCCAAATAAAATGAAAAGAATAAAAAAGGGAAAAAAAAAATTCTGGAGTGGAGTAACGTCATTGTTTTGTAGGCTGTGTGACATTATCGGTGTGTGGGTGTCGTTTTCGAGTGTGTGTGGGGATTATGAGTGCGTGTGAGTCAACATTGCAGGTCACTGTAGTGTAAAAGGAAAGCCTGGGAATAAAAAAGAAAAGATGGTGCTGAATTATTAAACCACTCCCTGCTTGCATAACAGCAGAGAAGGCGAGATATCCCGGCAGGGAGAAGAGGGATCGGGAAAGAAGAAGGGGCAGATTCCAATAAAAGATGCAACACGCACATAAAAACACGTTTGATATTCCCGGAGAAGAAAACAGGAAGCCTGGAGGGACAGGATGGCGGGAAAGGTGTGAGAAAGTGTATATGTATTTGTGTGCCAACCCTAAAAACTGAAAGAAACACACACATTTGTGTGATCTACACCTCTTTAGGTTGGTGTATTCCCTGGAGACAACGATAGCCGTAGCGAGGGTGCTGCTGAAGGGTGGGGTCTTGATAAATAATTAACGGCGCTGCAGAATCGGTGACGCAGGTGAGCGTGTTTATCGTTTAACCTTTAATTAAGTTCTCGATAAACACGTTCGCCTGCTAGCGTGTGGGTGACAGCGTGAGACTTTAAAAGGTGATGTTCAAACTCCTTGACTCACCTCTATGCGGTTTCCACATGGAGGCGAAGAGCTCCGCTGTGTGGCCAGAGGTGAGTACTGCACAGTCAGGAGACGAGGGGAAAAGACGCAGCATCCACCCACACACACACACACACACACACGATGGGCTTATTTTACGTCATTACAGCAGCTCTCTTGCAACAAGCACGAAGCAAAGCCCTTCTCCCCTTTTCCTTATCCTTACTGTCTCCTTCTCACTCTGTATGCACCCTTACACCCTCAGTGAGTCACAGCACTCGCTCCACCATCTGCTGCAGGATGCTGCAAATCACCTCGATGTATGTGCATGTGTTCGAGGGAGAAACGAGCGCACAGAAGGTGGTGATGTTCCTGCATCTGTCGTGTCTGACTCGACACGCACACACATCCTGAGCCTGATATGAAACTGTGATTAGCATTCGAATGGAGCCTGTGACGATGACTTACTCCATGTGGCGAGGAGATGATTCACGAGTGGACTTGATGTAAAACTGAAGGTTATTAAGTCACTGATCTGGCATGTTTTAAAGTTTTCCAGGAACTGATTATTTTTTTTCTTGTAAATGGAGCATCTGATACACGTGACCCTGAAAAATGTGACATGATTTAATTCTTGCTGATTGGCGCTACTGTGATATACAAAAACAGTCCCCTTCAGACACACAGACAAGGGATTTGGTAAGTGTGAGAAGCCTTAATGCTACAAAAGCACGGCTATATACAACAGAGGACCTGTTATGTTTTGCTCTGTGTATTGTCATATTTATTCTGATACATGCACATATTAAACACCACCAAAGTTTCAAATGATGAGATCAGCGTACAGTTGTGGTCAGAAGTTTACATCCACCCTTCATGGAATGAATGTCAGGGTAATTTTGGGCTTTTAGTCATATCTTTGAACTGTTCGTTTTCCAGGGTGGGATGATTGCCCAGCACACATAGGCTTTAGAAAACAAGAATTAGGTGCACAAGTCTGAATTTATTTTTCTGAATTTCTCTAATCCACACATGGTCAAAAGCATATCATGTACCAGTATCATTAACAGGAAAACAGCCCAGAGCGTGATGGTACCACCTCCATGCTTGACAGTTGGTATAGTGTTTTTAGGTTGTAAAGCTTCAGCTTTACCCTTTCGAACATACTTCTTGTCATTGTGGCTAAATAGCTCAATCTTTGTCTCGTAATATGTTTCTGTGTCGATGTTGGAGCTTCTTTCTCGGTCGGCATTAGTTTTTCTCTGATTATCTAACATGGTGGAGTTTGTTCCTTTCCCAACAGCCAACAAGGAAGGGTCACTAGTCTGTCAGAGGGCTAATGCAGAAAGACCAAAGAGAACCATTCATGCTCACATTCACACCTACAGCCGCCTTAGAATAATGAGTTAACCTAACCACATGTCTTTGGACTGCGGGAGGAACCCACACCGGCACAGGGAGAACAGACAGACAGAAAGCCTCCGTCCAGATGTTGCATTTGAACCTGTGGACCCTTTTGCTGTGAGATGATAGTGCTACACACTCTTCATCCACCTATAGTATAAAATTCATATTTGAGGTACAATTAGGTATGTAGGTCATATGACAGTAGAGCGTTCAAGAAGATAAAGATTATTTATTAATGTGAGGTTATCCAGGGAGATTTTCAAGGCTTTCTTAACAGCAGCGTAGTGTTTATTTCTTTATGTTAGCTTAGCTTATAGCTAGTGAAATCTTATAAGTCTCCAGTGGAGTGTTATTGCTATGTTAGTGTTTTCAATCTGGATGTCAAGAGCGAGAGTGGTGGATGTTACTGAGATCAGTTATGCTGACAGAGACCAAAATTTAGAAACTGAGATCGCGTTGTGTTATCTTAAACTAGCAAACGAGTCCGTAAACGTCACAGATCTTAAAGCCAAATTGTTGTTCTCTCATAGAGTTATATACAACTGGGTGCATTTTTCCAAGCAGAGGTGTCGCCCCCTGCTGGTGATTAGAATGATTGCAGGTTTGCAGAAAATCATCGCTTTCTAGACCCAGGAGCTAGTCTATGAAACAGATAGTTTGCAAAAACTAAAACAATGTGATTTTTTTTTTTTCAAAAGCTTGTAAATAACAAAACACATCAGGGTCAAATAAGTTTTATACTGAAGAACTGACCTGTACTGTTACTCTTTACCTTGTAGTCTTTTTGGGTCTCAGAGCAGCTCGACAAAAACTGTTTGTCACTTGAAAACTGTATTTGGTCTCTCTATCCTTCCTTTAAAACTACAGAAATAATGTGAACACTGACTCACACAACTACTATGTTCTATTTTATGTGCCTCTATATCATTTAGAGGTGATATTTTAATCAGTGGTGAATATTTATTTATCTCAGTGCAGGACGGACTCAAACACCTGTCCTCTCTTAAATACAGTCTGTGCAAGTCATCCTGGGAACCAGTTCCATCGAGCACATATTTTATTTATAGACCTTTGATTCCAAAATTAGATCCTGACTGAAATTAGGTTCCAAAAGAAATGAACAAAGCAAGAGGACTATCCATCACCAAGACATTTCTGTTTCTGAGCATGGGTCAGCTGTAGGTTTTTAGTCCGAAATAAAAGATATCTCTTCATCATTCCAGCATTTCTGCAGTGCTTGTTGTTTTTGCCACTGAACTGTCTCTCGCTCTCTCTTTTTTCTCTGTTTCCTTCACTGCTGTGTCACCATCTGTCCCCCAAAATGACTCCTCTGTCCAAAACAGCACCCATCGGTTCCTCCTCCACCCTGCCAATGGCCCAGAACGGCACGGTGCTGAGACCAAACGCGTCGCCAGCAGTGGGCGTGTCACAGCGCTGAGAACATAAAGTGATGATGGCTGGATTTACGTCATTGCTGTGAAATGACAGATACTGCTGAGTAACTCTTATCAGATTTGATTCTCTGTGAGAGAGGGGCTGGTAAGGTTTGCTTCTTTGTAACAAAATTTGAATGCACATAATTTGACCTGATGTTAAGGAGAAATGAATGCTCTTTACCAGAAACCATCAAATCATGTGCGTCACAGGACGTCAAACAACCATCAATGTCTAAAAATCTCTCTATTACATCCTCCCGTTATAGAAGACTGAACATGCCCAAATACAAAGTTCATAAATATCACTATTAATCTTATTTTAAATTGATTAAAGTTAACTAATAATTTGAAAATAAGCAAATATCTAATCAGCCTATCTTATGGCGGCAACTCAGTACTTGTAGGCATGGTCATGGACAACCTGCTAAAATCCAACCTCAGAATGGGCAAGAAATGTAATTCAAGTGATTCAATCCCAACTGATATGCTGGGATTTTTCCACACAACCAACCATCAAAAGAGAAAATATCCAGTGGGTGGCAGTCTACTGTGTGAAAATGCATTGTTGATACCTGTGGTCACATCCAGACTGCTTTGAGCTGATACCAGGAGGTAACAGTAACTCAAATAACCACTTGTTACAAACAAGCTATGCAGAAGATCATCTCTGAGTCTGTGGCAGAAAAAGACCACGCCGACCACACAACTCAAGAGTCTCGATTTCTGCTGTGACATTCAGATGGCAGGATCAGAATCTGGTGAACCCAACAGGACAGCACAGCACGGCCCCATCCTGTCTCATATGAACAGTGATGTAATGCTGATATTTTCTTAGCACGTTTTGCTGTGAGTGTTTTCACATGTGGCTGACGCAAAAAAAGGTGAGAAACAAATGATGATCCATTAGTGCGTTAACCGCAAGGGACACAAAACAAACAGGACTGTGACTAATGCATAAAACGTAAAACAAAAGTACAGCATACACAGTTTTGTTCACCATTTATTAGCTATAGTTACATGCATACTTGCTTACAGTTGATTTTAGTGTGCAGTACACAGTTTCATTTAGTTTCATTGTCTAGGTTATATTACCCCAATTTTACTTTACAGGCTGCCTTACCAAAAAAAGTCTATACAACATAGTTCGTTTCTCACATTTTCAACACATAACAAAGTTTTCTTAGAAGCCAGTAGCCATAGATACACAAGGTACGCTTGATATGCCAGGTCTCAGCTTTTGTTGCCGGGACCGGAAAAGCTGTCAGCACATCAAAGAATACGGGAAGTAGCAAAATCGTCAAAGTCACAGCTTTACATTCTTAAACGCTGCAGGGTCACGAGCTACTCCGGGCAAATTTCATGACTGAGTATATCTATGGCTCCAGCACAACAACACGACCATAGAATAAACAATCAGAACAATCAGACCTGGCGCACACTTTTCTCTAGATTCTTGCATCCTCCGTTACGATACAACCTTTTTTTTTTTTTAAATTCTAGGTAAATATTGGCCAGGTCTGTTGCAAATCCACTCTATATCTCTTCATATGTGCTTTTTTGCTTCAGTAATAATGTCTATAAACGCAGGCCTTGGCACAAATCCTTAAATCTTATTCTAAACATTCAGGGAGAAAACCAAGAACCTGTCCACTCATTGTCCGCTCTTTAGTCCGGTTGTGAATCTCCAGCAGAGTGCAGTTGTTGAGTTAATTGAGTTTATATACAAGAACAAAAAAATTAAAGCTACTTTTGAGCCCTGTCCCTTTTTCAGAATCCTGTCGTTATTGGGAATAAACCTGCACAGGTAAAGGTGAAAGTACTGAGCAGTCTGAACAGTCTCAGGTACTGAACTAGATTATTACAGCTGTAGATATGGAGAACGAAATTAGGCTGAATGCTGCTGAACACTTTACATGTACAACAGTAATTAGACACTGAAGTTAGTGATTGTACAATTAAAGAAAACATGGCTAATGTACAATTTAGGCAAATGTGGAGTCCCACCAAGCACCACATGTCCGCTGATGTTTTTCCCCCCTTTTTCTGAGCTAAATATGACTGGCTAGTCAAAACTGTCATATTTTCAGGCTACTACAGTATTATGCAAAAGTCCTGATCCATCGCTCATCTTTTTGCATTTTGGAAGTAGGTGCAGTACCTTAGTTTCATGCAAACATACATGTAAATACAGCATATAAGGAAAAAACAGAGTTTGTATAATTGTAACAGACTTGAAAGTCAATATTTGGTGTGACCACCTTTATTCTTCAGCACAGTCTGAACTCTTAGACAAGACTTCTTGTAATTTCTTTATGTAGGAGTCGTTCTCCAGGCTTCTTTAGGTACAAAGCTCTTCTTTGGATGTTGGCTATCTTTAGATGAATTCAACAATATTGAGGTCTGGGCTCTGAGAAGGCCAATTCATGAATGATAGTGTTTCATTGAGTGTGTTTTTCATCCTTCCACTGAGGCCATTTCTGATGAGGCATCAGTGAACAGTAGAGGGATCATCTGAAGCTCTCAGGTCCTGTGTCTGGTCTTTGTTGGATTTTTTTCTTATTTCTGACTTTCAGACAAAAATACTATTTGTCTGTCAAACTGTTTTATCTTTGGCATTTTTCTAGATTCAGCTAGAAAAATTGAAACGAATGTGATTTTTGCAAAAGGATGCTAGTTACAAAGTACCTAAAGATACAATTTAAAGTGAGTTATCTGTTAAGTCATCCTTGAATAATTCATAGGTCAGTGTTAAGTCTCTGCTCAGGTACAAGGACTGAACTGAAAATTGTGAAAGACCTTCAGAAAGTCTGGAGAACTATTACTCAAAATTTACAAGAAAGCGTGGTTGTCTGAAGGCAAAATATTTAAAAAATGAGATGACTCAAGACTTTTGCACCATACAGCTGAATTCTAACCATGAATCCACGGTTAGCCACCTCGAATCATGAATCAGTTTCCTTCTTAACAGCCTGAAAAAACGATTTAACTTTTCAACTAAACGTAAAAGTTGTAGAGCAAACCTTTTAATGTAATCTTCCACACGTACACTTGTACTTTTTTTGGTTAGGTGGGACCGTTGAATATCAGAAACTGTTCAGAGCGCACGTTTTCCTAACACAGACAAATTAAAAACCAACTGAAACGCTGTTGGGTTAATATCTCTGCCACAATTCTAGCACATGGAGGAGTAGAACTCCACTTCCCACAATGCTTTGCAATTAAAGGTTGCAGCATTAAAAACAAAAAAGAAATCAATCATCTGAAAAGAAAACTAAAACAAATATTAAAATTTGTCTTTGCAGGATAATGTTTAAAGGTTAATCTGGTAACAATAATAACAAAAAATCACCCTTTACGTGGCTTCTGTGATATACCTGTTTTATCTGGTACCTTCATCCTGGTCTGGACAGTCAGAAAACCCTAAAATAAATCAAAGTGAACAACTCACTGCAGCACGTTTGAAAAAAGAAAAAGCACATTATAAAACACTACAGTCCAACCAGCTCATACCGAGGATTAGCCAAACCTATACCGAAAAGAGAGAAGAGAGAATATACTGTAGATTACTGCCGTGAGCCTCTTACACTTATGTATTTATAGTCCAGGGGCTGCGTTCACAAAGCCTCCACAGACAGCAGTGCTGACCCAGGGTCGAGTGAAGGAGTGGACATGACCTTTGACCCTTGGGCTTTGTGAGAGCTGCTCCAGCTGTGGTTTAAGTGTGGAAGCGTTTATAATAAGACCAAGAGCACAGCACACAGTCACTGGCTGAAATGTCAGGCTTCACTTTATGAACAAATACGAAAAATAGCACTGCCCAGTCTGAACAGTGATAGTCACTGTTCAGACTGGGCAGATGGGGGGTCAAGTATTCAATGAGAGGGAAAATCGAACGAGGCTGCTGGCGCTTGTTTTCCCACACCAGCTTCATCCTGGGTGGGTGGAGTCTTTTATCACAGTTTCATCACACTATTCTAATGTTAGAAGGTATGAGTTTAAGAAGCGCACTGACCACACCCCTTTTTTGTTTTTGAGAGTTTGGCTTTCTAATCACTTTTATAACCAAAACATACCTGGAGAGCCAGCTTCCACATTTCTCTGTGTAGTTTCTGCCTGTAAGCTAACGCCAGCGTACTGCGAGCTCATAAACACACCTGTGAGATAAAATATTACTCTGAGCATTTCAAATGCTGCTGATCGTGTGTTTGTTTTGATATTCTGATTAGGACCTCTTTAAAAGAGATGTATAATCATGTCAGGGAACATTTTCCAGAGGGCTCAAATACATAGATTTTAAAAAATATTAATGCATATTATCTGGCTTTAAGAATAAGATTATCTGCTCAGAAAAAAAAGGTGGTTACCTGGTAATTTCATTGAATTTTTTTGCACCCAGCAACAGACTTCAAGTAGGCGCAGCAACTAACTGGTCACCCAGAGCTTCAAAATGCAGCACCGTCAACCTTCTGGGGTTTCATCTCGACTGCACAGGTCGCCTGGTGGGAGGCAATCGGTCTCTAAACAAATGCAGACTGACTCAAACACTCGACTCTCAGACTGACTGGCAAAGGTTTGCAAATCACTGTCCTCTACTTTCTAAACACAGAGGTGTCAGCACTGTCAGGAGGTTGGACTCCATCTCAATAAGTCTGTACCAGAGAGCACAACTCGTCTATAACGCGTCTCTTTGCAATAGACTCAACTCAGCTGGTTGCATACTGGTTATATTCCTATATAAAAGCAGGGTTGTTGAGTGCCAATGTGACTGAAGCATAAACTAAGGGAGCTCTCCAGACGAGCGTCTCCAGTTGTACGTACCTCCACAGAGCACTTTTATCTCCCGTTAGCTACAGCTACATTAGCCACTTCCTGTTAGCATGCATGACAGCTCACTACACAGAGATGTTCCTCCTGCTGTCTCACGCTGGTTCAGATGAGCCAAACTCCCAAAAGGTCAGTGTCTCCAAAGGAGGGTGTGCGTGTTTCGTAAACAGGCATGACCCAGAAAGCTAGCGAGTTATCTGCTAATAAGCTATTTTTCTTTTTTTCCCTGATTATCCTTACTCGTTTCCATAAATCCTTTCTCAACATTTGGCAGAGGAGTTAAGATTGCACTATAATTAGTTAGTCTTGTGCTATATACCTTGTGTTTTGTAAACACGTCGCCCCCATACTCACCAGGGGCCCACCTACATACAGAGCCTGTAATATTGCTAATAGAGCGTGTAGGGGAGGGGGAGCTGCTGCGTACTGAGTGTTGTTAAAGGTTAAAAATAAGCAGATGTGGGGCTGAAACAGTGTGTGTGGTTATTGTGCCATACACCCTGGGTGGCCGGACACAAAAACCTCTCTGGTTTAAGTTCACAGACAGGTGTGTGAGAAATGTATGACTGATATTCTTTTTTAATCAGACTTTTTTAGTTGATGATGAACATTAAAACTAACCAAACCCCTTAAGTTGCAACTTAGCGTCACATTTCTCCCCCTTTAACTCTCCCCGCTTCATCTCTCTATCGTTTTTTTTCCTTTTAGTCGGACCACTCGTTCTCGTCGAGCTCGGAGTCGTCGTCGGACTCGCTGTACTCCACTGCGATACGACGCGACAGGATCGTGGCCACGTCGTTGCCAACGGGCTCCCTCTTCGCCTCCTGCTCCCTCTGCTCCTGCACCTTCCTCAGCTGGATACCTGGAGGGGGAGGAGGAAGGGCGGAGTTAACAAAAACATTGAAAATTTCTTTGTGTTTGTTTCAGCAAAATCAAACTATTTTGGATGCAAAGGCATTTTTCAGTTATTCAAACTAATCCATCCTGGTAGTTTTTGTGAAATAAATTTGTTTGTAAGCATCCAAAGTGAAACGTAGTTGTGTTAAATTCTCTGCTTCGGTATAACTCTGTGCGTCTCTTTCTCACACAGACGCACTCACCTCTACGTATGGCCGCCAGCAGGTCGGAGCGGGCGTCGCTCATGGGATCATCCCCAGCATGGTGGACTTCCTCGTCGAGGGTGCCGCGTCCACAGCTGACTGACCGATAGCGGCGTGCGGGGTGACGGGTGGGCCTGGTGGCCCGCGGGGGCTCCGGGAGGAGGAGGAGGAGGGGCGGCCGGGGGTGCGCCTGAAGGCGGGTGGGAGGGAGAGGGCACGTAGTTGGCCGGGGAGGAGGAGGAGAGGGTGAGTAGGGACGGGAGAGGGCGGAAGAGGTCGGGGGACAGTGGAGGTGGCGGAGGGCGGGGCGTTGGTGGAGTCGAAGGCGGTCTGGGCAGAAGGGATGGTTGGTGGGGGTGGGGGAGGGGCCGGCGGGATGTAGTACTCGGGGATGGTGGAGGGCTGCCCTCTGGTGATGGAAAGAAGTAAACAAAAGATTTTTAATGAGTAGAAACAAACTAAACACGATCAAAGCCCTAAAACAGATCAATCAATAAAACGCAGAAAACAAACCCGTGTGCGGCGCGGTAGTCCTTAACCGACTGCTGCCTCGGCCCGTTGACTGTCGGATCTCCTCCAGCCTGGACGCCGTGTCCCGAGGGGGTCCGGCCCAGGGAGGCCACGTGCCGACCTGTTGGCGCAGCCCCGCCCGCTCCCGGGGGCTGGTTGGCCGGCCTCAGGCCCCGATCCAGTGACTGTGTCTGGGCCGCGGCACTGAGGTGATCCCTGGTGTGGTGGTCGGCGGGGTGGGCAGTGCTGGAGGCCTGGGTGGAGGGGTGGTTGGGGCTGGCTGGGTAGGAGTCGGACGCCATTGATCTGTTGGAGGGAATGTGAGTGGGTTGTAATTGAAAAGTAGAGGGCAGGTAGGAAGCACTAGTGAACATGATTATTACGGGAACGTCACATTTTGTATTCCTTGTATTATTTCCTGCTCTGCCACAGCAGTGACTTCAGGCCCTGATGAAAGTCAACCTCATCTTTTCCTCCAACCTGCTGTGACGCAATCCAGGTGCTCTGAACTACATTTGCCAGAAGAGGGCAGCACAGAGCTGTAAACGACACAGTAAGCTGGTACTTCTTAAATCTCTGTATCAAGCAGGTATGTGCTTAAATTATCTGACACTTATAGTGGCTGTGTAACAACACCAGCTTACTGTGTACTATTTATAGTATATGAATAGTATTTATCGGCTTTAAAGCCTGAGAGCAACTCTCTCATCCAATGCTCATCCTCAAACACTGACTGTACACATAAACTAGAACAGGAAACAGGACCTCAGAGAAAAACCCTCACTTATAGCTAATGTATGTGTGTGTGCACACGTGTGTTTACCTGCTATCCGGGGACAGTGAGCCTTCAGAGGACATGCCGTGGTAAGGGGAGGGGGCGAGCCTGGCGTCTGGTCTGAACTCTTTGTCGTAGGCCAGGACGTTCCACTCCTGGCGTCGGTTACGAGCTTTACGCACCTTCAAGGGTAAACCGGGAGACAGGGACATGTTACACTGCAGTTACAGGTAAAATTATATATATGTATAATTATTGTAATGGTGTTTAGAAAGATTAAGCTGCTGTATTACATCATTCTCCTGTAATCCTTTCACAGTCACTACCTTTCGAGTGCAGCATTAGAACAGCTGTACCTGTATTGCACCCTACTAACAGAAAATAGATTTTTACTGTCTCTACTGCAGTAGCAGCATTTATGCAGTTACTAGTGATGCCTTTTAAAATGATTAAGAGCTCTCCACACTAACAATGTGGTCTCTGCTCTTTTTATTCCACTTTTATTAACTATTTTACCAGCAGTCTCACTTTTGTTTGGCTCTAAGCAGCTTTGTGATTTATTTTCTTGATCCCGCAAATGTTACTGATGCAGTTAGGATGACTGTATAAGACCAGTTAGATAATACATCTGCTACAGTGCAGAATCAGTGTAAATGAAGGAGGAAGTTCAGATTACTCTTAGTAAGCCAGTAAATTCGAATTAAAGCGATTTTTCATGGGTGTCAACGATGGAAATTCAAGCTAAACTGAAAGAAACACAATATTCCCACAAACGTAGGAGAGCCTGGAGTCATTTGGGGTCTTCGATATGCAGACGCATGCAGGAGATATGTAAGAAAAGACTGATGTTCAAGGACATTAATGCGCTTTGAAATGTGCAGGTGTTTACACAGTTCCAAAAAATGGACATAGAAAACCTGTCTCCAAACCAGCTGATTATTACAAACAGATTGAGCGTGATTGCTAACTTGACCCCTTCAATCTACAAACTGATAACAGACTTAGTGACTAGGTTCAGGGCTAAGTTGTAAGCTAACCAGTAATCCCACTCATAGATAATGACAAATGCTAATCATATCAAGGTTAGCTGTACTGTTAGCCAATCGAAAGCTTAACACAGTTCAGTGTTGTATCTGCCCCCTGACCTCTGTATTATAACCGTGGTTGTTTACAGAATTGAACTGAATGTACTGACATCTTGTGCTAAACGGACTGTGTTTTAAATCCACTGGTCCAGTTGCCCAATTTGGAATCCTTAATGTGCTTTTTATATTTTACAGTGGTAAAGTAATGGCTGCTATAAAAAGAAGTTGTGTAGTATTTTTTTGATTTTCCTATTTCCATGTTATTTGTCAAGCCATGACAGGAAATAACTTCTAAATAAATTCTGCTCCATCTTGCAGCAGAAAAATCCCAAAAGTTAATCACATTTAAGTTGGGCTCATTATTATAATTTGATTATAATAATGAAAGTGATGCTGTCAATATTTTGGTCGGTGTATGTTCCTACCCTCCCTGCTGGCAACGAGCTCTGGTTAGAGACAGAAAGATACGAAAGGTGTAAACATCCCAAAGGATGTCTGGGCTCAGCTTTAGAGGCTGGGTGAGGAGCTCAGTCACTGGCAAAGGACTCAATCTCTTCCAGCCCGCTAAAGTAGATTGGACTCCATAGATTGGACTTGTTCGTCCAGCAGATCCCACAGATCCTTCAGTGGGCTGAGATCTGGGGAACTTAGAGGCCAGGTCAACAGGTCAGAGTCATCGTTGCACTATCCTGCTGAAAGACTCCACAGCCATCAGGGAATACCATTTTCATGAAAGGGTGTACATGGTGTGCAACAATGCTTAGGTAGGTGGTACGTGTCAAAGTAACATGCACATGGATCCAAAGTTTCCCAGCAGAACATTGATTAAAGCATCACACTGCCTCTGCTGAACCGCCTTCTTCCCATCGTGCATCCAGGTGCCAGGTGTTCCCCAGGTAAGCACCCAGCCATCCACGGCATGTAAAAGAACCAGGACTTCTTCTTCCATTGCTCTGTGGGCCAGTTCTGTCACTCACCATTACCATTGTTGGTGCTTTTGGCCGTGGACAGAGGTCCACTGTATTCTGACAGCTTTCTATCAGAACCAGCATTAAGGTTTTTCAGCAGAGCTACAGCAACTCGTCTGTTGGATCGGACCACACGGGCCAGCCTTCGCTCCCCAATCATCAGTGAGCCTTGGACGTTCATGACCCTGTCACTGGTTCACCGCTGTTCCTTCCTTGGAGCACTTTTGATAGACACTGACCACTGCAGACCAGGAACAACCACAACATCTGCGGTTTTGGAGATCCAGTTGTCTAGCCATCACAACTTGGCCTTACTCTACTCCTTCTGCTTGCCCATTTTTCTGCTTCTTACTCATCAACTTTGAGGATAAAGTGTTCGTCTTCTCTCTAACATATCCCACCCACTAAGAGCTGCCACGATGAAGAGATAATCAGTGTTGTTCACTTCACCTGTCAGAACTACGATGTGCTTTATAGTCTGTTAAAAACTATTCATTAAATGGTTGTATAGAGGATTTAACCTCTTGCTTTACTCTTGTTTCAGAGGAAAGTTGATAAACTCTAATTAAATGACCATTAATAATAAACTTAGTAAGTGATGACTGACCTTCTTCACCTCTCTGCTCGGGTCTTCAACCTGCCTCTGCTGCTCCTATGAGTGACACACAAACAGACAGAGGAGCAGAGGGAAACTCAGCTGTTGGGTTTTTATTTACTTACTGTGTAAAGGGAAATATAAAAAAGCACAACCCCATCACCAGCTTTTTCACCACGGGGTAAATTCACACTGACCCAGCCCCCAACAGACACACACAGTCTAAGCACCACCCAGTCACTATTAGGCAACACCAAAAACACCGGTACAGATGACAGAGCCAAAACTTGTGGGAGCACAGGACAGCAACCAAACCAAACACAGAGGGTTAGCAAGACGGTGAGGTGGTAAGCTAAGGCGACATTAAACACACACACACACAGACAAACAGGAGGGAGTGTGTGTGTGTGTGTGTGTGTGTTGGCATTCATTTAGTACTTTCATGTGTATCAGCGTGTCTCAATGGTGTTAGGACATGTCTGCTTTGATAGGTGAGTCTGTAATGTGTGCTAGTGGGATGTGTGGGGAGGAAGTGGAGGGAGGCGAAGTGGGTGGGGGGCAGAACGGGGCAGGTTAGGTTAGGGGTCGGGGTTGTCTTACAGAGATGGACAGGGGGCTCCTGGGTTGGGCCTGTCTGGAGTGGGGCCTGTCAGGGTGGGCCGGACAGCCCTATGGAAACATGGGAGAAAGACAAGCTGGTGCGTTAGACTGAGCAGAGGAGGCGGAGGAGGAAGGGGGGTGGGGGGTGTCTTCAAAGGCCAGGAAACTAAAGATAGAGAGAAACGAAGGAGGAGGCGCTGTGGGAGGAAAGGATAGAGGTGGAGGAGCCATCCTCCTGCAGCTCGCTCGGGCTCTCAGACCTGTTGAGTAACAGCTGAAGCTGCGTTGTTTCGGAGGCGGGAGGGGGGGTTTCTGCATGGTTTCCAGGTTGAAGGGAGGGAACAGAAAAATGTGAGCAGCATTAAATTCAACAGAAATATTGACAGAACTGCAGCAAACACATGCAGCAGCAGCTGTTCGGCAGTTACAACAAAGGAAGAGAGCGCCAATGGAACTGTGAATCAAAGGGGAATACCAGCGAACCTCAACTCTGAAATATTCATAGCTCAGTTCCTATTAGTTTGAATGGATTAACAAACAAGAACAATGGTGGTGTGCTGGAGCTCCTTTCAGTGCTCCAGGTTATTGGTGTTCACGAAGACGAGCGCACAGACCTGCAAACTGAATGCACTACTTTAAAACAGCAGGACACAGTTCAGTTAAATCCAGCAGGAAGTGAGCGTACAGTAGTGTGCTAAAGACTCGAGTCACCTCTGGTTTCTTTACATTTGTGTAGGAAAATGGGAAATATTCTTATTCCTCAGCACAGTCTGAACTTTCTTAAGGAAGTGTTCTTGTAATTTCTTTAAGCAGTCTTCAGGAATAGTTCTGCGGGCTTCTTCAAGGACATTTAAAGCTCGTCTTTGGATGTTTCTGCATTTAGATTGTCTCACACTGCTTCAATAATATTGATGTTCGGGCCCTGGGGAGTCCAATCCATGACTGATATTGTTCCACTGTGTGTTTTTCTATCCAATCAGATGTTTGCTGGATGGTATTGGACCTTATGGTACTTTTTTGCATTCATAATTCCATCAATTTTGACAAGATCTCCAAAAACACTGCAGCTCTAAACAATGGGAGAGCCTCCAGGATTTGAATCAAAACTTTCAAATTCAGATTCATCACTCCATCAGATCTGTTGTCACTGATGTTCGGTCCAGTTCTTGTGTAATCTGGCATGGCCCACACACAGCCACCCTTCCACTGAGACCATTTCTGATGAGGCTTCAGTGAACAGTATATGGATGAGTTGAAGGCCCAGTGTATCCCTCAGGGCCGTGTCAGGTCTTTGCTGGATTTTTTTCCTGTTTCTAAAAAACATGACTTTCAAGCTGTGTCCCAAAACATAGGCTGCATCCTCCTGAGGACGCATTTGTAGACCGATTACATCACAGCGACGCGACGAAGGCTGTCTCAATTCGTAGACTCCTCCGAATCCGGCCGACAAATGCGTCCTCCTTTTCCCCAGATTTGAAGGATGGGTCGGGTGTGTCCTTCGTGGCCCACCATATCCTAGAATTCATAGCGCGGCCCAGCCAATTCAGGTTTCCAACAATGGCGGCCGCTACTAAGTTTTAATATTACTCTTATTAATCTTTCTGGGTCACAAAATAAACTTTTAACATATTTGCAGGCGAGAATGTAGCTGTGTAAACTTCAAATATCTGCTCGGTTTATCAAGACATCGCACATTTGCAAAAGTGCTCCGACGTTTTCGGAGACGTCTGTTATCCACCAGATCAATAGCTAACCGGGGGATCAATGATCACTTGAGCCGTCGAGAACAGCGGACTCCCGGCATCATCGTTTTCAGACCCCTGATATATAAATCACTTAGATAACTTAAAAATATAATTGTTTGGCTTTTTTTGGTGTTTTATTTGTTCGTGATTAAATAATTTTGGCTGAGATCAAAGTTATTAGATTAGATTAGATTAAATAAAACTTTATTATTAATCCATCGGGTGGGTTCCTCCGGGATTTTCACACAGCTGAATAAACGTCAAACAGAAAACTGATTAAACAGGAGTGTGAGATGGTCGTGCCTTGTTATATTTTAGATAGCAAGGAGCAGACAGCTGAGTTTATTAAACTCCACCGAGACAGCAGTGACGCAAATCTGAAGGCTAGACCGTCCAATTTCACAGCCTTGCACTTCCGGCCTTCTCGGTCTTCGAAGGACCCGGTCCACGTAGACCGCGAAGGCCGGGTCCTCCGAAGGATGCGGCCTAGGTTTTGGGACACAGCTTCAGACGCTGTTCATCTGCTATAGATATATATTTTTAGACTCGCCACTTCTTCTTCTTCTTTCCACTTGTCATGTTTCCTCAAACTTTTTAAGGGACACACTGCACACCATGTTGAAATATGGGAGGATGAGGTGAAACAGCTATTAGCCACGGTTTCTGTTCTTGAATGATTCATAGGTCAGGGTTCAGTGGTTTAACAAACAAAACAAAATCCTCTAAAAATGGTCAGGTTCAAGGACTGGACTGAAAATGAGTGAAAAAGGAGACAATGTCCAAAGAAGAACTCTGAAAGACCTTCAGGAAGCCTGGAGAACTATTACTCAAGAGCACTTAAAGGTCTGTCTGCTTGGAAGAAAAATATAAACCAATGAGTGGTGTCTCAAGAGTTTTGCACTGTACTGTATGCTCACATGACCTCATTCAGTTGATGTAACTACAGCCAAACACGACGTTTGTATAAGTTGTATTCCCCGTCGATCACGTTGTTGTCTCTGGATAACCGGCCTGCTCAGCTGCTGCTGCATCGATAACCGATTAAACAACCAAGCAAAGCTAAATGGAGAGTACAGTCAGAGAGAAATGAAACTGAAATAACAGCATAAAATGGCACCACCGGGCAGGAAAATAAAAATTCGCAAAATAAAGCAGAAGATGAATTTCTTTAACCGTTTCCAGACCCACGGTGACGTACACCCAGACATACAGCGCACGCTCACGAACACTCGTTCGGCGCACACGTCGTACCTTCTGTCGTCTCTTCTCTTTGCGCTTGTCCTCGGTGGCCTGCAGCATCTTTTCCTTCCACAGGTTGAAGAAGTAGGAGGGGTCAGTGTAAAACTTCAGGGCGTCCTTCTTGTCATCCCTGCGAGGAGGAGGAAGAGGAGGAAGTGAAACTAAGACAAAAAAAGAGCGGAGCTTGGTAAATTATCAATACTGGCAGAGAGGCTAAAAGACTGACCTATAGGGGGTGAGAATATTAAGTGGTGGAGGTTTGTCGCATCGGTGGTACATCTCCACCACAGGGTTGGGCACAGAGGTCCTCGACACCACCTGCTGGTCCTGAATGGTACTGCTCTTAAAGGCCTTTCTCATGTTGATGTCCTGCAGAGAAACTGGAAACCGAGAAGGAGGACAGTATTAAATTATGACAAGCAAACAGAAGGAAAAACAACAACACGGTGATTAAGCCGGCAGAATCACAAACACTGGTGTTTGACATCATAATCCCCCAAAACAGCCGGTTTCAGCCACTAATTCCTTCATATGCATCACTCTCCTCTACCCTCTATTTTTTTAAAGGCATGAATCAAAGTCAGGATTTGTGGTATTAAGGGAAAAAGAGCCTAATCTCTTGTTAGGGCTCTTAGAAGAAATTAGCACAAGTTTAGCAAATTTTTAATGCCAGTTAATTCAAGCTTCAGGCTGATGGAGTGACCAAAGAAAACAGCAACCTGGAAAATAAACGTTTTAAATTCTAGTTTACGGACAATCCGAGTGAAAAATAAAAACAGATAATCATCAGAAATTAATAATTTTCCTCTTTCTTTTTTTAGTTTCCTACAGTGGAGTTAATCATTCTTGTGAAATGCATCAAATCACGTCCCATTTATTATACCGACTACACCATTACATCACTCTGGGCTGAATGACAGTGTGCGTCTGCTAGAGTTCTTCATTAAATAAAGATTATCTTCTTTTTATGAAGTCTAGACTCTATAAATATGCAAACATCTGCCATTCTCAGTGCGTGTGCAGTTTTGGATTGGCCGATATGTTTTTCAACCAGCCACCAGGGGGCTCTGCTTATTCCACGAGTCCTTTAAACACCGGACACGTGAGATTTGTGTGAATGTTTCATATTTTAAAACTTTAAAGCCTGAATCATGAAAAAACTGCTAGAAAATTCTAATTTTTGAAAATGATAATAAAATTACAAAATTAAAAATTAATTAAATATTAATTTGCATACATGAGTTTTAGTTTGTATTGTATTTGCTACATCCGGTATTTTTTTT
Source organism: Oreochromis niloticus (assembly GCF_001858045.2). Classification (NCBI taxonomy): domain Eukaryota; kingdom Metazoa; phylum Chordata; class Actinopteri; order Cichliformes; family Cichlidae; genus Oreochromis; species Oreochromis niloticus. The sequence continues at coordinate 30,714,294 of NC_031967.2, forward strand.
TTTTTCAATTTATTGCTTAAAAATGTTTTGTGCAATTTATTTATGTTAAAAAAAAAAATCACAATGATGATGTTCAAGTGGGTATTAAATATGATATGTTAGCAAAATTCCCCTTTTTGTCAGTGTAAAGAAGTTTAACAACACATTTAAACCCTGAGATGTCTTAATACAACATAAGACAAATTTCAACAACACGTCTCAGTTTTTCTACATGACAAATGTGTAAAATTACAGAAAGAGTTTCTTTAATAGTGAAAAACAGGAACTTTGCCCATGTCCTCATTTTAGGTTTGGCAGTGTTATTAGTAGGTAAAGGCGAATGGCTTAATCAAGAATTGAACTGCGGCTTGGGTAAGGCCTTGATGGGGACTGGCGTCGGCTCCTGGACCTGGCGGATCCCCATGTACTAATGAGAAGTGAAGAAGTGAAAGAATTGAAAAAAGGGGGAACTAGGGTGGGGCACGAAAACAAGAACAAACAGCTTGTAGAACTGGGGGGCAAGCTGGAAGAGGCATGTTTGGAGGCGTGATCCCGCTCCTGAAATTCACATAATTTAGGTCTTTGTCAGCAGGAAAAGCCATAGAATTTATAAAAAGAACATTTCAAAGTCCCCACATTTTTTCCAAAACACATCAGCAGGCTGCTGGGATGACTCTGGCCATTCACACCGAATTTGGATGAATTTCCTTTATATATGTGACTAATTGATAACCCTGATAAGTGGAAGAGAATGGATGGATGAAGAATCTGTATTTTGTTTCTCTTGCCTTCAAACATATGCAGGAAATAAGACGTTAGCAACTAATCAAAGAAAATAATAATACTGGCGGCTGTCAGTCTCTTGGTAGATGCACGTGTAGTATAAATGTGAAAATCCTAGCAGATTTTCAGAAAAGTTGACCTCTGATTGTGAGGTCAAGCTCGCCAGGATTTGAACTCGTCCCAGAATGTTAGTAAGTCGTCTCGTTCTTAAGTTACCGCAATCACAAACTTGGGTGTCCACCCGCCCACCAGCCCAGCAGGGAGCCAAACCCCCATCAGTATACAAACTATTGCACTTCATTGCTTCTGTGTCACTTTAACCTCATCGTTTCGACCTCTCCATCGACAAATAAAACAGCACATGCTGCTCAAGCAGAAGCCATAAAACACTCAGAGCAGCTATTGACCCTCAATGTTAACTTTACACACGCAGCTCTGACCTTGTTGAGATTTATGGGTTTATCGGTTGTTAAAAAGCGGCGTGCTAAATGCAGGAAACTGCTGAGAGAGGCAGGAGATGAAATGCTACGAGGCATAGATGTCTAATTAGAACACTTCATTATCAAGTAATTCCTGGAGTATATACTTATCAGCAGGTGCTTCTCGAAACAGACACCGTTTGGATATGTGTGTATTTGTTTGCTACGATTCTGCAACCTATAGAAGATCATTTTAGAAATAAAACAGATAAACGGATCAAATACACACACATCATGTGCATATCGACTGATACAGAACATACAGCTTAAACGGTGTTTGAACTCGAACGCATACATATGCATGCACACATAATAGGACAGCAGGGACAGATTAGACTTGGAGCTTGTTGCATCAGCTTAACAAGCATCTCACACACACACACACGCACACGCATGCAAACTGTGGGTGCACAGCAACAGGAGGCTGGGCGGTGTGTTAAGTCTCAGAACGTGAAAGGGAGCGAGAGTCGGAGTAAAATACGACATGTATGTGTGTCAATCCTGTGAGAGATTTATCACCGCTGCAGTGCTATCCAGGATCTAGCAGATGGCTAAACACACACACACACACACACGCACACACACACACACACACACACACACACACACACAGACGATCAGGGCGTGATCAGTGTCCTATACGATCAGTTTAAACCACGTGAGTGTCACACACGCTCCTGTCATTAGCTCTGTGCACTGACGCAGCATGTCTGTGTTTGTATGGACACATTTTATTACACAAAAATCTATGGTTAGCTTAAAAATCAGCCTGCAGACACCAAAGGGCGACTGGCCGTTTGATCTGTGTGTGTGTGTGTGTGCAGTCAGAGCACACTCCTGTCTGTTTGATCATTCCTCCCTAAGCTTCCTTCCCTACGGCCAAATGAATAATCCACAAAACTCGCAGCTAATGCAACTTTCATTCAGACACATCTTCAAAGAGACCTCGCTCTCTCTGCTCCTCTTCTTCTCCTTCTCCTCTTTCTCCTCTCCAGCCCTTTTTAACACTCACCTCCCTCTCTGCACATACACATGCATAAACTGTGTTAAACACCATTAATAACCACATTCATGTAATGCACACACTGATAAAGGAACTCAACACTGACCTAGCCTCTGAATTTAGAGTTATTTGGATTTATGTGAACAATTTATAATCACTTTACTGTCTGGAGGGACGTGCTGCTTCCTGTAGGCTCTGTGCACGCTCTCTGTGTGCACGCTCTCTGTGCACGCGCTCTCTGTGCACGCGCTCTCTGTGCATCCTCACTGCACAGACAGAGCGTCTTAATTTAAAGAGAACCTGTTAGTTCCAGCTCTAGCCCTGTTAGAGCAGCTTTGCATGACTCTCTGTTCAAAATAATCCTTATTTATCTCATGCTGGATCCCTCTGCTGTCTGAAATAAACCACCTGTTCAGTTTCACTACTGCTTTCCTTCCTTCCTTTTTTATCCTTCCTGCTTTGATATTCTTTTCTTTCTTCCTACCTCCCTTCCATCCTTTCTTGATGTACACTAGTGGTCATATTAGTCATATTATTACCTATCCTTGTCAAATGTCCTACCTTCCTTTGTTCCTTCCTTCTTGTGTTAGCTGTTGTTCCTTCATCCCTTCCCTACTTTTACTTCCTTCTTCCTTCCTTCTTTTCTGTTTCCCTTTTTCCTTTCTTGATGTACACGACAAAAAAGTAATAATATTACCTGTCCTTCCTTGCTCCCTAAGCCTTTCTGTCTTCCTTCCCTACCTTCCTTCCTTATTTCCTTCCATCCTTTGTGTGCGATAGAAAAAAAATCATAATGTCCCTTGTTCCTTCTTTCCTTGTTAACTGTTGTTCCTCCCTCCCTCTTTTCTTTGTTCCTCTCTTCCACCTTCATTTCATCCATCCATCTTCTTCCTTCCCCCTTTTTTCTCTTTTCTTCCATCCTTCCTTCCATCCTACCTCCCTTCCTACCTTTTTGACCCTAGGTCATCTTTCTTTGCTTTCTCTTTGCTTTCATTTCTTCCTCACTTCCTTCCCGCAATCCTTCTTTCCTTCCTCCTTCCATCTCTTCTCTCCTCCTTTCCTTTCTTCATGTACGGAAGAAAAAAGGGTGGTGCACAAAAGAAGCAATGAAGAAGAGGAAGCGAGGAATCAGAAAGGAGGTGGAAGAACGAGTAGCGGGACACGATGAGACAGAAAAGAAATTTGAGTGTGTGGAAAAGGAAACGAAGGAAACGAAGAATTGAGAAATGGTTTGTGTGGTATAGGAAGAGGAGGAGGAAGAGGTAAAAAGAGACCAGAAAGAGAAGAGGAGAGAAGGTGGAAAAGTGTGAGGAGGCGAGCAGGAGGAGGAGGAGGCGAGATAAGGGGAGGGAAGGATAAGACAGAAGACTGCTGAGCTTTTCCTTTTTATCCTCGTCCGTGCTGCTCTCTCTGACGCTGTCTGAGGCCGGCGTGCTGCAGAATGACTCGGCAGTATCAGTCAGAGAGAGACGTAAAGAGCTACAGACAAAAAATATATCGAGACAAACGGGAGGAAGAGGAGAACGAGCGCAGGCGATGGAAAGAGGAAAAGGGAGCAGTAAGGTGGAGAAAGACTGAGAGGAGGAGGAAGAGAAACAAAGAAACAGGAAATTGGAACCAGAGGAGATGAGAGGGCATTAGGGGAAGAACAGGAGAGTAGGATAGCAGGGAGAGACGGTGGGGAAAGAAAACAAGGAAAAGAGAAGAAAAGAAGGGGGATGAAGGCTTCTCAGAGAGCGAGGAGGAGGAGAGAACAGGAAAGGCAGGAAAAGGATAAAAAGGAGAGAAAATGGAGCCAAATCAAAAGGAACAGAGAGGCTGACGTGAGAGGACGGAGGAAGAAAAGATGAGACAGAAAAAGGTTAGAGGCACAGGAGGATAAATAAACGTCTGACAGAGATCAAAGATTTTAAAAAAGAACACACACAGAACTCCCCGTGTGTGTGTGTGTGTGTGTGTGTGTGTGAAGGCCTATCAATTACTGCATTAAGAGAATTGACCTTCAGAGACAGACTGAAGCTTAATGATGGAGATAAAGATCCTGACTCACACTGTGCAAACGGCAAACACACACACACACACACACACACACACACACACACACACACACACACACATATTAGTCATAATAGCAGCTCACATAAACACTTGTACACTCATAGAAATAGTCGGTGCTCTCTAACAACACAATTAATAATCCATAGTGCCGGACACACACACACACACACACACACACACAGGTTAAAAGCTTTGCAGAGATGCGTTTATCTCAGAGTGTTTACTCCAAAACAAACGTGAGGAGGACAGACACAAAGAAAGCAAAACAGCTTGTTGACACGCACCGAGCAGATGGGCTTCTACCTTTGCGAGGACTCACAGACGCCTCGCCGAGCCCGTTTATCCCGACCAACCCTGAGCCGACGATTAACTCGAGCTCCAAAAATCGAGTCCTAACGGCTACTCTGACGTGAGACTCAGCCACACCTTTACCCACTCACAGGACCTCAAACGCACACTAGTACCCACAAAGACAACCTGGAGCACACTCAGGACATAATATAAGAGCCTAGAGAGCCCTCATCAATAAATCATCAGCACAACCATTAAAATGCTGCACACACACACACACACACTAGTCATAATAGCAGCTCACATAAACACTTGTACACTCATAGAAACAGTCAGTGCTCTCTAACAACACAATTAATAATCCATAGTGCTGGAAACACACACACAAAAGAGAATAAAAACACACATCCTCACACACACACACCTTCCTCCACAGTGGAGTCGAGCTGGGTGACTTTCACAGCCAGCTGGTCCACCCTCTCCTGCAGGCTGCTCATCCTCAGGTAGAAGCTGTTGGCTTCGTTAAACAGTTCCCCGAAAATGTCCTCAGCATGACGACCTGTGGAGAGAGAGAGAGAGAGAGAGAGGAACACACACACACACACACAGTTAGATTCGCCACTTTGATATCTTTTATCCAGGGATATTTAACAGGCTACGTTCACACTTCCATGTTGGCCAGCTGAACTCTGCCTCACATCGCAGGAATAAAACATGCAGCGAGAGTTAAATCAGCTGGGAGAGTCAAACTGTCTGGAAAAGCAGAGCAAGCTGACACAATTAAAGATGTTCAGAGTTACTTCAGGTTTCTATCCAAAAATGACAAAAGAAAGTGTGATAACAGAAGGTCTACATGTATACAGTGGTCCCTCGCTATAATGCGGTTCACCTTTTGCGGCCTCGCTGTTTCGCAGATTTATTTTTTTTTTGCATGCTTTTTTTTGGGTTCTGCATCCTGATTGGCTGTAGAAAACTGTCAATCAATCTCGTGCCGTTTCTTTACAACTTTGCATAAATCTTCGATCGCTAGCAGCGTGACTCTGAAGTGCTGTACTGTATGTTTGTAAGTTTTCTCCCCAACAAACACAACTAGGTTAGAACTTTAAGAGTGTTTAAACAAAAGAGTGTGAAAATGTTCGTGCCTGTCTGAGAAAAGCGTATAAAGTATGTAGTGAGGGGTTTTACAGCCTTAAAACATCTATAATAATTGTAAAAAATAAAGTTGGCTACTTCGCAGATTTCACATATCGCAGGTTATTTTCAGAACTTCTGCGATAAACGAGGGACCAGTGTACATACAGTTTACAGTGTGCATGGACTCACCTGTGATAAGATATTCTCCACTTTGCTTTTTCTAAACCAGGGGCGTCGAACTCCAGGCCTCGAGGGCCGGTGTCCTGCAGGTTTTAGATGTGTCCTTGATCCAACACAGCTGATTCCAATGGCTAAACTGCCCCCTCAACATGTCTTGAAGTTCTCCAGAGGCCTGGTAATGAACTAATCATTTGATTCAGGTGTGTTGACCCAGGGTGAGATCTAAAACCTGCAGGACACCGGCCCTCGAGGCCTGGAGTTCGACACCCCTGTGCTAACCGATTCATTTCTCTGCCCGACACTGTAACACTGTAAGGTAGCTCTGTATCTATGAGTTGATTGGATTTCTACTTGGAGGAAGCGTTTAGAGAGCAGTGTGTTGTCCAAAATGATGTTCTATCATAGCATGCTAGGTAGCTGTATCCAGCTGTCTGTCCCTTCCTGTGTAAAGAGGAACTGTAAAAAATAAATAAATAACGAGATGATCCTAGTCTTCATTCAGTCCTGTTTGTTTGTTAAGCTACTTAACACTGGCCTATGAATCATTCAAGCCCAAAAAGGCACCTAACTTAACACAACTCAACCAGTGTTGCTCTACACATAGCAAACAACTAAGCAAAAGGATCATTTTAAATTGTATCTTTAGGCACTTTGTTACTCGCAGCCTGTCACAAAAACCTCATTTGTTCCCATTTCTTTAGTTGAAACTATGAAAAATGTCAAAGACAAGACAAGGTGGTTCCCAAAGAGCTTTATGGGTGAAAACTTGGCAAATCTCAGCTTGCTGTGCAGGGTGTTTTCATGGACAAGTAGAGGACAAAAGAAGGAGATGAACAGTATCTGAAAGTCATGTCCTTAAGATAGAGAAAAAATCCAGCAAAGGCCTGACACGGCCTGAGAGACACATCTGGACCTTCCTCTGATTATCTACTGTTCTCTGAAGCCTCGTCAGAATTGCCTAAGTTGATAGTTGGCTGTGAAGACGGGGTTCAGGAAATGTACGAGAAGAGAAATTCAGAGATGGAGGTTGCTCCTCTCCCTCCTCCCGGCGTCTGCCTCAGCAGGACCAGCCGCCTCCTGCTGTGCACCTGTCGGACTGAATATTTAAACAGGGCCTCTTTGTCTGAGAGTGTTTGCGCGTCCGTGACGACAGCGGCACAAATATTTAAATGCATTTACTGTGATGCGGAACTGCAGCCTTCCTCAATAACACTGTCACCTTCAAACTGAATCACATGCACACTCATCAGCCACATTTCAGAGTCTCGCCACCTCGTTCGCTCTCTCCTCTCGTCCTGCATCTCCATCTCTCGGCCCACGTCGTCACAGATGGAGCAGAGGCAGAGCGCTCGCTCATTTGCAGTGAGCTGTCGCTGAATATGATCTATCCCCTAACTGTTAATCGTATTTAAATAGCCTTTTTTTCCCCTCACACTCAATTCATTTCCATTGAAGTATGCCTCGTCTGGTGCAGAGCACATCAGCTATGAATGACTTCATTGCTTTCAAATGAAGAATGTGTTTAGCTGTTCAGGGTGAGAAATTCCAATAAAGGGAATACAGAGGAGAAGACGCTAAACTGCGGGATACGATGCTTCAGAAGGAATTCTGTATGTCACCTTACTTTCACATCAATCCGTCAATCACTATGGCAACTGTGCTCATCAGCAAACAACTGCTGACGCACAAACTAATCAGCATATGTACGCACGGCCTTATTCACACTCAACACATCTGAAGTGGTCTGCTTTAACGAGCTCTGAATTCATTTTAGGTGTGATTGCATGTAAATGCCTAGATGCTGGGCTCTGATTGCTCATGAGGATCAGAGACAGACATGTGACCGGCTGCGATAGAGGGTAAACAACATAGATCCTCTTCACTACAGTCACGAGAAAACTCGTGAAGTTTTTGTTAAAGGTGGTTTTACAAGGTCCTGAATCGTGGGGTGCATTTCATTTTTCACGGGCCTGTGAAAAACAATTTTTCAAATTTTCAAAGTTATAATGTGTAACGTCTCACCACTAGATGCCAGTAAGTGAATAATCGTAGCTTTGGTGGCTGCTGTACAAACAACTGCGGTTGCCGTTCATCTGTAGTGAGTGTAAGCTTCCAGTTCGCTGTTTACCTCAGCTGTCATTATGTGCAAAACTTTGTGAAAGAAATCCGAAATGAGCCGATGAGTCAGTGTGGTGAGTTGCTGAGGATATACTGAACTCTGTCGGTCAGAGTTTCTATTTTTGCTGCTGTTAGCTGCTGTTAGCCAGCAGCTAAACTTTCTTTGAAGTGGATCTAATTTTGCTGAACTTTGACACTTAGTGAATAAACTCACATATGACATTAAAATGTAACCAAATTGTTTATCAGAGGAAAAGTATCATTTTTAGGATCCTCAAACGTAGCATAGCATTAGCTTGTAGCTGTTGTTGTTTAGCGTTGTTGTTGTCAGCTATTTGGAGAGTGGAAGGATCACGTGTCTAATCTAAGACAGATAAGCTTATTTATGCATGTTTTCATGTGTTACAGCTATGACCTCAATTCAAGAGCTAAGGCCAAGAATAGCCAAGAAGAAGTTTTATTCAGATGGTGATGGTGATGTATATTTCCTTTGTGTTTTCTTCTGCTTCTTTGTTTAAGCGGACCCCTTCATATAGTAAAACATAGGTATGACCCTTCATATCTTGAAGGTGCAGACATGAATTACAATTTGCCTCCACAGGACAGTTCTCTTCTCCTCAGCCTGTGCCATACTACATCTGTACATCTGTAGCTGTTCTCTAGCCACTTACACACAATGCGTGTAGCGGTTGAGCCCCAAACCGAGCATCATATCAGATCATGCTAAAGACTCGTGCTGGCATGTTAATGCTAAAATGTTGGAATGAAAATTATGTAAATGTTACAGGATGTTCTTGTGCTGAACTACAGTATACTTACTTAGACTGCCCAGCTGCTTGATGATGGCTGCCAGTGTAGTGTTGGTGACGCACTCCAGCTCACTAGTCACCCCATCCGGCAGCGCTCCACGGCACAAGTGCCGGGGCTCAATGTTCCTCTTCACCAACGGCATGCTGGTCTATACCTGAAGAAGACATTGAGACAAGGAGAGAGAGAGAGGTACAATGTTAAGTGCTTTTCCCTCGAAATGTTTATCTGATTTCTACTCATGTTTAAATACATGACATCCTCTAAATGAGTACATCTCCAAAGCCACACCGCTAACAGCTAACCTGCAGTCTGTAGAATATCTTCTAACATTAGCCAGCATGCTGTGGCTCTTTATTTAAATCCCTCTTTGGGAAACACAGCTAACACCACAGCCACGTCCTGGCAGACAAGGAAGAAAGAAGGTAAGCTAAGGAAAAAAAAAATGGGTTGATGTTCAGCTGTGATTGCTGATGGAAATGGAGGTGTCATGTCCGCCGCGGGGCACAGTCACTCATCATGCTGCTTAATGTCAGTGCGGCTGGAGTGAGCCAAGAGCCCAATGAGCCAGAAAGAAGTTTTTAAATGGCGCTAACGAGCAGCAACCGTGGTCAGAGAAGCCACGAGGGAAAGACGGAATGACAGAGGGAGAGACGAGCTGAATATGAAAGAGGAGAGAACAGACAGGAAGTCAGGGCACGTCACCAAGAAGAGCTACATATACTGCAGATCCTGTCCTGTATAATGAAGAAAGCCAGACGTCTTTGTGCCGAGTGAAACGGGAAAAACCCAGATATATGGGAGTCAATGTAATTTAAAAATTTATAGGTCCATTAGTAACAGAAAGTAACACTATATCATCATATGAAAAGTTCTGTTTTTGCTTCACTATTGCACATAATTATGATATAGGACTTAATGAAGAACTAAGTTATCACACAGTATGAACAACTTTAAAGCCTCTTGAGAATAAATTAATGCCAAAAAGTAAAAACATTTATAAAATCTTATTTGAAAGACTAATTGTCATGGTTTGTGCTGTGTGGCAGGCAGGATGAAGGACCCAATCACAGGACTCAGAAATGGAAAGTTAAACTTCCTGGGAAAAATGCTACATAAAAAATGAACTTCACAAAAGCAAACCAAAATCTCAAACATGAAAAACTACAAACTAAACCGAATACCGGAAACTAGAAACTGGGAAACAAGCTCGGAGAGTAGGTTAACGACGCGACAGCAAGCAGGGGAAGACTGAGGACTAAAATATACAGGTAGGATCGTGAGAGGATGGGAAACAGGAAGTAAGACAGCTGGCACAAATCAGACATAATGAGACGACGGAAGGCAAAATCTAGATACACCAACGTAGAACACGGACTATCAAAATAAGACAGGAAATACGTACGCACAGACACGGACTCAGAGACACGAGCTAACATTACGACATAACTGACATGGTAACAGAGGGAACATAGAGACAAGGCTGACTAGACAAGAGACCAAGGCCATCAAAATAGAACAGGAAGCATACAACAGGTACAGAAACACAGACTTGATACTGAACAGAGGGAACACAGAATACAGGGACAGGAGTGACATGAGAGACGACTGACTGGGGAACAAGAGAATAAACACGAGGGCAGAACTAAGGCTACGTCCACACGTACACGGGTATTTTCGAAGAATCAGTTTTTTCGTTTAGGTGTGGACGAGGAAAACGGAGATTTAGTCTCACAACGTCAAAGGTGTGCGCCATTTTTGACATCACGCTGTGCACCACGTTATTGTTTACATGAGATAAATTACTGCAATGGCGGCTAGAGACAAAACACTGTCTGTCTGCAGTTTTTCCATGCTTACATACACATGCGCAGTTACTGTCCCTCTATTTAGAAAGACAGAGGCATCAGAGTGAACTTCGGACATGGCTTCTGCATTTAACACAGACGCTGTCACAACCCAAATCCTGACGTCGGTTTTGAATAAACTTACTTTTTAAAATTAAATTTACATATGCTGTATGCATTTTGTTCATTCCTAAGTTGTGAGTCTACACCAGCCAAAATACTGTCTTTAGTTAATAACATCTGAAATGATGAAGGCACTTGAAAAGTAACACAAAATTATCTGCCTTTCCAGAAAAACAAAAAACTTTTCAGAAGTACTTAAGGTTTTGTGAGTGTACAAAACCCTGTTTACTCTTTCCCAGGCTTCTAGACTTCTGATTGGCCAACATCTCGTTTTTAGCGTTTACATGTGGACTCAGATATTTTTTCAAAACTGCACGTTTGGATGGGATTTTCCAGTTTTCAAAAATACCCGTGTACATGTGGACGTAGCCTAAAACTAAGACCTAGAAATCACAAACCCAGAGGAACTGGAGAGCTACAATTACAAAACAGCAACCAAAACACCAGCAGTGAGAAAGCAAGATGAAACCAAAGATTCATAATAATAATTCCAAATTCAAAGCACTGGGTCACTGACCCAGGACCGTGACACCAATATCTGTTGTTCAACTGTGTTTTTTGATATAGTTGTTCAGCTGTTGCACACGGTTTGCACACCTTTAGACTGCACTGATAATTTGTAAGTAGATTATGCAACTTTGGAAAAGAATAGCGGATGTTTAACATGGAAATGGAACGCGTCAGTCGTTTACTTGAACATAAAAACAGACTGACGATCCAGAATAACCAACCAACTGACCAACCAACCAAACAGACAGAATGATTACCTAACCAGTCAAACATAACAAACCAACCAACAGACCAGCCAACAAAACAAGAGGACAGATTTATCAACCAGACAACCAACCAACTAGACAACAAAGAAGCTAACCAAACAACCCAACCAGACTGATCAACCAACTGCCCAGTCATCCAAACAAGAAGACAGATTAAACAACCAGCCAACCAACCAGAACAGAGCCAACTGACCCAACGAACCATAAGAGTCTTAAAATGAAGTATAAAAAGGGAGTTAGGAGATTTGAAGTTCCTTCTCAAAGTTATCACATTATTGACCAAATGGGATCCAGTATGCTTTAACAGTGCAGTCTCATTTGGCCCAACTCTTCCAAAGAGGCTGTCATGAGAGCGGTGAAGAAAGACAGAAAGAAAAGTTGGAAAATAAGTGTGACAGAGCTCCCGACAGAGTCAAACACGTGAGAGGAAGCTGCTTGGCTTTTCTCCATTTGCAGTGAACTCTCAATGTGGGACACGCTTGTTATTTTTGGGCCAGGGTTTTGTGTAAGTCTGTGTGTATTCATATGTGCGTATATGACACGTCTGCGTATGGTGTGTATTTTCCCAAAGTGTGCACACTGGAGTGTGTGTCCGTACAGTATGTAGCTGTGGGAGGGGTGTGTTTTCCCAGGTCAGCGCTCTGCTGTTATCCCGCTGCCTCCCACAGTTCTAATAAATTCAACGACACAATCAACAGTGCTAAGGCGAGACAATGGAGGTAAACAAAAACACTGACAGAATCTGTGAATCTGTGATGCAAACTTAATCTTAATGACGGCGTACATGATAATCCCACTTTGCCGCATCAACCCTGAAATCGATTTCTACACTTCTAAGACACTAAACGTGTATTTGTTCACATGCTTCTTAATTTGTTTGTCCTGCTTGAAACTCACATGCCAACTTTAATAAAAACTGACTGGTTTGTCCTCTTTACGTCTCTCACACACTCTCCCGCCCTTCCTCCTTCTAATAGCTTCTGACATTCAATTACACAAACCACCTCAGATTGTGCCGCCGGCTCGTCTTGAGAGTGCGAGGGAGCGTCTCTACCAGTGCGTGGGTGAGCCAGTATCGACCTCCCCCTCCTCCTCCTCCAGCTGTTGTAAATAATCTAACACTCTGGGTATTTAATAATACATATGCACTCCTCCTCATCCTCCTTTGCTGCCTCGGTAGCTGCTCTTCATCTCGTATTTGTCTCATCTGTCGGAGCCCTCCCTCCTCGACTTTTCCCCGCATTCCTGCCTGTTTTCTTGCTCTACATCTCCTCTCCATCTCATTAATAAACCAGTAATGGTGAATATCTTTTCCTCTGACTCCCCAGTGTCCAACACCGAGTGGGTTTCCCCCCATCTCTGCGTTTGCTTTTAAACTGGTAAGTGTGAGTGTGCACGTGTGAGTGTGTGTGCAACATTTGAAGGTCTGCTAGTTTCAGATGTTGACACAGGTTGACAACATGAAATGATGTGTGTGTCTGATACACAGTCGCAGACACACACTGACTGTATTTGACCCCAAAGGTCTCAACCCACAACTGACTTCAGGTCAGCTGTGAGGCAAAATACCATCAGTGTGGTGTGTTACACCGTCAACAGAGAGAATAAACAAAAGATTTCTTTACTATACATGTATGAGTGAATATGTATCTATCTATCTATATATATGTGTGTGTGTGTGTGTACATTACAAGTTTTCATGTGCCAACATACAGTCTTGCTCTTTCTGTTGTGACTAACCATGTGAGGCTGATTTGGCGTTTTGGACTTGTTGTGTAGGGTCATTAAATAAAGCTGACTTGCTCACTGTTTATAACAGGTCAGCAGGTTCATGTCTTTTAAATGCTCCTACGATCCTTTTAGTTACTGCGCTCCTGTTCTTTGGAAAAAGCTGCCTGCTGACCTGAAATCAGTTCCATTTGTGCTGACATTCAACGACAGACTCAAAACCTTTGTTGTTCACACACACCTACACTCAGTGTAGTGTTTGTGTGGTGTTTTATTAAGTAAATAAGTTTTATTTTGCTGTGTTAACTTCCTTTGAAAACAAGTGTTACATAAATAAAATTCCCATTGCCATCTGTAACTACTGCTCATAAGGGAAAAATCATTATTCCCTGAGTAGTAACAAGTGGTTGCTGCAGGTTGAAGGTAGTTGGAGGGAAAACGATTGCCAAAGGACTACAGACTGGTCGGTAACCCCTGACAACCACCTGTCACTAGGGAAAATGTGTATTCCCCCACTGGTTGTGCAAACCTCCTTGTGATTGCTTTGGTTGCGAGCATATTGCTGTCGTAGTCTAAATGTGACGCACTTGTCTACAAACACTGTGCAGCTTCTCTCTGAGCTGCAGTGAAACTATGAAAAGTGCAAACCAGAAACAGACGGTTCACCTTCAAAGCTGTGCATCAGGGCTGCAGCCAACATGTTTCTGCATGCAGCTCTTACTTTGAAGGTGAACCTTCTCCGTTTCAGGTTTTCAACTTTTGCTAGTGGTCAGCTAGTAGTTAGTCAGCATTTGCAACCAACCACAACCACTGCCAACCAGTTTGGAAATACGGATGCTTCCCTAGAAACAAAGAGTTGTATAATATAACTGTCCTTCACACTACTGTAACTGTTGCTAAAGTAAAGACAGTTTAGCGGTTCGGGATGGGGCAACTATCCAGGAGTTCAGGGGATGAGTGATGAGAAAGCCTGTGCTGTCAAAGGTGAAAGCTAATTAGCTTATATCAATTGACAAAACTGTTCCATCTGTAGGTCAACATTATTGGGCAGTAATGACAAAGCAGCAGTATCCTGAAATCGTTACATGACTCAAACCATTTTCTGAAAAGTTTAGATGACCCATCATCGATAACATGGGCTGCTTTGTCTTTGTGTAATGAAAAGGTCACAGTAGTTTACCAGCTACCACACTGACCCAAAAACCAAAACGACACAACAGAAACAGCGCACGAAGCAACCGCGGCACAGAAGACCTCTGCCTACGATGATGCGTTTCGGCACGACTGCGAGTTTGGATTAAATGACTTTAAACATTTCAAGAGTTTCTGGGACTGTCGGGCAGAGAGGGAAAGAGAAAATTAGCATGACAAGAAGGAAGAAGAAGAGGAAGAGGAGGAAAAAAGTATGTCGGAGAGCCATGGGAGTGTTGCCACGGCAACGTGGCGAGGACTCCGCTCCGCTGTTGAAAAGTGGATCTTGGCACGACTCCCAAAATAGTAGGAAAGAGAAAGAAGGGGACAGGACGAGACGGAGAAAGAGGGGGAAAAACAGGACGGGAGAAAGAGAGCAAGACGGTTAGAGCAGTTAGAGGAGAAACTCTGACATGACAGACTCCACAAGGATTTACTCCACTCTGACGCTCGTGCTGATACAGCGCAGGAGGATTTGTGACAGGATGAAAGATGTCTGACGACTCTGCAGGGACGAGCTGGGGTCGTGTGAATCACCCCACCACAGGCTGCTGCCTTTTGGTGCCCAGGGACGTCCCAGGACGTCCTCTGAACTCATTTCCTCACTTCATGACACTTCTACTACTAGCCAAAACAGCTCAAACTGTAGGAAAGTCAAGTATGAAATTACTTGACAGAGTTCTTGAGATAAAAAATGGCTAACAGCTATTTGCTATGATTCTTGCTATGATCACCGGGTTGGAGAAGAAGACACGGCTAAATATGAAGCTGCAGCCTGGACAGGAAAATCGGAAACCACATCCACCCACCAGCTCATCCAAAGCTCATTTCATACAAAATTAGTGACACATAAACAGACTTTCTAGTTTTACCAGGGCTGACAGATATTTGATTTTCATGCCTCTCGTGTCATTAAACACATCCCTTTAAAGGTCTTTAGAAACAGCGAATCAGCAGCATTTATCAGGATCTATCCTGGTTCAACCTGAGCCTTTCAAGGAGGAATACTCAAAAGCATCAGTGCACACACAACACTGAGGTTCAGAAAGTCAAAATCCTGCTTTCATAAGGAAACGGACTGTTGTAACCATCCTACGTGCAGAGCTACAAGACTGTGAAACGATGCTCCTGTAGGAACCACGAGTCCACCCTGCTCTACCCACAATCCTAAACTGAAACAGCAACACTGCCGATTGGTGGAATTCCCTGTTACCATGGAAACTTCTGTTTAAACCTGCAAACGTCCTGTTGTTTAGTGAGCCAAAGCATCAAAAAGCTTGTGAGGGGTGACTGTACTCTACCATACTGGCAACCACACACACACAAACTCCAAAATACATTCAAATGTCTTATTTTTTAACGTTATTATGAACCGTATAATCAATACAGTGATGAAAATGAAGGTTCTCTGTGGAATCAGGATGTATGGGATGAGCAGCTCCTTCGCTGTTAAGATTAATCATCTACACAGTTTTGTACAGTCGCTATTTTTTTCTCCTTTATTTTGTTTAAACTCTTAACATCAGGACGTATTGAATAGGGAAACAATAGAAATAGAAACAAAAATTAATTAAATAAATGCATTTAAAAAGTTGCCAATTTCTGGTTAAAAAGCCTTCTGTTATTCATCCACAACTTTTCTAGCACTATAAAGCACTGAAATCCCTTCATGCTACAAGCCCCAGTCCCTCACTGACACAGCGATCCTTACTGTATACATACAGCGCTTTTAACCTTTGCACTGGGGGAATTTTGTCTGTTCAGTATCTCGCACAAAGACACAATGATGAACCACCGAGCTGCCGAGCTAAGACTGTCCCGAAGCGTCAGGCAAATGTTAAGACGTTAAAAGCCGAGCTGCTGAGCTGCACACAAGTAAAGATCCCAGATGTGATGTTTGCATTACAGGATCTGCTTTCCGACCAACCGGGCTCTTTGGACACCCACTGCAGGTTCACTGACACATGTCTCCCTTCTCTGTATCTCCAACACCTCCTCATCCTCCTCATGTTTAGATGGCTGTGGGCTTACTTACAGCTGTCCTCAGATAAGACTTTATCCTTCTGATCCAAAGCTGACTGAAGCCCGTTTGTAAGGAGGAGCAGAGACCCCCCCTTCCTCCTAGTTTGTGTGTTGCACCCAAACATCTCCCCAGGAGGTAAACCAATCGATTTTTGTTTAGCCTCTGCACAGAAATGAAACGACACTTTGTTTTCACTCTAAAATGATTTGCATATTTAATTTGGAAGCTGCAGCAGTTTCATTTTGATTTAAACTGACAGACGGGCAGATAAAGAGGAGATGGTATTAATTACTGTCCTCAACCAAACTCATCATTCCTGCAGGCAGTCAGTCAGCTAATGCTATTACTGCTCCGTCTGCTCAGCCAGGCGCACACACACAGACACACACTTGTCCTGCTGTGCTACACCCAGCCTGGTCTGCCTCAGTCAGTTCTGAGAAGGGTTAGCAACCTGTCTCCACCCCCTTCGCCCTCCCTCCGCTACTGCGCTCCACAGGAGCCACCTGTATAAGCACAGCTAATTAGCTTTGTGCAGTAACTAATGGAAACGACCAGCACTGATTCGATCTAACGATATAATTAGAACACTTACTGGGCTAAGTTAGAGTCCCATTCGCGCGACAGCTACCTGGTTCTGCATAATGTCACCATGCGCATGCATGTGACTTTAAAGAACATCAGCTACGCAGTCACATCTATGATTAGCAGACTGGGAAGCAAAATCCCACTAATGCACTGGGAAATTTAAAAGCATGTGGGGTCCTTTCCTTGATGCACTTCAAATCAGGTGTGAAAATACAGTATGCAGGTCTAGGGCAGTGACCTTTTTCTTTATTTCACAGCCTTAAACGTACAGGTTAATTACCCTGAATGTACAGATCTCTGTAATCCTTTTCTTCTCTTTTTGTTTACATGTATAAAAGAAAAACTCTTAATAAAAAGACATTGTTTAAAATCCCACTAATTCTGCAGAAAGCAAGCCCGCATGGAGAAAATGTAACAGAAAGAATTTATATAAATGTGAAGACAGAGCTGTTAAATAAAAATAATATTATCTGTCCTTAAATTTAAATTTCCTACAACTGAAGCCCAAGTAAATGTGTAAATTTACAGAATATGTTCTGTTAGCTTAAAAGTACAAAAATTGTGTTTTCTTTTAAATGAACAGACAGTCAAAAATATCAAAAATTTCCAAAAGTAGATGGTGCAAAAACAGGAACATCCATTGTTTATTTACTTTGCTGTAGTATGAATGGCCATGAAGTCGGTAGAAAAGCTGTAAAACATCTGAACATGCCTAAAATTTATGCCCTCCATTACATTTAGTGGGCCGATTCTGGCCCCCAGGCCTTATATTTGACACCACTGGGTGTAGCATAAGAGTTAAATTGCTCTCTGTAAAAATCCATATTTAGGATCTACAGTGAAACTACACTGAGATGAGCCCGCTTACAACACAAAGCAAATCAATAATATGCTGATGTTTTTTTTGGATTACTCTCTACAAAAAAGTCTTGATCCTGAGCTTAATGTCCACACTTAAGACTTGATTACTTGATAAGTGCTTATGAAAAGCTGGAGGCGAGTGGAGAGCAGCTTTTTGGAGCTGTTCAAAAAGTGCCTCATTCAAAGCCTGAGAAGAAAAAAAAAAAGAGTTGTTATGTCATCGCCTCACAAGCGGATTAGTGTTTCATAGTGCATCCCTGTTCACGATGATAAAACAGAGAGGTTTTACAAACTGCCTCGATTAATTCTGCATGGCTGCACGGTACAAACCTCAAAGTGATTCACAGAGCAAGAAAACAATAAGAAAATAAAATATGCCTACCGCATCCTACCACAAACATCCCTGTGTGAAATGAATCGTGACCTGTGTCCTTTTATCTGTTGTGTAAAACATGCAGGCTGGTCCGAACAAGCGGTGCAGCTCATGTGTGAATGAAGAGGTGAAGATCGTGGCTGAGTGTTATGAGGGCGTGTGTTAATGTAAATGAATTAAAGTCCGGGCTGCAGAGCTTAACAGCGGATTGTGTGTGCGGTTAATTCAAGTGTAAATTGAGGGAATGATTTGCATAAGCTCATATTTGTTATTTTTAATACTTACTCGTTAGTCTGCAGTCTTAATATCTGCTAATTTGCAAAGCACCACCCTGACTGTGGAACAGTATGAAGAGATGATGTTTTTTTAGAAGTGACAGCTCGTATATTGGACTGTAAACATAAGCAGTCAAACATGAACGTGATTTAATCTGAAGGTTTTAACTGTTCCAAAGTATGCAGTGAAAGACAATCCAACCACTGCCCATGAAGGCCGATCAATACCCACTGCTGACATATTTATCGACGTCCTCCTGTGACTGAGTGTAGCCACTGATGAGGCTGGCTAAAGATGCCCAAAAAAGGCCAAATGTTCATTTAACTGCCAGGATATTCTGACTCAAAACCTGTGAAGCTATGCTTGCCACATGCTAGCTACCTTAGTAATGGCTCTGCTATTAAACCATGCTACTTATGACCTCACAGGTAAATGGGACTATAAAAACGACATCTAATTAAAAACACTTCAAAAGTTTGCTGACTTTGATCCGAAATGAGTTAGAGAGGCCGTTTCCCTGCAGGTTGTGGTGCAAAGTTTTACGGCAAAGTTTCACATCATTATGGCTTCATTAATGACTCACTACCAAACTGATCAACATCTGCGCTTTGTCCCGTGAGAGCAATAAAAAAAAATCCAGAAACTGAATCTCTACAGCTTGAGCTAGTGAAATAACACATGTGGCCTATATGATCTCCAGCTCACTGTCAGGATATGTTAGGTTTCTGTTCTCTGATAAAGTCCTGAAGTGGAATCCCTGGGATAACGCCACATCAGCAGAGACTGAAGATTTGCTGGAAACCCTATTGCCTTCAGAGCTGCTTTACTTCTTCATGGTGTAGATTGAACAGGGTGCTGGAAACCTTCCTCAGAGATTTGAGTACATATTGAGACAACAGCATCTCACAGTATGATGCATATTTGTCAGCTCCACATCCATGATGTGAATCTCCCGTTCCACCACATCCCAAAGGTGCTCTGTTAGACTGAGATCTGGTGACTGTGGAGGCCACTTGAGTGCGGTGACCATGTCATGGTCAAGAAACCGGTTTGAGATGATGTGAGCTTTGAGACATGGTGTGTTATCCTGCTGGAAGCAGCCATCAGAAGATGGTACACTGTGGTCATAAAGGGATGGACATGGTCAGCAACAATATCCAGGTAGGCCCTGGGGTTTAAACAATAGTTAAGTGTTACAGGGTGTACGCCGAAAATATCCATCGCACAGTTGCTGACTACACAAGCCCGGCTAGCTCAGTCGGTAGAGCATGAGACTCTTAATCTCAGGGTCGTGGGTTCGAGCCCCACGTTGGGCGATGTAGTTTTAGGTCAGAACTTAATATGAGGTTGCTCTCAGGTACGAGTCCAACACCACACATGTACTGTGAGGTCAGTTCCTATCTAGTTGATCAATGGTCATGATAATTTGCATATTAATGATCAACGACCTCACAGCCCATTGTTCATTCAGTGGGCTAGGTTCAGTTATTGTGAAAATGTACAATAAGTTTGGGGAAACCTGCAGTCAGCTGAGACTGAAGACGTCACTTGGATGAGTGACGAAACTTTTCTCCCACTGAAAACGCTACGTCCAGATGAACAGAATCAACTTTTGGGATTTACTTACCTGGATGATTGAGAATGCATCAAGACACTATGAAGTGTGATTTATTGTAGAAGGTCTTACTCAGAAAGCAGTTCTTCCAGTTTGCAGAAGAGAAAGTTGCTTGGGACAGATGTTGAACTCTTGCATAAGCCCGGCTAGCTCAGTTGGTAGAGCATGAGACTCTTAATCTCAGGGTCGTGGGTTCGAGCCCCACGTTGGGCGATGCAGTTTTAGGTTAGAAATTAAGTTGAGGTTGCTCTCAGGTAAGAGTCCAACACCCCACATGGGTTGAGAGGTCAGTTCCTATCTAGTTGATCAATGGTTGTGATAGTTTGCATATTAATGATCAAGGACCTCACACTCCATTGTTCATTCAGCAGGCCAGTCTCAGTCATTTTGCAAATGTACTGTTTATAAGATTGGGGAAACCTGCAGTCAGCCGAGACTGAAGAAGTCACTTGGATGAGTGACGAAACGTTTCTCCCACTGAAAACGCTACGTCCAGATCAACAGAATCAACTTTTGGGATCTACTTACCTGGATGATTGAGAATGCATCAAGACACTATGAAGTCTGACTTACTGTAGAAGGTCTTACTCAGAAAGCAGTTCCTCCAGTTTGCAGAAGAGAAAGTTGCTTGGGACAGATGTTGAACTCTTGTATAAGCCCGGCTAGCTCAGTCGGTAGAGCATGAGACTCTTAATCTCAGGGTCGTGGGTTCGAGCCCCACGTTGGGCGATGTAGTTTTAGGTCAGAACTTAATATGAGGTTGCTCTCAGGTACGAGTCCAACACCACACATGTACTGTGAGGTCAGTTCCTATCTAGTTGATCAATGGTTGTGATAATTTGCATATTAATGATCAACGACCTCACAGCCCATTGTTCATTCAGTGGGCTACATTCAGTTATTGTGAAAATGTACAATAAGTTTGAGGAAACCTGCAGTCAGCCGAGACTGAAGAAGTCACTTGGATGAGTGACGAAATGTTTCTCCCACTGAAAACGCTACGTCCAGATGAACAGAATCAACTTTTGGGATCTTCTTACCTGGATGATTGAGCATGCATCAAGACACTATGAAGTCTGACTTACTGTAGAAGGTCTTACTCAGAAAGCAGTTCCTCCAGTTTGCAGAAGAGAAAGTTCCTTGGGAGGTATATTGAATCCTCATACAAGCCCGGCTAGCTCAGTCGGTAGCGCATGAGACTCTTAATCTCAGGGTCGTGGGTTCGAGCCCCACGTTGGGCGATGCAGTTTTAGGTCAGAATTTATGGGGTTGCTCTCAGGTGAGATTATAACAACCCAGATGGGCTGAGAGGTCAGTTGGCAATGTGGTCTTCTGCTGCTGTAGCTCAACTGCTTCAAGGCTGACACATGATGTGTGTTAATTCCTGTCATCCTTCAATTCTCCTCTGCCTTCTTGCTTGAACAGTAACTTTTCACCCACTGGATATTTTCTCTTTTTCAGACTATTCTCTGTAAATCCTCACGATGACTGTGTGAGAAATCCCAGCAGACCAGCAGTTTGTGAATTACTCAGACCGACAACCATCCCACACTCAAAGTCACTTAAATAACCTTTCCTCCTCACTCTGACGCTCAGTTTGACCTTGAGTAGGCCGTCCTGATCATATCTACATGCCTTAAAGCACTACCATGTGATACGGCTCATTATTCAAGTAACCAAACAGGCGAATGGGTGTAGCTAATGAAGTGACCAGTGGCTGTAAGTGCCCAGAGTCATTTCAAGATGGCTGCCAAGTGGCGAGACTTGCATCAAGAAAGACTTTGACATAAACCTGATGACATCACAAACAAGAGTAAAACTTGCACCTTGAATTCAGGGTTTAAGCACAAGTGACAGAAATTTGACAAAACTATTGCTTATTCACATTTAAAACAGTAAAGAGACTCATTATGTGTAAAATCCATAGAAAAAGATATGTTGATGATCAATTTGTAAAACATGCCTTGAGTTCTTCTTATGGAGTCTGACCAACCAGAAATCTGAAATATTTCTGGAGCCACAATGACTCTTTTTTTCATTACTAAGATATTTTAATGTCTTTTTTCTGGATGAAGAAACATGCAGCTCTTCAGAACCTTGTGGAGCCAAGAAGCAAACACTAATATCTGTGTAATGTTAACAGCTAGGTTTGTACAGCCAAGCCTGATTGACAGTCTGGGAGCGCACAGCTATGACAACAGCAAAGCGAGCCAACACAGTGAAACAGAGCTAATGTTTTATTCTGAGTCAGGATTACTCTGGTTTTTGCTCTGCAGGCCTGGGAAGCTCTCTGTTTGGTGGAACGCCAAATGTCAGCTAACAAAAGGCATACGAAGCAGAACAAAGCACTAAATAATAAAACATTTACAAAACTATGTATAAATAAAGTGAGTGGGACGAGCTCTGTATGAAAATCACGTGTTAAAAAGGCAGGCTCGCTGGGTTTGATGCAACGAAAAGAGCAGAAAAGTGTTTGTTTCTTATGTTGCATGAACCACACTGAATGTTAACAGCAGCGATGTCAGTTACAGCTTCATTTTTACCACCCCCAACCCCCAGCACGCTGACTCTTGCTTCCTTTCTCCTCCCCTCTTCCTTCATCCTTTAACTAACTGTATCCCTTACGCCCTCCCCCCCGCTCAGACTCGGCTCTCTTTGATGTCTGCATTTGTTGATGCTCTTGGATGAGGAGCCATTGTGCAAAAATGATGGCAATTACAGCAGCAGCACACATGCACACCTTTTTTTTTGCGCTAATCCTCTCTAAAAACAAATGATGCAAAAGAGAGAAGAAGAGGAGACGGGCGATTTAACGCTCATTTTTTACTTCCTTTCATTTTTTTTACCCCGCTCCTTCTGTGAGAAGAACCAGCAGACTCTGTGGAGTTGTTGTCATGGTTTCTTGGGAAGCGTTTTCATTTTTTGGCGATCAGAGCAGGGCTGCGAGAGACGGAAGAGAGTTTACACCGAGGCGATCGAGTTCTGCGAGGGATCTCAGTCACTTCATTGTTTCCAGTGTCTGTGTGTGTGCCTACAGTACCTCTTAACTGAGGCTGAATGCAGATGAGCTGTTATGAAACAGCTACTTTAAAGCAGGCTGAACAAAACACATCAGATAAACACCAAGTACACACACTCCTGACTGTCCAGCAGCATTTGCAATAACATTCAGAATCAGGGTTCTGGCTCCGTTTCCTAAATTCATCATCCTTTTTTGTTTGCTAAAGAGAGACCATTTATGGTCAAGCTGATGGTCTGGATATGAAAGATAAAGCTTAATCAATCATAATGTCCAGTCCTATTTATAACTGGTGAGTGGGCTGTGCACCCAGTTACTGCTCTCTCGCCCCTCTTCACAAACATGGCTGTGGAGGCCAACTGTGCAGTTTCCAAAGTGTGCAAATGCTCTGCCTTTTTACTCAGACTGTGGATAAAAGATGAATGCATCCACTGTGATGAACATGTTTTAAAGCCCTAATCTTTACATTCTTCATGGACACATTTAGACAAGAGGGCGGAGGTAGTTATCAGCTAACACTAGTGAGCTTGGTTAGGCCTCAGGTACACAGGCCTAGAGACTGGAGGTTGCCAGGGAGAAAAATGTGTATTCCCTGAGCGGTTGGACAGTGGTTTCTGGCAGTTGCTAGGTTAATCACATGCTACACCAAAAACCTCCCTGTGATTGTTTTGGTCACTGCTGCAGTGGTTTGCATGGAAGACGCCTACTTGTCTGCAAGCACTCGCTAACTGCATGCCAAAATATACAGACTGGGCAAGCTATAGCTAATACTCACACACTGGTGAGTGCTCCTGTTCATCAGTGTGTGAGTGTTACACAGAAAGCACTTAGGCAAGGAAAAAAGTGAATGGGAGAATGAGGCTTGTAGTACAAAGTGCTTTAAGTGCTCAAGCAGATCCAGTGCATTTACAGCCCTTTTCCCTACTGACTGGTGGTTACCACTAACTGGTCTCTTGGCGTGTGTGACTGCGTGACCGGGTCTTAAGCAATCAAATTCCACAGCAACCTCCAAACAATTGCCAACCAGTCTCTAGGCCTCAGTGACCTTGGGGAAAAGGGTGGTGCTTAACCGACACAACCCATACACCGCAGCAGACACAGGTGGTGTATGAGGTAATGAACACTGCCTCAGTCTCTTGAGATTAGTGATCAGAAGAGGTTATAGAACCAAAAGCAAAACCAAAAACAAAAGCAAGCACCTATGCTAAGTAGATTACAGGCACAAAGCTTGTTAGATAACAAAAAAGCTACCGAGCAGCCTCTAGCTAAATCACACAGAAGTATGAAACAGAGAGAGGAGCGCTGCTTACACTACAGCTTTACTCATGCTCGCTGATCCCCAGCACAGCCCATCCCTGAAGTCCAGTTTGTGTCTGGTGTGATTGCTGCACGTGGGCTGGGGTGTGGAGTCGGTAGCATTTGTACACGTTACAAATGTAGCGTGGTCACTAACCTTGCCCAGACCTCAAAAACTTTCTTCACCGCAGAATTTATAAATAATAAACGTTTCTGTGCTCCGCCAGAGCGCTTCTTTAGAAACATGCGTGTGCATTAAAGATGAGGAGAGTGAGCGTGACGGGAAGGAGCTGAGATGCTGAAGCGAGGTGGAGCGTGCTTGGGCCTGCATCGGCGACGGGGAGGAGGAGGGGCCAACTGTGCTCGGGCACGGTGTGAGGTAACCAGGCCTAGTATGAATTAACCATAAATCACTGAAGCTCTCACAGCAGGTGATTGGTGTTGGAGCCGGATGGCAGAACTAGGACACCGCTCCAATCGGTGACAGCTGAAGGTGAGACAAAGGAGGAGAAGTGAGGATGAAATCAGCAACACACGAGGGGGAAGAGCGCAATGACCACAGCTGTAACAGCTTTCCTCATGCAGGCCTGCGGGGACTGTTTTAAAACTTCTCCTCCGTGGGGTGCATTAAGGAACTACCCGATTAACCACTTAATAAATATAGAGAACAGTTATTGCAAAGATATGGCCACAGAATAGCAGATCCCAGTCATTTCAGACGCATAATCATTTCCATTATACCCTCTTTTATCCTCCACTAATGTGGTTAGTAAACAGGTCGGCCACAGAATGAATGCAGTGAGCGCAGTGTTTCTGGGCTGTATTCAGTCCACCACTCTGTCTGTGTGTTGTGAAAACTCCCCTGGCACCCCTCTGCGACCCCGTCTCTCACAATTAAATGTGCCGACCTCAGCGCGATTGCAACAAGTCATCCAGCAGAACCGTGTGACCTGACACTGTCACACTTACAGCACAGAGGCAAACTGGGCCTCCTTGTGCAGAGTTGGTGGGCGGTGAGCCCCGGATACTGGGACGAAGGCGAGGGAGACGGGTCACATTAAAGCTGTGGATGTGATGCGTCGCAGTGTCCCAGTTTCACTGCTCCCAGTTCAAAAATTGGGGAGGTGGAACACGGCGAGCTCCGGCGGAGAAAATCTGCTGGTTCCAGCTCTCTAAGATGACGAGCTACATGCTAACAGTAGAAACATCAGAAAATGTGAATCTTTTGAAACTGGCTTACTGAAAATGGTTTAATTTGTATCATTTTTGCTGCACCGGGCATTTTTGTGCCTGATTATGCAATTTACTCAAGGAAAAATAAGTCCTGTGCAGACTTGCCTTTGTTTAGTTTTATCCATTTGTGTCACTTTAACTGCTGGATCTCATTTCGTGTTGTAGAAAAATTGAATTTTTGTTCTTAAAAAGCACTTTTCAATTTTTCAATTCAATTCAGTTTTATTTATTTTTAAGGACAATAATACAATGTAAGTGAATAAGATATACTTACTCCTGACAGTGTTTGACCTCAGCACTGCTTTCCATCCTACTCAGCACCCATAATTTTTGAAAGACTCCTCATTTAAATAACTTCCTCCACCACAGCTGAAGCATATTTTGTGCTCATGACATTTTGGTAAAACTATATTTTTCCCCATTTCTGTTACTCTTCTCTTCTAAAAAATGAAATTCCTTCACAGTTACTAGGCCTGGTCTAAAAATCAATATCACGATTAAGTGATTGGGGGGGTCGTCTGATTAAAGACAGCACATCTCGCCTTTTAAAATACTAACAGAATTTTTTTAAATGAGCAGAACTGAAAGAAATCCCCTTTGTTTTGATAAATTTCCAATTAACTACCCAACAGTTACAGTTATGTCATTACAAAGGCTCTTTAATTATCTGCACAATGGGTGGAGAGAAAAGAAAAAAACCTTCAAACGTGGCTTTTATTCCTGTGTACACGCACTACTATCAGCTGATTTAAGTTAGGTGAGCAGGAAGGGAGGAGGAAAAGGGTGAGGTGGTGGGGTGGGTGATGTATATGGACATAATTTGTCATTTTTAATGCATGAAAGCACAAGAGCGTGACAGTAAAATGCGTCGCGGACAGAATTATAGCACTTCCACAACAACTTTGGCTGTTTGCAGGCATCCGTGCAGGCAGACAGCATGCTAAAGCAAAGCTAGCTAAGACGTAAGAGGTGAGTGACCCCGGCCCAGCAGCCTGTCAGCACTGCTGAACGGTCAGGCTCAGGGCTTCTATTTCACCACACCCACATTTATACTGCAGAGCTGCAGTGTTACAGACGACGTGGAATTTGTTAAAAACTGAAGGGTTCATCATTCTCATTATTGCACTACACATATAACAAGTACTTCCACTGACAAACTGCTCTTTCCTTAACGATGTGTGACACGCTCACAGCTGAATGTTCTGCTCTAACGTGGCGATGAAGACGTTCATGCAAAAAACCCGTCTAAGTTCAAAGTCAGAGCTGCAACGCAGCAGACCATCCATCCCACACAGATCTGCTTTTTCTGGCTGAGTGAAACGCTGCTGCACAGCAGAGCACCGTCAGACTCACAGGAAGCGGGGAATTGAGTGAAATCCAAGCTGTCTGTCGAGCAGCAGTGTGCAAGTCTCAGCCCACAGAAAGCTTCACTTTACAACATTACATTTTCCACTTTTTGATTAACTCTGGTAGAAAACACCTCAGACACGCAGAGCTGCAGAACACGGGCCTCCTCTGTGGAGCTGAAAGGCGACACATTGTCTCACGACATATTCGATGAAAAATGACTCGTATGGAATAACAGAAAGATCTATGATTGGAGGTTTTCACATTTACAGATGTAAGTAATTAAGTAAGTGTGTTACTCAGTTTATTAGATGTAGAAAACAGTGATTTCATAAAGTATTATATCAAGTAAATTTGTAAAATCTTACATTGTAAAAAAGTAGGAAGAAAATACTTGAATTATAAGGTCAAGCACCCACCATGCCGCCATGGTAACTGCTCCCATCTTTTAAACAACAAGAGACAACAAATTTAATAAAGTAATGATGTCCTGTGATACAAGTACACACTGCTTTCATAGTAGATAAGGAGGTAAGATAATCAAATGCACTTGATTAACTGATAATTAGCAAATGTGAGCGCCTCTGTAGCACAAGTTTTGGTGGTTTGGAGCATTCAGGTGTGCGTTACCACAATAAACAATCTTACCAGGAGTGCACATCCCAGCACATTCACCCAAAATTCAGACTGTGCAATTCAGAGAAACTGCAAACAACCGAATTCAATTCAATTCAATTAGCTTTTATGTATACAGTGTCAAAAGACAACAACAGTTAAAAGTAAAGACCCTATAATAGAGAGAAACCCTCAATAATCAGACAACCCAAGGGCAACATCTCACGCTCTAAAACTGGGTCATGCAGCAGGACAACGATCCCAAACACACAGCACATCTACAACAGAATGACTGAAAAAGAAAAGAATCAAGGTGTTGCAACGATCCAGACCACAACCTGATTAAAACCTTCAGAGAGCTGTGCATAAATGAATGCAGTGGGTCTTCCCACTGAGAAGTCCTGACGACCAGGTGAGAAAACAATATCACATTCTGCAGATTCTGAGGGAAAACACGGCCTGGAAATGCATCCAGCTGCGAGAGACAAAAAGTAAATATTTCCTGCCAACAATCTGAAATAATTTCCCCAAAGAACGGTGCACCAGAAGTAAGTTAATAATAAATGGACTCTGACAGTGCAGCCAGCAGGAGAAAACAAGTAAGAAACGGGGAATGTGAGGTTTGTACACACAGAATACAGCAGAAAGATATAAAGAATCTATAACATGCAATTCAACTAAAAAATGTCCTTTCAACCACTTTAGGCTTGGTATATATTTGACATGCAGTCATTGATCCATCCATCCATCTTCTTCTGCTTACTCAATTCCAGGTTGCAGCTGAGTTGGAGCCTATCCCGGCTATTATAGTGTGAGAGGTGGGGTACACCGAGGACAGGTCACACTCATATACACCTACTAGCACCTACTTGGCTAGACTCTACTCTGCTTTGATCATTTTCCATTACAACTGAGTACCACCTCAATGTGGGCAGGGTTGCTATAGTAACGCAGTCTAAAGCCCCTTTTCCATTAGTACCTACTCTTATTGGCTCGCCACCGATCGCCACGAATAGCCACGGATTGCCCCTCAACTCGGATCAACTGTTTTTCCATTATAATCCAGTACTACCTAACTTGTGTGATCGCCATTGTAGCAATGCGTCCAATCGGTACTAAAAAAGTACCTGGTACCAGGTACTATGTCCTAATGGAAAACCCTTAAAACCGTGCTGAGTTGATCCGAGTAGGTACGAATGGAAAAGGGGCTTAAAAGTCTGGTGACATCATTTGTATGTGACGCAAACACAACACAACAACACAGGACATCGAGGCGATGGCATCCCTGCCAACGTCTGCATCTTGTCACTGAACCGTGGTGTTGGTTTCCCTGCAGCCATTTCTCTCGTTGCTGGGTTGCAAAAATGGTGGGTTTGAATCTTGGGAAAGAGTTGCTCTCATGACTCATCCAGTGATATCACTCCTTGGCCAATCAGTGGGCTGCTGTCACGTTTTCAGCTTGACACAGCTCGCTTCGAATCCCATCTGAGCAGGAGTTAAAGACGTTTCTGGTACCAGTTACTACCACCTAATGGAAAACCCCCAAAATGTAGTGGAGTCAAATAGAGCTGAATAGGTATTAGTGGAAAAGCAGTTTTAGAGGCACCCAACATGCATGTCTTTGCATGTAGGACATTGTGTAGTATGTCTTCTGACTTTTATATGCTTCAGATTACTCTAAAACAGTATATCCAATCTAGAAATACTGCAGGTTGACACTGAAAATGTTTGTGTGCTCAAGAGCCTTGTTTGCATTCCAATTTTTAGTCTAATCATGGTTTTTAACATGTGTAGTTGTCATGTTTAACAAGCACCAACCATGCTGAAAAGCGAAGCAAACAGTGGAAAAAAAGAAAAGTCGCAGCTTTTCTGGTGGCTACTTGGCCCAACAGCAAAAGCAAGTAAGCCTTCACAGACTCCCATGTTAAAATACCCAACTTCAGAGCTGAATTAACAAGTTAAAAGCTCAATTAAACACTGCTTTCTTTTAAGTTGCCAAGTAAATATTTAAAAAAAAATATCTGAGCAGAGCTCTGTTTATGTTTTAAGACAAAAATAAGACACTCATAAGAAAAAAATGGGGCAGTAGCTCTAAGTGAATACGATACAACCACCTTTAAGTGAGAACAGAATGAAAAGCATGGAAAATTCACGACAGCCAGATCCTATTCAGCATGTCAGATGGTTATTCAAACAACGAAAAAGCCCAAGAGTCCATCTCTAAGCGGCCACATCACTCAGTGTGAGTGCACCCTGAAGAGCCTGCTGTGTATCTTCAGATGTAATTCAAACCATTAACCACAACTGAACACGTGTTGGAGGGAAAATCCGAGGAAGGCAGAGATCTGTTGCAATAATACAATAAAAATCCCCACTTCCTGTCACCTGGAAATGTTTAAAGCTGACCAGCTCTGGTTCAGAGGCAGAGAAACAGGCTGGAGGTTCAATACCAGAACAGGCCCCTCAGGGAGAAAAGAACAGCAAATGCATGTCTGGAAAATGAATAATGTGCCTTCTACCGGAGAAAAAAAGAGGATCCCCTGAACGGCTAACTCTTGAAATACAGATTTTAGTGAAAACACGGCACTTACTGATGGAATCCTAATCATCCTCTGAGGCAAACGTGGAACACTGAGGGTTAAATCTCTCACAAAGACAGAAAAAAATCCATGCACAACTCATCTAAGATGGAAGGCTGGAAGCTACCCATTTATTTCTGCAGGGATGAAACTGAGAGTTCAAGGATCAACATCACTGAATCAGAGCTAATAAGCACTCATATGTGACTTTTAGACAACAACCTTCATTTGAATCTAGGGGGCCGTGAGGTCTCTAAAAGACCAGAAACTGAGAGGAGTGAGACACAAACAAAGGGGTGAAGCTTTTTTGATCCTTGTTCTGAAACGAACGCTGATAAACAGGCCTGGTACTGAACATAAACAAAGCCTTCATTGCAAAGCGTGGATAAAGGACGAGTCAAACTAACTTGTTTCTTTTATGAGATCAAAGGAAAGATGTGTTCCAGTAATGTTACTGTGTGTGTTATTCTGCTGGTCACATGCCGGAACATGGTCAGGAACAACACTCAGGCAGGCTGTGGTGTTTGAAGGATCCATGACACCACCATCATCCTGAACCATACAGGGCAGGATGGAGCCGTGCTTTCATGTTGTTTCATGCCAAATTCTGACTCTATCTTCCAAAAGCTGCAGTGGAAATCGAGACTCAGAGATTTTGGTCCATATTGACATGATTCAGGATTCATGACGAGAATCTCCTGTTCAGTCTCCTGCTTTATTGGATTGAGATTTGGTGACCGTGGAGGCCATTTAAGTATAGTGAACCAGTCTGAGGTGATTTGAGCTCTGGGTCATGGTGTGATATCCTGCTGGAAGCAGTGATTAGAAGATGGTACACTGTGTCACTGACAATATTCAAGTAGCCAGTGGTGTTTTAAAAACTCATCCGAAAGCGTAAGCCCGGCTAGCTCAGTCGGTAGAGCATGAGACTCTTAATCTCAGGGTCGTGGGTTCGAGCCCCACGTTGGGCGATGTAGTTTTAGGACTTTACAATCTAGTACAGATAATTGCTATAAAGTCTGGCTAATTGTGGAAGCTGTTACTCAGAAGGGAGAATAATCCACAGTTCCTCCAGTGTGCAGATTACAAGCTGGTGGTTTAGTGGTAAATGACTGGTACTTGATAGGAGCTCTTGCAATGCCTTCTTACCACTAGCCTCATTCACACACAGTAGCTTTATTAACCAGAAATTCACATTCAGTGGATTCACTGACTCCCCATTTATCAAGATGCAGACTACAGAATCTGAGGATTCAACCAAAAACCTTCACAATTAGGAGACAATCCACACCAAGTTTCAGTATGTTGCCCAAAGAAGCTTGTTTTTCAGCAGCTTACATGACTGTAAACCCAAATAAGTTCTGTCTTAAAAGAGAAACGCCCAACGTGGGGCTCGAACCCACGACCCTGAGATTAAGAGTCTCATGCTCTACCGACTGAGCTAGCCGGGCTTACATGAGCTAAACCACTTGATCATCATTTCATTTCCAGGGGTATAACACATCATATAAACATTTAATCTACATGAAGCATTTATTCTACATTTATTCTACATGAATAAATGCATCAATTTACTGCCAGGTGGCTGATTAGATATTTGAATCAGTGCAGAAATTTTAATTACTCAAGAGAAGAAAATGCTAGTCTGGCTCAGTTCCCATGTAAAAAAAAAAAAAAAGAAAGAAAGAAAGAAAAAAAGGTTCTAACACACCAAAGTTCTAAGAATTACAAAAACATTTGTGGATCTACAAACAAATAAATAGTACAAAACACTGTATGGATGGGCGGATGGATTTTTGCTAGATAAGCTAAACAAGTCTGAATGGATGTTGCTAAGTAATAGGCTAGTAAGTAATAGCACCAAAATGCATTAAGTATAAACACTTAGGAAAAAACTTCGTCAAAACAGGCCTTAGTTTAGAGCCTGTACACATTAATAATGTATTTTCACAAGTGTTATCTAATTGGCTGTAGTCAGGGCATCAGTAACTGTAAGTGGACTAAAAATACCTTTGGGGGAAAGGGGGGATTATGCATGTAAAAAGCCCTTGAAAACCAGAAAACTAGCCTTTGTGCCCACAGCAGAGCGCATGCCTTTGTCATCCAGCATAGCATCGCCCCTCCTTTGTCTTTGCTTCAAGCCCTGAAGTAACTCTGTGTACGAATGTGTTTATGTGCGTACAGTTAGGCATCTGTGTGTGTGTTGTGCTGTGTGTCCCCTGTTGGAGTGTTTATGCTTATTTAGCGCTCACCGCTCTTCGCCCTTATTCCTCGATGATTCGCTTATGTAAGATATCAGCGCAAGCCTCTCTGAGCATCGTCTCCAATGAATACAGCAGCTACACAAACGCACATAAAAGAAGCCTATTATCTAATCACTGTTCACCCAGGCTGGAGTCTAGACTTGAAAGGATTCACAGAACTGGACTCTGTTCATTAGTTCATAACAGAGCACTTATTCTCAGTGGCCAAATCTTGAAGTCATTCCACTTTCTGGATTGCTTACAGTGGTAGAGGCCTCACTTTAAGATCCTATCCAATTCATGCAGATAAAGCTGTTATTCTGATTGGCTGCTTAATGTAAACAGAAGGTTTGTACTACAGGTGGGTGGGGCTTCTGTGCTCTGCACTCACTGACATCATATAGTTATTGGTAAAAAAAATTTCTGAAACCAAGTGTTTAGAGAGGTCTAAAGCTATTGTCATCATCTGAGGATTGAACCACCAACCTTTCAAGGAGGAAACAACGTCCTTTATGCCCTGAACGATAAGACCTTCCACTTGATGCATCAGGACTCGGTGTTATGCCAAAGGAAGCGTCTCCTCTGCAAAGTGGTAGAAGTGTGGCCTATTCTACCATCCGAGTAACAGATTACACATAAGCCAGACTTTATAGTAATTACTTGTAGTTTGCTGAGCCCCTTTTCCATTAGTACCTACTCTGATCACCTGTACCCTTCATAGGTACAGGTGATCTGTACCTATGAAGCGCCTTGAGGCGACTTTTGTTGTGATTTGGCGCTATATAAAAAAAATTGAATTGAATTGAATTGAATAGATCGCCAAGTTTTTAAGGGTTTTCCATTAGGTCACAGTACTTTGTACCAGGTTCTAAATAGTGCCTGCTCGCGCGGAATTCCAAGCAATCCGAGCAGGTACAAAAATGTGACGTCGTCAGACTGCATGCCACCGATTGGCTGGTCAGTGGCGTCACTCGATGAGTGATTAAACCAAAACGTCCATTTCTAAAACCCGGCAACGAGGGACATGGCTACAAAAAAACGACGCCGTGGTAGATACGCGAAAAGTCACCGACGGAGCAGCAGGTATATTGTTGCCTCGACGTCCACATTTGTTGAAACGTTCGTGACTCATACCAATTATGTCACGGGACGCTGGGCTATGTTGCTTTGACAATGACCATTACTTGATTGTAATGGTAAACCAGTTGAGTATATCCAAGGAGGTATAAATGGAAAAGGGGCATTAAACTGCAAACCATCCATAACAGGTTCTGTCTTAAAACTGGAACGCCCAACGTGGGGCTCGAACCCACGACCCTGAGATTAAGAGTCTCATGCTCTACCGACTGAGCTAGCCAGGCTTACAAAAGATTAACCACTTGTGTCTGTTAGGAACATAGGTAATATTTAATCAATAAACAACAGATTAATCTTTACTGAATAAACAATAAAGATTTGGATGACAACCAGACAAGTGTCTAATTCCTTTGCCCCACCCCAATTTTTCAGACCATTATCACCTGCCTCTCGCTTAAATAAAACATGCTAGAGAGCCAATAATGTGCACAAATCCCTCCAGGTGGCTGAGTTGGCTGGATTCACATTGCAGCAGGCCTCCATACAGGGAATATGAAATAAATTAATTAATAAAATAAACACAGGAGCAACAGGAGCATCCTCGGGAGCAGAAGCAGCAAGAGAGGAGCCACAATAATAAAAACTTACTCATCTGTAATATTTTTGATCTGAATGAGGCCTGTTTCGTGGTTAAAGACATGAAAGCACAGCTTCATGGCCAATTTAATTCAGTATGGATGTCCACGTATTAAAATGTCTGCAGGAATTCCAAAATCAGGTACGCAGAGACAGAAAAATGGGGGGAAAAACACGTTGTTGTAGCATTATGTACAGACAAAGTGGATCCTCTGCACACGCTAATCCCCCCCACACCCTGCACACCTCCTGGATAAGCCCCACTGCTCTTTTTCTCTAGCCGCCACAAGCTAGTTTGCAGCCAAATCCCACAACACATTCTCCCAACTGCTGACATTTTGTTGCAGCCAGTGAGAGAGAGAGAGGGGAGGAGAGGCACCTGACCAACCGCACTGGGAGAGAGATGGAGCGGGGGGAAGCGACGATCACGATTACAGGAGGGAGAAAATGGTGTGAAACCCGGCCGTACTAAAGAAGCATGCAGCTCCTTCCTCTCGATTATCAAAGGGCTTCGTGTTTTCTGCGCGTGCAGCCCTGCGATGCAACAACAACAACAAATGCGCCCTCCCTTTCCCCCGTGTACCAGCTCCCACGGGCAGCGGGCATGTGTCCACACCATCGCTGTCACACGCAAAACCGATTTTTAGACCCCCACCCGCCTCTTACCTGGCTTCGGGCTCTCCCGTCACCTTCTCCTCTCCGCTTCTCCTCTCTCGGTTATTTAAACGCTTCTCACCGTTTCTCCTTCTCACCCTGCCCCGCATTTCATTTCGGAACGACCGTGTTGGAGGCTCGGGCCGGAGGGAGGATGGATGGTTGGGTGGAGAAGAGGCGGAGCGGGCAGAGGAGCGGAAGCCTTTGAAGTGGAGAAATCTGGGTCCCTGCTCGCGTGGACTGGATTTATGTCGTTTCCAAGGCAGCGTCCGTCCAACCCGATGACCGCCAAGCTGAAACCTGGCGTACAGAGAAACCACTTCCGATTTTGCCTTCAAAATAAAAGTCTACTCTTTTTTTTTAGGTTTCTTACAAACAAGTTTGTAATACGTATTCACACGGCACGTTTCAAAGATACAAATCACAAAGTGCTTAACAATAATATAAAGTAATAATTATTCTGAATCTGAAATACTAAAGAAACAAACAACAACAACAAAAATATTTACAGTGCGTGATCAGAGGCACTCGGGATACAGTAAGTTATCCAAGGATATGTCAACATGTACAGTAGAGGATTTCGGAATGAACCACTGGCCTTCCGATGAAAAAACGCAGCCTTACCTATGCATTAGGATTCATTTTCTTATACTCTGCAGAGTGGAAGAACCAGAACTTGTTCCTCTTTCTGAGTACTAGCTTCCACTATAAGCCAGACTATAAAGTAGATAATTGTAGTTTTGTAGCATCATACCTGTGAACCATTTAAAGTCATAGCTTAAGACACTAACGCCCAACGTGGGGCTCGAACCCACGACCCTGAGATTAAGAGTCTCATGCTCTACTGACTGAGCTAGCCAGGCTTAGACATAGTGCTCATACTGGACACAGAACTCAAAATAAGTATACTGGTTGTCTTGTGATACAAAATACATCCTCTTTACTTCATGAGGCTGTAACCATCAGTATCCTTTTACTGTCCATTACCAGCTTTTCCATACATCCACTCTCTTCTGCTAATTCTTAGCAGGGCCGCAGGGGGCTGGAGCATATCCCAGCTATCATAGGGTGAGTCTGTCGCAGGGCTAACACATAGAGACAGACAACCATTCGCACTCACATTCACACCTATGGGCAATTTAGAATAACCAATTAACCTAACACCACTAACTGCCACAAGATAAAAAATATCAGCAGGGTGTCATTTCAAGGTAGTAACATTGTGAACAAACAAACAAATAAACAACAACAACAACAAAAAAATCAAGGAAAAGGAAAAAAAAAGGCAATTTTTCCATGATTTTATCATTTCATCTGTAACTATCAGAACAAGAGCACTCACACAGTATAACTCTCTCCACAGGGTAAGAGCTATAATAAAACTTGGATTTATTACGTTTTTATTACAATATGACGACATCAGCCTGCTTTTATATTTCCAAATAAATGTGGCCGTGACCTCTGACCTATGATGGATTACATACTAAAATGGTGTATTTTTCTGTGTTTAACTATCAGATTGGAGAAGAGTTGGCTGTAAAATATTATCTAATGCAACCCAAAGCCTAGTATGTTATTGTGACGTTTGAAGACGAAGAAAATTGTGGGTAATATAAAATTTTTTGTGGTTTTCACATTTGATGTGGCCCTGACTCAAGTTATTATTGGTTTCTACTATATCACAAAATTTGAACATGATAAACAAACTAACAGGTCATTACACACTCCCTCCTTTCTTAGGGAGAAATATCAGCACTGGGTCACAGCTACGATTCAGTGACATTTCATGGTAGTAACAACATTAAAAAGAAGTACAAATTTTCATGTTTTTATCATTTCACCTATTCAAAAATATACTGGTCAAGCACAGGATATTGTGCTATAACAATTTTGTCCAAATTTTCCACATATGCTACTGGCCAGGTAACTCTACATTCTGAATGTGCTGTCACCTTCAGATTTACATTTTATACGAGCTAAAATGTCCACGACTTTACTCTGTAAATGTATTTTTAAGAGGGTTAAAAAACAAGCATTATAAAACAAATGACATGACTATTTCAAAGCAGGAATTTCATTTCATGGCTTTCAGATTAAAAAGGAATTTTAATGAAATTTGCTGAGAAATAATTAGTGAAATTTACCTACATTTTTTCAGTCGTTTTTATACCTTTATGCTGAAAGCTGAGGCCCTTTAACAGCCGCCGTTTCTCGCTGCTACCTTCCGCTAGCTTGACGCAGCTGTCAAATCAGAGGGCTGCAGCAGATTGGCGAAAGAGCGCGTGCGCTGTCCGAAGTGTTCCGACGATTGCCGGCGGCGGCCGAGGACCACCACCCACACTCCGCGTAGCAGAACGGGGATGATCAGGCAGAGCCGCTGCAGGCCTCCGGGAATACGACACTTCCATTTAAATACACGTCGATTGGAGGCTCGTTTCTCTTTAATTAAGGAAGCACAACTAGAAAGTATAATCTCTCTCTCTCTCTCTCCCTCTCTCTCTATATACATATTGTTATAATTACACAAAATGTAAACCCCAAACTCTTCCTGGTATACCTGACTTTTAGGACCTTCAAGCCTGTCGTTATCTTCATTATCAGTTAGGGCCCCTCCTCATCCTTTTCTTCTTCTTGGGTGCAACCCTATAAATTTGGGGTAGCCCTTTGGCCTCTCCCCTTTTCTACAGTTCCCCTGTGGGAGAGGTCGGTGTCATTTATTTTCCAACACTAATTATGTCTTTATCCACCCTGATGTTACTAATTGTGTGTTTTTAGCTCATTATTTTCATAATTACGCCTGTCTTTACTAGATGTTGTGAATATGTGTATAGGTACATGTGTGCTGCATATGTGTATAGGCACTGTTAATGTCTCTCTCTCTCTCTCTCTCTCTCTCTCTATGTATAGAGATGTATTAAGGTTGACTGCTGAAAGAGAAAAATGCTCTTCATATTTTTATCAATTAAATATTCTTTATCAATGACTAAAGACAGTATCTGGACTTTCCATTTCCACGTTTATGTCCAAAATCAGCGAACTGTTTTGTGTTCTTGCTCCAGACTGCTGACCGCAGGAGGAAAAATGACTCACATGTGAACAGCATGTGGTGTAAAGGGACAGGCTTGAAACAGCAATTTAACTAACACCAAAAATCCACCTACTGAACTGAAAAGGAAACTGTATCACCGGTTGGCCCGGTCAGTACAACAGGATGGTAATTTCTGTAAAAGGATGGCAATCATGGTTTGCAGTCCAGCTCACGGAGGTGTTGGAGATGCCTTTCATTGGGCCACCAGGTATGCTGTCTGAGTCAGCGTTGATCCCAGAGCCACCTTACAGCTCCACCTGTCTGCCAACAAGCTGTAAAATCACCCTGGATAAGAAGCAGCTTATCGAGTCCTCATAAATAACCTTACACACTGCTGCTGTGTCCCCTTTCGCCCACAAAGTGGCGCTGTGGCTTCATATGTCACCTCTGTCTCTGTCCTGGGTGCTGACTTCTGTGTCGCTGCCCGTGGTGCTGATTTGCGACCTAGAAAGGAGCTCAGTAAATAGCAAATAAATACATAAACAAACATGATTAATCCTGTAAACTTACCCACATGTAATTATGTGTTTATGTAGCTGTCTTTATAAAAAGAAAGCTGATTAAAAGTTTTTCAATAAGCTGAAAAACACCACTGTAAAGTCATGGCCACTTTATTTCTCTGTAGGCAGATTTATGACTTTCACTTCAGTATTCAGAGCGAGTCCACTTTTATTTACAGCTGCACTGTCGCGGGTATTTGGCTCCATTATGCTTCCCTGCAGTGCCATTCTGTTTAATGGCCTATATTAGCATAACCAGGACTTCTGAGGGATGTGTAGGGGACGACTTATTGTATGCAGTATGCTTCACATGTTCTGGCCTGATATACAAGAAGGAAACCTGGATCTGGGAAAGTGAGACTTGCTCAAAACAGGTGAAACAGAGGACAACGGGGATGATTTCTCATTACCTGTTGTACTTGTGTGATGTGTGACATGCATTGTAGTTGTTCATTACCACTCTGATCACATTGTTTGGGTTGCTCTGCTGCCACCTTGTGACTCAATATGAGAATCACATGATAAACCCTGTGAAGCTGCAGACTGTGGGGGGGACGCCACTGGCTGGGAGCACAACAACTGTAGGTGGGGAGGGAGGTGAAGGGAAAAGATGAAGTAAAGATAAGGAGACTGCTGATTGATTGTGATGATTGTAATGGCCTGTATTAAGCTTGGATTCCTTATTGTTGCTGCTAATGAAAATTGTGGTATAAGATGCGTGACTTTTTTTGAGCCTCTGAAATGAAAAAGACTGAAAGAAAAAGTTTCAGAAGGGACACACAGATCTACTTATTTTTTAAGCTTGTGTAGGCTTCTTTTCCAATAACCTGAGCACAAGCCAGTGAGAAGCAGTGTTGGGTAAGTTACTTTAAATTAGTAATTAGTTACATTACTAGTTACTTCCATCAAAAGTAACTCGGTTACTTCAAGTTACTTGTTACTTTAAAAGTAACTAGTTACTAGGGAAAGTAACTTTGGTTTTACTCAGAATTCTCTTGTTAATGTGTTGCTTCCGTAACTGGATACCCAGCCAGATTGTCAGTCTTCTAGCTTGCTTACTTGCCACAAGTGCACTGTGCCACCTGCCAATAGAAAGGAAAAAATAATGTGCATAATTCCACGAGAGAAATCCCACGCCTGGACCGTCGTCAACTGCCGCCATGATTCTAGCCTACGTCACAGCATCATGTGCGCTTTTTACATCCAACACAAAAACTGCAGTCGTGGTGCTTTTGATTGTACTCAGAACTCAGAAATTCTGCCTTCTGAATAGGAAGATGTAGGTAACACCAGACTGCAGATGAGCTGCATACAGGGCTGGACTGGGACAAAAAAATCGACCCGGGCATTTTGACTAGAGACCGGCCCACCATTATAGAAAAAACCATAAAGCCTTTGAATGAAAATAAACACTGTTGTGACAGTGATGTACACTGTTCTGATGGTATATATGTATCAATCTATCAATCGTTTGTTGTAAGACTCAGATAATTATTTTTTTAAAAGCTACACATTTTAAATGAGAACTAGAAAGCGAAAATTTCTGAAGAAATTTTAAGTGTGCCTATGCCGCTGCTAATCAGTGTAGTTTGCCATTCATACGGCTGCTTAGGGCAAAACTCAGAAGAGCAGCCATTCTCCACCATGAACTATGGTAAAAGCAAACACCGCTCACGCTTCACAGATGACAGCTTACAGTTTTGTGTAAAGATGAAGTTACTTCGTACAGCGCCGATTTGCAGATGCTGTGCACACAGGTACATGAGCAGACGTCCCATTGTATCATGGCAGACCCGACAATGTTTGCACGAACACGCTTTGAAGCATTACGTTATGGACCACTTTTCACACATGGTTGGTTTACCCACACAGCCGGCTGTAGCTTTTCAACTTACAGCCCGACACACACCCTAAAAACAGCCGAGAGAGCACAGACTACGCCCGAGAGTCGTGATTGCAGATGCCGCTCAGGTGGGTCCACTTCCCCTGCAGCGGCACTGCAGACCACGCCCCGCCACACACATCAAACACGTAAAATAAATATTTATGCACTTTTGCATTCACTTTTTGTTTTTTGTTATTTTTACACAGTGTTCTGAATGATGAACAATGGTCTACAGCCAATCTTGTGTATTATTATACATATTATTATTAATATTAATATTAATATAATAATAATTATTATATTATTATACAAACTTTGGTTGTAAGATTCAGATAACTATTTAATAAAAGCTAAATATTTTATATGAGAGTAAGAAAGAAAAGTATATCTTTGTGTCCACCTTTCTCTGTTAATGCCCTACCTGGCCCCCCGGCAAAAGCTTTGCTAGATCCGCCCCTGCACAGTTACCAGCTGTCAGCTACACAAAAA
This sequence comes from Oreochromis niloticus, assembly GCF_001858045.2. Taxonomy (NCBI): domain Eukaryota; kingdom Metazoa; phylum Chordata; class Actinopteri; order Cichliformes; family Cichlidae; genus Oreochromis; species Oreochromis niloticus. The sequence continues at coordinate 30,755,185 of NC_031967.2, forward strand.
AGGAGCTTGGTCTTTATTTGTCTCTCAGAAACAGTTCATAACTTCCCTTCAACTCATTCATGTCACCTAAAGGGTAAACCTGTTTCTCCATCACCAGTTCAGCTCTGATGATTCAGTTAGGACATCTGGTTTGGAACAGCCGTTTTTACAGCTGTGGCTGCAGCAAACATCAGCTGATACTAGAAATTAAAAGCAAATGAATTCTAACAACAGCTGATCAAGCTTAAACGTGCTGCTGTTGTTTAGCACGATAAACAAACAAGAGCGAAAAGCCGATCATTGATCAGTTTCATGATTGAAGTTGCAACAGGCAGAGAATGACAGGGGAGGCTTCATAACGACAGAATAAATCATAATATTTTCTCTGAATGTGGGACGATTCCGTTTGTACGGCAACTCTACGAACTAACCCTTATGAATAAAAAGTCCAATGTCAGTAACTTAGCGCGCACACAGCTGTATATAAACTCCCGTGGTGCTAGCTAGCACGCAGTACGATTGTAAAAAGTCAGCACAACGAAAATAAACTACACCTAAACTCTGTTTATATCTGACCCAAATAGAGTGCAGTTCATAACTTCTTACCTGAAATTCAGTTCACCTCACGCTCCTGCCTTCGGTTTCCCTGATCCACGATTGACCTATGCGTTAGCAACCACCGGTCGATCGGTGGTCGCCTCGCCGCCTCGTATGTCTCGTTCGCGGCATGTCCTTTGTGTCACACACCGGTGGATAGCTGCCCTCTGTTGTAGCTCCGCGTTATAGCACCACCAAACAACTCAGTTATTTTTTCCACATCCAGCTGTAACTCCGATTCTGTGCGAGCATTTGCGAGAGACCGGGGAGGTGAAACGAGAGAGAGAGTCCCCTCGCTATCCATTTGCAGCCAAGTGCGGCAGCTAGCTAGGTAGCCGGCTAGCTGTCAGGCAGGACCGATGTCTTCAGAGCACTGTCGCTAATATGGGATGTCTTGATGAAACAAGCAGATATTTGAAGTTTACACACCTACATTCTCGCCTGAAAATATCTTAAAAGTTTATTTTGTGACCTAGAAACACTAATAAAAGACATATAAAACGAAGTGGTGGCCGCCATTGTTTACTCTGTAGAGGCGTGCTATGAATTGTGGGATATGGAGTTTTCGCCCAAGCATAGATCTTTTCGCCTGTACTACTCCGGGTATACCACTAGAGAGAGCCAACACACCACAAATGAAGTCTGTTTCTATGGGGCCAAAAGTAGAATCTTTCTCAGGAGAAAGAAAGGGGACACAGCAGCAGTGTTAAAAAACACAACCCCCCCCCCCAAAAAAAATCATTAGAGATGTATGCTGTACAGTCATCCCACCCGGAAAAAAGAACAGTTAATAGAACATTAAAAGCTCAAAATTAGCATGATATTCATGCTGATGATGAGTAGGGATGGGTACCGGGCACCGGTTCTGACATAAACGGTAGTAACCAGACTGAAAAGCAGCGCACATTTCGGTGCTTTATTTCAGTGCTTTTTTTCCCCTTAGATGTCATACACTTTGGATTCTAGCCAATCATATTACCTTTCCAAGGATAGTAGGCGGGCCCAGGTACGTACGTTCTTTTAGAGCAGAGCTACAGATTAAAAATGCCCAAGGCCAAGCGGTCAAAGTCTGGCTGTACTTCACAGCAAAAGATGCAAACTCAGCAGCCTGCAACAAGTGCTTTAAGCTGATACTGTGATATTGTGTAAAGGAGGTAACACCTCGAATCTGATGAAACACCTGGCGACGTATAGCGTTTTTTTAAAAGCCGAGAAATGCACCATATTTGATAGCTTGCTGCGAGACCTCACACCGAGCACATCTACTGCGGGTGTGGTGCCTGTTATCGGACCCGGAGTTAGCAACATCCCCCAAAAACCCGAAGAGGAGAGTCCTGGCCCCTAGCCCTGTCAGTGTAGCAGAAATGATGACGGATGATGATGGCAGCAGCAGCCGTTCTTCTCTGCTTGAGTAGCTTCATGTTGTTCGTGTGTAATTTACGTTGAGTACGCTAACCACGTTATTACATTAATGCACGTAAGGTGAACTAGCAAACACCGTCGTAGTTACATGCGGCTGTCTTCTTGTTTGATAGAGTGATACCATATATGCCTTATAGCTGCAGAAAAGGCTAACATTGTTATCTTTTTACAAAAAAAAAACAAAACAGCCAAACATGAGAGGTTTTAGGACAAAGTTTGTGTTCTCCATTCTTTAAGCACCGGTTCGAGCACCGTTTAAGCACCGGCACCGTTTCAAAAGTACCGGTTTGGTACTGGTATCGGATAAAACCTAAACGCTACCCATCCCTAATGATGAGTGTACTGTATGCTGGCATGGTAACAGTGTGGACCCTTGTGTAAGTAACACTGGACCTTTATGCACCAACTATCAAAAGAATGGGAACATTTTCAGTGGACTGTTGATTAATAGGGTCATTTTTTCACTATAGAGTCGAGCACGAGAGGCTTGAAGTCGCACTCACAGCACTGTCATCCATCACCAAACAGCTTGAAGCCTCTTTAAAATTGAATGAAGTGTGTTTTGTAAGAAATCTCAGTTGAAGTTCAGGTAATTACTGAGTATTTGATTAGCAGCATTAATACCAACCCTGCACGGACCAGGAAACTTGCCCACAATCATATTTTACCGTAGATGCACGAGATCAAGCGGTAATGCTATACTCAGGCCAGCACGAGTATAATACACATATCATGTTGGGTTTTACTACGTGGCTCGCTGCATGGAGCATGAAACTAAAATGCAGCCAAGAGTTTAATTATCTCCAGGTTCAGCTCTGTTCATGAAGCACTTTGGATAAAAGCCTCCACTGATTGGCAGAGGTTTGCAGTAGAACGAGCATAATAGTAGAGCAGAGTGAGGTGTCAGAACAGGGGGTTGGGCCCTGTACTGTTATTATCAAATTCCCCACATTACACTGCTAGGTGTTAATCATCAGAGAGGAGGGATGATTGTGGTTTGATGACAGAAAAAGAAAGAAATTCAATCGAAATTCATCTCAGCCACCACTTTCAAAGTAGTGTTATTGTCTGTTTTTTAGGCTTTTCTTGTTACTGTTGTTCCACAGTGTGTTTGTCTTGTCAATTCAATTTTATTTAAATAGCACCAAGTCACAAGAACAGATGCCTCAAGGCACTTTATATTGTTAGATAAAGAGCCTACAATAATAGAGAGAGAAACTCCAACAATCAAACAATCAGAAGTTAAAAAGAGAACTTTCAGCTAGTTATTGACCATCAGTAAAGCACCAAAAACAGCCTGCTTTCCATTAAGTGGATGGATTCAAATGTGGCTAAATGTACAAATAACACAACTGTCCACACATTAGAATAATATTTTAATAAATAAATAGCAGCATCACAGAGAAAAAAAACATCATGTGGATGGTGACATAAATTGTAAAAACTCATAAAAATGTGTCATAGACAAACATTCACAATTAAAATGGTATAATAAAAAAAACAACAAAAAAAATAAAATAAAACAAAAAAAACATCTACTACATAACACAAAAAAGTTCAACGCATAAAAAGTTCAAACCCACGAGCGCCGGATCATACAAGAACGAGACAAACCAGATTTCTGTGTCGATGCAAACCAGCATCAAAGGGGTGTTTAAATTCAGGGCTCCAGAACGAATGTTGTCTGCAATGAAGTTGGATTTAGAGTTGCTGGGTTTGTCAGACTCTTGAACATCTCGGCTACTCTCTGAGCCGTTTAGTGACAGAGTTGCACGTTTGGGAAGATAAACCAGAGTACCTTTCAAAGAGCTCTGCTGAAAAGTCTGATCAGCATGTTTTCAAATGCATTTTTATCTGAAAACTAACATTTTGTGAGCTCCTGGGATTCTCTTACAGTCTTTGACATCCTTCCAAATGATCCGGAAATGACAGGAAATATTTTGTGTTTAATTGTAGCAATTTATTGCTATTTCTGTGAGATAGAAAAGTAAAGATGATGACATTCTGGGAAATATGTCCATTTGACTTTGTTTGTTTTTTATGATTTTATATACACAATACGATGTGCTCATATGAGTTGGCGTTTCAAAAGCCTCGTCCAGCGCTATGTTTGGACTGAAATATTGAGAAGTGACGTAGAAGCGCAGAGGGTCTTTTTGCTACATGCTTACATCACACCAGAAAACTGTCAGGATGATATTTTCTGGGCCAAAGGGAATCCGAACAGAATCAGGATAATATTAAATAATCAAGGCTTGCTAAGGTTGGCTTTAGTGCTTTTTCTTCTCCTTCATGATGAACAGGGTACACTGCCAAACAGAAAAGATCTTCTGTTCTGTATTAGTTGTTGGAAAACAGAAAAAGGTTATTTTCTAACCTTTTAACAGCCACTAAATCTGGTGATGCTAGAGAGTAGGGTTAGAGATATGTTAAAGTCAATGTTTTTCTATAGATTTTTGTGTATTTGGAAGAAATGCAAACACTAATACCTGTAATGCCAAAATGAATGTATTAATTGTGTGTATATTGCAACCATAATCCCACCCTGGGGGGATACCAGGAGGATGTTAAAAGGTTAAGTTCTTGAGTATACTCCACTGTGGACACCTGATGACTGAGTAGTCTTTCCTGTTATACCTCTTTAGAGTCTGATTGAAGTCTGCCACCTGAGGCGCTTACATAGTTGGCATGCAATTTCTCCTCAGATAAGTCAAAAAGCAGGCAAGCACAGGGACATCCACGTGGACCCTTGCACTCACTGTTTGATGATGAAATTACTTGCAGACATGCAAAGTATAATCCCGGCTTATGTGCCAGGTGTTGTTCAAATATACTATTTAATAATAATGTGTTATAAAATATGCACCTAGTGCAAAATGTAGTCTGGCATAGTGCATCATTTTATAACAAAAGGAGGAGATGCTGATGTAATCATCATAAAAATTATGAAATGACCCCCATTAGCACTAGCATGTCAGACCTGTCTTCAAGTACTAGCATGGAATAACTAATATTTGCTAGCTAGTTAGCTTAACCAAGGTGCTACTGAAATTTCAACACTAGAATTCACAATTTGTGGCCACAAAAGAAGTTCTTATAATACTTCTACTTGTTGGGTTTTTTAAATAAATCATAAATGACAGATTATGTATTATTCAGATGTGTTGCTGAGGCTAGCAGGCTCACTCTGCTTCCAGTGTTTATGCTAGTCTAGCTTAACAGTGTCCTGGCTTTGCTAATGATCTAATTTAAGCAAATAAGCACATTTCTCATAATGTCAGAACATTCCTTGAGTCTCTGTATAGACACATAATTCCTTGAAAATCTAAAATGATTCATACGAGGTAAGAAAATGTGTCAGCTAACACAAGATACAGCGCATTGTCATCCCTTTCTGAGTTTCTATATATTGCTGTAGCATTTCTGGGATTTTTCCTTTAATCTTTAACATAAACCCAAAAAGCTCCCGGAGAGGAAAGAATCTTTCTCTCTTTCTATGTACTGAAAGGAAAGTCTGTCAGAAAACGGCTCCTGCTATGTCTATACACACCGGGCCTGGATCGAATTATTCACTGAAATCTTTTCAGAATGATTGCTTTCAGCTGTCCGGACAGGACTGGCACCTGCAGGGACGTTCCCGGTTCAGTCCACTGTGCTGGACACAATCAATAAAACCCAGAAAAGCTTCTGAATCAATCTCAGACTGCAATTTGAGCCAAGCTCGGTACACACACAGGTACACGAGAAACATAGAGCTATTACATTGTGACATAGTGAGTTGGCTGGCCTGGCTGCGGCTCTTTCCGTGCCGGAACACGATCCTTTCAACCACGTTCAGAGAGTCCTCTCTTCTCCTTTTATTTTTTCCCTGTCTTTCCCCTTGTTTACATGTTATTGTGATAATTGGGAAGTCAATGAGGATAAAATGCCCGAATGCTGTTTGGATGGTGCGTTTTGTTGATTGCCCTGTGTTTGTTCGTTATTTCTTTCCTGTACTTCACAAGAAAACAAAAACCTAAGTGAGGCAGAGAGGACCTTTTGAACAACACTTCAAACATGCATGATATTCGTGGGTCAAACCTCATTGTTGGTTTGCCAACATTAGCTCATGTAGATCTCTCCTTGTGGAAAGAAAAGTGGTGCCAATGCCCACTGGGTAAGTCTGTAGCATACAAATAGAGGATAAATTATACAGAGGCGCATAGAATTAGAACAAAGGGAACTATTATGGTTCATTCTAATTGTATGGAGAGGTGGCTGCAGACCTCAGGCTCTAGGTTCGATTGATCACATTGCAGGCTTTGACCTTTTACTCTTTGATTTTGAAGGGCGTAGGGGAGATTATGGGTAATAAACATTCAAGTGTTTGTAAGTGTCTTAGTGTTTTTATATGCCTGAGGCAATTATTAAGAACATCAAATATTGATTTCTAGAGAAACTGCCGTCTACTATACAAAAGTAGTCATTAAATGTGAGCCAGTCAGAGATATTATGTTTTAGAAAGTATTAGTTGAGAAAAAAGAGGCAGACTGAACAAAGGCTGGTCAATAAAGTGGAAACAGTGGATGGAAAGAGATTTTCCAATAATGCAAAGTATGCATCTTTCATTTTAAAGGCCTTTTTTCTACTAAATAGCCATCTTTCTAGTATCGTTTTCTTTTATGGAGAAAGGCTGTGGTTTTGTTTTACTTTGAAAAACTCAAGTAAATTTAGCCCCGCTTTTAATTTAAGGATTTAATCTTCTTTATACATTCATATCTTATCTTCTAAGAGGCGAATTTCTTGATGAAAAACATGAACTTGACCTTCAAACTCCACATAGTATTATATCATTTGTAAGGCAGACTGTTGCAGATAGTTCGTCTTTGCTGTTTTAAAACAAGTTTTCCATCCAGCATTTTGGATATTTAACTTTGAAAATCTCCTCTAAATCAACAGGAGACAATGGATCAATAAAAAGAAGCAGGTTTGTAAAGCTAGCAGAGTGCTATATTACCTCTCTGTATTTTTGACTGCGTCTTTGACTTTAGATTATATATCCTACATTAGGGGTGTTGTCCAGAATCGTCCCAGCAAATGGATCCCATTCTGGTTGGCCGAGTGTTTTTGCACAATGTTCAGGGTGCAGAGAGGGAATTTTTGTCTTTAACACAAAGTTTTGCAAGCTGTCATGAGAGCGACTGGACGAACTGCTGATTATTTCTTCCTGACAAAGACGTTATTAATGGTCTGTCACACCAAACCAAGTTTGTAAAACCAATGAACTGTGTTTTTTGTTTGATTTATGACCCTGGGATTTCTTTGCAGTGACGACCAGAACTAAGACATATTTTTGAAGTTCTACTTCCTTTTTCAGGCCATCTCAGGCTGTTCTTCATCGATTTTGTAAATGGATGGTTCGTTAAATGTGAATGCCTTGACAGTAAAAACTAAAAGCTGAGGTATTTCTAGCAGGAATTAGAATCGGGCCGATTAGAACTCCCTCATGATGTCCTCTGTTATCTCGGATGAGGTGAATTTGTTCATGAGAAAATGAAACTGCAGGTATTTCATCCAGAGTGGATGAAGCATGCCGTCTTGTCAGATGTCAATAAAAATGTGGGAGGAGGGAAAGTGGGAGTGAGAGAGGTGGAGTCAGAGTGACAGGGCTCTGAGGGTTGGGGACTTTGTCTCTTAGGGTATCGACTTTCTGTCCGTCTCACGGATGAAATCTAAAGCTACTGGGTCTTAACTGTGAGTTACTGTGAAGCTGCCGCAGATCAGAGAGTCCGACTCAGTGCAGGGTTGAAACACTGCCGAGGAAACCATCATCGGAGCTTCGGTTTAAGTGTAATTCTTCGATTATTTTTAAAATTGATTGATTTACATATAAACAAAGCCATTAGTATTCTTTAGTTTCTTCCTTTTTTGGCTTTCACTCTACCCTTCAAGCAGGTTTTCTTCTGCAGAATGACCGAAACGGGACTAAATTAATAACTGTCCTTGAATACAAATCCCTCATTTTTTTCTGTTTTAAAGTAGATGACACAGAGGTTCTTTTCAATTCAAGGATGCGTCCTTCATAGATGCCCAGAATATCAAATTGTGAAGATTTGTGCTTGTAGATGATGTGAAAATCCTGATGCGTAACCTGATAATATGATATGCATGCTCATTAGTTCGGGACATATTCAAGATTAAAGTCACATATAAGTTGTGGCAAATCAATCAAAAATCAAACCTGCTTTGAATCAAAATTTTCATTTATTTGCATGAGGCTACGTTACACTGTAGTCCTATTTTAATGGGTGAATGCAAAAGATTTCCCCATTTGGCTTGTATAAAGAAAAGAGTGGGAATGAGTAATGAGTGCAAACATGAAAAGAGTTCAACTTAACATAAAGAAATTACATATAATGCTTTCCTTTTAGACTGTTTTACTTTTATTTAAGATTTCATTGGTTGCTTTGAGTTAAAAACGTGTGGAAGTAGTGAATTTAGCATTTTGCAAAGTGTTTCTGTTGGTCAACAGAAGCCAGAGCCTGAAAGCTGTGTTAAGCCAAAGGCCTGCACCTTGTTTCTTAGCTCTTGTATCCCCCTTGTTCACTCCAATAAAGGAGAAGGGGGGAGGGTAAGAGGCGACCTCTCTGAGTCATGTGACCACTAGATGGCACTGTGAGTCCACCAGAGACCAGCGGTAGTACATTCCTTCATGTTGGTCCCCTCAGACACGCTTCGACTGCAGTTTCCTTCAGAGAAACATCCCCCTCCTGTCGGCTGAATAGTTCCATTAAACATGCTGGAGAGGTTCATTCAGATGGCTCTCAGGACTGCTGTTGTTGTCAAGCTCGACCGGCACAAAAATATATTTGGTTTAGTTTGCTTGGTGTGGAGGGAATCCACGTGGACCCGAGCTCGGACTGCATTTCGACTCTGTGTGAAGGCTTGAAGGCGTAGTTTGACCCCAGTGGCCTCCCGGTTGGTGCTCGACTCTGTAACCTGTGTCTGTGGGACTCCGTGAAGGGCCACTTGACTTAATGCTAGGTTGACGAGAGTTGGCTCTCCACCGACCTCTTCACTTCATCCCTTTCAGTGGATCTCAGCTGGTATTTTCAACGCCATGAGGAGCCCCACATCTTGCCACTGATGAGTGCTTAGATGTATAGGTAAAGGCCCGGTGGATGCCTTTGTTTTCTATTAATGGTATGAAAACCAACATTTAGAAAACAAGCACACTGGAAATATTGGTTTTCATTCCACCTTTCCAACCCCAAATATTAACTCTTCTGGTTTCTTTCCACATTGATGGACGTAGTGCGGAGAAAAAGGCTTGTCAGCAGAGACTAGTCCTTTTCCCAGTAAGAGTCCTCACTACAGTTGAAACCAGTAGAAAAGCTGTCGTGTCCAAGCACCAGCCCTGCTTGGAACAGCATCTGCAGGCTCAAAAAGAAGACTAAAGACGTGCACAGTCACACGCTGCTTGTGTGTTCTCTCGGGGCAGGGCTGTAGCTGATGAGTGACAGCTCCGGCTCCAGCTCCGTTTCCGGCTCTGTTTCTGAAAGCATGCAAATGTTCTGGCACTCCGAAATGCTCTGCGAGGTTATTCCGATTTGCGTCCCATCGTCCGTCGTGTCCTCCGGGTCCACTGCAAGCCTCCCGTTATCCCCCCTACCGCCATTGCGACAGTTACTGTTGCGGTCCACACCTGCCTTCCCGTGACCGCCCATAAGAAGAGGAGTCACGGCATGTGAAGGGCACGGCGGCGGGACAAGGAGGGTTTTGCAACCCTGCCCGGCTGCGTTGGCCCCGACTTTGTACTGGCACCTGATGTAGCTGGAGAACGCTCTCCTGTAGGTCTTATTGAAGAGGGTGTAGACCAGAGGGTTGACTCCGGAGGAGATGTAACCCACCCAGACAAAGACGTTGAGGAGGTCGTGGAGCAGTGACTCGTTGCAGGAGTTGCTGCACAAGACGAAGGTGACGTTGGTGATAAAGAAGGGACACCACATGACGAGGAAGAGGAAGAAGACGATTCCCAGAACCTAGAAGAAGAGAGAGGGGGAAAAGGAAGAGGAGAAGGAAAGAAAAGAAGAAGAAGAAGACAGTGGATAGAAAGTTTGCCAGTTTGAATTCCTTCCAACCGAAACGTTCTTTTTCTTTCAATATCCCAGTGGTTGCACCGCTTCTAGTAGGATTTAAATTTATTGTACAGATATAAGAGGGCTTTGGTTTTCATCCAGAGTTAACCTGAATTTTCAGAGGCCAGTGCCAAGCCCCAGTCAAACATTCAGCGACTCCAAGTTGTTTTAGTCAAAGTGTCTGGCACAGAAACACGCCATTCATAGGAGAAATGATGATGATGCATTAAACGAGACAGACTTTGGATGCAAGTCAGAAAAAGCAAGGAAAAAAAATTATGAAAACTTTTACTGAGCACTGCAACAATCAATAAACACTGGAGTCACACATACTGACAAAAGATAGTGTCTCTAAAGATACAGTTACCACTGACTCTGCAGTTTCCTTCATTTTTAAGGGGCCTTTAAGGGGTCAGAAATTTACAGTTTTAGTTCAACTCACTGACGTCATCAGCTCAGATAATGACTTACAATTTTATAATCCTAAAAGGTTGACAAAATAACCAACAAGCTGGTAAACAGAACACATTTATTAGCTAAAGAGCTGAGGATATTTTGCTTACGTGTTGACCAAAATAGAGGGAGGTTGAAAGTCACGGGTGAACTGATTTCATTGGGTGGCAATGACTGAGTGCTGAATGTTTAAATAGGCTACAGTATGCTATAACAACTGTATACGGCAACCTTATGGCAAACACATCCAAGTTGCCGTGTACACTGACCCCTAGTGGTCAAACAGTGGCACACTTTTAAGTATTTACGACTAGTCTAAGTAGTACTGAGCACTGTTTGAATGTTTTTGACTACACCGCTGATGGTGTATGCCTGAGGATTATTACTCAGGAATCACTTTTTTTTAACTAATGGTATTTAATTTTAACAAGACAACAAAAGTAAGTCCAAGTTAAAAAGCATTCCTTAAGCCTTTTGTTTGAAAGCTTTAGAGGTTTTTCGCCCACAGCAATCCGAAATTAAAATTGTTGAGAAGTGGATTTTGCTGTCCTTGGGATCATTGTCCTGTTGCATGACACAATTTGCATGGTCTGCATTTTTTAATGTCCTGATTTGTAAACCATTACAACTTTAAGAGGGTGTACTTACTTTTGATCATGACTGCACATTTATCATTTACCCCCTGATTACACCTACTAATCTTTTTATTCTCACCTTTGAGGCCCGCCTCTCATTTTTATGGCCTGCATCATCCCCCGGCGACCGTGACTTGACGCGTCGCTCCGGCCCGGTCCAGCTGCCGGCGAGCTGAGCTGGGACGCCACCTCAGAGCTGGGAATGATGCTGATGCTATCTGAGGTGGAGGCGCTGAGCAGAATGCTGGGCTCTGTGCCCTTCAGGCAGCTCAAGGTGTTTCGTCTGCTTTGAGGAGGCGGGACCTTCAACTCTGAGCAAGGGGCAAAAAAACAACCATTTAAATGTCAAACTTTTGCCTTTAAAGTTTTTTAGTGGAAAGCTGAATGGCTGGACTTGCACATGTTATCACCACGTGTCAACCAGAAAACTGCAGCCTGTACAGCCAGCCAATGAAAGAATGTCAAGTTTTCTATTAACACTGCAGCTGATATTTTGTAGGGTAGAGGCGAGATGAAAAGTTAAGGCACAAGTTGAATGTTTCATTTTCAATTTTCTGTGTCTGGGATTGGAGAGAGGATAAGATGGAAAATGGGCAGAGACTGCAGTATCATGCAATTTTATCTGAACTGGAGAAGCCAAGGCTTGGCCTGGAATGGGAAACGTCCGTGTGGCGCCCAAACTGATCAGATCAGATAGTTGCTGTTTTCTCAGCAGCACATCAGCATCTCAGGAAACAGCTGACGAAGTGTGCTTTTTTTCTGTTTCGCCTTACCCACTGTAAGTGCTCGGAGCTGGAGAAACTTTTTTGCAAAGCTTTGTCCTTCTTACTTCTCTTATACCTGTTGAGCAATGTGGCCTACACGTGGTTTACGATGACAAAAACTCTTAGGTATCGAGGAATCCCTCTGGGAATCCTGTAATTATGCGCTTCAAGAACATACAGTAATTATAGAAGCATTTGTCTTGTACAGAGGTGTAGACCAAGCTCATTATTTATCATAAACCTGAAAAACATCTGTTATGGGTTTTCTCAAGCATAACTAAACTTAGAGAGCAGATACATTTAATAAGGGAATACCTGATATCAAAAGTTGAAAGATAAGCAGACTTGTTACATCAGGTACACCCTGTAGGTTTAGGTCTACCCTTCCTTTGGGATAGGTTGATCTTTTGCCTTCAGCCTGGATGGCCTGCAGGCTTCTAAAGACGTGAAATGGATTGAAGATGCCAGAATTGTGATCTGAAGCTATTTCCAAGAGCTGCTTCATCACATAAGAGAGAAGGAGCTCTTTGTATCCACTCTTGTGACCAGACCAAAGTCAGGGAGACCTGCTCTAAATTCAACCCGTTTGATTGCTTAGCTGCTTAGCTTACAGCTGCACAATTAATTGAATGTCAATCATGTTTTTGACTTTCCATAATTAAATGAGCAACAATGAAATTGCTTAAAATCAAAAGCAAATTGTGCGCTCCCTAAACATTCATGTGCTAATCATTGCTGTTCCCTACACTTCGCAATGTGAAGCATCCCGAGTGGAGTCAGCTGATGCTGCCACACTACGTCTGTCTATCTCCCGCTCCGCGTCACTCGTGAACAAGTCCACGGCAAAACTCGTCAGCAGCAACTCATCCCTGACCCAGAGTGGACCCCTCCCACTTTTCCCGCTGAGGACCCTGGCCTCAAACTTGGAGCTGCAAACTTTCATTCCCATTGCTTCACACTCGGCTAAAAAACACTCCAGTGTGAGCTGGAGGCCACCACTAAGCCAACAGAACCACATCATCCACAAAAAGCAGAGATGAGATCCTGAGTTCACAGAAGGGGGAGGCTTCTGCTACTTGGTACCGCCTTGAAATTCTGTCCATAATAAATCAATTAGCGGTGTAACAATCAGAAGTAACAGGCGGATCTATAGATTTTTGTAAAGTAGGGTGATAGACCCGTTGCCTGTACTGTACACTGTACACTGTATGCTCACCCACCTGAGCTGGAAAATGTCCTGACAACTCTCTGATAGAGCGACGTCCAGGACAGAGTACCACAAAATAGGGAAACAATGGCTATCCTAATTTTGAAAAATTAAAACTATCCCAGGCAGCACGGTGGCACGGTGGTTAGCACTGTTGTCGCACAGCAAGAAGGTCCTGAGTTTAATTCCACCATCAGGCCGGGGTCTTTCTGTGTGGAGTTTGCATGTTCTCCCCGTGTTTGCGTGGGTTCTCTCCGGGTACTCCGGCTTCCTCCCACCGTCCAAAGACATGCAGCTTGTGGGGATAGGTTAATTGGATAATCCAAATTGTCACTAGGTGTGAATGTGAGTGTGAATGGTTGTCTGTCCCTGTGTGTTGGCCCTGCGACAGACTGGCGACCTGTCCAGGGTGTACCCCGCCTCTCGCCCTATGACAGCTGGGATAGGCTCCAGCGCCCCCCGCGACCCTGAAAAGGATAAGCGGAAGCGAATGGATAAAAATATCCCAAACACGATTCTAGTTTCTAGGCCATGATTTGACAAACAGGGTAAGAACTTGTTGTACAGTCAGAGTTTTTTCTTTTAGCTGCTGCTTGACTTGTGATGAATCAAAATGCTTGATTTAATGGTACATTAGCTTGTGAGTCTCAGAGGCTGGGTTTCAAATTTTTCCACATCAGGTGAAAGACATGAAGCTACTCAAAGTGGAGAGTTTTCTTATGTGTCTTAACACAGGGATATGTTGAAAGAGCACAGACACACATCACTTACAGAGGAACCTCCAGTATCATCATTTTACCTTATGCTAATTAGAAATTGATTATCTGCATTTGTACAGTCTTGTCATACCAATAACCAAAGTGTTGAAGACCCTGAAGCTAAAGACCAAGTCCAATAAGAAACCTAGGGTGTGTGTAATGAAGCGTACTGTTGGTGCTGAGCTGCTATGGAGGCCTTCTTCATTATTAAAACACAAATTGAAATATGCCATGCTTAGGCAGTATGACTCAAACATCTCAAGAGTGGCAAAATAAAAATCCATCAATTTGTTTTTGTGCTTCTTCTTGGTTTAATTGCTGGAGGGTTTAATACTTATAGAGTGATTAAAATTCTTCAGAAAGTAAAACAAGCTGGGATACCAGCATAAAATACATGAAAAAAAAAAATCACTAACAATAATTATGTGTGTGTGGTTGTGTATTATTTGCTAATACTTTCAAGAATAAATTCATGTATTTACCATAAAATAATTGGTTAGGTTAGTGGGAGATTTTCCAGTCCTGGTAGGTGTTTACCTTGTGAGTCTGGAGGAGCAAGTGTATTGATCTGAGGAAGATGGAAGGTGCTGGGTGGAGGCTGCAATGTATTTCCCATTGCTGGTGTGTGCAAAGGCTGCTGGGAAGAAGTCTTTGCCTCATACAGGAAGACTGTGGCCTGCCTCTGAAGCACCTGAAGGGGAGGGGACATAGATGAAGGCAGTAAAGTAAAGACATTACAAAAGATGCATGTTGCAAACAAGAGCAACGGCATATACACGAAAAAAAGCCCTACCTGTATGGTGAGGCAGTATGTCACCACCATGATTACGAGCGGGATGAAAAAGGCCACAAAGGAGCCAATCAGCACGAAGCGCTCCTCATTGAGGACACAGCTGCCGTTGACGAAGACCTTGTCCTTGTTGTGGAGGCCAATCACTGGAATGGGCATTGACACGCCTACAGAAAGAAAGAACGAGGGTAGCAGGAGAAAAGTCTGAACATCTTTCATTTGTCAAAATTTGTGGGAACATTTTGGTGTATGCCCCTCCCTTATTTCCTAGGCTATTAAAAGGAAAGGCTGCATGGCATATATTTTTAACTTATATTCTGCAAACATCCTCAGAGCAAAATCCAGATCTATCTTTGTGTCTATGTGAACTGTAGCCTCTGTTCTTAGCTGACAGAAGTGGCATCCCGTGTGGTCTTCTGCAGCTGTAGCTCATCTGCTTCAAAGCTCAAGATGCTCTTCTGCAGACCTTGGTTGTAACAAATTGTTATTAAACTTGCTGTTGCCTTTCTGTCATCTCAAAGCAGTCTTGTCATTCTCCTTTGGTATCAACAATGCATCTTCACTATTGTTGCTCATCGGATGTTTTCTCCACAAACCCTTAAGATGATTGTGGTTCTGTCTTGGGTTCAGACAGTTTTCCTTCTCTACTATAGGTTCTGTGTGGTCTTCTCAGGTCTTCTGTGAGCACAGAAGCGCCACCTATTTCGCCAGATATTTTGACTGTGAGGCACTGCCCATCAGAAGATAGATGGCTTGAAGGAAGAGGAGCTAAAACAACTTGTTTTGGACAGAGGATGTCCACAAAAAGCTACTCTGCTGCAGTCCAGTAATATAAATGTGGAGCTGGATGACCATTAAAATGTTATTAAGGTCATTTAGAGTGTTAGAAGAGTGAATGGGAACAAAATATGAACAATAAGGGCAATTTTTAGGATTTGTTTTTGTAGTGTTGTTATATTACACAGGCACGGCACAAGCAAAAGATGAATACCAATGAGTTAGAACGTAAATTGAAACAGTTGTATGCTGGGAAACATTCAAGCAAATATTAGTTTGACATGAACCTAATATACACTCCAAAAACACCAGGCAGGAATGGCATCACCCAGCAGGATAATATGCAGTGTCACGTTGCAAAAAACTGCCGAGGAAGAGCTCAAGGAAGACAACAAAGAGCCACATTTTTTCACTCCCAACTCCCCAGATGCCAGTCCGACCAAACATACTTGGAATGCAATGAAATGAGCCTGGTTAACAGAAGCTCCGCCCTGCAACAGAACCCAGAGTATTCACTGCAAACCCCATGATGCCAGACACCACAGAAATTCCCCAGAGGTCCCACATCCACGCCCCAGCAGGTGTCAGAGACATTTTGGAGGCACAAAGCTGAATCTACTGGTTGGAATCTCATGCAGGCGGTATTAATGTTCTGGTTCTGTATACAGCATTTTTCACTCCATGCATCGAGTAACTAAAGCTGTATCTAATGATTCCCATTGCAGTTTTTAAGGTAATGATTAATTAAACCTGAAACAACACCACTTTCCACTCAATTTTAGCATTCAGTTACTTTAAATGCTCAGAGCTGGAGTCATTACCTGGAAACACAGAGGGTCATTTTCAGAGTAATAATCATAAATCATGGCTAAAAAATGCAACATTATCTCCTCACGAGTAACTGAAAACTCATTTGGTGGTTTGTACCCCGGTCCGTGAACACGCTCCTTTTATGATAATGAAAGTAAATAACTATAAGGTGCTGTAGAATAACACATTAAATATATTTAATGAGAGCTGGATCTGTAGAAATCTATCAGTGTGTAATGGATGTTTATAGTGGTGCTTTGGTGCTGTTAGAGGATACTGCTGATAAAAGCCTGAGGTGAGAGGCATCCTTTGAGACAGAGCTGATTTTCTGACCTATGATAATAACACTGACTAATGTGCCGCTTCTGATTTCAAAGAGCGGTGGTGTTAAAAGTGTCTGCTGCCCTGGGCTCTGTTTCAGAACGGAGATACCGAGGGGAGAAGCAGCTCCATGTTTTAAAGCTCTACAGGCAACAGTACTGTTTTACAGACTGGTCGCACATCTCGGTCCCCTTTTAGCCGTGTAATGCCAGAAGTGTGGGCAGGCGTAAGTGCAAGATCTATCTTTTTCTCTCGGACTGCTGGCGACCGGGCCAACATCAAAATGCAATTTGGAGCGGTAGCGGCTCCCCTAATGCAATCGTTGCAATCGACTGCGCACACGCTGCCCAGAAGGATGAATTGGTCCGCATTAAAAGTACATTTTACTTTTGTGAATGTCCACATAACTTATGAATGTAAATAGAGGTGAGTAAAGAGGCTGTCCAGCGGTTTGGGTCGAGTCACGACACACTTCCACCATCGTACCCAGTTTCTAGACCAACGGCTCCCAGAATTTTGCTTCTGATGTCCATCAGGTTTGAGTCCGACCCATGTCTCCCCTTCTGCTTTCTTGTTAGTCTTCACTGTATCTGTCTAATTAAGCCACTAAAAGGCTGAAAAAAATATATATAAAAATTGCAGGCCCTCTCTCCGTCATATCTCCATACCTATAGCATTTAAACAAGTGTTCTTGCACTTTTCCTTCTTTTTCTGATTCACTTCTTTCTCTCATCACTTCATTCATGAACTTCTCAAATTACTCCTTCCACTTTTTAGATAGACTCTCTTTACTCATTAGTCGAGTTTCACCTCGGGCCTTAGGCACCCCTAACCTGCAGTACATATTTTCAAGCTTGATCTCTCTGCCAGGCCAGTTCTTCTTCCACAAAATTCAGTCTCACATAGATTCCAGTAAAAAAGGACAATTCCCACACCAGGGGTTGAACCCAGGACACCTGGGTGAAAACCAGGAATCCTAACCGCTAGACCATATGGGACATGTCAGAAGAAAATAGAAATGAACAGCTGGCTACATCTGCAGAGCCCTGTTCTATTGGAGGTTTCCTTGAGATCAAATGAACAACTTCACTAAGAGTTTAACGAACCCTGGAAATCTGGGATTAGACTTTTTGCACCACGACCGTGCAGTGATTGTTTTAAACTAGCAATCATAAATAAAATACTCACTACGTTGGAGAGCCGAAATATAACCTTTAGTATTTTGTTTTCAGTTTGCTAACAGATGCTCTCAGTCTTATAGAGATGTCTGCAGAGCATGGCGATAAACTTCAGACCAAGAGAGTAAATGTAAGTTTTAAAAAGCATCACGCAAGGAAAATAAACAATTGCCTCCATCTGGTGTTTTTTTCATTTAGAGCGAGCAATCAGGTGAATCTAAATAAAAGCTGTGATTCACCTCATTAATTTATTTCACCTTAAAACCATGTGGATCCCGAGGTAGAGCTATATAAAAACGTATGTGGGTTTTTTTCTTATTATCCTTCATTTAACTTGCTCTTATTTCAACCTTTCTCTGTGCTTGCTCTGCCAGCTGTCACTACAAGTTCATTTTTGTCATGTCAATCATGACAGCAAGAGCCAACCTCTGCCTGTGAAATCTGACCTTGCCCAGATTTTACTTCATAAAGCACTGACTGGAGACTTGACCAAAAAGCTTCTGAAGAATCATATTAGCAAAATGTCCACGTGAGGACAGATCGGCATCTGAAGGTCATAAAGATATGATTTGCATTTGCACCAATATTTATTGCCCATTGAGGAAAGACCATGTGACTCAGTTACAGATGAGTCTTTGCAGTCCTATAGAAAATCGAGCACACCTTTACACCTTCCAGATGATCACGTGCGTCTGATTGTAAGCATGTGTGAGAACGTCTATGAAGCAGAGGTTTTGACAGCTTACATGTCTGGAATAACAAGGTCATAAGAAAATCACCTGAATCCAAGACTTGTGAAAGTTTCTTGTTAACTTCTGTCTTAAATTAGCTCCGCCCAATGTGGGGCTCAAACCCACGACCCTGAGATTAAGAGTCTCATGCTCTACCGACTGAGCTAGCCGGGCTTGTACACCTAGCAAAACTGTACTGGACATCTGAGCCCAGTTTGAAGCTGTTTGGCCATAATGCACAGCAGCACATTTTGAGAAAACCACACCCAGCACACCACCACAAACACCTCATACCAATCTGCAGCAATCTGATTGGAATACTGTGGTGGGGCCTTAAGAGAGCTGTTAATGGATAAATTCAAATATTAATGAAATGAAGCAATGTGAAAGACTGATAAAGTCACACAAATGACAATTTCTGCAAGTTATTGCTGCTGAAGGTGATTCTACAAACTTACAAACATTTCTGACGTGACTATAAGCTCAGGAAGATGAACAAATCTCACAAAACTCACTGAATTTAGTCTGATGACCTCTGGAGTCAGTGTTTCAATGTAGCCATCGACTATTTGGGCCGAGACTCAGAGTCCCATTTAGTGGTAACTAAGCTGTCATTTGAGTGCATTTCAGTAAATGTATTCCATTTTTTGGTCGCCACTCAGACTGCATGTAGCTGCTTTAACATGATGGGTCAGCACATTTAAGACTACAAAAAGAGAGCATAGAGCTCCCAGTACCACCGAACCGCTCCAAATAGAGATTAGCCTGAAACTTTTAAGCAGTACAAGTGCATCTAAATATGTAACAGCTGTCAGTTCGGACCAAAACAGACTGAGGTCATTTCTGCATTTTTAGTTTGTCACCATTGAGAAAACTGTTGTGTTCACACAGACACTTGAGAGGACACACATTAGCTCTAATGGACAGCAGAAAAAAAAGCCGGAAGATACACAAAAGCTCCAAAGTAAAAAGTCAACAAGAGGCAGAAAACATCTTCTGTTTGGGTGTTTCTTTGTTAATCCTTTAGCATTGATCTCTGTAAGCCCTCTCAGACCTCAATCACAGCTGAACATTGTGGTGCAGAACCTCTTGAGGGGTCAAGGTAATGCCAGCAGGAAAAGAGCAATTTCTTCTGATTTAAAGCCGGATGCGAATGAGTGCAGAGCAAGAAAGGACAGAAAAGTAAAAACCTACCTGCTATCTGGAGGCATCAATCAACTCAGTCTGTCAATGTAGCTCTCAGGAAGTAATCCCTGTCAGCAAAACAACTTTTTAACTGTTGGAAAAATGTATTTCACGGGAAACTATTAAAGGACTCATAAATACTATTTTTCCTTTTAAGATGGATCACTCAATCATCTTTGGTTAGGAGCAGTGTTGGGACTAACGCGTTATTAAGTAACGCGTTACAGTAACTACGTTATTATTGTGGTAACGAGCACGGTAACTAGTTATTATGCCAAAACCAGGAACGCGTTACTCGTTACTGGGATTTAGATAGGCCCGTTACTCGTTACTTCGTGTGGTGGATATCGCGGAGCTTCCACAGATTCAATAACATTAGCAAGTGATGGAAGCCAGCAGGTGGATGAAGGAAAAGGGAGGCAAGAGGAGAGACCCGAAGCGGCCGCCGGTCCGCGTGTCAGGTGAACTGAACTTCAGGTAAGAAGTTATGACCTGCAGTCTATCGGAGTCAGATATAAACCAAGTTTAGGTGGAGTTTATTTTCGGTATGCTGACATTTTCGTACTGCGTGCTAGCTAGCATGACGGAGTTTCTATACAGCTGTGTGGGTGCTATGTTACTGATGTTGAACTTTATTTTGTTCATACGGTTAATTATTAGAGTTGCCAACCGTCCCGTAAAAAACAGAATCGTCTCGTATTCAGAGAAAATATTACGCGTTTCGTACTGAGGTGAAAAGGAACACAGTTTGTCCCGGACTTCAGCTACAATGAAAAAGACACAAAGCTGAAGCTGCACAGCTGCCTCTTCTTCTCTCATTCTCTCCTGTTTCTACTTCAATCACGAAACTGATCAATGATCAGCTGATCAGCTTTTCTCTCTTGTTTATTTATCGCCCACTTTGCGCCAGAAAGAGGAAACCAGCGGATGTCGCGTTAAACAACAGCAGCACGTTTAAGCTTGATCAGCTGTTGTTAGAATTTATTTAATATTAATTTCTAGTATCAGCTGATGTTTGCTGGAGCCACAGCTGTAAAGCTGCTGGTCATGATATCGGTTTGTATATCTGGTGAGAGGGAAACATGCAGATGAAACCAGGAGATGTCCTTACTGAATCATCAGAGCTGAACAGGTGATGGAGAAACAGGTTTACCTTTTAGGTGACATGAATGAGTTGAAGGGAAGTTATGAACTGTTTCTGAGAGACAAATAACACCAGGATCCTTTTCTACGTAGCTGACAGCTGGTAACTGTGCAGGGGCGTGTCTAGCAAAGTGTTGCCGGGGGGCAGGTAGGGCATTAACAGGGAAAGGGGGGCACAAGGAAATACTTTTCTTTATTATTCTCATTTAAAATGTCTCGCTTTTAAAAAAATAATTATCTGAGTCTTACAACAAACAATTGATAGATTGATACATATATACCATCAGAACAGTGCACATCACTGTCACAACAGTGTTTGTTTTCATTCAAAGGCTTTATGATTTTTCCTATAATGGTGGGCCGGTCTCTAGTCAAAATGCCCGGGACAATTTTTTTGTCCCAGTCCAGGTCTGTATGCAGCTCATCTGCAGTCTGGTGTTACCTACATCTTCCTATTCAGAAGGCAGAATTTCCAAGTTCTGAGTACAATCAAAAGCACCACGACTGCAGTTTTTGTGTTGGATGTAAAAAGCAGGCTAGAATCATGGCGGCAGTCAACGACGGTCCAGGCGTGGGATTTCTCTCGTGGAAATGTGCACATTATTTTTTCCTTTCTATTGGTAGGTGGCACAGTGCACTTGTGGCAAGTAAGCAAGCTAGAAGACTGGTAATCTTGCTGGGTATCCAGTTACGGAAGCAACACATTAACAAGAGAATTCTGAGTAAAACCAAAGTTACTTTCCCTAGTAACTAGTTACTTTGAAAGTAACGAGTAACTTGAAGTAACTGAGTTACTTTTTTAGAGAAGTAACTAGTAATGTAACTAAGTTACTAATTTAAAGTAACTTACCCAACACTGGTTAGGAGTAGATTGTTTTGCACATAAAAGGGCATAAAAGAATAAAGAACATGAAGAGAGGCACTATATAAAACTTTAATGATGTTTGATCTGCTCTTTTCTTCAACTCGGGCAAAGAAATACATCTTTTTTTTGTATCAGTGTGTGATAAGAAGAAAAAACAGCAGATAACTAAGTTGAGTTCTGGAATCGATACAGCTTGTGTTTTACCTTTCGGGGCTTTTTGACCGAGCCACTGCGAGCACATAGCTCGGCACACTTTTCTGCCTTAAGCACTTACAAACCAAGTTATTTGTCAACATGAGGTTAGCTGTTGATAGTCTCAAATACCAGCTTTAATCTTTAATAAAATGTTTCGTTATTAGGACACGAGCGAACATTTAATCGCATCCAACCAAAAGATAACAAACCTTTGCCCTTCATTACACACGCTTTTTGATTCACTTGTTTCTTGATGAAACACGTATTAAATCCCCACACGGGAAACCGTGATAGCCTGTGGATTTTGTTCTGTGACACCGTGACTTTAAATGCAGCAACAATCGATCCCCAGGTGGAGTTTATGCATGCATGCAATGACTTTGCATAGCTGCTTTCGCTCGGAGGCCAGAGGACGTACAGTAGCGGTACGCACTTTCACACTTGTATGTGTGTGTCAAGACTTGAAGCCCTCGTGGGTGTTAAAGGGCACAGACAACATCAACAGGAGCCGGAGGTCAGACAGAGCGAGGGAGGGCTGTGGGAAAAGTTTTAAAAGTCATTTGATCCCTCATCGCTTTCCTCACGGGGAGGTCATACTTTCCCCTGTGCAACACACACACATATATAAACACACACACAAATATGCATGCTTGATAAACTAAATTCTTCAAGGTATTACGTGCCTGAAATTGATGCTCTAACAAACACTGCAGACAGGTCCATAAGTTCTTGCATCTCTGCAGCACCAATCAAAACAGTCAATGTGTGATTGAAGTGCAGACTTTCAGCTTTAATTCAAAGTGTTAAACAAAAGTACTGCATCAAGACATGGAAGCAGTTCCATGGCCAGATGAGGCACAATTCCTTAGCCAAAAAAAGATGTTGAACATTTTGGTATCTGTTCCATAAACTCTCAATATGAGGTCCAAGGAGATGAGAAAGACAAGACGATGAAAACCCCCCAAAATAAAATCAGTGAGGCAGTGGAAACTATACAAGAGGCCAAATCAAAAGTCTTTTTCATTCTTACAAAGAAGGAACTCGCGGACCAGCTCAGCTACACGAAAAGGCCTAAAAGACCACAGAAGCCAACTAATCTGCCACACTGGTTGCTTTGCATGCAAGACAGTGACATCCCGACAGCTTCGTGCCATTCATACCACTGCTGAGAGCGCAGGCACCAGAGACTAGTCTGCAACCTCCTGGCAAAGAACGATCTCTAAAGAAAAGTGAGACTGATAGTGAGCAATTCCTGGAGGAAATCGATTGCTAAAGTTTCAGTCACGCAGGCTGAAAGACTGGACAGTAATCCTCCTTTTCCCCCATCTTAAGCTGCTTTTAGAAGCAGCTCTTGTTTACTTTGAAGGCAAACAATTTCCATTTCTATCCAAACCACGGGCAGCCGCAGCAAGCTGACAGTAACCAAAGCAATCTAGCTTGAGACATATTTTCCTTGCTGATAGGGACTCACTGACTGGTTTCTACACCTGTGCGATTGACGCCTTATACCTGAATTATGCTTCAGCTGGAAATCTACTCCTTAACCTACAATGTAACTGCAGAATATAAATCAGGCCTTAGCTAGTGCGTTTAAAGTTGAGAGTTGGGAGCGAGGCATGTCTTTTATATTGCCTAAACCTGTTTCGTCATGACGCAGATGGCAAAGGATGTTTTGTGCATCATTTCGAGATGCCAGTGATTTTTACAAACTGGCAGTATCTGACTCCCAGTAGGGAGACAGTGGGTTGAGAAGAAAGTGCGGTGGGAGGCTCTTGCTTGTGACAGCATGAGAAGATTTAAACACCCTTGGCTGAGCTGTAATGTTAGCCAGCTGCAGGTGCAGTTCAGCAGAGAGGAAACAGCTTCTAAATGAAAACGGGTCATGATTTCTTAAAGAGAAATTGCTGCTGAGATGCATTTTTCCTGATCCAAAATTTGGCAAGTGAATCATATCTACACCTATTTATGAACATTATAAAAGCAAGAGGAAACAATATGTCAAACTATTTTTTGGTGGTGTACTGTCCCTTTAAAATAACAATGAAAAATAAAATAAAAATCATACGATTATATGAGATGACTGCTTTTACTCCAGCGAAGCCGCAATTCCCTCTAAAAATCTTGTGGTAAAACATTAAAAATAATCTTTTAGGCATCCTGATACATATATATATATATATATATATATATATATATATGAAGTGTCAATAACTCCACAGCATATCTTCTGGCTACCTTTAACAATTACATTTTAAGATGACAAAATTAATTTATTTGCATATTTTTGTCCTAGCTTCTAACAAAAACGAATAAGAAAAGTGCTGCGATCACCTTTGGGGAGCAAAAAGTCTGTGATGCAAATCACTTCCAACTGTAACAACACACAGCCAGACGCTTTGAGCGTCAACAAACTGAGAGGTTTCCCACTGCTTCATAAAGTCAGGAGGGGCACTGATAGGACCTTTGGAGACACTGCGAGGGGGATTCTGAAAAGTCATTAAATTTAACAACAGTCATCAGTCTGGAAACTCTCCGTGTGTACCTGTAGGGGACGGCTAAATTAACAGGGGTGTAATACAAAAATCCAGCCTTGCAGTTGACCACAAAACGACACAAAGGTAGAATGTATTTTCTTCATTGTGCTCATTTATAGATGTGTGAAGATGAAAGGCCAGTTCACTGAATTAAAGAAAAAAAGAGAAACGCACCCAGCGCAAAAGCAGAACGCGTTCAGAGACTAATTAACTGACAAATAATATCCAGAAAGGTTTAGATCATGGAATCTAAACCAGGAGCTGTAACTGATGACTTGTCTGTAGTCTCAGTGCGTTGACAAAGATTTTTAGACTTTTCAGCCATTATCACCGTGCACACTTACAGATTTCTTCACACATTTACAAATCTGATTGCACACGCTCACACAGACAAATTGTTTTGCTACGGTAACAGCCTCATATACTTTATGTTTTTCTTGATTGACAACAGCAATCAACATGGTGGGATGAGTCAAAGATGTTGGTCTGTAAGAGCTTTGTCACGAGTTGTCAACAAAGTCGTAAAGTCATGAAACTCTGGCCGTCCCTTATGGCGGCACATTTAAATAACAGTTCATTCAAATAAAAGATTTGCTCTGTCCTGTTTATATAGTTTAGCCTGAAAAAAAGGTGGAAGACTTGGTATATAGATGTCCAGTCCTTCAGAAGTCGTTGGCAAAACCACTTGCTGTCCTAGCCTCTGTAAACAGTTTGCTGCTCAGTTTATGTGCTGAGCCACAAACTTTCGGTCACAGGAAGTAAAAAATCTAAGTGTATTTTGTGAATCTGAGTTGGAGACTATGTTTCAAAAAGGAAGTGGTGCGCTCGCTGAACAATGACTTGTGGTTTACACGACATTAACCAATGAGCAAACCGTTTCACTCTTGTCCTCATCACTTCCATTTTTTTGAAAACCAAGATGGTGACGGTGAAAAAAACAACAGTGTTGAGGCTTCAAAACATGGCTTCACAAACTGTACGGTTACGTTGTAACCTTGGTTCTCTGAGTGAGAACTCTGTACATATGGAGTATGTAACGGAGTGGAGAGATAGTCTCGATATGACAGAGAACAATTCATGATGTCATGATAGTTACATGTATCTTTTACACTAATTTGCTAAACCAGTAGCTGTCTGCTAACCAGCTGTCTGTTAGCCAGCTATTCATTAAATCTGACCACTTCTGTGATGTTGGTGCCTTTTGGAGCAGTTGTAATGTGATAATTTGGCAAATAATATGGTTTTCTGCACGGGTAATTTAACTAACAGTCCATCCTAAAGTCTGTACAGCAGTTTTGTTGGCTGAAATTGGAGTATTTGTGATATTCATGTTGTCAAGTGGCCTCCACCTCTTGACACCATGAATATAAACTGCACAATTATGTATAATTACGCCATCACTGACACTTCTAACTAACTGAAATATTTTTAATTAGTAATCTAACAGTGCCTGTGGAAAAAGAGCCAAATCTACCTTTATGTATTAACATGCAAATGCTGACCTATAGATATGGTCCACACTGCAGCGATCTTCATCATGGCTTTGGTTCTAGAGTTGAAGCGGCTATGCTCTATAGGGTTGCGGATGGCGACGTATCGGTCGAGGGAGATGGCGCAGAGGTGCATGATGGAGGCAGTGGAGAACAGCACATCCAGGTAGATCCAGATCGGACACAGAGCGCTGGGGAGGGGCCAGGCGTAGTCTGGAAGAATTGAGAGAGAACATGAGAGATTACCACGCTGCCAGGTGATGTAAATAATAATAAGCTGCCTGTTGATTTTTCATGGGCTGCAGTTGCTGCTCTTGACTTTAAAAGCAGTGATTCATTTTGTTCAATCGATTCTAGGAGTCTGGCTGAGTGAATGCCATCAGGGTTAGCAGACTTTGAGGGCTTAAGATGCAGCATGGAGAGGCTGACTAAATGTTAATTAATTAGAGTACATCAAAGGGAGAATGCAAATTACATGCAGCTCCAAGTTTCTGTGAAAAATCAGATAAATGTGATAGTTTGATTACAGCATTTCTCTGGTTTATTGTAACAATTATGATTAGGCTTAGGCGGAGTTATTTAGATGTCTAATTTAATGGCTGGGAATTGGATTTTAAGAGTAGATGATCAGCTTGCATATCAATGAAACCACTATGAATATAAGGTTTAGTTTAGATAGTGTTTTATGTCCCATAGCTATCATCTGTACAGGGCGATTACACCAAAATTATGTGTGAAAATTAGTATTTGTACAAGTATGTGCTTTTGTGATGCAGGTGTAGTTGTTGTTGTAGCCTGAGGTTTTTTGCATCCGTAAAAAATGAATCTAACAAAGAGGAATAAGGGATTAGCCCCGATTCTAAAGAGAATAACTGATTTAATAAAAAGTTGAACTTGTCAATAACAAATTATAATGACAATGTTTTAAACAAACAAGGATGAAAAACCAAAGATTAAAAAAAGACAATACTGGATAGAACATGTGATTATGTAAATAGCAATGAGATTCAATCATTTTAGCTTTAAATAGTCGATGAACCACCTTAAAATCTGATGCGAGAGTGCCCAAAGACTTAATCCTAAACAGACCAAATTCTTACAAACTTCAAAATTCCCCAGTTACACTTGGGGTTGTGCATGTTTGAAAAAAAATCACTACAATCTTGTAAATCATGCCCACTGACCTTAACCTAAGTGCTGATTGGCTTACGGAGCTGCTAGCATGACTGCTACTAAACTGTTTTTCTTAATGGCTCCTTGTATCATCCATATCATACTTGTATTTTGCCACTACTTATCAAAATGTATTGCCAGAGACTGAAAACAACAAGGCTTTGCACAAGCTAAGCACTGGCTGCAGCCTTTGAGTTTTGTATTCCCACTCTAAGCATTCGTGCTAAAGGCCACTCTGAATACAAAGGCATTTTGTATAAACCATTATGAGGCACCTCGAAACATTTGAATGGAAAACTTTGCTAAAAATCTCCCGGACACATGACTACATAATGCCGCAAATTATTCAGAGACATGAAAGATTTATTTCATGTGTTTATTAACTCAGGTAAAATCTAAGTTGGTAAAGAAATTGCCAGACTATCAAGAATGTTCAATTTTTCCTCATGGTCAAAGTTAACTACAGGGATTAGAAAAAGAGCAGGCTCATACTTACTGGGTTAGTATGAGTCAGGGCTGCTAACAAGGTGCAATTGATTAACTGATCATTAGTAACTCCCATATGGAAAAGATATATATAAATCTTATAAAGTTTGTATCTGTCTTGTGTGAAACTTGTATGAAAAGCATACAAGAGTGAAAACAGATATAAGATCCCTTGAAAAATTATATAAATGAAAGTTGTATGTTTTGGATACTTACTAAAACAATATATGAAAGTAATGAGAAAGTGGCCACTTTCATGAGTAAATCATATAAGCCTTATATAATTCACTATATGAAGTAGGCCACATCTTACGCAAGTCTTTTCTATTTCTTTTTCATATGGGATGTGAGCCCTCAGGCAGTATTTTCAGCATATTTGTCAGATGTATGTAGTATGACAATCTTAATAGAACTTAACACAAAGTCAGAAGAAACAGCTACACCTGACGGGGGGCTTGAACCCACGACCCTGAGATTAAGAGTCTCATGCTCTACCAATTGAGCTAGCCAGGTCTATGTCAGTGCGTCTGCCAGCGTCATTTGTATGCTAAATGTTAAAGTTCATGCTCGAACAATTAGAAAAAGACTGAACAACCTGGGTTACAACTGTACAAAAAAGTATTCTAGAGTCAAATGGTAGGCCATCTGTCTGACAGCTAAAGCTTGGCTGAAGCTGGGTCGTCCAAAGCAAAGCAGCAAAAAGAAAAGAATCAAGATGTTGCAATGGTCCAGTCCAGATGTCATCCTGATTGAAATGCTGTGGCGGGACCTTAAGAGAGCTGTGCACAAATGAATGCCCACAAATCTCAATGAACTCAAGCAAAGCTGTAAAGAAGAGCGGGCAAGAATTCCTGACTGATAACACAGTCAATTCACAAAGAAACTAATTCAATTTATTGCTTCTAAAAGTGGCTCTACTGAATTATGGGGTGCACTTCATTTTTCACATGAGCACATAGAGAACTGTATAAGAACAAACGACATCGATTTGCTCGTCTCGCGCCAACCTCACTGGGGTGTCGACCAACAGCCCCATAGAGTGACTCTCCTGGGTGTGAAACAAGACATTAAAAGTCAAACAAAGATAAAAGAAAAGCATTCCTGACCAAAACGGGCTCAATTTACCTCTCAGTAGGAAACAGAAGCTAGCATCCGATGCACAGTTTGTTAAACTAAAATCAGATCAGCCTTCTTTTCTTTTTCAGTGATGCTGTACGATCCCAGAGGGTGAATTCCTCTTTTATCTCTCCCTACGCGTGGAGATCAAAGGTCAAATCTAGTGCCAGTGTAATACCCTGTAGAGCTGCTAGCTAGTCAGTCTTGCCTCGCTGATTTGTCGGGTGAGCAGTTTGGGGTCGTTGGGAATAAAATCTCTCTCTGCCATCGCAGCGTTGGGCCCATGTACACCCCCTGGGATAACAATACAGCAGCTACAAACACACATGAGGGAGTCAGCAGAGACCAGCAGACACATAATTACAATCAGCAGGTCCCACACTGCTTAAACTGGGCTTAAATAATTAGCTTGACTGGCAGGCTGGCTGCTGAGTGGGCTAAAATGATATTCTGGCACTCTTTAACTCACTTGCAAGAAAGATACTATTTATTTAAAGAAATGAAACGAGTAAAACCAAACATCAACTACAATTATGCTAACTGCTCGAGGCACGAATGCTCCATTACCGTATTCAGTGTCACAGCTTGCATCCGTCTTGTCTCCTTTGTCTTTTTCAATTGCTCTGGCTCATATGTATTTCCCGTCACTTCCCTCCAAATAGCCTTCTAACTGAAATCTGTGCCATTGCTTCCAAATTTCAGGGGACTATATTGCATCACAAATCATCCAGTAAAGGCAATCTTTGATTCTGAGCGATATGTTTCACTTGAAAAGCTGTTCTGTGCAGGATAAATACAAAGTGAGCAACGCTGATGCTGTGTCATCCTCCTAAAAAGGGCATACACCGCAAAACCTGCCTCTCCGTGCCCGCGGCTATTTATATGAACTGAGGACATGACCTGGGGCCAAACCCGCGAGCGTGTAATCTGGCTGCTTAATTTCATCTCTGATTTGTAGGACGAGCAGCACGTATGTGATGCATGTGGAATGAATCACACGCTTGTTTGCGTGCATGCTGAGTGGGAGGCAGCTTGCATAATGTTTCAGAGGTCAAACGCTTTTTTGGGGGCAGCGCATGACACACACAAACACACAAGGTGTTACTCAGCTGGCTACCGGGTGAGTTAGACTTTCTTCTAAATAGATCGAGTGAAAATAACTGAGTGCTGCAGTCAACTGCACAAAATAGCTGATAATTAAACAGCACTTTTGAATCATCGCACATTTTATCAGGCTTTGCATAATACGGAAAGGTTATGACGTATGAACAGGTCAGATGGTAGTCAAGAAGGGCGCTTGTGGTGGGAATTTGTGTTGTATTTCTGCTCACTTTAGTTTGATGTAATACTGACTTGTTTGATGATGGGACGTGTGATGTCCATGAACACATTCGACCAAGTGCTGAACTGAAAAAAGAAGCTAATAACTGCAGTCCCTCCAGTGGCCACTTGAGGCTGACTGAACAAGTACATTTCTACAGACTACAATTTTAAAATGTCCATTTTTGCACCAGAAAAAAAAAGGGCATGTTTACAGTTTGTTACATGAATTAATTTGTTTTTCTAAAAGAAAATCTCCTGGTTTTCAAACTCATGGCCTTCAGCTAACATTTTATAATCTTCTGAGACACTTCTACCTGCAGACAGGGGGAGCTAAGGATTGCTCTGTCTGAGCAACAGCTTCCACAGCAAGTCAGATTTTACAGCAATTACATGCTTTTTTAGCATCTTAACTAAATTCTCCATGTTTACCTGACTGTATCCCTTGATAAGCATGGAGCTTTGCAAGTTTGATTTGGCCAATTTTAATGCCAGATGCCTTTCCTGGCGTTAGACACAAACCCAAGGGGGATTTGTGTCTCTGGCTGGAACTGAATCAGCAAACTATCACTTACCTAACAAATGTGTTAACCACTATATGTCTGAATTTGTCCTAAAACCAATGAGCTGTGAGCACAGGGCTAGAGGACTAGCCCAGAGGATGTCAGGCCCTCAGGCTACCCTCATGAACTCTGATTCTGATTGTTTGGTCACACCAACCATCGTGTTCGGCCTTGCGCAAAGCAGCAGATACTGTTCTACCTGTCCAACCTCTGTAGGGTCCAGGTATCGTGTGGCTAACCTGAGCCAAATGCAAAACTACTGAAAAAAACTGAGAAAAGATGAGGATGGAAAGATTTCAGTGGCCTCCACCTGTAAAACCATTCCTGTTTTGGGGGTCGTCTCATTGTTGTCCCCCTAGTTAATGTCATTAACATGAAAACCTCCTGTGTTACTTAACTGACCAGATCAATATCTCAGAAGTGTAACTGACTTGGTGGTATACTTGGAATAAAAATGCTCTCTATATTTTTTTGAGCACTGTACATTCATACAGTATGACACACATCTTAATAAATGCATAAGGCTCCTGGTCCCTTGCTCAAGACTTTATTCCAGCATATTGTGATTTAAAACAGCTATGCCAAACATGTGGCTGTAACCCACAACCCTGAGATTAAGAGTCTCACGCTCTACCGAAAGGTTTGAGCGTGAGCGTGAGGTTGAAAGCTTTTTGTGACATCACCTGAACCACTTTATCAGATTTCATGCACTAGAACTCTTGGAAACTCACTGACATTTACCTTTCACTTCACACATGTGCACACAGTGTATGTGTACGCACTCAGCTCACCTCAGTACGTGCTTCACATAACATTTACACACCACGTTGGATAAATGGGCTTGCCGCCATCAGCTTGAGGCTGGCTCAAAAACCAGAAAAAAAGCATGTTAACAGTTGGGTACAATGGACAGTTTTGGTCTCTATAGCTACTTTTTTCTTCAAGACAAATTTAAGGGTTTATCGAACCCATTTGTATTGTGTTATGGCTTAAGGTTGTGGGTTATAAAGTGTATATCCACTTAATGTCTGGGAGTGGTGTCTACTGATGGTAACTGGATCCTTGCTCCATCCAAACATCCCCAATCCCTAGTGGAGTTACTGGGCCAGACATTACATCGCCAGCACCACAACAAAGAGAGGGAAGGGGTGGTGGGCTCTGAGCTTATGTGCTTCGGGACCGGTCCCAGATCAGTAGAATAATAGACAGTCACTGCTCACTAGACTTACAGGGCATGTCCATTCAGTGCAGGCCCACTTTATCTACTTCACGAGCTAACGGTAGCCAGCTCATGAAGGGGGCTCTCAACAGCAGAGAGAGCACCCTGGGGGCGCCCATATTGTTGCTTGGGACTTTAATAAGGCATGTTTGAAATTTGTACTCCGCAAATTCCACTACCATGTTATTCCTACCAGGGCAGATAGGACACTGGACCATGTGGACAGTAACATCACTCACCATCATTGCCTACATCCCCCTCCAAGCACCCGGGCCAATAAAACATGGCCAGATGATGCTCTCCTCCAGCTACAGGACTGTTTTGATCTGATAGACTGCTCCATCTTTGAACAGCAGGACCTGGAGACCTTCACTCCGTCTATGTAGTGCTGTGTAAAGAATGTGACTGTGACCATCTGGATTTTTCCTAACTGAAAACCTTGTATGATGAGTGAAGTACAGACTTTGATCAGAACTTGTAACTCAGCCTTCAGGTTGAGGGACAGTTCCTTGTACAGCACTGCCAGAGCCAACCTGAGGAGGGGCATCAAACAGGCCAAAGAGGCCTACAGGAGGAGGATAGAGGGCTTCCTCACAGACAACAACCTCCACCAGGTGTGGAGAGGCATCCAAGCCCTCACCGACTAAAAAAGGCCTGAGCCTGTATGTCTGTATATGACATATGATAGATGATAATAGGCCTTCTCCGTCTGTGTACACTGGCCCTCTTTCCAGTTTCTTAAAGCACAGACTTTGATGTATTGAGTTAATTCACTGTCGGGGAAAAATCGTTTTTTTTTTAAACATGTCTTCTTCATGAATCTGTGTTTCCACTTTGGACTGTGAGCAGAGAAATAGCCTTCAATGAACACTTTGATTGAGTTGACCTTGCATGTCATGCACGTTTTTGGCTGTGTTTTCCTGTCTGTGTAATCTCCTCCTGCCTTTATTTATTCCATGAGATATCATTTCCTTTCTGTTCCCTTTGTTCCATCTCATTTTCACCCTTACTTAACCATTCTGCCCTCCCTACATCAATAATTCATAGTTTTGTGTATTTATTTTATATTTGGCCATAAGACTTGAAGTGAGATACCTTCAAAAATGAGCAGTTTCCTCACTTCATGTATTATCAGTGTTTTATTATCACGTCTAATGTATGTTTTATCACTGAGCAAACAGAGACCTGAGGAAGGGAAGAAGCCAAATGAATCTGAATTACATACAGTTGCGATGGCACCATATCTCCCTCCCATCATAAGGTCTCAGTGTGGATGAAGGGAAAACATGGACAAATTGCTGAAAAGCAGAATGGAAATTAGACTGGGTCTGCAAAACAGAACAAATTATCCTGAAAAACAGAACCATAAGTCTTAACCCAGAAGAAGACCTCAGTGTTAATGCTGTTGTTTTTTTAAACTGTCCTACCAAGAAGAAAAGCATCACGTTTCAGTGCTCTGACCCTAAAATAAGTTAAAAGATTTTCACGTTCCTCCCCTCTAGTCACTTAATCAATTACTGGTGCAGCTGTGAAAGTTAACTACACAGCAACAAAATTTGCATACAGGAGAGACTTCAGCTGTGTATGAAAGATGGATGCTCCCACCATGATGAGCAAAGTCCTGATGTGAAGTGTTGAGCTGTGCTTTTTTGTTGCCGCTGCCTTTGTGTTTTGACAGAAACAGAAGGTAACGAGACAGGTTTGGAACCGGCGTGCAGTATCTCTCAGTGTCTCACACTGAAACTAGCAACTGACACCAAAAGAATGACCAAGAAAGGATTCATTAAGGGAAACCAAGCAAGCTGAAGGGCTGGGACTGTGTTTCGGTTTGGAGGAATGAATGTTCTCAATAACAGCTTCCACAAGTCAGACTGAGCTTTTCTTGCAAGTAAAGGCTACGCGAAAACTACCCAAGCCCGGCTAGCTCAGTCGGTAGAGCATGAGACTCTTAATCTCAGGGTCGTGGGTTCGAGCCCCACGTTGGGCGTTAGTGTTTTAGGACTTTACAGTCTAGTCCAAATAATTGATATAAAGCCTGCCTTATTGTGGAAGCTGTTACTCAGGAGGTAGAATAATCAACAGTTCCTCCAGTGTGCAGATTACAAGCTGGTGGTTTAGTGGTAAATGACTGGTACTTGATAGGAGCTCTTGCAACAACTTCTTACCACTAGCCTGACTCACACACAGTAGCTTTATTAATCAAACATTCACATTCAGAGGATTCATTGACTCCCAAGAATTTATCAACATGCAGACTACAGAATCTGAGCATTCAACCAAAAACCTTCACAATTAGGAAACAATCCACACCAAGATTCAGTATGTTGTCCAAGGAAGCTTGTTTTTCAGCAGCTTACATGACTGTAAACTCACGTAAGTTCTTTCTTAAAACAGCTCCGCCCAACATGGGGCTCGAACCCATGACCCTGAGATTAAGAGTCGCATGCTCTACCGACTGAGCTAGCTAGGCTTTCTACTTGATGTCTTGAAGAAACTGTGCACAAGGTACTCATTAGCTACAGTATTATTATTGATAATTTGCTATTATTAATCTCTGGTTGTCTTCCTCATTGTGTCTTTGTCCTGCCTTCCTCCTGTCAACCCAGCCGATCATGGCAGATGTCCCCGCCTCTCTGAGCCTGGTTTTTCTGGGGGTTTCTTCCTGTTAAAAGGGAGTTTTTCCTTCCCACTGTCGCCAAAGTGCTTGCTCACAGGGAGTCATGTGATTATTGAGGTTTTCTCTGTTTTCTCTGTATCATTGTAGGGTCTTTAACTCACAATACTGATACCGATATTGAACACTGTGTTCTCCCCCCAATGCACCTGTGTATGAATGTTAGCTTGTGTAAGTGCTTAGGCACAGAAAAGAGGCGATGTGTGAACCGGTGGTTGAGGCTTGTAGTAAGAAAGCAGTGTAGAGTGTGGAGTAGAAAAGATCTATGTAAGCTCTAGTACACTCTGCTAACGGCAATACATGTTTCATGAAGACCTTTATCCACCATTTACGCCCAACAGAAGACACAACAAGTTTGTGTCTTTGTCTAACTGGAGCCCAGATGCCAACAGTTGGCATTAGCTGGGTTTCTACAGATTTATCAGAGATGCACGATTTGATTATGATAATTAAACTCATAATTCCTGTCCAAGAACATTTATCTAATCATTTTATATTACATGACAAATTGCCTGCCGGTGTTTGTGTGTGTGTGTGTGTATCCTTGTTATTTTAAAAAGCGTATGCTCCATCAATTTCATTTAATTATCGGGCAATTCCAATTAAAAAAATGCAAACGCATATTCTCTAAAAGCTGTGTGTGTGTGTAAATGTCATGTAGGCCTATGCATTAGAAAGAGAGAGGGTAAAAAAACATTGTTAAATGACATTCTCATCATCTTTTATCATGATTGTCATCATCATTCTCATTAGCATCATCATTATTATGATAGCTGGAATAATTTATTGTCAGTCGAAAAGGTGTGAGAACATTCAGTGACGCGCGTGTGTGCGTGTGTGTGTGTGTGTGTGTGTGTGTGTGTGTGTCTGGTCGATCACTCAGCCAGCCGTGGGGATCAATGCAGTCAAGTACCAGTCTGATGGATAACACTGCACGTAAAGATCCAGGCTCCACTCAAGTGTGCGCGCGAGCATTGGGTGTGTTTGCAGGGACTCGTGTTCTTCTGTGTATATAACTGACAGAGAGACAAACAGCCAATCTGTCTCAGTGTGTTTGTGCATCTGAAAGAGCAAAAGGAAAGGACAGACTTGTCAGTGTTTTGTTTCAGTGTGTGTCTGTGTGAAACATTGATTACCACAGTGAGCAATCAGCGGTGGCTCGAACTAACAGACAGGCACAGAGCGGGCCAGCGAGTGTGTCCGTTGACCACGCGTGGCCCATTAAGCAGCAATCAACCTTCCCCGTCCTGCTTAGCATTCCAGCAGGATGCCTGCCTGCCACAAAGCCAACGCATGACTGTAGTGAATGTGGTCAGGTTTGGCAGGGGAAACAAAAGGGCTGCAGGGCAAAATAAAAGAGTTAGACCGAAGCATGAACATCCACACACTATGTACAGAATCACATCTGCATTTTATAGGCTGGGAAGCAAGAATTGATACATTTAAGGTGATTTAAAGTTGGCCTCCAGCATTATCAGTATTTTATTGAACTGCCGTAAATGTAGCGGACATAAAAGAAACATTTAGAAAGAGGCGGGTTAGAGGCTGATATATCTTTATCTGCAGTGTGAGCATGACTTCAGAAACAAAGAACCAGGAAAACAGTGGCAAAGCTTAAAACCACTTCATCTGTTCTGCTGACATCCGTCCACTTATACCAGCTCTTCTGCTTACATTATGGGTCAACAGAGTGGATTATATGCCTCCATCTCACACTATCCCTAGCATCCTCCTCTGTCACACCAACAATCTGCATGTCTTCACTGCATCCATGAATCTTCCCTGAGCTATTCCTCTTTTCCTTCCTCTTCCTCTTTGAGTGTCTCTACATACAACCAGATAACTGTGTAATACTTCTTATGTCTTCCTGGAGAAAACTGGTTTCGCCTTCTTCTTCTTCTATAGCAGCGCTGATGTAGAGATTTTGTTGTTTAGGAGAACACTGAATTGAGTATGGCGCATAGACGACGGGGGTATAAATGATTTTGACGCCAGGATATAACCAGGGTGGTGATTGTAAAGAAGGAAAAAAGCTTTTGGACAGTCCTACTGTGTTATTAGTTAACGCAAGATACATGGAGGGGTTAATGTATAAAAGCCTTTATTGTATTTGTTTATATATGGGGGATGGAAGAAATATGGCAACACGTTCTTCTCTAAATAATGTTTAGACAATACACCCTTGATTATTTTTGGTTTATATTTGAGATAGACACAAAGAATACGTCTTTCTCATTCTCCTCTATGCCTTTTGCCTGATTATAACTCATGCAGATGAATCCCACCACATGAAGATGACCTCAATAAACTGTCTTTCACTGATCTCCTGTTTTCTCCTTTGCCTTCTCTTTCCTCTGGTTTGTGCTTTTTTCACCCTGTCTGCTGGTATCTCTGCCTCCAGAGCTGCGTGTTTCTAATCTGAAGCCACCGGCCTCACTAACCTGCTGAGTGTCTATCGCTGTATTGTTTGTTGCCTCTCTTCCTCGCTCTTCTTTTCGCTCTCCAATCTCACCCTTACCACAACCGTTTGAGACAGATGGCCATCATCCTTGAGCCTGCTTCTGTTGAAGTTTTCTCTTTGTTAAAGGAGAAGAGGTTCCAGACAGCCTCACTAACCCACACACCTACACAGCCCCTTCTATTCTTTTCTTTTTTCCCACCTTTTATTTTTTAAAACAGGTCTTAAAGTCTTTCACGACTCCTGTCGGAACTCCTGGTTCATGTTCAGGGTCCTTGATTCACTATTGATTAAATCCGTGCATCTGCAGCTACGGGACGTGAGAACGTAACAAAAGCTGAGATTTTGACATTGTGTCGAGGTATGATTAACTTTCCAAGAAAAATAAAGAAAGCTATTCATCATCATGTTTTCTGAGGTAATTTGATTATTAAATCAGCTGAACTAAGGTGTATAAAATTCTTAAACTTAAAATGTAATCAAACTAAATTACTATGGTGTAATTAAATTCATGTGACTTATCCTTTGGCTTTTGACTTGTTAGATCTACTGCTTGAAGCACTGCTCACGCAAGATGATGAAACTGAAGTTGACTGCTTGAGTTTACTTTTTCCTTTTATCCAATTAGTTTGCATACTTTGTTTGCATGCTTCATCAAATTTCATAGTGAAAACCTCAAGTTCTGACCTGTTACAAGTCCTAATCAATAATAAATTATTAATTTCATGGTAAGCCTATGCAGAAAGGGCTGCGCTGCTGTCATCACTGTTAAAAACATTGTATATTCTTCTATTCTACTAAGCTCTTAAAGCCTGAGTTACACATGCCTGGAGAATGGTTGTATTTCCTCCTAGCATGTTGTGGAAGCACTAACCAACTACTGGTGGCGAAACTTGTGTGACACAAACCAGAAATGGAGAGCATTTGCCTTCAAGGCAAGTTGTGCCTTACTGTTGCAACCAACACCTTTCAAAAAGTGCAACTTTTACTTTGAACGCCAATGTTCTCCGTTTACATTTTGCCTCAAATCTTGACAAATCCACTTTCACTTAGCAACCAGTTTGCAAGTATTTGCAAACTGGTTGGCATCTTCCATGCAAACTACTGGAGACCAGAGCATTCTGCTATTGACCAAAGCAGTTTCCAGTGCAGCACTGCATACCTCTTTGAGACCAATTTAGTATTAGCCAGCAAACTCCAGCAACCACTTGCCAATTTGTCGTGGAATACAAATCTTTCAATAGCGACTGGATGGCTGCAACCACACGCAACCAGTCTGGGAATATAAATTTTTCCATGAGGTTGCAGCCCAGTCTCTAGGCTTCTGTGACTGTGGAATAACATCCACCAGAATCCCCACTGAATGAGGGTTAGGGTTAGTTTGCGTTTTGCTAAAGAAGCCTAGTTTTGGAAACTAGAATATCTTATCAAATTTTATAATTCCACACAAAGGGCAAATCCTACCTTAATTGTTGCCAGCAACATGGTAGCTGTAAAGAGGTTAAAGTAGCCACACTATTGGTTTCCTTAATTTCTGTCATATATTCTGTCACAGTGGGATTTTCAAAACATGGCCACAGTTTCAAATAATGAGGTCAGAGTATATATTCAAGCAATCTCCATGAGCCAAAAGCTCAAAGTCCGCTATGCACTTGGTTTCACTACAACTATTGTCTCTACTTAATTGCAGGCACGTAGCACAGAAGCCCCACCCACATGCTTTAAAAATATTTAAATTGTGAGGGGCAGCCAATCAGAACAAAGTTGTCTTAAAAGGAGATGGAAGGGAGCTCAAACACACAGCTTTAGAGTGAATGAACTGCAGAAAAGCTAAATTTTAAAACGTTTTAAAACGTAAATCATGCAAAGACACTCCAGTGCAGTCGAATAATAAAAACATGGGTCTAGAAATAATGAACATTATAGCTACCCCTTAAAAAGGTATATCGTGTACAGCATCCCTGAAAATATCCCTTCATAAAACGTCCTCAGGTTTCTCAGATTACTGAACAGATTAATCAAAAAATCTTTAAAATATCGCTTCATACGATTGGAAGTATGATATTAGCCAAAAAACATAGATACATTTATCACAAAGCGCTGAGAGTTCTTGGAAGTCGATGACAGAGAAAGAACGCTGTCACTGAAACCTGTAAAGGTCACCATCTGTTTATCTACATCTCTGAAACAAATTTTCTCACTGACTATGAGCTCTGTGATCGTCTCTGTGATGGTGACATTTACAGGTATGAAGTAGGAAATGTACCTCCCTCCTGAGGCGTTCACGTCGAGAGCTGGCTGAAACGTTAGAAGAAGACAGTCTATCTTTAATCGAATGTTTTCACACGCACTTGGGGAGAAACGCTGCGCACATCCTATTACGCTAATGTGGGCGTTCATGCAGAATCCTGGCACGGACACCGGAAGCAAGAACAGCAGTAAAAAGCTGGTATGAAATTGCAATTATTAAGCTGGCATCCTCCGGCTGCAAAATAACAGTGTGCGCCGTCTCAGAGAAGTAATAATCATTTCAATAACTGCACGGAAAAATGTTTTTTAATGATGGCAGGCACATGTCAGTGTGCTGACAACAGCTGGCAAGTGGGTGGATATTTGAGATCAGGTGCAGATTGTCTAAAGATTGAGATTTATAGGGATGAATCTGGCTTTTTATTATTAAAGGAGGGGCTGTAGTGAATACATAATTACAAGCACTTAAGGAAAGTGGATCATCTGTTTTGCTATTCTTTCAAAGTCGGTACGAGTAATTTACAAGTTCCTTTTGACTGTACTGAGCATACTGAGAATGTAGGAGGAATGTAGTTTCTCAGTTTGCAGCAATTTCTCCACCTTCTCTTTGATTTTTCAAGCTACAAAACTAGAAAACTGTCATTTAAATATTTAAGTGGTCAGTTTATCCTCACTACAAACACTAATTTACTCAGTTATCTTAAATGATATCAGCTAGTCTGATCACACTTTGCATTATGTCCATGAACACATCCAATCAACTGCTGAGATCACGGCACACAAAGATGATGACTGACTCTTGAATCATTCTTAGAAAAACCAACTCATCCAATTGTTCACTGATGTTTTAAAGTTGCTTAAGACTATAAATATGCTACTGACACATAAGCATTCAGCAGAGAAGAGTTGTGAATTTTACTTGTACGCAGGTGTTTCATGCTGATGTCATTTATGGGTATTGTTGACTTACCATAGAGGATGTTGATAAGAGAGATCGGCATAACCAGAATCCCTACGAGCATGTCCGCTACAGCCAGTGACCTCAGAAAGAAGTTGGTGGCATTCTGGAGCTTCTTTTCCAGCGACACCGCGAGGATGACCAGAATGTTTCCGCCGATCGTCAGCGCAATGATGACGAGTATGAGCAGCGCTGGCCAGTTCTTCTCTTTGATCACCGCCCTGCTCACAGACTCCTGCGTTGTTAAATTATCCAGACCTAAACTCATGCCGGAAGCACCGCCACCTCCACTGCTGCTTCCAAGTCCTATCCCCCACGGGAGGGTTTGATTGAGATCTAAGGGGTTGTTGCTCGGCCAAGCCATTCGACCCCCGACCTCCAAGGAGGATGTGGTTGTCCCGAACCCGCCAAGAAGAGCCCTTGCTGGGCCGCCCATTTCAACAGGAGATTACTGGAGATTGGACAATCCGTTTCAGAAGCGTACAGAAAAAGAAGCTGCACTTAAAATTAAGGGACACTTCTCTGAAGGATATCACCTAAGAGTTGATCAGATGTCATCCATGGGATGGGAAGAAAGCAGGAAAGGGAGAAATCTGGGGGATTGTGAATGACAGGGAAGCTGGGGCAGGGGGATAGGGAGGAAGCAGCTACAAGTGCTCTTGGTTTTATTATTGTGTTGTAATAAATCTTGCTAGCTCCAAACAGCCTCAAATTGTTCTGTTAGGCTTGTATCTCCCATTACTGGCCAACAAATCATTGCCAGGGAGTTCTCAAGGTATATGCTGAGCAAAACTTTCCCGAGTTGCTTTTTGGTGTTCAGCCACATCTACATCCAAGTGGAAGTGAGACTTTAAGAGTTTTTAATTTAGAGCTGCAAATTGGATGACTCATATCCATGGCTGCGGGCCACCATCGTCCTCTGTCCAGCCAATCGCTGTAGTCAGTTTGCCACAGGGTATCAGTCGGTTTCAGTATCTGCATTCAGCTTTGAACCTTGCTGTTGTGAACGGACATATCTGAGGTGTTTATCCGAGATGATGGTGAGGGCGAACTGCGGAAAGAAGCAATGGAAGAAAAAAAAAAGAATCAGATCATCTAATTTGAACTTCCTGCATGCACAAGTTGTTTTCACCCAGTCATTCATGATTTGACAATAAATCAAATCTCTCTCTCTTACATTCCTTCTGGTCTGTCCTGATATATTCTTGATATATTCCCCCTTTCTGATTACTTTCCTTCCATCCATCTACTCCATTCACCCACTCCTCTCCCTCAATCTTACTCAATAAATTTCCATTTTTTCCTTCTCTAAATCTTTCGATCTTTCATCCATTTCTTCCTCCCTCTTCAGCCATCCATCAACCCGCCCACTCAAATCTTCTTCTGTCCTGCATTTTCTCCGCTTCCTTCGCCCTCCAAGTGACTAGTTTTCCAGAGTAATTTAAGACTTTGTCCGCACTCCTCAAAAAAAGTTTTGAAAAGAGCATTAAACACTGTACTCATTCAAAAATATACTAAAGATAAAAATCCAACAGATGCTTTGATATTTACTCCCTCACATCACAGCGTGTGTGTGTGTGTGTGTGCTGAAGTGATGGCTATCCTCTCTATTTACCCTTACCAGTCAGGCGGCTTAGTGATTTAGCACCTCATAAATGTCTTCAAGGAGAGGTGGGGGAGTCAAAGTTTATGTGTGTGTGATAGTCAGCGCGCGCATACAGTAAGTCTTTGCCTGCGAAGAGCACGAACGACCAAAAACCATTGAGACGTGTTCTCGTTTGCGTGGGATGTTTAAGAATGAAATGCGAATAAGTGTGTGTGTGTTTACTTTTGTGCTTTTTTTCTTTCTGCGTTCCCATGTGTCCACTTGTGAGTGTGTATTTTGAGATAAAAAGCGAGCACATCTCCAGACGCAACCAAGCCTCCAGCTGAGATATTTTAGTGGGCGGCGAGTCTATGATAATATCAGGAAGGATAGAGTATGTCTGTCCATATTTTACTGAATGCTATATACACAATAATAAAAACTGTGCTTCTTTTTTCCCCCCACAGTGTGGGTATGTTAACATTTGTATTGTTTAATGTGTGTAAATGTATTCATTTGTCTCTGCTTTGCACTTATTTGTGTAAATTGCTCCGCATGCAGATGAACCGTCTAGGTGCGGTTGTGTGCAAACACAATAATTCATTCAGATTACTGTTGTGTGTGTGTGTCTGGGTGTGTGTGTTCCAACTTGTGTAGTTTATAAAAACAACCCATCTTCGTACTTAAATGACAAAATAAAACATGCTATTTGCAGGAGCTTGGAAAGAAAAGCGACTGGACTTCTTTAAGCTTCTTGAAGACAAAGTTTTTGAGATCCCTTCCCAGACACCTTAATGCCCACTCACATCTTGGGTCATTTGTTCTCACTAAGTCACATGATAGGGTGGGGCAAGGTCTCACAAAGGATTCACCTGGAAGCTTGGCTGATAGTGACCCACACCTGTTTTCACACCTTGACTCATGTGATTAGGCAGATGATCAATATAGGGTCAGCAAAACCTCTTATGGACACTCCCAAAAGGGCTTAAATAGGGCTCTCCACCTCTTAGAACTCAAGAAGCTTCTTGGATGAGAGGTGAAATGTCTTCAAGACACTTAAAGAATTCCAGAAATCCGATTTTCTTTCCAAGCTTCTTAGACTATGATGACCTGGATGACTGAGAACCTTCAAAAACCCCTGAACCAAGTCTAAAGTAGATACCTACCAGTTTACCTTGAACCACACCCTCCCCAACTGGTCTTTCATCATACTGAATTCAGTAATTGGACCTTAGTGACTTTGTTTGTTGTTTTGCTTTTGCTTATTATACTTAAACACTTCTTTTCTCATTTTCCACTAAACTGACAGGATAGCACATTTTTATTCCCAGGGTGGCTGCAATGCTGTCGATTACACCATTTGGGGTCATCCTATAACAACCTGTCTAACCAGACCTGTTGGTATCATTTTTCAACTTGCTGGGTTAGTGTTGGGCCGATGGGCCGATCAGGGGGCAAGTAATGTACTAACCAAAATAAGGCTTTGTTGTCTGTAAAAAACATGTATTTACTACCAGGCCACATGCCAATCAGAAGTATCCTGTGCTCACTTAGTCGCTACAGTTGCCCGCCTAAAAGTTGAGAAATGGTTACCTCAGGTCCCGCCCATTTTACATTTTACATTGTCAGGGGTTATTTGCAAGTAGTGCAGTCGCTTGAGGTTGATTTTCTGTGGTGTGTGGTTGCCAGGTCGCTGCCAATTGATTTCACTGTGGACGCAGCTTTAGGCATTAAAATCTGCTGGGTTAGGTTTAAAAAATAAACGCAACAGTTGCCATGGCTTATAAAACACTTATTTCTGGTTGCCATGGTGACACTTGCTTTTTCTACAGAACATAGGTGCTTTTGGGACAAAACATATTTCCCATTGAATTGCATTACTTACAAATTTGTGCTCACTGACAAAAGCGTAGTTCTTTCATTTGTTTTGTGACTATTTCACAAACTCCTGAGACTGAGCTGGACTGAAGTCACCTCTTTGAAAGTGACACAAATAATTTCTTGTAATTTCGTATACCTCTATGGGAAACATGCACTTGCTCTTTCACAGGTGTTTGGATGCTGCAAAGAACTAGGTTTTGCTGTGCTTCATCCAAACACCAGTATCACTGAGGACCCTCTAAACATTTGGAGTGAGCTATAGAGCCCAAAGCGTTGGCACAGTGCTCACTACAGTCCAGCTGCACCAGTTAGTGCTCTTTTTGTTTAAATACCTTCCTCCCTCCAGTTTGTGCTCTATAAGGAAACTTTCTGCATGCAAGTGCAATAAGGACAGCTGCAAAAATCTACATACCTTTAAGTCTCTAAATTGACATTCCACCTCTTTAATAAGGGATTGCTGTTTTAGCCCTAAATGAGGGCTTAGTGCTGGGACATAAGGTTAGGTCTCAGTCACAAAGACCCAGAGACCCACCGGTTTGCAGTTCCCTGTTTGGTAAGTGGTTGCTGGCAGTCAATAGATGAAATCGATAGCAAAGAGGTATTTAGTCTTGCACCAAAAACCTCCTTGGCTTGTCTGCAAACTCTTGCCAACTGCTGAGCGGTAGTGAAACTGTGAAGAGTGAAACCAGAAACAGCCAGCAACCTTCAGCAATTATTTGTCAACTAGTTGGGGAAAACAATTTTTTGGTAGCAACTGGAGGTTGCCATGGTGTTGCTGACTGGTCTCTAGGTCTATGTGACTGAAGTCTGAGAAAATCTGCCCCAAAGCGTTGGCTTTGTTGCGGTTCCAAAGAGAAACTTTATCACAAATTTTAATGCTGGTGGGACAGTGAGGCATCGATGCCCAAGAACACCCTGTAACACCCATAATGGCAGTATTTGATGTCCTGGGGTTATAACACATTAGAAAGGAGCACTCTACTCTTTCCTCGCTCTCTCTCACACACACACACTTTTTTATAATGGGACTGGAAAAAAAAGAAAAAAGAAAGAAAAGCACCTAAAACATCAGAGTTCATGAGTCCATTTTCTTTGTGGTGCATTTGGGGTCATTTTGGAACATACTCTACTTTCACATGCCTTTGAGCAATTTAAATTATTTAACACGGCTATTTTCAGAGCTTGGGCACAGGTAGCTTTCACACCAGGTAACATATCCACTCTTTCAAGATGGCTAGGGCTCAGTATGCTGGTATGCGGGAACCACACAGCTCAGGCAACTTAGACTTTTGACGGTCAAACATG
Organism: Oreochromis niloticus; assembly: GCF_001858045.2. NCBI lineage: Eukaryota > Metazoa > Chordata > Actinopteri > Cichliformes > Cichlidae > Oreochromis > Oreochromis niloticus. The sequence continues at coordinate 30,800,124 of NC_031967.2, forward strand.
CTCTAACACAGTGCACATTATCTGTCATCTATCCCTGTCATGTAAATGAGTTTATCTCACTTATTAATTTTTGGTGAACGGAATGAGTTTCCAGTATAACAAAACTCTGACACATAATGTCTCACAAAACCACAAAGTGGAATCTTTGCATTCCTGCTACAGCAGATGTTAGTGTTGGCTCTCAGTCATCCGGGCCACGGTCGACTGGACCTCTTAGAACTGAAGAAGCCTCTTGGATGGGAAGTGAAACATCTTCAAGAAATTGAAAGAAGTCCAGTCGCTTTCTTGGAGATACTCCAAACTGTTATTTCAGTATTTTGTTTTGTTTAGAGACGTACTACATGTTATGTAGCTAACATATTATATGATATGCTAGCTATCAAATATCAAAGTGTGACTAAGTGTATAAACATTCCGTTAAATTGCATTTCCTTTGTTAGGCGGTTGGTGAAATGTAACAACATCATAATATGACATAATTCAGCTTTTGTGGATATGAATTAGAAGGTGCTGTTGTGATATTAAAATGATGCAAGGCTTTTATAGGGAGCATAAATTAGCCATTTTAGCCCATTGGTAGGTGGGTGCTAGGCAACATAATGACCAGTTTCTTTGCCCAACTCCTGATTAACTTCCATGGTTCTGTGATCATAGCTAAGCTAATGAAACAACCAAACTTAGGTTTGGGATTTTGAGTTTAGAAAATGAAAAACGGTTGTTGGAAGCATAAAAAAGAAAGATGTTATTGGTTTACTGGTGAGGACAGATTTGGTATATTTTATAGATTTGAAGAGCAAGACCAGGAAGACCACATTATAGAGGAATCTACTGCGATTTATTGATTATTTTTCAGGACAACATAAAGCCAGTGAAACTGTAGAGCTTGGTTTTTCTGTGTCGCCTTTTTCATTTTCCAAGCGCACGTTATTACAATGCTGTTTACCTTTATTTGTTTATTTGGTTTAGTCAAGAAAAGACAACACAAAGAACTTCGAGTCGAGGGAAGAATTATACATGTGATTACGGATTGTGTGTGAGTGCGTTTATCACCAGCGCGCTGCTTTGTGTGTAACGGACAGGCTGCTCCCTATCGCCTCCTCTCAGGGAGAGTATCAGCATAGTTCACAGGAAACTAAACAGCACTGCAGGCAAGCCATTTAACTGGCCTGACAAAGCAGCAATATGTCACAGAGAGAGGGAGTGAGAGAGGGAGAAGACGACGAAGAGAGGGGAGGAGGAAGAGGAGAGGAGGAGGGAAGTTGGACAAAGCAGTGATTGGGGAGATAAAGGAAAAGTGATTGAAAGGAGGGGAAAGAGATGAAGGAGATGAGAAAGCAAGGGAGGAGAGACGCGCACGAAACCATGAGTCACGCTGAATGAAGCCAATTTCTCGACTCCACACGACAGTAACTTGTTATTCTACCAGTGATTATCTTTTTATCTGGAAACTCGAGTGAAAGCACACAGTTCATTAGTTTCAAACCAAAGATGAGATGCGGGTCTCAGCTAACCAATCACATCACGTGTAGATTAGGCTTATAATTGGTGTTGTGACTGTAGGACGCATTCCGGCCCACATCCTGGAGAGAGTTACGCAGACACGGCTGGGGACTCGCAGAGTCGTGGCACGGACGCCGCCGCGGTCGCTGACGCCTTCCACCGTGGGGAAAATAAAACTGCCGCTGCACTTCTGTTTGTTTAAGCCATTTCTGCTCTGAGAGATAAAACAGCAGAGGGGGGAAAGCAAAATGGGATGGGGGGATTTTCTTCTTATTAGTGTGCCCTACAAAGCAAACACTAACTGCCTTTTTGTTTGGTTTGAGGCTTAACATTTAAGGGTTTATGTTTCCCTAACAATAAACAGTGTCAGCTATGTATTTACCAGCTATATGCTGGTGAATGCCAACTTCTGTGGCACTGCTGGGCCAGCAGCAGGTGGTTCGTCTTCCCTCTTTTCTCAGCTCACAGGTCTACTTTTATTTGCTTTGCAGGATAAAAGTAAGAGCAGAGAATAGTTCCTGCTGCCTTTAAAGTACATCGGATTATTTTGGTGCTGTTGTGAAGTAACTGTAACCAAAGTTATTGTTCCTCCTACTTCCTGGCCACCTTAATCCTTTGAGGGTTAAGTTGCCATCACCGATGAGAAGTACCCTAACCTTCTTTTTTATAACTGGAAGATTCAAAATGGTCTCAAAATATGCTGACACACACAGTCTTATGTATGGTGGACTTTTACTGTAATGGGTGCTTGAATGTGGAAAGAAAACCTCAGGAACAAGCGTCGTTTCTCCAGACTAATAAATGTAATAAATGAGAGACAGCGCTGAGATAAAATAACTGTTTGCGGAGCTTTTTGGAGAAACTCCAGGATAAAACTGTGTTAATGTTAAAAAATGATCTCACTTTAGCGTTGTGTGAGCTGTAGCCTTGGCAGCATAAAACTGTAATCCAGAAAAATGGAGTCTAAGATTGGAGGGATGTTTGAATGCACTTTGCAGTAGACTCTAATTAGATTTTTTTACATTTTCTTTTTTCTTTTTAAATTACGGATTTACTTTGCTGAAATTAGAAGTTAAAAAACAGATGAAAAATAGCAGATGGCAGATTAAGTGACCCCCCCCACATCTGCTGTCTGGATGTTTGTGAGGAACCTTGGAGACATTTTTAAGTAGAGCTTTTCCTTTAACCTGCACGTTATACATATAACTGAGACTGCCTGTTTTAATCAGCGCAGTGGCTGGACTATCTGAAATTATTATAACCTGTAAGTACTTATTACTGTTTTGAAAATTCCCTGAAAAGCTTTTGGATGATCCAAAATGTGACAGGAAGAACACTGAAAACTGCCACCTTGTTAAATCCAGAATTGAAATTGAAAATTGTTTTCTTCACATTCAATGTCCTGCATGATCAGCTTACTGAGTTTCTAAAAGCTGGATGGGAGGCAAAGCCTTCAGCTTTCAGGCCCCTCTACTGTTGAATCAGCTCCCAGTCTGGATTTGTGAGACAGACCTGTCTTTTAAGATTAGGTTTAAACTTTTGTTTAAGCTTATAATTCAGGCTTTAGTTATGCTGCTATAATCTCAGGATGCTGAGAGCTTCCCACGATTAACTGAGCATTTCTTTCTCAGCTCTTTTCTCTTGCCATGGATTTATAAATTTCAAGTTTATTCATTTATATAGCACTTTTAAAAACAACAGTTGTTGACCAAAGTACTGTACAATAACGCAGTCAAAGCAGAAGACATACCAAATTAAATAGAATATAGATTAAGAAAAAATTAGAATCATGGAAAGACCAGTAGAAACAGACTCATCAGAGAGTAAAAGTGTGTCTTTAGATGGGTTTTGAAAGTCTCCAGTGTTGGAGAGGTCCTGATATGCAAGGGCAAAGAGTTCCATAATTTAGGAGCAGTCACGGCAAATGCCCGGTCTCCTCTGTGTTTTAACCTCGACCTTGGGACAACCAAAAGCATTTGGTCGGCAGGCCTCAAGGATCTTGGGGGAGAATACTGGGTTAGGAGATGAGCAAGATATATAGGGGCTTGGCCATGGAACGTCTTAAAAACAAGTGTTAAAATTTTAAAATCACTTCGAAAGCTGACTGGTAGCCAATGTAATGATGCAAGTATGGGAGATATGTGATCCCGCTTGCGTGTCCCAGTTAGGAGCCGTGCTGCAGTGTTTTGGACTATCTGCAGTCAGCCAATTAATGTAGCCGTAATACCAGAATAGAGGCTATTACAGAAGTCGAGACGAGATGAGATGAAGGCATGGATCGCTTTTTCAAAAATCTCTGAAGCCACTACTGTATGACTTGATGCGTCAAGCTAAAGCAGAGATGAGTCACCTCAGTTCTTCAGACTGAAGAAGTCGCTTGGATAAGTGACGAAACATTTCTCCCACTAAAACATTACATCCAGATAAACAACATCAACTTTTTGGGACTGCTGTTTGGCATTCGATTTCATCCCTACTGTTCCATAGCTTGTGTTTCACCCTTAGTCTTTGTAGTGGAATTACATTGTTGCCCCTCCCTGAGCCTTCCTATCAATAAAAGGGAGTTCTTCCTTCCCACCATTGCCAAGTGTGGCTCATAGGAAACTGATTGTGTGATTGTTGTGGTTCAATGTGTCGTGATCTGCAGGGAATGCAGATCATGTTTTGTAAACCTGAGCCAAAAGCAAAAGGTTGATGATAAAGTACAAAATAAAGATAAGAAAAGAATACAAGGGGAAAGCCAGTTGCTAAACTGAAACCTAAACTGGAAAAAAAATTGGGGAAAATGAACACCTGAGGACACGAGGGAAAGGTGACTGAGACACAAATGGAGACGCAGGGGAAAACCTCACAGCAGAACTGCATTAAACCAAGGAAGCAAAACAAACCACAATGCACATGAGATGAGAGATCACCCAAATAAAACAGGAAGCATGACCGCTGAGCTAAACAAACACAAATGCACGATGGACCACATACAGGGGACGCTAGGAAGAACATACAGAGACAAGACTAAGATGAACACGGGAGGGGACTAACTAAGAGCTAGAAACATGAATAACTAAACAATTAAACACTGAAAATACTAAACTACAAGAGATGTAACAGGAGTTCTCAAATAATACATGAAAAGTAAACTTAACAACCCAAAGATATTTAAACAGAACCTGAAAAATCAAACACCACAAAGCTCGTTGCCTGAAGTTGTAGAGTCTTGTCTTCTGCTGTAAAGTGCAAGTGAAACAACTGATGGTGTGTCCTGACACTGCATAAATAAAAGTGAACAGTTAAAGAATTGCTTTTGCACGAGTGTCCCAGGACAACAGGAAGCAGCACTCATCTGCCATGTTGTTTTTAGAACCAGAGGAAACCTGTGAATGGGTCCACAGCCTTCCACAGGTGGTTCTGTGAATGCAGACTCTACACAGGGATTTACTGAAGCTTGAACCCAGGAACATCTTGCTTTAAACGGTACTAATCACTGAGCCACCGTGCGTGAATTTACAGTGCAAACAACTATGCCTTAGTTGCTACTGAGAAAACCTTCCAATGCTTTAGCACAGTTGAGCTTCATCTGGCAGACGTTACTGTTTTTAGAGTGGATCATAAACCATCACAGTTTGAGACCTGCACAACCATTAGATCAGATTCTGTGGTTTTTAATGGCTTTTTGTGTTTCGCCTACATTCCTGCTCCAAACAAATTGCCGTTCCGCCTTCATTAAACATTTTATGTGCACTTCAAGTGCAGACGGGTTTTTTTTGTTTCCCAGAAAGAGCACGGACATAGTGAGAATTTAAAACAGAAGAAGTTAAATGAGTTGACTCTTGTGCTGTAGGAACACATCTTCTTCATCCACGAATTTAAAGTCAAATCAACAAAACTGGGAGAGTTTTCGCCACAAAAGCAAGAAAGCGCCGCGCTGCAACTACAACTTTAAGGGGGTTTTATTGAGAAATATTGAGCAGTCTGAGCCGTGCAGGTGGAGGTGTGTGTGTTTTTTCAGTGTGGTAAGAGAACAGAAGAAGAAAAAAGAAGAAAGAAATGAAGCTGCAGAAACAATAGGGAGAAAAGAGAGAATGTAAAGACAGAGAGCAAGAGCAGCATCGGTAAATCCGGTCACTTACTTCTACCTCACCTCCCAATCAATGTGCTTGACCTTTTCTGTTCTCTCGGTTATCAGCAGTGGCGAGTCTCTCCGTCGTCGCCTCTCTCTTTGGCTCTCCCTCCTGCTGTACCAAAACCTCTGTCATCTGTCACTCCACACCTCCGGAGCGAGGGATCAGCAGCATCATCCATCTGCCTGCAGTGAAAGAGGGAGGAAAAGGGCAAAAAAAAAAGGAAGAGAAAAACGAGGTATTGACTTTTTGATGCTCATTTGTGAAACATTTCAGTTCAAAACAGAGGTAAAAGTGAGTGAAAACACAAAAGCACACTAACTCCTACACACACCCACACTCCAGCAGCAACACCACAACTGAATGTACCATTAATCTTCGGTTCTTTCATCCAGCACAAGCACAGTGGCACTGAATAAAGATTTCTATTATTTTTTTAAAGTAATTTTAGGAGCTAGAAACACTCGAAAAGCAGGAAAAAGGCACTTAGCTAAATATGTGGTGTAGTATGTTATGTGGAATAAATTACAAACATGGTCCAGAGCATTCATTTTAACTGTGTGAAATAAGGCAAATCCTATTTAGGGCTCTGTGTTTGCCTGTGTTACTAATGTTACCGTTCGGTATGTGAGGATATTAAACAAACTCATTTTATGTCGCCTCATACGACTCACATTGATCTCTGACTGGTGGGCTGGACCAGGGGAACTCCCCTTTCTGTCAGTAAAAGAAGTTTGTCTACACATTTAATCCCTGAGATATCTTAGTATAAGAAAAATAAGCGCAGGTTCAACAGTATATTTTAGTTTTTTCACATATTAAAGAAATACTGCTGTAGTAAATGAAGAAACTGCTGATTGCTCATTGGCCAAATGGTCCTGTAATTATAAAACTGAAAATCTCTGTTCTGTTATTTGTTTTTGTTGACCCACTGTAAAAAAATAACAGAAACTTTGATAGTCAGAGGTAAAACTAAAGCTTCTGCTATCTGCAAATCTTCTTAAAATATATTTAAAAGTTTGGATTCTCTGTCGGGACAGTTATGGCCCTCAGGCCTTATGTTTAACACCAAAAATGCAATCGATACAGTTCAGTTGTATTTACATGGTGCCAAATCAAAACAGTGTTTATTGGAAATTATATTCCTTCAGTGGTATTTTCTGATTCATGTCATTCGTCACATATCTTCAAAAAATATGTTTGTTGTTATGAATATTTTCAGGAAAAAAAATGTTTAATGTGAAACACGAACAACAAGCTGAAGTTGAAAAAGTATGTGTTCAAGAACTTTTTATCATAGATTTCTTTTCTTTTATTGATTCCTTTTCTTACTACCTTTTCTAGATGGCAAAAAAATTAATATTTATGAGTCTTTAGAGTTGGAAGAAGTTTTCTTCTTAGGGTTTCTGAGCTCAACCTTGGAGATAAGTCGAGGCTCTCAGTCAGTCAGGAGGGGTCCTCTGCACAATCAGGCACGACTGGGACACCGAGTCGGTGCCTCCTAGGTTAGGTATTTCCAGCATTTTGTACTGGGAGGAGGCCCCAAGGTAGACCCAGGGCACACTGGAGAGGTTAGATGTCTCGACAGGCTCGGGAATGCCCTGGTTCTTCCCCCGGAAGAGCTGGAGGAGGAGGGTGGTAGGTCCGGGTGTCTCTGCTTAAGCTGCTGCCCCCATGATCCGAACCCAGATAAGTAACACAAATTGAATGGATGGATCAATAAAGCTTCAATTTTTAACCAACCACCCACAATATAAAGCACACTGAGGAGACTGTGGTCGTGATTCGGCGCCATATAAATAAACTGAATTAAACTGAATTAAATTGAACACATTAAGAAGACAATGACTCACTTTGAGCAAAGTTTTTTCAAAGCTGGACAGGAAAAAGTGGCAAAAATCCAACGTCTCAAATTAAGGTAGGAAAAATTCAGATATGATACTTTGTTCTTTTTTGATGAAATTTTTGGTTGATCATTGATGACTCTGACTGATTCTTAAAACTGCCACCTAAGCCTCACTGAAACACACTGAAATAAGTGATGACTTCAAGGTGTTCAAATCACATTACTACCAATCAGCAGCCAGACCTGTGTAGGCGGTTCCCACGTGTGTAACAGTGACACTATTTGATGCAGCTCTGGCATAAAAATCAAACGTCGTGCTCCATGTGGCATGCGCTGGATGGATATGGATTGTGTTTAAATGTCACACGGGTCATTTCCATCAGCGGGGTCACTAAGCCATGAGGCCACATAATGGACTGGACAGATGGAGCAACGTTACAACAACAAGACAGACTGGCTGGAGTCAGTCTGCCAGGTGGGTAAATAACAGAAAGAGACTCTGAAAGAGTTAGAAGCCAAAGAAACCCACTGTTAAAAGCTAACATTGAAAAGCTAGCCTGAAAGAAGGTGACTGTGTGTGGTGTTGCAGTTTAAGGAATATAAAGCCAATACATTATCTTGAAACAGGAGGTTCTGCACTGCTCGATTTCTCTTGACGAAGCACCTGGATTAGTACGTTTTCTGTCAGTAAAGAAGAGCGGCGAGGATAAGCTAAATATCGTATTTGGCAGACAAATTAATGGCACATTCAACACTCCAAACAGAAATCCTGACACTCTGCAATAATTAAACATTTAAAGAGGATCCAAAAGGCAGTTATCTCACAGCGAGCCAAGCTTATATAAAAGCCTATCCGTCACAGCTCAAAGTGTTACAGAAGGGAGGGACAAGAATGGGGAAAAAGTCATAATTAAGTCTGTAATATAATCCTGAAACACCTAAATCCCACAGAAAATTATTTTTCTTAAAGGTCTCTTTCCTTTGACTCTATTATACCATATGTACATATACTTATAGCCTTGGGAGTCTTATTTTAAAGCAAATACATTCAAATGTATGCGGGAACAGGAAACCAACACGCTCGAGGCATGAGAACCGAAGTGGCACGAGTGACATTTGGGATGAATTCACAGAGCGCCTGCTAACCACAGCAACAGCTGGTAAAAGTGACACACAGACATCAACAGATGCCATTTTGGCAGAGCTGAACAAAATAGATTGGAAATGTGAAGGATCCAAAGCCAGCTTTATGATGGAGCTCCTCTGATGTTTGGGAAAAGGGAAGCATAGCGACCTCCAAGCAAGGAAAGTACTGACAAAACTGCTCAGCCTCTCTATAATGCCTGATTTATGCTTCTATGCCGTAACTTTCAACGCCTTTCAGTCGTTGACTTGAGGCATAGCTCTGCTTCTCGGGAGGTGCACCTCAGGTTACTTGGAAGGTCATGGCGTAGGGTTCAAAGGGGTTTCCAGTTACATCGTAAGTCATGACGTAGATTTCCTGCTGAAGCATAATTCACCCATAAGACTGCTTCACCACAACAGACCAGTACAGCGTCTGCGTCACAGCTTGCATGGAGAAACTAATTTTCCACTCTGAGAAAAACCTGTTGGTTCAGTTTAGGTCTCATAGAGAGAATGCACAAGCGAGTGGAAGGATGGTGCACTTAGGAGACTCTCCTATAGGTGTCTGTTTGACTTTAATGCCTTGCTTTCATTCAGTAATTACTATGGACAGCATAGTAAAAGTGCAGGATTGTATCTTCACCACCAGTCTTGAGCTGCTCGTAGATTTACCTGGTAGAAATTCAAAGAAGCTTGTGTAACGGTGTTAGGGTAATACCGGGGGTAGTTCGAGAGATAGATTGATAAAACTCAGAAACGACATGAAATTCTCAGGTGGAGTTAGCAACGAAGTGCAATGATGTTGTGAAACCTGGCACGCCCTCCTGAATGTATTCACATTACGGTGGTAAAAGTGCAATGATTCATATTTCATGTAACTGTAATTTCAGATATTCCCACAGTATGTTGTGCAGCAGCTGAGTTTAATGAAAAAGACTGGAGAGAGGTCAGAAGGGAACGAGCAGTAAAGGGGAAGTGCTGAACCCACTTTGGCTCTTCAAATCAGATCAAATCAGTAGGTACTATGCTGTACCTACTAGCAGGCAATTAATTACCCAATTCTAATCAGTGATAAACAGACCATAACCCAGATTACGTGGAAGGCCTCCAACATTTGTGTGCATGCAAAACCTCTGAATGACTTTCAGCATAGTTAGGTGCAGTTCAGACAGTTTAACGGTGTTTTCAGTGCAAACCTTCTTAGAAGCTAATGTTCGAGTTGCTATGTTGGCGGTCTTCTTTGTGCAGATTTTTGCTGCTTTTTCAACATGAAGCAACAGGCAGTGTTATTTATATAGTGCTAAATCACAACAGGAAATGCCTCAAGGTGTATTATATTATAAGGTAAAGACCCTACAATAACAATCATAATATAATCTGCTCCGGAGTAACATATCTCTTACTTTAAGCTTTTCAGAAATTATTTTTTGAGCTAACCTTCATCCCCTCTTACTGGCGTTCTCTTGGCAGCATTCCTTTTCTTGTGCAGTTGTATAAGTAATATACTACTATTTTTAGCTCAAAGCTAAGCATGCTGGAAAACATTTGGTTGGTTTATATGCAGAGCTGATGATTACTGCTTCTGATTCTGGAGTAAGATCTGTATTATGTCTGTAGTGGATTGAAAGAGTGCTGTAAATCTCTTTCTTTATCCATGAACTCAAGCTGAATGCATGATGTGTAGTGTAAGGGTACACCCCCGCATAACGTTTTATTTCATTATAATACTGTATGCTGCGAGAATGTTCTGACTGTTCAAATATGTTACTTGCTTTAGTTGTTTATAATGTGTGCCCAAATCTCTGTGGCAGGAATGAAGCGTGACGCGACCACAGGTCTGCATTCTCCAGCATACTTTGCTGTTCTAACACGCTTCCATGGCCAGCAACACATACCCACAACTACAACATGACAGTCTTAACCCGGCGGGGCGTGATTGCAGATGCCCTGGAAGTGCGTTCGCCTACCCTGCAGTGGCACCGTCGACCACGCCCCGCCACAATCTCCAATGATACAAAATACTGGAAGAGTAATTATTCCGTTTTTACAAAACAAGAGCGACTATCTCCTAAAATGAGCAGCTCTGATGTACTGTGCACCGAGCAAACAGGTGTACAAAACAAGTAATGATTAGTGCTGTCAGCGTTAATCTTGTTAAAACGATGTTAACGCCATAACCACATTAACGTGGCAAACCTCCGTTAGCAAGTTAACACGGCTCGCCCCCTGCGAGGGCTGCACAGCGTCAACGCGTCAGCGCGGTTAGCTCGTTAAAGCGTTAGCATTAATGCGGTTATGGTGTTAACTTCATTACAACGAGATTAACGCTGACAGCACTAGTAACGATGTCTTTATATTTGCAGGTAAGCAAATACAAAATAGTAAATAGGTTGACCTTGATCCACAGGGCTGAAGAGAAAGTAGGAAAGTTGGCCAATAATCTTCATTATGTGTGTTTAGTCTGTAGCAGTGTAGCTTAGCCGTGAAGCTAATTATTAGCAGCTAAAGCTAATTCACTAGTCCATTTCGAGGCCTTGTGGCACTGTGGTGATTTTATACACAAACCTATCTGTAATCACAGTGAATTAAAATTTGGACTCACAGTATCTTTGGTTGATGTTGATTTCATTTATGCTACTGTAAGAAGTATGTGTTGTTTAGCATTAGACATCTAACCTCTCTAGCATTTGAAACCTAGCATGCCTAGCTAGTCTCAAGACAAAAGTGTACAAAATGAGGTACTATGTCTCTATATTTACAGATCATATTGTAAAAGCGGACTCATAAAGCCACGCTGGTTAGAAATTTACTTTAATCTAAGTGTGCAACAGTCGGTCAAAACTGCCCCACCCGGTGTGTCAATGGATCGACATACTGCGCATAATGGTGAGAAGGTGAAGACAGTATCTTGTATAACTGTGACCCCAGGGGTCATCATTATATATAAAATGTTGATCTCTCGGGCAGTTTTGACCTACGCACGATGCATTCAGATTGTGAAGCGGTGGGAGTCGCATAACTGAAAGCTGTCAGTTATGCGACAGAACAGTTCACATCCCATCGGGATCTTCGTTTGACCCCTGGGGATTATAATCTATGGGTATTCCCACTGCTGAACTATCTTCTCCAAAATAAAGCGTAACATTATGCATTGCTGCATAAGCCTGTTAGTCGGCACAGGATTACTACTGACAACAACAGCTGTTCAATGAGTTAATAACAGAGGCCGAAGGCTGAAAGAGTCAAAAACAGAAAAATGTATTCTCTGCTGCTAATGACTGAAAGGCCATTAACAAAGAGTTGCACTGCTAATGTAAAACCACATAATCCTTCCATCTGTGTGTCTGTGTCAGAGATAGAAGGGATAGGGGGAGAGGGGATTTCTGAATGGGTGTGGGCATGCTGATGCGTCAAAGACATTGCGGTGCAGTGTGTAAAACCAGGCAGACAGATAACACACTGCAGCGCAGCTCACCCCGACAAACAACAGAGAGCAGAACAGAGCGCTCCTTAAATCGGTCGAGACTCTCCGATTATACGCGGCAAACAGACTCAGCTGTGTGAAAAAAGCCAGAGAGGAAAAGAAAGCCCAGCATTTGGACACTACAGAGAAAAGAGAAAGCTACAGAGTGCAAAAATCCAGATTCAAAGGGTAGGGAAGATAGATGATAGAAAGAAAAAAACGATGGGACGGTACCAGCGGCTCACTATGACAAAGTTTTAACTACCAACCTATTTTAAAAGAGAAGGAGATAAAGGAGAGGAAGGAGGAAATAAGTGAGGAATGAAACAGAGAGGAAAGAGGAGCTTCCTCACACTTTGGTTCTTTTAATACACTCATGAAATGCACCTGAAACAGTTTTATGGCATAATCTTTATTAGCAAATGGAGTTTTCATTACACTTGCCATAAAACTCGTAAATTCCTCTGCCCTGCGTGCTTCTTTTTCTCCTTTTTTCGGTCCAACCTTTCGACCCGGCAGCTAAGGTGAGTCGAGAGTGTTTTCCCTTGCAGTGTTTCCAAGGTTGAGACCGACCTTCGACCCTTTTAGCTTTTTAGATGAAGGCTCCTCGAGGTGCTCAGTAAAAATGGATGTCTGAACAGCAGCACTCGCCTGCTGAAGAAGAGCCTGTAATGTGATCAAACTCTTGAGGACAGCTAGCACATTTATACCTTACTTCTTTGCTTTCGGGGCAGCTGATGTGTTCATAACAAACTGAAAATGTCCATATTACCAAATGAGCCAGTTTTTACCCTACACTGTGGGCGGATTTCCATCTGCCGTCCCCGTTCAGTTATGAGAACAGCAAGCGGGAGCCTTTGTGTTATTTTTTATTACATATAAAACACAAATCCTAGAGGAGATCAGTGAAGAGAAGAAGTTAGCCTAAACATGGATTTGACTGTTAACTCCCAGTTAAAATACAACCAATGCACACGGTCAATACCCCGTACAGCGTCAACAAGCTCTTCCAAGTTTGTGTGCTTTATCCTTCTGACCAGATGGAGCTGTCTGCACCATCTCGTCAACGTCCTTCTGCTTATCACCACACCACAAACTCTATCTGCTACACTAAAACCGATTCTGAAGTATGACTTCACTAACTTACCTACATAAGGCATTTTAGAGAGGGCTTTAATTTAAGGGCTTAATAAATAATATATTTCTTTTCTTAATGTGCATCTAATACAAATAAAAGTGCAACTTGAGGCTCAATATCTGGTCCCAGAACACTTTGGCATCCAGACTGGAGGAGCCGGGATCCAAAACCACTGATTAATGGACAGCCCACAAAAGCTCCCAGGCCTCAGCTGCCCCCTGAAATAGCTCTAAAAGTTATACGCTCATTGTAGAATTTATTTTGTGCTTTCAGGGGGAACAAAAAGACAAATGTGGCACAGATGAAAGAAAATGAGGATGTGAATGAAGAAAAGGTGGGAAAAAACTGGAAAAGGGAATCCGGGGTGGGGAAAACAAGAGCTGATAAGCTGGTTAAAGAAAATATCACCATAATATTTACTTCCCCATATTGGGCAGTGTCAGCACGAACTTGTGCACTGTATTTTATGAGCGCATACTTCAACTGAAGGAGGAGAGAGTGAGGGAAAGTACAGAATACAGAGCGAACAAATCAACGCCCCACTGAAAGAGATGAATTCAGATTAAAACAGAAGGAGGCAGAAGACTGATTACAACTGAACTTTAGAAATGTCAAGAAAGAAAATGCCATATTCGTATCCACAAAAAGGTCAATAAATCAATGAAAAGACTTTCTAAATACTAGACACTTTCAATAATCTCTTCTTATAAGGATTTAAGATCATGTGATGTATTACCTGCAAAAGAGATTCTCTTTAAAACGCGGTAATCTAAGCGGTAACTGCAACAACATATATATGTAAGAAGCCAGGAGAGAAAATGCTGTAGCAGGACTTTCAGGCATCCACTTGCTTTGATCCATAGTTTAGTTGCACTTTAATTTTGATTGAATGTGTGATTTACACATATATGTCTTCTTATTGGCAAAAACCAGCTCTGCCTGAAGTGAATATAAATGCTGCTTTTACCATTTGGAGGAAATTGGACCTCATGTTGCCTCACTGCTTTTCTAAAGTGAGACGTTATGACTAATAGTGGGAATCCAGGTTAAAGACAGTTTCAAGCCTGCGTTGGTGGCAGATTTATATTCCCAAAGCATCTGATTAATAATAGAAATACTATATGTCATGTGAACACGAGCCAAATGCTTTTTGATAGTAAAAAAAGAAAAAGACGTTCATGTTTTTCCTCGCTGCCCACTTCTTGCAGTTGTGCGACAGATAATTTGCCTCCCCAGGAAAACCTGCTAACGCGGGTTAATGATCAAAATGATGGGAGTGTCCTCCTGTAAAAAAGGAGGCGGTGAACGACGCTGGCAGCAAAGTATCTGTTTCTTTAAAGAGACTTTTTTAGTGTCTGTCTTCATCTCTCTCATCATGAGGAACTGCGTTCTGAAGACAGTCACTCACCACTTTGTTAGGTACACATTCAACTGCTTGTTAACACAAACATCACATGACAGCATTTAGGTGTGTAGTTGTGTTCAAGAAGACCTGCTGAAGTTCAAACTGAGCATCAGAATGAGTAAGAAATCTGATTTGAGTGACACTGAATGTGGCATGGTTGTTGGTACCAGTGGACTGGTTTGAATATTTCACACACTGCTGGGATTTTCCCAACACGACCAACACAAACCTCGAAGCAGATTGGCCACAGCAGGAGAAGACCACACTAGAGTGGTACCTGAAACTGAGGCTATAATTAACCCAAACTGCACAACAGAGAAAATCATTTCTTGGTTGGATGATTTACTACATTCAGTTTAAAGGGTCAGAATTTGACGTAAATAACATGAAACGTGGAGCCATCCTGTCTCGTATCAGTGGTTCAGGTTGTTGTTTGTGTAGGGGATATTTTATTAGCACACCTCTCAGCATCAACTAATCGCCATGTGAACCCCACGGCCTACCGGAGCATTGTTGTTGACCATCTCCATCCCTTTATGACCACAGTGTGACATCTTCCGATGACTGCTTCCATAAGGATAACACACCATGTTTCAAAGCTCAAATTATCTCAAACTGGTTTCCTGAACATTACAGTAAGTTCACTGTACTCAAACAGCCTCCACAGTCGAGCAACGTTGGGATGTAATTGAACAGGAGATTATCATCATGGTTGTATAGCCGACAAATCTACAGCAACTGTGTGATGCTGACATGTCAGTGTGGAGCAAAATCGCTGAGGAATGTTTCCAGCAACCTAATGAATCTGTGTCTCAAATAATTAAAGCAGCTCTGAAGTCAAAATGGGGTCCAACCTAATACTAGTAAGGTGTAACTAATACAGTGGTTGGTGTGCTGCAAATTAGAAAACAAGCATAAAACTTATCATGAACTATTGGAAATAGTTTGAGATCATTTACGTACATAAAAGAACAAATATATTCCCATTAACATGCACTCGCTGGTTTGTGGACTGCTCCATTTAAAATAATATTACTGGATAATGATCAGAGGTCCATCAATGCCAGTTTATGATTATTTTATATGCTGTTGGGTAGCTATGAAGATGTACTGGAGATTTATCTGTGGTTGTACATCGTATGTTATTTGCCATATTTTTTGGATGGATAAAGACCATTTCATATAAAGCTAGCAAATAAATGTACTGCAGTCAAAATTGGCTTTTTATACTTGAAGGAAGTACTAAGTAGCAGAAACTGTAAAACAGGAATAGTAACACAAGACTGTAGTTAAGACAACTAAGTAAATGTAATTTGTCATCTTGTCAAATGTGTTGTATGTTAGAAAAGTGAAGTGATTGCACAGGTGCTAAGAACTGCAGTTCATCTAAAGGCCTCTAGAGGGTGGCATCAAATTCTGCTTCCACTCTCAAGTTAGCAAGTCCAATATTACAGCATTACAAAGCATATTTGCAGCCGGGTACAGAAATGGTTTTGCTCTCCATGGAGAAGTTCCCCTTCAACTGTATAGATTAGTTTTTTTATAACCCATCCATCTGGATACTGACCTCGAGGTCATGGCCAGTCTGACTGACAGGTGGTCCGACAGAGGGAGCTGAGTGGTGTCTGCTTGGCGTCACTTCTGCTATAAATGGAGCGAGTGAACTGGACCTCAGCACCCAGTGAACCGCTGGAGCGCCAAGACCGAAATGATAACTGACATATATTTATCTGACAAAAAAATAGGGGCTACATATCTGGCAAAGATAAATTCTAGTATTTCTTTATTCTGTTGCTTATTAATAATTAGCAGATACTGTTCCTGTGTCTGTGTGTTGCACAGATAAATTTTATGAATGGAGATTTGCCGGTTTTGCTTGTTAGCGTTACCTGATCATTTTGCACCCAAAGCTATTATTCAAATACAGCGACTGAAGGATGCCAGAAACAAAAACGGTAGTTTAAAACAAGTTTAAAACCAGTCACGGACGCCACAGAGCCTGTGCTGTGTGCACTCTCACCTTCACTGTAGCTGCCTGTGACTTTCTCTTTTCTTTTAGAATAAAGTTTCTTCTCACAACAAAACAGCTGATGTAGCCCTTTAGTATAACTCTGATTAAAAGTTATGACATTCCAGCAAAACAAAAGCCGGGCGGTTGTTTGAGCGCGTGCACGAAACTGCTTCAGCTCTAAGTCGACTCTTTAGTAAGTTTTTTGTTTGTCTTAGACTGTGTGTGTGTGTGTGTGTGTGTGTGTGATGCTGTCAAAAATTCCATTAAAGCACAGTTGATGTGTCAACAGGAACGCCATAAAGCACGACAACAATTGGTGCTCTGGGTGAGCCTTGAAATAGAGGCAATCAAAAAAGAAATTTTACCCACTCAAATAGGTTTTAGAAATGGGCTTCCTCCTTGATTTATGTCCTGCTCAGCCAATGTTCCTCTTAACTACAGAGTCTTCAAGTAAAAAGAGACCTCGAGGTTGTCCTTAAGAGCATATTGGTCTTTCTGCTGACCCGAACGTTGGCTGGCTTGCTATATTTTTCTGGTAACTGGCTGCTTGAGGCATCAGATCTTCTCTAAGTTAAAGTCTGTGGCTGGCTTTCAGCGTATTCATATTACACGCAGAAATTTTCTCAAACTTATTGGACTTGTGTAATTGAAGTCTAGAATCCGTCAAAAGATTATAGAATTAAACATTTATATATATATATCGGTAAAGACTCAACTAACATGCATTCCTGCCTGTTGGTGCATAGCTGTTGTAAAATGACCTTGTTGTTCAGTGACTGATACTTTATTTGATAACTTAAATGAATAGTTTTACATTTTTTGTGCGATGTGAAAAGCTGGCAACTCTGCAGTAACATTCAGTGTTACAGCATCTTTCATTTTATGGCCAAAACTTCCCCCCCTACCTCCCCTTCTGCCTAAGCCTCGTTCTGCTGGAGGTTTCTTCCTGTTAAATGGGAGTTTTTCCTTCCCCCTGTTCCCAAATCATTACTCATTGGGGTCGTCTGATTTTTGGAGTTTTCCCTGTAATATTGTAGGGTCTTTACCTTACAATATATAAATCTATATAAATCAAATTTAATTCAGTTAAATGGTGCTGATCATCAGCAAGTGTCACCACCTCTATAAAAGCAGAAGTTCTGATAATGTGTTTGGTTGAAGCATTCAGATGTGTTAATAAAATGTCAAATTCAACCCGAGGTCAGACTGTGCAATGTTCTGACAAACTGCAAAAAACCCCTAAGAGCCACATCTCAGACTCTACAGGCCTTCGCATATTAAATGTTAAAGTTCATGTCAGTACAATTAAAAAGACTGAACAAGCCTCTTCTAAACAGACAGAACAGTGTCTCTGGAACAATGTCCTTTGGACAGATTAGACCAGGCACAGCAAATCACCCCTCCACCACCTTATATCAACTTGAAGCGTGGTGGTGGAGAGGTGATGATTTGGGCTTTCTTTGCAGCGACAGGACCTGGGCACCTTGGAGTCATTGAGTTGACCATGAATGCCTCTGTATACCAAAGTATTCTAGAGTCAAATGTGAGGCATCTGTCTGACAGCTAAAGCTTGGCTGAAACTGGGTCATGCAACAGGACAATGATTCCAAGCACAGCAGCAGATCTAAAACAGAATGGCTGAAAAAGAAAAGAATCAAAGTGCTGCACTGGTCCAGTCAAAGTCCACACCTCAACCTGACTTAAATGCTGTCGTGGGGTCTTAAGAGAGCTGTGTATAAATGAATCCCTGCACATATCAATGAACTGAAGCAACACTGTAAAGAAAAGTCAGCCAAAATTCCTCCACAGCGATGTGACAGACTCATCAGGTCATACAGAAAACGATTACTTAAAGCAATTGCTGCTAAAGGTGGTTCTGCTCACTCATAGGGTGCACCTGCTTTTAACAGGAGTGTGTAAAGTCTTATATACACTTTCTTTTTCACATGGCTGCATTGTAAATGAATTCTTATTTTTGAGTGGCATTCAAAGACATCAAATAATTTGCATTAGGGCTTTGCACAACTGCAATTTGAACATGTTTTAAGTGGGAATCAAGATTATAGTGTCTTTAAAAAACCTGTGTGGCATCTTCAAGCTTCCTACTTACATTAGTTTCAAACAAAGATTTAATGTTTTACTCATTCATTATTCATACATTCATGTTTTGTTGTCATTTGTTTTATTTGCAGCTATTTATCAAACTCTGTGTTCAAAATGAAATACACTGACAGATCTATCAGTACATATCCTGCTCTGGGAAAGTAATAAAGGAAGTGTTCCCTGAGGGAACTATATAGTGAGAAACAGAAAATAAAAGATGTTGTTGGACAAGTTGATTTCACACCAGAAAGATCACGAGAAATGAGAGACTGAAAGAAACAATGAAGGTGTGAGACTTAAGGTGAAATACGATGTGTGCTTTGTGTGTCTGTGTGCTCGATATCTCCAGTCAGTGAGTCTGTTATATGTGTACTGGGTCAATTGTGAACACATTAAGGTATCTGACAGTTGACAAACAGAACCAGTAATGCTGGGGAAAAAAATACAAAAATCATGTTATATTTTTCAGACCATAAGGCGCACCAGATTATAAGGCACATTACGTGAAACAAAACAGTCAGATAAGTCAAACTTTACTCAACTCATTCTTCTTGCCTCTTCCACTTCCGTACCATTGATTCATTAATGTTGAATTCTCTGGCAGCTGCTCTATTCCCATGTTGTTGCAGTATATTAATGACTAACCTCGCATTATGGACGGATTATCTCAGTTGTTCTCCTGACTGAAGTTTGGTCCATTTAAACGATCGGGAACCCTCACGTTAACTTTTATCGAGTGGAAAAAAGTTAGTGTTCATCCTTCAGCTTCACTGTGTTTATGTTATGCTAACATAGCTGTGTCGCTAGTGATCATGTAGCACATCATTACATACCAGCTATCCCAACTTCAGTAACCCTACAAAAGTCACTGCTGTTTTCTGTCTTCATTTATGTTGGAAGTGATAGCAGAGCTGTATGTTGTAATTTTTTCAGAAACCTCTCAGTCAGAACATGCTATATCATGTTTAGGTGGAAACTAGTGAGCTAACTTCCTGGTAACTTGTAACTCGGTTAAATTGATAAATTCTGTTTTCATGGATGCCTGGATGTCAAACTTAATTGTTACATCTGGAAAAGCAGCAACACTTTTTAACCAACCACAGGTTGTCAGGGAAAAATGAGTATTCTCTGACTGGCTGTGACTGGTTTGCTGTTAGTCAAAATTGATTATTAAACCGTAATCATACAAACCTATATACGGGTCAGTGGCCACCTGGCACCCTGTGGTCACTTTGGAAAAATGCATAGTCTCTGACTGGCTGACAAGTAGCTGTTAAAGGTTGCTGGCTGTCGCAGAGCAAAATCGATTGGAAAGAAGGCGCAGTACAGAAAATCTTCTCGTCATGGTGTCGTCACTAGCAGATTGGTACAGTGTTCTGTCATTTGCACGAATGATCCTAACCTGTCTGCTAACACTCACCAGTGAAATGGGAGTGAAACTGAAGAGTGCAATGCGCACAGGAAATGGAGACCATTCACCTTCAAAATAAAAGTTTCATCTCAGCTTTTAACATCTGCAACCAAGCTTTACTCCAGTTTCTACCTTTTATGGTGCTTTTGACTCATTTTTCACATTTCTTATGCTTAATGTTTGTTCTGTTCTCTCCTTCTTTTTTTTAAACTTTCCATACATGCAAGGAAAGGAAAGTCCTGAAGTAGCACTTTCTACAAATTGCTGTGCAAAATCAAACAAAACATAATATGTGTGAGCAATGTAATAGTCAAACATTTGTTCCAGTGGTGCTCTCAAGTCTTATGGAGCATAGCTTTCCATCCTGGAATGTACTGAAAGTGCATCACTTTCCCGACAGGACTATGTATAGCACACCAGATGGTGACCACTTGCGTGAACACAGTGTAAACTGTATGAGTGTATTTTCATCAGAGCAACTGGACCGCTCAAACAGATGTCCCAGATGGGCTTCTAATGCCCGCACTGCACAGCTAGTTGCTTCTTAATGGCTCCTCTGTCAGCTCTTCTAACAAGGGAGCTAGTTACCGACCTTTATAGTGTTTCTATTTTAAAACCATCTTTGAAGCTTGTGTTTTCTTTGTCCTCTGTATGCAATGTCATCCAGTTTGTTAAAATACACTTTTGTAATATTCTTGTTTCCTTCTTCCTCTGACTGTAGTTGTTATTGCCGATCAAAGTGTGTGTGCGACCCTCTCCAACCTCTAAATCATCCACTTACACTTTCCAGCTAACAGTGTCAGAGGTGGTTTTGTCACAATGAGCCTTCCATTTACTGCAGAAATCCTCTTGGCCTTTACCGCCCTTCCCTCTTTTTCTTTGTGATGTTTTTTAGTTATTTTCATGAAATCGCTGAGCTTTACTGTTTTGTACTCTGTAAAATATCGGCTGTTCGAGAGTATCATTAGTTGAACACAGCCACCGGGTGTAAAAACAGGAGAAAGGCTGCCGTTTTTCTTCTTTAGTTGTTTCCTGCAGTAGATTATGAGTGCTCGACTTTGTAAATGATGGCTCTGCTGCTGCTGATTTAATATCTATTGAGTGGTAGCTAAGAAAGGGGAATTTTAATGACTCTGAAAATAAAGTTTGGAATTTTTGTCTGGATCAAATGACTTTTTCACAGCCTTATTGTACGCATTTGATCGCGCATGTTAATTGTCAAGACCTTAGCTCTGCAGAACCAATACCGATCCAATCATATGAGCAATTCAGCTGTGATTAAAACTTGCAGGCGTCTGAAGCTGTCACAGAACGACGTGGAGAGACTCAAATTAAATATTGAACATTTTTGTCTGAAAGCAATCCAAACTGAATTAAATTACACAGCGGCTGAGTTTCGACAACAGAGTATAAAATGAAGGGGGCGAAGTAATTATGCGACACCAAAACACAACACAGCCTTGGTTTTAATCCATACGTTACCTCATCTATTTATCAGTTTATTTGTAACGCTGTATAATTCTATTGTTAACAAACGGTGAATTATTATTTAATTAAACGTACGTTTAGACTAATCTTTACTAATGGGTTATGAAGCTTGACAGATACCATTTAGTGCATCTATGAGCACATTTTTCATGGCCAGCATAATGTTGAATGCGTAGCTTATGATATTTGCTCCAAAAAACATGAAAGAAGGCAAAACTGATAATGCAATTATTATTTTTACAGTTGCAATACAATACATAATATATCATTCATAAAGCAATTGTTTCACATTACACAAAGTAATTAGAATATAATATAAATTATAGTGTACACTCACCAGCCAATTTGCATTAGGACAGGTGGGAATTAGGTACGCCTGTTCAACTAATCATGAACACAAATATCTAATCAGCCAGTCACACATGGCTGCAACTCAATGCAATCAGGTCTACAGACGTGGCCCAGACAACCTGCTTAAGTTCAATCTGAGCATGAGAATGAGGAAGAAATGTGATTGGTTGTTAGTCCCAGATGGGCTGTATTAAGTACTGTATGAATATGTAGTGTATGAGTATTTCAGCCCAGCCCGTCCTGCAGATCTGCTGGGATTTCCCCACACAGCCTTCTCTAAGGTTTACAGAGAAGGAGAATGGTCTAACAACAACATACCCAGTGAGTTCACTGAGTAAAGATGCCCTGTTGATGGGCATGGGCAGACTGCTTCGAGTTTAAAGGCAACAGTAACTCAAATAATCACTCATTACAAAAATGCAGAACAGCATCTCTGAATGCACAACACATTGAACCTAGAAGCAGACTACAGCAGCAGAAGAGCACACCTGTAAGCTAAGAAAAAGAAATGCAAGTATTTGCTAAGCTTTCATTAACTATTGGTTTACTGTTTGTTATCAAGAAGTAATAAATAATGAGATACTTGTGAAGCTGATAAATCTTCAGGCTTTATGGGATGATCGAGTCCATGTTAAGCACAAGAGTTGCTGTTAAACATAATAGAAAGAGACACTCTTGAATGGTATACACATTAAAATATAGTTACGCATTTCGTGCAGCCGAACACATAAAAATTGTTTTCACCTGCATTGTTATCATCATAAGTAGGACTCAACAGAACGCTCAGCCGACTGCTTGTGATTCTTGCTCTGTGTGTTGGGTTAATGGCGACAACAAAAAAATTACAACACAAAAAGTCGTGGACGGGTAAGTCGATCCAAAATGAACATCTATTGCCGATGACGCACACATTGCGGCTTTCACCACATCGACTTCGGCACAAGACTAGAGTAGAGGTCATGCATCTCATTCAGGGTTAATGTCATCAAGTCATCAGCGAGCGAATGAGAGAGAACATGTGTGTGTGTTTCAGTGTTTGAGCTTTTTGCCTTAAAGACTTTTATACGGTTGTGATGATGACTGTGTGTGTGTGTGTGTGTGTGTGTCATCTGCACTATAATAAAAAGGTGCAGAGAAAGCTTATCTGCTCAAAGCAAAGCTGCAAGGTTAACAGCTCTTTCATGATAATTCTACTGTAAAGACCTGCCAAGCACAAAATGGATTTGATGTGTGTGTGTGTGTGTGTGTGTGTGTGTGTGTGTGTGTGTGTGTGTTTAAATACTTGATTTATGTTTTTATTTGTAATGCCAACATTCATTACCTTTACGGTGCTTACACACACAGGAAGCTGTCATAGTGCAGCGATAAACAAAGCAGAAAAATCAGGAAAATTACAACACACACACACACGCAGCCTTTGGGTCACACAGTAAGAGCATCAGCCACAGTAGCTGTTATTATATGTCGGCCTATAAGACGATCAGTTATCCTCGTCTATCCCACTAATCACTCCCTGAGGTATTAAGATGGATTACAGCTGTTTGTGCGTTCGAGTGTGTGTCAGAGAGAGGACGAAAGGCAGTAACATACACTGATCAGTGCATCTTTAAAACCAGTCCCAGTCGAATGAGATAGATCATCTCATTATAGTGGCACAAGCCAAAGAGTGCTACATGTTAGTGCACGAGTGTACAGTGAAAGTTGTCACGATGATTTGGGCGTTAGGTTGTGTACGAGGGCGTTAGGTTGTGTACGAGGTTGGAGCGTACCGGTTGTTCATAGATTCAGGGATCATGGTGCACTCCACATACATCGGGACTCGGATATCAGAAGTCGGGAGTGATGTCAGTCCCGAGTTAGCAGAAAAAGTGAGGAAAAATACGATGTGTTTTGGTTCTTAGCAACTTAGCCATTCATGTGTCACTAGCAATACAGACTAACATTGAGCTTAGAAACACAGCTGCGGGACATTAATGCACAGACCGAGGTCCCTACTCTGTGTATGGCTTATTTAGTGAGGCACAAATACACAACAGTGGCAGTACTGATGGAAATTTTAGGAAGTTTTACTGCTGTTTGTGGTCACCGCCATCTTGGATCGTCAACTCTGATGTGCTAGGGCTGCTCAGACTTTCCAAGTTGGAAATTGAGAGTGTTCCAGATTTAATTTCCGAAAACGCGATAATTTCAACTTCGGACTTCTTTAGGAATGCATTATTAGTACTGTTGACTTACAGCAAACCTGATTTGGAGAAGTGGAACGTTTGCTTATAAATTCGGGTTAGGTTGACACCTGTGAAACTTTCACATAGTTCGTCATGTATCATGAAGGTTGGCTGATGTGCGATACAAACCTCAGCCAACATGTCCCTGTGCAGGTGTTCCAGTGTAAGTGATGCTTTTTTTGTAGGACATCTATGTGCACAGATGGCTATTCTTCACATCTTGTTGAAGGATTATTAAAACTTGGGTTTTACAAAAAAGTGTGGTTTTTTTTTTAGCATTTTGGGAGGAAAACGATAATTTCTTGGCATATTGGAAAACACGTTCACTCCTGCCAAGTGTTGATTTCCAGTACAAGGCAAATTCTGGGACTTTTATTTACACACATAACCGCACAAAAAATGAAAAAGTAAACAAAAAAACAGGAGAAGAGACCAAGCAGAAACAAGAAAATGTTGCTTTTATCGAAATGAGTGAAAACAATAATTAAATAACAGGACACATGTTTTAACTGAACACAAATGCATAAATGCTTGATGCGTTTGCGGTCGCCTCCTCAGTAGGAGTGTTAGGCTGAGCTGCTCTCAACTTCCTTTTTAAATAAAGGTTTCTGAACAAACAGTTGCGCATATTGCTCAGGTTTCCTATATGAAAGGGAAGTGAAAGCCAGCAAAGGAGAAATAAGAAATAAATTGACAGGAAAAGAAATTGTATATGAGACAGAATAACACAGAGAGAGAAGGAGAGGCTGACATGACTAGTCTTTCCTCAAGAAAGGCTGTCAAGGTGCTCTTTGCCCTTGAGTAGGCAGCGACACACTCCTCCATCTCTTGCACTGCCTCTTCCTCTCAATCTATCCATCTCTCCCCATGCCTCCCAGTAAATTTTAAGTGGAGGAGAAAAACTGAAAAGCAGACATTTGAAGGAGGGAGGAAAGGGAGGGACGCGTCCTCCTCTCTCTGTTGCTCTAGATATTTATAACTCCACACCCCCACTCCTCTTCTTCGTTATCCCTTGATCCTTTGCCACTCCACTTTTACCTTATATAGAGCGTGCTGAAGGAGAACAAAAGCGCTCCTTGGGTCTTTAAAGCTTAAACCCAGATCACATTTTGAAGCACGTTTGTTTACTTCCTGTTGACGTACTCTTACACACTCACTACATGAGTGTAGCCATAAAAGGGGCGTGCTTTGCCAATTTTCATGCCACATTTTGTCCTTCAGGAAGTGAATTTTCTCACGCAAACATTTGTAAGCTTTACAGAGAATAGCTTGAAAGTGGAAATACCCACCCAGTAGCAGTTATAGCAGAGGAGACTGGGCAGACTGCTCCAAGCGGAGAGGAAAGCAAAAGTTAGCTTAAATGACCAATTGTTACAATCAAAATATTTAAGAAGAACCTACAACACATCGTCCTCGTTTGGTCTTCTGAGAACACCAGGTGGCACTGCTGTTCCTGATAAAAACAGGAAACTGAGGCAACTATTTCCATGGAGTCACCAAACTTGGATAATGGAAGATTGGAAAATGTTGACTACTCTGATGGGAACACGAGTTGAACCGGGGATCTTTTGCTTATTAAGGAAAGTGTAAACCACTACACTATCACAGAAAAAGATGGTAATGTAATCTTGGAGTTTGACCTTTCCTGATACATGGAATCCATGAAAAAAGTAATGGAATAACAGATCACAGGTTTGGAACCACGAGGTTTGACGATTCCCTAAATTTAACCAAACAGCAATCATCGCTGTTATAACTCTTAATATCTGTGCCTTGTTACTGCTGCTGCTGCAGTAACAAGGGTGATACTAAGATTGATTTTTGACAAAACAGACACGGCCATCCGATTAGCTTCACATATCAGAGTCTGTGCTGACCACCCGAGTTTTAATGCTGCAGAGATCTAACACAATAACATGAAAGGAATATGCAATACAAAAACGCAAATCAATTTTAAGACACAAGACATTTCTTTCACTCTTTAAACAAAATCTAAAGGTGGCGGTATGGAGCATCTTACTATGGTGATGATAGCCTATGTATGTAGGACATTCAGAACAATGACCTTTGTGTTCATTCGCTGTGTGCAGATCTTATGTACTCAGTAATCCAGTCCATCAAATCACCAATTTGTACTATGTTTGTATTCTTATTGAGGATGATCGGCTTCAGCCAGTGTTGCACTGGATCACGTACGGTACATCACTGAGGCTTTTATCTGCAAGTGCGGAAGGACACGCTATTTTGTACAAGGACTTTCTGTTCTGGAGGAGGATTTGAAAGATTTACGATGGCTCAAACACATCGAACTGCACACAAAGACACACAGGTACAGTATATCCAACCACATTGGTGTGGAGGTCAGGTCTCTGCTGATGGATGCTGACATTAATAGGTGAGAGGAATGGCAATACCTGAAAATGCTCACATTTAACCTCCATTCAGCCATAACACCATCACATACTTCTTTTGTCTCATTTTTTCCTGCTGAATTTTACCCATTTAGCTTCCTCCCAAGTGCTTATAATGTTTTTCTCTGTCAATTCAATATTCTACTGCTATCATTAATTATTAATGTGGCATTTGTTACAATTATTCTTCTCAGTACCTGTATCTGTTTGCCTTTTTTACACTAGCTTCCCCAACACACATCGTCTCCTTTCCCTTCTTTCTTTTTCTGCATTTCTGCCTTTTTCCAATTTCGTTGTATTTTTGTACTAAGTATGACTATGCAATGACAATAAAAAGTTATCTTATCTTATCTTTATGCCTCATTTCAGTTGCCACCTTTCTTTTGACCCTTTAAGCATGGCATTAAGACAACACAATTCCTGTGCCTGCAAACATTTCTAGTTTTGTAAAGAGTCAGGGTCAGCTTAACGTTTTGTTTTCAGCTGTAACGTCATGAACCAGTTCTTACCTTTTCTGCACCACTGATGCTAAAAATGTGTCTAAGTGAACTAAACACTTGAAGAAGTTTAATGGCGTTTATGGCGTTAACGTCGTTTTAACGAGAGTGACGCTAACAGCACTAGAAGCAACACTTAAATTACTTGAGATAAATTGGCCTCTTGGACCTGCTCCTCTTTCACCTTTTTCTGGCTCCTCCGTGTTTTACCTGCTGTGCATGGAGGGGAAAGTGGATGCTTTAACGACAGATGATTCTAGATGTGAATCCTCAAGTTAACCTAAATGTTTGAACCCCACCCAAAAAAGAATCATTCACTGTTTCCTCAGTTAAAAATCTCAGTGCGATTGTATCCAAACCCATGCAATTTTTAAAGCCATTAGGAATAGCCAACGAAAGTTGCTTCTTTCTATGTAATGACTCCTTGTGACTAGGAAAAATCGGTAGTTCGAGACTGACTGCAAGTACTTATAATGACCAACTGATCGCCCATAGCTTGAGTGTGCAACAACCTGAACATGCAGCAGACCCCTTTTGATCACAAGGTGACTGCACAGCCATGAAACGAGGGTCGTTTGATTGCTTGATTGTAGGGTCTTTACCTTACAATATAAAGTGCCTTGAGGAGTCTGTTGTTCTGATTTGGTGCTATATAAATAAAACTGAATTCAATTGAATATTTCATAAACATGCTGCTTGATGTGAGTACGTTTACGCCAAAGGATGCAGGGGACTCAACACAACTGGATTCCAGTTGCTTGTAATGTGGTTAAATACCAATGTAAAAGCAAGGTTGCTGAGTGCTTAGGCCATTTTGCAATTAACTTACAATACTTGCAATACTATGTCACTATTTCTGGAGGAATCTCTGGATTTAGGAGGTTTTGGATTGGACTCTGAATGTAAGTAGCTAATCTGAATTTCTGTACTTGTAGACAGCAACAAATTTGTTTTTGAATTTCACCAGTTTATCACAGCGCGGCGCATTGTGCAAACAAATTGGCTGGAATTTGTTTTTGACTCCCATCAATAACAAACTGTTAGCAGACTGGCTCTCATCTTGTTTAATCACCAAAGCATTTGACAGACCTGATCCACCATCCACAGAAGCACAACTCTGGTTGTTCCACAACCCTCAACCATTGTTTTACTTAGTTTGTTATATAGAGTTTCTGACCATATACTTACATTTAAGGCCATATTCTTAGAGAAAATAATTAAGGATATTTAGGCTATCGTGGACATAAATCTAACTTTGCCCTACACCAGAATTCCGATACAGTGCCAGAGGACTTTAAGCTCGGAAGCTCCTGAAATGGCAAATGTGAACTGCCTGTCAGTCTTCAATTTTGTCCAGACTAAAATCTAAAATATAATATAATAATTAAGCCAAGCGATGGATGACAGTGAATCCTAATGACTCGGGTGATTCCCTGAATTGTTCTCTTTTGGTTTGTAATGAACAACTATTACCTTAGCTGCCACCAGAGGTCAATGAAAACCATGTTCCCCTCAGGATGACTTGTAATGGTACTGGAGGTCTCTTAAAAGGGAACACCACTCACTTTACATATCAAAGTCTTGATGAGCATTACTGCTTAATGTGAACAAAGTTGTATAAATCCTTTTGTGGGTTCAGAGCTCCATGAAGTCTAATCCAGTGTCAGTAGGGATAAAGACTGGGAAAAAAGAAAATTAAAAAGAAAAAGTTACCAGAAATCTGCAGCCTGATTCTCATCTATCCTTTAGGCTTGGAGCTTTATTAGCTGACACTTGCTTAATGCAACCACACAGATGGCTATGATTTCGAAATGGGAATGAAAGGTTAGTGATTCTGGCTCCTTTAGTCCAAAGGCTCAAATGTTCTTGGGCAAATACTGGACTTCAAATTGCCTCTAACTGATGTGTGTGGTAGATAATGCATGTTGAGTTCAACAGCTTTTTCTTTTGTGGTCCTAAATTGATGCACCATGTTCAGTTCAGCGGCATGCATCAAGAGTCAGAATGATCATAAATGCTTGATTCACTTCTCCACTTTATACTCCACTCCTTTCACTGTTCAATACTTTCAATACTAATTAGCAAATGTTAGAAGTACTAAACTCAGAGAGTGTACATGGTAAATAGTTCCTGCTAAACATCAATCTTTTAGAATTTTTATTAGCTATGTTAGCATCTGGGCATTAGCATTTACCTCAAAGCACCACTTTGCCTAATTACAGCCTCGCAGATGGCCGCCTCTTTTCTTGTGTTCCCGCTTTCTGTCATCTCATCCTTTTTCCCGCAGTTTCTTCCTGTTGCATTCATGTGTCTCTCCTATTCTATCCATCTGACGCTATACTGGACTCTTTCCTCCATCTGGCTATACCACTTCTTCCTTGCTCCCTATAATTCATCAGCCCATCCCTCCCAGCACTCTTCTTCTTCTGTCTATCCATCACTCCTCCCTCCATCCCCTTATCTAATTGGTCTCCTGGAGGTCTTTAAGCAGTAAGACCCTCCAGTCTTCTCTCATTGCCCTTGACTGTAGACCTAAAGTCCTCTTGCAGCTTCACCCCGCACTAATAAGGAAAGATGACTAACACTGCCGATGGGCCTTTATATTTGAATGTTATTAAAGCTGATTAAATTGCTAATAGACAATTAATTCTGCCTATCAAAGTTACATATTTAACAATTTTAAATGAAAATAATCACTTCATGCATTTAAAGAGCCTGGCTGTAACTCT
Organism: Oreochromis niloticus; assembly: GCF_001858045.2. Taxonomy (NCBI): domain Eukaryota; kingdom Metazoa; phylum Chordata; class Actinopteri; order Cichliformes; family Cichlidae; genus Oreochromis; species Oreochromis niloticus. Next base: position 30,829,945 of record NC_031967.2, read on the forward strand.
GCACTTTTACATTCTTTATTATGCCGAAACTAAGATTACTCAAATCTGTCTTCACTGAGACCTCCACTATTCGCCTGCAGCGGACTCTGTTCAAACACTGTAAAATACACCACACTACACAATAGACAACTGTGAATTGAAGTAATTCAACCATACCCAATTGAATCAGGAACCAGTTCTGAAGGAAAAAGACCAAATTGTCCAGGGTTGCATTGGGCTGATGTATGAGTCGGCATGTATTGCCTTCTACAGGGAAGAAATGTGACGGTAAGGATTACATTATAAATTAAAAAAACCAAACATGAGGTACAACTTGACGTATAAGTGATGATGCGTTGGTAATGTTTGATACGCCTTGTCCACCAGCTCTGGCAAATTAGCTCCAGCCTGCAAGTTGAGGGGATTAGTTCTTGAGAGGTTGTTATGTATAAGCTGAGCTTTCCACAAGTTGGAAATGATCAGCCATGGTTTGTACTGCTTATCTTCATCATGCCAAGACCTATGAGACTGCTAGTGGGCTTAAAAACCCAAATTTCATCAAGATGTAGGGCTTAAAACCTGTCCAATATGCGTGTAAACACAGCCTGATTCATTCTATTTAGTCAAGACAACGTGAAATAGACAATATAAGAAAGACAAGGGTTTACACACACAATGAAGAAAACTACACAGATACAGACAAACATAATTAAAGCAGTGGACACACATGCACACACAGGTGGGTGGAAATCAGGTCGCAGGCTGCAATCAGCGGTGATGGAAAGTCAGGGAGTAGAAAGGAGATGGCACAAAGAGGCAGAAATGAAAGACGGAGATGACTCAGATGGGGGAAAAAAGGGAGGAGAGCAGTAAACAATGTTATTTGGAGCCACCTGAAAGAGGCAAAGGAGCAGCCGGAAAATGTTTCCTTTTCAAAGATATTTGGTCTGCCTGTCGGTTTCTGCAATGCCAACATAAGCTATGTTTAATACAGTTACATACGGTATAGAAGCAATTTTATGTCAACAATTTTGATCCAAAACTCCGGCTTCCTTTTTCAAGTTAAATTTTTTTTTTTTGAAGGAACAGCAATTTATTCTCTAGTATATTAGTTTAGGCAATACACAAGACCATCAGTGAAGTACTGACCACTCTGAAACTCTGAGTTTTGTACTATAAACTGACATCTTCTCTGTTTTCACCATAGCAAAATAATGTGAACATGCCTTAATGTTCTGATGGCTGAATCGGAGAAATAAATCATTGCTTGTTAAAGCCTTTTCAAGAGAGAGGGAGTTGATAAAGTTGATGCGCTTTAGTTAATGCTTTGGCTTTCAGTGCTGTGTGCAAACAGGGTATTGCTGGCCAAAGACAAAGACAAGAGGAAAGGGGGAAGGCATGTTAGGAGGCAGTGAGAGAGTAGGAAAGGCAGGAGGGTGGAGGTGAGGCCAAGGACTTTAAAAATCCTAAAAAGGCCGATATGACAGAGAGAAGGAAGGTCTACATGGGATTATTGTTGGGTGTGACCAGTGATTAGAAATGATTACATCAGAGGAAGAGCTCAGATTGAGCAGTTTGGAGACAAAGTTGGAGAGGGAAGGCTTAGGGCTGGTGTCCTGCAGCTTTTAGATCTCACCCTGGGTCAACACACCTGAATCAAATGATTAGTTCATTATCAGGCCTCTGGAGAACTTCAAGACATGTTGAGGAGGTAATTTAGCCATTTAAATCAGCTGTGTTGGATCAAGGATACATCTCAAATCTGCAGGAGGCCTGGAGTTCGACACCTGCGGCTTAGGGGGAATACCCTCCTCTGCACATGTCCAAAACCATCTAAGCCTTGGACAAATATGGAGCTGCCAGGCAGGAGGAAAAGAGGATGACAACATAGAAGGTTCATGGATGTAGTGAAGGAGGATGTGCAGAGGGACAGGGTGAGATGGAGGCAGTAAAGCAAGAAGACATCAGCTACAGCATCCTGGCATTTATAAGCTACTTATGGTAAATGCACTACTAAGATTAGACAACATTTTGCAAATGACCCAATAATGCAAACATACCAATTAAATTGGTATGATCATTGATCACCTTTGCTGTATTTTCACATTTTCACGCCTTTCATTGTCTCGCTCGCACTGACTGCTTTGTCTCTCAGGCTTGCGGCGTCTCATCACTGTCTGCCTGCATCTTGTCCGATTCAATTTAATTGACCTTTATCGTCATGCAACACACAAGAAGATGCAACCAACAAAGCGTGGCGTGGGCAACACAAATACTAATAGCAAATCCAAATTGGGACCGATCCGTCGATGCTTCTGCGTGTCTCTTAATTTACGGATAGAAGATGCAGGCTGTGCAAACAGGAAAACATAAGGATGAAGGCTTAGATTTGAATTCACACGCCAGGGAGTACAACAACACACAAGCGCACAGACAAGGGAAGGGGGGTAATGCACCATGAAATGAAATACCCAGCAGGGTTTTGGTGAAGACCTTTTAATCACCTGAGGAAGTGTGTATGTGTGTGTATTTACTGCTGGAACATCAGTGCGAGACAACATGCTTTCTCTGCTTTAGATAGGTGTGGCATGGGTTTGACTGCTTACACTGCTCCCTCTTTGTTTGTGAGATCCATTTAAGCTCTGCCAAGACCGCAGTTGAGAAAATAGGAATCCCAGTTTTACAACTGCTTTTTCTCCTTTTTCAAGTTTCTTTTATTTAGGATATTCAGAAGGCTTAGTCCCTTATTCCCTATACAGGGAATAATTTGGGATTAAGAGAGAGGCAAAGTCAGCTCTGACTATTTATTATACTATAATGCAGGACAAGATGCAATGAGGCAAATAACAGGAAAATAGGGCAAAAAAGTCTTCCCTTATTACAGTTTTAATTCTAGTCAAAAGCCTCTGAAAAGATTAGTCCTGACATGTCATTTTTAAGGTACCCTGACTGTTTAAATGGTGAAAATGAGAATTAGATTGCTAGTGAAAGAGGGGGACAGCTCCTCAAATACACATGATCAATGTTGTCATCTTCACAAAAGATGGCAAGTGGGGACAAAAAACAAGGGGGAGAAAGAAGAAGGAAAGGAGAGAGAGGGCGACAGTGATTAAAGGATGGAGGTAAATCAATTATGGCAGGTTTTTTTTATGCCCAGAGGTTCATCAACAGCAGGATGGCTGTGATGGATCACTGTGGCTTTTCTCTACATTATTCACCCTCAGTATGACACAAAAACACACCAATAGTATTATTTGACTGGAAACTGGGATCAAGATAATTATCACAATGTTGTCATCCCTAATAACTGTTTATCTGTTTTATTATTTACTTGTTATTTTGAGCTTTTTTTAAACTGTAGCTTTTTATTGGTAACAAATGTTCACCTTTCAATAAAATTTTTAAACTTATCAGGTTTTACATGTAAAAGATACCATGTTCCATGTAAAGATCGTAGGTTGGTGGTCCACGCGTGCTACACACAACTTTGCAGACCACCATCTACATGTTGTAGCAGCATACTGTTGTTTGTATCGGCTTAATTCCTTTAATACAGCCATGGATGGGTCTGTGAGTCGTTCGGTAGCAGGAGTTGAGGCTTGGGTGTGAAATTGATGGTTTTCAGGGTTTTTTATCGGTTTTTAGCGTTATTTTTATATCATTTTTATCATTAACTCGGTTTCCCCGTTTTTTTCCTGTGTATTATGAATAAATCTTCTTTTTTTGGTACCGGTACTGGTTTTATTTTGTTGTATTTATCTGCGACACCTTAAAGGCCGGTCCGTGAAAATATTGTCAGACATAAACCGGTCCGTGGCGCAAAAAAGTTTGGGGACCGTTGCTTTAATAGACATGATGGAAGCATCAGAAGGCGATAGCTGTGACTGCAAAACAACTTCCAGTCCTACAGAAGTGTAGGGCAAAAACAGCTTTCTGATTTGAACTCTGTAAATGCTTTCCTGATGAGTTTGTGAGCTCAGTCGTTCACTTCGTCCATTTCGTAACGCATCTTGGTCATTCTGTGTTTTTAAAAGGAGAACTATCACTGCTGTGCTTGTTGGCATGTTAGCAGCCAATGAGAAAACCCTTTTGCAGTCACATTTTTTTGAAACGAACACAGCAAAGCTGAAAACACTTTGCAACGCAGCCTATGTCCATATAAACACTCCGAAATTGTTCAAGACCACTTGAAAATGATCAGAAAGCCTGACCCCTTGGAGGCAAAATATTAAGAAACTCTTTGAGAAAGCATCGCTATATATTCCAGTACCACACCCGAGGCCATCTAATAAATTGGTCTGTAAAGACCCTTAATTTGGATGTGCAGTGCACTTAGTATGATTAATCGTAGAGTTTGATCATAATGAAATCAGCCTCTGCTGGGTAGCTTGTATTCACATAGAAATGCAAACTCTAAATGCTAAACAGTGTTCTATATCTGGCTTTCCCTGTAGGGAAGTACTGCTGTTGTATTTCAGGTTCTTTCATTCCACCTTAAACAGCCACTTTTGCTGTTTATTAAAGCCTGAAAACAAAGGAAGCACATTTGAACACAGGACATAAGCAAGCTGATCACATCTAACAGAATATGAATCAGTGACTCTCCCTCTCTCTCTCTCTCTCTCTCTCTCTCTCACTCACTCACTCACTCACACACACACACACACACACACACACACACACACACACACACACAGATAATTTGCAAGAGAGCTTGCACAGATAAAGTCCAGCAAACATTATTATAGAATGCAAACGATTCGGCCGGCGAATATAAACAGCACAAACTGCTCTCTCAAACCCTCATGTGCACACACACACACACACACACACACACACACTAGAAGACAGAGCGACTAAGACACAGAGGAGATGGATGGGGTGATGGCCAGCATATTGTTCATATCACACGGAGCGCTCACACAGGGACAACTAAGTAATAAAAATGTTCATTACAGAGCAGTTTTCTGCAGCATCCATTAGCGCTGATGAGGGTCTTCCTCTCTGTCAAACAACTGATGCATTCTCTCCCCTTTATCTGCCCTCATCTTTCTTTCTGTCCATCAACACTTTCACTTCTTCTCAGGCTCATAACTTGTGTGATTTAGCTGTTTGCTCAGACTGAATGAGCAGCATCCTGCCATGCAATTGCATTTGTCCCTAACCATCGGGAACCCTCACGTTAACTTTTATCGAGTGGAAAAAGTTAGCGTTCATCCTCCAGCTTCACTGTGTTTATGTTATGCTAACATAGCTGTGTTGCTAGTGATCACATAGCTCATCATTATATACCAGCTAGCCCAACTTCAGTAACCCTACAAAAGTCACTGCTGTTTAGTCTTCATTTATGTTGGAAGTGATAGCAGAGCTGTATGTTTTCATTTTTTTCAGAAATCTCTCAGTCAGAACATGTTATATCATGTTTAGGTGGAAACTAGCGAGCAAACTTCCTGCTAACAACTCCGATAAATTTAGCCTGGTAAAGCAGCAACGCTGATCGTTTTATTAAAGATGAAAGAATTTAGACAGTTTTTAACACTCAGTGTGCCGCAGTGTTCGTTTGACTTTGGGACCTAAAGCGGAGTTTGGACCCAGATTACTCCACAAGGCTCCAGACTACGGTAGCCGTAATGCTCTGACAATCCATCAAGCGGTGCAGCTTTGCAGCTTGCCAAAGTCGTACTAAAACATTTTTTGACAGGTTTCTGAGCGCCGTGTACGGTGTACCACATAAAATCGGTTCGAGGTCACTAAGCACAACCAAAATTCATACATAAGGCAGGATTATAAGGTGCACTGTCGATTTTTAAGAAAATTAAAGGATTCTGAGTGCGCCTTATAGTCCACAAAATACCGTACTGAAAATTGTGTCCCTCAGCATACATGCACCCTTGTTACTGAAACCTGTTTATCCTGATAAAGGAAGAGCCAAAAAAGCACTAATACCATGGGCAGGAGCCAGATTGGAAGTTGATTCAGGAAATTTAAATTTCTCACCTCTTTCACTTTCGTGTCTGTGATATTGTATGTGCTCAAAACATTACCCGATCTTTCATAAAATCTACTATTAACTTGGATTAGCTGCTGTTTCATGAAAACGAAGTGAAATATTTACTAGGATTCAATTTTACAATCCCAGGAACTTATCCAGACTCTTGTGTTTTTCTCAGAAGGAATGAACGATGCCTCAAGGATCTGTGAAAAATTAATGATTCTGTTTTGGTTTCATTGCTCACTAACGTCTTGAACGTAGGCCTTTTATTTTGTAATAAGTGTAAAGAACATGCCATATGATTCATATATTTCTCTTCACATGTTACACACAGTCAAATCCCACATAGTATTTATTCAAGATAATGTAATTAGCACAGAGACTTCCACCTGACAGCTCTGCTTTTGTCAGATATTAAATTGGGTGTACTATATAAGTTGCGTTACACTGGCTGCACATCTGCAAGCCTCTTTGCAACCCACCTAAACCAATGGCAGTGTTGGCATTAATTCCTGCTCTGTTCTGTGCTCGGGTGATAGATACATATAATAGATTATGTTACTGCAGATGGAAACAATCTCTTGTGTCTATGGCGGTCATGTTGAGATAAATTTGTTTGGTTGTTAAAAACAAACTGTCCTCCTGTGACATGTTGGAGTTTCAACTGGCTTCTGCCAAACGAAGAGTGTAGCTGCCCATATTATTCCCAGCACACAAATGTCCACAGTGCATTAATTTTGTGCTGCCAGATTGTAGCAAATGCCCACCGGACACATGAGTGTCTCAGCTGTGACTTAAGGCTGGGACATGCTTCAAACAAATGCAAATTGGCAAACACCTACGAGGGTCACCTAGAGACAGTCACACGGCTGTTTCTTTTGTGTAATTTGTTGTGTAATGCTCTACTTGCATAACTTTGACTGCTTTGTTCATCGTCATTTCAAACCTGCCACTCAAATGTGATTCACACATTTCCATGAAGAATTTGGGGTTTAACCAATAAAACAAGACTCACTGTGAAATGGTTTTTGTCTTCTTGTTGCCTTTCCAGGAGCATAATTCCACCCTTATGACCAGTTACTTGCAAAATCCAGATTGCACCAACTTTACAGCCTGGTATTAGGAAGTGCTGAAACAACATGTTTAGCTTTTGACATGTCATTTCACACCATGGAGGGTGGCCTAACCCTCACCTATACCCAAACCATAGCATTTCCCTGCGTCATTCAATGAACAATACCTGCTGCACTGATGTTCAGTTTTTGGATTGTTGGATCTACTTCTAACCCATGCATACGGACACGTGACTGACCAGCTGCAGAAGTGACAAGCTAACCGTAAACAGCTAATAGCAAACATGTATCGACAGAATTACATGAATCATGATTAAAACACACGTTACCTTCCATCTTTTTCTCCCTCACCATGAACCCTCAGCTTCTTTTAAGCGCCTCTCAGTGCAATCCTCGGCACGTTTTGGTTTCTGTTCATTTCTGCAGCTGTTGCCTCACAAACACTTCCATTGTGAGTGAGGTTTTCTTTTTTTGTCCTACATTGTGTTTTATTCAGCTTCTGTTGTGTTTTGTGTGCTTTTGCAGCCAGTTTTCTTAAGTTAAAGTGCAACTTTGAGCTCTCAGGGCCATGAAATCCATTAAAGGTTGACATATTTTGAAAATGTTGCACAGTTAATAGACATTTCATTGTACAACACAAATACAGATTTTTAGACATCTTTAGATCTCTCACCTTCTCCCATTTGCTAGTGTCCTATTTGTCTTTGTCCTGGCATTTGTTTAAATTAATGTTATCTGCATGCCACAGTTTGATGAACAGGGATGGTAGCATCTTTGCTTGAACCCTACACTCTGCCTTTTCCCTCTCTCGTTTCATCTAAAGAACACCAGGTGAGAAAAAGAGAGAAAGGCACGCGTGTAGTGGTGAGCACGACGATACTGGAGCCTTCACCTTCAATCCACGTCCTTAGTACTGGTACACAGCACATGCCGCGTAGGTGGCATTTGATGAATCCACTGACGTCTGTAGTTTCATTGTGCTGAATCCTGTCACTGGTCACGTTAACAAGGAGGGAGACTGGGAGCATAATGAGAAAAGGGATAGATGAAGACAGAGAAGGAGCAGAAAGCAAAGGCAAAATAACGTTGTGGCCAGACAACAGTGGCTGGCGATTACAGAATGAGCAGAATTACTGCCACTGGGCAATGAACTGGTTGCTTTGAAGACAGGGACCAAGTCCCACTCGCAGTCAGTTGCCATCTTCAAAGCGACTCTGATGTGTTAGGAAGTCAATAAAATGGCCATAAGACAAAATCAGTCTGGTATCAGTTTGTGACTGATTGGGGTCAAGTTGGCAATTAGATGCAATCTGTTGCTGCAGGACAGCAATTTAACTGCATATATAGGAATACGACCAGAATACAGCCAGTTGAGATGAGTCCTGTGTTTGTGTTTGTGAGTATCATGTTTCTGTGTTTATAAATTAGGCAGCAATTATAAGCAAACCTATCCCAGTCTGTGTGAGGGCGTTTTTACACCTATAGCTCACTCTCTCTAAGTTTTTAAGCTCGCAGCTTTTCACGTGATTTGGTTTCTTTTCTCACAGAGAAAACTCCAACTGAACCAAAATGCTTCACTACAAACCATGTGAGAATATTCAGTCTGCTTGTTGGCCAGGCTACTTGCTAGCCCGTACAGACCTTTGCACATCTGTAGTACCCTGTTCCATGCCAGAATACAAAGCATATGTGGCTAGGGGATGTTTTTAACATCGATATTTCAAAGTACACCTAGTAATTGGATCAAGGTCGGATTACGTTTACAACATAATTGAATTGTTCTGGAGTTAATTTGAAACGGCACAAATAGAGACCACCTCCACTGAAGTGTCTCGATCCACACCTGAGTGCGATTACTGTGTTCACATCTGCACAAACGCATCAAGAGGGAAAACAAACCAGAGTTCAATTTAAACAGACTAAACACTGCAGGTGTGAAAACGCCCCAAGGATGACTGCAGTCTGTCCTTAGTGTTTGGAGACAGGCTGCCTCCCAAAGGGCAACCTTTTGATCAAAAGTAGTTGCCCAGAGGTTGAGTGTTGACTGGTCAACTTCTGGGCATCCAGTATGTTGGCACACTACTGGCAATTAGTGTATGACGGCAAAATCACCGGCTTTTTACGTAGTCACGAGGAGGTGTGATTGAGCCATCAGAGAGACTTTCTTTAGCATAGTAGTGCTCCAAAATGAAAATGCAAATACCCTAAATCATTCGTTCACATGTTTTGTGTAATTTATTGCTTTTCCAGTATTTGTAATTTAGGTCTATCACTTCTTACTTAGTTAGGGTTGACCTTCTTCCTGTTGCTTTTGCTGATTTCCAATTTCTTTTCTGGTAAATAGATGCCTGGAAAATATCTACAGATTTTGCCTGAAGGAAAACTTGAAGGAACAAAAGCAATTGTGGAATTTTAATGTGCATAAACTACTTAACCCTTGAAACCCTAACCTAATTTACCCTTTAAACCAGGGGTAGGCAACTCCAGGCCTTGAGGGCCGGTGTCCTGCAGGTTTTAGATGTATCCTTGATCCAACACAGCTGATTTAAATGGCTAAATTACCTCCTGAACATGTCTTGAAGTTCTCCAGAGGCCTGGTAATGAACTAATCATTTGATTCAGGTGTGTTGACCCAGGGTGAGATCTAAAACCTGCAGGACACCGGCCCTCTAGGCCTGGAGTTCCCACCCTTGCTAAAAATGCTGACGGGTTAGGGTTTAAAGGGTTAATGCTGCATATTTGAAAAAATGCGGGAGAAACATGTACTGCCAAGAGCTGCGTGACCACCTTGGATGCTGTGAGGGAAAAAGAAAAAAAAAGAGGACAACTTTCCCAACTTAATAAGAGAAAAATATCAAGCCTGGAACTCATGTTTTCTCTGCCCATACGGTCTGTGAGCCGATTTAACTCCCCAGTTGTCTCGCTAACAGTGCAAGCCTGACACTAACAATGTCATCATAACATGTGTGGAGATTTTTCCAGTCCGAGTGCAGAGAAAGACCTCGTAGTTCCAATATAAACAGTCGCAGACTTTCTCTTTCTGAGCATGGGTGCAGCTTCTGTTTCTGCTCATGGTCCGGTTTGGGTGGATTTGAGAGGGAATTTTATGTGATACAGGATTATGTAAAACTGCCCTACGTTAGTAAGGGTGTGTGTAAAGCTCCTGACCCTAATCTGTAGGTTTACGACAGACTGTGTTATTACCTCTTCTTTCATTACTCTTTTGGCAATCTGTTGACAGGAACCTGCTGCACCACACACTTACAGAGTCCCATAAAATTACTGGACTGCCCCGATCTGCATGAATTATTCTGAACGTGAGTTATTCCAAAGGAATAATCCATTAGGCAGGGATGATTAGGTGGCATGGAAATGACTGGATGCACTCCAGTTTTTTTTCTTTTCTTTTTTTTAACAAGAACAATACACCGTCGCCTCACAATTAAAAGATGGTTTGTTTAAATCCATCAGCCAACGGGGACCCTTCTGTGTGGAAGGTGTCTGCATGTGTTCTCCGGCTTTTTCCCCACAGTCCAGAAACTTTGACCACATGTGTGACTGTGTCTGTCTCTCTGTGTTAGCCCTGCAGCAGACTGACGGCCTGAGAACGTACACCACCTCTCCCCCTATAAAAGCTGGTGCAAAAAATAAATACATCTTTGCGTCTCTGGCTGTAAGACAATTTTCCTGCTGTGAGGAATGAAATGAAGATTTTTCAGGTCTATTTTTTGTTTTCAAAGTTGGTTTTTAAATATGAAATTCACTTTGTGTTTCTCTAGATTTATGCTCTGAGTGTAGCACGTTGATCCACACCTTACTCAACATCCTCGGACTGCCTGACGTTAGCTTTGAACGTGTCCTTAAAGATTGTTTTGGCCCAAAGCATGGCGCTTCGTTTGTGATCTGAAAGAGCAGAGCTCTTTTGAAATCTGAACTTATGTATTCGCAGTGCACACAATGCCTTTGATTCTCTTTTGTTTCCGGAATAACAATAAAAAAGTAGTGTAATTACTGGTTACTAAAAATTACCTCCTTATCCTCTTTAATGTTAGAAGAGCAAACAGGGTGACACAACGAACTGAGGCTACAGTTCACACATGCTCACTAAAGTTTGTCTTGATTTCTGCTGCAACATTCAGATGATAGAGTCAGAGTTTGGTGTAAACAACACCAAAGCAAGAATCAATCCAGGCTTGAATCAACAAGGGCTGCTGGTGGTGGGGTAATGGTGTTCTTGCTTCTTGACTTTTGGCCTCTTAAAACCAACGTGTATCATTGTGCTCATCTAAACACCACAGCCAAACCTCTTATTGCTGCATCCAGCAGGAAAGCTCACCATGCCACAAAGTTCAAATCAGCTCAAACTGGTTTCTTGAACATGAAAATGATTTTACTGTCATGCAGCCAGAGATGCAAAGATGTCCTCCACCGTCACAGCTCTCAGTCCAATAGATCCAATAGTGCATCTTTGGGATGTGGTAGAACTGGAGATTTGGGAGATGTGTAACACTGCAGCCAAATGTTTGACCAGAATCTCTGAGGATTGTTTCCAGCAGCTTATTGAATCTGTGCCATGAAGAACTGAAAGACAGTCCAAATCTATCTATTACAAAAGCAAAGATTATATTTTAAAGGTTGCTGCAAACCTTACATCCCCGTATAAAGGTGACATCATAAGAAATAATTCAGTGCCAAGAGTTTTTCCTGATCATGGATTTGTAGAAACTTCATACAAACACAACCTTTACTATTTAAAGTTTTGAAAGTGTAGAACTCTCATGAATACACGGCTCCTTTTCATGCTGCCGCCGCCCTCGCTGCTTTGTCTGCGCAGCAGATTAAGAGCTGAGTGTTTGTGTGGCTGTGCATTTCGGGCTTGTATTCCTTAGATGACTGATTTATAGACAGGCTCAACAAGCAAATTCTGTACAATCTGAGCACTTAGCAGATAGTAAAGTTAACACAGCTGCCACTAAAAACTGCGCTGTGCGGTGCTCGGAGGTTGCTGCGATGACTCTACAAGGCACTGTTTCTTCTTGCCTGCGTGCATGTGTTTGCTAGACAGCAACACATCCATGGGGAGAAAAGACATGTTGCCTTATACAGACATACAGGCAGTAATGTCAGAAACAAAGTTTTCACAGGACTCTCTGCAGTCCTTTGAAATACTAAGAACATCCTTACTGCTTCCTTGGGAATTAAGAATAGAAGTAGCAGCCAGCCAATTTATCATCAAGAAGGGTGAGCACCTCTATAAAATCAGAAGTTTTGGCAGTTTTGTGCTGTGGAGCAGTCAGGTGTGAGTTGACACAATGCTACAGTTTTCACAGGAGTGAACTCGAAGGTCAGACTGAGCAATGCTCAGAGAAACACAAAACCCAAGAGCTACATCTCAGCCTGTACAAGCCTCAGTTAGCACGTTAAATGTCAAAGTTCATGACATTAAAAGCTTCGGTCAGCTGCTCGCACATGGGGTCGCCACGGTGGATGGATCCACACAGAGTGCTGTTAGACGGTATTTGCTCTTTTTCTTATTATTTGCATATTTATCACAGGGGCATGTTCTAGATCATCAATCAAATTTTGTTTATTTAGGGAAAAAAGATATCCAAACCTAGCTGACCCAATGGGAAAAATAATTCCACAGAGAAGAGGTCAAAGTTTCTCCACAGGGATGTGAAAGACGGACCGACTGCAGTTCTTTCTGCCGAGGGTGACTCAACCAGTTTTGGTGGAATTTACTTTTACACAAAGTGTCTGGTAGGTTTGGATAGATAAAATGTGGTTGCAAGTACCTTAAATAACCACAGTAGCTGGCTAACAGGCAGTAAACGTTATTTAATGATCTGATCTTCCGTTTTTTTAATATGTTTATTAGACATGGATGAGCGATTATGGTGTGGAAGAACTTGGCTGGCCTGCACAGAGTCCTGACCTCAACCCGACAGAATTCGGGATGAATTAGAGCAAAGACTGTGAGCCAGGCCTTCTCGTCCAAAGTGCTTCTGGAAGAATGGTCAAAAATTCCCATAAACACAATCCTAACATTCATATGTGTGTGAAGGTAGACGAGTGAAGCCTTTACCTTTATAAAAACACACATGCAGTAATAAAAGGACTACACATGAAATCCAGATGTTTAAACGTTTCTGATGCCTACATTGCTAATTCAAAGGAAAAGCCTACCAAGTAAAAATAGAGAAAAGCAGATTGGATAAGATGGAGTCAGTTCATTTACGCCACATGTGAATCATCAAAACATCGGACTGAAGCTCTTTGATCAGCAGCCGTGCCGACTTTGTGCGTCCACGTTACATCCAAAGTACTGTGCTGTGACTTTTTCATGCTATTCAGTACAGATGAGTCTGGTGTTAGTGTTGCCGAGGAGACTAATAAGAGACATGCCAGCAATACAAACCACACAATACTCAGAGATGAACGGCATCCAATTTTCCTTCACCAAGAAAAAAAAAGCACACGCTCCTGAAAATTGGCTCCCTTGTTGCCTGAATTTGGTTGCAACAAGCAATGAAAGCATCACAGAGGATACAGCATATGCTGAAAGTTCATTTTTTGGCCACTTTTCACCTACATTCCCTTAACGCACACCGCGAGGGCTTCACGTTCATATTTAATGAGGGGCAGAGGGTGGATGGGCAGCAGCTTGACGGTCAACAGGGGAGATGCGTTCGATAATTTATGCTAACGACGCGGACACGGGGTGACCCTTCATCCCCCTCGTGACGGGGACCATCTCTGTTCCTTTTTCTCCCTCTTCTCTACCGCTCCCGCTCCCGTTTGAATTTTTCAGAGACCTTGTCCTTTCGCATTATTGCGAAGACTCTGAGGTGAAGAAGAAAGCAGAGCGAGTGGGAGGACCAGAGTGCACAGCTTTGTGTGTAAATGCACAAAAACTGCGAGTGGGTGTCTGTGCGCCCACACCGTGTGTGTGTGTGTGTGTGTGTGTGTGTGGGCAACCCTCCAGAGAGTTTTACTCAGCATTCTGACACAGCCCTTCACTCTCATACAGGAACATTATTGGAGACGAAACAAAAAGGACACACTTAACACACTCTCTCTCCTCTCATGTGCACTCACATCCTTCCTGACACTTTCTTGATGTGGCAGCCTCCATTATAAAAGCTACTTAAACCAAGTAGGGCTGACAAAACGCCCGGCAACCCCCCGCCTGGGGAGGAGCGGAAGAGAAGAAGGACTGAAGAGGAGGAGGAAAAATTTTTTCGGCCATTTTAATTGCAAAGCTTGTTAGGCTTTTTTTCCCTCTGTCGTTAGTGCCTTATTAGCATGTCATTAAAAAGCCAGGCGCTGTTTGATAGACAGCCTGGAGGAGAGCAATTAGTTTGTGGGTATACGTGTGACTCTGTGGTACTCAGACAGCCAGCACTTCATGTTTACTACGTTTTAAGATTAAGGCAAAAGCACAGTTGAAGGCTGTTTCTAACCTGATCTTCCAGCATCAATTGCAGTGCATTGACTTATATGGATCTGCAGTTCTCAGTATTTGCCCACCGGTGAGGAATTTCACCCGAATGCAGGACGCTCACTCATATTTCTACAATTTGACACCGCTGTGGAGAATTCAGATAATGAATAATGGACTTTTTGTCACCTAAAACATTCGCAGAATCTTGGCCGGCAGTCTTGGGGACATGCGTCTGCTATCGACATAAAAATTCAAGAGGGTGTGACGAGAGCTAATTTGGATTTGTGCACCCAGAGGGGGTGCGGTGATGGGCTGTCAACTGTGTTTCCCAAAGTTGAAAGGCCCATATACTCTGATTATCTTTCTTTTGGCAGCCTGTCAGGAGAGCTCGCTGTGGCTTGGGAGTCGCTAATTAATAAGTGATTGCCCACTTAAAGAAAAACACTTGATTAGAGGGAGGAACGCTTCCTAAACCAGACGCAGCAGCTGTTTTTGGTCTGCAGCCCTGTCAGGGCTGAGCTGACTAATGCTGCGTTTCCCTCACTGAAATGATTCGTAATAAGAGCACTTCCTCTGCAGTTACATTTTGGATACTTTTTCCTGGTATAGCAGCAAATAATTGCTGTTATACTTTCTTTACAAGGAATTCAGCCAAGGGGAAAAGGAACAGATATTCAGACACTTAGAAGCTGCTTTAAGCATGCATATTAGTAACACATTGGCTCTTTACACTCACCAGTGGTTTTATTAGTTACAATTTGCTGACTTAGCCTGTGGGCAAAGGGTGTAGCAGATAGCTGATATCTGAGTATAGATCAGCAGCAGACCAACTGTCTGTCACCAACAACCACAACACGTTCAAACCACCTAAATCGCCTTTCTTCCTCATCCTGATGTCTAATTTAATCCTCAGCAAGTTGTCTTGAATTGCTGCCGTGTGATTGGTTGATTAGAGATTTGTAATAACAAGTAGGTGAAAATTTAATGACATGTATGAATAATGTAGTGGCTCTTTTAGAGCCATTATTGTGCATGACCAATCATTTCCTGTTAATAGGCTTATATTTACTGCTCAATAAGTGGAAAATGACTGAAAAATTAGTTAAAGGGAAAACCTGACTGTTGAATATGACGTATTTTCACAAGAATAGGACAAAATAGCACAAGAAAAGTTAAATGCTGTATGCTGACTCAGAGCAAAAAAACAAAGAAAAAATCCCCAATCAACCTGTCAAAACCTGATGAACACGCATGTGAAATGACGTCAAGTCCTGAAGGCATTTGCGTTACATTCGCTGGTCAGAGAGTTACACAGCCACATGCTTGTCATCTTCTCTTCTGTACATATGCATTAAACACATCGATTATTGGCTATGAGCCCGAACATGAAGCAAACCATAAGGAACTATCATTAGCGATAAGAACAAGATTGTCACGATCTGCTGAGGCAGACCATGTGGAGTGCATGAGGAGAACCCAGGAGCAGACACAGGCGAAGAGACAGACTGAGTTCCAACAAAAGGCGAGCCTTTATTTCGGGCTGATATACGTGGAACATAAATGAAAGTGAAAATAAACTAGAGCCCAAAAAGACTGAAGAACTCTTCACAAGGAAAACTATGAATCAACCATGGTACTAAGATGACTATAAACCAACTAGGAAACTATGACGACTGTGACTACTATGACTATGAACTATGACATTAACTAGGATCTTTGAACTATGACTTGACATGGGGAAAATAGCACAGATGATCCGACGAAGACTGAACGGAAACACACAGACACACAAGGGGTGATCATGGGAAGTGGAAACATGAGGAAACAGCTGACACAAATAATCATAATGAGACCACAGGGGAAGTGTAAACTAAGCACATAGAACATGGAAACAAGACTTTCAAAATAAACACCAAACATGACGGGATGCAGACAAGACACATACTTGACAACATGAACCATGCAGACATGAAACATGACAGCTTAAGACATGAACCAACAAGAAAGACGTAACCACAGGGGGCGAAGACACAAATGGCTCTAACAAGCAAAGAACTAAAACTAAAACAATCTCGGAGCTAATATCTAAATGACTTAACATAAACAATGATAAGGAACAGGATAAAGAATAAGGAATAAGGAAACTCAGATCCTAATAAATAATAGCAACAACCAGAACTTAACATATCTTCAATAACATAAGTCAACAATACAAACTGAACCCAAAATGCTGGATCACAGACCCAGCCCGTGACAAAGATGTCCTGGGGATCCATGTCCCCAGTGCGGGTACGGGGTAATCCAAAGGCCATAAACCTGTTGTAGCACTACAATGAATAGCTTACGGTGATAATTAAGGAGATTAGCTTGTCCTGGTGGGTGCGTTAGCACCACAGATAGTGTTGGACAGCCTGATTGCACAAGGCATAAATTTAGGAACTTGGGTTACTCAGAGTTTATTCCCAAATGCCCTCAGACAGGACTGCTCATGCTCATGGTCTCAGCTGGTACTTAAACACAGTGGCAGCTGCTACAAATACGTGTCGGGGTTTGAGACAGTCCCACTCCCACTGCAGCGTCAGCTTTCTGGATGGAAAAAAAGCTTAATAATCACTATTAATGGAAGGGTAGCGTCAAAGTACTTCGTGATGCACTTTGTACCTCGGTTGGCCAAAAAACCACCGCAAACATAAAGGAAGATGCAGCAATTGTAATGTCAGAACTACCCTCAGCCAGAGTGTTGTGACCCGGTCATTAAAAATCAGTGCATCAGATGCTGCTCTTGAAGAAAGTAGGTACAATTTACAGAAAATGACTGTCTCAAGTGTATTAAGCCATAATTGAGCTGAGTGAGTGAGAAGTGAAGTGGCTCTGCGCTAAGCGAGCGAATTGGCTTCTTGATGATGAGCGTGATGCTGTCAAAGTGGCAGCATACGGGCAATGCAGGCAAGCACAGAGATCCAGCGTGGTGCAGGAAGGATTAGCAGAGCTTAAAAGGTCTTGCTCGTGCAAAAAGTTCCCAGTTCCCTGGCAACAACAGGAAAGTACAGTTTCCTGTCATTCACTACCAAGAACTGAACCTCCAGCAACCAAACCTCTGCAGAACCAAACTCTCACTGTGATACAGATCCGTGATTTAGATCAATCTTTTTCCTGTGCACGTTCTACGGCTTCCTTCCACCAGCGACTTTCCCCACACAGGTATACCTCATCGTCCTGCAGTATATTAACTCCAGCTCTTCCACCCACTCACTGTCAAATGTGTCCATTGAGTGTAGCAGTAATAACAACTACTTTTTTCTCTGTGGTTTCCAAACTCTCTGCACTCCACATTCCCGCGTGTGCCAGCCAGTCAGCTTTCTGGAAAGTCCTGCCAATCAGCTCCTCGCCTTTTTGAACCTGCCGGTCCACTCTGCACCTGCTCCTTCAGCGTCTGCCACACATCTCCTCGAACACACCACTCACACTTTATGGGTTCTTTTCATCACTCACTTCTACATGTTGCTGTTTGAAGCATGAGAATGTGATTAATTTAATGTAGAAAAACAACTAAAGGATTTAGTAAAAAAGCATTAAAACACAAAGTGAGTTAAACTTCTGAGACGATCTGCCCGCTTAGGAAACATAACCTGCGGCATATTCAGGTTGCAAAGTAGCATCCAGTGTCAAGAGTGTGGAGGAGACACCATCCTAAGGCTCAGGATCTGCTGCTTTGTGTGAGGAGGAATAGGAGGCGCGCCCCGAGAGACGTGCAAAACGAGCACAGGGGGGTTACTCACGTGCACGCTTCTGATCGACCCGTCAGGCGCAGACTCCATGAGGTCCTGACGTCCTTTAGTGGGACCTCTGCTCACATACCCAGCACCGTGTGGCTTGATTGGCATTCACCAACACAAAGGAGGACATGCCTCCCCACACCGTCACTGACCCACTGCCAAACCCGTCATGCTGGATGATGTTGCAGGCGGCTTAACAATCGCCACGGTCTCTCCAGACTCTTTCATGTCTGTCACATGTGCTCAGCGTGAACCTGCTCTCATCTGTGAAGAGAACCGAGCTCTGATGGCGGGCCTGCCGCGTCTGGTGTTCTGTGGTGAAGGCATTTTGCAGAGCACAGCAGCCGTGGCAGGAATTTGGCTTGAAAGGACGACTTTAAACAGTATTTCTACTTTTTTTACTCTCTAAATAGTGAGTCTAGTGTAATTTCAAAATGAACAATAATATATGTTTTTTCTTAATGTGACCCTAATTCTCCTCCGTAGCGTTAAGAATAGGTGAATCCGAAATATTTTTGACACACGAAATATTTCCACAAATTTTATACGTTTCGTGTGCCTTAAGGTTTAATTTCTAACAATCAAAAAGCTGCACGTCAAACTGAAAGGAAATTAACATTAAATGAAGGGAAAGTAGCTTAACTAGACAGAGGCGCACTCTTCCAGAGGTAATCTGTGTCAAAGCAGTCTGTAAGTCCCTTGGGGAAGTTCACCGACTCACACACTTTTTTTTACCAGATGGATTCACACTTCATTATGGCCGATCCCTGCAGCCACACACATACACACACATGTTGCCCCTGTAGCTACAGTGAAGAGGTCAGTACACTCGGTAGCTCTACTGCATCAACAAAACAAATCGATTCTGGCTTTAGGATCAAAGACATTGTGAAAGCACATGCGTCTTTAAGTGTGTAAATACATCAGAAAGGAGAAAAATGGGAGAAAGTGGGACATGAACACATGCGGAGATCCATCATGAGAGGTAATCTGACCTTCGTGCTCTTTTGGAGAAGGTGGAGCGAAGGAAGAGAAAGAGGGGAGCGGAGTGCCAGAGAGACTAATTAACTTGAGAGACACGACCTTTTTCTCCTCCTCCTCAACAGAGAACATGCATGTGTTTAGTATATATGTGTATTTTGTACTGATATCAGGGCATAGTCATCACTGACAGATGGGCACATGACACAATGTCTCATCATCACATGAGAGCTGCAGCACGAGAGGCAGCGAGGAAGGAAAAGACACACTCAGACTCTCTGACTTGTTCAAACACCAACTGAAAAATACTGTAAAATGTCAGGGTATGCATCTCTGACTTCTGTCTCTGTAAAAAACAATTTTACGTGTCAGAAGAAGGTATGTTTTTTTGAGGAGGCTGGTCTCTCTAAGGTAGGAGGTGCTTTTTGGTTGGAATTTTTTTTAAAGCCCAAAATTGAAATATTACAGGAAAATCAAAAGTCCTTAAGTCAGGAGAATCAGGCATAATTTAATACAGTTTACCAAGAAATGCAAAGCTTGTTTAGTCAGCAGTGGCTTTATGGATCTGTGGCACTTGCACCTGATGCATAATTAAGGCAAAATAATGTGGTGGTTAATATGTAGTCTCATTAACCCTTCAAAGCTACAAACATACATGCAATATTACTGAAAGTTATTGAAGTTACACTCATAAAGCCAGTTATTCTTTGCACGGAAATTCAATTCAGTTTTCATTTTCAGTTATATGGCACCAAATCACAACAACAGTCACCTCAAGGCACTTTGTATTATAAGGTAAAGGCCCTGCAATAATAGAGAGAAAACCCTACAATCAGACAACCCTCTATGATCAGGATAAGAGACAAACTGTGGAAGAGAGCCAAAGATCAACATCATGACAGTCAGTAGAATCCTAAGACTCCTATTAAAGTGTACTGATTTATTGAAAAGTGCAAATATTCATCTAAAAATGTTATATAAGGGAGAAACAGAGTTTTTACAATATAAGAAGCTTGAAAGTCAATATTTGGTGTGACCACCTTTATTCTTCAACACAGTCTGAACTCTCTTAGGCAGCTTTCTTGTCATTTCTTTAGGTAGGAATAGTTCTCCAGGCTTCTTAAAGGACATTCAAAGCTCTTCTTTGGATGTTTCTGCCTTTAGATGATCCCACACTGCTTCAATAATGTTGAGGTCCAAGATCTGGGGAGGCCGATCCATGACTGATGGTGTTTCACTGTGTGATTTTCTGTCCATGTCTTTACTACACTGACAGTATGCTTGGGGTCATTGTCATGCTGTAAAAATGAAACGATTAAATTTTTTCAGGATGTTATTGCATTGTGAATCAAAATCTGACTGTACTTTTCTGTTTTCATAATTCCATTCATTTTAACACGAAACTGAGCCTCAAACCATGACAGTGCCTGCACCGTGTTTTACAGATGGCTGTGGACACTCACCGTTGCCCCTCTCTCCTGACCTTCTCTACAATATTGACGATGATTTGAATCAAATCTTTCACTCCATCAGACCTTTGGTGATGGATCACCTGAAAGAACTGGCACTTTTTGATCCTTATGTCAGGTCTGTGCAGGAATATTTCCCCCTTTTTAAAAAAACATTTGAAGAAATGGGAACATGTGCTTTTGCAACAGGCTGCTGGTAACAAAGTTGCTAAAGATACAATTGAAAAATTGTTCTTTTCTAAGTTTTTGTTATATGTAGACACACCACTGGTTAATCCCTGAGTTAGGATTATTCCCGAGATGATCAGATACAAGCACTGGACTGAAAATGAGTGAAAAAGGGATAAAAAACTTTCAACAACTTTCAAAAAACCTGGAGAACTATTGCTCACTTTAAAAATTACTAAAGAGGAGAGGGGTCATCCGGCTTGTTATTAACACTTAGTTCAAAAAGCCAAGATACCTGATGGTATGAGGTCGCATTAGTGCCTATGAAATTGGCATCTTGCATATCTGGAAAGGCTCCATCAGTCCTGAAAGGTATACACAGATTTTCAAACATCTGCTCCCATCCAGATGAAATCTATTTCAGGGAAGGCCTTCCATATCCAGAAGGCAATGCTAAACTGCATCTAATACAACAGCATTTGTTGCCTCATGAAAGAAAAAAATGTTAGAAAGACCCAGGACTGTTGATCAGTTAGAAAACTATTAGACAAGAGTGGAGCAACATTCTCCTCCCAAAGGTCGAGCAACTGGTCTCCTCATGGCCAGGGAGGCATAAGTAATTAAATTCTCTTACTTCATTGTATCATGAAAGAAACTTTGCACTGATTAAAAAGCCATTCTACTATTCCTTATCTTAACCCAGGCCCTTGGTAACTAGGGGATTATGCCAGTAAGGGTCTCTCATGCCGTGGCATCAAAATGTGGGTGTGCTTTTTCCGAGTGACAGACACCAAAATGTCACAGCGAAAGTGCAGGGAACACCCACTTATCAAATATCAGCAGACACCACTTTGCTAACTAGCACACACTCCAGCAGAAGAACAAACCACTGAGCTAATTAATGTGAAGTCGTCAAAGTTGGATGAAAGCTGCAACTTTCCCAAAGTGAAAGACAGCCTGAGAGCAAGACATGCAAACAAAGAGAGAGCGGAGGGAGTGAATTTGTGTGTGTGCGTTTGTGTGTGTGCGCAGTCCCCTTAAATAGACTCTATCGGATACAGCGGGAGACGAGAGGAGACAGGGGTGAAAAAGACGGAGGAAGAGAGGGGAAATCAGGCATTCGGAAGGCAGATAATTAGCAAAATATGAGCACATGTGAGGGGGACATGTGAGAGTATTTACTTATTGTATATCCGTCTATGTGTGTGTGTGTGCATGCCCTCACGTGGGAGTTTTGCTGTTCAGGGACAGATGGTGCCACATAACACTGAATGTTGATGTTCTTTGTCTGAACCCAACACTAAACACGCCTACAGCATCTCAGAGCTCTGCACAGCTTTGACTGTATGACACTGGATTGTGAGAATAGTAGTGTTTACTTGCCCGTGTGTCTCTGTGTGTGTTTGTGCGTGAGTTCTTTACACTCTAGAGATTTTGGGCTGCTTCAGATGCAAGTTGACAGTCCCTTGAAAAATGTGGCAAAACGTTGGTCCTAGATCCCACTGTGAGACGCATCCAAACGATACATAGCCTGTGGCAAAAATCAGATTGTGTCAGGTTGTTTAAGACTGAGTTCTCACACCGCTACGGCCCACATCTACAAGCAAACACTATAAAAATAACAAAAAATGTGGGCATAATGCCATTTCTGAAAAACACACACACACACAAACAAAGCTGTGAAATCTCGTATACTTCCTGTTTAGATCACAGCACAATGACTGACCAGCCAGTCAGCGCACAATCTGACGCACTAATACGACTGATTGAGACTGAGTCTAAGTTTATTTTCCATATTTATGAATAACTGAACTGAATCCGGTCCCGTTTTGTGTTGGTATGTGTGTGTCGGTGATGTACTCACCCGTGCTGAATGCTGTTTTGATCTTCACGCGGAACGGTCTCCCACGGGTGAACAGCCTCAGCGTGCTTTCATGTGTGCTTTGGAAACACTGAAGTGTCTAACATCTGACTTGTGCTTTTCAGTCTGGAAGAGAAACAAATGGTGGATAAATTTAGAATTTTAGAATCTAATCGGTGCCGAGAGAGTTAAAGGCTCCGCGTGATTTTTTTAAAACAATTTTCATTCATTCAGTAATCCCAGATGGCTTTAAGAGCTGTCATAACGTCTTGCTGGAAACAAAATATTCTTTTTTCATTAATACAAACAAATATAGCAAAACAATTGCGATTATTGAAAAAGGGATTTGTAGCTCATTACAGGTGAGTAGTCTTGTGAGGCCAAGTTGACATGTCTGTATGGTGTGATTGGTAGTTCGATACAAGTCACGTCTCGCTTGGGATTAAATCTTTAAACCACTCAAATGTCTCTGAAGGTTCTCAGTCATCTTGGTAATCGTAGTCTAAGGTCATCGTAGTCCCGTCGAGGTGGCTCTTCTACATAGAAGAGCCACCTCGACGGGACTCCTTCGAGGACGCCAATATTCACATTTGGGACAGAGAGGACAGATGGTTTGAAAGAGGAGTGAAAGAAGCCATCTATGTCCACTGTGAGCGACCATCTTTGAACAGATGGCGGTGGTTTACGACACCAACTGTCTGCCATCTATAATCCAGTTTTGAGATCCCTTCCCAGACGCCTTAACGCCCACTCACATCCTGGGCCATCTGACCTCAGGAAATCACATGATAGGGTGGGGCCAGGTTTCACAATGAGCTCACCCAAAAGCTTGGCTGGTTGTGACCTACACCCGTTTTCACACCTTGGCTCAGGTGATTAGGTAGAGGATCATCAGGGGGTCCTTTGTCCCTCTTTGGGGGGGAAACTCCCACAGGGCTTAAATCTGGGACTCTCGGCCATTTGACGCTAGAACTAAAGAAGCTTCTCGGATGAGAGGTGAAACGTCTTCAAGCAACTTAAAGAAGTCCAGACGCTTTTCTTTCCAAGCTCCTTAGACAGCACACAATTTCACAAAGCTCAAATAATCTCAAA
Source organism: Oreochromis niloticus (assembly GCF_001858045.2). Lineage (NCBI taxonomy): Eukaryota > Metazoa > Chordata > Actinopteri > Cichliformes > Cichlidae > Oreochromis > Oreochromis niloticus. Next base: position 30,853,780 of record NC_031967.2, read on the forward strand.
CTGGTTTCCTGAACATTACAGTAAGTTCACTGTACTCAAACGGCCTCCGGAGTCAGTAGGTCTCAGTCCAATCGAGCACTTAAAGAAGTCCAGACGCTTTTCTTTCCAAGCTCTTTAAATCACTTTAATGCACAAAAAACATTTTATAACTTTTTACTTTTACCTGATTTTTTTAGTGATATTCTGTCCCTCTCTCTATTAATAAAATCAGAGACTGTTCCTTTGTAAGTGAGCAAACTTCATCAAGGGATTAAGTCATTATTTATGATGTACTGTGATACGTGTGGCAGCAGAATATCTCTCACCACCTGTTTATTGAAGTGACTTCCATTTCCATGTTTGACTTTATTTCATTTTCATGTGCTCTGTAGTTTAACATATGTACCGTATGGATCAATTTTCCAGGTCACCAGGGTGAAGGTCTTCAGATTTTATATGTACGAGCATTAGAGACCTCCATCATAATATGGTTTACTTTCTGTTTATTGGTCATTAGAGTGGATAATGGCTATGATAGTAACAAAAGGGCGGCAACTAGCCTCTCCATGGAAGTAATTCGAACTGATAATTGCTATTCGGTGGAACAGTAACATTCAAAGGAGCTGCTTCTTTATATGTACAGCTAATATTGACCATTTCAGAAGCCATTTACAGCCATCCATTCTTCTTCAGTATGATAAACAGCCTCCACAGACTGAGATAATCCATCACCGTAAACATGAGCACTTCATTTGGCTTTGTCAGAGTGCTGCTTTTACTGTTACTTCATTACCCTTGGACTTGATGCTTTCTTTTGTATCTGCTTCGTATTTCACACATCGCCTTCTGCCAGTCATCTGACACTCGAAGAAAGAAACAGGAAGGTAAAAAATCCCGATGTTTCTTCACCAGTGTTGGGGAGTAATGGAATATCTCCCGTTATGTATTTAAAATACAAAATATGACTAGCTATATTCTGTTACAGTTACCATTTAAAAAGGTGATAATTATAATACAGTTACTTTGTTGAAATAAACGGATTACACGGCGGTGTTTTCCTGTTTCATATGTTAGCCTATCCCCTTTCTAATTTTGACAAAACACACAATAAGAAGCTCTAATGTAAGCCTGCTGTTAATGTTGGTGGCGTCAGTTACACTATGGACCCAAAGCCAGCACAACAGAGCCAGCAGTGTGCGGGCAGGAATGCATTTCTTACTTGGAAATTCCGACACCACTTCATATTTAAAGAAGAAAGGAATGGGCAAAATCTGACCGTGTGACGCAAACTCTGTTTGCCAGCAACCAAGCTGCTCCCAGCGTCAAAAGACTCCAACCGAAAGAAACATCAGGAAGTAAGTTCTTTCTAAAAAACTAACGCTAGCCTACTGCAACTACCTTGTTTTAGTTGCGGTAGCTACCTGGGTTATGTGCCACTTCAGCAGTAGTAATAAATCACACAGCAATAGGATATTGAAGATACTGAAGGCTACTCACCACCGAGCTAACATTGTTAGCTGCATACATACGGATATATAAAGGAACTGTATTTACAAATCACATTAAATTTATTATGAGTAATGTCAACACTGCATCGAGTAGAGGCTGTGATCAGCTGACCTTTGCCTTTGTTATTGTGAGATTCACTGCTCTTTGTGGGTTTAGCCAATTGAATTCAACAAGATAGAAGCAGAGGTTATTTGGCTGATTTCCAACCCCCTGACACCATAATGCTTCTATAAAAAGGTAGAATTCAGTGACTCGAATCACTGTTATTGGTTTTAATATAAACTGATATCTGATGCCTGTGATATAATTTAACGTTTACTATGAACTGCACCAGTCCAACATAGTGCATTACCATACATGCACCATGAACACATTCCGCAAATATGGACAAAAGAGATGTGTTGAGAAGTGGCTGTGGGATAATTTGTTTCCTGTTGTGTCTAAGAAAATTAAGAGTTTATAATAAGACAAAGTATTTGCATAATGGTTTGTATAATGCTACCACTGTCCATCCATCCATCTTCCTAACTACTTATAGGCTGAAGCCTATTATTACAGTGAAAAAACACACTGTACAGTTCCCCAGTCTGTCGCAGGGCTAACAGAAAGACAGACACCATTCACACTCATGTTCATACCTATTAACCCATAACGCATGTCTTTGGACTGTGGCAGGAAGCCGGAGTACCTGAAAATAACCCATGCATGCACAGTGAGAACATGCAAAGTGCACCAAGGAGGACTCCAGCAACCCAGGGAGTCCAGGGAGGACAACGCTATCCTCTCCATCAAGGTGTCATAGAGGTGCTTACTGAAAAGACAAGAATGTGACCCGTGTACCAAATTTTGAGCCAATCGATTCAAGGGGATCATCAGAGTCAGTGGATTTCAATCCTTTCAGGGACTGCTGTGCAGTCACAACAGATTTACCTCATTTGCATGTCTAATGCAAAAATATTAACAGCTTCAGAAACTTAATACAAAGAAATAAACCAACCAACCAACCCTAAGGCAGAGGTGCATTCATGTGTATCTCATGTAGCTGTGACATTTATTGATCCCTCCTCCCGCTTCACTCTTTCTTCTCTCGTTTTCTGTTTTTACAGTTAATTGTGACAGCGACTCGAAAATCGAACAACAGAACCCAGCCACGATCCTCCTTGTCAGCCACCTTGGACCTGCGCTATTAATGCGAGAAGCCACCATCACAAGCAGCCAATATAAGAAACGCAAAGGTCAAAGCCGCGGCGACGGCGGCCAGTAGGGATGAAATATATTCCTCTGTCATTCTCTCATTTATGTGCAGTGCAGAAGTTCTCAGTATATATTTCCAAGTGAACCTTTAACCTCTGTGTGTCTGAGGAAATATAAACCCTACTTAACATTCAAACACTAACATGCCTAGGTGCAAGCTGACTTTCCTTTCCAAAAGCATATAAAAAAAAAAGCACTACACGAACAATAAAGTTTGCTAATTTGCTAATTAGATCCCCTGTTACCACCAGGGTTGGCAAGGCTGTGCTTTTTGGGATCGGAGCGTGCCTCCAACTACTCAAAAAGCTCAGCTGAAACCACAATAAGCAACACTTTTTGCTCTCTAGGCAACAACAGCTTATCCTCAATCTTTAACAAAGCTGTTTCTGCTGTCAGAGTTGTTAAATAAGATCTCAAAAAAGCAGCACTTAAGCTCTGATGTAACAACAGCAAGGGTAGAAAGCTCTCAGTCCGTTAATTATCTTGCTTGATTTAATTTTGTTTCTGGAAATGATGGAGATGTAATTAGCTTGAAGTATCAGCTAAACACAAGCCACAGCGGATTAGACGGTTAGCTTAAAGCCACATCTGAACGCAGCCAAGCTCTCACTTTGTAGTTGGAAACCCTAACTGCAATGACAGGGTTAACAATGGTGGTGTATTCACGGGTGTTGTCCTTGTACAGTAGGGTGTTTTTTAATCTTGTTTTTTAGATTCTAAAGACTTACTGATGCAAAAGTTTTTCAGTGCATTTGTCTTTGTACCTTTGTTGTTTTTCTTTAGTCACGTAAGAGGCATGACGTGCGCTACACTAACCAAGTAGGTCTTCATTTCAAATCACATACAACATCTGTGTGGGACATCTCTGCAAAGTAAGTCCCAGGGACACAACTACAAGTGCTAAGGCCACACATTCAAAATTCTCTATCTGAAGCCATCGGTTGAGTGTAGTGTAAACAGGAATTTTAATGTTTGCAGAGGTAATACAGTACTGTGAAAAAGTCTTGAGCCACCCATCAATTCTTTGTATATTGCTAGAAAAATGGGAAATAGGTACAGCAACTTATTGGAACATGTGCAGACATACATGGAAAGGCAGTATATAAGGAAAAACAGAGGTTGTACAATTCTACAGTACCAAGCTTGAAAGTCAATATTTGGTATGACCACGTTTATCCTTCAACACAGCCTGAACTCTCTCAGGGAAGCTTTCTTGTAGTTTCTTTAGGAGTCTTTAGGAATAGCTCTCCAGGCTTCATGAAGGACATTCAAAGCTCTTCTTTAAGATGATCCGACAACATCAATAATGTTGAGGTCAGGGCTCCGGGGAGGCCAATCCATGACTAGTAGTGCTCCAGTTTTGTTTTCCTGGTATGCTTTTGCTGCACTGGTGTGCGTTTGGGATCAATGTCATGCTTGAAAATGAATCTTACACCAATCAGATGCTTTCAGATGACAAGGTTGACAAGATCTCCAACACCAAAGGCTGAAATAGAGGCCCAAACCATGAAGAGCCTCCATCGTGCTTTACAGATGGCTGTAGACACTCACTGTTGGACTTCTTTCTGTTCTCCTGTGTATAAACGATATGGGAATCGGGAGCTGGGCTGGAGGTGGGTTGCAGAGCAGCTTGCACAAAAACTCTGATCAGGCTACAGCAACTTAATAACATGCTCTCTATATGCCAGCTGATGTGGGCTGGCACTGAGATCAAGTAACCCGCCCAGTATCTGGTTGAGCTTGACTGTGTGATCTGCTGCGGCTATGACTGATGTCACCATATTAGTGATTACTTCATATTTTCTGATCTGACAGATCAGTTTAAGCTCACAAGTAGAACAATTTGCTCTGATGGAAAGCAGAGGGTAGCATTGCTGTTTTTTTATTTAAGTAACTATATTCAAGGGTTTTTGGCATCCCTTTCCCTTCTAGTTTTTCCTGCTTTGTTTAATTTTTTCCTCCATTCACAGGCTGCCAAGTAAAACACCATCATTGTTTTTCCAGCTCAGTTCTGCCAGTGCCGCGTTTTGTCCCTCGCATTTCTCATCCTGCTCCCTTTACTCCTCACCTTGCAGCAGCCTTCAACTACAATGGTAACATCAGCAATGCTGGAGTTACAGCAGATTTTTGTAGATATTAAACCATCCAAGCATCACAGGGGAATGTTTTTACATAATTACATCTCCCGGTAGCACCTCTGTGACAGCAGTGGCAATTTAATGAACGATATTGTCATGCTGTGCAGCGTGGAGCCACTTAAGTGTTAGTCATTCACCATAGGTGTAATAGAAATGTTCTTCTGACAAAGCCCTGGATACACACATTCCTCAGCTCACATTTATACAAACACAAAATATTGAAAGTGTGTTTGACGCTGTAGACGTGATGAAGGTTATCTTTTTGTTTGCATTTAATAATAATAAAAAAAAAACAACAGGGAGAAAAGAGTGAGAGAGGCAGACTGCTGTATGGCAGGAGACATAGTAAAAGAGGAAGCCATAAAAGTGAAATATGAAATGGGGAGAAAGAAAGAGGACGAGCACGAGAATGCAGGTTGGTAGATTTTGTGATGATTAGCTGCGGCATCAAATGGCGACGAAGATAGATTGTAGCCAAGAGCAGACAGGCTTGAGGAGATGGAGAGAGTGAGAGGGTGGAAAACAGATGGGACCAACACACACACACACACACACACACACACACACACACACACAGATAGAAACACACACGCACATGCAGGCTTTACTACCCACGTATAGGAAATAGCTTTTCACTAATCATATACTCCAAAGGGAAAGCTTTCTCACACAGCTACAGTGTAAAGTAAATAGATACTCCATATGCAGTGCGACAAACACACACACAAACCATTCAAGTAGCTTTCTGCTGATTGCAGCAGCTCTTCAAGTACAATCTCAAATAAAAGGACAGAACATGAACACACACATTAAAGAAGACTGTAATGCAAGCTCTCTATGCACTCAGAGTATGCATTAGAGTTATCATAAAATATCTTGTTAAGAAACTCAAATCCTCAAATCTCAAAAAGCAGAATGAATAACTTTAAAACAACAGACTCATTTTGGAAACCCTCCTTGCATGTCGTAATTTACTTCAAATCAGAGGTTGTAGTAAACTCTCACCCAATCCATTGATCATGAACGCCACGAGCCATTTACACATTAAACACGATCGAAGCAGCTTTAAGGAGACGGCAACTAAGCAAAGCCACTCGAGTTTCACAATCACGTGAACAGAAGGCACTTTGATCCGTAGCAGGGGGCTTCATCAGTGACCGAGCTCGGCCTCGCAGTTAACGACCTGCCACTTCTTGTGCCAATACGTGTGCAATTACAGTAACAGAGGGCTGGAAAGCTGCTTCTTTCTCATCTGATCTGAAAACAACCAATCTCTGATGAGATATCATGACTTGTCTGATTAAGATCCAGTTTGTCTTTATTGCCGCTGGGATACATAACACACACCATATGGACAAAAGTGTTGGGCCACAGCTCCTAATCTTTCAATTTGGACGAACAGGCTGTGGTAACATGATGCCACTGATGCAACAAGTGAATTTGTTAAGTTTCTTCCCTCATGTATTCCACAATCAACTGTAAGTGGTATCATTGCAAAGCAGAAGGATTTAGGAACCACAACAACTCAGCCACAAAATGGGAGATCACATAAGTGCGCATAAGATCGGGGTCGTTGAGAGAGTCCCTAAAAATCGTCAGCACTCTGCTGACTCAGCTGTAGGTGTAAAGTGTATGTCATGGTCCCTCAGTTCTCCCTGGCTGACGTCAGCAGGTTTTATTTTCTCTCTTCGTCCCTGCTTCAGTTTCTAGATTGTTTGTCTGTGCTCCTCCTGGGCGGGACTCATTCCAGGTTACCGTCTTTGGCTTCACACACCTGAGGAAATCAACCACCTGTCTCTGATGATCAGCATCAGCCACCACTTCGCTGGATCATTGAATTACCTAGAAAGTGAAGCCCTGGCTCTGTTGCTTGTATTGTTGCTTGTGTGTTTCCCTGTGTGCAAACCTTCCCTGGATTCCTTCTCTGGATCGTGGTGAGCCTGCCTGAGTTTTCAGAGAGTGTTTTGAGCTGAAGAGAGTTGGATCTTTTTTCGATGCCTGTTCCCTTGAACTACCAGAGCCCCATTTCCCCTTGCACTTTTGTATGTAGCACATTGTTAGTGAAGACTTTAAATAAACGCAATAGACTTTGATTCTTCCAAGTTTCTCGATCTTTTACAGTTGATCATATCATGATAAATATTTAGATAATAAACATCCTGTGCAACAAATTTTTATTTTTTTTTTCCATCAGAAACAGTAAGCTTCCAACAAAAAACAACAACAACAACAACAACAACAAAAAGCAAGTCCCTGAGACAGATGGTCATAGGAAACAGTACTTCCCCCCGTTCCTTTTTGCATATTTGTCATACTTCCATGTTTCTTTGACTTTTTCACATAGGGCTTGGTACATTTGGATATTATTATATTATTAGAAATATTAATATCTAAGGTTCATCCAGGCTGCACTATGTTCAGCCTATTTATACCTATCATTCATGCCCAGTTGTAATTTGTTCTAATTGTATAGTTTCTTAAGACTGTAACTTGTATTTTACTTACTTTCAAACTTCTCGTATTTATGTTCTCCTTCTGTATAAATATGCCAATTTATATATTGTCTATTTAAAAATGTTTCTTTTTGTATGAAGAGCACAAAGTGAACCGGAGTCAAACTCCTTGTTTGTGTGAACAAACCTGGCCAAATAAAGATGATTCTGATTATTCTGTATATTTGCATGTAAATTAACTTATTTGTAAAGGGCTCTGTCCACATTCCTCATCCTACCCTTACAATGTGACAATATGAGCCTAAATGTACATAAAAATTACAGTTAATAACTGTAAAATGGCAACGGTAAATTACCATTAAATCAAAAAGAGTAAGTGATTGTAATATGTACATTACATTTCTGTAAATTGAAAAACGGTGATTTGCTTTTATCTTTACACTGCTAATATGTTGAAAATATATTAATGTACTGTAATATGGCACACTGTCTTTGAAAACAACAGGAAAAATCTGTAACATTATTTACAATTAATCACCCTACAATTTACATAATAACTCTGTATGAATGACAAGCTTTCCTGCTTTTTTTACTTGAATTTACGATTTACAACTGTATATTAATTACCTAAAACATACCGTACTTTTAATTTTAACAAAATGTCAAAACATTGTTAGAATTATTGTGAAAATTACGGTGAATTTTTTCTAATATTAACAAGCTCAGGCTGTTTGATAAAACAGTATATGTTAACAGTACATACAAACAATTACTAATAATAAAAAAATATTTCTTTAAGTTCTAGAGTCTCACCAAGTATAACACAGCTATTTACAATGAAAATTTTTTTTTTGTGGCATAGGGAGGTTTAAATCATGGATTTACCACTGCTCAGCCCGTGTTCAATCTGTTTGAGTGTGATACCACCTGCTGAAATTAAAATTGATCAAAATGAAATACAAAAAACATAATGAAATAATGTTAATAAATTGGTGTAGTTTGCAAGGTCAAGAGCAGTCAACGAATGTATTATAAAAGCTGTGACAATCAGTTTCCTTAAAGTCCATGCACGTTTTGGAAACAATGCATTGCGTGTCTAAACCGTCACATATATATATATATATATATATATATATATATATATATATATATATATATATATATATATATACATATATATATATATATATCTATATATATATAACTTAGACGAGGAGGGTACTATGTTGTCAGAAATTGCTGTCTGACTGTGAGGTACTGCAACAGCAGAGGGAACCAATACTCCTTGGACGCGTGTAGTCCGCCAAACCAACGAAGAAGAAAATAGCGCCACTTCTAACGGTCCAGACTGACTCCGCTCAGCAAGGGAGTGCCCCCAGCACCCTGCACTGAACAACAACCTTCTCTTTCAATGTAAGTATATCATCAGACTTGAAACGTATATCAGCTGTAACCATAGTTCGCTTGGTCAGTTTTCTTGTTGCATTGAAAGTGTTCCTCTGTCGCAGGCTTTGCCTTCAGTCCTGTTTAGTTTTCTGGAAAGTTCATGCTAATGCAGCAGGTTGAAGATTTTAGCTAGCTTTACTTTGAAACAAACACCTGTTTAATTTAACAGGAGCAGCTAAAGACAATGTTCCTTTTTGATTTATTTAGGGCTATGTATTTCATTGCAACCTGCTTCTGCCATCCTGACCGTTGTAGAGGAAATTTAAAAAAAATATATGAGTTGGGTCAGTCATATACTCTGAATAAGTTCACTACACTTCTTAAAACTAAAACAACATTATCTGATGAGGGTATTTCCAAGCTTTGTGAGGCAGTCAAGGGATCCAGATATGTGTAACAGGTGAGCAATCAGCTGAGTCTTCATCAGATGTACTGTGTGACATTAGTGATGGTAAGATATTCAAAAGTAGTACTTTTTTTTTTTAACCAAAATCCATTATGTTTCAAACTACTGCTATACCAAGATGCCTTTGAAGTTGTTAATCCTTTAGGTTATGGAAATAAATAGATAAAACTGTAGTTAAAGGAACCATGTTTTGCATGCTGGAGATAATTTGGGCTCACATTGCACTGGTGGCTTCTGCTTTAGTCATACACAACATTTCTGTAGATACTGTTTAATGACGCAATCTGTTTTTCAGGGTGGTGATTAGGGCTGCCACAAACGATTATTTTGATAGTCGACTAGTCACCGATTATTCTTGCGATTAGTCGACTAATCGGATCATGCATCCATTGGACGTAAAACGTACAGATTATTGCAGCAGCATGCATCTGCTCTTATATAACTATCATTAGCTTACAGCTTTAAGTGTTTAAGGTATGTGAAACTAAAAATAAAGACAAGATGATAGTTTATTAAACTTTTAATGAAATTTCAAGTTTGAAGCAAACCAAAAAAATATAACAATAGCATTTTGTGCTCAGTCCTCACAACTATACTTAACATACAACAACTATAACTTTGGGACTATATAGTCAGTATAGCAATCTACACGAGATTATTGTTCATAGCCAGGAAAGTTAGCTTTTCTACATGTTCTGCAGAAAGGCTTGCTCTCTTTTGAGAGCAGATGTTCCCTGCTGTGGAGAAGATCCGCTCCGATGGGGTGGAGGTTGCAGGAATGCACAGAAAAGATTTAGCTAGCTTTGATAGTGTGGGGAAACGTCCCTCATTTTCGCTCCACCATTTAAGAGGATCATCCTTTTTAGAAACTGTGGCTTCTTTAAAGTACAGCTGAACTTCACTTCTCACAACTTGGACATCTTGGTCCTCCTTAGATGCTGCTTCCTCATTGTCACCCTGACTGTCTGTGTCAGACTCAAGGAGGTTGTCCAGAGCAGTCTTTTCAGTTCTACCTGAACCATTGTCTGTCTGCACTTTTGCATGCTCATGTGTCCCAGCATTTGCTTCTTTGACAGCAAGCACTTCAACAGTCCCCTGCACTCTGATGACATCTTCAGGAGCCAAAAACTTCAACTTTCTGTATCTGGGGTCCAAGGCAGCTGCGAGAATAACAGGGTTTTCTTTGTCTGCTGAGAAAGTGCATATACTCCCCCATCTCTGTTTTATGCCTTTTTCTGCACTGGCAATGAAAGATTTTCCTGAGCTTGTCTCCAGTTGGCTTTGGTGTACAGCCCGTGTCAGCCCTTTGACCACCTGTGGAAGACCTGAAACTGTTGTGTACTGCTGTCCACTAAGGTAAACAGTAGCAGTCTCAAAAGGTGCCAAACCTTGCTTCAGTTCTTCAAGTAGCGCCCACTGGTCTGGCTTCAAGTCGAAATAGTGTTTCCCCCTTGGCGTTACCTCGGGATCTGAAAGGGTGGCAGTGAGAGGCCAGCGCTGTTCGAGGAGTCTCTCTATCATGTGGAATGTACTATTCCATCTTGTACTGACATCTTGGATCAGTGTATTTTTCTTCACATTCATTTGCTCCTGTTTCATTTTTAGTCTTGTACTAGCCAGCTCGCTTCTCTTAAAGTGCTCCACTAGCTGCCTAGCAGCACCTAGTGCTCTGCTTATGGTGGTGTCTTTGAGAGCAGTATTGACTATGAGCTGGAGTGTGTGTCCAGCACAGCGGATAGAGGCCCATCCATGTTTTTCTTCAAGCAGTCGCATTGCTGCCACCATATTGGAACCACTGTCATGTACTACTGCTTTTATTTTGGCAGGCAAGATCTCAAACTTTGTTAGCACCTCTTCCATCCATGTCACTATATTGGCACCAGTATGCCTCTCCTCAAGAGGCATGGTATCAAGGATGAAGCTCTTCATCTTCCAATCTTCACTCAGGAAATGGCAAGACACACCCAGGTAGGCTTCTGTTGCACGACTGGTCCAGACATCAGCAGTCAGGGTGAAGAAACCTTTGACACCACCAAGAGTCTGCTTTACCTAAAGATATGAGATGATTTGGAACAATAGTAAGCATTAGGGAAATATATTACAGTATATTTTTTTTCAGTTACATCAAATCCAGTTACGTATGTTAAACAACAAACATTCAACATATCAGTAAAAGACAAAACAAAAAAAAACAAAACAACTTTCCATTACATGCTTTAACCAAGATTAATTTATTGGTTGCTCAGTCAGCAAGCTCTTAATATTATTTCATCATGAAATGTATTAAATTCTAATACAAATTGCTATTTTGTGTTTGTGGTGTGAGAGAGTGGAGAGAAAGAGAGACCAACCTTCTCAAAGGTAGCATCATATTTCTTTTCCATCAATTTGGTGAAGTGGGATCGGCCTGGTAGATAGTTATCATGGTAATCTGGGTTGAACTGCTTGATCATCTCTTTGAAACCTTGATCATCAACCATAGACAGGGGTCTCATGTCCGTCACCAACATGTTTAAGATTGATTCAGTCAGGACATCTGCTTGCCGAGGTGTACACGTTGGTGGCTTGGTGACAAAGTCGTCCATTGAAGACGAACGTATTTTTTTAGCAGTCCTGAAACACAACGTTAACAGCTATTAATATGAGCAATAATAAGTAGTGCTCTCAGCGTTAATCTCGTCAATACGACGTTAATGCGGCAAATCCCCGTTAGCTCGATAACACGGTGCGAGGGCTGCACGGCACTGACTAACGGGGATTTGCCGCGTTAATGCGGTTATGGCGTTAACATCATATTAACGAGATTAACGCTGACAGCACAAATAATTAGCAGCTTGCTGTTTACGATAATGTTAGCAGCTAACTAGCCAATTAGCTTACCGAGGCGACTGTACCACTTCGTCGTTGGATGCCACAACGTGCTTCCTTTTTAGATGCTCGTGCATCGCCGTTGTACTGCCATGGAAGGCAAGTTCCATTTTGCAGATTTTGCATTGGACATTCTTTTCTTTTGTTTGGTCAAAATGCTCCCAGACTTTCGAGTTCCGTTGCCGAGTAGCCATGATAACGGAGACTGCTTCTTCTTCTTCGTCCTTGGCGTTTATCCTTGTACACGCAGTGCTGCCATCTTCTGTTTCAGTCCGTTATTACACTCTTAAATCCTACTTGTATTCCTGCACCTTTCAGGATTTTACGGCATTTAAACGATGCGTCGACTATTAAATTAGGCGTCGACGATTTTGATAGTCGACGTAATCGTGACTAGTCGACTAATCGTGGCAGCCCTAGTGGTGATCCAAATCAGTGTGGAGCAGAATGCACCATAGAGATGTACAACTCTCCTGTTGAATACCTCAAGACTGAAGGTACACCAGATATAGAAGGAGTAAAGTTTGAGTCAGTTTTCAAGTGTTTAAAATATTTTCACATCTGTCAGCCAGGTTTGCCATTTTGATTAGGACACAAGATTTTTATGGCATTTTGTCATATGATGTTGTGCTGTTTCTTAAATTTTTTGGTGAAAAAAAAGAATGGTTCACCCACTCCATTCTGAATCGGAGCATTAAACAGTTTAAATACTCTGACTCTGATACCTCTTCAAAGCCGTGTGAGGTCAGTCCTCAACAAACTCTCAGGACAGTTAATACAAAACTGGAAGTTTGTAAGGCTGTTGCCTCTCATAATTGGTGACAGAGTGGAAGATGGAACAGATGATTTTTACCCCACTGCATCCAGACTGCAAATGAATCTCGCATGTGCAAAGCCACTGCTGGCATGTGATGCGCAACAGCAGAAGAAAAGGACCTGTGAGGCTCAGTAACAGAGATTTTATTAGAAAACTACAGACATTTTGTGCCGAAAAATATACTTTTTTTCCCAATGCATCATGATAACTTCGTTTCAGTTTGTTTCTTTTCATCAACAAATAAAGGAGGTTACATATAAGCTACTTTTTTTATTGCTCAAAACTTGTCTGAACACAGGCTGCACTTGTTGGTCGACTGTGATGTATGTGGCTGACAAAAACAAATTGCTGTTATTTTTAGGTTCTACAGTCCTGATCAAAAGTTTTAGACCATTTGAAAAATGGCAAAAAATCATCTTTTGCATGGTTGGACCTTAACAAGGTTCCAAGTAGAGCTTCAACATGCAACAAGAAGAAATAGGAGTAAGGCAAAACATTTTTTGAGCATGCAATTTATTAAAAACAACGCTTAAACTGAAACAGGCTGTTTTACAGCTGATCAAAAGTTTAGGACCACACCTCCCAAAAACATGGGTAAACCCCCAAAACAAAGTTCCAAACTTGAACTCAGTAATGAATAGGTTCGCTGTTATTGTTGATCACTTCATGCAAGCATTTCCATGAGGTGAGTGGGAACATTTCTCCAAGTGGTGAAGATGGCCACACGAAGGGTGACTACTGTTTGGAACTGTTGTCCATTCTCAGTTGGATTTAGATCAGGGAAAGACGCAGGATGGTCCAAAAGAGTGATGTTATTCTCCTGGAAGAAGTCCTTTGTCCTGTGGGCATTGGGTACTGTAGCGTGGTCCTGTTGAAAAACCCAGTCGTTACCACACAGATGAGGGCCCTCAGTCATGAGGGATGCTCTCTGCATCATCTGGACATAGCCAGCAGCCTTTTGACACTCCTGCACCTCCTGAAGCTCCATCGTTCCACTGAAGGAAAAAGCATCTCCCCAACCACTGTGGCACCCCCTCGTCTGTAGGGCGTAGAAAACATCTCAGGTGGGATCTGCTTGTCATGCCAGTAACGTTGGAAGCCATCAGGACCATCAAGGTTGCATTTTTTTACAGGAGAAAAAAAAAGGTTATATTTTTTTCTCATCAGATAAGTTTTTTTTGAAGCTCTTCACCACTAATGGCCTTAATTTGGGTTGAGGATTTTTTAGGTCTTCCACTTGACGTTTTTGTTCCATAACCCCCAGGATTAGAAATGACCGTCTTAACTGCATCCCACCTCAGCAGCGATGGCGCGCTGTGAGCGACCCCACTTATGCAGTTCAACTAGCCAACCATGTTCAAAAAGGAACGTTTTTTTGCTTTTGCCATCAGAACATCCTGACAGTCTGACTACCTGACAGAAAATGACAATGAATCCACAGTTTTGCACAGATTTGGCCTTTTAAAGGCATGTGGTCCTAAACATTTGTTCAGCTGTAAAACAGCCTGTCCCAGTTTAAGTTTGTGAAATGTAAGTTAAATGTTTTGTCTCACTCCCATTTCTGCTTGTTGCATGTTGTTGGAACCTTGTTAAGATCCAACCATGCAAAAGATGATTTTTTTGCCATTTTTCAAGTGGTCTTAAACTTTTGATTGGGACTGTATTTAATAATCGATTAGTTTCTTCTGAATGGATTAAGAATGCTTTATGTCTGCATTGCAATGCATCACAATTGTAAATCATTATACGATTAATTGTGTCAGCTCTATTAGATGTAAGATTGTATATTTGCTTTTGAAATAGGCAGTTTGCTTTATTGTGCTTTGTATTTGCTTTCAGACTGCAAAGAAAGAACGCTAATCTACACCGAGCATCTGAAGAACAACATTCAAGTCCTCCAGCACATTGAATCCAAAACCTGTTCCAGTTCCTCAGACACCATCAGAGACTGTTTTGAAAGCCCTCTACTATCAATCTGGATAAAAAGAAACTTTGCCAACCACTGCAAGTATCAAGTGTTTTAAATTTTGTTTGACTGTTTATTATGTACTTATTTGTTTTTGGTTGTATTAAGTTTGATATTAATTAGATCAGTGCCTTTTTAGTGATTAATTTGATTATTAAATATTAACTGTTTAGGGCAGCACGGTGGCACGGTGGTTAGCACTGTTGCTGCACAGCAGGAAGGTCCTGAGTTCAATTCCACCATCAGGCCGGGGTCTTTCTGTGTGGAGTTTGCATGTTCTCCCCGTGTTTGTGTGGGTTCTCTCCGGGTACTCCGGCTTCCTCCCACCGTCCAAAGACATGCAGTTTGTGGGGATAGGTTAAATGATTAATCCAAATTGCCCATAGGTGTAAATGTGAGTGCGAATGGTTGTCTGTCCCTGTGTGTTAGCCCTGTGACAGACTGGCGACTTGTCCAGGGTGTACCCCGCCTCTCGCCCTATGAAAGCTGGGCGAGAGGCGGGGTACACATGAAAGCTGGGATAGGCTCCAGCTCCCCCCACGACCCTGAGACAGGATAAGTGGAAGCGAATGGATGGATGGATATTAACTGTTTAATTTAATCATTGTCTCTACTGGTTTTTATTAATGTTTCTAGCAAATTATGACAAAAAGTCAAAGAATGTAAGTTTTATGCCAGTTAGCCCTATTATGTTTATTACCTCATTTGTTGGACCTTAATCTTTTTCTGGCTGCAACAGCTGCCAATAATTTCATGTAAATATGAACTTTTGAATAAAAAAGGCATGTTTTGTATTATACAGCTCTTCTGTGCTTTGTTGATAGGAGACGGTAAACAAGCTTATTAAAATGTATTTTAACTGGTTTACTTTATATTAGTTTTTTATTTCAATGTAATAATTGTACAAAAACCAAAGTTCACTGTGAATTTTACATTTATCAACAAGTATACCGTTATGTATTTTGCATTATCACTATATTTTTCACGGTGAAATTCTGGCAACCACAGCTGCCAGTAATTCACCGTAAATTCTACAATATTTTTTTTACAGTGTACCTCATTAGTGTGATGGCTTGTTAGCTAGGTGTGTTAGGGTATATTATTGCCTTTCTTACTGTTTTAAATTGCTGAAATTTCCCTGGTTTGCTTGATTTGTTGTGTTCTACTTGGTAATACATCTAGTAACATATAAGCAATCTGGTAAACAGACCCCTATTGTGAGAAATTTGAGGCCAGTACAATTAGGAGACCCACAATGCAGTGTTACCTCTATTGCTACCAGTTATTATACAGTTTTTACATTTTAATTATCAATTAAATGATTAAATGATTCAACTTAATTAAAATAACTTACATTCTATTATTGTGCTTTATTTCTTCTTCTTGTGCATTAATATGGTTATATACATAAAAAATCTGTCACATTTACCATGAATTACGTTCTGTCTGTCACAAACTGTACATCTTGCACATCCATTAGATATGTTATAAAATGTACATATACATGGAAAACACTTATCTTAGTACAGAAAAGGTTTCTGTGTCATATTTCATGCACACACTGCTCATTTTGAACCAATTATTAAAGAGTTACATGGAACAGGAAGTCAGCACAGATCGAAATTAGCATTTTTATAATCAAACAAACCTCTGTTACTGTTCCCTCAGGGCTCAGTATCATGCACAGTATAATACACAGTGACCCCGGTGTTGCTTCAAGGATGTTTATGGAGGCTGGAAACTCAACATCTACGAATTAAACGAATATTCAATCAGTCGCGATCAGACTGTCAGATACTTCATTTGCAAATGTTTGAGGTGCATTTTTTCAGGGTTTAGCAATAATTAAAAGCTGCTAGAGGAATCAAATGGTAGTCCACGGTCAGTGAAAAACATCTAAAAACATTCATACATCTTAAATCACTTATGCAGCATCAGTCATTTCTCCAGCATGTATCTGTACACTGATCAAAAGCATGCTTTGCCCCTGTTTCTGCTCCACTCTAATGTCCTTTTGGAAAGGACTTACTCAATAGCATTGAGTAAGTGCCTGAATTTGCGTACCCAGTTTGGATGTTATCTTTCAGTTGAATGGTCATATCACTTGTTGGGCAGTCACCAGTAGTCACCCAGCTCTATCTTCTCACCAACTTAGCCCCAAGTGACACAGGCCTAGAGATCAGTTGGCAACCACCAGTTCTCCTCAACTGGTTGTGAGGCTGCTCCTCACTGTGAATTCAATTGCTAAAGCCCCATTCACCCTAGACAATGACCTCGTGGTAACCACTGGTCGCTAGGGAAAGAGCAAACTAAGGCTTCACTCACAAAGGCCTACAATATGGCCGGTTAGCTTCAAGCAACTTGTTTTGCTTTTGTGTGGCAAAAATGTTTATTCCCCAAATAGTTGTACAGCAGTTGCAGGAGGTAAAACTGGTTGCAAAGGGTTAAACGGCAGGTTACACACAAAAAACCTCATTGTGACAACTATGAAACAGTCACCTACCAGGTTTGGAGGGTGGTTACTTTCTCACATAGGGCCATGTAGGTTTGAGTAGCTTTTATTCCCTTAATAAATAAAATCATCATTTAAAAACGGCATTTCTGTTTACTCAAGTTATCTTTGTCTAGTATTAAAATCAGTTTGATGACCTGAAACATTTAAGTTGACAAATACAAAAAAACCCTAAGAAATCAGGAAGGGGGCAATACACCACTGTATATAAGAGATGGTCAAGCTGTGTACATTCATTAGAATTAGAATTTAAGTTGGAAATCCATATTCCCAATAGTAATATTATTTCATCGTTATATGAATATGCCATGAGATTCAAATACCTTAGCAAAACCACCAAAACACAGCTAGTATAAAAACATCCTCCAAAGAGCTACTTTTTACCTTTATATGTATTTTGAGTATATTTTCACATTTCTGGCTTTACTAGAGTATTTTTAACACAAGTGTCTGTACCGTAAGTGATGAATGTGTGTACTTTGTCCACCTCTGCTAATAACAGCTGGTCACGGCCTCTGTAAAAACACTGTAGTCACTGCCTTCACATCATTCTCAGAGCTGAGAACACACAGCCTTAATATCAGGGTGTCTGCCTGATAAAATATAGGTTATAGAAAAATCATTGGTTGTTTTTACTGTAGGCTAATTTGATCCATGTCATACATACACAAATGCATGTGAATGTTTAGGATTTCACACAAACACACACAGATGCTTCTTTGTTGAGGGTTTGATAGGAATGCAGGAAAAGTAAGACAGACAGTCCACATCAGCTTAGTATTTCTCCCCGTCTTTGTCATAGTCTTTCTTTTCTTTCTGTGTCTCTACCCTCAAACCATCTCTCCCTGCAAGTCCATTATTTCTCCATTAAAATGCAGGATGACCCGTGTAATTGTCTCCTATGACTGGATCCTAATGAAAAAACACATTGCATTAGTGACGAGACGTAGCGCGTGCAAGCCGCAGGGCCTTGACCAAAGCAGATAATATTCGCTGGGAGACCTGGGAGGCCTGTTGCACGCTTTTAACCAGCATCAGTGTGTGCATGCGTGTACATTTTGTCCGTGCATGTGTGTCAGTCTCCGAATGCCTTGACCAATGCAGATAATATTGTCTGAGACCCTCATTCTCCTCTTTTAACCTGGACGTCACTGTGTTTGTGTGCATGAGAGAAACCGTCTTCACAGGCATGCATAAATATGAAATCCCCAGTGTGTGCACGCTGGTGAAAAGTGCAGTCAAGCATGGTGCATATGTATGCGTATATGTGCATATACATCAGGCAGCAGATAGCAGCAGGTAGAACTATTGGGTGTAAAAATAAATGGGCAGGAGGCATCAAGGGATGACTTAAAAATCTACATTTACATTGGCCCCACAGTCCTGCTCAGACTTTAGGATGCAGAGGAAAAGAGCATACGTGACAGGAATAGGCTCAACACTTTCATCGCAGGTTTGTCACGATGATGTTGCATTAATTTTACAGCACAAGATGGAATTCTATATGCAGTTTTATTAGTGCTTCATTCTTTTCACCAAATGAGCTCCAGCAGACTCGAGAAATGTGTCAAAACGATGCATGCAGATTGTTAGTAACACACACACAAAAAGAGACACGCCTCATGTGTGGGGGCTTTTTCTTAGGCGACTGAGTTCGACATTGGGGGGGGGCATGCACTTTGCAATTCTGTGACAAAAACAGGTTTAAGCACAATGCACAATTATCTGTTGGCTAAGCCTCTGCAGCAAGGGCCAGTTTTTCAGAGCCGCCCATGCAGCATGTAGTGATATCTGGTTCAACTAACGACTAATGTATGCATCAAATTGTTGCATACATTGATAAATGATACATTTTTATATTTCGAGTGTTAATTTTAAGGAGGACGACTGGGCCAGGCACCCTCGTGGGTTGTTCTAGCTCTGCAGTTGGTCAGTATCTATCAGAAGCGGTCCAAGGAAGGAACCCTGGTAAACCAGTGACAGGGCCGTGGTGGTGTGATCCAACAGATGAGCTACTGTAGCTCAATTTGCTAAAAAAGTTCATGTTGGTTTTGATAGAAAGCTGCAAGAATACACAGAGCATCACAGTCTGTTGATTATGGGGCTGCACAGCCACAGAGCAGTCAGGATGCCCATGCTGACCCCTGTCCATGGCCAAAAGCTCCAACAATGGCAATGGTGAGTATCAGAACTAGCTCACACAAAAATGGAAGAAGATGGCTTGATGATTCATGTTTTTACATCACGTGGATAGCCGTGTGTGTGTACGTCACTTACCCGCGGAACACCTGGCACCAGGATGCACTATAGAAAGGCAAGCTGGCAGGCAGTGTGATGCTCTGGGCAGTGTTTTGTTGAGAAGCCTTCCATGTGGATGTTACTTTGACACTACCACCTATCTATCTTATATTGCAGACCATGAAAAAACTATCATGGAAACACTCCCTGATGGCCGTGGGGCTCTTTCAGTAGGATAATGTGCTCTGCAACAGAAAAAGTGGTTCAGGTGGTTTGAGGAGCACATCAATGAGTTTAAGGAGCTGACTTGGCCTCCAGATTCATTAGATCTCAGTCCAATGGAGAATCAGTGGGATGTGCTGGACAAACACATGGAGTCCCCAACTTACACCACAGATGTGGAGACTGCCTTCACATCTGTAGTGCCAGATACCACATAACACCTTCAGGGGTCTAGTGGAGTCTGTACCTCAACAGGTCAGGGCTCCAAAGGGGGAGCAACCCAACATACGCAGGCCATCATAATGTTGCCTCTGATAGGTGTGTCTCCACTAATTAGAGAATTTACCTCTGCACGCTGAGTTAAAGAGTAAAAGGAATGAAAGTGACAGAGATGGATATTACATAAAGGTTATGCAGGAGATAGACACATTAATCTTGATGAAGAGACTGAACTTAATGACTTGAGTTAGTTATTTGTTCATAAGTTCACTTAACTTGAACTTGTGGGTTTTTCATTTTTCTTTCACTACAGTGTTAATTTATTCATTTTTATCTTGGCCTCTCAACTTCATTTCCCTGCTTTGTTCTCTTAGGGGAGCAAAGGAATTCCCTCTTCTCGCCTTTTCTTCTTCAGCTACTGCTTCCAGCTTAAAGTATTCTTTTATGGTTGCAAAATTTATATGTGTCTTTTATAGTGCCCGTCCATTGATCCCTCCTCTCTAATCTTCGTTTTCTGACCTTCCTTTGGTCTGTCCTCATCACTGCTTTTAAAACAGTTTAAAGGTACTCTTTTAATTTTTCCCATCTCCACCTTTTTTCTACTCTTCTAACTTCCCGTATCTTTGTCTTCCATCCCTTAATCCCTTCATTATTTGTCCCTTTCGCTTACATTTGACACCTCTAAATTCTCAACCTTCTTCTCCTCCTTATGTTTCCCATTTCTAATTTCTGGGACTCCATTTCTGTGCCATAAATCTCTTGCAGCCCTTAAATCTCGCTCTGCCCCCATCTCCCTGTGTTTGGTCTGTTCGCTCTGTATCTTCCTGAAGGTCCCCATATTTCCATTCAGCTAAAAATTGCCTTGTCACTTCTCTGCCGCATTCCCAGTCCTTTTGTGTTTATTGTCACACCTTCCCCGTGTCTCCCTCTCTGCTTCCCAGAGTGAACAAACACACTCTGGGTTCATCTTTTGTGACCAACTGGAATGGATCAGACTCTAGTAATCACAAGAGCAAATAAAGCACACAAGACATTTGGTGCTTATTTCAAGAAAGGCATGAAATGTATTTTTTTATATATATGCTGACTCACCTCTCTTGCATCTTATCATCGAGGCACAGACTCAGCAATAATCTCATATCACAGTTTTATTTCAACGACTTCTCCCGCAGCCATATTTCTTTTCCTTTGCACTGTTCGTCCTCAGAAAAATGAGGATGCGAAGGACCGAGCCCAGCACAGCCAAATAAAAACTGTTTTTGATTTTATATAATAAATCCAGGCAGAGCTCCACATATCGGCTCTTTGCTTGACTTAACTGTGCTTTGAGTAACTTTCCTTTCCTCTTCATTTAAAAAATGGTCTGAATGACAAAGTTTAACAGGTCAAACTGTGTTTTATATGACTAATAGTAATTTAAAAAAACATTATACATATATTGATTTGATGTTTTGTGTGTATGTTATGGTAGAACTAAACACCCGTGCTCATAAATGCCAGATTTTGAGGTTTCAATCATAACTTGGACCCAACTGTTCACAGAAAATAAAACTAAAGCAACATTGAACCTTGAGCACTGCAGGAAGGTGGCAATCCATTTGTGTGGAGGGTCCAATACATTAAGTGCTATTCTGAAACAAATAGTCTCAAGAGCAAGTGAGTTATATTAACCACCCTCTGTGAAGTTGCCGCACCTGTTGTGGCTGATATGGATGAAACTCCACACGTTGCCAGAAATGAGTTTCACGAGGTTATTTCAGAATTGTTTTCAGTAACAGACCAAATAAAACGGTCTTTCTGTAAATTTTGTACAAGATCTTTCTACATGTTTAAAAGGTCTTCATAACCTTTTAATCTTTGTTGTTATAAATGCCAAAACTAACCAACAAGAGAAGGAAAGAGGGAGCATTTTGGAATGAAACTGAAATGGAAAAGCTGTGTTTTCCAAAAAGTCTTGGACATGATCTTAATCCATCTATCGGTACTGTGCAAAAGTCTCAAGCCAGCCCTCTTTTCTTTTTATTTTTAAAGGGGCCAGACTTTGTTGTAATTTCTAAAAGTGGTCTTGAGCAAGAGTTCTCGAGGCTTTCTGTTCTAAAAATGGGTGAAAAAGCAGCCAATGTCTGCTTTTTCACCCACTTTTAGAACAGCCCTTTTTTGACCATTTTTAGAGGAATGCTTTTGTCGTTAAGACCCTGAACACTGACTGATGAATCATTCAGGCTTGAAAATAGTCCAGGTTCATCCAATTTTTAGCCAAATCTACATACATCTGGACCTTCAATTGAGCCATCAACTGCTCACTGAAGCCTCATCAGAAATGGTCAGCGAGTGGTGTTTAAGATCTTTGAGCTCCATCAGATCTTGATCCACCCATGCATTACCCCATCTGCAAAACATCTGATTGGCACCGGCTTCATTTTTCAGAATGACAATAATTCAATACTTCCCATTAAGAGATGGCTCAAGACTTTTACATAGTGCTGTAATCATGTGATAGTCATCAAAGTCATGATAGTTTAAGTTTGTGAAGAGGTTTCACCTCTTATTCAAGAAGCTTCTTCATTTCTATAGAAGAACAAAACGTCTTCACAAACTTAAAGAAGTCCAGCTCCCTGATTTTTAAAGCTGTTAAAATGAGATAGACGCTGAGTCGCAGCTTCTAAGTGAAAGGATAAGACAGGTCCATTTCACTATAGATGCCCTCCAGAGCAAGATTAGCCAGACTCTGCAGGAACTGAAAACCCTTATGTCCACTGTGAGCGACCATCTTTGAACAGAGGCGGTGGTTTACGACACCAACTGTCTGCCATCTATAATCCAGTTTTGAGATCCCTTCCCAGACGCCTTAACGCCCACTCACATCCTGGACCATCTGACCTCAGGAAATCACATGATAGGGTGGGGCCAGGTTTTACAGTGAGCTCACCCGAAACCTTGGCTGATCATGTGATTAGGTAGAGGATCATTAGGGGGTCCTTTTGTCCCTCTTTGGAGGGACACTCCCACAGGGTTTAAATTTGGGACTCTCCACCATTTGACGCTAGAACTGAAGAAGCTTCTCGGATGAGAGGTGAAACGTCTCCAAGCAACTTAAAGAAGTCCAGACACTTTTCTTTCCAAGCTCCTTAGACTACGATGACCTGGATGACTGAGAACCTTCACAGACAATAGACGCTGAGTTTCAGAAAGTGACATCCTAAAACTTGCCGCTGGATTTCTACCTCACAACTTATTTAAGAGAACCTTCAGAGCTGTAAGTGTTACACACTTGTGAGGGTTACAAGCATCACAGACTGGGAGGAGATGGAGGTTTGGTTGGAATCGAGCCTAAGAGTCGATAATGCTGCTCGTGATCCTTCGGGAAACCACCAGGAGAGAAAAGAGGGCAGGTGAACTCAATCACACAATGACGAGTGCAGGAGGAGAACAAAGGCCGAGAAGCTAGAAGAAGAAAGTTACTGTCCAAATACAGACTGATTTATTTCAAAGGTGTAGATTAGTTTTCAAGCCAAGAATCTTAAACCGACGCACCAAAAAAAGTTCTGCAACTTCACCAGTAACATGCAAAGAAAGAAAAAAAAGTTACTTTGTCTAAATTTGCTGGTACTGCTCTCAGTGCACTTCGAAACTCCAGACACGGGCACATGAAAGTGGGCTGGAGAAGCCTTGCATGCAGAGATTCAAACACAGCAGGATCACTGATGGTGGTGCACAAGGAGACGTCCTTAAGGCTATGGGCAGCGAGGGGTGTTGCTGAACTTTTCTGACAGCAACTCATAAACAGACCAATTTCAGTCTCTCGAGCGCAGCCTTGAATTTAAAAAGCTGACCTCAGAAACGAAAGGCGTAAAACAGCAGGTCCGCTCGGTAGCTCGGAAGCTTTTTTCACATCACAGAAAGAACATCCGCTGTAGCATGTTTACACTATTAAATTATCTTCACAGCGTGCAAAGTCGGTATCTACTTCTTTAAGACATGTAAACTTTGAATCATGTGGTGCGGGGTCACAGAAAAAAAAAGAAAAAGAAGAGAAAGAATCCAGAGTAAAGTTAATCAGAATCAAAGGAAAGCAGAAGACGGAGAAAAGATACTCAGTGTGAAGTCGAGAGAGACTAAGATGAAAGAACATATGCAGAGAGACCAAAAAGAATGAACAAAGGAAGAAGGGTTTGATTACCATTTGGTAGATAACAGGAAGATCATAAAAAAGCTAAAATGACTGAAAATACGATCAAAGACACGAATCCTGTCAAAACACGCACCGTTCCACAGCTCAGCCACTACGTGAACGCGCATGTGTGCATTTATTTATGTTTTTATTTATTTAGTTTTCATTAAGCTCCTCATCTGAGCCTCCCCGTGGCTTCACTCATGTTTGAAGAAGCCATCTGAGACTCGGTAAGTGCAGATTTACCGACAAGGCAAATTACACTGTCGCAATTTATCAGCGCTAAAATGCGCTCAGCGTGTGTCCTCGTGTGCATACGTGCATTCATATGGAGACGCGGGGCTTTTCTTGCAACGGCATATGTCTGTGCGCATGTGTGCGCTCGCTGTGTGTGTGTTTTTTTAGCCCTCCTCTGGGGAGACCCCACGCACCGTCTGTCTCCGACGGATTCAGTATTCACTGCCACAGAGAGACAGGAAAGACAGAGTGAAGAAGATGAGGAGGTGGAAGAAGGAGGGAGGGGAAAATAGAAAGACAGCAAGGGGATGGAGGGAAGGGAGAGAGCATATTTAAGAGGGAAAACAAAAGAGGAAAGGGGGTAGTTTGATGCTAAGAGGCTATAATTTTCATTCAGGCTTCAACTGTCTAAATAGACGTCTCCACTCAGTTCAAACTGCCTTCTCAAACGCTGCTGTTTCACAGCCTGGGGTTAGATGTCACCTGCACTTTCAAAACGACTTTTTGCAGACATGTCTGCAGCCATTTTGTGAGAGCAGGTGCTGCAGACTTTCTGTTTTGTTTTCTGTGTCTTTTTTTTCTCACTCTCTTTTCCCCAAATGGTGGATTTCATTGTAAAAAACAAAAAAAGAAGAAGGACGGAGCTATGGAGGAGGTGAGAGGGGCATAAGGAGACAGGGAGAGATGAGAGGAGGCAGAAGAGGAGGCTGAAAACAAGGGGACGAGGTGAGGAAAAGAAAGAGAGGAAATCGAGGGTGGAGGAGGAGAGTGGAGGTGTTCTCCATCCTGTTTGAATTTCATTACGTTTTTCAAATTTAATGAGAGGCTAAGAGGTAGACAAGAGGGAGACAGGAGGTAAAGCAACCGAGGTAGAAGTCATACATACTGATTACAGCTAATATGCAAACACACGGTGCTTGAATGCAGCTGTAGTAAATGTCCACAGAGAGGTGAATGAAAAGAGCAAAGAAAGGAGGGCAACACACGTTAAAAGGTTCAGGTGTGACACTCGCTGATGGCTTACAGGTTTTGCCAGACTCTGGCTTTACATTGTTTGTTGCTCATGTTTTCTCCCAAACAGCATCTCTGATTAATCTGCCCAGCAGGGTCCTGTCGTGGAGTGTGAGTGAGGGATTGTACGTCAGAGACAGAGAAATAAAATGTCAAAGCAAAGGCTGAAATGGCAAAACATGACAAGCTTATGCTGCACTGCAAGATCGACCATGTTTCTTCGTTTTAGTATTTGGGGAAAGGGCAAATGAAAAAATTGAAAATTATTATATAAGAGTGACAGTTGAGTTTTATATATTCAAGTCATTTAATTAAGTGAAAAAAATCTGTTTCCCATTCATTCATCCATCCTGGGGGAGTGGCTGTAGCTCGGGAGGCACAGCAGGTCATTTACTAATAAGAAAGTTGGTGGTTGGATGCCTTCAATCCTTTATTTCACATCTGTGTGTGAAATGATAGAAAGTGTTGGAAAACAGTACCTGTATGAACGGGTAAGTGAGGCAAGTTGTATAAAGTGCTTTGAGTACTTGTAACAACACCATGTAAGAACCAGTCTATTTACCTTCCACACTTATGGCCAGTTCAGAATCCACCAGTTAACCAAACATGTCGTTGTACTGTCGGACAACATACAAACTCCAACTCAACCAGGTGGCGTGATGGAACTTGTCGTTAAATTGAGCGATTTCTGATCATGAAACTAGCTCAAGGTGTTTTGGTGCCTTTTGAGTTTCTCGTGCGCTTCCCAGTTCTTCTAACATCGGCTTGTAGCATTAGGTGAGGAGTCTGGGCATTTCAGTGAAGGTGCATAAATACAAATACAGGTGCACAGAGATAACTGCTTTAGTTTGACACCTAACAATTAGGGGTTGACTGCAGCGCACCTCACTGGTGGTCATACATCAACGGTTTGTTGAGCTCAGTAGTATAAATGTTTAGAATGAGAACAACATCATTCTAGCTCTCTGGATTTCTTCAACTGCACAAAATATTGTAATATCTTAAGGTTAAATTCAGTTAATAAGTCCTTTAAAGAATGAAAATTCTTCTAGGCATGCGTTTAATTCTGTTCAGGTTTAGCTTTCATGAGTTTAACAATATAGTTTACTTTTAAAATACTGGACATTAAAAATGCCAGAGAGTCAGAATAGTTTCTGCTTTGTACTGGTTTGGGCAGAGAGAAGAAAGGTCAGAGAAGGGATTAGTTATGCTAAGTTAACAAATCCAAGTAAAAGCAGCTTCGAGCTGAACCCCAAATTAATCTTAGTCTTTTTGTCTGAATCCAAATCAAAGCCAAAGAACACATAATCAGAGCAATTGAGAGAAATTTACTGTCAAAGAAAGAAAGGAAAATTAAAGTTTCTGTGCATCTTTAGACACCTGTCTGTAGTCCGAACAGTCTCTGACTATGCTTTGAATCAGATTAGGATTAATTTACTCACCAGTTTCTATAGAGTCTTATCGATAGACCCTGGTCTCTTCCTTTCTCACAGCTTTTATTGTACCTCTCACTGCAATGTCTAACAAAAGGTTCAGCGGAGCCAAAGGTGAGGAGGCGGGAAGTGTTTTGGGCTGTTCAGTTCTTTCTTTGTGCTGTTCTGCTGGCTTGAACAAAAGGTCATAAAACAAACATAGCCAGGGTTACGATTTAATTTCCCACTGGGCCCCTGCCATACACCGCAGAAGCTCGCGGACTCTTCCGATTGTGGGGT
Organism: Oreochromis niloticus; assembly: GCF_001858045.2. Classification (NCBI taxonomy): domain Eukaryota; kingdom Metazoa; phylum Chordata; class Actinopteri; order Cichliformes; family Cichlidae; genus Oreochromis; species Oreochromis niloticus. The sequence goes on from NC_031967.2 coordinate 30,880,938, forward strand.
TCAAAGAACTAAGCCACCAGCTCCCATTTAGAGCATTATTACTATTAAGTAAAAACACAATTTGACAACATCAGTTATCCTACGATTGGAAGAAATAAGTTTAGAACTAAGGAAATGATGAACACCTTTTGTTTCTTTGATCTGCTCCGAACTGCGATGAGTCAGATAACATTTGTTATGTGACAGAAACGGCAGGTAAAGGCAGAACTGCATAAAACCCTTCTCTGAAACTGAACGGAAACAAGCAGAATTACAACTACAGATGTTTTCTCAGCAGAATTACAAAACTTTACCTGTTTCACCTTTCAAGTAATTCAGTAAAGAAACCAGTCTGTAGTTGCAAGGTAAAGACTTTGAATTCTAGTTGCCATCATCTTCTAAGCTGATGTGCATGAATACATTAGTGTACAATGGAAAAATACTGTATGCCATGTTGTATGTTGACTGAAACCTTTGCTGATCACTGTGTTTAGCGGTTTCTTAACTTTGGACAAATGTTAGCGGACTGGTGGCTCAGTGCATCTTTATGAGCTGTATGGATGCGCTGACATAGATCATGCGCACCTGTTCATAGAAAACATCAGTTTTCTTGTGTTACATCATTCATAACATGAATTAGGTTGATTTTTTTTTTGGCGTGCTCTATTGAAATGGCACTAATCAGGTCGAGGTGTCATGTGAAAGTAACTGAACTTGTGAGCAGCCTACTTTGACCTTAAGTAGGCCGGACCGATTGAAGGCTACGCCCACACTAATGTGTTTTCATTTCCCCGAAGGAAAACGCAGCGTTTTGAAAACGCTCTCGAAAACGAATACATTTGAAGACGGTGCTTTCGCGTCGCAGTGTGGACACCGAAAACGGAGACTTTCGAAAACGGTGATGCATTTTAGTCATGCGATGCAGTCATGTGACCAATTAAACAAAGATAGCGGAGGGCATTATACAGCAGTTGTTTTGTTTGCTCTAAATTTTGACAGCCCTATTAAAGATTAATATCAGTTTGTACATGCCCCCAGACAGCTTTTCTTCAAATTCTTTAATTCTCACTCGCTTTTGCAACTTTGTACTTTTGTGTTACTCGCAGCAACAACTCCACCAAATTTTTTGGAGATTATGTATCGGAATTTCAGGAGCAGGACCACGCCTCCAAACACACTCCTTCCAGTTGTCATCTATATAGGTTCCCCCAGTTCTGCAAGCTGATCATTCTCATTTATGTGCCGCCCCCCCCTTGTTCTCCATTCTTTAACTTCTTCACTTCTATTTAGTACACGGGGATCTGCCAGGCCCGAGAGCCATCGCCAGTCCCCTTCGAGGCCTTCACCAAACCGCAGCTCAATTCATGTCAAAGCATTCACTTTTACCTACTAAAACACTGTCAAACATAAAATGAGGACGTGGGCCCCGCTAGTGAAAGTCCATTAAAAAACTCAGTGCTTTTCCTCGACATTTTGCCGTGACTTTTCAAAGAGCTGGAAAGTAAATAAACAGCAGACAGAAATGAGGCAGGTCGAATCTTCTTGTGTTTCACGCATGCGCAGTACTGGAACGTAAGCATTTTCGGCCTTTTCAATGTGGACGCACAACTCTGTGAAAACGACTGAAAACGCCGTTTTCAAATCTATCCGGGCTTGTGTGGACCTAGCCAAAATCTCCTTTCTGTCAGTCTAAAGAAGTTTAACTACACATTTTATCTCTCAGATATCTCTTACTGAGATGGCCAAGGAGCTCCTAAAGAGTTACCGTGTTTGAAGAAGAAAGATTACCCCTGAGGATGGTGGTTAAACGCCTGTCACTATGAAGAGGGATAACAAATGATAATCCCAGCAACAGTGGAGCACACTTCCCTGCAGCCGAAGCCTACTGAAGCCTTAAAATAACACTCGTAATGTGAGGAACCCACATGAGGAACAAGTGCTGACATAATGTGTGACATGTTTGGTTTATGGCACTAATGAAGTCTAATCGACGTCGGACTGGTGTGTAATGTAGTGTATCCTCCTCTGTGAAACACTGTCCACAGTCTGTTTAAAAGGTGACAGTGCCGTCCATTTACACAGCCAATAACTCATTCAGATGAGTTAAATGGAGCGTGGGCCTGGCCGCTCCAAGAGTATTTCCACAAACTGAGTCAGCCAACACATGAATAATTTGGATACATGTGTATGAATGTGCATCTTGTCCCTTCGGGGCCCAAATGCATATCTGCATGCGTGTTTTTCCGCGTGCATTTCTGTTTGAAGCGTACGTACAAGCCCGCAGGCTGTGTATGTGTGGGCGAGAGATGTGTGTTATTGTGCGTTCGCCCTCCTTACACAAGGCCAAGTTTGGACTTGCCCCAAGCTAAAATGACTGAGTGCGTCCCCAGTCTCGACTTTTTCTTCTAGCTCGTTCTCCGTACTTAAACAAGCAATATGAAAACGCACTTAAGAAAAGGGAAAAAAAGAAGAAAGAAGGCAAAATGGATGGAGTTCAAATCAGGCTGTGGCGCTTTCCTTTCCATGCGCAACTCGACTGTGAAAAAAAATGGCAGGTGGATTAAATTTACATTTGCACAGAGAGAGAGAGATCAGCCTTTAGTCTCTCCAAAGAACACTTGCTGGATATCTTTGTGTAACGCACTGCAAAGTGAAACTGTGAAGTGTGCCCACTTCTGATGCATGCCAGAAAAAATGGGATCAACCATCTGCAAAAGCGAGACACTACCCGCAGTTCTCTGACATCTGTCAATACATCAGCCCCCATGCAGAATACATTGCCTTGGTTAGATGCAAAATCAGCCCGGCTGCCTTGTTAGCTTTTCTTTTCTCGCTCTAGATGTGCTGCTTCAAAAACAGCTGCTTGCTACCTACTTATGCATCCCACATATCAATACTTCTAGCTTTTATCAGTCCTCTTATCATCAGTAGCTTCCATCCCACATACTGAAATTCTTTTTCCTTTCACTGATTTTTTTTATCCACTGATTCTAAATACATCCTATCCAGATGGACTAAGACTTGTTATCCATATTATACCTGTTCCTTTCACTGTGAGGATGGGCTTTTTCTTCTTGGTGAACATGACATCATCCTACTGTGAACACCAAAATAAACAGGCAACATCCACTACGTGTGTCAAGTGTCTCCTTCTATGAGCGTTTTAGCCAGAATCTCCCAGCAGACAAGGCTTTTAGAGGCCCACCCGCTGTGGGATCCTGCTGCTTCTGTTGGAAAACCCCACTTAAATATCGCACCATGTGTGATATCTTTGAAGCTAAAATAAAGCTCGTTGCACTGTTAGGTTTAAAGATAAAAATAAATCACAAAAATCAAGTAAACAAAGTTTCAAGGTAAATTAATTAATGTATTCCTTTGGAAAAGACCAATTTTTGTTCTAGTATTGGTAGATTAGAATAAGATAAATAAAATATCCAATATGACGTACAGTACAGTGAAAAAGTCTTCAGCCACCCCTGATTTCTTTATATTTCGGTAGGAAAATGGGAAATAGGTGCAGCAATTTATTAAAAACATCTACAAACACAGACAAAAGTAGAGGAAGCTTGAAAGTCAATATTTGGTATGACCACCTTTATTCTTCAGCACAGTCTGAACTCTCTTGGGAAGGTTTCTGTCATTTCTTTTTTCTGAAGTAGTCTTCAGGAGTAGTTCTCCAGGCTTCTTGAAGGACATTCAAAGGTCTTCTTTGGATGTTGGCTGCCTTTACATGATCCCACACTGCTTCAATAATATTGAGGATTAGCCTGGGGAGGCCAGTCCATGACTGATGGTGTTTCACTGTGTGTTTTCTTTCTAGGTTTGCTTTTTCTGCATTGGCAGTGTCTGGGATCATTATCATGCTGAAAAATGAAGCTACTGACAATCAGAGACTTTCAGACATTTTCCAAATCGTGCTCCATTGTCCCCGGGGCCTCCTCCCGGTGGGACATGCCCGGAAAACCTCGCCAGAGTAGAGCTGCTGCTCCTCCACATCGAAAGGACCCAGTTGAGGTGGTTTGGGCATCTGACAAGGATGCCCCATGGGCGCCTCCTGGGCGAGGTTTTCCGGGCATGTCCCACCGGGAGGAGGCCCCGGGGCAGACCCAGGACACGCTGGAGAGATTATATCTCTCGGCTGGCCTGGGAACGCCTTGCTGTTCCACCGGATAAGCTGGAGGAGGTGGCTGGGGAGAGGGAGGTCTGGGCTTCTCTGCTTGGGCTGCTGCCCCCACGACCTGGCCCCAGATAAGAGGAAGAAAATGGATGGATGGATGGATGGATGGATGCTCCATTGTTTTGAATTACATAGAAAATGGTCAGGTACAAGGACTGGGCCGATAATGAATGAAAAGTAGACAATGTCCAAAAACAACTTTGAAAGCGCTCCAGAAAGCTCTGAAAACTACAGCTGAAACCTAAATTTTGCACAGTACATTATGATTGAAATGACTTATGAACTAATGACCCAAAAAACTAATTTATACTGCATAATGAGCTGTTTGCTCTACTAATCTGTTAAATTTTCTAAAGGCTGTGGCTGATTTTCCTTTGAAAAGATAAAAGAATTTACGATTTTAAGATAAAGCAGCTCATATGCTGAGAAGTTTTTCTTTATGAGTTTCAAATTGAGAATCTATAGCGGATGATTCCAGAGGAGACAAATGGCTTCGAATGAAAAGTTAATCAAGAAGCTCTACTCATAAAGGATGTTCCAAGAATGCAGAGTTTCTAGTTATAGTTAATCAATAATGACTAAATCGTGTATTTGCATATTTGTTAGCAATGAATTTCTGCCCGCCTTCAGCACATTCTTCATCTGCACATCCTGCACATCAGCATCTGGCATATTTTGAGTGAAGAGCGCAAATTTCATGCAACAGCAAGCTTTGACGGATGCCAACTGTTTGCATGCCGTATATAGCTACTGCAGTGTTGATTGTGCTCCTGTATATAAGCAATAAGGTGCACTAAAGAAGAAGAGGGAGTCGCTCTATCTACCCAACACAGCGTCAACAAGAGTCCCAGACGTGCGACTGAGCACTGTCACATCAAACTATATACGTGCTCCTTCTTTTTTCCCCCCTCCCTTCAATCACTTGAATCCTTCCAGCCATAATAATCTCCTATTCTCTTTCCCATTTCCTTTCACATACTCTGACAACATCATCGCAACCCACCAGAGACAAACAACTGTCTGGAACTGGCCACAGGTCCACACACGTCTCTGCGGTGCCATTGCCATGCCTATTAGCCTCCAGCTAATTACCCTGCCATGCTCGCTGTGGGATTGGCTATAGCCCCATACAGTAAGCTAATAAGCATGTACCTGATTAAATGGGCAGCATTGGCAGTGAGACCGAAGAGATGGCAGACATGGGAAAAAGATGTAAAATTTGTAAAGATGGAAAAAAAAACAAACTGAGAATGAGGCGGTAAAACACCCTGCGTGGTAACAGGTAGCAATTCCAGTAATTGCGAGGGGAATCATTGTGCAGAACAGCATGCGGGGCTGGAAATCTCTTCGATGCGACATCAAGCCAAGCCTCACAGATTAGTTGACATCTTTTGGTGCCTGTAGCATTACTGTACCAACCTAATGGGAACAGGAACCAAATTGGTATAATGTGTGTGCATATGTGTGCGCTTTCGCTCCGCCTTCCTTTGTGTATCTTGTCATCTGTGTCGCACTAAACCAGGATCTTACACGGGTCATTATGCTGCAAGAGCGCCTGGGTACCACTGCAGTGCAGGAGTGCTGCAGTAGATAATAAGCACAAGATTGCTTCAGTTTTTTTTTTTTTTTTTTGATTGCACAGGGGAACGGACGTGTCACTGAGACCACCTGCTTGTAGAAAGGTTGCAGGTAGAGAGGAGCACAGTGGTGACCTACAGACAAAGTAAAATCTGCATGACTGACTGGGAAAATAATGTTCTGTGCATGGAGTACCTCTGTGCGTGACGGTGTATGTATAAAAATGTTCTCCTACCTTCACAAATATGTGTTTGTTTGTATGCATGTAAATACAGTATGAGTTGTGGGAATGTGTGGAAATGCTATTATATTCTTTGGCTGACCTCTCCTTGAAAGTCACACATTCTTGCAACAAATATTTGTGAGTTGTTTCCGTGCACCTCAGCCTCCACATTGCAGGCGCTGTGTGGTACACACAGAAATACACACAGCATGCACAATGAGGAGGCCTCAACACACCGTTTCATTGGTGGGCACTGGAGGCTAATCAATGACTTGATGGACTAACAAATTAAAATGACCCTACCGGTCGCTGACAGGAAAAAGGCAAAAGTGTCTGTGACAAGGAGCAGAGGGGCCGCGGTGCTTTATAATGCGGGATTTATTCAGCAGATACTATACGCGTTACATCTTTTGAAAGAGAACTTGTCAAATGAAAAGAGGAGTTTTTTCAATCACTTCTCTACGCAAGACCCCGAGGTGAGTTTGCTTGTGGGAATTTTACATGTTTTATACCTTGAAAATGGAAAGGTGATGGGAGACAGAAAAGAGACAGGAAATGTCATGCAACAAAATTCACAGGCCAGACTCAAGACCTGGAGAGTCATAGTTCACAGTCAGTGCATTAACTCTGACAACATAATAAAAACTATGTGGTACAGGTGATAAAGTTGTGCACACTCGTAGCTATCTGATGAAAAATGGCCCGTATAAAAAAATCTATTGGTTGGATAAAACCAGCAGAAATGAGCTTCCTCCAACGGGTGGCTGGCCTCTCCCTTAGAGATAGGGTGAGAAGTTCGGCCATTTGGGAGGGGCTCAGAGTAGAGCTGCTGCTCCTCCACATCGAAAGGAGCCAGTTGAGATCTGTTCCCCCGGATAAGCTGGAGGAGGTGGCTGGGGAGAGGGAGGTCTGAAACAGTTCAAAACTATTTTTGGATCTACACTGTAAAGAATAAAGTTGAAGGAATATGAGCTCAACATGATTCGACAGACTTTTGAGTTAGCTAGGTTCTGCCTTGGTAACTCTGGAGAACCAGCCCACATTTTGACAAAAATATCACAGAGTGTAAATGACCTCATTAATATTTGGTAAACTGGTTCATGAGTGGTTATGATGCTGTTGCAGCTTGGACCCAGCTGATGCTTTTATTTTGAAAGTTATAGAGCGACAAGGTGCCGTAAATCAGATGGCGTAAACCAAACAGTAGAAGCGTGAGTTTTTAATGCACAGAGAGACGGTGTGCTCAATGGTTAGGGAACAGGAAAACACGGCTATTAAGGTGTAATTTTAAGTTACACATGGTTCCTTAGCACCTGGTTGATGAGGGAACAAGGTTTGTCATGTAAATGTGTACTTTGTTATTTCACAGATCATAAAGCTGCTGACTGCTACTAAGTGTAACTGCTAAGTTTTCACCCTTTAGAGGGTGCCCACGTCACCCACCTCGGTAACTTTTTCATGTTTAGTAAGTGATGCAAAAGTTTACAAAATTAACTGTTGTATGCTACGTAAAGACAAAACCAAGTGTAATATAATGTATTTTATTTCATGGTATTGAAAGGGTAAAAGGTTCATGGCAAAAGGTTAAAGATAACACTAATGGTCTTTTATTTTGTATGTATTGTAGCTCTTATGGTGTGTTCACATACACAGCTGTTTAATAAAAGGATTGTGAACCATCAGTTTGAGAGACCATCTATTCAACCGGGGATGCTACAGTAAGACGTTACAGAAAGTTGGGGAAATTTCCACAGGAAGAAAATAACATTAGAGTGGGAGAATTGGGGTGTATCTGCAAAAAATCTGTAAAGTCTTTTTTCTTTGTTAGAAACACTTGGAGCCTGTTCTAGACTGGGCGCATGTTCATGGACTGTGTGGAAAAAAAGAAGTTTAGAAGTTGTATGAGAGGTAGAAAAATGTGCACATGTGTACACATGAAACAGTCTGATGCATATTGTAGCTGAATCTGCTTAAGAAATACTTCATCAGGATCTGAAATGGTTTGAATGAGACTGGATGACTCCAGAGAAAAGCCTTGTATATAATATTCAAGCAAATACATGTTCTCTGCATGCCCAGAAGATTAAATCCACTGTGGAATTTTCTCCTGAGTAACTCACGGCTTTGGAAACCCCGAACTTTAAATTACTTAATGAAGCCAACAGAGATAGCGCTTTCATCAGTCCTCTGCTAGTTTCACCTCTTATGATGCACAATGAGCCTACAAAAAGGGACAAGTGCAACACTGTACTTACTTTTTTTAACAAGCCCTGTGACAGTACTTTCCTTTAATGAGCCTGTGGTGTTCCATGGTGAGAGCCTGAGCTCATTTGTGTCTCACTTTATAAAAAACTTACTCAGTGCAACCATTGCAGTGCAGTGAGAAGCAAAACTGCCAAATGATGACCTCTTCCTCAGATTTTGGTCCATATTGACATGATAGTGTCACGCAGTTGCTGCAGATCTGTTCTCCCATTCTACCACATCCCAAAGGTGCTCCATTGGATAGAGGACTGGCGACTGCACAGGAGACAGTGTCTTCTTCATGTTCAAAAAACAGTTTGAGATGATTTTATTGATGATTTCAAGTTGTTTCTCAGTAATACTCAGTTGATACTAAGGGGCTTGAAGTGTGCCGAGAAAATATCCCCCACACCATTACAGCACCACCAGCCTAAACCATTCAACCCAGTATCACGGCAGAATGTGTAATAGACGCGTTGGTCCACCGTGTCCACGTGAAATGGACAAACATGCACTATTGTTTGCGGTCTTTAATTGCCGCAAATGATTAAGCTAGGCAGCTAATATGTATCTCTGTGTAAATGTGTTAATAATGTCTTCTTAAGCACTTTCCTGTGATTATTTTCATGTTGGCTTAAAATAAAAGATCTCCCACTGCTGTTACTGCAACTTACTGTAACTTCTGCATGCCTTTCCGTTTCTTGCTTTGTAGAGGGAAAGTGTGAAATGGACACGGTGAAATGGCTACTAGTGGTTGCCAACTTTTTAACTATCAAATAAGGGACACTCTGGCATGTCAGAAGCACAATGTACAGCCAGTTGGGCATAGTGTAAATATGCACTGTATATACATATTCTTATAAAAAAAATGCTGTAAAATATTGGTATTCAGTTTAATCAATACCTCACATAAAACAATAAAGAAAAAAAAAAATGATAACAGAAATCACATTTCCTTTGAAAAATAAGTTAAAAAAAATTATTTAAATAAAATACTGTAACTACAGACTTCATTTACCAGTTTACCAAACAGCACCTTATTTTTACAAATCACGTATTCCTCTTTACATCTGGTATGAGTGATGGGCCGTCACTGACGACCGTAAGAGAGCCATCTGTTGGTCAGAAAGTGACACATAACGGTCAATATACGTAACATTTAAGGTAAAATAAGCAATGCACCAATTTTGCTCATTATAGAGGACGTCCCAGATAAAACAGGACAGTTGGCAACCCTATAGTGGACCAGCATGTGTATTACACACTTTGTCGTGATAACAAGTTGAATGGTTTCATGTTGTTTAGTCCAAATTCTAAATGTCACAGCAGAAACTGAAATCTCATCAGACCATTGCCCAATTTTGCTGAGTCATTGTGAACTGTAGCCTCAGTTTCCTGTCTTCACTGACAGGAGATGCACCTGGTGTGGTCTTCTGCTGCCGTGGAGTCAGAGATGCTCTTCTGCATACCTTGGTTGTAATCAGTAGTTGTTTGAGTTGCTGTTGCCTTCCTATATGCTCAAAGCAGTCTGGCCATTCTCCTCTGACCTCTGACACCAACAAGTCATTTTCACCCAGAGGACTGCCACGAACTGGATATTTTCTCTTACATCACCTTTCTTCCTCATTCTGATGCTCGGTTTTAGCAGCTCGTCTCGACTACATCTAGATGCCTAAATGCACTGACTTGCTGCCACGTGACTGGCTAATTAGATACTTGTGTTAACAAGCAGGTAAACAGGTGCAACAAACAAAATGTGTATATTAACAAACACAACTTGCTGCAGTTGCAACACACACACACTCATTCTTCACTAACAGCGAGTACACTGACAGGAGGAGAGATTTCCTCATGTTCTGAGCTGAGGATGAAAACTCTCAGACTAATTGGAAAGCATAGAAGTATAACACTCAGTTTGCAGAGACAGTCAAGGACGGTCTATCCTTGTTAAAAGTAAACTTTTAACAGTCTGTCTCGTTTTGTACCTGTATTCACAAAGAGATCCCTATAATTAAACCCAAAGCCATCATAGCAGTATACGGTAATAAATAATACAACTGGATCAAGAAAATGAAGCCGTGCAGGAGCCACTTTGAACGTCACATTTTTCCATATTTTTGACTCATGGCAGTGTGTTATGTTAAACTGCACTGCAAATATGTTGTCCCAATAGTGCCTCTATATGTCGTGGCAAACTTTTCTGCTGTAAGAAAACCAACCCCTACATATTTACTTTTTATGTGGAGATATTAGACATCCACCCACAGCCACGATGGCACTTTGCACCTTGACGTTTCAGGCCTGAAGCATCAACTCCAGTTATAGTAATCATAATAAGTTATTTCATCACATTCTGTTGCTTTCTGCAAGAATGAGTTTACAAAAGTTTTTAAAAAGAATATTGTGCCTCCTTTCTTTTGAAACAAACCAGCTGTGCCAGCTGAACAGGCAGGAAAAGCCCTTTAAACTTCCTCCTTGTTAGAAACACAAAGGATATAAAGTGCTATATCAGCGCATATTAGTATTGGCAAATCTATATTGTGGCTTCACCGTATAAAAGCAATCATAAACAAAGTGACAGTGAGCGTTTTATACAATATAAGTGACGCATTCCCCTTTGGGCCAAGCTGTAAACACTGTGAACTTCTGGCTCTTTATTGGTTGAGAGCCTAAGTGAACCGGAGCAGATACTCGGTGAATTTATCTGGCTGACAGGTTTTAATACTTTTCACTGAAATTATATTACCAAAGGGCAGCAATGTCATCGACTGCATATTCATACTAGAGTCTCTGTTTTCTGAGAAAATTACTCCTCACAAGTGCACATATTACTCTAAAGGATACTTTGACTGAAACTTGTGGTTGGCTGTACTCCATGTGCAGACACGATGAGGAAAAATGCGCTTGCTTGCGTCTGTTATTCAGGAGGCACCAATAAGATGCATTACAGCTCCCTCCTCGTCTCATTAGTACAATCACAGAGTCAATCTCATTCACAAACTTGCTTTTCTCTGAACTCCATCTCGCAGCCGCCCTTCGCCACCCCAGCTCATCCTTTCACCTGATGACTCAAGACTTCCCAGATGCCTTCCTGTAAAATGCACCGCAGAGGTTCTGCTCCAGACGCACATCATGTGGGCGACTCGGTCTGAGTCAGCGTCAGAAACGTATTTAGAAAAATTATTTTGCCTCCTGTAAAGAGCGTAGTGAGGGCTTTTTTCTCTTCTGCTTGAAAAGTTACATCGGTTTAGTTTATTTACTTCAACTTCACAACAACTCTCACCTCAAGCTACTTTATTTATTTGTAGGTTAAGATGCTGCAACATTAAAGAGGAAAATCCAATGATGAGCAAGCATTTCGACTCAATGTATCTCAAAGAGTTTAGTCATGAAAAAGATGCTGAGCGTTCCCGCGGATCATCATGTTATTAAACGACCGCTACTATCAACAGAGTAGTGACATCGATCTCAAAATTATGAGAGAATGCTTTATTCTTATTTTTAGATCAGGAATACTAAATGCTGCTAACTGTTAACAATAAGAGCATCCATTCATCCGTCCATCTATACAGACAGTCCTCTTCCCACTATGCTGGTTGGAGACTATGGCACCACTAACATTATTGCATATTGCGTTCAATGAACAGCCAAATCACATTTCCTTCAAAGCAGGGACCAGATCTGTCACCACTCACAGTTACTACACAGTCACTCACAACTTTGGTGCATGAAGGCAGCGATAAAGAGGCAATATGACTGAGCCAGTCTGCGACCGGACTGTGATGGCTTTTTTTTTTTGCACATGAACTTAAGAATCTCAAAGACTATTAAAGAAAAAAAGCCTGAAATGTTCATTTCGGTTTATTTCAATTCAGTTTTATTTATATAGCACTAAATCACAATAACAGTCGTCTGAAGAGGCTCATACTGTAATGTAAAGACCCAACAGTAATAGAGAGAAAACCCATCTGAAAACTCCAGAACTTTCTTCCATTTGGATTAGAGTATCTACTGATATTTATGCTTTTCTGGTAACACTTGTCCTACATTTTTTGATGTATCTGACCTAAATTACAGAACCTGTTCACTGTGATGGACCTGGGGAAGTTTCGGGCTTTGAGACATCGATGTTCAAACATTGCCTCAGAATGCAGTGTGTGAAAATATATCCTGAAAGTGGGTCAATGGACCGAAATTTATCTTGATAAATGTTTGATGTAGGAAGCTAAAATTTCACATAACTCATTATATATGTTAAAACTTTACAGTATGAAATATTTATGTGAATCGGAGCTGGTCAAGCTGGAAATTCTCTGAAAATTAGGATGGAATGACCCATATGTATATCTGCAAGTCAAAAAAAGTACTTGTCATCAAAATATATCAAAATAAGACAACACATGACAAATCAGAGTGGTCTGGTTTTACTTTCAACTGTGCCAGGTCTAACAAAATGGAAAAAAAGTGTCATGTGGGGACCCTAAAATAATGCTCCAAAATTACAGAAAAATTATGACAAAGAACAAAGAAATTCCTAAAAAAATAAAATAAATAATGACACTGGAAAGCTGGTCTTTGGTCCACCCATTCCTGGGACATTTGAGACTTCCCTGGTGAAGGCACAGTCTCCTCGACACGCTAACAGCTGCAGGAGAAAGAAATCATGCAAATGTATTTGCTCGGGTGAAAATCACCCAGCGACAGTGTTCTAGGGTTAAGAAGGCTAAAGTTGACACTGAGATCTGAGTGGATCTCCGTGTGGTGGGCATAACCGCACTGCAGATTTTAGCATTTTAAGGTGTCTTGCTAGCTGAATCCTGTCAGTTAATAAAACTTCTCCAACAATAATGAGAACAAAACTGAAAGTTAATGCAGAGCCATTAATTATTTTTCCCTGTTATGTGACACAGACTAATTCTACTGTACTGTCAGTGTGAGCAAGCCGGCAGCGATAGGTATTTATTTCTTTTGTAGTCCACCTCCACTGAACAGAAGCTCTCTGAACGGAAGTTGCTGTTATACTTGGTATCGATTGCCTTTAGGGGGGAAAAATCAAGGCAGCTTTTTAAAAAAAAGGAAATAAAAGGGTTACATCAGCATCAGTATCCCACCACACGATATTAACGTTGTAACAAAGAGACACTTTTAACTGTGCCTTCTCTTTGCTTGTTTGTTTAGCTTGGCGTTTTTGGACTGCAGCGCTTGTGCTGAGAAATCTAATGCGCTGAAATTGACTCTCATCCGCTGTCTCTGTTCTAGCACCACAAGAATATAATGTACATGCTGTTTTATCACTCAGACCTGTGAATCTTTTAATACAGGTTCAGTATCATCGCTCTAACCTTTAGTGGAGGAGGATGGATGATGAATCCAGCAGTGCCGAGAGAGCAGCACTGTGGGTGTTTCTGTCACTGATAGACTTTAATTATGCACCAGGAGCTGCTACAATAGGAGAAAACAGCATCCTTGATATAAAATAACTGTCATAATCATTCTTATACTTATCTGTGCTTATAGAAACTTTAATACGGTTAAAACAAAGCTGACTGGATTCACGCTAATGTCACAAGGTTTAAGCTTTTATTTAAAAAAAACATATTTTGGCCCCCTTTTCTTATAGACTTACAAATAAACCTCGTAATTGTTTCACAATATCCTAAATCAGATTCAGGCAATGCTTTCATTAGAGCATTCGCACATGAACAACTGTATAATTTATGTGTGTTTTGTGGTAACATTTACATGTGTGTACACGAGTTTACAGTCTATGTGTGGCATGTATATTGAGGAGGAAGTCTCTTTTAACAGGCCTGTATAATCAGGCCTCTGGGGCAACATTATCACATAAAAGCATACAAGCGGGTTTGAATATATGAATAAATAAGCAAACAAGATGCTGTGTGTGTGTGTTTCAGAGAAAGAAACACATTAAATAGAAGTCATCTAAGAGAGAAAATGGAAAGGAGACTGAAAGTGTCGCAATGTGTGTGTGTGAAAGAGTTCTCCCACCTGACCTGCAGGGTCAGAAGGCTAATAGCAACACGGTAGTAAGCCGTGAGTGACTCATTCTCCACCTCTGGGCTTGACTGGCATCCCTACAGTCATTTGCAATTATATTAAAAGCTGCGTCACGGCCCGGCAGGGGCGTTTCTTGTCTCATTTGACATGCTTTTCCAAATTCTGCTGAGAGAAACTGAGCCAGTGTTGATTTTGTGTGTTTCAGGTATCTTTTCACACAGCTTGTTTTTTTTCTTTTCTATTCTTTTTGGATCCTTTGTGATGGTTTTTTTTTTGCTGTTTTTTGTCTGTTTTATCATTCACTGGCTGTGATCTGTGGACTTTTCAACTGTTGGGACCAGGTTTGTGAGCCACAACATGAAATGGAGGCTGACTGAAATACAAGATTGTTCAAATACATAATGCATGCCTTGAGTCAAACTCCAGGCCTAAGGTGTGTATGATCAGACCCAGCTGCATTAACTGCTCCCATCTCGAGTGACCCCAGGCTCACCTTTGTCCACACCTTCTCATGCATGGAAAATTCAGACTGCTCTCTTTCCTGGGGCATCAGACAGCGCTGTTTCATTAGAGCTGCTAGAGTCTCACTTCTACCCACAAGGAGTGCTTTCTAGCCTGGGAGTGACACGCTGGTTTATTGTAAGAGTGAATTGGGATATGGATATGGATACCTTCAGCGTGAAGAGTTAACACTGTCAGCAGCATACTTTACTCAAAAGTTGGTGATGCCTAAAGCTAACCAGTTAGTTTTTTGTGTTGGATGTTATATCCCAACCTCTCCCAAGCTGTGCATCTTAGGTGACATAATGAACTGGATATAGAAGCAAATACATCACTTCCTGATGCATCGCTATGAAAACTATCCTCATGCACCGGAAATCCAAAAAATAGTTTACGTACTACTCACTACAGAAATTTACTTCAGTCTGGAGAGAATGTCTTCCTCCTCAAAAAACCCAACTGGATACATTTGTTTCTCTCTGGTTCCCACTGATCAGTTACATTACTTAGTGAGGGTGACCGGCTGTACTCTCGTTTGCCTGTATGCCTTGCAGGTGGATGAACCTGTTCTCTGGGACTACTGGGGTCTGGCGGCTTCCTGGGGGCTGGGGAACTGCGGTTGCTGTTTTGGAGTTACTGGGTCTCTGCCTGAGTTAGTGGTGGTGGGGACTGGGGTGGGTGCTCTCTTGGGCATTGAGGTGTGGGGCTAGGGGTGCTTGTGGTGGTGGTTCCTGTTCCCCGGTCTCGAGGCTAGCCTCCTTTGAGTGGGTCCGGGGCCTGGGCTCCTGGTGCCTGGGGTCGCCTGGTCTCTGGCTTCGTTCCTCCTTTCCCAGGGTAGGTCTGCACCCATTTGGCTGGCTTGCGGTGTAGTGTGCATTGGCCAAAGCAGGGAAGTCTTGTCTGCACGTTGGAGACTCACGTGTGCCCACAGGCCCATTAGGTGGGGTGTCCAGGTGAGAGACATCTGTTGCTGGGTACAGTTTGTCCTAGACCCAGACCACTGTGTCCATTTACTGTGTGTGTCTGTGCCCGTCTCACCTGGTCCTCTGGGGCTCCTAATCCTTGGTCATGGGTGCCCGATCTAGGACCTCCCTCCTTCTCCTGCTGGGACGGGTGAACAGATATCACAGAGATGTGTGACCTCAGGTCTTCAGTACTCTTGGGGGCTGCGGATGGCCCGGTTTTGCCAGATCTGCCTCTGGCTCCTAGGGGCTGTTATTGTGGCATCACCCTCATTTTAAAGTATATTTTGTGACAAAGACACATGCACTCTCTCTCTTTCACACTCACACACACAGACCCCACAAGAAGGTTGTTGATTTATACACCTGTGCATTTTGGAATTTTTGTGTTCCAGGCGCTGTTTGTTTGTTTTACTTCCAGATGCAGCAGTTGGTGATATGTTTTAAATTTCTGTTTGTACTCTATCCTTTTAATACCCCCCCTTTTCCCGCCTGTCCTGCCTTAGACATTGTCATACTGTGCACCACTATAATGTAATCACTGAAATAACACAAATAGAAATGAAGAAATAAACAGATAAACCCCGAACAAGAGGAGCCTGCAAAGAATTTATAGAGCTGGTCCTGGAAAAGCAAAATGTGTTTGGCACAACACTGCATTCAGATTGTAATTCTGATTGCAAAAGCTGCCAGACAGGACAGGATTAAAAAAAATAAATGAATAAATAAAAAAAAGAAATGTTTGGATTTTCACTGAACCAGAATATAAATGAGTACATCAGAGAAACTGCTCAGGTGTAGCAGTTTGGAGCCAAAGTTAGAGAGGCTAATATGGTTTAGACATATGTAGAGGACAGATAGTGGATATGTTGGACAAAGGATTTTGAAGATAGAGAAGAGCAGGCGAAAGAAGAAGGAAAAAAGAAAAAGGAGTCTGGAACTAGGCTTAGTCTTTGTCTGGTAAACGTATTGTAAAAGGGTTGATTTGATCCTTTATCACAGAAAGAATTGGATGCTCACTCAACTGGAAGTACAAGAGATGTGAAGCTGAATCAACAAGTTGCCGACACAGTCCAGTGTATATTTATAAAAAACAGAATGAACTCTAATTTTAACCTTATGATTTTAGTCCTTATGATCATTTGATTTTCTACTACTGCCCAGTTGGCTGCAATACATGGTGACACTGGTGACAGAAACAAACAATCAGACACCCTGCGATCCAATACATGGATTAATGGAGCGTCACACACTCCCTTGATTTCACTTGGCTACGGCCACAAACCTGATCAAATGCCTGTCAGAGGGGTTAATCCTGCAGCCTGTGATAACGCAGGAGGTTCACTCTTGAACGTACACACTCCAGTCCCACTGGGACATGCAAACACACAGACTGTACACTGAATTACTTCTAGTGGTTCCACTCGACTCGACACTTCTGTAGGGCCACGGCGCGATGCTAGCAAACGTCTAGGGCTCGTGAGAAATAATGTTCATTAGAGACCTCTAAAGTGAGAAACACTCAACGCACAATGCTGTTTGATTGTTTTTTTAAATACCACACACACACACACACAGACACACACACACACACATTCATCTAGCACGTACACATATCCTGGCAGAGATCTGTCTGTCATCCAGGGACCTTTTAAAGAACCTTGAAGTATATTTACTGCACCTCAGAGTTTGGCTCTTCAGACGGGCCTGTCCTCCTTTCAACTTGCGTCAGGCGTCCTGGAAGTTGCTGGCGTGTCCTTGACACTCTCTCTCTGCATCTGCGGAAGTCAGTTTGAAGAAACGGGTGTCACTATTTGGTGCAAAAAGTAAAGCGACACACTGAAAGGGTGGAAAAAGCTGCATGCCTTTTGGGCTTCACTGACAACCAGATTTAACATGCTGAGTGTTGAGGAGACGTGTGTGTAGGTGTGTGCATTCCTGTTTTCTTGTGTAGGTGGACGTTGTGAGATGGAGCATTAAATATGTTTGTAGAGAAAACCTGTTTGCATGTGTGCGCGTAGGAGCCTGAAGACGTCCTCTGATGCGGGGAAAAGATCAAACACTTGAATTCTCTTTGTTGCACCTGCGGTCTTGAATTTTTGGGGGGTGCACATGTGCATTTAATTGATTTGGTTACCGGTGAAGAATACCAAATATGTCTTTCACACAGAAACACAAACACACGGGTATTAGGGTTTGTTTGCGCTTCCTTTGATCGCTGAAGCAGGACATCACTTTAAAAATGATGCCTATAATAATAAATTCAAAAAATGCAAAATTGTAGATTTTAATGTATTGCTAAATAATTTAATGTTCATGCAGAATTGACACAAGTCACATAGCAAACCTCATGGCCTACTATTAAAGGATATGCAGTTATGTGAAGGTTTTCACTGGACACTTGTGAAAAACTTACCATACCCTTACAGTTTGCTGGACTGCAGTATTCATTGACACCACCTTCTATAGAGTGGATATTCACCACAATGGTCAGACCTTTAAACAACAATGGTTTAACATGCAGCTCGAACTCACGGCCATCGGATTAAGAGTCTCATCCTGAGCTATCTAGACTTGCTGTATGGAAACTCGAATGACTTGAATCACCAAAGAGCTACATCTCAGACTCAACAGGCCTTGTGTATACATTACCAGGCATACCTTTCCAAGAAGGCTGCCAGTTGAAAGCATCTTCTCTTTAAAAAGAACATGGCACCACAGCTTAGGTGTGCAAACATGCATCCTGAACAACCACGAGATTTCTGGAACAACGTGCACCTTGAAGCAACTGTTGCTTTGGCGCTATATTAATAAAATGGAATTTAACTGAACTGAATTGAATCAATGTGATTTGGACACCAGTGGAGATGTCTGGGGAAAACCAAACACAGCATATCAGCACTAAACCCTCATACCAACTGTCAAGCATGGTGGAGGATGGGTGATCATCCATGTTTGTGTTACAGCCACAGGACCCGGGCACCTTGTGACAATTGAATCGACCATGAACTCCTCTGTATACCAAAGTTTTCTCTTCAAACATGAAGCCTTGTGTCTGACAGACTAAGCTTGGCTGAAACTGGGTCTTGCAAAAGGACAATGATCCGAAGCATAGCAACAAATCTACAACAGAATTACTGAAGTGTTTACTGGATCAGTCAAAGTCCAGACCTCAACCTGACTGTAATGCTGTGTTGTGTTGGACCTTAGGAGAGCTGCCTGCAAACCTCAATGAATGAAAGAAGAGTGGGCCAAAATTCTTCCACAACCAAGTGAGAGACTGACTACTTTTCTTTTAATAACAGCTCTAATTAACACTAGAATATGAAGCAAAATTAAAAGAATACTCCTGGAGACCACTAGGGGGACGTAAGGAAGATGGCAGCATAAGCTTGCAGCTCCCGGTCAAAACTCGAAAGAAAACCAGAATTCGAATATTTCCACCGCTAAACCGTGTAATAAATGCCATGAAAGGTGGAAGAAGGTCAAAAAGACAGGGCAACATTAAGGATTTTGTGAAACAAGTGGAGCTGGCAAGAGGAGGCAACGCAGACATGTCCGAGAACAGCGTGCAAGGCGAGCAGATGGAAGGAGATGTAGCTAGCCACCCCCACGCAGGCTTTCAGGACATTATTAAGGAAATTCACTCACTTAAAGCCGAGTTTAAAACTGAGTTTGCCACGTTTAAGAAAGACATCAAACAAGAAATGAAGGACGAATTCGACAGCTTCAAGAAAGACATTAATATAAAACTGGCAGAAACGGCGAATGAGCTAGCTAGCCATGAAACCAGACTCGAAGAAGCGGAGAAAAGACTGGAAGAGATGGAAAGGTGGAATTTGGCCGCAAAAGACGCTCTAATCCAGTCGCTCCAGCAACAACGGAATATTCAGATGAAACTGGCTGACTTGGAAGGCCGTAGCCGACGGAACAACATTTGCATTTTTGGCCTAAAAGAGGGCTCTGAAGGAAACTCTGTGCTGCAGTTTGTGGAAGACTTGTTGAGAGCTGAGCTTTCGCTCCCGCCGGATTCTGCTCTAAATATTCAGCGGGCGCACAGAGCTCTGGTGCCAAAACCCGGACCAGAAAAACCTCCGCGATCGGTGGTGGTTAATTTTCTTCAGTTCTCAACCAAGGAGATGGTGCTGAAGGCAGCGTGGAAGAAAAAAGTTGTACATCAGGATAAGCAGCTTTTCTTTGATCAAGACTACGCTACCAACGTGATTCAAAAGAGGAAGGAATACGCTGGAATTAAGAAAGCCTTAAAAGAGAGAGGAATTCGCTTCCAGATGCCTCTGACCAGAATCAGGATCCACTGGGAGAGCGGCGTCAGGACATACGACAGCGGCCGGGCGGCGGCGGAGGAGCTAAGGAGGAGAGGAATACAGGTGGAGGTGCCGCAGCGGAGCGGGGAAAGCACAATGCTCGAGGAGCGACTGCAAAAAGCATTAGGATGGCAGCGATCTAACACCGAGAACTTATAAGTGAGGATACAAACATTTGAATCCGGTGGAAATGATTGAACAGTAGAATTCAGAAACTAAAGGTTCATTACTTTGTTGCTTTTCAAGGCAAGGTAGACCGGAAAGTGGTAGGTTTTCTTTTTTTTCTATTTTTTTTTGTTTTAGGAATCTAGCTTGGATCTCACAGGGGCCCCTAATCTGAAAGGGATATACCCCCCGAACCACAGGGACGCTGTGGGTAAGAAATACGTATTTTCAGTTTCTCTTTATCTTGTTCCAAGTTCTTAGAATTAGTGTTGGATGCTATGATAGTGATAAGCCAAAAATAAAACAAAACTTAACAATGAAAAGATGAGGAATATAACGCTGGTGTCAATGAATGTCAATGGGATGAATAACCCAATTAAAAGAAGTAAAGTGATACTTAAAATGAGAACGCTTAATGTAATGTAATATAGGAAACACATCTGTCACAGGAAGAGCATGATAAATTAAAGAAATTTGGGTACAGAAATTCTTACTATAGTAGTTGCAAGAAAAGTCGTAAAAGGGGGTTAGCAATACTTATTAAAAATTCAGTTAATTTTGAATGTTCTAAAGAAATTCGGGACAGTGAGGGGAGATACATTATTGTAAGAGGTAAACTAGAAGGGGAGGCGGTGACACTAATCAATCTCTATATTCCCCCTGAGAGCAACCAACAAAATGTGAAGACTCCACTAACTACAGTCATGTCAGAATCTGAAGGGACAGTGCTGTGTGCAGGAGACTTTAATGTGGTATTCGATCATAGAATTGATACAACAAGCACAAATAGAAGCAAAAACAGCCTGGCGAGAATGGTTAATACCTTTATGAAAGAGCAGGGAATGGTAGATGTATGGAGGGAACATCACCCGCTGGATAAGGAGTATACACACTACTCAAAGACTCACAACACTTACTCAAGAATTGACTATGTCTTAATGAACAGATGGGATCTACACAGAGTAACGGAATGCACAATTGGAGTGGCAGATATTTCTGATCATTGTGCCATTCATTTAAAGCTAAATCTAAATAGTAGGCATAGAAACACCTGTTGGAGGTTAAATCTGAGCTGTCTGAATAAAAAAGAAACGAAAGACCAAATCAAGAAAGATATAAAGCAATACATAGAGGAAAATTCCACAGAAGAAATTAGCCCAACTGTGTTTTGGGATGCATTTAAAGCTGTACTCAGAGGGAAGCTTATTGCCATAACTTCAAAACAACACCAAATGAGGAAGGCCCTGTACCTAAGCCAGGTGGAGGGATTGAAAAACACAGAAATATTATACCGAACAACTGGGAATGTTCAGCTCCAAGACAGAATCAAAACACTAAAAAAGGAAATTGACAATATATTGACTGAAGAAGTGGAAAAAAAACTTAGATTTTTGAAACAGGATTATTATGAGAACGGCCCAAAGGCAGCTAGACTGTTAGCACGGCGTCTTAGACAGCAGCAAGCTGCTAATACAATTCACAAGATTAGGGACCCATCTACAAATAACTTGCAGTATAGCCAGGAAGCAACAGAAGAAACATTTAGGAAATATTACGAAAACTTGTATAAACAACCATGTTCCTCAAATAAAGATGAAAAAACTGCTTTTCTTAACTCCCTAGACTTACCACGTATTGGTACGCAGCAAAACAGCAAACTAACTGCCCCCATCAGTCATGAAGAAATATCTAGAGCAATTTCAAGACTTAAAGCTGATAAATCACCGGGGGCCGATGGGTTTCCCTCAGAGTGGTACAAGAACTTTAAGGAGGAGTTGATACCAATGCTTCAATCATCATTCAATCATACCCTTGCGGAGGGTGTAACCCCTCCCACATGGAGAGAGGCGATTATCTCAGTAATCCCTAAAGAGGGAAAAGACACCGAATATTGTAACAATTACAGACCCATATCGGTACTTAATGTGGACTACAAAATATGCACATCTATAATTGCTAAGCGATATGGAGCAATTATGACAGATTTAATTCATGAAGACCAAACTGGCTTTATCTCAGGACGTAGAACTCAAGATAGTATAAGAAGGACCCTCCAGATAGTTAATTCGATACAAACAAAAAAGGACAGTGCAGCCCTAGTAAGCCTGGATGCAGAGAAGGCTTTCGACAGTGTAGATTGGAGCTTCCTATATGCCGTGCTTGAAAGGTTTGGCTTTAATGACGGTGCTGTGATGTGCATCAAATCTATTTACCAATCTCCTACGGCTCGAATTAGAATCAATGGCAGCCTAACGGAGCAAATCTCTCTCGAGAGGGGTACCCGCCAGGGTTGTTGCCTCTCACCTCTTCTCTTCGCTCTATATATTGAACCCCTGGCACAGGCCATCCGACAAAGTGAGGAAGTGAGAGGAATAAATATTAAAGGGGAAGACCACATCATCAGCTTATTTGCAGATGATATCATACTCTACCTAGAAAATCCAAACCAAACTTTAATTCCGATGTTTAATGTAATTAATGTCTTTGCTGAACATTCGGGGTACAAAATTAATGTGACCAAAACTCAGATACTGGCTTTCAACTATTTGCCATCCGAAGAGGTTAAAAATAAGTTTAAACTGAACTGGACTGCAAAACAAATAAAATACCTGGGTGTAACTGTGACTAAACAATTGAGTGACCTCTTTAAAACAAATTATGATGGACTGACCACTCAGATTAAACACGATCTAAACCGATGGTCAACTCTTACACTAGACTTTAGTGCAAGAATCACAACAATAAAAAGGAGTATCCTCCCACGGCTATTGTACCTTTTCCAATCTCTGCCAGTTAAGATCCCAGTGGAAAAATTCAAGGACTGGGATAGGCTCATCTCTAGATTTGTATGGAATGGTAAAAGGCCTAGAATAAAATACACAACATTACAACTATCTCGGAAGCAAGGTGGTGTGGGACTCCCTAATCTAAAAGATTATCACCATGCGGCCCAAACCAGACCAGCGATAAAGTGGTGTGATCAGAACTTTAATGCTAAATGGAAAGATATTGAAATAAAAGTACAGGATGTCCCAGTCCAGACTTTTCTTGGAAATGAGCAACTTAAGAAAACTTTACAGCATTTCCTTGATCCTATAACATCCCACACCCTAGAGATATGGTTTGGCCTAGTTAAACAAAGTAAGTTGGAAAGGGAGGTTAAGATGTTAAACTGGGCTGCCTATGATGTTGGTGTTATACCAAGTGCTCACGACTCAGGATTCAGGAAGTGGGAACAAAAAGGAATAACAGCGATTTGTACAATAATGAAAGATGGCCATTTGATGAGTTTCCAAGATTTAAAAGATCGGTATAGTCTAGAGAAAACCAATTTTTACCGGTACCTGCAACTCAGAGATTACTTTTCAAAGGAAGTACGAAGTTCGCGTACGTCTTATGGCATGCTGGATTGCGTAATTAAATCATACAGGAGCCTCCAATTCAAGGAAATTTCTGTACTATATAAAAACCTAAGAGAGAACACAGCAACATCAACTGAATACATAAAAAAGAAATGGGAGCAGGAAATAAAAACTGATATCTCAACTGAGGAATGGTTTGATATGTGTGAAACCCAGAACACAACGACTAACTCAAGATGCTGGAGAGAATTTGGATGGAAACATCTTACTCGATTCTTTATTACACCAAAAATCAAAAGTAAGCAGACTCAAGAGAGTTTGCCATGCTGGAGAAGATGTGGTAACATGGAAGCACATCATACGCACGTGTTTTGGGAGTGCCTGAAACTGCATAATTTTTGGAAGAACGTGACTCTTGTAATAGGCAGTATCTTGAGCTATCAATTACCACACAATTTTAAAACTGTATATCTTGGGAATATTAGAGAGTATGTTATGTACGACGAGTTGTATTTGACAAAAATCCTATTGATAGCTGCAAAGAAAGCTATAACAAGAAACTGGTACAAACTGGATCCACCTTCTTCAAAAGACTGGTTAAATGTTGTTGGAGAAATCTATGCAATGGAAAAAATGACTTACATTCTCAGATTAAAGGAGGATATTTTCGTTGCTAAGTGGGAGAAGTGGACATTATATGGCACCAAGGAAAATTAATGAACCAACAAAACATTTAAGGTCTATAAATTTGTATATCCATATATGCATGCATGTATAAAAGTATGTATATAAACTGGAGTATGTATGCTGCGGAGTAAAGGCAGGTATGCATATGGTAGTTGATTAGAATTGGCACCCACACCTTTTGTTCGCTTTAGTTCTGTGTGTTTTGACTGTGTGCTTTTATGGTTATTTCTCCTGTAGTGTAATACATGTCTGTTGTTTAAACTGTGACAAAACTATCAATAAAAACTATAGTGTCAAAAAAAAAAAAAAAAGAATACTCCTAGTACTCATATTCCCATGACTCTCATATTCTCATTGCCTTTAATGTATGTGCATTACCCTTTAAAGCATCTACAGCACACATGGAAAAAATGCGGTTCAAAGGATCTTAAAAAGGGCCCACAATCAATGTTGGGATGAAATGGACGAAAGGAAAACTTCGTTTGGCTTTTGATGACTTCCACAAAAAATGCTATTTATTGTATCTTAGGAGGACTGTTTCAGACTGTTCATTATTAGTGCCTTCATGTGTAAGACAAAGTGTTTGGTGTATAAATATTAGCCTAACATTCTCTTTGTTCAGTCTGCAAAGCAGTGCTGTTTAATTTTAAGACAAAGGAAAACAACATCTCTCATTTCACAGTTACAGAACAAATTTGATTTCCGTTCATTCACATTCATGAAACAGGCCATTTGTTCAGACTTGTTACTGTGGATATCAATTTCTCCTTCATTCGCTGATGGGGACAAATGTTGCATTTTGATTAATGTAGAACTGTCTTGGATCGCAAATATGCAGTCAAGGTATCATTGACCTATGGATTGGTGCACATGAGGCAATTAGCAAGATGTGTGGATCTGCATGGATTGTTTTATGCAGGGCTTTTCACTGTAACCTCACAGGAAACCAAACTGACACAGAAAGTTCAACATTTCTTAATGGAAAGTTGAGCCTAAGCCTTTGTATTATAAATACGCACTTGGGCATTATGCTCGCTGTATCTGTAAAGTTATGGTAATATACAATAAACTGTACATGTATTCAGTGGGTAGAGGGTAATGTCTATGAATTAGAAGGTTGTGGTGCGAGTACCCGCTGCAGTCTGCATGACAAAGTGTCCTCTGGAAAGACACTGAACCCCAAGCTGCCTCCAATATATCTACTGGAGTCTGAGTGTGCAAATGTTAAGTTAAATGTGCTTAGGCATAGAAAAAATGCACTGTGAGTGGGTGAATGAGGCTTGTAGTAAGAAAGCACTTTGAGTGCTCAAATAGAGTAGAAGAGCATTTTAAGGATCAGTCGGGATTTAAACTGAAGCACCTGTAGTTTCTAACTGTGAATGAAATTTTAAAGGCTCTTAAAGAGAATATATTCATTGAATGTGCTCCATGGGTTCAAACGTGCACCATGTTTGTAATGGTAAAAATGGTAAATGGCCTGTATTTGTATAGCGCTTTACTTAGTCCCTAGGACCCCAAAGCGCTTTACACTACATTCAGTCATTCACCCATTCACACACTGGTGATGGCAAGCTACATTGTAGCCACAGCTGCCCTGGGGCGCACTGACAGAGGGTTTGTACTTAAAGAATGAAAATATTGTGTAGTTTAACTAACAAAAGGAAAATTGAGCATTGTTAACAGCTGATTCTTAAGAGAGACTTAGGAGGCCGGAGGTTAATTCACCAGTTTAACAGCTTACAGCTTCAGATTCACAGGTTGTCTATCTGTTTGTACGCCTGTTTAAGACAAACAGGCAGCTTCATTGTGAAGACCCCATCAACACTAAAGAGCTAAAGAACGAGATCTTTAACGTGAGTTTTCTTCATCTTTCCCGGAGACGGAGCTGTAGCAGAGAGGAGGCTGTGGTTAACAGTAATGGCGAATCAAACGAGACCTCCAGTTCAGATTTAATTAGTTGACTGTCAACGCTGCAAAGGATCCCCACTCAACTTCAAAGTGGCACAGCTTACACTGAAAACCAGTGGACTTTTGAGTATTGCTGGTAATGACTGGGGCGGGCGACGAATGAGTAATAGGAGGTTCTACCAAAAGGTACAGCTCAGAGCAGCTCATTAAAAAATGTGGAAGAAATGAAGGTGAAGGTAGTTCATTTTAGTTCGGGGCTCCTTTTAAATCTGTGTAAACCGAACGTAGAGCTGTTGTGAAAGGAAGCACACGTGAAACACTCTATGTGTCTCTATGATATGTGTACGATAAGGCATAGAAAGGCTCTTATTAAGTGTCACATCCCTTCATCCTGAAGAAATTTGGCAGACAGACTCTCTGCTGCCATATTTCCATTCACAGGCTGTCATCTGTCAGACTGAGCAAGTTTCTTTTCCCCGATGCTTTTTTTCATACTGTCAGTTGATCTACCTTGTTTTCTACCTCTTTCAAACTAAAGTCCCCATCGCATTCAATAAAACTGAAAGTAGGAGTATTATGTGTAATTTCAATCAGGTTACATGCAGATAAAGTGCGACAAAGACAGGCCACTGTCATGTAAGGGCAGTTTTACTCTTTGGGTTTGTTTGACATGCAGTATATTTTATAAACAACTTAAATATTTGCTGGCATAGTCGTATTTAAGAGCATATATATCCAACTAAAAAAATCAGGAAAAAACCTACAATGAGACAAACAGGCGATAATTTCTGCTCCAGAGCTGCATGATTTAGTAGTAATAGAATAACAACACCATTTCTGTTAAGTGCCTAAATTCTTAAAATTGGTTTTGGCCAGTTTCGTTTCAACTAATTTTAAATAATTACTCATACAAAAAAAGACTCCTCGCTGGTTATATATGGAGTATATAAGAGTGCACTGAGTGCAGAGCAGCCAAGGTTTCCAATTACAAAAACGGGGTTGATGGCCACAAAGTAGCAGTTCACAACTTTTAGGAGAAAAAGCAACAGTGTATATATCGATAACCATTACGTTGAACTGTGTTTGTCTGTGTTGGTGTGTCTGTTACAGAGGAAGTATTGGATTCCATTTACAGTAGCTGGTCTCAGTGGAAATGTACAAGCTAATGAAGCTCAATAAGCACTTTTACTGCTGCTTTCCTGCATGCTCTCTTGCTCTGTGTCTGCCTATGTCTCATTTTGTAGTAGATAGTTATAAAGGTTCTGGGTTGACCATCATACCCTGTAACAGTGTGTTGCTGAAGTTTGCTCCCTTATGAATGGTCTTAATGGTCAATAAAGACCACTAAACCAACCTGGAACATCAATGAAACTGCTGGAGAAATCGACCATTTTACTTGTACTTTTACAGACGTCATCGAATACCTGAAAAGCAGCCTCACAGAGATCTGCAGCCCAGCGTGGAGCTTTTTGACATCCCAACTCAAAGGCAAATAATAACAAAGCCAAAGCAGTGATAGAAGAAAAAGAAAAAGCACAATATCGCAAATAAAAACTGTGCAACAACTATCTCCAATATGGCTACCAGTTACATTGCTTGGTCTGATGAGTCTTGATGTCTCTCTCAACATTCAGATTTTAGGTTCAGAATTTTGCATAAACAACATGTATCCATCCTGCTTTGTATAAATGTTTCAGGCTGTTGGTGGTGTTAAAATAAAGGATTGTTAGTCTACTCTACAGGCACTCTCACAATGTTCTTACTACAAACCTCAGCGACACAAATATTTTAACCAAGCTGGGGATTAAACCAAGAACCTTCTGATTAGGAGTCAACCTCCTCTATTCCCTGAACTACAACCCCCACTCATCAGGAGTCATTATTTTTCCCAAGGAAGGCTGGGACTAAGACTGTTAGGATCTTACCTGACTGTAAAATTCCATAACAGGTAATGTCCCTAAAGGAGCAGCACCCAACATGGACTTATGTAGCACTTTATACAACATGCCTCATTCACCCACTCACTTTTTCCCTATACAAGTGTTTTCTATCTAACATTCACACTTCAATCGGTGCATCAGAAAGCAACTTGGGGTTCGTGTCTTGACCAAGGGATACATGCAAACTGGAGCAGCCGTAAGCACACCCTTACTGCTTCCAGGAGGGATTATATGGCTTAGTAGCAGTCAGGTGCTGCTAATGAAATCCACTTGATTAACTGATCATCAGCAAGGGTGAGCATTTCAATAAGCACAGAAGTTTTTGCAACACAGGCCTCGAACCCACACCCCTGAAATTAAGAGTCTCATGCGCTACTGACTGAGCTAGCCAGGCCTGTGAGGTCGTGTGGTAAAGGGACGGAGACAGAACAATGAATGTGAACATTACAATCATCTCCACAGTCAGGAGATCTTAAGCCAACAGAGCACATTGGGGACGTAGTGACACGGCATCAATTTTTTCCATCAGAACTGGCCTAATTGTTTGTGGCAAAGTAACTCACGAAGTGGAGGGCGAGTGTATATACACAGACATAAAGGCAGAATGGAGAAAGTGCTGCTTTCAGTGAAAATACAAGCCAAAGCCTCAAAATTTGGTCAGTAGAAGGAGTAGAAGCAGAAAGATTAATGCGTGCTCTGTTAGTCAGAAAGGCTGAGACACGCCAAGGTGAAAGGTCAATCTTGTTCCTCTCCATTGATTCTGTAATAGAGAACCTCATCATCCCCTATCAGATGTCCTCCCTAGCATCTCTCTTATCCCCTCTCAGCTGAACACACTGTACCGGAACGAATGATAAACAGTAACAAACTCAGAGAAAAGTGAGTCAGAGACATTTAAATACCAAAACGCCATGCAGGGATTGAGGTCTTCAAGTAACCTTTTCCATCTTCAGGTTTATTTTTATTAGATTATTCTGTTTTTTCCTTGTTTTCCTACTCCTTCTTCCGTCCTCTCCACTTAGCATCTTTGATCCCTTTGCCAGCTACTATTGCACCATGTGTGCTCCCTCTCTCTCTGCTGGCTGACAGCCTTTCTCAGCATCTACCATTTTACCTTCCACTTCCCTGCAATTTATTTTCTACCTGTTCTCGGGTTCTTTTTTATTCACCTTAGCTTTTATTTCTGTTTCCTGCCTGCGGTGTCAACAGGTACAAGTCTGTTTATGCTGTCTTCATGATAACATGCAGATCAGTAATAAAACAGGAAATTGGAGTTTGGCAGCGTGCGAACTGTTAACCCTTTTCCATGTTAACATGCAGATTACTGTTTGCTTTAACCAAGTTTTAAAACTGGGCGATTTGATGAATTATGAAAACAGAAAATGTGGCTTAATACAGCCGGTCCCGGAGTTTATAGTTCAGCCAAACAAAGTTGTTTTAACAAATACACCAGCCAGCATTCAGCCATTTGCCATCCTGCTGACTAGGGATGGGTACCGGTATCCGGTGCCATTATGGCACCGGTTCTGACATAAACAGTAGTAACCAGACCGAAAAGCAGCGCACATTTCGGTGCTTTATTTTTCTTGAGATGTCATACACTTTGGATTCTAGCCAATCATTTTACCTTTCCAACGATAGTAGGCGGGCCCAGGTACGTACGTTCTTTTAGAGCAGAGCTACAGATTAAAAATGCCCAAGGCGAAGCGGTCAGAAGTCTGGCTGTACTTCACAGCAAAAGATGCAAACTCAGCAGCCTGCAACAAGTGCTTTAAGTTGATACTGTGTAAAGGAGGTAACACCTCGAATCTGACAACAAACCTGGCGATGCATAGCGTTTTTTTAAAAGCCGAGAAATGCACCGTATTTGATAGCTTGCTGCGAGACCTCACACTGAGCACATCTACTGCGGGTGTGGTGCCTGTTATCGGACCTGGAGTTAGCAACATCCCCCAAGAACCCGAAGAGTAGAGTCCTGGCCCCTAGCCCTGTCAGCGTAGCAGAAATGATGACGGATGATGATGGCAGCAGCAGCCGTTCTTCTCTTTTGTTCGTGTGTAATTAACGTTGAGTAGGCTAACCACGTTATTACATTAATGCATGTAAGGTGAACTAGCAAACACCGTCGTAGTTACATGCGGCTGTCTTCTTGTTTGATAGAGTGATACCATATATGCCTTATAGCTGCAGAAAAGGCTAACATTGTTATCTTTTTACAAAAAACCCCAGCTGAACATGAGAGGTTTTTGGACCAATTTTGTGTTCTCCATTCTTTAAGCACCGGTTTGAGCACCGTTTAAGCACCGGCACCGTTTCAAAAGTACCGGTTTGGCACCGGTATCGGATAAAACCTAAACGATACCCGTCCCTACTGCTGACAGCAGTTTAGTTCAGTGCTGTGCATTTGGCTTTCCACTGCAATGTCATGATTTGTATAAACGTTTTTTTGAGCACCACTTCAATATGGCCATTTACATTTACAACTCATTACTTTTAAACAGAATAATCAGGCCCCAACATATCTTAAAAACCTCATAGTACTTTATTCCCGATCAGATTGCAGGTTTACTTGGTTTACACCACTGGTGTGTTCAATCATTAACAATTATTAAACTCTGACTCTCTCCCATAGTTTGGTGTTTGTCCCGTGTCTCCCAACTCTCTTTCTTTCCCCTCACTCCAACCGGTCACGGTGGATGGCTGCACCTCCTTGAGCCTGGTTCTGCCAGAGGTTTCTTCCTGTTGAAAGGGAGTTTTTCCTTTCCACTGTCACCAAATGCTTCTTCATAGGGGATCATGTGATTTTTGGGGTTTCTTTGTAATATTGTAGAGATTTTGCCTTACAATATAAAGCAACTTGAGGTGACTTGTTTTAAATTGTTACTATATAACTGAATTGAACTAAATTAAACCTGTAATAATGACCTGACATGTGATTGTTTCCCAAAGGCTAACCAATTTTGCACCCAATGCTCACCAAACAGATTTTACTACATTTCCTGCTGCTGATAGGACAACTTATGAAACAGTCAGTTTCAAAACCTTTTTCAAAATAAGGTGTTATTCAAGCTACATATCAAACCAGCTCAACATCTCTCGTCCCTCCACTTTTGTCATTCTTCTTGTCATTTTTCTTTGGTTTCTTTTCCTCCCTGCATACATGCATTCACTTCACACTCCTCCATCTCTGCAGTTCCATCCCCCTGCCGCCGCACTGTCCATCATTTATTACTTCATTGACTGCTGAATCTTTCTCCTCATTATTTCTATCCAAGCCCGGCCTTTTCTTCATTAATCTTCCTTCCTCCAGTGGCTGGTTCGCTCTGGTGAAGCTCAAGTATTTCTTATGGCTAGAATGAAAGATATGGGTGGTGCATTTGAAGCCTCGCCTGGAGGGGTACAAGTGTTGCTTCAAACAGAAGACCTGAGGGTAAAACACAGTAAATCTAAATCTAATAATCTCTAAATGTCTACTCAACAGTGTAGAAAACCAAGGCATTAAGTAAGCAAATGTTTGAACAGAAGCCTGCGTTAAAAATATTTTCACCCACCCATACTTCATGGCTCAGCGGGCTTTACCAGATCAGCACAAAAGTCACTCTTCTCACTTTCTATAATCAATCATCATGACACAGTGAAGGCAGAAATCTATACAGAAGGCACTGAATGCATGAACACATACCTGCAAGCTGTTTTCAGTTGTTCACTGCTCTCTAAAGAAACAGTGCTGTGCAGCCCTTCCTCTCAAAAAATTATGTTCCCGAATAACTACCACATTTTCAAGCATGTTCTTAAGCAAGTGCTGTTTAATTCTTGGTAGGACAGCACTACCTAAAATGTTTTGCTGTCTGAGCCTAATCAATAAAATGCAAAGAAAATACTCCTACAGTTCCTCTGAATCATAAGTCGAAATGAAGTTTAATGGAACTGGAATACAACCTTCAGTAGATGGTGTTGACTTGTGGTTTGTACAAGCAAAGTGTCTGTGCAGATACTCTGCAGAGCATGGGTGAACCTTTGCTACCTGCCCAGTCATATGCCATCTAGGCCCTAACAGGCACTACACCAGCTGTGTAAACTACTTGGCTCGCAGTCAAGCAGAGATGGGAAGCGCTTCAGTGAAGTCAGCTGGTCAACTGTGATACAAGTACGCTTGATCCTTATCTTTTTTTCCTCGATTCTAAAGTAAAAAGAGTAAAAAAAGCCCACTCTGACCAACTCACAACAAGCAATTCTGCCAGGAAAGATGATGCATATGATGGATCTTCAATCTCAGTACAAAGGGAATGAATGAAATGACAATTCATATATACATGTTATTTATATTAAAACCCACTGTGACCCTCAATTCTATTAGTGGAAAAAAATTAAAGGATGGATGGATTTATGGACAGATTGATAATATGATGCCCAACTTTCTTTCATATGCAAATAATGTAATTTTACACTGACATTTACTTCTCTTAGGCCCCACTCAATCAGACATATAGAGTTGCTGGCAACCCACTATATTCCCTGACCACTTGTGTGTGGCAGTTGCTGTGAAATTGAGCACTAAAGCCCCATTCATGCAGGCCTAGAAACGAATCAGAGACTGGCTGGAGACAGCACATTTTACTGGTCTTTAGGTCGTGTGACTGAGGACTTAGCTAATTCATCACATATTAATGGGTACAATTTGCTAAAAGGCTATAAATATAAGGTTCAAACTGTTTACAAACCTAAAGCATCATGGGTAGATTTGTTAGCAGACCTGGAGGCTCTAGTGGACAGCTTTTCAGTTGGATGAAATTTAACACGCTTAATGAAATCCAGGTGTTTTTTTTATATTTATACTTTATATTTTGATATTGCTAAATTTCAGAATACCCCAGCATGTTTTGTTAAGGGTGCAAAGCTTAGCAAAGGATACGGGTTATATATATTTAGAGCTGTGAGAGTGCTCTACCCATCATTAAGTGACCATGCAAAGAGAATGTAAAACTTATAACAAACAAAAACCCAAAGCTTTGTGAAGGCATCAGATCCAGAAAAGTCCAGAGACTCCATCATTTGATCAGGCAGAGTACTCTGACACAGAAACTAGAAAATGCAGGCACCTAAAGGCAGTCTGGTCAAAGCCTGCCTGTCTTACAGTTGTTGACAGGTTGACAGGTTGGTTCAGGATAACAATTACATAAGAAAAAGGCCGGCTGTCTGCATCGGGCAGTAAAACAGGTGAGTGTTTTTCAGACAAGTAAAACTGAACTGGCCAAAGTGGAACATGACGATGGGGAGTATGCGATCACACGTGATAAAGCTTTCCTCACTGTAAACACTGACTTCTACTGTAGCAGTTATAATAAGCAAAAAGGTAAACATGCAATGGGTAGCAAAACCTTTATCTAACACGAAATACAAGTAAACTCAACAAATCCATATAAGCTGCTTCATAACAGAAGCTTAACTATCAAGTCTGATCATTCCCAGTAGAGAGAATATTGATGAACACATACACATAATGCACGCATAAGTCCTCCCATGTCTTTATCATTCATCAGAGCAGAAAGAAGCAATTGCCACTGAAGTAGTCCTCCCTGAATTCATCCTGCACTGTCAACACTTTTTGTCGGAGATGCAGCTAAAGAGTCAAAGTAATTAAGAACCACCGCAGCGAAATGGGATCTGAGCTGCTGATTTACATTTGTTTATGCAGAAAACCTGCACAGGCAGACACAATACACCTTTACATCTCTGTGGGGGTTAGTGTCACTTCCTAAGAAAAACAGAACATCCATCATTAGCGTACACCTGCAAAAATATCTTTCTGTCAAAAAAAACATGTAATTTTTGCTATATTTATGACTAACATGGCTAATGTAACATTTAGCATACCTAAATTTGAGGTTTTTTGGAAATGTGCTCACCCTGAAATCCTTTGCCATTGCTATGGCATCCTTTGGCTAATGCTCCCAATATGTTGCTGCTTTTGGTTGCAGTAACAACTACACCTCATTGCCATGCTACTCATTCTCTTAGTTGTCCCCGAACATGGACGGAAAACACAATTTCTTTTAGTCTAGTGCCATGCTTAACGAATGTTTGGGAAATTGGCAGAGCCAAAGAGCCAAGTAGCAGCTGTTGAATTAGAAAGAGGGTAAGCGGCAGAGGGTGGCCACAATACTCCCTGAGGCTTAACTATTGATGCAGCTGTATGTGAAACTGTGTGATGAGGTCGTCCTTGCTTCAGTAATTGAAGTTCACGAGGAACAATAGAGCTTTCTGTTTTGAGTGTGAGCTTATTTTATAAACATCAGCATCCTTTGAATGAAATATAATACATATGACCTTTCAAATACTTTCTGTGGGACTCTTATAATGGAAGCTGTGCAGCACATGGTGGTCTAACAGGTACGACCCCATAAAGATGACAGAAAAGCTCTTCTTGTTGCTGGTGCTGTGGTATTGTTATCTTGAAATAGTTTTGAACCAAGAGGTGCTTTGACAAAGTCTATATTTGAAAAGTATTGGACTACATTCATGCTAATGAATATTAAGGGATTAAATGGAGAAGAACATCAGAGAAAAGCTTGGATTTTAAGTGAGCAACCGCTCTATTTCTTATATTTCGCAAGGAAAAGGGGAAATGCGTGCAACAGCTTATATGGAAATACAATATATAAGGGAAAGACAGAGCTTGTATAATTCTAACAAGCTATGACCACCTTTATTCTTCAACACTAAACTCTGTTAACAAAATTTTCTTGCCATTTCCTTAAGCTGCAGCTCTAAACCATGACAGATCCTCCTCCGTGTTTTACAGATGCCTGTAGACACTCACCATTGGGCTTGACCACCTCCACACATATTTATGACAATTTACCAAACATTTTGGGTTCATCACTCCATCAGATCTGTTGCCACTGATCTTCAGTCCAGCTCTTGTATAGTTTGGCATACCTCAGCCTTTTCTCCCTGTTTCCTTTCCTTAAGAATGGCTTCTTGACCGCCATCATTCCACTGAGACCACTTTTGACAAGGCTTCAGTGAACAGCAGATGGATCATCTGAAGGTCCACACGTATGCTGTGTCACGTTTTTGATGAATCGTTACCTCTTTCTTAAGGACACGACTGGTTCATCTGCTGTAAATATTTTATTTCTTGCTTTTCTCCTCCGCTTGTCCAGTTTCCTCAATTTCTGAAGGACACATTGAACACCACGGCGAGAGCATATTATCTTTGGCATGTTTTCTTTGTCTGACTAAAGAAATAGGAACCAAGTTATGTGTTTGTAATCGGCCGTTAGTAAAGGAATGCCTAAAGATACAACTGGTTCTTTGTCTTGAGATAATTGCCTTTTTAGGCTTGAATGATTTGTGAGTCAGGTGAAATTAACAAAACATTCCTGTGGTCAGGTTCAAGGACTGGACTGAAAATGAGTGAAAAAGCAGCCGATGTCCAAAGAAAAGCTTTGAAAGGCCTTCACAAAAAAGTCTGCCTTCTTGGAAGCAAAATAAAAAGAAATGTGGGGCTTATATTGAATATGTTGTTATGTAGAACAAAAACAGTCCCACACCAAAATGTACACTTACCTTCTAAAGAAAACAGTCCTGGCAGTAAGTGATGGGGATAAATGGTAACTGGCATGTGTAATGATTCCAGTAACTTCATCAGCTGATAAAAAACTGGTGATGTAGTCGAATGTTCAAGCAAAGGCAGTGCTTTTTGCCTTTGGGCGGATTGTTTTATCACGCTCACTGCTCCCATGGTAGAATTTAACTTAAGTGCACAACTCATCCAAGTTTCCTATTGGGATAGTTCAGTGTATGTCTGAAGACGCATGAGGTAATTCAAGTGTTGGCGTGCGTAGCACTACAGGGGGAACGAAGTAGCTGACAAGAACAAAAATGAGTCTCATCACAAGTAAATGAGTAGATGTACAGTAGTAGCATACGAAGGACAAAAGAAGCATATGTTAACAAACAGGAGCACAATGCTGTTTTCACACAGAACTGTGGGAATTGCCAAAACAATGAGGCCCTGACAGCGCATGAAGTTATCGTACATGAAGTACGCGACGAGAGTTAGTCTGCACCAGATTCCGAATTTCAAACACTTGCCAACATGTGCCATCTGCTTAGTGCATGCAAATGGCAGGATTCATAAAGGCCACTCAATGTCTGTGAGTTCCTGGGAGATTAACTGCTATATTAAGTTGAGGGCAGCAGTGCACGTGTGAATTCAGCTCATGTCGAAACAAATTAGAGAAAGGGATAACACACAGAATCAGTACATCCAATGCTGAAGTACGCTTCATACTTAAGAGGGAGCAGAGGGGACCGACAAATGACTGAGACCTGTTAGTGTGGATTAAACCGAGGGTTGCACACGATTTGTTGTGTACTTGACTGATAAGTGTATTTTGACCCACTGCAGCAGCTATGGCAGAACACGAAAATACATTAATTAGTTAAAAAAAAATCCACATTGAGCACAAGGGAGAATACTAAGACTCCAAGTGCTTTGGATTGTTACCACAATCTGGATTATGTTGTCCTTTTGTATCCAAACCCTGGTCACAAGGGAGGCAGAACTATAGTACCATTTCTACTTTAAACTGTTAGCATTAGCATATCAGATGTAAAATTCCTTTAAAGACACAGGTCCTGTTACAAATATTTAAGATAATATTCACTTGTATTCTTTAGAGCAGGGGTGGGGAACTCCAGGCCTCAAGGGCCGATGTCCTGCAGGTTTTACATATCACCCAGGTCATCACACCTGAGTCATATGATTAGTTCATTACCAGGCCTCTGGAGAACTTCAAGACATGTTGAGGAGGTAATTTAGCCATTTAAATCAACTGTGTTGGATCAAGGACACATCTAAAACCTGTGGGACACCGGCCCTTAAGGCCTGGAGTTCCCCCACCCCTGCTGTAGAGGATTTTAAGTCTTTATCAGCAGCAACAGAGCAGTTAATTTGGTGGCACAGTCCAAAAACATTTGGACAGTGGGCTCAAGAGATATTTGGACTGTGGTGACTCTAAACTGTTGTGTGTCTGTCTGTTTAACAATACAGTCACACCTTAAAAGACCGGGTCTGCAACCACTTGTGGTCAGTTGTCTTGAGTACAACTTTGCTGCATCAAGATGTAAATGAAACATGAGTAATACAGAGTCAGTCTGCTTATAGTTCGAGATTGAATAGGGCTAACTTGGCATTTACTTTTGCTATATGTTGCAAATCTGTTGCCGCCTATAAACATGGAAACTCGCATTACACAGAAATTCACATTAACTACTGTTACCCTGACTGTTTTCATTATATTTGAGAGTTTTTTCTGTGAACTGTCTTTGTATGACAATGTTATGTCTCTACTTTTGAAGATCTTTACGAGGCCACTGGCGAGTCTCCTGACTGGTTCAACCCATGGGTTGGGCTGTCAGTCTGTTAGCTGCTAATTGGTCCTTATCTGGTCTAACATCTGGCCATTCTAAAAACTCTGGTTCCAGCAGCACTCCCCTGGCAGTAAGTGACAGTGGTTCTGTCCTCAGTCTCCAAACATCTGTGATAGTTCTGTGTGTTGTGTCTTATGGGGAAAACCACAGGGTTTTTGTACATAGGTTTGTAAATAGATAAACACACTAATTTGTTATCAATGAAGCACAAGGATGAACTGGGTTTTTCTTTTGTAGAGTTTTCTGTGCTTATTTACAGACTTAAGTTTAACACGTTTTTTATTTGGTTCTGTTTGTTTTTCCTTTTGGGATCAGATAGGACTGTTGCTTGAAATATAACTGGTTTTGAAACTCACAGGTTTGAAACAAAAATGATGATAGTCCTTCAAAAATTGTGATAGTAGCGGTAATTGATGCAGGATAGCCGCTGAACTGCAAAATGACATTGGCACTGTAGTTGGCAATGCGCCCTTGCTATAGGAATATATAGGAGCAGGAGGACTGAATTAGATTGCTTGTAATGCCTTGGCAATCTGCATTTATAAATCAGGCAACAATTATTTGCAATCCTGCAAATCTGAGAGTGATTACAGTCAGTTTGACTTGAACCGTGATTGGTGGTCGAGCGGTTGATTCCTACTAGATGACTATCACCTTACAATCACAAGGGATTGCACACTCAACCTTTGGATGACCAGCTAGTCAGTTTCTGCATTTAAGTGTGAACAAGAAAAAACAAGATTTTCTCAAAGGTGTGTGTGTCATACTCTCAGTTTTTGATGTTAGACTGTGATCTATGTTACTGCATGAGGGCTTTTGATTGGCAAAAAATGTCTACATAATTAAGGTGTTAAAAGTGTTTGACAGACTTAAATGTTTCAGATCTTCAAACAAATGTAAATGTAAGACAAAGATAACACAAGCGAACACAAAAATGCAGCTTCTAAATGAAGGTGTTTATTATAGAGCTCATCCGTCATCACGATTAACGCAATTAAAATTTTTAATGCAATCAACCCATCTGGAGCACAGAATGAGTCAAAATCCCTGCAAATGTCTCTGTCAATGCATTTCAGGCAGTTTGTCCAAAGTTTGTCCATTCTGTGCTCCAGATGGGTTGATTGCATTAAAAATATTAATCGCGTTAATCGTGAGGACGCATTAATGTGTTAACATTGACAGCCCTTGTTTATTATTAAGAGGAAAAAAAATCCCAACTTACATGGCCCTGTGTGAAAAAGTGAGGCCCCTAAACCTGATAACTGGTTGGGACACACTTAGCAGCAACAAGCCTTTGTGATAACTGGCAATGAGTGTTTTACAGGCTGTGGAGGAAATGGAGGGTTTTCAAGCATGAACCACCTTTTTAAGGTCATGCCACAGCATCTCAATGGGATTCAGGTCAGGACTTTGACCAGGCCACTCCAAAAGTCTTTATTTTGTTTTTCTTAAGTGATTCAGAGGTGGACTTACTGGTGGGTTTAGGATCATTGTCCTTCTCCAGAACCCAAGCGCACTTTAGCTTGAGGTCCCGAACAGATGGCCGGATATTCTCCTTCAGGATGTTTTGGTAGACCGCAGAATTCATGGTTCCTTTTACCACAGCAAGTCTTCCAGGTCCTGAGGCAGCAAAATAGCCCGAGAGCACCACACTACCACCACCATATTTTGTATGTTGTCAGCTGTGTTGGATCAAGGACACATCTAAAACCTGCAGGACACCGGCCCTCGAGGCCTGGAGTTCGACACCTGTGCTTTAAGGTAATCCAGAGGTTGTCACTAGTTAAAAATAGATATGTTATTATCTGTTTCCATTAACAGTCCCCACTGTTACTCCCTTGCTCTATAATATTTTGAAAGTAGTTTTAGTAACTGAAAATTAGGCCTAAATTCAAAAAAATTACATTAGAAGTCACAGGTTGTAATATTAAATGTTACCTTTAATTTGATGAAAAGCCTTGAACCCTCAGCAGTGTACTTCTGACATGAGCTCAATCCTCTGCCACAGAATGAAAACCTAAAATTTGTGATTTTCCAAGCAGTTTGTGAAGCTACAGACCTTGAAGGAGGAAATGTTGTTGAGAAAACACAACTGTTTGTTTAGTGGAACTGGAATATGAGGCAGAAATGACATTTTCTCAAAGTCTCCTTCCCTCCTTGTGCCGTCGCCTTTCTCTCATTCATCATCGCCTCCCCCCCTTGCTCCACCTCCCAATTACTCAATTTGTTTCTCCACCCGTCCATACCTTAATCACTCGTGCCATTCACGCACTCCCATATTCATTCACTTCTCGGTGAATCATACCTTCATTGTAATTCCTTCCTTGTGCTCAGCCTTCATTTGCCGAGCTCCTCTTTGATCAGTCGTTTCTCAGCCCGTCTCTCGTTACTCACACCATTCATGAGGTTCACGCCACGTTCTCCCTCCCTCCGTCTCTGCTCTCACTGACGCTCTATAATTTTGTTTTTCGATCACCAGCAGAATTAGAGTCACTTTGCCTGCTCAGAACAATACAGGAATAGTGATTTGTCTGGGAGGCCTGATGACAAATACATGATGAAGCACATGATATATTCACTCCAAGCCCACAAGGAAGGGACAGGCTGAAAACCGACTACTTCTTTCAATTGCCTCATCATTTCCACCACCTCTCTTTCTCTCACCTTTTGTCTCTACAAATCACCGTCATCCATCTCTCTACCTATCATGTCTTCCATCATTTTAATCCTTCATTGTTATTCCCTGTTTGTTTCATTCATTTATTTGTATTACCTTTTGTTTTTCTCCAAAGAGTATCGCTCACTTTTTTTGGCATTTCCCATTCAGGTTTTCCATGTTTTTAAAACCACAATTCCATATTTGCTCAGCCACATTTCCACATATTTTAAAGTTAGGAAAGTTCCTAATTTGGAACATGAAATATAAATATATTTTAAGAATGAAGTTTGCTGTTAAGCTAGTACAGACTTTGATTACATGCACATCACTGTCATGCAACATAAAAAGCAAATCTAAGCAGGTGAAGTTGAAGAGCAGGTGGGTGAAAACTAACAAAACTCCCCTGACATTTCAGAGAAACATCAAGTGCAGCCACCTGACAGAGCGATAACTGAAGGAAGCGTGTGTTAATTAAAATGCTTTGCCTTTTGTGTCTCAAATGTCAGCGGTGTTTGTGATCCAACCTGCAAACACAGGCTGACTTTAAGCTGACATATCTTGATATGGATCTGTTCTCTTATCAAGGACCGTCGCGATCTGTGGGTTTCTGCTTGTTTTTGAGAATTTTTAGTTTTCTTTTTCTTCATTGTTACTTTAGAGCTTTAGTTTTCATTACTGTAGTACACACAGTCTCATTCTCATTTGTCTCTGTGGTTATTATTCTGAGTTCAGTTTTAGTGACTATTTTGTTTTATGTTCATTTTTGTGTTTATTAGAGTAGCCTCAGTGTTTCTTGTATCTTGTTATGTAGTCTTAAACTTTGTTTAATTCTTTCCCATATTTTGTATATTTAGTTATATTTACTTCGACTTCCTCCTTTGTCATTACCTTAATTGCTTTCAGCTTTCTTCATTCCCCAGCTGTTTCCTCTGGCCTTGATTACCCTCAGTGGGTCTCTGTGTGTATAGCCTCTCTTTCCTTTTGTCCGTTGTCAGAACATCTGTTTGTCATCTCTGTTTTTGGTGTGTGCTACATGTTTCTGTCCCAGAGTTTGGATTTAGAAGTTAAGTGCCACTTTTGATTTTGCCACTTTTGTTCGTAGACTTTCAATGTAATTAAAAGTTACTTTAAATTTAGAGTTAGCAGTGCTTCCCCAACTTACAATGTCCACCATTTCAGCTAAATGAGGCACACACCAATATTTCTTCTGGGGGAAACAAACTACTATTCATTTTCTATTGAACATATAGAATTACCCTTGCGCTCCACACCTGGTAGAAGACGAAACAAAGTAGAATTACTCTAGTGAACCAAGTCAAAGACTTAAACGTCTGTTTAGCATGTTAGCGCTTACGGGGTTTTTCACTTCCAGCTAATGCTAGCAACCTTATTTAGACAAACATATAGGTCCATGTACACATTACACCTACAGTCATTTTGATCACATCCTATTTTAAATTGTAGCTTAGATTCTTCTGGGCAGGTTTTCTAACAGGTTTTCGAGTCTGTGGGAATATCTGCACATTATTCCAGAAGAACATTTTAGAGATCGGACCCTGATGTTTGTTGAGAGAACATGGCTCACAATCTAAGTCCTGGTTAATCCCAAAGGTATTTAATGGTGGTCTGGTCAGGTATCTGTGCAGGCCAGCAAAGTTCTTCCAGATCAAACCCATCCAACCATGTCGTTATGATCACTGCATTTTGCTTGTTATGCCAGAAAAGGAAAGGAATATCACAAACTGGTGGAAACTAAAATGAACTAAACTGTCTGAAGCAGTCAAATTTTCTTTCACTGGAACCCCAGGCCAAAGTCTAGGAAAAATAACCCCATAGCATTGTCCAGCTTAGTGATTAAAAGGTGTGGACCAATACTTTTAGTGTATCTCTTAATTACAAAATATAAAAATAAAATACATTTCACTTATCAAAACTAGATCAGAGATTTCTTAGACGCCTATTTACTACATTAGTCACAAAGCAAGTCAAACTGTTTGCCACATATTGAGTTAAAAATAGTACAAAATAAAAGCATGGTCAAGTCAGACGCAAGGTGACTGTTGCTGCTACTTGTCTGCCATCAAATGGATAAGCAGTTAAGAACATGGATGGATGGATGGATCCAACGTGCACCCAAACATATCCAGGTCATATCCAGTTTTACAGATCACAAGTCCAGCTGATAAATGGTGCTTTGTGACACGTAGCCTGACCAACCTGTTCGCCATGGTGATTTGATTGCTTCAGATGAAAAAGTTTCCTTCTAAATGAACTTCCATTTTGTCCTCTGCAATGTCACTGAAGTGCCCTTCAACAAAACATGGACCTCTTCATTATGTATTCTGGTGCTGCCCTGAAGCTCACACTGACTCATCCACCAAAAGAGATTTGTTTGCATTGAAGGCAAATCTAAAAACCCAAGATCCAATTACCTTGTGAAAAATTGCTAATGAAGTTATCTGTCTGTACAGTGTAAAGGTGGGTGGTGACACAACAGATAACACTAATCCCCCCAAACAATCCAGAGAGCAGCAAAAGTGAAGGAAATGTGGATAGGAGGATTCACTTGTCCAGATAAGAGAATGGAAATTACACACATTGTTGAAATGATGTATGTGCTGCTCATCATGCATCAATACATGCCCGTTTTCAATTTTGTTTGACACTGGAAACGCAGATATAAACAACCCAGGAGGAACACGATCAAAGGTGTCCTTGTTCCAAATAAGATTTTGTGTGTGTGTGTGTGAGAGAGAGTGAGAGTATTAGTGTGTAGGACAGCACATCCTGTCCTGGGGTGTATTAAAGGCATCCTTGTACCAAAATTAAAGTTAGAGACAAACACCAAGGCTGACGAGTGATGCACGGTGCAGGTGTCGGTGAAACAGGCCAGCCACCAGCAATGAGACAGCATCCACTATGACTCTTTGATGAAAGGATTGTGGGGGAAAAATCGAAATTAAACAAAGAGGGTGACTTTGAAGTAAGCAGGACCTGTCAGAAGCTTTTACGCAAAGTAATTTATTATCACAACGTTTACTTTTATCATAATTTTACGCCATAATTTCTGACAGTATCAAAGCATATTCCTGCTGCAGCAAATATTTGAACCCAAGCAAGATCAAAGGAGAACAGGTGAAAGAGGATAGGGGATTAAGTCATTACCAGAAATTATCCTCTGTGTTTGCATCTCAGGCTACAAGCACCGTATCACTTTTAAGGACAAGGCAGGCAATATTTTTTGCCAGAAAATCCCTTGAAAACACTAAAAAAAAATGAAGTTAGTCTCTTTTTTGTTATTGCTGCCGTGACTCTCACCATCAAGCTTATTTGTTCTTTTTTCTCCTAAAAGGAAGACGTAAATCTACCAACTTATTAAGTGTTGGCTTATCAACCTTTTTGCTAATGTCGTTTCTGAATCCAAACCTCTGTGTGACAAAATCCCAAATCATTTAAACCAAGCATCAACAAACAAGGGTCAAGGTCATTCCTGATTCTCTGACTATCTAGTGTCTTCTTCCAGCCGTGGGAAGACACAAACAGACACACTTGACACACTCAAGTGTAGTACCCATGTGACAGCCTCCAGGGCTGAAAAATGTCCAATTTAAGCTGGTTCCAAAAATAAGTCAATTCATTTATAGCATTTAAAGCATGCTGTCAGCCTGGCTGTTGTGGGGGTTGAATGTTAGGGTTGTGGCCACTTTGGCAGGTGTCCTATATCCCAACATCCCTTTATTAGCAACTGCTAGAGCTTATTTCCAGTAAGCAGATTCAGCAACCTGGATCTTTAAACTGTGTTTGTGCTGTTGGTGCCTTTTAAAATCATTTTTAATGAAGACCTGTTGTGTGGTAGAGACCAT
The DNA here is from genome assembly GCF_001858045.2 of Oreochromis niloticus. Lineage (NCBI taxonomy): Eukaryota > Metazoa > Chordata > Actinopteri > Cichliformes > Cichlidae > Oreochromis > Oreochromis niloticus. The sequence continues at coordinate 30,924,970 of NC_031967.2, forward strand.
CCAAGACGTTTGTGATGTAGTTTTGATGAACGACATTATAGGACTTTATTAGGCTTTTTTATTAGCAGGTATCTGTGGAAGCTTTTTTCTGCCACCGCAAAACTAATTTTTGCCAAACAGACGTAAGTTGAATTTTTAACTTATCTCATATTTATGTTCTTTCAAAATTTCAGACTTCTTTGAAAAACCAATTCTTTAAATGAGGTATCTCACTAGGTAGACTTACTGATTCAAACTTCTCAGAAAGTCAACATTTTAAGTTAATAACCTGAAATTTCCAGATATTAACCTTCAGGAAATTTTGAAAAAATAACCAGAAATTTTGATTTATGGATGGATCCCCCCCCCCACTGACAAACACAAGTTTTCATAGGTCTCATAGTTTATGAATGCAGCATGCTAACAAAGTTAGCTAGTTGTAGTTTTTGAAATAGCACTCATGTCATTCAGCTATAGTAACTTTTTGGCTTTAAAAACCAACATGGTATTGCTAAAACACTAATGATGAGACTTCAAAATTCTAATAAAAAAAACATTAAAAAACATCTAAAACATAAATGGCGCCATAGTGGCAACATCCTTCTTTCCCAATTTAACCCAATCAATCAAACTTCTGCATGTGATGCTGAGTTTATATTAACCTACTGACAGATTAGTTTTGTGTCAAACTATTTGTGTCAGCTTAGCGTTTGAAACCTCACAAGTATTTAATTTATCATCTCCGTTTACATCCAAAGTTATCATGGCAGCATGGCACTTACTTCAACAAGCTAGCAAGCACACTATAACCTGCTTAGCTTTGTAAATCGTATTCTTCATGGATGTCTGAGTCGATGCTTGATTATAGCCCATAGGAAAACAAAACTTTAGTGTTTGTTTGCAACTGAATAACCATTTGACTACTATGTTAGATTTAATCCACATGAAGTCTTACAGGTGGATAATATTTAATACTATCTCCAGTTGCAGATTTGCTCGCCTAATAATATTTGCACACCAGGATAGCATTACATCGCAAAAAACTATGTTGTAATGAACAAACATGCTAGCCAGTATCACAGTGCCATGTTTTTTATAGTCATCAGAAAACAATGCTGCTCAGTCACACAGAAGAATTAATTATTTGAGGCTTTGAACAGACTAAAATTTGCTAGTCGGATCATTGTCTCTTCATGGAATTTGCTGACAATAAGAAGAAAATTTAAAAAAATATTCCTACCTTTAGTCGATACTAACCATGACAGACTCTATGCTGTGCGATTGTTGATGAGAGAGAAAGAAAGAAAGACTGTGTTGGCCACAAACCAAGACAGAGGTCACTTGGCACACTGATGACTCAATTCTTCCATATCCAACAATACACCAACATATTGTGTGTGTTTGGGTTAGTTTCATTGGCTCCAGTGAGAGAGCGGAGCAAACACATTCCTAAATCTCTCAGATTAGAGCGACAGAGTGGATTTGTCTGAGCTTATCAACAACAAAGCAGAGCAAATGGGAGTAAGTGTCTCCCACCTACAATGACGGACACACAACACACAAAAATCCACACGCCGAATATAGGAAACCTTCGCTTTCCTGTTCCGTTACAACTTCATCTCAAACTCCAGCTAGATACAGATAAACACAGACTTGTAGCTCCTTCCACAAAATCCACTGCAGGAAACCAGTGTGTTGTTTATTTGCGGTTTATGCATCAGAAATTGATAAACTACATTTTTCAGTGATCATGTTAAGGATATTTGCAGATGGTGAAGTTAACACCGGAGATGTTGGAAATGGTTGCTGTTGATTGCTTGGTAGTAATTTTTGCTTTTTAATACTTTTCTGTACAGAAGAGACTTCCCAAGTTTATACACATTTGATACCTGATTTGAAAACTAGAGTAAATAAAATTCTGTAAAAAACTGTATGCTGAAGCTAAAGGCCCTGTAGCTTCATGCATACAGTCTTTGGTGTATTGTAGGACCTATTGCTAAAAGATGCCCAGCTATATGTCACCGTGCGAAGCATAGATTGGGTTTTGAACTCTGATAAATGAGTAGTTGCGTAGCATGTTTCCTCAGGTTTGATACAAAGCATTGCGATGCTGACAGCACTTTCACTGCCGATCAGCAAGATACAACAGAACAATTCAGTTCTATTATTTTATTTCCTGGTTTCACAAGGAAAATATAGCAGAATCTCCAGCAATTAAAACCTTCTCATTTGACAGTAATGTCCCACCACATTGGTGTGGTCAGCTGAGCCTGCAGGCAGGAGGCTCAGGTTGCTTAAAGTAACACAATTGATTTGATGGTCAGTCAGAAATGGTGCAAATTCAGTGCAGCCAAATGAATGCCAGACATGCTAGAATCCAGACATAGAAACAGCTCCTTGTACAGCCTCAAACTTATCCTGGCGGCTTTGCAGACCTGCAAAAATGCCCCCCAAAACATTCCTACACACAGAAAAGATGCAAACATTACAATTGTAATAAAAGGCATTTAAATTATTAGTATTTTTTTTTTTGCACATAACTCTCAGTAATTGTAATGGATTACATTACATTCAGTTGTTCAGGCCTACTGTTACTTAGCTTTGTCACATGTATCGAATGTTTTCTCAGCTGCCTGGCAACCAGTCTTGTGAAAAACATTTAAACTCCACCAGAAGAAGAAAATACATAAAAGTGAATTGTGGCCTAATAAGCTAAGGTGGCTTCTGCCATTGTGGACGATCTATTCCCTCAGTGGTGTGGGATTAAAGAAATTATTTTACTGCTACTATTCATAACTATCATCATTACCATTGCATTAATAACATAATCTACAGCATTGATATTGCATTCAGATGTTTAAACATATTGGCACCCAATTAGCCTTTATTACAGGTGCAGTTATAACCACTTTAAACTGTTGAGTTTAAATTTATAATCTTAAATGCTTATATGCTGATATATATATTATATACAGCACTCAACATTAAAAATTAAGGTGGATTCATTTCCCTTTCTGTGAGTGAATCTACTAAAATGAACAGTGAAAATTTAATGTTTTAGGCATGTAGACGTGACCAGGTGTTTAAGTTGAACTGTAGTTCAAACTGAATATTATCAGCAGATTACCAATGCTGGGGGGAAAAAAACCCCCAAAACAGACCACCCAGGATGTTTGTAATGATGGAAAATGTCTGCACCTCAACCAGAGGTCTGTCCAGATATTGGGCTTCTTGGTGTTTAAATGTTAAAACATCTTATTTATTTCTGTGTATCTGCTCTTTCTTTTGGTACATGTGTGCACCAATGGCACCTTCAAAGTGGCAGTGGGGGGCTGGCATCTGCTCACACAGCCAGCCTGCTGAGATACCCACATGAACTGTACAGATACAACCCGCAGCTGAACCACATGGTCGTGTTTGGAAGGTGAATATAACGGACTAAGACATCACCTGCGTGTGTTGACATTGTTGGGTCTGCGTTGTGTGCGAGCTGACAGTAAGAAGAATTACACCAAAAAAGTCATGTGGTCATATTCACCTGTCTTCTGCCATTAGCTACACTGTTTGAGCCTCTGTGTGTGTGTGTGTGTGTGTGTGTGTGTGTGTGTGTGTGTGTGTGTGGTGAGGCGAAAGGAGAACCACGACTTTGAAAGCGGTGATCTCTCAAAGCTTCTTTTTTTTTTTTAAACTAATGTCCACAGACAGGAAGACAGATGCATCACTGTCACAAACACCCATGCACAAAATTCTCTGTGAACACCACCCAAGGGCATTGTGGGAACTTGGCACTGTGGACAGGGATTCAGAAAGAGGAAGGAGACTGCTGAGGATGTGACTTTAACTCCCATTTAAACTCGCTGATCGACTCAGACAGCATTACTTAGTAAAGCAACGTTCTGTCCCCACCGGGTCTGTCAATTCCTGGAATATTGTGGGAAGTTATTGAATTAACATTGACTGTGCCAAACACGATACCGTTCTACTTTTAAAGGTGAATAATTTCTGCGATATAAAAAAAAGGACGGTTTGTTGCTCAGGTCTGCTTCACATTATAATTCAGTTAGCTAAAATCTTTGAATTTATGCTGCTATCAACATCATGTAATTAATATAATAAAATAAGTAAGAGCAGATGTTTTCTTTTAATTAGCTGTAAAACAATTTCTTCCCTGCTACTGTTTTCTGGACATTTCCACAAATTCACATTTAGTCACTTCTCAGTATGCAATTATTTATTGAGGAGCAGATATTTATAGTTTTGTTTTTTTTAACAGATATTTTAGACATTTTTTTTTTTAATATATTTGTAGTTATTTAGTTTACATAGTGATACTGATGTGCTTTACATAGAGTTTGTAGCTATTGCAAATTTCCCTTGATGGGCTCTTACATTCCCGTACACAAACAAGATTTACTGTACAGCAAGATTTACATAAAATCACAATACACTATAAATAGAAAACTACAGTGATTACACATATAAGAATAACGTTTCTCTCCAGAAAGAAATGCTGGAAATGTTACAGATGGTGATTTGGAAGTCTGGCTGTATGAATACGCTGACTTATTTTGGGTAATGGTCAAATTATTGATTATTTATTAGAATAGTTTAGCATTGGTTCTGTACATTCAGCTACTCCTTTTGTGTAGCGGTATGTCAAAACCTGAATAGAAAGCATCTGAAACTGATATTTTGGAAAAAATGACATAGAGTCTTAGACAGAATCAAAATTTACTGTGAAATTAAACCAGGTGTTTTCAGTCCAGCTGAGTAATTTGGAAATGTATTCTTTGCACTACATGTGGTAATGCCTTGGCATTATTCAGTTTCAGCAGCAGTGTAAGTACAAGTTTTATTAAAAACACTCTGAAATTCATTTGCTAATCATTGGCCATTTATCATAACTTCGTGCTGGGGAATGCCACAAAGCATGAACCTACTGTTGGCTCTGGCCTCTCTGAGATAAATTTATCCTTGTGATTAAATTTTGCACTCCACCAACAAAATGAAATCTATGCAATCACATGGAAAACAGTTCTTGAACAAATAACCTCAGCCTTTTACGCAGCTTTTTATGTCTTGAAACCTGTTTTGGGGCAAAGGGAACTGTGCAAAAGCCTGACAAATCAATACCAATGTTATCTAAGTTTGTTTCTAATTCTGTATTCATTTCTGATACAGTAGATCTGGATTGAATGCACTAATATTTTTATTGAAAAAGAAAAAAAGTATAAGATTGAAAAGCAATTTGGGATAAAATGACTCAATGTCTAAGCAGATTGCACTGTAGTTTTAATTACTGAGTCTTTCAGCTGTATTTGTGCGCATAAATATATATATTTTTTGTAGCACTTAATTGTGCAATATGATTGAGATTTGTTGTGACATGTACAAAGTAATGACAGAGTATAAGCAATAGAGCGGAGCATTAAAGAAGCATTCTAAGCTGGTAGCATTAAACTGCTGGTGACTGGGTTGATTTGGACAAGTTAGATAGCTCAAAATATCAAGTATTTTTGTAAGAATGGCAAACAATAAATCAATCCAATTCTAAAGGCAGGAGGGATCTATTTTTTTTTTATAGGTATACATCTGTAGGTGTTATAAGGAAGCCATTCTATCCACTGTGCATCAGTGGGGTTTGTTGTTGATCTGTCAATTCCAAATGAATTCATCCTGCTGCAGTTTAACAGTGTCTTACACTCCTCTGCAAATCCTATTGGCATTACAATGGCAATGCAAGAGTCTCTGAGTGTTACGTGAGCTTAACTGCTAATGGTATCCCGGATAAGCCCCCATTTATGCTCTGATTCTGGTTCATAAGCTGCAAAAGAAAATAACTGCAGCATGTAGAGCATAAAAAGTACATCTTACATTTAGTAAGATGTGGTTGCCCTTCCAAGCCAAACCTTTAAATCCTCTGACTGCTTACAGCCTTCTTTTCAGGTGTAAATAATTAACCATTACGGTCATGTAATACCCAAAGACTTGGACTGCCACTGCAAGGTGTAGGAGGAGGGGGAGGAGGAGGAGTTGCATAAAAGCATAACAACTGATACACATACTTGAGCCATCCAATTCTAAGAGCAATTAGCTGCCTTTGATGACAATGCTAAAACTTTACTTTTTATGCTTACGTTTATTCACTACAAAGTGTCACCGAAGGATCCTCATATGTTTAAATTAAGCTGGTATTTGTGTAGCTCCTTTAAATCCACATGTAACTGGCATAATGTAGCAACACATAAGCAGAAGTAGGATAAAAAGATTGAACCTGGCAGGACCAGAACGAAAGTTTCTGGGAAAAGACACACAAGTGTAAACAAGAAACTGACAAAGAGTAGATCAATTTCTTATCTCCTCCCCTTCGCCTCCTCATTCTCTTCCTCCTGAGCTGTCTGTGCCTGTGGGTGAGCTAAAGCACACAATCCCAGAGTGACAGCAATGAAAAGAGTGATTCAGCCTGCCGGCTTTCGACACCTGGTCTCTTATTCCTTTGCAGGCACTAGGTTAGGATTTAGAGACAAGAAGAGGGCAGAGGAAAGGCGAGAGAAGACCACTAAGGGCTCTATAGTGGGGGAAAAGGTACAGATAATAAGTGTAGAGAGAAAGGAAAGAACCTGGTTAGAAAGAGAAATGGAAAGCAACCGATGAGAGGTGCTAAAAAGAAAAGAGTCTGTGACAGAGAAAGAGAAAAAACAGGATGAGTAAAGACAATGTGAGATTTTTAAATTGCTGCTGCTGCTGAATCAGCAACAGAGGGACTGTCAGTGGAGTTATGATGAGTTGATGCCACCGCCTACAGAAATTCAAGCTGCGCTCTCAGACCGAGACACGATGCCTCTGCTTTTCAACTGATAGTTAATGTGAAGATGCAGAGTCTAAAGACCACTTCATTACTGAACCCCAAGCTTTGCAAGTGGCTCCAACATAAGCTGCATACGTTTCTTAAACGCGCCGCCTGCATGTTCATTTATTTAACCTCAAAAATACCCAGTCCTCCATTAAATCAAGTTTATGAGAAGAGCGGTGAATGGTAGCCAAACAGTCATACTAATGCACTTTATTAGATGTATGCAATTAAATAAAAAGTCTGTGTTTATGCGGGTAAATGGTTCCTAAAATCTTTATACATCCACTCTTTGGCCCATAATTCAGTGTAATGCATCATAATAGTCTTACTACACTCATGAACTCACCTGAGATTGCCACGTTCAAACTAGTTATAGCCCTCAGCAACCAACTGGCAAATGTTCACTGAGTCACTGTTTTTTGTTTTGTTTTTTCAATAAGAAAACTAGTGGGGGAAAAAATAAAAAAATATGAATGTTTTCTAACAGAGTAGCTCACAGGGCACACTACTTCAAACTGCAACGGTGAAATCAATTTTTTCAATAGACCTCTTCTTTAAAGAGTACATGTTTCTAACAGGAACGGTTACCTAACTTCAGTGTGACAGGTGGGCATACGTGCTTTTAATGCAGTATCTGTATCCGTTTGCTGTGTAAACAGATTACGGTTGTTAACAGGTTTGCCATATCAACATTATGCAATGCACCATTAGATCCACACATTTTTGAACAATGACCTTTGATTTAAATCCACTGTGGCGATGTACAGGGACAAACTATTTAAGAACAAACAATCAAAATGTGACTTTCAGCGTTAATTCAAGGTTTTTAATAAAATCACTACATTAACTGTTCAGACATTTCAGCCACTTTATAGTTCCCCATTTTAAGAGCTTTAAAAATAATTGGACATGTTTAATGTAAGGATTATGAGGATTTGAATGGTTTGTTAAAAATCCTTTGCAGAAAATGACTCCCTTTAGACTATAAACCATGGACATCACTAAATTCTGTCTTTCCTCCAGGGCTTTATTGCAGCCACCTTCATGTGCTGCTTGTTTGTGGTTCTCTGTGCCTTCAGTGAACAGTATGCTCTGTCAGTTTGAGGTCAGTTGTCTGACTTGGCCACTGAAGAATATCCCATTTCTTTGCCTTGAGAAACTCTAGGGTTAGATTTTCAATGTCTTTTGCATTGTTATCCATTTACACCCAGTTTTGTAACACTGGCTGAAGCTGAGAAGAGACTGTAGCCCCGTACATCACCCCGCTATTTCTGTCATCATGTTCCCATCATTCTGATACAAGTTAGTCTTGGTTTTATTCATCTTGGGTTTTTTTTCAAGGTTCAGGTTCGTTTTGGCGTAGTCTAATATGGACTTCCTGTTCTTGACTGTAGCCACGGTGTGCATGTTGTAAACTCTTTGTACTTATGTCCATGAAGGCATTTCTATATTTTAGATTTGGACAATGAGATACCCACTGAGAGTGTTCTCAACTTGGTTCTGTCACCATCCATTTTAGTTGCCTCCTGCAGTCTTTCAGCCCTTTTCATTACTTTAAAGAATGAACCAGATTACGGATTATTGATAAAGTTTTTACTTTCTCTGATTATTCATTTATTTATTTATTTCTAGAGCGTGCATCCTCATTGGACCTGGTGCTACAAGTACATAAAAAAGATACCATATGTACGTTCAGTCCTTGGAATCAATTCCAGATCTTTTATCTGCTTAATTTGTCATTGAATAACCCGGGAACTCGTGCTGATCTTGGCCACTGTACATAGATCATGTCATGGAAATATTTAATCTGCAAAGTTATCAGCTGCCACAGCATTTGAAGAATGTTTCAATCAAGTATTTCGGATGAACTGCTGGGTCTCAGGAGGGTATACACAGTACATCTTAAGTATTACTGTATATAATGCATACAGAGGTATGAAGTTAAGTACAGGACACAACCTGAAGCTTACAATCTGAGCTACATATTTATTTACTGTTTACATTTATCAACAACTGATTTTTTTTCTTATTTATTGCTTTGATGAAATTCATGTGCTCCAGCAAGCTGGTATTGAGGTCTCAGTTTGCTGTGGCAGATTCACTTGCTGTTAAGAGATGTTACTTTGAGAAGACCTTGAGTGATGTTTAGTTTCATCTGTCCTAATTCCCTCCTCATTTTCTGTTATTTATTTTCGATTTCTTTGATTTATTGCCCTTGGCAGTCTCTCACAAGCATTCCCCTTTCTCTCACCATCTGTTGTTTTCTTTCTCTTTCTGTGATTGTCCTTGTGTATTTGCAATTCCAAAAGATCGTGTTTCACAACACTTTGATTCGCAATCGAAAGCATTTACTTTGTCTTTGTGTTCTGGTATTTATATTGCTACCGTTCTTTCCACTTAATACACCAATTACATCCATAAGACAGAAATGGTACACAAGAAAAGACAATGTTAAATATTTGATTTTACATTGCACAACTTTGTGCACAACTTTGTGCATAATTCATTTTAATCCAGCATGATTTGAAATTTTTCTAAACAGTAGCAGGCCACTTGACTGTGGTGTAGCATGTATGTCTCTACTGTTTGCTGTTCGAGGAGTTCTGCAAAGCTTTGAAATTTGCAATGATTTTTCTTCCTTAGATACACAAATCAGAGGGTGGAGGAATCTCTGAGGAATCCAGTGCTGTCTTTTCTTGGTTGGATTTTAGTAGATTTTACTTGGTGCATCCTTCAGACTTGAAAATCCCCACAGTTTGCTTCTCTTCAGCATTATTCTGGTATTCATGTGCTTTGGTTTCTCCAACGGATTTTTAAGTGCCATTCACTGCAAACTTAAAAACCTTCAGTTTCACTAGAATTTGATGTAGGGAAAACTTGCACAGAACAACACTTACCGCTGATATTGCCTTCTCACTTTCACATTGCTACTTAGTTAGAAGTGGTTTGCTGGAGCCTTAAAGGGCATCAATATTCAGTATATGAATATTCAGAGGGTTTTAAGTGTGACACACTGGGTTTATTGCAGGAGCGAGAAGGACTCCACACTCCCATCTTGTCACATATGAACGCTTGTAAAGGACACTTTGGGGTCACATTTTAATTCGACAAATTTATTATTTACCCTCCCACAACTCCTCCAACCTTCAAAAGCTGACCTTGTTATCTGCTGCCATCCAAAAATGGCCACTACCAGTGTGTCAAGACACCACTGGCAATGTTTCTCTGTGATAAGAACACCCTAATGCAAGCAGGGATAAGAATTGAGAACCGGTTCCCAGTAGTTCAGTTTACTGGATTTGTTAGGCTGCCTGCCTATCGATCATGCCTATCGGTTCCATTTGCACTTTCGCTACAATCAATGATTCCAATAGGAGGAAAATAGGAGGAAAATAATCCATAGCATGCTTTTTAATTGCACAAAAGGATGAGAGCCCTGCATCCAGGACAGAAGCAGCTGTGTTATGCTGCTAACACAACTTCGGGTCTTTGCAAATACCTGCACAGCCAGCAAGCTAATGCTAAGCTAACCAAGAACCAAGGGTGATGTTAACTGAGTGAGTGCTGACCCCATCCCAGCAGCCAGACCCTGAACTTGTAAGCAGTCAGCCTTGAAGCCTCCATTTCTACCTCTTCATATTTCTAAAGTAGAATCACTGTGGCAATCAGTTCATCTCTGCTTTGTGTTCATACTTACTAGGAGAAAGATTGCATATGTGTTTCTTCATTAGAATAGGGCTCGTGTTTGTGTGTGGGGCTGTAGCCATTAGGTTTATATTGTTAACTGGTAATGAGACATTGGCATTTCAGGACATTGTACAAAGAAGTACGAAAGTATTACCTTATGGATTACTTGAACCCTTTCACGCATAGTGGTCACTACAGTGGACAGCTATTCAAAGGCTGTTTTCTTGTATTTGTGTCAGTGTTCATGGTATACTTATGGCACATAAACCACTACATTGGACACTGATGTGTCACTCCATGCCCTGCCACTCACTGGTCGTTTAATGTTACCATAGATGTATGACATGTTTCATTGTAATTATTGTTATTTAACCCTGTCATGCATGAATTATGACAACCTCAATCAGAACTTTTTCTTAAGTACTTTTATTCATCTTTTCATGCTTAAAGATGATTAAAAATACTTAAGAAAAAAATCCTTATTGAGGTTGTCAAAAAAAAAGACCTGGTATGACTTTGAGCACACAGCATGCAGTCAATTTGCATGAATGTCATATCTTTGATATGCTGGTAATGTTGGTGACTGTCAAAGCAGAGCCAATGAGAACCCATTAAAGAATCAATAAGGAATCAAACTGGTAAGTGATATTGATAATGGAATCTGAATCGCGAAATTCCTATCAATTCCCATCCCTAAGTAGTAATCAATTAAATAATGTCTTGTACAATTGTCTAAACATTGCAAAGAATTGCTTAATTTATTTGCAAACCTTGAAATCACACCGAATCAGTAATATTTGACTTGACTTAGACACACACACATACAGACACACAAACAAACACACAAATGAAGAAGGACTCATCAGGACGTAATGGTTAGGAAAAAGCAGCGAGTAATTCAGCACGTTAATAACAATGACACTTATTTAAACAATTTGTTACACAGATCACAGATACAGATCATTTATTTCACTAACATACTGCATCACAAACAGAACAGGACAAATAACAGGACATTTATTACTACTCTGCTACTACTACTGGTGGTATACTGTATGTATACTGCTCTTTGTGAGAATGTGTGTGTACTGTTTATGTACTTCAGAAGTGCAAAATGTGTGGAAAACTACAAGTATCCCTAATGCCTATTAGCGGTTGATTATTATTTCCAGACTGTGGACTTCTATGAATAATTAATGAAGTAAAAGTGTTAAAAGGAAACTGAATTTTGTGTTTTCATTTGAAGCTTGGAATCCTTGCCAGAAGCCTAACTCAGACGGCGGTAAGAGGATGTCCCTTTTGTCTTCACGCTTCACAAACGAAAGGGCATAAACCTGTGTAGCAGATTGCCAACGATCTAAAGCAAGAGCTGAAATCTTCCTAAGCCTTTCCAGATACTGTCTGAGCATTTGCTTTGGTCTGGTTGGGACCCAGATATAACGGGGATTTGACTTAAGGGAATTTTAGCCATGTCTGCTGTGCAAGAAACACTTCATCAATATTGGGGGGGGGGAATTTAGAAATCTAACCCCATAGACAGCAAGTTAAACCCCTTAATCCAGCATTCAAGCTGAACAACATTTTTTTTCATTTTAGCCTGTATGGATATTAAATCATTAACATCACTTAGATCTGCTGTCAGGTAGGCCCACAGGTTGCTGTTGTAGTTGTTTTTTAATCCAGAAAATATTAGTAAAGAAATCTTTGACACAAGAACGAATTAGCTGTCTTTCAATCCTTCATCACCGGAATTAAACCATGAGGAAAATTATAATCTGGCTCCCTCCCACAATCCAAAGACATACACTTAGTACAGTGTTTCCAACCTTTTGGAGCCACGGCACACCACCCCCAAAAAATGTCCCAAAAAGCATTTAGATAATTATAGCAGAATTGGCTTGGTTTGTCCCCAGTATACCTTTTTTGCTTTCTTCTGACCACTATCCTAGGTCCTTCATCTGGGTCGGAATTTTCTCCAGGACCCAGGTCAGAATGACTACTTTTTATTTTCAAATATTTATCTATATTAGGCAGCGCTGCCTTGTCTCACAGCATGACTATCATATAATTTCTTCTTCGTCTTCTTTTGTTTTACTGGCAGTTGACGGCGGTTTTTCCCGAAGTCGCAAAAGTATGACGTCACAACATTCTGATTGGTCACTTGCAATGTTGATCCTGGAACAACATTTACTATGTTGATCTGGGAACAACACCAACACGACGATATCAGATCGTGCCGGACTCTTAGCCTTTCAGCTGCACATGACTGCCTCCCCAGTGTTTTTATTCTCTCTTTTAACACTGCTGCAAGAAAGGAAAAAAAAACACAAACAATGTTTCCTTCATTAATGCTTTTCTGCTGCGCACATTCAGCTGCGACAAGAAAATTAATGAAAAAGCTAATCACGCTCTACTGTGCAGCGAGGCCATGACCATTAAATCTGTGAGTTTGAGCGTGTGCGTGTCAGTGACATCATCAAAGGTTAAGTATCTGTGATTAATGGACTCACCTAAGCTGGCTTAATGAAGCTTTAATATCACAGTTTAATGTTCCTAGAGACGGTGTTTCAAGCTGTCCGCCCGGTGACTTTGAGTAGCGAATAAAGGCCCTCTGTCCCTCGCAGACTTAGCGGCATCCTTGGCACGCTGAGCTAGACGCACTTTAATGAGTGCGCGGATGAAAGAATGAAAAATAAACAGCAGAGCAGAGGGCTGAAGGAGTTGTGAAGTTGATAAACTGACAAGTGAGAGAGTATTTTAGCAGGTAAACTGCGCTTAGCAGCATGTATGGTAGTTGAAGTGTATATGTGTGTGTGTCAAACTGTCAAACAGCAGTGGAACAAACAAATCCCCAAAGCGCATCACCTTGAAGTGAAGACTAACCAGAGACTCTGTGTGTGTGTGTGTGTGTGTGTGTGTGTGTGTGTGTGTGTAGGAACTGTATCAGACACAGTCACACTGCAGGACTGTTCCTTAAGGTTTCAGAGAGAAAAGAGGTGGGGGGAATACAAAACAGGTGGAAAAAAATGAAAGGCAGAAGGGGACGAAGGGGGAAGGAAAGAAAAGTGGCACAGGGAGAGGCAGTGAAGGAAGAAAAGTCAGAAGAAGAAATAATAAGAAAGGGAAGATAAGATTAAGTGCGTATGAAAGAAGGACGACACCAGCGATAAAGAGTGGAAAGAAAGGACAGTTTTAAGAGAAGAAAGGAGACAGGAGGATGGGTAAAGCAACGGTTTGTATGACAGACAAAGCCAAGGAGTGGAAAACCCAGGGGGAGTGTGAGAGGAACAAAGCAGGAACAAAAAGACAGAAGGCGAATGAAGGAGAGGAGCAACAAACAGATTAGAAACACTAGGAAGTGGGGAGAGAGGAAAATGAGGTACGCTTGTAAGTATAGAAGGAGGTAAAATAAGACAAGGAGGCAAACAAGAGACTAGACTGACCATGAAGAAAAAAGATGAAGCGAGTAAAAAAGGATCAGAGACAGAAGAAAGACAGAACGACATGACAGGGGAGGCTAAGAAGCACGCAGCCCAGGGTGCGCGCTGTAGGGAAGGAATTCGCTTCGATAAAAGGGAAGGAACGGATGGAGGAGAGTGAGGAGAGATCCAAACAGAATGATGGCTTAAAGCAAAGAAAGCATAATTTAGAGAAAAAACAGCAGGAATAAGAAACATAATATAAGGAGGAAAAGACTAATGGAAGGAACGGAAAGTGGCAGGAAGCAAATAAAATAGAAGAAATGAGGCAGACGTGGAAGTTAAGGTGAGAAGGGAAGTCCAAATATGAGGTAACAAGTAAGGATTGAGAGTGATGTGCTACGATATGATGAAAGAATAAAAAAAAAAAGAGGAAACTGGTAAAAGAAAAGAATCCAAACAAAGGCGCAAACTATTCAGACCCCTTCATGCAGATTTCTTTTTAAAACTGAAGCGTTGCATCAATGCATAATCAAAAAATTCACAACAAACTGACAAAATGCGTTCAGATTTTTTTAAACTGCATTTTTAAATTTAGAATAGTCTTTAAACCCTTTACTTTGGGTTTAACTACCCTTGAGATGTGTCTAGAACTCCAGTGGACCACCTGTGATAAACTCAACGTACTGGATGCAGTTTAGAGGGTTTCACTCCTGTGTATATATATATATCCACACTACACAGCAGGGAGGACAAAGCTATGAAATCCAAGCAACTCTCTGTAGACCGCTGTGATTAAATTGTGGAGTGCCATAGATCAGGGCTCAGACCTATGTCTGGAGCTCTGAGCATTTCCAGCAGCACAGTGGTCTCATAGCCATTAAATGGAAAAAGTTTGGAACCACCAGGACTCTTGTGAGATTTGTCTCTCCAGCCAAATTGAGTAACCAGTCCTCCCACCGGGAAGTCTAACAAGGCTACATTGGTTCTCTGCGGCCATCAGCACTCTCAGTCGATCTGTCTTGGGGCTAGACACAAGAGGAAGTTGACTCCTGAGTAAAAGACACATGGATCCTACTTGAAGTTTCCCAAACATCATTTAAAGAACGTTGATGGCACAAGAAAAAAACGAAAAGATCTTTTGTCTTACGAGACAGCAATATTTGCCATAGGTCCACCCTGAACACCACAAACTACTCATCATTCACTTAGAACCTTCCATAACGCTGAAAGGTGGGGGTGGCAGATTCAAACTACAGGGGATTTTCGACAGCAGGGACAATGCCCATCCATTTTCCCAGCCCCGTTTTATCCAGATTAGGGTACCTGTTGTCATGGAGCATCACAGGTTTAACAAAGACGACCACACACGTGCAGCCGCTTTAGATTGACCATAAACAATATGGACCATAAACACAACCCACAGGCCACCCATGCATTACACCGACAGCCTGCTCAGCTGTGGAAACCCATACCATGAAATTCTTGTCTTGATGTTAATGTCAGAGGAGGTTTGGAGCTCTGTGGCTTTGACTGACTTTGTGTTTCCTTAACGCCTCCACTTTGCGGTAACACCACTTCCAGTTGATGGCGGAATATCTAGGAGGGAAGAGATTTTATGCACTGACTTGTTGCACTGGCAGCATCCAATCACAGCAGCATGTTCGAATCGGTGAGATCTTTAGAACGATGCATTTTCTCATTAATGTTTGTAAAGGCAGATGGCTGGGTTGTTTTTACACACCTGTTGCAATGGGACTGAAAACACCTGGATTCAATGATTAAGAGACTGCATGGATCTTTGTATCTTTGGACTGTATGACTGTGTTGGAGGATGGAAAGCGAATGCAGATTCAAATGAAGCATAAAGGGAAAAGAAATAAAATGAAAGACAAAAATCAAGGAATGAGGAAGGGAGAAAGGAAAGGAATACAAAGGGCGTAGCGGACAAAAAGGCTGAGTGCTGATGGAGCAAGAGGAAGCGAATGAACAATAGCGATGATGAACAGAGGTGAAACTGAAGAAGAGTAAAGGACGATTGCAAGAGAGAGGCAGAGGAATTATGGGAAAATACAAGACGAGAGAGAAAGACAAACCGCCTGCGGGGAGGCTTTCATAGCTGGAAGAATTTATTCAGCACTCAAATGAACACATAAATAAATAAATAAACAAAAATCTCAGTTTTACATGATTGTTTCCCAGAGCCTGGAGGTGCTCCCACCACACAGGCTCTGTCTCTCTTTTATGTCCATCACATCAAAACAAACTGTAATCAGAGAGGGATGGATATATGGGGGACAAAAAAAGGTAGAGGGTGAGGATGCGATTTACATTTTTCCAACATGCCATTTTATTCCCTTATTTAATTGAATTCCTGCAGCAGGCTTACGGTCTCTGTGTGTGCTCACTCATTTATATTTTAAGCTCCTCCACCACTTGGCAAATGACATCAGGGAGTTTTATGTAGTCTCAGTGCTGCTTAGCCATGGCGCACACATATGCAAAGACACAAACGCACACTGACAGGTGTGAAGCTAATTCTTTCCCCTGATGGAAACTTTGCAGGTACCTGTGGGACATACTTGGAATATGGCATGTGGCGAGGGGTAAAAACTGTGCGTGTGTGTGTGCGGTACTGTTTTCATCAATCCAAAACTCAAAAGTTAACAGCAAGAATAGCATTTATGTGTTCGTTTGACTGCATGTGCACAGGTGCGTGAACGCTTCTGTCGTGGCTGCCTTATTAAATGACAATCTTGCAACTTTGCTTCAAGTGTGTGTTCGTGTGTTAATGCGTACAGGTGCGATGTGCGCTGATTTTTTACAGCTGCACTCGCTCGCGCTGTCTGATAACTTGGAGAGTGCAGATTAACGAACGTCTGAGGGGAGCATGTTTGTCGTCACGACCACTGTACTGTACAGATAAGCACGAGCCACCTGGGTTTTATACAGCTGCACGACTACAGAAGCCACGTGTCATATACTGTACCTTTCTGAAGGTACAGTCTGTTCTCAAGCACCCGTCCTTGATACCTGGAGACACAAACCTGTCGTGACAACAGGGAGAGACTCTTGCCAATACCATTTATTTCTGATTTCAGTGACGTTTTATTTACAGCAACAGTCACTGGGCCCTCAAAATTCCTCTTTCCTTGAATTTCTCAGTGAAAAGTGATGACTGCTACTTTTCTTTGTCAAGCTGACTTTACTGAATGAAAGGTCCATATGATCTTATTCTGTCTCCACGTAACCTTTCAGATATACCAACGTATGTTTTTCAGACAATACTCTTCATGCATTCTTTGACTATGGAGGATCTCTATAACTGTATCCTTAAGTCTAATCTAGGCTTACAATATTTGTCAAGAAACATGCAGAATGCTGTCATGCTGTCTGTACTTTTATTTGTCTCCTTTGCAAAAGTAAATAAAACTCATAAAGAAAACCGGGTTGTGTGTACAATCAGTTTACATCAGATTTTCACAATCCTCCACATTCATTCAGATACGTGATTTTACACAACTGCCTGGAGGCATCGCAACATGGCACGTGAGTAAAGAACTTGCTTCGAGAAAGACTTTGATTCAGCCCGCTTTGTCATGAAAAGCCAAACCAAGACAACAACATTTGAAGAACATAAGGCAAATAAATAAATGGGACAACTGTGCAAAGGTCAACATACAGGTACATCAGATTATCAATAGAATGCAGAGTCGCAGCTTATGTAGAGCCTATCTAAGCAGTAACAGGGTAAGAGGCGGGGTACACCACTTAACATAGAGAAACAAACAACCATTCATGCTCACGTTCACTCCTTGTTGCTGTGTCGTTATCTTACAAAGTTATCACACAAATAAATGAGGCACAGATACAAATAACAGGTAGTAAATACCAAACTTGAATCCAAGAATAACTCGCGTCTGTCAATTTATATACTGTGGGTGTTATACAAAGCACAAGGAGGTTTTTGTTGCTAGTACCAGTGTTTTTAATTTCATATCGACACTGAAACCACGTCATTTGGTTTAGCAAATCATTGCAAGGGCGGTTAAAATGTGCATGTTTACTGAACGTAACCATATAAACTTTGTGCATCAAGCCTGGTTAGCTCAGTCGGTAGAGCATGAGACTCTTAATCTCAGGGTCGTGGGTTCAACCCCCACACTGGGCGATAGTGATTTAGAACAGAACTCTGCAGTCTTTTCAACAAGCTTGAAAAAAGCGACTCCACACACAAGTGGTACCTGCTTGGCCAGGGTCCCAAGCGAGCTGAGCAAATACTAAAATGTGACTTCGTCAGACTCCATGCCACCGAATGGCTGGTCAGGGGCTTTACTTGATGAGTCATGCGGGTCTGATTCACAAAAACCAGAACTGCCACTCTTGAAATGCAGCAATGAGAGAAATGGCTACAAAACATGCCATGTTCCGCGAGTCTGACAAAAAGCCGCCTCGCCTCGATGTCCACCTTCGTTATTGCGTCCGTGACGCATACCAATTACATCAAAATTGCTATGAAGACAACCACACACATCAGGTGGTTGGGGATTGTAATAAAAAGCCAGTCGATTCGAGTAGGTACTTATGGAAAAGGAGCTATTAAGGAAACAATGTATTTACAACCGCAAATTGAAACAGAAGTTCTCAGACCTTGCTAGCTCAGTTCAGTTCAGTTCATTTATAAAGAAAAAAGAGAAATCCACTCCAGATTTTACGAACTCTCCTGTCAATTCTAGTTTAGTTCATGGAACGAAAAATACTCCAAGTAATTCACGAGGGGTAAAGAAACAATGAAATTATACCTGTGACCTGATGGCGTGCTTCCCCAGCTGATCAATGCGACATGAAATTAGCAACATGCAAACATACTATGACCCAAGGTCCTGAAATAATCTGAGGTAGGCAGAAAAACAGATGTAGACGACAACTTCATGCTTTTCCCAACCATCATAAAAAAACACACTGCCTGCTAGACCTCATGAGAAAGGGGTTAATCAGCTGAACACTCCTACTGCAACAAATCAGAGTGATTGATCAGAATGATCCACTTTGACTGAGGCATTCAGTCAAAGTGGAGAACTTACTAACAATGCAAATAAAACTGCATGTAATTACTACAAAGTCTGGCTCGCTTAAGAAGTTACTCAAAAGGCAAAGCAATCCACAAAGTAGAACTTTGGGGGGCTTCACATGATGAAATATTTTGATTCGACACGGAACGCCAAGTTTCCACTGATCCATCAGATTTGTTAGAAACAGAACTGTATGAATCTGTGGGTGAATAAGACTTGTATTAGGAAGCACTTTGAGTGCTCAACTTGAGTAGAAAATGTCATATCTATTTCAAATACCGTCAAGTCTAGCTACCTCAGTTGCCAGACTCTTAACCTCAGGGTCAAGGATTCAAGTCCCATGCTGGATGCAGCTGATTTAGGACAGAACTGAACTCTTAAGGGAGTTTACAGTGAGGAAAATCTTACAAGGAAAAACCAAGTCTCACCATAGCTATGACCTAAGTGTTAAGTGACAGGCTACTGTTTGGCACTAGATGCCAACAGCTTTAACAAAATGGCTGTTTGACAGCTTGGGAAAGAGGACGGGTGTGAACATGAAGCAAGTATACAGCTGACTCTCACCCATCTCCATCTACTTTTCACCTGCTTCCCATGTCAATCTTACTCTCTCACCTATCCCTCTTGATTCCACATACTCTCTTTCCCCCAGCTCTCGTTGTCTTTTTTAACTCCCTCTCCCTGTGCACATCCCTCTAGAGTGACAGTCCCAGAGTGGAGAGCTGGAAGGAGATCAAACAGTAAGGAAATTGTAAAATAACTCTGCAGTCAGAGTGGTGCATATGAATGAGAACAGATAGCAGTGGCCACAGCACGTACCAAGTGAAATCTACAAGGAGCCACATGGGATGTAATTCTCACTTTACCTCACACTTACATATAATTTCAAAGGATGCTACAGGGAGCAGAAGCAACACAGCTTGATACGAGAGTATCACCTAGGATTTGGTACAACAGCATCCTGGCGAGGATACCGAATCAGTTGACTCTACATATATATTCAGACTGGAGTCAGACTGGGCAACATTCATTATTAATGACCACACATTATAACCAAGGTATGCATAAGAGCATCTCTGAATGCACAGCAGCAGAAGACCACAGCAGGTGTCACAACTGTCAGCTACGAACAGGAAGTTGAAGCTGCAGTTTATACAGGCTAACCAAAGTTGGACAACCGAAGATTGGAAAAACATTGCCTGATCTGATGAGTCTTGAATTCTGATGCATTCAGATAGTGGGTTTAGAATTTGTTGTAAACAACTCGAAAGCGTGGATCCATCCTGCCTTGTATCAACAGATAAAGCTGGTGATTTAAGTGACTTTGATTAAGGCATGATTTTTTGTGCCAAGTGATCTGGTCAGAATATTTTAGAAACTGCTAATCTGCCTGGATTTTCCCACACAAACATCTCTAGGGTTTACGGAGAATGGCTAAAATAGAGGGAATAGCTCAAATAACCACTCATATGAAGAAGAACATCTCAGAATGCAAAGCACAGTCAAACGTTGAAGCAGAAGTGCTACAGCAGCGTGGCACAACACTAGGTGTGACTCCTGTCTGGTATGATGAGTCTCAATTTCTGCTGCAACAATCAGATGGTAGGGTCAAAGTTTGGCACAAACACTACGAAAGGATAGATCCATCCTGTGAGGATGCAGCACCTTTGTAACTAAACGGTAAGAGCAGTCGACACGCACTACTGAAGGTAAAAAGTGGTCCAACCCAGAATTACCAAGATGTATCTAATAAAGTGGTTGTTTAATGTAAATGTAGGGCTGCCACAAACGATTATTTTGATAGTCGACTAGTCACCGATTATTTTTGCGATTAGTCGACTAATCAGATCATGCATCCATTGGACGTAAAACGTACAGCTTATTGCACCAGCATGCATCTGCTCTAATATAACTATCATTAGCTTACAGTTTTAAGTGTTTAAGGTATGTGCTAGCAAAAAATAAAGACAAGATGATAGTTTATTAAATTTTAATGAAATCTGCAGATTGTTTCGGTGAAGTTTAATAAACTCAGCCGTCTGCTCCTTGCTATCTAAAATATAACAGGACACTGGAGTATATACTCGAGCATCTCACACTTCTAATCAGTCGTCTGCTTGACGTTTATTCAGCTGTGTAAAAACTATAACTTTCATCTCAGCCAAACCGATTTACTCAGGAACACATAAAATACTAAAAAAAAAAAAAAAAAAGCCAAACAATAACATTTTTAAGTTATCTAAGTGACTTATATATCATGTTTAACCTGAGTAGCGAAAGACGGCGGTGGGTTTGAAAGCGATTTGGCCGGAGTCCGGTGTTCTCACCGGCTCTAGTGAGCCTTCAACCCTGGCTAGGTGGGTAACAGACGTCTCCGAAAACGTCGGAGCACTTTTGAAAATATGTGGTGTCTTGATAAACTGAGCAGATATTTGAGGTTTACACAGCTACATTCTCGCCTGAAAATATGTTAAACGTTTATTTTGTGACCCAGAAAGAATAATAAGAGGAATATTAAAACTAATTAGCTGAATTCTGGGACACAGCTTCTTCTTCTTCAGGGTTTAACAGCAGCTGGCATCCTTGTACATGCAGTGCTGCCATCTTCTGTTTCAGTCCGTTATTACACTCTTAAATCCTACTACTTATTCCTGCGTCTTTTGGGATCTTACTAAGCTTCAAACGACGCGTCGACTATTAAATTAGTCGTCGACGATTTTGATAGTCGACGTAATCGTGACTAGTCGACTAATCGTGGCAGCCCTATGTAAATGTAAACATATTTAAGGACATTATTCCAGTAAGGCTGGAACATATTGAGGGATGCTGCAGAAGTATCTGTTCTAGCTTGAATGTTGGATAACACATGTTTTTGCAGTGTATTGGTGTTAGGTCTATATATTTTGCTTAAAAAAAATTCAACCTGAAGAGCGGTGTCCATTTAATTATATCCAAATCCTTATTTTAATATAGTTTTCATTTTCCTTGAGGTACTGTTCTTTCTTCCTGGTCTTTTCACATTGTTCAAACCTTTCCATTGCTCTGAGAACATCAGTCTTACATTTTCTTTTTTATTGAACTGCTTTCACTGTGGCATTATACCCAAGGACAAAATAAAAGTTTAAAATGCCCAGCAAAGGCTTTAAGCAGAATTCAAAATGAGCCAATCTTGTTTATGGAATCATTTCAGATAATTGAGTTATTCCACAGCTGAGTAATTCCTCCAGCTGAGGATACAAGCATGAAGCTTTATTTTCAGTTTGTCTTTGAACTGAATGTTGATTGTGCGTGCAGTTTGACACTCTGGAGCTTCTGGCAAGAGAATCATTCAAATCAGCTTGGCTTTTACTTTGTATTGGCCATTTGAAATTGGACTTGCATCCTATGAAATCTAACCATTTACAGTAGTGGATCTAAAAGCTGATCATGATTTTCTCATCATGTGATACATGTACAAACTGACTGAAGCCCACTGTGTAACAGACAGTTTCAACTGTTGCCTCACCATAGCACTTCTGTATAAGTGCTACAAAAAAACTGTGGTTGCCGAGGATCCTCTGTCATCATATTTACTGTAATATGTGAGTCATATAATACAAAGAAACCTTAAATGAGGTTAAATGACACAGTGGGCCACACATCTTTACAGATAACAAAGCCGTTGGGATTTTCACAACCATACATTGAGGTTGGCAACTGGAATTAGAGCGGATTATTTCTGCCCCTGATGACCTGGTGAATTTAACTACCAGACTGGGAGGCAGTTCCATTTAATTTGATCCACACAGCGAAGGACAGAAAAGGTCAAAAACCATGAAAGGCCAGCATCTTGTTTGCCTTCTCTGATTTGTTCTTTTTTTCCCTTTAGTCCTCCTTTTTTATGTTTTCAAATCCTCTAAGCTCACTGCAGCATGTTTACTTGTCTCTCAGAGAAAAACCTCTATACACAAGACATATGAAGCCTCTCAAGGTCTCTGTGATAAAACCAAGACTGTATAGTTGTATAGTTGGCTCTGTATTCCTGTCTCCTCACCTTTAAAGCTGTAATATGCTATTTTATTTAAGTTCTCAAAAAATGCAAGTAAAAATAACAATCAAGTGACATGTAAGTTTACTTGTAAAACATTCAAAAATTAGGAGCACACTTGAACAAATAAAATCTATTTCAAAGCTAATGCAGTGATGTGAAATATGTTTTTTTTTTGCAACCCGTTCCTCTATTGTCTAACGTAAGGTTGTTTAAGATGGGACTCTGATTCCATGTAAAAAAAATAAAATGTCGGGAAAACAGAATTTATTGATTTAAACCTATCCTAATTACCTTTACTCACCATTTTAGACATTTGTCTTTTTAAATAAAAGCACATGATTTCATATTTCATGACATTTCCTGAAACGGGTTCATTAATCATGTCATGAATTGGGGGGGGGTGCGTCGGATGAAAAGGAAAACAAAAATATGGCCATTTATACGTAGAAGTTTTAAGTCATTTTGACCTGCATAGATATGAATGTAAAAAACTGCGCTCAATGGTTGTTGCACACCAGGTTGCCTAGTAACATCTATTGAAGTAATATATTTTGAAGGCTGCTCTATCATGAGGCAGGACTAGCTTGATGAGATTGATGGGGGACTTTAGTTAGATAAAAGCTGAACAGTTATTTTCGGGCAGAGTAGGTTGGAGACACATGGAGAACCTGGCACACTGCTGGCTGTGCAGAGCAGTGGGGTAACCCTGGCTTAACCGAGAAAAATCCACAGTGTGGGGAACTAATCTGAGCAAATAATGGGTGAAGTCCCAGGCACAGAAGCTTAATCAGACAGCTTTCAGGTCTGAGGAGCAGAGCTGACAAGGTCAAGGGTTGCAGAAAAGAGAGAAAGAAACGGTCTGGTGGAAGAGCAGGCAGATGTGCACAAGATGGCAAACTTTCACTGTTGCACAATAACTCATTCATTACATTGTTTTTCTTTTTTTTTCTTGTAGCAAACGTGAGGTCAGTTTAAAAATTTGGGCCATGAGCTGTTGAATACAAGCGGTTACTGACAATCCAATGTAACTTATATACGATATACTTTAAAATCTGTAATAAAATAATTTGTGAAACTTATAAAACCCCTAAAACTAAACCTGAAACACTTATTTTCTTAGATCTTACTTTTAATTACAAAATTTAGATAAAAATGAAAACTTCAAGAATGACTTCTTCGCTGTTGTTGTTACAGGATGAGTCGCACTGCTGATTTGGATCTTAAAGTGTTAAGGCTATACAATCCAGTAACACATGACAGTGTCCAAATACTTTAAGATCAAACTGTAAAACAATAACTGGATAATAGGTTACTGTCTAAGGAAACAGGCTTCCAAGATATAGATATAGTGCATTGTTTCTTCAGTGAAAGCCAACCGGAAGGTCGCCGGTTCGATCCCCGGCCTCTCTGTCCTGGTCGTTGTGTCCTTGGGCAAGACACTTTACCCTACTGCCTACTGGTGTTGGCCAGAGGGGCCGATGGCGCGATATGGCAGCCTCGCCTCTGTCAGTCTGCCTGTGGCTGTGGCTACAACAGTAGCTTGCCTCCACCAGTGTGTGAATGTGAGAGTGAATGAATAGTGGAATTGTAAAGTGCTTTGGGTGCCTTGAAAAGCGCTATATGAAATCCAATCCATTATTATATCTTCAGCCATGTAAATCCTTAATTATTGCGCTATCCATCCATAACTAAATCTCCCCTCTATTTAAGTCCTTGTTGATGCAATAAAGACACAGAACTAAATCCTCATTTGGATTTTTTGATACTACTTCAAACCTTTTTTAATAATAACTTTATACACCTTTTTTGTTTCAACTCCCCATCCTAACCTCACAAGTAATTGGTTTCAGTATGAAGCACTGCAGGCAGTTTTGATGTCCAGAAAGAAAGACTATCATTCTCATAAGTGTTCAGTGATCAATATTTAAAGATCAAAAGATGATTGCAGCTCATAAAAAAGTATTTTTCCTACAGTTAAGAGCCTTACAGTTTCTTTAAATTAGTAAAAGATGGGATCTCATTTTTCTTTGTGATCTCTTTTTAAAAAGTCTGTATTAGAACTGCTTTCACAGCTGGCAATCACTCCTTTTTACTGACTCACAAAAGCATACCGCTAATTCAGAACGTCTTGTAAAAAACATACAGAAAAAGAAGACATTTTGACAGCTACATTTTTAACATGCTTTTTAAAAAACAAATCTGATACCATTTGACCTTTTTGAAGCAACCACAGCAGGCCTATAATTAAAGGAACACTTTTTAATCAGAGTATAGCATCTTAAACTTCTGGGATATTGACCTGGTCCGCTAATTATTTTCAGCTGCTTTGATGTTAATGAAATTAACAACAGGTGCAGTAGACGGGCAAGATTGAGAAAACCCCCAAAACAGGAATGGTTTTACAGGTGGAGGCCACTGACGGACAATTGTTGTAGGAGAGCTGGACAGGACCATAGACGGTCCTTAACCCATCAGCAGGACTGGTATCTGCTCCTTTGTGCAAGGCAGAACAGGATTAGCACCGGCAGAGCACTACAAAACCTTTAGTGGATCCTGTGCACAATGATTGGCACTGAGGAATCTGATTGGTGTTTGCCATAGAACACCAGAATTGGCAGGTCCATCATTCTGTCCTGTGCTTTTCACGAAGACAGCAGGTTCACCCTGAGCACATGTGACAGACATTAAAAGAGTCTGGAGAAGCCGTGGAGAACGTTATTCTGCCTGTAACATCGTTCAGCATGACTGGTTTGGTGGTGGGTCAGTGATGGTCTGGGGAAGTGTATCCATTGAGGTCCCCGACCTTTTTTGCGCCACGGATCGTTTATGTCCGACAATATTTTTACCGTCCAGCCTTTAAGGTGTTGCGGATAAATACAACAAAATAAAACCAGTACTGGTACCAAAAAAAAAAGATTTATTCGTATCACACAGGAAAAGACTCTGGGAAACCGAGTTAACGATGAAAACGATAAAAAATAACGCAAAAAAACCGATAAAAACCCTGAAAAACATGAATTTCACACCCAAGCCTCAACTCTTGCGGCATGGTATCCAAACGACTCATGGACAGGTACCGGTCCGTGTCCCTGGGGTTGGGGACTGCTGCACCGAGGGACACACAGACCTCTACAGTCTATGCAACGACATTGTGACTGCCATTAGGTAGCAGGATGAAATCCTTGAACCCACTGTCAGACCCTACGCTGGTGCTGGTCCTGGATTCCTCCTGGTGCACAACAATGCGCATCATGTGGTGAGAATATACTTTCCTGTATATATTGTGACAATTCTTGGAAAATAAAGAAACTGATACCACTGGACTCCACACTTGTCTGACATAAATCCAATAGAACGGCTCTGGGATGTTACGTTTCGGTCCATGCGACGCCCCCAGGTTGCACCTCAGACTGTGCAGGAATTCCTTGCACATTGGGAGAAAGACCCAGCATGTTCCAGCATTGTCAGGTATGCACACTGCTGAGAACCATTTTGAGCTGCTGCATTACAATTCTGCAAAATGAAGCAGTCTGCCGGATCATTTTATCACTTTGATTTTCAGGATGTCTTTGAATTCAGCTCTCTGTATGTCAGTGATTTTCATTTCTATGAAACGATGTGACATCCTTTTATTCCTAACACATTACCCAGTCTATATCAGTATATCAGTATAAAAACGATAAAAGTATGTTTATTGAGATCTGATGTGTTTTCAAAGCGTTCTTTTAATTTTTTTGAGCAATAAAGCTGTTGTCATTTAACCTGGCTGATTTTCACTTTAATCTTGTGAATCTTAGCCAGCAACTGAGCAAAATTAAATCCTCTTTTCCACTGAACGGCTAAATCAATCACTGCAATTGTGCCTGAGCTTGCGACCATGCATGACTCGCAGGGAATACATGGAGGAGAACTAAAGCTAAATGAAACATGTTTGTATGTGAACTGCGCAAGAGTGCTGTTCTGCAATCAGGATTCAAATCCACAAGATTGATTCTGTCCCTCATGCAGTAACATGGAGCAACCTAGTCCAGCCTCAGCTAGCTGTGGACCTAAAAATACAGGTAACTGGAGGAAACCACAAAGCAACTGTGGTCAAATTCTGAAGCCTCAATAGAAAAACTAATGTTTAAGTCACCAACAAGCATTAGACAGAACCAACTATGTCCAACTAATTCTCTGATATATTTTCTCTGATATAAATTCCATGTGATAACAGGGTAGAAGACAAACAGTGCTCTTCTTTTTCTTTTTCCTTTCAGGGCTCATCTGCCTCCATCTCACCCTCTCACTTGCATCCTCACACCAACCCTCTGCATGTCCTCCTTCACTACATCCATGAATCTTTTCTGTGGCCTTTACTTTTTCCTCCTGCCTGGCAGCTCCACATTCAACAGTAGTCTATTGCAAATAATGACGGGAATCAAGTTCCAGGTGAGACCTGTGTCCAGTTCATCTGAATCATATGCCTCCAAGCGTATCAGTCCCTTTCATCAATGCTGGCATGTTTTTCTGACAAAACACTGACTCAAACTAATAACAGTAGACTTTTTGGACACCTGAGACACACTTTTTCTCAGCTCTTTTTCTCATATTGTTCTGCTTTCATTCTACACTGTGATATGATTAAGAGAGACTTGTCCTGGAAGGCCTGTGAAGATCTACTTTTGTCCACAGAAAAAACAGATAAAGAATCAAAACTGCAAATGATGAAGTGGGCCTACGTCTGAGAAGGCTGTCAGTCATCATAGTGAAATGAATTCGCCCAACGTGGGGCTCGAACCCACGACCCTGAGATTAAGAGTCTCATGCTCTACCGACTGAGCTAGCCAGGCTGATATTGGGCCTACAAAAAAAGTCCATTACAATGTTGGTATCAATAAAGGATTATTCAAAAATGCAAGTACCTGCACATACCTCAGACCCGTGCAGTAAAACAGGACTGTCCACAGTCTAACTTTGTGTAATTTGGAACTAGACTGACTTGCATTCTAGGTTAGGCCTCGACTATCCAGAACCCTCTGAATCCATCCTTTAATGCATTATCTACTGCTTAACAACTTCTGGGAGGTGGTTCCTCTGTCCAGCCTGTTCTTCCTGGGGAATACCAAGATGCCCCTTCTCCAGAAAGTCAGCTAAGAGATGTGATCTTTGCAGCATTTGTCTGCCTTTGGGGTCTTCGCTTGGTTGGACGTGGCCATAACACCTTTCCCACGATCTATCCAGGAGACTTTCGACCCAGATAGATGAAGCTCTTCTGTGGATACCTCTCCAAAATTGTTGTGGCAAAATTATAATGCTATTGTACCATGTTCTAAACAATACGTGGTGCAAATCGTATTCTTTTTTATTACCTAACACATCTGTATGGACAGACAATAGTATATATGATGCTTTGTTATGGCAGTCCTGATGCTGAAACCGATGGTCACGAAGAAGCCAGTGTCCAGACAGTTACAGTTAGGGCTTTAGCTGAAGGAAAAGCAGTGCAGAACTTTTGTCTGAAAGTCATGACAACTTACTTTTTTATAACTTTTTCTTGCCTTTTATTTAGTATACATATGAGACCGGACAGATAGAAATTTGTATTCTTGGACATGAAAAATGTAAATATGTTGTTGAAATGAAAAAAATTCACATCCACTGACACAAATCAACAGATTAGAAGTCGTGACTTTATCACAAACTGCCACGAGAAGTTAACAAAGGCAGCTTGAGACAGAAGGCCTAACGTTGCCTGTCTCTCGACGAGGATTTAAATGCTGCTGAATGCTGTGAAAAGCATTTTTGAAGCTTTGAGAAGCTCAGCTATTTAATCTTAATGGATTTTTACCTTAACCCTGACAAAACAATACTCAGAAGTCAATGTCCGAAAGTCAAAGTGCTCCTCAGGGATACAACAGCAGAAAACAGCCTGCAGAGAGCTGCGCACAGACAGAAAGATAATTGTATGCAGCACACAGACAATGGACGATTTGCTGTGTTCTGTCCATACATGTCTGCAGAGATGTCCCCCCCCCCCCCCACGAGTCCACCACACAATCAAATTCCATTTCATTCCATTCCCAAATCTATTTTCCAGCACTCTAATCTCCTCCTCTATAGTTACTGCTCTTTTCTATCATCCAGTCATTCAGAGGTCTTTTCCTGTAGATATATAAAAAAAAAGGTATTAATCAAAAGAGAGGTGTGTGGGGGGATAGGTGTGGCATTTTCAAAAGGGAATATCCTGAGGCAGAACAAAGTAAGTCTGAGTGTGCGATACAGAGAGAGATATTCATGCATCAATGCCTGTGGCTGGTCTGACGTGCCCAGTCCCTCGGCTAATGAGCCATTTTGAGTCAAACTGTATTTCTAACCATTAGTCAATCACCATCTCCTCACTTGTCCACGCCGACAAGCTCAGCATGAAAAACGAAAAGAGACCGAGATGGCTGTTTTGCATATCTGGTGGCAGGCACGGCCGAAGCAGAAGATGAATGAAATCGTGTGCTACGCAGAGTCCTACCTCTGAAAAAACAAAAGAAAAAAAACTTGAAAATTTAGTTTTTGGCAGGTGGGGGTGTTGAGAAAGCCAATTACTGAGCATCGGAGCATGTTTGTCGATAATTGGAAACTGCAGTATTTGATCACCAGTGGGAACCAAACCCTCACTTTAACACTGGGAGAGCCACACTAAAGCAGCCAAATGAAGCAAGCCTTAGGAATTATGGCACTGCAGAGGAAGAGAGGGAGAGAGAGAAACAGACACAAACATGCAGACCGAGAGAGGACCAACCCTTTGCCAATATCGCCTTCCATTTTCATGCCAGTAAAGCCAGCAGGTGCTCGAGCATTCAGGGTATGAGAAATGACTTTGAAACTGAATAAATATCTGTCTGTGTCGTGAGCCGTGTTAAATACGAGTATCCTGATGAGTTCATTTTATAGCCACAATTCCTCCATGTTGACACGGGTCAGAGTTTCACATCCCATCAGTGGAACACAAACCCATTTTGGGTTCCCAAAATTATTTGCACTCAAGCCACAGCCGCAGCCAGGCGCTTCCACCAAATACTGCGTGTTTAATGACACTTGTGGCTCCTTCTCGGGGTGGGGGGTTCAGCTGGAGGAATTATGTTGTTGAAAGGCGAGTGTAAAAAAAGAAAAACAGGTTCCAAAATGTCCCAAAGCGCTCTAATCCTCCCTGGAGACAGGTGGATTAACGGACGTTCAATGAATAAACACGTGCGCACGCGCCACAGTGTGTGTACAGTGTGTGTGTGTGCGCGCGGTGCTGGATTATTTCATTCCCAGTTTGGTGCAGGTATTTGCTGCTGAGCGGAGCAGGGATGGACACGCGGACGGCCACACCCTCTCTGACTGAGAGCCAGCGGCGCGCGAGGACAGACCTGAGCACACCCTTTTTGAATGTCATCTTTCCGCCCTCATGTAAAGGAAAGGAAAGGAAGGAAAACAAAACAAAAAAACGTGGAAAGCAACAGAATCCCACTTTGTTTCAACAAAAAAAAAATAAAAGCAAAATAAAAACTGGACATAATGTTTCAGTAAGTGTCGGCTCGGAAAATACCAGAAATAGTATAGTCCCGTTTAGATTACATTTTGTAACCGTGACGTTTTTATTTTCTCTTCCGCGCATAAAACAATGCGACGCGTTAACACAGCAGTAACTCGGCTCCATTTACCTGCAAAGTTTCCTCATTTCTTCACGTTTTTTTTCTTTTTTTATGCGCGAACAGCGATGCTTCTGTGCGGTTGTGACCGCCGTGAGGGTCGCGGTCTCTAACTGAGATTAAAATGACTTTGAAAAGTTGACTAATAACGCCTTCAGCATGCCGTCTTTACTGCGTCCTCCAACTTTCTCCGTCTATTCCTCTTCAAATACCTCCAGCAGCGCAGATGACCTCTGCTGTTGGTGTCAAGGATGCAAGGGCGCGCTTGAACATCCCCTTCAGCGCATTTAGGTAATTAAAAGTAAGAAAAAAACAGGTGTACTCACCAGTGAAGACTGTTTGTTTTTCTGCCTCCCTGCAGTTTGAGCTCTATGTCTAATAATAGCTGGGCAACATCCTCCTTATATTCTTATTGCTGGCTACAGTACGTCCATGTCCTCTCTCTCGGGGTTTACGACTCAGTCTCCGTGTCTGTTTTATCTTCTGAGTGGGGGCACGCAAATCCTCCAGCCCGGGATGTGCCTCTGCCTCCTGGGCAGGGTTTTGTCAGTTTGTCCCGGAGACAAAAGCAGCAGCAGTAGCAGCAAAGGAGGAGGACCGGGGCGGACGCACCGGACGCGTTCTCCTTTCCATTGTGCGCGCACCGAGACGCGTCCTGCAGCCACGCACGAGGGGAAAGTGACAATAAATCCTGGCTCAAGTTCAAGGCAAAGACAGGGTTTAATAACTGTAGTACAGGATGCTGGGAGGTAAGTCTCTTTCAAGGAAAGTTTAAACACTGAAGAGCAAAGCGCTGAGGGGATGAGAGAGGCGGCAATAAACTGGCAACTGACTGAAGCTGAAGGGAGGGAGGGACAAAGAGAGAGAGAGAGAAAGAGCACTGCAGACTCGGATTCGCTTCAGCGACCACGAGTTGATTCCTGGTCCCGCACATTTTCATACCTCTACCGTCACTAGAGACGAGCTCATGCTAATTTTGAGGTCCTGTCACGGTTTGTGAATTCCGTGAAGCTGCACAACGAGTGTTTTATATTTCTATGTTTATCTGTGCTGTTTAGATAAACATAGTGTTTATCTAAACAGAGAGAGAGACAACTTACTTATATATAAAAATAGAATATGGTTGAGTTCATCCTATTTTTACTTGGAAAAATTTTTTCTTTCCTGGTGAGGCAGGATTTGTCACCATTTGAGGTGGCGGCCTATTAAGTAAAGCATTGATTCTTGCAGAAAAAATATTCTTCAACTCAATAAACATGAAGCAAACATTTTAAGTAAAATGCAATTGAATATATAAATAAAAATAAAATGTTTATTTATTCAGATATTTAACCATTAAGGAAAACATGCTTGGTATAAAGTGATTATACCCCAATCATCCATCGTCCATTATACGTCCATCCATCCATCTTCTTTCACTTATCTGGGGCCGGGTCGCAGGGACAGCAGCCCAAGCGGAGAAGCCCAGATTTCCCTCTCCCCAGCCACCTCCTCCAGCTTATCTAGAGGAAGACCAAGGTGCTCCCAGACCAGCCGAGAGATATAATCTCTCCAGCGTGTCCTGGGTCTCCCCATGGCCTCCTCCCGGTGGGACATGCCCAGAACACCTCACCCAGGAGGCCCCCAGGGGCATCCTTGTCAGATGCCCAAACCATCTCAACTGGCTCCTTTCGATGTGGAGGAGCAGCGGCTCTACTCTGAGCCCCTCCTGGATGGCCAGATTTCTCACCCTCTCTCTAAGGGAGAGGCCAGCCACTGTTCAGAGAAAGTTAATTTCCACCACTTGTGTCTGCGATCTCATTCTTTCCGTTGCTGCCACAGCTCGTGACCTTAGGTTGAGGTTGGGTACATAGATCGACCGGTAAATTGAGAGCTTCTCTTTTACACTTAGCTCTCTCTTCACCATGACAGACAAGTGCACCTAATATGATATGCTGGGTGGTGCATTCGGACCAAACATCATCTCCAGTTTGTTTGTCTCCTCTGTTCAGATCCAGTTCTGCTGTCATTGTCCTTTAAGCGAGAAGAGCCCTTCTCCTGTAAACCAGTAGAGTCTGAGATAATAATAATAATAATAATAACTTTATTTATAAAGCGCTTTCAAACAAAGTGCTGTACAACTATTTAAAACTAAAAAGATAAGTAAAATAAAAGCGATACATAGCAATACAGGTAAAAGACACAATACAAGTTAAAAACAGTAAAAATTGAAACACTAAAAGCAACAGAATTAAGACATGTAAGATAGGGTGAACAAATGTGTCTTCAGCTTAGTTTTAAAAACCTCCACAGAGCATGCCTGCCGAATATCTTGAGGGAGGTTGTTCCACAGAAACGGGGCACGAAAAGAAAAAGCACGCTCTCCAATTGTCTTTTTTCTGGCTCTAGGAACCTTTAGAAGGCCAGAGTCCTGGGATCGGAGAGCACGGGATGGAACATAAAGATGTAAAAGGTCAGAGAGGTATGTAGGTGCCAATCCGTTTAAAGCCTTGTAGGTGAGCAGCAGGACCTTAAAATCTGCTCGAACCTGACAAGGTAGCCAATGCAGAGAGTTCAGTACAGGGGTAATGTGCTTAAATTTCCCAGTCCTTGTTAAAATGCGAGCAGCTGCATTTTGCACCATCTGTAGACCTCTAAAACTTTTCTTTGGTAGCCCAGAAAGAAGAGCGTTACAATAATCAATACGTGAAGACACAAATGCATGGATAAGAACCTCTGCAGTGTCGCTTGACAAAACTTGTCTGATTCTGGCTATGTTCCTCAAATGATAAAAGGCGGTCTTTGCTATCTCTTTTACATGAGACTCGAAAGAGAGCACCATGTCGAACCAGACGCCCAAGTTTTTTACCTTGTCCCTGCAATTTATGACACTGTCATCAATTCTCAAGATGAAATTTTGGGACAAGTGCTGAAATCTGTGTGGCCCAATGACCATCAACTCTGTTTTATCAGTATTTAGGAGCAAGAAATTATCCGATAACCAGCCCTTAATTGCAGATAGACAAGATTCTAGTTTAGAGACTTCAGCACAATTTCCAATGGTTAAAGGAACATCAAGCTGCAGGTCATCAGCGTAACAATGAAAGGTTACATTAAAAGAACGTAAAAGAACACCAAGAGGCAGCAGGTACATAGAAAACAGCAATGGTCCAAGTACAGAGCCCTGAGGGACCCCGTGCCTCACTGCACAAGTCTCGGAGAGATCATTTTTAAAACTAACAGTCTGAGACCTCCCAGACAGGTAAGATCTCAGCCACGATAAAACATTTCCTGTAATTCCAATAAAATGTTCAAGCCTATCCAATAAAATGCAGTGATCCACAGTGTCAAACGCAGCACTTAGATCCAGCAGTAATAAAACTGAAGTACGATCGTTGTCTGCATTTACCAGCAGATCATTTACCACTTTTACTAAAGCTGTTTCTGTGGAGTGATTTGGTCTAAAAGCAGACTGAAATGGTTCAAACAGATTGCTTGTTGACAAATGCTCAGTGAGCTGCTTAAAAACCACTTTTTCAAAGACTTTAGATAAAAAAGACAGATGTGAGATGGGTCTATAGTTTGCGACCATGTCAACATCCAGTCCAGGCTTTTTCAAGATCGGCACTACCACAGCTGATTTAAAACATTCAGGGAAGACTCCGGTCATCAATGAAGTATTTAAAAGAAACAGAATGTAGGGTCCTAATACTGACCACAGTTCCTTTATAGCCCAGGCTGGTAGAGGATCCAAAGAACAGGTTGTACATCGAGCTGCTTTTACAACCTTAGTTAATCCAGACAGAGAAATAACCTTGAAGTCAGAGAACAGTTTATCAGCTCCAGCAGGCAAAGCAGCCGAGTAGTCTAATGAACAGCTTGAGGAGGGAGTAATCTGATTCCTAAGTGTTTCAGCCCTGTCTCTGAAAAACGTAAGAAAGTCATGAGCTATCAAATTAGAACAGCAGAGAGTTGACTTACTCTCTGTAAGTTGTGACACTGTGTTGAATAAGAGTTTTGAGTTATGTTTATGACTCATGATGAGATTTGAAAAATAATTTGCTTTCGCTGTCGACATCACTGATTGAAGAGAAGATAATGAGTCCTTCCAAGCCTGGAGAAATACTTCTAGTCTGGAAGATCTCCAGTGACGCTCTGCTTTTCTACAAATTCTTCTCAAGTTCAAGAGCTCCTCATTTAACCAAGGCATAGCGTTCCTTTTTTGACATTTTAACTTCTTTACGGGAGCAACAGAGTCCAGTAATTCAAGAAGTGTATTATTAAGGTTCGCAGTCAAGGTGTCCACACATAACTCCTTGGTAAAAATAGGGTCCAACACATCAGGTAGATGTAATTTAACTCCAAGCAATGCTTCGGGGCTAATATAACGAGATGATCTGAGGGGCAATTTTCCCCTCTCATAAGCTGGAGATTTAGGGATTAAAATATCAAATAAAATTGCTGAGTGGTCTAAGATAGGTAAAACACAATTTTCAGTCATTGATACATTCAGTCCGTAACCCAAGACAAAGTCTAGGGTGTGGCCCTTACGTGTTGGCCCAGACACAAATTGTGTGAAGTTTAAGGAATCAATTACATTTAAGAAATCTTTGACCAGGGGTTTATCCTCACAACACAGATGAATATTAAAGTCCCCCACTGTAAGAATCCTTTCATAGTGAGCGATAAAACATGTCAAGAAGTCTGAAAATTCCGAAATAAAAAAGTCATTATATTTAGGTGGACGATAGATGACTAGAACCACGGGACAGCTTAAAGTCAGAAGTTGGGACTCAAATGAGGTAAAAACACCAGGACTTTGTATCTGTTTACATTTAAAACAGTCTTTGATGATAGAGGCTACCCCGCCTCCCCTCCCAGACAACCTGGGGGAGCTGAAGAAGCTGGCATCGGAGGGGCAAAGTTCCAGCAAGGGTGCCACTTCACCAACACGCAGCCATGTCTCAGTTAAGAACATGTAGCGCTTGGGTTTTTGACAGCTTCAGCTTAACATATCTTATGATATTTCCTACTTCAGCAGCACAAGCCCAGCTAGCTCAGTCGGCAGAGCATGAGACTCTTAATCTCAGGGTCGTGGGTTCAAGCCCCACGTTGGGCGTAGCTCCTTTAAGACAGGCCTTGGCAGGTAAAAGCCTGATTGTTTGTTCTAAGCATCACATCTGATGGCCTGAAAATAGGTCCACTGAAATTTGAACTAGAGCGATTGATTACACTTGGAATTTCTGTGATTGTAGTATGAATGAGCTCATAGTATTGCATGTTAAATGAAAACATTTTTCATCTGGTGTAGTTGTCTGCTTGAGCTAGGAGGACATGCAGTGATGCTGCTAATACCCAAACATGAAGCATCTAAATCAAGCTTTATTACTTAGACCTGGCTTATACATTTGTTTTGTTTTTTTGTTTTTTTCAGTTCAGTCCTGGTAAACACTTAGACAGGAGAAGACCTTTCCTGGACAGCTGTATATAGTGGGGGTGGAGGGCTGCTTACTTCATCTGGGGGTGTAGTCAGGTGGAGAAAGTCCTGGAGGAGGAACTTCTGATAGCACAGACTGACATTAATTAATCTGGCAACTTTCTTGATATTCTGATATTCTCGATATTTCCTGGAGGGACTTTGATACGTTTAGACACTTTTTCTGAGAACTCTGAATTTCAACATTTAGAAAGATCCATTTGGAAACAGGAGATTGTTGAAAAGTTTTGCATATCATCCTTATCCACGATCCTCTGCCTCAACCACCACCCTTACTACTTGCCAAGTCCTCCCACCTGGTCTATTTCGCTAGTTCTAGCACCACTACAGCTAATAGTCAATATCCGAGATTGCTAGCAGCAAGTTAGCCTTCTACCATTGCTTTGCCTGACACGTAGTTGGCCAACTGAGGAGCAGTTTAAGTAGAAAAATGTTCTTTGAATTGGCTGATAACCTGATTGGCAGTCCAGTCCTCGGACTGCCAGTGATCAGCTGTCGTCTGGTTCATGGCAGGTTTCTTGAAGCTCTGGTCTCCAGGACTCTGCTCACCCCACAACCTGCACTTAACTGAAGTATTCAGCTCACCCAGCTTTCCCCAAAGAGGATCCAGCCTCACCACACCCCGCTGGCCAGGAGAGGTATTCCACATTCAATGGCTGCCCTGCCTTTAGGCCATCTGGCTGAAGTCTCTGTTTCTCCTGCTCACCAACCACAAAACCATCCACTGGATCTGTGCATCTGCTCACCAGCCCTTGGGCTGTCTGCCTAAGATATTTGGCTCTTCTCTCAGTTGACCAGTCATCAGACCTGCCTTTCAGCATTTTCTTTCTTTCAATGCCCAGATTTTCTTTGCCTGCTACTATTATGGTGTTTGCCTGCCCTGACTGCTTGTAATCTTGTACTCCTCCACCTGCCTTGAAGCATTTAATCTCTGTACAACATGACTGTAGGTCTAATCAGCCAGAATAACTAAAAACTCCTGTGTGGTTCTGCAGATTCACAAACAGATTATGGAAAAGTGAATACTGTTCAAAAAGATAAGAGATTTTCAGATGCATACTAACATAGATGCACGTATACACACAGGCTTATACTACAGGTACCCATTTCTTTAGCAGAGATTACACTGAGATTAATTTCCTGTAGATTTACATAACTGTTTGTCAAATCTTACCATTGTTGTTACTTTTACAGCTCAATCTGTGTTACAAACAGAGCTGAAACTAAATGTAGTTTAGTCTGCTACATACAAAGCATTGTTTCACATGTCTCAGGAAATGTCTCCTTAAGGATTTTCCTCATTTTGTCAATGTGTAAACAAATTTATGCCTCAACAACACACAATAAGCTGTAGCACTGTAAATCAGAGCAGGAATTAACCGCCCGTCTCTATAGCTTTAAAATTAATTATCCTTTATGAACCCCTTCATTTACATTGTACACAAGACACACATCCATGACAGAGAAAGAGGATTTACTTTCTTAACCCTCTCAACGCTCAGCCACCTTCTTCTTCACGTCTCCCTCTGTGCACTGATGCATTTTACTCTCTTCCCACTGCAATGGATCAAATCCTACATCTCAAACTCTCCGTCACGCTGCTTTGGCCCAACTGTTTATCCTGTTACCTTACAATATGCTACACACACACACACACACACACACACACACAGTATATTAAAATTCCCTTTATTACTCTGTGTCAAAAGGGTTAGGCAGTCACAGCAGTTTGTCACTTTGCACTGAGGCTTTTCACACTTCAGCATCCATCATTAGCTTATAGACATGAATAGAGTACATATAATTCATATCTTTGCTTTAAAAAAATCTAGCTACTGTGCTGGATTGCATTTGGCTGTAAACTAAAAGTTTTGCAAGTGGCTTGTAATCCTTTCAGAAATTGATTTTTTTTCACACACACAGCAAAAAGACACAAGCCATTTGTAAGAAAGCGCTTTGTTTTTCTTTTCAGTGACTGAATCTGCGCATTTATGAAGAAACTTAAATATTTATTAAACATAGAAACTTTAATTTAACGTCAGAATGATAAAGCACTGTAATAAATTCAGCAAAATGTGCATGCATACTTTGTAAGATAATGCAGACCAGATATTTCTGTCTTACAGTAAAGAAGTGAAGCAGCAGGACAGCTTGATCTCTATTCCTCTTCCATGCTGTGTTATGCATCATGCTACACTTGTTTCTTGTCAGAGGATAAGGGCTGCCTGCCTCTTTTCACATCTTCAGCTCATAGTGTTTATTTCTATACGCTATACAGATCACACAAAGCCCACAAAACCTCCATGACAACTAATGTAGTGGTCAGCACCATCATGACCTGCACCGGAGGAAAAAAGAAGACAAATGGATGTGCGGCTTAGCAGCAGTCAACCACAACAAAAACTGCCACAAAGTGTTTATATTTATGTTTATTCATTTGGTAGATGTAGATGTTCACTCAGTAAAACATGCATTTATATTATATGCAAAAAATGCATGTTGGTATTTTTGTTATTTAGATAAGGCTGGTCTGTGATGTTTCACTGTGTGACACCGACGACATAATAACCATCATGGTGAAAAACAACCTGAGAATTTACATTTTTTTAAAAACTCATTTAATTCAGTTTTATTTACACAGTATCAAATCACAACTTCAGTCGCCTCAATGTGCTTTATATTGTAAGGTAAAGACTACAATAATAGATACAATCAAGCTACCACCTACGACCGGCAGGCACTTAGCAACAGCATAAAATGAAGTCACTATACAGTCGTGTACATACACCTCCTTACACAGAGAGTAGAAAGTGCATGGATGAATAGTTTTAGACACAATCTATATGACACGAGTAAGAGAATCAGGCCATATGCATTCACTGGACACTTCTTTAGTTACACCCTAATAGAATCAGGCTGGACCCCTTTTGCTTTCACAGTTGCTTTAATTCTTAATGGCACAGATTCAACAAGGTGCTGGAAACAGAGATTTTGGTCCATATTGACACGACAGCTTCACATCCATGATGAGGATCTCCTGTTCCAACGCATCACAAAGGAGCTCTATTGGACAGGGTGATGGTGGAGGCCAGTTTGAGATGATTTAAGCTTTGTGACTCTGTGTGTTACCCTGCTGGGATCAGCCATTAGAAGATGACATGATTGGTAACAATACTCAAATAGGTGGTGTTGTTTAAATGAGGCTCAGTTCGTTCTAAGGGGTTCAATGTGGCTTCACCATTACACCCCCACCATCCTGAACTGTTGAGGCAGAATGGTTCCATGCTTTCATGTTGTCTATGCCAAATTTTGACCCTGCCATCTGAATGTTGCAGCAGAAATGGAGAGTCAGCACACCAACCTCCTGTTGTCAGATTTTGGTGAGGTCCTGTGAACTGTAGCCCGAGTTTCTGACAGGAGTGACACTTAGTGCGGCGCAGTGCCGCTGTTTTCTGCGTCAAGGTTTGACATGTCGTGCATTCAGAGATGCTCTTCACCATACTTTGGTGCTAAGAAGTGGTAATTTGAGTTATTTTCTCTTTTTTTGAACCATTCCCTGTCAACGATGGTTGTTTTGGAAAATCCCAGCAGATCAGCAGTTTGGAAAACACCCAGACCAGCTCACCTGGCACCACCATTCATGCCACATTCACTTAAGCCACTTAAATCACATTTCTTCATCACTCTTATGCTTAGTGTGAACTTCATTGGGTCTTCTTTACCAGGCCTAAATATAATGATTTGCTTCCATACGGTTGGCTGATTAGATATTTGCATTATCAAACGGCTGAACAGATGTATCTTAAAAAGTAAATCATACCCTGTCATCAATTTCAGAGGTCAGTTATTCAGCACAGTGGTTTGCAGGATCACATTAGACAAAACCAGAAGAGACTCAAATATCAATTTCTCAGAAATTCTCAATAATTGAGTTCAAAACTCCAACAGAACTTCTTGGCTCATATATTTTACTGACTCCAGTTAAATAAACACTGTTTTCATTTCGAATCACTGCTTGCTGAGAAGTCGCAGTCTTATTTATTTAACCTCAGTGAGCGCAGCCAGAACACATGTTTTCCAAGCACAAGTTGGCAACAAAATATTGTTTTCTATTTATGAATATGGACTTCATCAAAAGTATAGCTGGCCATCGAGCTCGCGTTTGTAGCAAGATGGCTCAGCTTCACAGATTTTCCCTGTCCTTGTATTTTCCTTATCGCTCTGCGTCAGGCTCATACCGCTAAACCATAAAATTTGCACTTCTCTCGCTTTTTACATTAAGGTTTAAGTAAGCCGGGCTCTACAGCAGCTCTGCCCTCAAGAAATGTTTGCATAGCTAAAACTATAATCTGCACTGCTTTAACTTCCCTCAGATAAATAGGTTTATTGATAACGTTGCCTGCGGAGTAGCTGGTTTCATTTTCACCAGGCTGGGATGAGATTGAATTAAATATTTATTTGTGTGACATCACAACTGATGCAAATAGAATTAGCGGTATCAGAGTCCTCCAAAGAAGTTATTTCTGTGTACTTAGCTCCAAATATTTTAAATACTAATAAGCACTTTATTACTCCTCAACATCAGGTTCCCCATTTTGCTTTGTTTAAAAATGTTGGATGTTGATTCCAGCTTTGCAAAGTCTTTCAGACATATGAAACAGAATCATTTCCATGTTCAAATCATCACTTTAATGTTGCAGTGGTGACTGGTTGGATGTCTGATCGATCAGATTTACCTCCAACATGTTAAAGCTTGAAGTCATTTCATAATCCTGAACGCACCCTGGGCAGCCCTATCCCTCCATGTCTGTTTTGACTTTCTGCTTTTACATGACAGGAGGTTGCTAGTGGTAGCTGTATTTCTGCAGTTGAAGCTTTTACACTTCTCTAGCACCCAATTACACTATTTTACAGCTTCCCTCAAAATTACATCTACCTGAGGTTGAAAAATACCACTGAAGTGCAATTTAGATTATGTGATAGATAAAGCTCCCCTTATAGGTTAGAGTAATGAAATTATTCAAAGGTTAAATGCTCCTAAAGCTCTATATAGTCCTGGATTGATATGGAATAATTTGGGATGTTTGGTTGTTTTTAAAAGATGAAGCAATTGTATGAACAATGAAAGATACAAAAATAAAGGGTAATAAGTAGTAATAAATGGATAATAAAGATACATTTGCTAACCTGTATCTATGCTGGGACCTCCATCATGACTGACTGACAGTTAAAAAAGACACAGTATCAACATGGAAGATTTAAAACATCACATGGGCATATGAATATTCCTGCTTGGAAGTGTCAAATGCATGGTAACTGTAAAGGGATTGGACTAAAACAGAGAGAGAGAGCACTTAATAAAGTATATCTCATTCACCCAGCCACACATTCAAACACCCTCACCAGTGCTAGTGGAGCTTGTTTACCTTTGCTTGGCCTTCCTACAGCAGAAAATCGAGCGGCGCACAGCAAGAGGCCAGAATGTCTGGCTCAACCACAATTCCAGCAGACCGGTCGGGCTGACGGCTCAAGTGAAACCTTTCTGCGCATCTAATTAGGAAATCTACAGGACGTTTAGCTGCAGCTTGCCATGCATCTGCAAACTGCTTTGCAGATACACCATCATTCCAGCTCATCCTTTTCATTCTTTTTCTGAT
Organism: Oreochromis niloticus; assembly: GCF_001858045.2. Classification (NCBI taxonomy): domain Eukaryota; kingdom Metazoa; phylum Chordata; class Actinopteri; order Cichliformes; family Cichlidae; genus Oreochromis; species Oreochromis niloticus. The sequence continues at coordinate 30,966,813 of NC_031967.2, forward strand.
TTAATCAGTGTCACATGTTTTGTTGCTGATGTCTGGTCCATATAGGGAAAAGGAAGTGCTCATGGAAGATGCTGGAATGTTTGAGAACAGAGCCATGTAAAGTATTGTTGCTAATGACTGAACTTGGGGTTCAGAGTCTTGCTTAAAGCCAGTAAAACACATTGACAGAAGAAGTTGGGGATCAAACCATCAGCTCCAGTCAGAGTCGACTCTGACCCTTTTATTGGGAGTCCCGGATGTTTTCCAAACACTGTAGACTTGAATTTTGAAAAGTTATGATTCAAGTTAAATAAAGGAAAATTAGCTAAAAAAAAATGTGTAACTCATAATTGCAATAGTTTACATATAGGCAAGCTGAAAAACACCTGAACCGTATGGCTCAGCACTGCAAAGACAGGATTTGATGATTAAATGATGAGGAGTAGCTGCTTATATCCACAGGGTTCAGCACAAAGCTGCTTCCGAAAGCCTGGCTGTGGATAACATCTATGTTTGTCTTCCACACAGTGAATTACAGAGTCACAAAGGGTAGGCAGATATTATGAGTGATTGGCCTGGCCTTCAGCTGATTTTAATTGTGGGAAGGGTATTATATGGCTCATGACTTTCATCAGTGGACTTCCAAAATACTCAGAAGTAACATCATCAGGTTTTGACACATTAATCACCGGCATATGTCACAACTTGTGGTTTTCACAATATTTCTTTTTACACGGTGGTGAAAATACCAGCATGTCGCTACAGTGGATTACTGAGAACAACACTGGAAGGCACTAAAGCACATGAGAAACCACAGCTGCATCCATTTTTGGAATAAGCTTCTCTTAACACAGAACCACATATGGATATAAATTCCAAACTTTAGGCAAGTCTCCAACTCTGCATCTGCAATTCTGTGCAGACACACCTTATGAGATTTTATGTCCTTTCATTCATCATTCTATTGATTTAAATAATCCAAGCTGATGTAGTTCATCCAAGAAGCAGCCTTCGGAAAATCATAATATATGCAGTTTTCAAATCATTCCTTATTTTAAAAGAAGAGCTTGCAGTAGGCAACCTGATTCTTCTTCTATGACACCTTATTAGGAGCTTATCCATAGGCAGAGCGGAGTACATAGGGGCAGAGTAGATGGAAAAAGAAGTTCAGCTACAGACAGAGGTTGGTAGACACACAGAGGGAGGTATGTCTGACAACCTGGTGTGAGTCATTTTTGAACCTGTAGGGTTCAAACACAAAGCCTGCTACCACATATATTAGTCCACCTCCTGCGACAACACCATGTGGTCTTTCTCAGAACCTGGCAGAATCAAGTCATCTTGTCTTTGCCTTATAAAAGTCAGCCCACCCCTTTTTTCTTCAGGATGAATGACAGATTCAGTTTAGTCTTTTTGTTTTAACTTGCTCAAGCTTTTATGATTATCTATCTGTGCATACAGTGTAAGCAGCTCTACAAACTGATTTGAAAGACACTTATTTTGTCTCTCACTTACATATTAGTTTTTTCATTTGTTTCTGTTCTTTTTCCATCACTTTATTCATGTTCTCTGACTGAGTCCTTGGTTTCTGTTTCTCAGGAAAGCAATAATTGCAGCCTTGATGCCACTCCTTACACAAACCTAACTGTTTCACCTTGACCTTGAAGGCTGAGGATTAGCCACAGTACTTGTTCATGAGACCTGTAATAAGCCTTAATTTGACTCCATTATACTGCTTTTCTTTCTCTAAGTATACAGCAGATGTCTTTAGGAAAAGAGAAATGGCCGTGTCAAGCTAGAGGCAGACAACCTCAAGGCCAGAGTCAGTTTTTAAATCGTATTCTTTTCATGGGACTAGGAATCTTTAAAGTTACTGGGCTTTGGAATGATGAGGGATAGCACAGTTATCACAATGTTAAGAATTCAACGCACCCTTTTTCTAGTTAGCTGTTAGAAAGCTAATACTAGCTAAGTGTTAGCAAGCTGTCAAAGCTAGCTTACGCACTCATAGCTTGCTAAACAATTGTCATTTCAATATATGTTGGATTGTGTGTCCACAGGTGTTTGTACTTTGCGTCGCAATAAAATGACGGTAAAAGGCTCCGCCCACCTCCTATCCATTTTTCACCATGCAACGACTTTGTGAGTGGACTGGAGAAGTGTAGTGGAAGAGTCCTCCGTCAGGAATAAGATATGTGTGTCGACTTTTTATTCTCCCTCAAAATTATTATGCCATAACGCTGCACAGAGCAGCTCTGCTAACAGGTTATGGGCCCAGAGCAGCAGCAAAGAGATCCTGTAACTGCCAAAGGAAGGGCAGCGTTTCCTGAAACTGCAAGTTACCGGCAGGTGTTAAAAGTTTGGCACGATTGAGTGAGTAAGCGTTTTTGTGCATCATGAGCAGACGCACGGCAGAGTCGGGCAGTCGATATTCCCGTTTGCAGTTTGATGGAGATGAAAGGAAATATGAGATATGGGAAACGAAGTTCCTTGGTCATCTCAGACTACAAGGTTTGAAAGATGTCATCTTAAAGGCCGAGGGTGATGAAGAAGCCGATGGTGAAGATGATGACAAAAATGCAGAAGCATATGCAGAGTTGATACAATTTCTGGATGACAAAAGTTTATCGTTAGTTATGAGAGATGCAGTATAACAATATAACACAAAGCAACGTACTGATTGCTTTGACTTGAATAGCCTAAGTTAACATTTGAACATTTTATTTATTTTATTTCCGCAGTTACTGTACTGCTTACAGTAACTGCGGAGTTCAAAAGCTCCTCTGGTATTAACATCAGCACAATAACTGGGAGCTGGGAGCTTTCTTGCTATGGATTTCCATGACTGAGCAGCTCCTGTAAGTGTAATGTGCTCCTGGCCCTCAGTTTGTTGCTGGCAGACAGAGCTGATAAGCAAAAAATTTCACAGAATACAAAGTCGGTGGAGGAATGTATTGTTCTCCACTTTGGTGTGGGTTTAAACAATTCATGAAGTGTCACAAAAATGGTGTTAAAAAGAAAAAATGATGCTGCACTTTTACTATAACACACTGCCAATAGCAAAACCTTGTTATAAGCCCAGAGGTATAAGTGAGCTTAAAAAAAATGTACAAGTAGAAACTACAAGCACCTGAATAAATATATCTGAAAAACGGAAGCAAAATGTGTCGAAACAAAGGTCAGCATCGAAGTGATCTAAGGAAAAATGATCACCAAAGACTCGATAAGAGCACAGGAAGCACAAAAGACTTTCTCATCCAGTCGCAAAAAGGTTATATAAACACCATTCACCTTTGGGTTGCTGTAGAGTTCTTGCCTCTTGTTGATGATGAACATAATACACGCTTCTTGTCGTAAGCGTCATTTGTTCTGCTTGTTTACATCAGGATTTATGTCCTTTGCTGCCCTGTGACCAGCCTGTCACATTAAAAGCACTTACTTTTAAGCATTAGTAGCAGCAATAGTAGTAAAAGCTCTGTGTAAGTAAATACGACTTAATAGGAGATGGAGAATGAAAGCTACAAAGCTGGAGGTCTGTATCAAGCTAATGCAAGGACTGAAGCTCCTTTTGTTGCTGTGGACAAATGAAACATTTGAGATGAAATGAAAGAAGGGCTCAGTCGCCACAATTTGGAACCATGTTTTTTACCCCATTAATAAAAAGATTTCCAAAAGATTATTTCATGGCCCAGTGCATAATGAACCTGCTTTAAATATCCCACTAGAGAGCGTTTCTGGTTTCGAAAACAGAAAGGAAAAGTGAATACTGTAAACAGCAATCGGGATTTGTTCTGTTCTTTCCAAATATTGTCAGTTCCTCTTTCTGTTCTGTCTGTATCTTCAACCCAACACGGCAATGCATCTCATGGTTTATCTGTGCTTTGTTCAAATTCTACTTGCACCTTTGGATTAATCCACGATGGAGAGCAAACACTTGGCATTGGCTATTGAATCAAAACTAAATTAAAAATCTTGCTTAGCTGGAGAACATGCATGCCCTATGACGACCTGATAAGGATAAGCGAAAGAGAATGGATGCACTGAATAATGCTACTTTAAGTGTTTGAGGGAGATGCTGTACGTGTTCTCATCTTATCTGCTTTGCCACAAATGGTTCTTTAAAACTTTCCTCGGGTTTGATAACTAACGGCTCCACACTAGAGCTGGTGGATTAGATTCAAATTTCTGATTATTCACTCTGAATTGTTCTTAGACACTACAATAGGTCATCCTACTAATTAGGTTGCTTTTGAAGGTAGCAATGTGATGTGCATCGAACTGAATTGAGGTGAGTTGCAAATGTGAAAAGGGTTGATTACATTTGCAACCAGCATATTCCATTAATATTAATTACAAGGCAGTGCATGCATGATGTTATGACTGGAAGCTGAGCCCCCTTAAAAGTTTGAACCTAGGATCACCCCTGCTCTATCTGCAGTACTTGCAGCGAATCCTCCATTGGCAGCAGAGCACTATTTTACCTTGGCATGCAGAGAATTTATCAGCCTTCTTAATGCTTAATTCTTCATTTCTCCCATCTTTCATGTCTGAGAAGAGCTGGCAGCACTTCATTAGAGAATATCTGATGCAACATCAAACATCAGTGAATTCTTATTCACTCTTAGCAAGGTTGTCTTGATTTAATACAAAGGATCTCGAATACTGGCAGCCAAGTAACAACGTAAAGTATCTCTAAATCCTTTATAAAAATTTAGAGCTGCAGGTGGAACCGTGTGAATTAAAATACTGGTTTAACGCACTGAAAAATGACTTTCGGTATTTTAACATTAAAAATAAAGTTTAATGTTTACGTTGTATGAAATTAAAGCTTCAAGGTATCTGAATGTTCATTGTCTTTTCAATCGAATTTGCTTTTCTCACTGTGTGTCAGGCACAGATTAATCCTCTTAACATTTCAAGAAGCATCCAAAAAAAAGTTGGCTAGAAGGAAGGAGATGCCTCCCACAGCAACAAAAGGTACATCAGCTGGAAATCCGAAAGGTCACAGAGTGCACAAGTTTGCATTCAGCAAAACAAAACCCTTTCTTATCACTCTGACCCGAGCTTTGGAGAAATGTAAAAATAAATCTATGAAAGCTATGTTTTGAAAAGTGTTGCTTTTTTTTTTTAATATAATGCATAAATGACTTAAAAGGAAAAAAACACTGCTGCACTGACCTAAACGCTTTTGGAAATATGAGGCAACTGCAAACATATTTTTCATCTTGACAAAGAATTGCAAACGTTATGTGATTAAACTCACTGGACGGGTGATGGCACCAAACGAAACGGTAAAAGCAAAGTGGCTTTGGGATTGGTGCTGGAGTGTGCTTTGGGGAAAAATTGTCTTAGAGAACAACCAGCCCTTTGCGCACCATCAAACATGGCACAGGTGCACAGGAGATGAAACCGCACAGGTCAGCGGAGGCTGAGAGAGGCTCCGTCATGCATCGCTTGTCTAATTGACAAAACAAACCTCCTGATGTGGATGTTTGACTTTGGCGGAGTATGAGCTCAGACTGTCGCCATCACTCATCCTCTGTGACCTTACAGCAGGTTCACGTAAGGGTCTGTGTCCTTTTAACAAGAGCTAAAATAACTCCGTGTGACCGCAGGAGAGTCAGGATTAAAAATTAAAGAGACTCGCAGATGCCACATCATATGGCAGCGTTAAAACATCACCCTCATCACACAGACTTCACCTCCTGCCTCTTTTTCCTCTGTGTTTTTCTCTCTGTAGTGACAGGGTGCTCTATGATCATCTATAGGCACACGAGGCTACTTTTGATGTTGCTGAGTGAAATCTGTCATTTAAAAACTACAAGTTAGCCTCATGAATCCACCACACAGCATAAAGGTAAATCACTGCATTAAAAAAAAGTTGATGTCGTTACTTAAGAATATAAAAGAATGATTATACTACATTTAATAAATTGGATAACAGTCCCCATGAATCATTCTTGAGCTCATAGCCTTGGATATCTGCAGATTCTGTCTTTCAGTCAGTTCGGTCTATTAAAATCAATCTGAAATATCTCAACAGCTCCTGTCGGTTCTTTTAAAGCACAGTCTAACTAGACAAAGAGTATTTTTCTGATTAATATGAGATGCAGAACGCTGATAATAATTTGTGTGTTTTCTATTCATTCAGCCCACATTTACAGTCTGCAACGCCATGCTGCATAAAATGCTGTTGACCAGATCTCCAAGCTCCCCGTACCCCACAGGACCCACTGCAGTCTTCCAGGACCAAAACTCCACAGGACACACCCACCCTGAAAACCCAAATATGAAAGCGTTGGGACACTGTGAAAAATGTAAATAAATCTCAGAAATACACATTTTATTCACAGCGGAACACAGAAAGTACATCAAATATTTAAGCAGCATATGTGCTGTTTAAATATTTGATATTTAAATGTGGAGACAGGGTCATTTTGCCACTGTGTAGCATGACCTCTTCTTTTAACAACAGTCTGCAAACATCTGGGAACTGACGAGAACAGCTGCTGGATTTTTCAGAGAGGAAAGTTGTCCCATTCTGGTCTGTTGTAGGATTCCAGCTGCTCATCACTTCTGGGTCTTCTTGGTCAGATTTTGCTGTTTCATGATGCTCTAGATGTTACTAGCAGAAGTGTTTATTGCCTGGACTCTTCTGCTATGAAACATTGCTGTTGTAAACTGCAGTATGCATTTTAGCATTGACTTGTCTTACTTGTCTTAATCAGCGGTCCCCAACCTTTTTTGCACAACAGACTGGTTTAATATCAGATAATATTTTCACGCCCTTTAAGGTGTCGCGGATAAATACAACAAAATAAAATGATACGACCGAGACATAAACTGTGGTATTTTGTAAATATAATAATAAACGCGAATTCACTGTGTAATTGTGTAACTTTATTAGCAGCGTCCTCCTGAAATGTGCCAACAACATTGAGAATAACATCCTCCTCTCTGCCCCTTAATGCTCTCTGGTCGCTATGGTAACGTGTAAATATTTCTTTCAAAATAAGACTCACAACTACAACACAGGAAAAGACCCAAGTTAACGATAAAAACCCTGAAAACCGGGTGCTTCCTCCCCCCAGTCCAAAGACATGCAGTTAGTGGGGTTAGGTTAACTGATGATTCTAAATTGCCCATCGGTGGGAATGGTTGCCCCTCCCTCTGTGCTAGCCCTGCAACAGACTGGCGACCTGTCCAGGATGTACCCCACCTCTTGCCCTTTGCAATTATTTATCTGAAATTGTTCCACATTTTGTAGACAAAGTTTTTGCAGAGCAGAATGAACCTAACTAGTTTCAAGTTTACTTTCTAGCATTTCGTTGACTGTGTCACAACATTTTTGGAGACGTCCACATATGTGTAAGTTCTAGAAACACCAGTTGTATAAACAGCAAACCAGCACCATATAAAGCACAACATCAGGTGATAAGGGATGGACGAATCTATGTGGATGCCCTCTACTAGAAGTTTGGCTGAATCCCTTCAACGTCAGCCTGAGAGTTAATGTTAATGGTGAAATGAAGAGAAACTCATCTTTAAAAAAATGAAATGTCATCTTGTTTTCTCTTTACCTCTCATCTTTGTGTCACTTCTTTGTGCGGGGCTTTTAATGAGCACCCAACTTTTCTTTTCCTCAGAATAAAGGCCAAATGTTTCTTGTTTGTGAGATCTTGAAAGCTGAACTTACTTCTAAACAAAGTCTCTCATTATTGCCTGGATGGCTGCATCTTCTCAGACAGTTCATAACCTGTCCCATTAGCCACTTCGTGCGGTGTCTTGTTCTCCCCCTTTTCTGTCTACAGCTAAAGAAACCGATAAAGAGATGAGAAGCGAATGTGTGACTCAGCTGCCATTGAGTCATAGATGCTACAGACGATAGCTGACTTTGAAAACAAGGAAAACAAAGAAATTTCAGCACACCTATCCAACAATGTGATTCATGTTTTCATATCAGCTGTGGATGAAAACTGGACTTCCATCTTCACTGATTTTTTTCTCCTTTTAATTCCAAAATTAATCTAATTTATCCTGAAGAAACAGCTGGAAGTATATTGCTGCAGAAATTAAACAGATATGCCCACTGGCTATATCATTCTGTCATCCCCGGCGGCACTAGCCTGCTGATATATTAGTCTGATAAAGAGCTTTAATTAAAAATCAGATTCTGGAGCATCACTGTTGGCTGCATGATGAATCTGAGGTCATTTATTTTGATAGCTGATCAATATTTTGAATGAGTCTCCTCCTGATTTTATGATCAAACTATGAAATTCATTTCATGGCAATTTTGCACATGAAGTACGGTTAACCAAAGTAAAGAATAGACACGGTTATGTTTTACTTCTGCTTCATGTTGAAACTGATATATTACAGATAAACCAGGATGTTCAAGTCATAAGGACTGGAACATCACCAGTGCTGATTGTCAGTTTCACGGAGGTTTCTTCCCGTTAAAAGGAAGCCTTTTCTTCCTGCTGTCGGTAAGTTCTTGATAATATGGGATCATCTGATTGTTGTGGTTTTCTCGTATTATTGTCTTTACCTTACAATATAAATGGTATTGAGGCGACTGTTGTTGTGATTTGATGCTATATAAATAAAACTGAACTGAAATTGAATTGAATTGAACTAAATTCAGTGCGGCTATTAGAAGAAAATAAAAAACAGTGATTCGAAAAATGATCAACAATGATCTCATAACAACAAAAATGGAATTAAAAAGTTTCAGTTTTTCATTAAAATTTCATTAAAATTACAAATTGGATTATTGTTTATTTGGCAAAAGCCAAACTGAATTCATGTTCTGTGGGAGTTTTTGTAAAACTGTAAATCTGACAATTAAGGGATAACAAGAATAATTTTATTTAAAGAATATTTCGAATGAAGAACTTTCACCACCATTCTGTTGTGTGTGTGTGTGTGTGTGTGTGTGTGTGTGTGTGTGTGTGTGTGTGTGTGTGTGCGTGCATGGGGTTAGGGTCAAATGTTGGATGTATTTTGGTGTATTATTGTTCTGTGAAATGTTTACATTGTTTATTTGTTGTTTATTTATTTGTTCATCCTTGTACTAATACAACTTATTATAGAATAACTTGGCATTTTACTACCCTTGTCGCACAGTGTTGCCTTGAAGCAACAAACCAATATCTGTTTGGGAGGGGGGGTCAGGGTGTCAAATTTTATGACTGATATATACTAGGTGTGAATGTGTGAGTGAATGTGAGCGTGAATGGTTGTCTGTCCCTGTGTGTTGGCCCTGCGACAGACTGGCGACCTGTCCAGGGTGTACCCCGCCTCTCGCCCTATGACAGCTGGGATAGGCTCCAGCGCCCCCCGCGACCCTGGAAAGGATAAGCGGAAGCGAATGGATGGATGGATATTATTAGTGACCCTAAAGCTCCCCCAAAATAGGGAGAAATATTTTTTTCCCCAAAAATTTAAAAGTCATGCAGTAGAGGGTTAATTTGTGGCATAACTTATTGGGAGGTGGTTTAATAAATTCATTAAGTACTCTAATTTTAAAAAACTGTTTTAATAAGATGTTTATCTGGCTTAAATGCATCTTATAGAAGTTAAATGTAGTCTTTTAATGCTTTCATTGTAACTGCAGTATAGATCTAAACACACTTGTAAAAGAGTGCCAGCACTTCTTGCATATGATTTATTCTTGGTTACCTTCACTTCATCTAAAACCAAAGTACTTCCAAACAGTTGGTGATGATCTGCTTCAAGGGACAAGCTCTTCACCTTGATGTTTTTCTTGTATATCTGTCTTTCAGTGTAATATTACTGGTGTAGATTAGTCTGGGAACCTGAATCTAATGCAAGCAAGATGCAGAGAATAGAAGGTACTGATTTACGCTGTACTCAATTTGCTTTGGGAAATTTGGTATGAGCAACATGGGAAAAAATGTCTGCCACCCTCAAAAACATTTTTGAGTAAAATGCAACCTAACTATATAAAATCAAAGGTTAATATATTCAAATAATTAATTATTAAGGAAAATGTGCTTGGTGTAAACTGAACGTTCTACCAATCAAGAAGATCTCATTTGACCATTTGACATTGTGCTTTATGTGATAAAGCGACATGAAAAAAAAAATCACATGTAATTAGATTAGGTAAAATTGGGAATTTGGGCAGAAGGTGTTTTTTTGTGTTTCGTTTTTTTCACTGTAGAAGAAAAATAAATTCATGCAATCCAGCACCTTGAATCAACAGTCTACATCACAAACAGCTGTGAGTTCAGGATGGTTAGAAAGGAATGTGGACCAACACCTTACGAATAACAGTGTGTCTGAAATCCTTTTGGAGTTAAGGCCACGATTGTTGGAAAATGTGAACATTGGAGAAAAAGGTCTCAAGAGAGGTTCAAGGAAAACTGTGAGTGTTGACTCTGGCAGACTCTCAGAGCTACCATATACAATGAAGGTACTTTTTAAAAGCTCTGTGGGTGTCTGAACTGTGCTGTTTCCACAGAGAATTGAACTTTAAACAAACTCTCTTGGTAATGTTAGTGCCCTTCTTTACTTTATGGCAAAAGTCTGATGTTCTAGTTTTGAACTTTTCCATGGCCAACACTTTGGAAAAAGTGGGTAATGTTTTTTTCTTCTTCTGGAAATCAATGGCTCAAAGAGATCAATGAAGCAGCAGTCTTTGCACATTTAAACCCACACCTACACCATAGTCAGCCTTACACAACAAGCAGGTTTCGCTGTTTATAACAAGGACCATTTTTTCCAAAATCAGCTTGTGAATAACTGTTCATCCAGTATTTTTTTGATGTCTGTAAAGAAGCCCAGCAATAGCATGCCCAGTTCACTGAATTTGCCAGCAGTCAGAGCGAGTTTTATCAAACGCAGATTTTCAGAAAGGATAGATCCAAAGAGATGGGCTTATTTTCAAAGTTAGAAAAGCTGTTTGATTTTCCATGGGTCCATCAATTTGCACAGCAGTCTTCGGAGCAGTGAAATGGGCTGTCCATGCATCGCTGCACTTTCACATGTATTTGTGAAGGACACGTAGAGTGTTCAAAATTAAGAGAGGAAATTCGACTGGCTGCCGTGCCAGTTAAATCTATTGTAAACAGCAGATATGATTAGAAAGGCCACAGTTTTGAGATAATAATCACCAAAGGCCACAGTGGAAAAAACATGTGGTTTCTCTGGAAATATAGAGTATGAGGTTAAGAAACCAAGTGTCTTCGGACTGCTGTTTCTTTCTTCTTCTTTTTTTTAATCCAATCTGCTGCTCTGTGTTTACCCATAGAGAATAGCACAGGATTTTTCCCTCCTGGAACTCTACAGAGCCCAATACTGGAAAAATCTGTTATTTTAAACATGACAGGGAGCAATATATACACAGGCACACGCACAAACGCAAACACCAAAGATCAAGTCCATGAAAGCACAGAGCAAATAAAGATGACAACTGAGTGGCAGTCCACTTTTTTCTGGAGGTTTTACTGGGTTTGTATCTGAAAACAACCAGAGGTATAGGTAAGCTAACTATAGGCAGTTTTTATTTACATATTTTAATGTTGCTTCTCACTGACCAGATGTACAACCTGAGAATGCATCTCATAAAAAAGTTACAGATTCTCAATCTCTGTCTGCACATAGGATTTTATCATAAAGTACCATAAACGTAGCCCTGGCAAGGGCCAGCTTCAGACCCACATCTACTGCTTCATATTACTGAGGACAACTGGAAAGTTGCTTTTTGCTAAAGTATATAGTTAGGCCTGGATCAGGTGACCCTCAATCACCTGATCCATGGTTGTTGTTCTCAGAAACTGCTGAATGACTGAGCTTTTCTCTAAGATTTAAAGAGGATGGTCTAAAAAAGAGAAAATATCCAGCGAGCAGAAGTTCTCTATAGTTAAAATGCCTTGATAATTATAGAGGTCAAAGGGTGATTGCCAGAATAACTCAAATGACCATTTGTTAGAACTGATGTGTACAGATGAGCTTTCACCAACACACAACATGTCAAATCTTGAAGCAGATGGGCTCCAGCAGCAGAAGACTGCACCAGGTGCCACTCCCGAAGAACAGGAAACTGAGGCTCCCAACAATGGGACAATAGGAGATTGTAAAAACTTTCAATTTCAACTGCAATTGCTAGGATCAGAATTTCACATGAATGCATGGCTCCATCCTGCCTTGTATCGACAGTTCAAGTTGTTGTTGGTGCAATGGTAAAGGCCTGGTATTCTGTGGAGCATATAAATTGCTATCTACCGCAAAGTCACATTCTATAATAAACCAGCAACACCCAACATGTGTGTTGGGTGTTGCTGGTTACAGCGGCATAGACGTGGTCAGTGACAATATTAATATTGTCACTGTAGACACGGTACACACAAGAAGTGTACCATCTTCTTGTGGCTGCTTCTAGCAGGATAACACACCATGTCACAAAACTCAACTCAACTCAAACTGGTTTCTTGAACATGACAGCGAATTCACTGTACTCAGGTGGTCTCCACAGAGCCAGATCTCAATTCAGGAGAGCACATATAGGGTGTGGTGAAATGGGAGATTCACATCATGCATGTGGAGCCAACAAAGCAGAAACTGTGTAACGCTTTTATGTCAACATGGACCTGAGCAGTTCTGAATGCAGTGGGTCTGAACCCAGTGCTGTCAAAATGTAATTGTGTCTAGTCACCGTTGGTCTCTCAGTCAGTGTACACCTTCCATGACATACAGTAGAAAAAATAATTCAACATGACAATGTGTGAAGTCTTATTACTGCATGCTAACTGCAATTTGCTTGACCACTCTATTTCAGTATATCACTGTTACTTTATTGAATGCAGAAAAGCCTAACTTGAATTCATGGGGCATTTTAGAAACTTTAAGCAAATTGTTTTGTTATTGTTATTTCCAGATTCAGCAGACAGTCCTGCACAGCAAACACTCTGAGAGATTCCCTGTATGCCACAAGCTTATCACCAAACATCAAAGTTAACAAATTACTGCTGAACAGAATGCAGCATAATTGGTTAAAAAGCCAAATGTCTCCTCAGGAGTAAATGGATACAAAAGAAAAAGAGGAGTAAATACTGAATTTGTCATGTGGACAAAAGCACAGCTCAAGGGACTGCTACATGCTTAAATAAGCAGTTCTTTGCTTATTTAGCTCATATGAACTGATGACTCAGATTTGTCGCAAGTGGCCAAATTTGCACTATGTGTAAGTCTCCTTAAATCAGACATGTCAAACCACAAAACACCCTATTTTAATCGTAAGTGGGTCAGACCAGAGACACTAAAGAAAGAAATGCTTCATTGGGCTTAAATTGTAAGAAACAAATATGTAAATTAACATAAAAAGTTCTGTTAGATCTTTGCACAGACTGTCCTGTAATTATATAATGGAAAATGTCCTCCCTTTTTTTATGGTGAACCCACTGTAAAAATAGTTAATTTCCACAGTAGATGTAGTGGGAACATAGGAACTTTCTGTCATTTAATTTTTCATCAGTTACAACTCTTTTACTTTTACTGCAGTGTTGTATGAGTAGCTATTGGGGAGGTAGAAAATACTAAAAGTCTAAAATTGATATCTTCCTTTACAACTTCCAAAACCATCCAGTGGACATGATTGGAGTTTTTGGTATATTCTGGCTCCCGGGCCTTATGTTTGACACCACTGTCTTAAATTACATGTGCACACCTTCATTTTAATCTTTGTCATTTGCTCTGAAGCATTAGTTCTTACTGTTCACAGACACACACACACTACACAAACGTATTAGGAATCTGTTGTAATTTAATCTGGTGACATTTACATAATACACAAATTCTCTTGTAACTCACCTGAATGTAAAAAAAATGAAAACGCACACTGCGATGCTTATCCCATGGAAAGACAAGAAATGTACCCAGATTAGGGATGCAGATGTGTCCAACTTGAGTGTGACAGTGAAAGCGGTGACATTCACACATACACAGTCCTACATGGAAAGTGTGAAAAGGCTGATTAATAGCTTAATAGGATTTTATACCAGCGCTGTGAGCCGGGTAACAGGTTTCACTGTATCACAGGGAAATATGATAATAATGTGAGGATGGAGCGGATGAGGCCAGACATAAATTCATACCCCTGAAATGACGACAAATTCTGCCACGCGGGACCGTTATGAATGACGTACAGCGGCATTGGTGGAAAAAGGTTTGTATGTATCACAAGTAACTTATGTGCCTATGGACTGCTGATGAACTTTATTACACCTGGGTGATTCTAGTCTGGTTTATGAACCTCAGCATTAGTCAAAGGTGAGCAGTCTTTTAAAGAACTTTTCAGACATTTATCACTTCCCCCTGTAGATTGACCTCGACATTTAATCAGCGATTTGAGAAACATGGAAGAACTCTGGTGAGGATTAACTGTGGTAATTTGATCAGTATCAGTTTCTGGAAAGGAATGACATTTTCTAAGTGACAGCTGAGCAAGCAGCTGTAAAACGCAGAGCTCTCAGGTGTAATACCCCATCAAATGCTTCTTCTGAAGTCGGTCGAGACTTAATATTCAAGTTAAGCCTGAAATACAACAAAAAGTAATTCTTCATTCTGTTAAATTAGCTAGAAACCAATATTTGTTCTATAATGTAGGTATTAAAGTCTATGAGTTCAAAAAGACTTGGGGAGCTTTAACATAGAAACATCTATGTGAGCAAATTTAAAGATAACAAATAATCTATTTAAAGAATTATAACCAAGGTAACCCAAACAAAAACAACTCGTCTCCCTACCTAACAAACAGAAAAACACCAGGGGAAAATATGCTAGCAACACGGCCACATATAGTTGGAAGCAAGTGCAGCTGGTTGGAATGGGAGGAAGATGGATGAAGCCTCTTGCCAAGAGAATCTGTCATCCTGGCTACTTATCAACCTGCAGCAAATCATCTGCAATCATGGTGCAAGTTGATGTAGCATTCATACGGAGGGCACATTATGCAGCACCCAAAAGAAAAAGGCACCATTTTACCCTTCGATATTGGTCGCTTTGCACCCTCCCGCAACATGCTAGCCCAGTCACTTCTATTTATGCCCGCAGTTAAGAAGCAGCTGCAGTATTAACCTGAACCATAGGTGTCACCACTCAGACCATACCGCTACATCAGGAGCAGAAGAGGTCAAAACGGGAAGCAAAAATCTTTTTCCAAGTCTCAAGTTATCAAACTGCTGCAACTGTATCGCTCTGAGCTTCTGTGCTGATAAAGAAAACCCAACACAATCACACGCTCATGTCTTCAACCCGCCTGTCAATGCACCACGTTAAAAAAACTTACCGGCCGAAGCGACCCCAAAAAAGTAGTGCCTGCCAACAGTTATGATGTCATTTTTGGTGGGAACACCTGTGACTTCAACTACTTACTAAGAAATTCAGACAGGAATCCCTGCACTCATGTTTTGAAGTGCAGTTTCTATTCTTTTGACCTTAAACGACTTTTCAGTGGATAAAGCACTTATTGTATCTCTCTATAGACCCTTCTTCTTGAGAGTATGAGTTATGCATGTTGGAGAATATGTGAATGCTCATCTTTATCTTGAAGGTTTAATGAGTGGCGATATCTGGTGACTTGGCCAAGAATTCTAGGCTTTTCTATTTTATCTAAAGTTAAATAACAATGTCTGAACCATTAGGTGGACAACAGTCTTTTGCAAACAGCCAGTCATTTGTCCAATAGAACGAGACAGGCTCAATTTTTCTGTGTGAATTTTTTGCACAGTTTTGGAGCTTGAGGGCTTTTAGTACATTTACTTTTAGTCTGACTCATTTGATGAGTTTGTAAACTTGCGGCTTTTCCCCTGCGGTTTGGTTTCTTTTCAGTCAAAGAGCGAACCAAAACCCGTCACTACAAACTGTGTGAGGACTTTCAGACCAATTATCGACTAGATGTATTTGTCTTCATCTGGGCAACATTTCACAGTGTGTGTGCTCTGCATGTGTATGGTTCTCTGCTGGATCCCAGAATGCAAAACACAGCTGGGTCTGTGATTGTGTTTAGCTCAAACTAGCAGTGTTCACCTGGTAGTTGGGTTGGCTCAAGGTGTGACCACCTCCCCTAAAGGGTCTTGGCGTGGTTGTTTTGCTCTGTTCATATCTGCACCAACAAACCCCAGCACTGATTACAGAAGGCAAAGCAGAATGAAGCACAAATCATGAACTGGAAAAACAGGTAGAATAATCTGTCAGAGGGTGATAGTAAGAGAGGTAAAGTGAGGACTGGAGAGCAATGGAAACCCAAAGACAAAAGAGAATCTGGCAATAGTGTATATTGAAAATCAACAAAACAATTTGCTAATTTTTCTCTATTCATTAACCTAAATAAATTGCTCAATACATTTCTAAGCATTAAATAACAAAAAAGCCACGTTTAATACAACTCATTTATGCAAATAATTATTTATTTGCATATATCTCGGCATGTTGCACAGGCGGCCCACTTTAAGGAAACACCTTGTTGCTGTAAAGATAATATTTTAACCTGGCAAACTGTGTTATCTGTGGTATTTTTCATAGATTTAACTAAATAAATGGAAACAAATCTGCAAAGTTGTCTGTCATGTGCCGACACAACACTGATTTATCCCCTGACTTACTGTAGGTGCCTTTCTTATACTTGAAATATTCATGAGTCAGTGTTAAGTGGCTTAAAACACAAAACAAACAAACAAAAACATTGTTCTGAAAATGGTCAGGTACAAGTCCGGGAAATGGATAATGAAAAGACAGCCAATGTCCAAAAGAAAGACATTGTAAATCCTTCAGAAAAGATTAAGGGAGTGACCACACACAGTAACTCTCCCTGTGGCTGGCTAGCTTCCACCACTGGGTTTCACTATCCCAAGTAACACTTCCTGCCTTTGATTGTGCCGATTTAATTTAGGCCAGCTCTGACACTTTTTTTTGGTTCAGTGGCGGGGAGGGGAGTGACAGGACAACAAATGAAATATGGCTCTGAACCAGCGCTTAATAATACCACTTCTCTCCCCTTCGCTGGCCTGCATGGACCTTTGGCTACTGTCACGGTATGGGATGCTGTTTGAATTTTTAAATCAAAACCTCACAAAAAAAAAAAAAAAAAGATTTCACTCTTAGTTAGGCGTCCTTTTTAATTCTGCAGATGATTAATCGAGGCTGGTCAGGAAAAGCTCAAACTGTGGTAACAACAAAGGCAATTACTGAGAGCTGATTCAATATCGAAAAAGTATAAAAGTCAGGCATGAAAGTCATTTGCACGTAGTGAGTTTAAAATATCTGAAAAAAAGAAAAAGTACTTCAGTGCATATCACAGAGGCTAAAAACTCATCAGAACCGGCTTTTAAGTGGCTGTCAGTACAAAATAACACAGTTTAGTTAGAGTGGAGTTTGAACCCCAGACCTTTAGGGTGGGAGACAATGAACTTGACAGCGCTCTGTTTTGCCTCATTCTACTTCAGCTCTACTGAAGTGGTCATTTTACACACCCATGCAGTACTCCAAATTCAAAAGAGGGGGTTGCACTCCTAAAGGGGTGAAGAACCACAGTCCTAATGGATTTATGGGAATTTCGAGCTGACACGAGTGTGATCTTTGGCATAAAAGGACAGCTGGCAGTCGACGGCATTCCATCAGTTTATAGCTCACATCTGGCAAACCTCTAAAATATTGTTCTGGAAGCATCTGGAGCGGTTGATACGCCCCAAGAGAAATCATCAGTTGAGTGTCAATGGATTTAAACTTGGCCAGAGCCGAAAGGAAAGTTTCCGTTCCTAAAAAGGAAATGTTACATGTGACTAACATTTTATGATTCCTGTAACACGTATCTATTAAGTCATCAAAACACGTAACACACATATTCCACCCACTGAGTAGTGTCATCCAATGCTGTCCTCATCCTCGTATTGTTGTGCACGCTAATTTCCTGCCAAAACAATTCTGTCAGTGCCATTTCTGTCAGCCATATAATTTCTTTGCATTTGCACCTGTTTGTCATTTTAATGATTCCTGAGGGTGTTGTGTTTAATTAGTGAAATTGCGACGCTCCTTTTTGCATATAGTTGCAGCTGCTTTTGCAGCTGCTTTGACCACATATCAAAGCAAATAGATGGCAGAGATGCTACAGAGCGCTGTAGCTTTCTATCTGCTAGTGCTGATGTTCTAACCTTCCGGGAACATTGTTTCCAGGTTCAAGCCTCTACTTTGTCTTTTCAGCACATAGCAGTGCTCTCTGAATGACTCTGACATCAGAGGGGGAAAAAAAATCAGTTGTCATGGTGTCCGTATCTGCATTTTTGGTGCACTGCTGATAAAGTGCATTCTGGTTCCACTAAAGTGAAGAGAATGCAGACATTTATATAATACCTCAAAAACTGGACAACTGAAACGAAAACAATCTATGTGAATAAATGCGACCCAAATATGATCTCGGAGCTAATCTGCTAAAATCTTAGAAATGCAACGTCTTCTTTAGATGTCAACAAGGATGCTAGCTTACTGCTAGCCCTCGTTCAGGGCTGCTTGGGTAATGCTAAAGACCCACACAAGAAACAGGAGTTGGTGTCCGCAGCTGAGACACCAGCTGAACAGATCGTGTTCCCTGTGAGATGGTTGTTTCAAAGACAGAACTGACCTGTGACCAAAGGCAGTCAGCTGCAGTCTTCAGGTGCCTCACATTTTACTTTTGTGAAATTAATTAACATTTGGACCATATGAATGTTTATGAAGTTTCTTTTACCTTGTCAACGTTAGATGTTTTCAGATGTTCATACAAGCAAAGGAAAAAGGTAAAAAAGGTAGCTTCAGGTTAATATCTTACGCAACACCTCCCACAATTATGAAGAGTGTCAAGAGTCAAGTGTGGATATCATTTAAATAGAAAATGTAAAGTATGTACAGACTCTACAAGGAAATGGGCCTCCTACTATCTTCCACCTGATTATGTCATCTTGATTTATTCTGTTTATCTGATGTCTGTTCATCTACTAAAAATCGACCAGCACGAAATATAAAATATGTTAGGCTCTTCGAGGTCAACTTCACTAGGATAGAGTGCATAAAGTAAAGGTTATACCAACTCCCCCGGTTAATATTTTTCATATTTCTTGGTAAGTAAACTCACTAAAAATAAAAATTAATAAAATGTCGGTGGCTGATAATAAAGTCTAAAAATATATATCTCTTACAATGCGTAATATCCACATCCCTGTTTCCCCCCTACTTAATTAAAAGAAGCCACGTTGGTCAGAGAAAGAAGTTACTTTGAAAGCATTCTTTCATATTTGCTCCCATTATTTTTAGAAATAGCAAATGAAAGTTGTGAGAATGGGCTGCCTCTTCTTCTCTCACTCTCTCCCCCTCCCTCTCCTGTTGCTACTTCAATCATGAAACTGATCAACGATCAGTTGATCGGCTTTTCTCTCTTGTTTGTTTATCTCCCACTTTGTGCCAGAAAGAGGAAACCAGCGGATGTCGCGCTAAACAACAGCAGCACGTTTAAGCTTGATCAGCTCAAGTTCAAGTTCAAGTTCAAGTTCAAATTTTATTCGCCACATGCAGGTTGCCCTGCAGTGGAATGGACCCGCCCCTGACCTTACACACACAACACAGACATCACATGGGGATACAAGTCGGAGAACGGTTACATTAGAAAACCACTGAAATGTACACTACAATGGGAAAGTACAAGAGGAAAAAAAGAGACCTCTACTCATGCTGGGCTCCTATGGGAGGACAGCATGAGAACAGGAAACAAAAAAACTCCTCTGCACAGAAAGCACATAAATGTCCACAGTACAACATTATGGAGCACATGACCAGCAGCAGGGTTGGGTAGGGGGTGAGGAGTAATCCTAGGCAAACACAACAGCCATCTTGCCACTGCGCCGTCTCTCTCCAGCGCGGGCCCAGACCCGCCGTGTTCTCCAGGAGGGAACAAGCATCGAAGGCGTTTGGAAGGGGAGGGGGGGATGAGTGAGTGCTTATCAGTGTAAGTGTATGTGTGTGCGTGTCCAGAGTTCAGCTGAGACAGTGTCCTTCGCCCTGCCAGGCTAAGTAAACGGTCCGCCAGCCAACCCAGGTGGCCTTGCATGGAATGGGAAGAACAGTCTAAACACAGTCGTTATCAGGGAGTTTTTGTTCGGCTCCAGCCTTGAGCCCACAGCTGGCGCCGAAGGGATAGCCGCATTATGATGGTGGTTTTCCTTTTGTGCGAACAACTCATGAGAATTTCAAAGCTGTTCTTAACAGTCCGACACTGGTCTCTCAATCTCCTGTTGGAGAGCCGCGAGCTTCTCCATGATGTTATCAAACTTACGCTCCGTGGTCTTGTCATTCTTGTGCTCAAAGAGCCGATTCTGAGAACTCACGACTGCAGTGAGCTGCTCCAAGATGTGATCCAACTTTCGCTCCAAGGTCTTATTCTGAGTATTCACGGCAGCCGTAAGCTTCTCCAAGATCTTATCCGTGCTGCATTCAGTGAGCCCATTCTGAGAAGTCACGCCTCGTCCCATCATTTCAATCCCAGTAGGCAGCCTTTGGGGGGTTTGAACAGCCGGTTCCACTTTCTTAATTCTTCGATAAGCCAGGGCCAAGCCAGCTCCGATCAGCAAGAACCCTGTTATCATGGTTCCGAATAGGTAGATATCTTCAGCGTCCTCGATCGACAGTCCCGCCAGGCACACGATCCTCCATTTCTGCTACCTGTCCATTGTGTATCCGGCAGGGAAAGTACCTCCAGGGCACTCGGGCTCTCCCGAGCCCAGACTTCTCGTTGAGAAAAGGGTGTCAATAGCATTCAGAGACCAGTTGATCAAATCCATAATTCTCTTTTAGGTTTTAGAGAACAGACTGTGAGAGAGTGTTCCAGGGAAAGTAATACAAAACACGAGACAAGACAAGGACATAAGAGGCTAAGCAGGGAAGCTAAGGGAGAGGAGGAGGAGGAGAAAAGTGCGACCGCCTTCGCCGAGAGCAAAAGAAGAGTGTTGTTAGAATTTATTTAATATTAATTTCTAGTATCAGCTGATGTTTGCTGAAGCCACAGCTGTAAAAGCTGCTGGTCATGATATCAGTTTGGATATGTGGTGAGAGGGAAACATGCAGATGAAACCAGGAGATGTCCTTACTGAATCATCAGAGCTGAACAGGTGATGGAGAAACAGGTTTACCTTTTAGGTGACATGAATGAGTTGAAGGGAAGTTATGAACTGTTTCTGAGAGACAAATAACACCAGGATCCTTTTCTAAGTAGCTGACAGCTGATAACTGTGCAGGGGCGGATCTAGCAAAGTTATGCCAGGGGGCCAGGTAGGGCATTAACAGGGAAAGGGGGGCACAAAGAAATACTTTTCTTTATTATTCTCATTTAAAATGTCTCGCTTAAAAAAACGCGTATATATTGTTTATCATGACTCTGGTTTTACGTGCCCCATCAACACAATTTAAAAACTGGTATATATCACCTTGTCGCTTTGTCATCTTGAAGTGGTCATGTGATTGGCTTACCACGACTACTTTGTTCTTCCTAAGTCAAACAGCAGCACTCATGCGATTGTTTTGTCCCCTTAGCTCCAGGTGTTGTCCCAGAAAGTGATCATCTGCCAAAAAGTGATTGCCATCCGCGGGAGCGCGCGCAGCTGCTTAAAGCTGTAGCGTCCAGATTACTTACGTAGTCAGCTACTTCTGTGAAACTGATATAAGGTGCGGTAAGCTGAACACAGCCTCAACCGTCTGTTTGTTGAAAAATAGTAACGCGACCTCACCGCATTTCCTTCTTAGTAACTGTAACGGCGTTGTAATGATAGAAATAGTAATTAGTTAGATTACTCGTTACTGAAAAAAGTAACGCCGTTACTTGTAACGCCGTTATTCCCGTCACTGGCTATTGCCTACCTGAAGGTTTTCTTTTCAGGCCATTGGTTTCTGAAGAACCATTTAGAAACCTCTAATGTAGCTTTATGTTGATTGCCACCTCAGTTTTAAGTGACCACACCTGGATGAGAGACTTGAGAGATGGTTAAGTTATCAGGTAACGCTAACAAGCTAGATTAGTAGGACACACCCATAAACGGTAGGAGTGCAGTTACCTGCCAGTTAATAGCACACAAATAAAAGACCAGACCCATTAAACACAGAGCACAGACTGCAAGTTCTGTTAGCTGCATACTTACCTAACGTTTGATCATTTAAGCTAACAGACATGAATTAGCCGAGACAAAGTTTAGCAGACAGCTACAGTTGATATCCAAACAATTGACAGTTGACATGCCCCTAATAATACATTCAAGGTTAAACTATACAGCTTGTTTAAAAAACAAACAAACAAACAAAAAACTTCAGTTGGTTTATGTTGCTTAAACTTCAGGAGATCTATATTGTCCCCTCAGATGAAGATATCTGACATCAGATGAAGAAATTTGACAAGTTTGTGTACATTTTCTCCATAAATTCTTTGAAGATTTCCATATCTATCTTTATATATGCAACCTACAATCCTATTTCTTCCATTATAATTTAGATTATACATGCCTTACCATCTCATTTTTTAAGTTTCTGTCAACATACAATGCTACTCTACCACAATTTTTACACTTTTTGTTCTGACCGTACATTTCATTCCCATGTGAATCAAAACTAGCATCTGTATTGTATTAATCCAGGTTTCCGAGATGGCTCTAATTATATATAATTATAATGGGGTCTTAAATTGTTTAAAAAAGTCTTTAATATTATTAAATTTGAATTAAAACATCTGATCTGTATTTGTAACACTGACTAAGAAAAGAAAGCTTTACTGTCAGTAACATGTACAGTGTGATTTTACAGACTCCATAAAGACTTCTGAACCTGCCACATCATAAAAAAATTAAATCCTATTACTGAGAGTTGCTAATATCATTGATAAGCCACACATGACATAAGAATCAGTTTTCCAACATTAATTGTCTGTCTGCCCAGAACATTCTTTGATAGTTTATATTTTTCTGCACTGTGTTTTTACATATAGGTACGCATTAAATTTGAATGCCCTGTTGCAGTTATCACAATGAAAAGGAAAGAAAAAGTATGAAAAACTACACATAAAACCAAGAGCAGCAGCAACGCCCGTCCCAGGATGTGTGTGTTGCTTAATGAGGAGTAATTCATTTTCAGCCTCTGTGTTTAGTGCGTCTGTTTCAGCACGATGTGCCAACCCGTGTCCTCGAGACACAAGGTGAATCCCCAGCAAGGTGGCTCCGTCATTAAAAGTTACACCGGATATTAGTTTGAGGGTTTTCACGACACAGTGTGCACAGAATTGAACAAACCAGCCGTGCTAATAATAGCCACTACTCTATCTGAGCACAATGACGAATTAGCTCCATTCAGAGAGTGCAGATTGTCGGTGTAACCAACCGTTATTGGAAATTTTCATGAATTACACCCAGTTTCCTTTTATGAATCATTCAGAGTTGGTTTAATCTATGACCAATGTAATAATTTAATTCAGATTTGTCCCTTCTAACCTATTAATGCTCTCAACTTAAAATATTCAGCAGCAGTTACTTTGAAGCAGACTTTACTGAGAGAACACTGGACTTCCTGAAAGGCCATAGCAACACAACTTTTAATGCTAACAATTAGAGTGAAACAGCATAAAGGTGGATGATAATTTAATAAAGCAAATCATTAGAAGGACTTGAACCTGATTTATTGATATGCAGAATTAAATTAAGCTATTTAGTGATTAGACCCATCACAGCAAAGGCGGAGATGGGGAGGAGGTAGGTTGCACAAAGGTGTTGGCAAGGAGAATGACAAATCGGCAATGACATTTAAAGTACACAGAGTGGAGGCTGATTGGCCAGAAGAAGGCAGGCAGAAAGATGATTGGACTAGACCAGTGATGTCAGCAATGAGCTTCACAGGATGGGAAAGTGGAAGTGATGTAAAGCGTAAATTAGCCACCAAACACCTGGGAAGTAGACTGATGTGTGATTACAGATCTTCCTTACTGAATCTATGCATAAACTTCATTATGACACTAAAGCGACTCACTAAAGCACAATACAGGCATAACAAATAAACTTTGTTCATTATTCATCAGGTGAGAGTTATTATAAAGTTAAAAACATTGAGTTAAACAGCGCAAAAGACTATCCTTGGATTTGCTTTCGTGCAGTATTTGCAAAGGGGCAGGAAAACTCTGCCCTCAAAATGGCTAAATCCCCACAAAAGGAGGAAACACCACATGAAGTCTGAAGACTGTGTCTTTATTATCATTAAAAGCTGTTTCACAAACAGTATCCAAGAGTTGAGGTCTGCCTGCAATTTTCTCTCACACTGGATTCATTAGAACCACAATTTGCTAACCTCAGGTTGTTTTTGCAGGCATTTATCAAATCGATATCACAGAGGCTGGAAGTGAAATAAGTTGGTACATCGCTCATGACAGTGTCACTGACCTACACCACTGAGTAAAAGGATACAAACTGCCTTCAACACTTGCCATTTTCCAGCTCAGAGGATGGTGATTTCTGTAGTGGATGTGGAAGACGATGCCAAATAAAAACACCATTTGAAGCCTTATAGCTAAAGTTAACATCCGGTGTGCCAGACTACACTGAGGTTACAGTTTGAAGCTGAATAACAGCAGACAAACCTGCTTATAATGCAAAGACAGTTTGAAGTATTTGTGTATTACTGGTACACATTCCAGGTTTGAGACAACCGAGGAGTCAGAAGGAGATCAGGAGATATTAGTGGACTAGTCGGAGTGGATAAGCAAGAATAAGAGTTTTTTTTAATGGGCAATAAAGAAATTGTGCAACATCAATGATATCATGAATCTTTTGACACGAACATCCACTTTTATAACAAAAAACAACACGAGGCACAATCTACACTTTAGGTTCTGTGGAAACTAAACTGGCACATTTTTTGCTGTAATTTGAAATCATTGTATTTCAATAAAATGTGTATTTCATGTCAGAAGCACATACAGTGAGAAGTTTATTGAAACAACACATTTAAAACTAAAAGTTATTTAGCAATTTATTAGGCAAATAACCTGAATTCACATTTTTAAACCGAGCCAGCAAACTGGATTTCTTTGAGAAGTCAATCAGGCATAACACTTCAAAGTCTTAGTAATGCGAGTAAACACCTGCAATTTGGCATCTTAGTCAAACTATAATAACGTTCTTTGACGATTTATTCTGCTTTTCTGTAATCTAGTAAAGATTTGAAAATTCTGCGATAACAATAATAATTATATTTTAGCATTAAAAATGTAATTTCGATCAAAGATTTTGTGCATACTGATGAATATAACATTACAGAAACATACAAAATGTAATAATATAAAAGTAATATGTAAATAAGTAAATGTAAGTGATCACCAAGATAATTCAAGGCACCTGTGGCATCACCCTTAGATTAGGTGTGATGGTGTAAAAATTTTTAAGCACTGTATTTTGTCCAGAGTGAGCCAGGAGACATCAACAAAAATCCCAAAGCTTTAAAAGACATGGCACACATAGTATTTTAACCCATTTAAAACCTGAATCTGTAGTTTTTAAAAAATAAACATAACCAAGTTGCCTAAACTCAACCAATAATATGTTTGAAAATTATACAAATCAGGGGTAAATGCGTGACCTCTACAAGTCAAACTGACGTCTCCGGCATGAACAACATAACGATTTTGCTCACACTTCTCCAAACTTTAAGTTTAAAAGTGGATTGTACTGATTGAGTGCGCACAGACCTGAATCACAGAGCAGACAGATGAAAAATCGTGCTCCAGGACACAAAATAAGGTTGGAAAATTGTGATCCGGAACACCAACAAACCATAAAATCCATAACTCGATGGCTAAAATGTTGTATTTATTCACAAACACACCTGAGGCTTATCAGGACGGGAGAAATGAGCATTTTGGTTTAAGAGGCTCGTTTGAGAAAGTAAACAATTACTATTATTATTGTAACCATTATTAGTAGCAGTTAACGCTCATGTAAGCAACTCCAGGAAAGAACAGCTGAAAATAATGTGATTTATTACTTACAAAAACTAGAGAAAGCAAGCATTTGGATTATCTGATCTGGACATTTAAACTGACCTTTAAAGGGCAAATCTATCATAAAGAATTGTTGGGGACCCTCTTGGTAGTTAGGCCATTAATCTCACATCTTTGCAAGGAAACTAAGATCAGACTCAGAATCCACAGTAAAAATCTCTTCCAAGCACTCGGCACAGCCAGGACATTTATCAGAGTTCTCATTGGTGGAGCTTGACATTAAAATAATCGAAAATCCACGATATTACATTTACAGTGCTGGAGAAACTGAATCTGAATGCTAATTTTCTGCATCAGTATTCATGTTTCCTTCCTTTGAGAGCTTTTTAGAGTATATGTTTTACTTCCAAAATGGTTTTTGGCTCAGTTTGTTTGACTCGATTCTGCTTGTTTTGGGGCAATTTATGAAAAAAAAGATCCTCGGAGGAAAGAGCTCTAATGGCTTGTTATCTAATAAGTCACGTAAAGAAGTTAACAAGTTTTTACTGTTTGTTTTTAGAAATGTGATCAGAGACCTCAGAGGAGAAATGCTAATGCAGCTTACCTACACTGCATGACTCATCACAGGATTACGTCAAAGAAAGACACAGAGAATACACCGGTATTAAAAACACACACAAACAGGAATGTATATGTATTTGTTTAAATTTGGGTCTGACTAGAGGAACTCTCTGGAATTGTATACCCTATAAAACCCACGGCATTGAAATTAAACCAGATTTCTGTACATTTTCTCTCAGGAGTGCAGTTTAGGAGACGGTGACTAAATGCATCTGGTATTCTGCCACACAGTGGATCAGATTAGATAAAAAAGAAAAAAAATCTGATTACACGTACGTGTGTGTCTAATCCAACATTGAGGTCAAGTGAGAAAGCAATTTGGGGGGAATATGCCGTTTCATTTCATCTTATGCTCCCTTGATTTTGAAAGTGTTTGTTTGCTACGTTATCTCCGTGCTGAGTGGATTAGACAGTAACCTGGTTCGACACTGAATAAAAAAACCTAGCCTCTTGTTTCCCTCTGCCATGTCTCCTCAGTTACTTTAGATCCATTTTCTTCTCTCTTGGCTTCTTCTTTCTCTTTCTCTTTCTCTCTGTCGAGAGAAAGAGCAGCAGTCACTAATCCACCGGAGCCTGAGTGGGCGGTGAATAGAGGAGTACCGTGGATTCGAGGGAAAACTGTTCAAGACTCTGCAGAACGAAACCTCTGCCGGGGTCAGACTGCCAGACGCAATCCTTGACCGGAAGCAACTGGCCTAGTTTCCCTACGAGTAATCTTTCCCGACAGCCTGCATTCAGAGAAAGACTGTGTCTGTGTGTCTCTGTGTGCTTTTGGTTGTTTCAAACGGCCGTGCAGCAGCACAGAAGCTGCTGTAGCTTTGTCATAATGGCACTGCAGTAGGTGAAGGGTTCCTCTAAAGGACACAGGTAACACTAGAGCTCTTTGGATGAGGACAAGAAAACAAGAGTCTGTCAAAGGCAAAATATAAAACAACATCTGATCAAAAAGTTTATTTAAAATGTGAAAAATGGCATAAATAATGCACGATTTTAGCGCTATCTCAGTTTTGCTTTTACGTACCCTAGTTTTTAAATACTACATATCCTACATAACAGCTTACATTATGTATCACAAGCAAAGAAAACAAGAAAAACTACTTGCGTGTTTGGGAGCTACTTATCAAAATTTAATTAAAGCAGCTACAGTGAGTATGTTGAAGCCACAGTGGCTCAAATATCGGTTTATATGAAAGGGGGTTCATAACTGCTGCTCTGTTCACCTCTACAGAACATCTGACCGCATTTAAGCGCTCGGTTTTAGTTTCCCATTTTGCAGCCCGCTCATCAGTCTCATTGGTGCACTTCGTCCCATGCAGGAAAAAGCTGTTCTTAAAAATGTTTTAGCACCAAACTGCAGATAACATCATAGACCAGCAGGCGAACAGAAGGTCACTTAATAATAAAATACCAAATCATTGCTTTGTTGCTCCCACTCTGCCGGGTGTCAAAAAGAGACAGATTGCAGACACATCTACTTGTTATGCAGTTAAAATTAAGCTGGAGGTATGGAGATGCCTGGGAGAGAGAGCTGGACTTTTTACACAGTTTTGGAGAGATATTATCTCAGGAACTGAGAAGAAGTGCGCTTCTTTTAAAGAATAAGAGTGATGGGCAGAGATGGAGTCCTGGAAAATGCAACCTTTCTACATATGGAAAAAATATTCTTACGACTGCTGTCGTAATGTTGTCTCATATGCAGGTAGTGGGCAGGTGCCTCTCTGTGATTGGTGGATCCAGAGGACGGATCATATGGATTGGCTAACCAGCTGGAGACGACATTTATGATGACACCGTCATGGACAGCCAGTCATTTATCCTCAGCTCATCCCAACCAGCAGACCTTTTGCAACATGCCCAATGCTGTTCGCCTTATACAGGAGTATGTAGGGGGGACTGCCTTTTTGTTTGATTAGTTTTCTCCTGTTTTTCTTAGTTAGGGAGGCAAGTTGCTGTCATTTGGTTAGATTCTTTTGGTTAGGTAAGTTTGGTAAATCCTTGAGATAGGCTCCTTTTGTTTGTTGTTTTGGCATTAGGTCCACCCCGAAGCTTTAACCAGCTCATTTTTTGTGTCAACTAACCTAACAAATCAACATCTTAATGTTTAAGATGGACATAACTACTGTTCATTTTCCTGTTGCTCAAGCCTTATTCTGAAAGCAGATGTCACGAGTGCAGGCTGGGTCTGACTGAGGAACCAAAAGCAAAGCACGCTCATACGGTGGGAACAAATCAGTCACAACGCAAGCCCACAATTATTGCTTATTTTACTGTCAATATTCAAAATATCAAAAATATTTTTCTACTAAAGAGCTGAAACTAACAGCTGAGGCCATAAACCCATCAGCAAAGTGATCTTAGTGGCCTGAGATCAACTGAGCAAGCTGGTCAGTATCTCAGACTTTTTCACCCGCTGCTTTATTTTTGCATTAGCTTCACTTTCTAGAAGCATCTTTGATACGCAGCCCAGTCTCTGACCTTTGCATCTGCTCAGAACTGTTTCTTATTATAAGTAATCTTGTTTAAAATCCTGCTGCCACGTTGTGCCTGTGTGGTCTTAAGCCCAATAAATCTGAGGTTTGCATGTCAGGAAGAGTATGCAAAGTAAAATCTCTGAATAAAGTCAGATATGTTTGCAGTGGCGACGCCTGGGGAAGTAAGGGAGCAGTGAAACTTCCCTTTTTTGGGAAGCTGGAGATGCAAGTGGGTTTATCCATTAGTAAAAACACAAGCCAACACAGCTCTGACCATTTACACTGCTTTACTCACAAGAGTTAGCCCACAGCACATAAACATGAGTCATCGTACTCCCCTGACACACATTGTTGAGGTTGGGCTGAACAAATAAAAATTCATACCACATTTTATTCAATCCATATGTCAGACGGCGCACGAGTGCCTGCCCCTTCACTTCAGACCTTGTTCCCCTCTCTTCTCTGAGACTTGACAAAGTGATCAAAGGTTCTTCGTGCCTGTAAGTTTGACAGAGTTATTACATATTCATTCTCACCAACTCCATCCCGACGTTTCATTAAGTTACACCGATCCATCTCCATGCCCATAGAAGCTAATAAAATATGAATGAAAAGCACTTTTTCAAGTTTTAAGGTGTGTTTAAATCGTGACATCGCCCTACAACACCATTCTGTTCACTTGCGATGGACCCCTTTGAAATGGAAAAGAGCACTGCAGTGATCTTTAAGTCTGCGTTATGAATAAAAATGAGCTATGAATAAAAAAGAATGGATAAAGGGATGCTCGTAGTTGCTCAGATGCTCAGATTACACAAAAACCATGCTGAATGTGCTCAAATTCAACAACGTGCTGTTTATGAGCCATGTGGAAGTGTGGACAATCACTAAACTGGAAGGCAAAAATAAACTTGGAGAATTATAAGAAACTAGGAGAGATATGGCGGCATTAGTGTCTGACACCATGTCGGATTTTACGGATTTAGACTTCTGATGAAAACTTATTAGTAGTGCAGCCATAGGTGCACCGGGCTCGACCCCATGTGGAGGTAAACAAAGACTGCAGGTGAGCCGAGGCTTTTCTTACCCAGCAGGTCCAACAAATAAGCACCAAACGGACCAAGCAGGCCCTGTGCTTAAAATATGCCCCCTTTGGAAAAATCATCCCGCATGTTAAAAAGGTTACGCTTACCCATCTGTGAGTTGATATCCTGGGAATGACAGTGGTACTAAAATGAAACAGCTGGAAGATCATTTTAGCAACTATTTATATTAATTATGTTTTTTCATGTTGTGGTGTATTTTCTAGCATGTCACATTTTATTGCATTTATTTCACTGACGTATGGGTTTATCTTCTTTGGTCAATCTTATTGCTTTTAAATGTGTTATAGAAATAAAATTGACACTGACATTAACAATTACTAACAGGTCAGTAACAACGTTGGGTATAAGAGAATCTCAGAGACCTGCCTGCAAAGAACTTGGATAAAGTTTGGAAAAATCTTTGACTGTTCTTCGATGTAAGATTGTGACAACTTTGAATCTGTCATCATCTACAGCGCCTAAGATCATGAAAACCTTGGAGAAATCTCTGTGTGCAAAGGACAAGTCGGAAAATCAATATTGGGTCCCCGTGATCTTCGTGGTCTTGGGCAGCACTGCGTTAAAAACAGACACGATTCTGTCTTTGAAATGAAAACTGCACTGGCTCAGGAACCCCCACACCACTCGCAAAAAAAAAAAAAAAATCACTATCTGTGTACACAGTTCACTGTACCATCCACAAAATCAGATTAAAGCTCTGTCGTGCGAAGAACATGATCCAGATGTGTTACAATTAGGCTAAAGCTCTTTTAAAATGCACTGAGGCAAAATGGTAAACTGACAAATAGAAATTCAAATTTGTCCAGACAAACGAGGAGCAACCCAGCTTGTTATCAGCTCCTAAACTGAGAAGCTTGCATCTCTGATTGTACGGGCATGCATCGGGGCTTACAGAATTACCAGTTTGCACAACCGGAAAGACCCCAGCATGAAAGGTATATACAGGTTTCAGATCAGCACATGCTCCCATCCAAATGGCATCTTCTTCAGGGAAGCTAAACCACATACTGCAGCTATCAGAATGACTTTGTGGTAGAACAGTCATTTTTCTGTTTTCTATTGTCAGTAAAATATGTTTTTATTGGATTCACCGCATTCTGTTCTTTTTTCCACATTTTAAACTGCATCCCAGCTTTCTTCGAATTGGGCTTGCAGCTGTTTTGGGAGTTACCGGCAGCCCTGTTTCTGGTATTGGTTTCATTAGTTTAGTTTGAGAGAGGAGCCTGAATCTCAGAGCCCATATGATGTGTAGTTTAAGGCATTGTCTCTTTTCTGTATTATTGAAGGGTTTTTACCTAACAATATACAAGCGCCTTGTGGCAGCTGTTGTGATCCAGCTCTATATACTGTAAATAAAAGTGAATTCAGATTAAAAATGTAATCTTCAGAGTTTTAGGATTTAATTTATTTATTTGGTTTTTGCAAGGGGTTCTGTTTTATTTGTGAGTAATTATTTTTTCACTATTACAAAATTCACAGAATTGCAGCAACATTGCAGAATCTCATATGCTGGTTTCCTTTGAGCTTCTTGTGTTTCTCTTCATTATTAACAAAAGCGGTTTGCATTGGGTCTTATCGTCACACCCTGTGTACTGATATCAAAGCACACAAGATTAGAAAAAAACCATATTCGATTCATTTCTTTTCTGATACATTTCTTTAATGTATCAAAATGATCCATGATGCAGTTCAAAATGTAGAAAAAGGTTTTTAAGATCTTAAATCCTGTTTACTCCAAATTTAAAAACATACTTTGGGTAAAGGCAATTTTAGCAAATCAGATGCTAATGGCAATGTCACGTTTAGTACAGAAATGTGCAATTATGTAAATGAGCTAGAGCTGGCGCAAAAGATAAAAGCGGCATTGTAAAGTCATTTCCTTTTTATCAAACATGGTATACACAGGAGAGGAGTGAGAAATGGAAAGTAAGTACGTAAGGTTTTTTTCTTTAGAAAATCTGCAAATGTACTATACGGAAGTGTAAGAAAAGTACATTTCATGCTGTTTTCTAATGTGTTGTCTGACTGTGTATTTCTTTTTGGGTTCACCAATCTCACAGGGTCGACTGCTGTCAGGTTCTGGCTGAAAAAAACACTTAGGTTAGGTAGAGATCCACACCCAGGGACAGTGAAAGAGATGTAAAGGGGGGAAAAAAAGGCAACATGTGGAGGGGAAATGAGTTTAAGAGACAGAGAAGGAGAGAGAATTAGAACGAAAGTGAACCAAATACACACTGTGAAACGAGTCTGCCAACTACGCTGAGAGTGAATTAAGTAAAAACCAGAATGGAAGCTGAGACAGAGAAATTGTGCCTGGCATACACAGGAATGAGCATGATGCAGGGATCAAGCTATGAGTTAAAACAGTTGATGAGGACAAAGCAGCTCTGGTATCTGCGGGCACAGAAAAGAGACCGATTACTGCTTCAGTTTAGTAATCCTGAGACTACTTTTCAAGGTATGTGCTCTATTTTGTGTGTTCTATCCATCAAGCAGCTTTTCTTCTGCTTATCCATTTCAGTGCGACAGAGTTGCTGTCGCACTGCTGTCACCGGACGAAAGGCAGGTACAACCTGGAGAATATCGTGTGACTTCCTCAAAAAGAAAACAAAGCAAAAACAACCAGCTCCTTGATCACACCCTGTACAGACTGTATATAAAAGGTGATTATCCACTTAAGTCTAGGGGGTGGATCTGAGAAAATGAGGACGCTACATGCTTACAGTCACAATCACAATGAGACTTGGAAGTAGCTCAGGAGGTAGACCAGGTCATCTGCTAATTTGAAAGTTGGTGGTTCATCCCCAGCTGCTCCAGCCTGCATGCCAAATATCCTTGGACCAGATACTAACCCTGACTTTCTCTAATGCATCCATTGGACTGTGAATGCTAGATAGAACGTTCTTACCTGGAAAAAGCATAGAAAAAAGTGCTTGCATGAAAGGACGAGTGAGGGAAGTTTGAGCGCTCAGGTAGAGTAGGAAAGCACTATATAAGAACCCATGCATTTACTTGACACTAGCTCCCCTACAAGCTATAGCAAAATGTTTACTGAGGTCGTTAAGAACGAAGCAACTGTACAGTCATCTTTCAAACAGACTTCTATACAACTGGACTTTTCGGACCCAGATGCTTTGCTACTTGCTGAAAATGAGAAAGAATGAATGAAGCATTTCCCGGACAGTTGATTTATAAAAGAAGGACAGCAGCAAGAGTGAAAGGGAAGGTCTACAAGACGGTAGTGAGACCTGCTATGATAACAAACAAAACAAAAAGACAGGAGGCCAAGCTGGAGATGGCAGTGTTGAAGATGTTAAGTTTGGGAGGGACCAGAATGGATGAGATTAGAAATGTGTACATGAGGGACAACTCAGGTTGACTGGTTTGAAGTTACATAGGCAAGGCTGAGATGGGCAGTGGACATATTGGACAAAGGATTTTGAATATGGAGTTCCTAGGCAGGATGAAATGAGAACCACAGAGAAGATTCATGGATGTTGTGAACAAGGACATGCAGAGGGTTGGTGTGATAGAAGAGGATGGTAGGGATGCCATAGGGTGACCCCCTAAAGCAGGGGTGTCGAACTCCAGGCCTCGAGGGCCGGTGTCCTGCAGGTTTTTGATATCACCCTGGGTCAACACACCTGAATCAAATAATTAGTTCATTATCAGGCCTCTGGAGAACTTCAACACATGTTGAGGAGGTAATTTAGCCATTTAAATCAGCTGTGTTGGATCAAGGACACATCTAAATCCTGCAGGACACCGGCCCTCGAGGCCTGGAGTTTGACACCTGTGCCCTAAAGGGTGCAGCTGAAGAAAGAAACTAGAGGTTTGAAAAAGTCCTAAAATAACTACAGTTTAATTTGTCTCTCTGGTCATTCAGCCTAACACTAAATTATCCCATTAATCCAAACGTGTTCTAAGCTCCACTCCAAATGCCTTAGCAGTTCACCTCTCTGACAGGCTTGGTTAGTAGATCAAACATATAATAGCATATCCCAGAATATATTATTTAATCCCACAACACAAGTACATGAAGGATCCTGTTAAAACTATCACCAGGCTCTCCTTTGTTGAAAGTAATACTGACAGAACATAATGGCTGTAATGAAATATTCTCATTGTTCTCTGGGGTTCCTCAAACAGTGTCTCGGCACTTCTGATCTTGGCAGTTTCAATTTGAGAAATAAAAGAAGAGCGTGGGGCTTCCCTGAAGTTGTGATCCTGGGCTCGTTTTAGAGCGCAGCGGCTGCCTTCTTCACAGTCTGCTTCACCTTCCTATCAGCGGGAGTGACAGAGGGGAAAAGAGAAGGGGGTGGGGGTGGGAATGACAGAGAGGGGCCCGCGAAACGAGACTGAAGACATTAGCAGGAGACAACAGATGGAGGCTGAAGGAGGAAAAGACTAAGAAGGGGAGACAAGGTGAGAGATGTAGACACAAGGAGATCTAGGAAATGGAGGGGAAGGAGAAAGAGCAGGAGTTCATCATTTCAGCTGACAGGCATACTAATCTCCCTTCTCTTTGTCAGACATGGTTTCTATCTGTTGTATTCCCTTCTCCTCGTCCTCCTCCATCCAAACCTTTTTTCTGTCCTCTGCCATTGATTCCATTTGAACCTGTCTCTTCTGCTTTCCACTACATTTTCTGTCTTTCTTCTCCTGCTCCTTTGCTCATTTTCCTCCTGTTTCACCTTGATTCCTCTCCCCTCCCACCCCGTTCCCCTTTGTTCTCCCCTTTTTCATTGATCCTACCCCCCTCTGTTTCTCCTCCCTTCATGCTGCCACTCTCTGTCTCTCCTCTGAGTCATTCAGAATAATTGCTCTGCGGTGCTCTCCTTCACTTTGGGTGCTTATCAAGCTTTGGCTGCTATCTGCACACACAGCGTGCCCTAACAATTCTGAAAATGTTTGCAACCACACATGGAGGCATGTTCACACACACACACACACACACTACTGTCAAGGTAAATGGGGTACTACTCACACAGCAGGACCAATCACATGCCAAGAGCCACTTACGGCGCACCAATCAATGGCCCTGCTGATGTGCATGTGGGTGTGCAGAGGCTTCCGTGTTCACCTAGCAGGTCACAGTTTCTCTTTCGCGTTAATCCATTCAATCATCTATTGATCACTATTACATAAAAAGGGTGAATGGGTTCTTCATCTTCTTTGCTTTTTTTAAACTCTTGATTCCTTCCACGCTTGTTTCTCCCTGAATCATTATAGCTTTATCTATGACACGTACGCATGTGTCTCCTCTACAATCAGCTGATTGTAGAGCAAATGTGGGGAGAGGAGGAAAATGGAAGAGCTGTCTAACTATGGAAATTACTTAATTTTATTGCACAAGGACAAAATTTTGGTTCTTTGTGAGCATCTGCATGCTAGCACAAAACTAGCCAAGAACCCAGAGTGGTACTAAAGCGGAGTGTATGCAGACCCAAGTCCAGCGCCCAGAGCCTGAACTGCAACTTCTATTCTTTTTTATCAATTACACATGATATTTTAAAAGGTTTTATTATTTATTATAGTTTTTTTATAGGCCTGGACACCTTATAGTATTAGGGAGGGTTTAGTGACATGAGGTTACCCATGTGACCTATGATGACCTATCCTGGGAGAGGCCCACGAATTGGGCGTCTCCCAGGAAATGCTGTTAAATGCCTCACTCTTTCCTGACCCCCAGTAGCGTGTATCCCTCTGAAGAAGCGGAAACTCCGCGAAACGTCAGGGACGTGAGACCAGACTTTTTTGGAAGAAAGGCGATTTTTTTAGCCCTTCCAGAGACGGGCGATAAATGACAAAGTTTTAGCCCGGTCATATCAAAGACTAGTATTTTAATTGACGGACTTTTTTTCACGATAACTGCAAAGTGGGGAGTTTTATCCACCTGTTGTAAATTACCCGTGAACTCTAAACGGAAATTGAGAGGTGGCGTTAGAACGGAGCGAGGCATCGGTGTGCGACCTAACCCTCTTGTCTTTGAGTTTTTGCCGACCAACAGACACCGGCACGGGGACGCCCGTGATCGGTGGAATTACTATCTGTAAAAGGAGTGTTCGGGTACAGGATGGAAACACACCGATTGGAAATGCCGCAGGTGCAAGGAGAAGATATGCAGGACGGCGGATAGACATTTCCACGCCATCAGAGGAAAGCTCGGAGGAGACAGAGATCACTAAGCATGAATCGAGTGGTCCAACAAGCACAAAGAAACCCAGGTGAGCTCCCCACTGACAGACACAAGGTGCAAAGAGATAATTCTGAAACCTTAGGTGAAAGTTCGGTTAGTGGTGGTCTGGGGGTCGGGAGGAGACGAGGCATAGGGAGGGATGGGGTCGCCCGAGTGTGAGACGTTTTGGGAAACCGGGAGGACAAGTTGCCCCTGGGCCAAATCGTGCACTTGATGTCGAGACGAGAAAGAATGCGAAGGACATCTTTAAGCTGATACAGACAGTACATCATAAAGGTGTGATTGAAGAAGCACGCGACACGGGCCTATATCCCAGGGGTATGGTAAAACAGGTGTCCAGGCTTTCTAATTTCATAAAGCCGGCTGCACCTACAGAAAAGGTTAGGATGCAGCTTGAGCGAAACACAGATTCTTGGATGTCCAAGAATATGGATATACTCTATGATCATTATGTCACTGTTATTCAATCTTTAAATGGGATTAGAAAGAATGAAGTGTCATTTCAGGTGGCAAAGGCGTGGGCTTTTAAAAGATACGGGGCCCGCTTACGAGCTTCCACAATGTCAATGGTTGAGACTCTGCTTAACTCATCAGGGGAAGAGGGCGGAGGGTTGGCCCGTTCGGAGGCCGGGCGCACGGAGGAACAGAATAGAGCGAAGAGGGGGGAGGGATCGGAGCCAGTAACGATTAACTGGAGGGATGACAATGAATTTCCGCCCTTACCTACAGTTGTGAAGGGCCAGGTTGCTAGCAGCAATAGTAAACAAAATGTGTCCTATCACAAAAATTTATCATTGGGAAAAAGGAAAACAATTTCGGAGGATCTAAGCGAGCTTCAGACTGTCAATGCCCGTGCGCCGGCCACCTCGGGTGCCCTCCAGGAAGTAAATATTGAAGGGGGAAAAGGTGTAGGTGGGGGGAAGACAGGGGAGGGTGAGAATGTGGTGGATGTAACAGGAAGGGTCAGATCCAACGTTGTGGTGGATTTGGATGTAATTGATGACATTGTGCCTGCCTCTTTGTGTTCCCCCCCTGCATGTCCCGGGACTGCTGTGTGCCGTGATTTGTCCTTAACTGCCCCGGACAGTTTGCCGTCTCGGCCCGCCGCCCCTCCAGCTTCTTGCCCCTTGTCTCGCGCAGGAGACCGGACGAATGGTCCGGATCCTATAGCGAGCCAACAAAAACTATTAAAAATCAAAACCTCTGCTGAAACAGGTGATAAGGAAGTGGGTGAGATGACGATTGAGGCCCTGCAGCAGCAGGAGCCAGCGGGTGCCTTGAGTAGTGACTCATTGGACCGCGCCGATCCCCACTATTTTAATTTTAAAAGCAATTTTCACCTGAGCGAGGAAGATAACGAGAGCAATGGCTCTGTGGAAGAATTTAAAACGGTGGGGTCAAAAAAGCAAACGGAGGATCGCGGCAGGCGCGAGCCCACAGGGGTGGGAGAGTCGATCGGGGCAAGGGCCGAGACGAAGAGCGCGGGGCGGGTGTGGCATACGCCAACTTACCATCGGGCGCGGGTTAGTCGTAAATTGCAGGATTGGAGAATTAAGGTTAATAAACCTATAGTTTTCCTGGGAGACTCTAAGCAGGATACCCCCCTTCAATAACGATCAGATTCAAGTGGAGAGCTATCCGGGCGCGAATTTCTATCATTTCTTCAACTTGTTGGAGACAGCACCGGTATGTGAGAATACGGGACTGGTGGTGCTATCTATAGGCCTAAATAATAAGGATCAGGACCCTCAAAAGACTTCGATCAAGCAATTGCGTAGGGTGGTGAATGGTGCGAAAATCGCGTTTCCAAATGCGGATATTTTTGTAGCTCACATCCATTTCTCCAAGTCGTTGTCCAAAAGTCAGCAGTATAATCTCACTATGATTAATAATTTCATCAGCACGCATTACAATTATTTGCCATGCATATCACAACAACATTTTCACACTACAGCAGATGGTATTCACTGGACGAGGGAGACTGCTGGAAAAATCTTCGAGAGTTGGTGCGAAAGCCTGCGGC
The DNA here is from genome assembly GCF_001858045.2 of Oreochromis niloticus. Taxonomy (NCBI): domain Eukaryota; kingdom Metazoa; phylum Chordata; class Actinopteri; order Cichliformes; family Cichlidae; genus Oreochromis; species Oreochromis niloticus. Next base: position 31,005,217 of record NC_031967.2, read on the forward strand.
TTAGTGCGGGTTTAGAGGGGTGATAGAACCGCGAGTGGAGCAGCGGATTGAGGAGATGAATCCTGTTCCTCTGCTAGATTTAAGTTGGTCCTCTTCCTCTAACGTGTTAAACCTTTCCAGGCTTTTTGTTCCATCATCAGCACAACTAAGCCTATTAGAGAAGGGCCTTACTTTCAGCCCAAAGCCGCGTAGTTTCTCCCGAGAGCTACTCCGACGTGATTTACATTATTATCATAGACGATTAAAGTTGAGGGACTACTTTGATAATGATGATTTTTGTAGAGAGCCCTTTATTCAGCCATCCGTTTGGGAGCCGGAGTGGGGAACCTTGAGCGAACCGCTCAGAGATCTAATAAAGAGGGATATCCGTTTATTTCATTCATTCTGGCCGCAGGTGGGTGGGGAGGGCGGTCTCTTGAGGGAAGAACGGCAGGCTCTGAGGGAACTGAAGGAGAATGAAAACATTGTGATAAAACCGGCGGATAAAGGATCAAAAATAGTCATCATGGATAAACAACAGTATAGATTGGAGGCCCAAAGACAGCTGGGTAATACAAAGTATTATAAATGTATTTCACATTCGATCCAATCTGAAGTGCAGCGGAGAATCAGGAAGATCATTTATTCATTGTATTACAATAAACACATTTCCGCTAAACAACGTGACTATTTATTGGGCCCGGATGATCCCCGCCCGCGTTTGTTTTACCTTTTGCCTAAAATTCATAAGAGCCCCGATACTTGGACCGTTAAATTTGAAATTCCACCCGGGAGGCCGATTGTCTCGGACTGTAGTAGTGCTACATATAATGTTTCGCAATATATTGATTCTTTCCTCGGGCCGTTATCTAATAGGCACCCGAGCTATCTTAAGGATACGTATCATTTTTTAAATATCATTCGCTCTATGTCAGTGCCCATCAATGCATTTTTATTCACAATAGATATTGATAGTTTATATACGAACATCAATACCGAAATGGGTCTGAGGGCAGTCAGCAACATCTTCCGCCGTTATCCGGATGCTGCGCGTCCGGACGCGGAGATTTTGAAGCTGCTAGAAATCTGCCTGGTTAATAATGACTTTCAATTTGAGAATAAAGTCTATTTACAGATGGAGGGCACGGCGATGGGCCAAAGATACGCTCCTTCATACGCGAACATTTATATGAGCGAATGGGAGAGAGAGGCGCTAGCCAAGTGCCCGTTACAGCCGGTATTTTATTTGCGGTTCTTGGATGACATTGTGGGCGCGTGGGCGCACGGGGAAGACGCTTTCCATCAGTTTGTACATATATTAAATACACACCACCCATCAATAAAGTTGAAGTATGAGTATAGCCATAATGAGATTAATTTCTTAGATCAGGGGTGCCCAATCCCAGTCCTCAAGAGCTACTGTCCTGCAGCTTTTAGATGCATCCCTACTCCAACACAGCCGAATCAAATGGTTTGATTACCTCTTCTGTATGCCACCAAGTTTGGCAAAGGCCTGATAACACGCCATTCATTTGATTCAGGTGTGTCTGACCAAGGATGCATCTAAAAGCTGTAGGATGGTAGCTCTCGAGGACTGGGATTGGGCACCCCTGTCTTACATACTACTGTTCTTTTTGAGGAGGGGAAGGAGGAGAAGAGGCTACACACGAGAGTATACTTTAAGCCCACCGATACGCATGCGCTCTTATATAAATCCAGTTACCATCCACCTCACACGTTCCGAGGGATTGTGAAATCACAGATACTAAGGTTTCACAGGATATGCAGTAAAAGAGAGGATTTCAATAATGCAACGCGTATATTGTTTAAAAGTTTGAGAAGGAGGGGCTATTCACGTTCCTTTTTGAGGAGAGTATACAGAGATACACTCTCGAACCTCTGCACTCCGAGCGCGCGTGAGGAGGATGATAAGGGCACTCCTCTCGATCCAAGCGCCATCGAGGATGAAGTTGAAGGGGATAGTCTTTTACCTTTTGTCAGTACGTTCCATGAGAATTACAAACCTTTTCTTGCCGGTGTCCAACAGAACCTTGGTGACATGAAAACTCGGGGTCGTGTATTTGAGGTACGTTTGATTAAGGCCTTTAGGAAAAATCCTAGCTTGGGTGACCTTTTGGTTAGGGCCAAACTGGGGGGGAGGGAAAGAGAACCACCTGATGCACTCAAGCGCTGTATGACATATAGCCACATGATTAATAATCCACACAGCGGGGCCTCTTGGGCGGTCTCTGGAAGATTTTCCTTGGAGGTAAAAAATGTGGTTTATGCAATACAGTGTAGGTGTTGTGGGTTAATGTATGTGGGGGAAACTGGGGCCTGCCTGAGAGCGCGCTTGCAGCAACACCTGTATGCCGTACGGGCAGGGGAGCCGCGTTCCACAGTGGCCATCCACTTTAGGGAACACACAGAGGAGGCCCTGAGCATCATGGGCCTGCAGGCCAATCCGGGTTGGTCGGTCGGTCAGCGGAGGAGGATGGAGAGGATCTGGATAGACAGATTGAAAACTTATATGCCAACGGGTCTGAATGTGCCTGCCTGAGAAACGGTTGTGAGAAATACGTTTCTCTGGTTCAACAGATAACAGAGGCAGTCAGGCTTGCAGCCTCCATTTTGGCCTGTTCAATTTTCTAAAGTCAAAGTTTCTTTTGGCTGGTTTTCAGCTTTGCTGTAATTTACCAGTGGATGCTTGGGACTGCGGGTGTACCGTAATTGAGATTTCTCATTTAATAGCTTGGGTGGCAAAAGAGTTAGCCAGGAAGTCAAGAATAACACCGGCATTAAACTAGACAAGCAGCAGCAGATTGGTTCACAATAGTGTTGCCTGTGTAAAGTACAGCTAATGCAAAGTGTTGTGTTGAGCAACATGTGCCAGGTTCCCAGACATGGAATAAACCAGTGCTGCTACGAGCAACCAAGGTATGTCCTCTAGCTCACACAAAAACTAAGTCTCTAGCACAGCGTAATTTCACTTGCTTGATACTGTAAAAACTGTAGCATGAGTACAAAGAAGAAATAGAAAGAGTGATCATGTTTAATGATATTAGCCTCTTTTTGTTGGCTCCCTATACAGAAAAGGGAGCCTGGTCAGTGATTCTAGGTCTCCCCTAACCTCAAACAGTAACAGCAAATTGACACCATGGTTCTGTTCGAAGGTTCTTCCTGTTAAAATGGAGGTCTTCCTTTCTACTTTTCTCTTTAATGTTTGGTATAGAGAAAAGTTTTATAGAGAAAAACCCATCCAAGCACTCAGTTACAGTGGAAGGTTTAACTTAGCAACATAAAGCACCTTGAGATGGCTCTGTGAATTTCTGCAAAACAAAGCTGAAATGAATTAAAGCTTCTATTGGGATTTGAAATACTCCACTGGCTTCAGCAAATGGCTATCACTGCTTAATTTGAAGTCATAAATGCAGAAAAATGCCACATTCACAGTCATAATATAATAAGTTCTTTCTAAAATAGTTGGCTGCTAAGCTTTGAACTGACTGAAAATAGTCAAATGTTTTGTTGAAGCAATTAATACGGGCCCATTGATCATTCAAGAATGAAAAGGGCACATAACTTGCAAAAATATATCATTCATTCCCATTTTTTTTGTTAAATCTTTGAAAAATACCAAAGATAACTCAGTTTAACAAGCATAAAATAGTATTTTGAATAAACAATTTAATTTCCAAAGAGCTACTAAAGCCCCTTTTCCATTAGGACCTACTTGGATCGACTCGACTTCAAAAATGGTGGTTTTGATTTTTGTGAACAAGACGCTCTAATGATTCATTGAGTAACTCTACTGACCAGCCGATCGGTGGCAAGCAGTCTGACGACGTCATATTTTAGTACCTGCTCAGATCACTTGGAACCCCAGACGAGCAGGTACTAAAAAATACCTGCTACCAGGTACTATGACCTAATGGAAAACCCTGAAAGCTGTGGCAAACCATGCCGAATTGATCCAAGTAGGTACTAATGGAAAAAAAGTGGCTCAACAAAACTTTACGTGTCTCAGCATGGAGTGCAGTGTGGCTTTTAAAAATATCGAGGATTCTGGACAAGTGGGGGACAAAATAAGAAGTGACAGGCTGAAGAAATTTCTATAGCATCTGAAATTCAGAGAAGAAAAAATTGTGGCAAAGACCTGACACAGGAACTGGGAGATGCATGTGGACTTTTAGTTGATCTATCTGCTGTTCACTGAAACCTCATCAAAAATGATCTAAACTGAAGGTTTGTTGTCAAGGTATGGTTGAAGTATGATACGAAGTGGCCAAAAAATCAGCGACCAACGGTCTTATGGAGTGATGACTCCATGACTGATGACTGTGGAATTCTTGGTTCAAATGTTCATCAGTATCAATGGAGGAAATCAGGAGAGAGTCACAGTAGTGAGTGTCTACAGCCTTTTTACAGGTTTTGGGCTGATTTCAGCCAAAAACTTGATGGAAAAAATCGTGTCAGAATTGATGGAACACAGAAAAGTACCATGATATTTGATCCACCATGCTGAAAACATCCGATTACCACACAATCGTTTTACAATGATCCCAAACACACTGCCAATGCAGTAAAAAAGTAAATTCTAATCTCCGCTTCAGTCACCTCACTAACTAAACAGCTTGTTTACCACACACAGTTTCAGGCACAGATGCAGGCAGGGCATCTGTAGCATCGCCCTGTTGAGGGTTAAACTAGTTTATTTCATCTTAATATTATGGTAGTTGCTTAGTTTAGGGCTTCTGGCAGTTATTGTGTGCGCCCTCTTTCACCTGATAGTTTACTCTGGGCTTTATACTGATGTGTGGAATAATGTTAATGCCAGCAAAGGGATGTGTTTAAAGCCTACAGTTTCACAATTTTTTGCATTCTCTCCACACATGACCCTTATGCTCTATCAACAACAAGTTTTCAGCAAAGACAGAGTGCTCATCATTGTGTTTTAGCCATCACTAAAGTCCACCTCAAGCTCTCGGCTGTGATTGTTGTGCAACGCTCCGAGCAGCACTGAGCACTCAGTCATCCCGAGCCCGGTTTATTCTCAGCTCTTTCATCTCGAAAGCATCAGAAACAAGATCAAGTGCTTCAGAGACAACATTTACCCTGAGGTGGTCAGAAACGAATTGTACAGTCTACCCACTCATACACTGAACGCAGCAGAACTGTCCTGTTACAGCTGCTCGTTTTTATCATTTCAATCATCTCTTTAATGCAACAGTTGTTTTTATTGTTGTTTTTATTGCCTTTAAATGCCCCCGGTCTCTTATGCAATTACTGTTATGTCAGTTTTAATTGCGCTTTTAAAGCCAGAGTAATGAAATTGGTTATATTTGCTGCTTATGTGCAGTAATGTTAATGAGAGAGGAGGGGGGTGGGGGGGGCAAGGAACAAGCTTGTCGTGTACTAAAAATATATATATAGTTATATATTTTCTCCATTTGAACTATTGAAAATTATTGACATTTATTTACCTGCATTTAATCTACACTCTGTTACTATTCATCTTTAAAGATGACTGATTGGTCAGTTAATTTAATTTAATTTCAATGTCATTTATTCATTATATTAAAGTCATTTGGGAGATGCTTCATTCTAATCAACTTATGTTTTCCCCCAAGTTCATACACATGTATAAAGAATAATCTGTGCCTTCTTAATGGTCACTTTGACATGACAGAGTATTGAGGTGCTGGACATTTTTGGAAATGCTTATTGGCTTTTTTGTTAAGAGTTAAAATTGGTGCTCGTAACTGAAGCGGTGATCGAAGCAGCAATTCTACTCTTCAGCATCTCTAAAGCTGAAAAAGACAAATAAATAAAATGATAAAATTCATCAATTGGATATACTTTTCTTGCCTATGACAGTTATAATGAGGTTAGCATGCAGGTTAGCTTAGTTTTCTGTATGTAACTATGTTAATGTTCAATTTTTATAAAGATTGTGGAAAAAACTCCCCCCAATATACAGTCCTGTGAAAAAGTAAGTAGTTCCTTATTGCTTCCATAATAATTAAAATCAGAAGTATCAACCAGGTACTGTTAAATAAATGCACTTCTTTATTTATATTTATTGATCATCAGCACCAACAGCACTCACAAGTTGATTTCCCAGCAAATTCCCCCTGAGGTCTCCTTGACTATCCCAAATTTTTCTTTCCTAACCATTTCCTTTGAATGCTTTCCTGTACTTCCTCACTCTGTCACCAAGTCTCCTTGTCTTCTTTTCTCTGACCAAAGGACACATCAAACACCTGTACTGTCCCAGTCATCTGGTAATTCTTCCTCGAACCCAGAACCTGTCTCAACTCCTTCGCCTCGACCTCGTCTTTTTGAAGTAAAAATGGTGAAAATCCATGACCATTTAACCTTCTGCATCCCCCCTAACACCACACCTACTCAAAACTCATCACTTCTGTTCCCTTTTCATCTATATATCCATTGAAGTCTTCTCCAAACACCACTCACCCCCCTAGGGACACTCTCCACCACCTCATCCAGCTTACTCCAGAATTCCTCTCTCTCCTCTGACATCCAACCTGTGGGGCATGCACACTGGAATCACATTCAACAACCCTCCCCCCCTTTGATTTCCAGCTTCTGTCTGAAACTCTATTTCATCTCCACAACACTATTCACATACTCTTCCTCTTCAAGATTACCCTTACTCCATTACTCTTCCAAGCTACACCATGATTGAAGAGCTTAAATCTAACTCTGCTCTTCTTTTTCACCTGGTCTCCTGCGCACACAGTACATCTAACTTTCTTCTCTCTATCATATCAGCCAGCTCTCTCCTTATACATGATTTAAAGCCCCCACCTTTGCCTCAACATCCCCTTCTTTCCTCCTGCTGCCACCTAACATGCTTTCCTCTTCTCTGCTTCCTCTGTCTTCAGCCAACAGTAGCAACTGCACTTTGTTGCACATTGGCTACGACCCCCACCCCAGCCTTTTTTAAAGCAGGCCCAACCTAATCCTGTAAAGGACAATCATTACTACCAGACTTGTGTCTGAGCCATACATACACACCCTTAAATGCAAGTCAGGCTTTATAGAAGCAATTAGTCTATTGTTTTCAGGGTTCAAATTAACACAGAGCATCATTGTTCAGATAAATTACCTAAATGATTTCATTTGTCCTCCGGTTGTACTAAAACTACCCTCATTTTTTTCCTGCTTGCCTGGTTCCTTTGTTTTTTTTGTGTCAGTTTTCAGCCTCTCTTGCTCCCTATCTTACTTTCTTCTACAAAACTGTGAGCCCCAGGTCACTGAAGCTTTTTCAGGTTTCTATCAAGGACGACACCTAACTCATTAAAGCCAATAATGACCCTTTCATTGACTCACAAATGAATTGTTGGGCTAATTGTTTTCCATCGGCTCTCTTAATACCGTAATGATTTCTGCCCTCATGAAAACATCAGATTTTAATTATACTGTTCAGCCCAAGAATGAAAAAGCCAGCCAGCCTGTTAGTTAGCACACTGACTCACCTGCTCACACATTGGGGCACAGATATACACTTCTGCTAAAGCGTGCACAAATACACATTGTGTTACACAAGTGGATACTCTCTTCTTTCTGTCTTTCTTGTACGGCACCTCGATGTAATGAAGAAGAAAATGTCTTTTCACTGCAGTAAATCTCGGCGGTGTCCTGGGAGGATTTCTTTTCAAGTCTTTGTGTTCAGGTTGTTAACAGCGAGTTCATTGTTTTCCAATAGCTGAATTTAACATGCTTGATTGGTAGTAACACCTATGGGGACACAGTAATTGAGTGATCTTCACTCAGCAATCCTTTCACAACAGTAAAGTGCAAGAATTGATTCGAGTTGAAGCTAAATCAATTCTGATCATAATCAGGATTTCTGAAAACAGGAAACAAAAAATTCTTAAATTATATAAATACAGTTAAGGTCTCTTTACCCTAAACTTATGGTTGGTTAAATGTAGATTTCTTTTCTAGTGTGTATGTGTTGCATCATACGTCCCAGATTGACATATAATAACCACAATTTGCAGCTCACAAGAGAATGAACCACTTGTGATGAGAATACAGATGCTGCAGCATTTCACCTTTCAGCTGTGTGCAGCCTGGGGAAAGGGTTAAGGCTGATATAGTGCTTAGGGAACCAGAAAAGGGTTGTCTTTGTAAATCTGTGCAGTTTAGCTCAGAGCACGAGTGCAATTCATCACACACTATGCACTGCAAGCTCCTCTCTATGTTTGTGACAGTCAATCCGGTGTCTTGAGAATATGGGAACTGCGTTTGTTTTAGTACAATGGCTGTGTTCGCTACAAGAAGCAGTCTAACTCCTGTTCAGCATAGCTCAGCACAAAAGTCCTGAGGAAACTGATGGCTTCCACCAAATGTAAAGAATAGATATTGAAACAACTCCAGAATCATTATACGCATTTGAAAGTGCAGATTCAAAGAGTTAAGAATTTTCTGTGGTGGCCTTGAATAAGTCCGCCCCCCCAAAAAACTTACTGAAACTGTAAAAGAAAACATGTTACATTTTGGAATTTATTACATGGACAGAACAGTCAGTTTTTTTTAGTCAGGGTGTTGGATGTGGGAGAAATGTGCAGGTTTAAACACCCGAGTAACTGTGAAAATGGCCTAAAGTATTGGTTTAAAGTTGCAGCTAGCTTAGACTTGGTCACTGCTCACAGCTGACATGTAGCCTAATCCTGAGCTCAGCTGCCAGATGATTGTAAGTGCAATTGTGTGGAACAAAATGCAGCTAGTTTAAATACTAAGGGTTTATGTATCGGGATATATTTAAACTATTATTTGGTCATAATCAGGACTTAAAATACAACCGGAGATGAACAACAGCACATGACATATTACTTGACTTGGCACCAAAGGAATTAAGAGGGTAAGTAGCAGCTAGGTGCTGCTAATCAAACACACTTAATTAACTGACAATGAGCATCTCTATAAAAGCAGAGCTTTTGTTGCTTTCTGTTCTTGAGCAAGGTGTGGCTGTAACCCGGATGTAGAGCATGTACTAATCATAAGGTTGGAGGTTTAATCCCTGGCTGCTCCAGACTGCATGCCAAATACCCTTGGGCAAGGTACTAACCTGAAGTTGCTCTCCAATGTATCTATAAAGCGCTTTGAGTGCCCAGATAGATGAACAAACCATATGACTTTCAGTGCAAATGTGGTGCTGTGCACTTTGGGTTAGTATCTTTGGGTGCACAGCACCACATTTGGTAAATGGACTGATTTTTACATAACTATTTTCTACTCTGAGGACTTTAAGCAGCTTGTTTTTAACTATCATGCACACATATTCAATGAACCTTCTGATTGGTGGCTGTACTTCCTGAGCTACAGCTCTGCCCACACTCTTTCTACTGAACTAGTCAGGCTTCATGTGATAAAAGCCAAACACAACATGTTTTCTACATTCAAACGTGAGGCCATCTGTCTGACGGCTGAAGCGTGGATGAAACTGGCTCATGCAACTGAACAATGATCTCAAGCAATCTTCAATACACTGAAGCACTGTCATAAATAATAGTGGCTCACAGTGGATTATCTGCCTCCATTTCACCCAATCAGTGCCATCCTCTTCTATGACACCAACTCTCTGCATGTCCTCCTTCACTACATCCAGGAATCTCTCTCGTAGTCTCCATCTTTTCCTCCTGCCTAGCAGCTCCATCTCCAACATCATTTCTCCAGTATATCCACTGTCCCTCCTCTGCATGTGCAGATCTCTCTGCTGCCTTGTAAAACTTCCCTTTCACTCTGACTTGTATCCTTCTGTCACAAATCACCCTTGTACTTTCATGTCATTATGTTTAAATTTTGAGTTTGCGCTGCTAATATGTGGAAAAGCAATGTGTTTAATATGCAAACAAAGTTATTTATTATACAGAATTTGATTTCATTTAATAAATCTAAAGGATGGAATAATCATCTGATTATTTTATTTAAGGGAGTCAACAGGATCAGCTGGTAGAAATATTATATGCTCAAGTTTCTTGCAGGTTCTAATGCTTAAGCTCTATGGACATTTTATGATAAAAACCTGGAGAACTTTCTGAGTTTTTATGTGTCACTGAACAACTTTTGTTCCAACAGTTCCAGCACTGGAGTTAGGGTTTCACTCTCACAGGAATTATAAAAGGAAACCCAACAAAGCCCTGCTTCGTAATGATAGGACTGAAAACCACTACTAACCAGTAAATTCGTCACTGCCGATGGTGACCAGCTTTAAGTAATGAGGAAATGAGACAATCATCAATCAAAATCAGCCTTCCAGAGGCCAACTCTGAATGTGAATGACTCGAGTCCTGTGTTGGCGAAGCATGTCGTCTCATCTCTTGTAATTTACCACCATGATTATCTGAGCGAGACGCGGGGCCATTCAGAGCCAGACTCAATCATCTTCAGAATATGAATGAGAACTACAATGACAATTACCTTCATTAGTCAGAGTGCCAGGACTTGTACACACTGTGTGATATCTCGGCGTAAAACAGTATCCGAGTGATAGTAATCTACAGTAAATGAGTTATGGGAGCAGTGCAGAGCTCACGTTCTTCCAGTCTGCTGAAGGATGATTACAGTGTTTGTGATCAAAGTCGGACTCGGTGTAGGAGAAAATTACAGATGCTGAGTGAAGCTGTCTGCAAAACAGTTATTCATGGTTATTTGTGATGACTTACATTCATGTAAATCAGAGGGCGTATCTATAAGTTTATACTTTGCAGAATACCGATGTGAATTTTAATGTCTAACTTGGCTTTAAATAAGCTATTGCGTGTAATGATAAAGGTTCAACATTTAAATAATGAAATTTTGCCTCTCTGTGAGGGAATCCTGAAAAATGACAAAAAAAAATAAAATAATGTAAGTGCTATCTGATCATATTTGTATTTTCTGCAATGGCTTAAAGCTGTATTGTAGATTTTTTTTCATCTTCTGTGCTGCACATTATCTAACAGTGGAATCAACGCATGATAAAAAAAAAAAAAAAAAAAAAAATCACATTTGTTCATTTGTGCACCTATTTTAATATAAACCCCTCACAGACACGTCTAAGACCCACAGCACTTTGGAATAATTAAAATATGCATCACCATCTACCTGCAGTTTTACGCAAGTGCAATCTTTGTTCCCTTTAATGGCACCAATTTTTTTTTTTTGTCAATGATGATATATTTTCTTTTGGTCTTAAGGACTTGTGTTTTGCTTCTGAGCTGGTATTCAGATTTAGTACAAACATTCACTTGGATCAAGAGAAAAACGAGAGAATCATTTATTTTAACATTGTTTGTTAGGCTGCTACAAAGTAATTTCAATTTAGTTTTATATATACAGCGCCAAATCACAGCAACAGTCACCTCAAGGCGCTTTATATTGTAAGGTAGACCCTACAATAATACATACAGAGAAAAACCCAACAATTATATGGCCCCCTATGAGCAAGCACTTTGGCGACAGTGGGAAGGAAAAACTCCCTTTTAACAGGAAGAAACCTCCGGCAGAACCAGGCTCAGGGAGGGGCGGGGCCATCTGCTGTGACCGGTTGTTGTGAGAGAAGGAAGACAGGATAAAGACATGCTGTGGAAGAGCAGTTATAATCTTGTCCAATCTCACTTCTTTCTGTCAGTGCCACCGTTACCAAATCATGCATCATATCAGGTCCTTTCATTCCTGCTGCTATCCTTCTGTCACTCATCTACACCTGCTCCACCCTGTCAACATTCTGTTGTTCACCTCTCTCTTGTGTCTGTGGTAGGAGTGGCCTATACCCTGCAACTGGTTAAGGTGTGAGAGGTATGGGGATAGAAAAGGGGCACAAAAGTGAATAAACTAAACAAGTCTACAGGAGAATGCAGATATTTCATGATATGCAATAGTAGCATTTAAACACATGGGGGTGAAAGAAAGGGCAGAAGTGATGTTGAATCATGAGTGGTCACCCGGCAGTCTGAGTATATCGCAGCATAGATAAGGCATTTTTCAGGGTCACCTGTTCTAGACCAAACTATAAACTAATAGACTACTAAACTACTACTAAGCTACTATAGCTTGAGGGTGGGTGTGGCCATCAGTGGAAAACAAACAGACGAACTGATCCAACCACATAATATCATTGGGTGAGGTAAAAATGAGGTGGTCTTAGTGGGTGACAGAGTATGAGGCACATACCAGGAGGCTACATCTCAAGATCAACTACAGGCCAACTACAGGAGTAATGGGGTAGCTGTCAACTAACCAGCATCTACTGCAGAAGGAGATCAGGTGAGATCACCTCCATCATCATCTACAAACACCTTGTTAGGACTTTTACTTCCTCCTTGCTGCAAACCAAATTTGTAACTGAAAATAGAATAAAATGAATCACCCGGAGACACAAAGGCACATCAGAGTTCTCTGTCTTAATTGAAATAAACATGTATATAAATAAACAGGAGTGTAAATGTGTTTAAGCCTCTAGCCAAGCCAGAGGCAGATGGAGAGAGCAAACAAGGGTTAGAGACAGATGTGTGTGTGTGTGTGTGTGTGTGTGTGTGTGTGTGTGTGTGTGTGTGTGTGTAGCAGGGTGGGGAAAGGAAGAACATCTTTATAAATAATAGACAACACACTCATGGAAGAAGAAGGTAATTAGAAGAGTGAAAAGAGAAAGAGACAGAACACAGAAAAAGTAGAAATAGTAGAAAAAAGGAGCGAAACAATACAGATTTCTGTTTGATCGTACTGATGCTGAGTCTAAACAGACTCAGGGGAAACATACAAAAGTCTCACATCATACCTAAAGTTGTGTATTAGGGTTTTGAACAGTTTAACAAATGTATAAGATCAGCTGAGCTAAAAAATGTCCCCTGAATGTGCACACAGCCAGAGTAAGTCATGTTCACATACAGCACATTGAGGTGTTTGGAAAAAGGCACTTTTTCACTTGGTATTTGATGATCCCAAACTTAAGCCAGAAGCCAAGCCAGTTTAGAAGTTCAAACACATTTAGACATGCCTTCAGAACTAGACTTTTTCCATTCTTTGTACTGGAAGTGGAACTGAAGCAGCAGACTCACTTTCCAAGCAGATCTGTTAACCACTACACTGTTGGCACGACTTGTAGACAATCTGCATAACGCTCCCAATTTGCAAATCCTAGAGTCAGCAAGATGTAGTGCAAACGCTTAATGATGTCTTTAAAATGTGTTTAATTTCATGCTGAAGCATGAAAAACAGCCAGTCCAAACGCCTGAGCTGCGGTGTCTGAAAATGGGAGCGGCAATCTCTCCTTATATACAAAGTGAGAAACAAAGAAACACATTCCACATTCCATCACTATCCCAGCCTCCTCCCCCCAGAGAGAGTTACAACCTTGTTTTTCACTTAACAGTCACATGAAGATATACCTCCTGAATCCCCACCCAGGGCCTCCCTCCTCCTTAAGGGCCAGAGAGGGGTCTCACGATCACTATACCTACTCTACAATATCTGTGTGTGGAATAAAGTATAAAACACATATATGTTGCTATCTTTTATATCTAATACCTCATACGTACTATTGTCAGAACACATGATCAGTTTTTTTTGTAGATGTTAAATGACCTGAAATGACAGTAGATGATATTCTGTGTGCTGAGGGGACTGACCTTCAGAGTTCACGTACATTTTTGGATTTCACAGTTCATCCCTGTTGGTGGCTGAGGTCAGCATGGACCACAACCCGTTGTGCTTATTATTTTGTATTATACACCAGATACCATGCCAGCAACTTATGTATTAAGTCTGGTTCTCTGCTGCAAGTTTTACATTTATGGAAGGGGTGTCACGCAGTCATGAATTTGTTTGGGAAGCGATGAGCGCTCATATTAAAAAGAGGCAAATATGTATTTCCGGATGACTAAATTTACAGTCTGAGCATGTGCAGCAGTCATGGAGCAGTCAGTGAAATGTAAAATAGAAGGAATCAGTACAAATAAGTAGAGGATTCATAAGCAGACACAAGTACCTCACTATATGACTATATGAAAGCATGACACATCGAGATTCAAAAGACTAATAGATTTCACTTGATGTGAAATGCATGTTTGCTAACTGGTATCAATTTTAAACATCTCTTTTAGACTTTTACTGACATGTAAAGTAGATTTACTATATTAGTGTGCACAGGGTGTCTTATACAGCTCTATGTTTCTAGTCATATGTATCAGGTGGTACAGGTAAAATTGTCACATTTCTTAAAGCATTTTTAAAATTATAATTGAATAACCTTTATGCGTAAAAAATCATTATAGCTAACCTGCAAAGTCTGTCAGGAGTTAAAGTGCAATTCCTCATTGGCACCAAATTGTCTTGACTGACTTGAATTTTTAATAGTTATTCGAAAGTCTTTCCATTTCTTTTTTATACACAACACAGTAGATATAGGGAAAAAGTACACATTGTATTACAAGCAAGCATAAGCCTAGTAGTGTATGTTTACTAGCACACAAGAGTGGCAAATATTAATTTAAAGTGTTGAATGCTGAATCACTACTCATCCTGCCACTCCTGTTTATTTGGCCACAGACTCTCATCAACCTCCAACCTTTCAGTTTAACAGGGACGGAACCGCTGCGCATCCCCAGCCATCTGCTGTTATGCCATCACAAGCAGCGAGCACGGCAGCAAGCAGAGACAAAGAGGTTTTATTGGCTATATACTATGTACCTCCACAGAGAAAAGGTTTTCTCAGTTCGGTTTCAAAACTGGTAAACCAGATTTCACCAAAACTCATTCTCAGGTGTCAGATCTGATCAGATCATTGTACTGGCTTGGAGTCAGCCTCACACTGTAGGATACAAAAATACTGTATGATGAAATGGTGTGCATGTGTATTCATACAAATCTTTGTGATTTCCTTCTACAGTATGTTAGGCAATAGCAGTTTTCAATTTCGACTTTAAAATCTATTGTGTTGCAGTGGAGTTGCTTGCAGTGTGTGATAAATCTCTGTGGTTTCGAGAGAGTGACCAGTATGGTGCACGTGCATCATGGTCAGTGCCAAAGTTGGTGAAAAAAGTATTGCATTTCCTGTGCCTGTTTCAAAATATATGCCATCCATTTTGCTGGTTCAGTGCTTGTACATTGAGCAGAAGGAGTATGTTTGCAAAAGAAATCCCATAATACAACTCTGGCAGTAAATCTGTTATTGATGAGATAAAGCGCCTCAGGAATACATGTGCATATGGTTTTACTGTGAATCCAGGATTCATGCAAAAGCTGCCAAAACTGGGCAAAAATCAAATGTTTATTTGATCAAAAAACCACATACCAAATCTTACCTATTTGTATATTTGATTACATCCAGAGCATGGCAAACCAAGTATAGGTAAGAAGTATATTTGTTTCAACATAAATACATCTATTAAAAGATCTTAATACCGATACATTACAAAATAAAACAATAAATTAAATATTTTATGGTAACAGAAATGATACGTATGTACTGAGTCAGCTCTCCTGTGAAAAATATGGTACAATGACTGTTTCTTCAGCATGAACAAGAAATAATCAAACCATCAGAGACACTGAAGACATGAAGATTTTAACACCAACTTATTTATCATTCAGTCAGCATAGTTAGAATTACATATGTGTTTTGCTGTCTACTATCCAAAATCCACAGTACTGCCAGTCTGAGTGTAAACATATACAGTATTGATGTAGTTGTGATGTTACCCACAGGTCAGTGCAGTACATTTATGGAGTCTTGAGATAAGCAATTTTGCTGTGACTAATGCTTCGAAACCCAGAGTAACGAGTGAGCAGTCGAGCTGAAATTGTATGGCTAACGCCTGTGATTGACACGTTTGAAAGGGCAGCCAAGTGTCGTTTTCCCGCGGTCTGTCGGGAGGGTTTCCGCAACTAAAGGAGTGGCTTCACTTTTCAGAACCTAAAGCTGCATCCATCTTTTATACTAACTATGCAGAGAACTTAGTTTCTCTGTAGCCAGTCTGTTAGCAAAGATGAAAACTGGCACAAAGAGACTTCAGAGTGATTCTAGAAACATGAACAGGTAGAAACGGAGGCTACAAGCCTGACTACTAATCTCTACTTTTGTTACTTGTTGAAGATCAGGCTCTGGCTGCTGGGCTGGGGTCTGCATGCACTCGTTAAAATCACTCTGGGTTCTTTGCTAGCTTTGTGTTAGCATGCTGTCTAAGCTGATGTTTGCAAAGATGTTTTCTTAGCAGTATAATGCAGTGTTTTCTGTCCTTAATGGAGTTTCCACCCTACCATTGTTGTCCTTTTGTGGACTAAAAATAAAAGGAATTTCCATATCTCCACTCTTGAAACGCTATATCGCTGTACATCTGTATGAAATAAAACTAGCTGACTTTAGCACTCTCTGACTTCTTTTGTTTCCTAATTAGTCAAAATCATTCACAATCTCTTCACATTAGCAGCAGTCTAACAGAATTGTAAAGAGGCCACGTCATCAGTATGGTACATAGCTTTTTGAATTTGCCGTTCAATATAAGCAGGTGCAAGCAGATAATGCGCTTTGCTTTGCATTGTGTGCAGTGCAGGAGAAAGACAACAGCCAGCTTTCTTTTGTTTGTTTTTCAAAACTGAAAAGTAATTGTCAAATTTCCTCAATTACCATATATTTCATCAAAATTTGAATGCTTATAGATAGATGGATAGACAGACAGGCTTCTTGGGGCAGTTGGGTTTTTGAAAGACTGTGACTATGGGGAGGCTTGTCAGTTTTCATTGAATTTTGGAACACTGTCCTTTCCTTTCACATCATCCCAGTGTGCTACAGCATGCCTGTCACTGCCCACACACACTTTTCACTCTGCGTATATGTGTGTGTTCGGAGAAGGACTGCCATATTCAGTTTTCTATCTCCATTTGAATATGAGTGGGCATGGAGAGGACTGTGTGTGCGCGTGTTTGTGCGTATGTGTGTGTGTTTTCTGTTGTTTGCGACTGATATAGCAAATGTGTAAAGAAGGACTGCGTGCTTCAGGTTGTGTGTTGCGTGCGAGGCACATCAGCACAGTAACGTGCAGTGAATGAATGGTACACAAGTGCGTTTGTGTGCCTTTTAATGCTCTGCAGCCATTGATCAGTCTGTGCTCTTCCACCTTCTGTCCTCATTCTCTTCAGTGACCACAGCAAATTTCTTGCTTTTCAGCCATATACAGGGGTCTGTGTTGGGTAAAGCAGCACAAAATGCATATTAGAAGATAGACAAGATTTGGGACATGCATTCATAAAGCTGGAAAACACAGTGTAAGCAGATATTGAATTCTTTCATGTTTTTGTCACAGTATTGCACTGCCTGACTGCCGTAATGGAGTCCTTTGATTTTGGTAACTGTGACTGTGGAAACCTGTTTAATAAACATATAGTTTGTGCATCTCATCAAGGTTATATTCAAAGGTGCTTTTCATATGTATATGGAGCCAACCAGCTCACCAGCTTTGAGTCTGTTTTGGTGTTATTTTTGTTTTCTCATTGCGAATAATTTTACAATTGTTAACGTGTGTAAAGGTCACTGCAGAGCTACATAAAATAATTAGCAACCCAATAGTTTTGAATATAGCAAACATACAGAAATAAAGACTAGTTTTTTAAAGAAGAAAAGGCCTAGCCACAGGTCAAGCATGACAATAAGTCAGCAGCATTGGTGGTGAAAGCAAACAAACACTGTGAAATTCTTCATTTGCCTCTGTGACTTTTATTTCTTTGGATTTGGAACCCATAGCTAGAAGGAACTAATGATAGGACACTCCTGAGGTTTAGCAACATTAAAAGTATAATTTTGATATTCATGCATTTTTTCTCAAAGCCAAAGAGAACCACTGGAGATTAGCAAAAGAGCCTCAGGTTTGAGACCCTTGAGCTAGAGCATAATAATCTAGTTGACTGTTACACATGTCCCTGCCTTAACGCCACCCTCCCTTTAATTGGCTGTCTCTTGCAGGCAGAAGGTTCGAGACTTTTGAAAAGCAATTTCAGGCTTCATTTACGTCAGTTACAAAATCCTGACATTACAAACAGCAGTCATTTCAACATCACCTACATTACATGGACAAAAGTATTGGCTCACCTACACATTACATTACCATTATAAATCTATAGGCATTAAGATTCAGTTTCATTTTATTTATATAGAACCAACAATAGTAATAACAATAATACAGAGAAAACCCCAACTATCCTTATGAGCAAGCAGTTGGTGACAGTGGGAAGGAAAAACTCCCTTTTAACAGGAACAAACCTCTGGCAGAACCAGGCTCAAGGAGGGGTGGCCATCTTCCATGAATATGAGGAGCTCTGTATCTGTGGGACCTCAAGGCTCTATATGGACAAGTCAAGTTCCTCCACACCAAACTCATTCAGCCATGTCTGTATGGGCCTTGTTCAAAGACACAACACATTTCTACTGCTCCAGAGTCCAATGGTGACATGCTTCACACCACTCCATACAAGACTTATGTTTATACAAGGCTTGTATGCAACTGCTCAGCCATAGAAACCCATGCCATGAACCTCCTAGTGCACAGTTTTTGTGGTCATGTCAATGCAAGAGGAGATTTGGAACTCTGCAGATATTGATTCATCAGAGCGTTGATGGCTTTCATGAGCTGTACACTTCAGTGACCTGTCTCTTTATCTTAGGAACCACATCAGCTTCATGAGTTGCTTGGATTCCTAAATGCTTCCACTTTGTTGACTGTGGAATATCTAGGAGGGATACTGACTTTCACCATCCTGACTCAAATTCAGTGAGCTCTTTAGAACAACCCATTCTTGGTATTTGTAAAGGCAGACTGCATGGCTAGATGCTTGAGTTTTCATCCAGCTGTCGCAGTGGGATCGAACACACCTGAATTCAATGATTAAGAGATGTGGCCCAAAACGGTTGTCCACACAATGTATAATATGAGCATCTGTTCTGGTCGATTTCTACCTCTAAGTCAGTTTGCTCTGACAGTCTTGACACGAGTTGCAATTGCTTGTACTACTTATTAAAGTTGGCATTCTTTCATTTTCTACACTGTTCTGTATGCTTTAGTTTTGATTGTCCCATTTCCCTTGGAAGGTTTTGTGTAATGACTTTAGGGGCGTTGCACTCAAACCCTTTACATAAGCTTGCTTTGATGAAAATTGTATTCAGGTGGATTTTTGAGGTCTGGTATACAGTTTCCTTTTTAAATGGACCACCACGTTATGCATTTTTATTTAATTCCTGCAACTGCATATGCCATATATCCTAGTCGAGTTTCTGTGACTGGGATGACACAGGCTCGGGAGTGTTTGTGTAGAAAAGCCATTTTTCAGCCACCAACTTATTGCAAGTATCTATTGATGTTTTAGAGAGCACTATTTTACTTATTTTTTATTTATTTATTTTGCTTTCTGCTTTAGTTTTGTAACTAAGCATGTTCACCTTGACCCACATGAATTTTAACATGTTGTATTCTTTCATTTATTTCCACTGCATAATGGGATAAGGACTAATCAGTGTACTGAATAGCCTTGCCTCTTTTCAGTCATTAGAATCCTAAAATTACTGAAAGATTCACTGAACAGTTTTTTCTTTAATACAATCCGATTTGCCACAATCTGATGTTGAGGTTTAAGGTCAAAGTTTGTGTCTTGGTGTGAGCATTTTTATATGCATGAGAAAAAATGCAATCTATTATGTTTAATTTGATTTTCCTTTATTATATGTGATGGAAACTAACAGAAACATGCTTTCATGGTTTTAGTCTTCACTTTGATGTGAAACTAATAATGATGTTAATGATTAAGAGAGAGAAGCTGAAGGTGTAAAAGGAGGAGAAAGGCTGAGGAGCTGAAGCCTTGAGCGCTTTAGTGTTTATTCAATATGACTTTGAGCCCTCAATTCAGCTTAATACCTGAGTTGTATGTAACTATAATTGGTCTGCAAACAATTTAAATTCAAGCTCAGGCTTCTAGTGTCATCCAGAGTGAAAGGAGTTACACATGAGAGAGAAAGGAGCGAGAAGAGCAGAGCAGAAGAAACAATACAGAGAAATCTTGTTGAGAATATCAACAAAGCTCGTGTTTGTGTGTGGGCTGGGAAATAGCTGGAGAGGAGGCAAAAAAGTGCAGAGGGACAAGAGGAGGAGAGAGGAGGGGAACGGGCAGGAGAGTAGAGACGTCTTTTCCAAAGTTAGAAAACTTTGTTCACACACATCTTTGTTTCCTGGCTTGGATTCATTCATAGTTTTCATCCTTTAATCCTTGTTTACACACAGCCCAGTTCGTGGTTGGAACTGATGCCTCACAGATTCGACCGCAGAAGCCCTGCAGAGATACAGTCATGTGAAAAAGTAAGTTCACTTTTATTTGAGGAAAAAAATGTTCATGAGTTTTGAACTTTTACGAGTGTATTTGTAAAAAAATATATTTGTACTTCTAGTGCACAGAAACTCAGCATATCAGGACAAACAGCTCATACCAACTGCCAAGCACGGTGGTGAAGAGGTGATAATTTGGGCTTCTTTTTCAGCCACAACGTGGGGCTCGAAAGCATGACCCTGAGACCCTTAGGAGTCCCACACTCTTCTGACTGAGTGAGCCGGACTTCATGTGGTGGAAGCCAAACACAACGTGTCAGCACAAACATCGCATACCAACTGTCAAGCACGGTGGTGGAGGGATGATGATTTGGGCTTGCTTTGCAGCCACAGGACCTGGGCACCTTGCAGTCACTGGGCCAACTGTGAACTTTAGACAGGATGATAAAGTCACACACAAAAATGATTACTTCAAGTTATTGCTGCTAAAGGTGGTTCAACAAGTTGTTGAATGATGGGAAGTACTTTTTCACAGGACTGCGTGCAAGTTAGTAAACTGTAAGTTCAATTACTTTAGATTAGGGATGCCAATCTCAATAAAAAATACATGATAAATGTGTAAAGTTACAGGAAAGATAATGCATTGGTAGTCATGGATCACTTCCACTTCCCCACATTGCCAAGCTCATCGTGACATCTCTGGTCTACTCCAATCATCATTCTACCCTCGTTTTTCAGGCCAATCAGCCTCTACTGTGTGGACTTTAAATGGAACTGCTCATCTGTCATTCTTCCTTGCAAACCACCTCCTCCCCATGTCCACCTCTCCCATGTTACTCTGGCTTCATCCAAGCCTCCATCTTCATCTGTACCACCAGCATCTTCGGGGGTTCCTGCAATTTGCCTTTAATTTAATTTACTGGAGACTCTCTACTGGCCATGAATGGATAACAAACAAACTATAGCAAACAGTGTGCTTCCTAAAATCCGCATATTGTGACATACAGGGAGTGCAGAATTATTGGGCAAGTTGTATTTTTGAGGAATAATTTTATTATTGAACAACAACCATGTTCTCAATGAACCCAAAAAACTCATTGATATCAAAGCTGAATGTTTTTGGAAGTAGTTTTTAGTTTTAGCTATTTTAGGGGGATATCTGTGTGTGCAGGTGACTATTACTGTGCATAATTATTAGGCAACTTAACAAAAAACAAATATATACCCATTTCAATGATTTATTTTTACCAGTGAAACCAATATAACATCTCCACATTCACAAATATACATTTCTGACATTCAAAAACAAAACCAAAACAAATCAGCGACCAATATAATTCAATTCAATTCAATTCAATTTTATTTATATAGCGCCAAATCACAACAAAAGTCGCCTCAAGGCGCTTTATATTGTACAGTAGATAGCACAATAATAAATACAGAGAAAAACCCAACAATCATATGACCCCCTATGAGCAAGCACTTTGGCGACAGTGGGAAGGAAAATCTCCCTTTTAACAGGAAGAAACCTCCGGCAGAACCAGGCTCAGGGAGGGGCGGCCATCTGCTGCGACCGGTTGGGGTGAAAGAAGGAAAACAGGATGAAAGACATGCTGTGGAAGAGAGACAGAGATTAATAACAGATATGATTCGATGCAGAGAGGTCTATTAGCACATAGTGAGTGAGAAAGGTGACTGGAAGGGAAAAACTCAATGCATCATGGGAATCCCCGGCAGCCTACGTCTATTGCAGCATAACTAAGGGAGGATTCAGGGTCACCTGGTCCAGCCCTAACTATATGCTTTAGCAAAAAGGAAAGTTTTAAGCCTAATCTTGAAAGTAGAGATAGTGTCTGTCTCCCGAATCCAAACTGGAAGTTGGTTCCACAGAAGAGGGGCCTGAAAACTGAAGGCTCTGCCTCCCATTCTACTTTTAAATACTCTAGGAACAACAAGTAGGCCTGCAGTGCAAGAGCGAAGTGCTCTAATAGGGTGATATGGTACTACAAGGTCATTAAGATAAGATGGGGCCTGATTATTTAAGACCTTGTATGTGAGGAGCAGGATTTTGAAATCAATTCTGGATTTAACAGGAAGCCAATGAAGGGAAACCAAAACAGGAGAAATATGCTCTCTCTTTCTAGTCCCTGTCAGTACTCTTGCTGCAGCATTTTGGATTAGCTGAAGGCTTCTCAGCGAGTTTTTAGGACTTCCTGATAATAGTGAATTACAGTAGTCCAGCCTGGAAGTAATAAATGCATGAACTAGTTTTTCAGCATCACTCTGAGACAGGATATTTCTAATTTTAGAGATGTTGCGCAAATGGAAGAAAGCAGTCTTACATATTTGTTTAATATGTGCATTGAAGGACATGTCCTGGTCAAAAATGACTCCAAGGTTTCTCACAGTGTTACTGGAGGCCAAGGTAATGCCATCCAGAGTAAGAATCTGCTTAGATACCATATTTCTAAGATTTTCAGGGCCGAGTACAATAACCTCAGTTTTATCTGAATTAAGAAGCAGAAAGTTAGCGGCCATCCAGGTCTTTATGTCTTTAAGACATTCCTGCAGTTTAACTAATTGGTGTGTGTTACCTGGCTTCATGGATAGATAGAGCTGCGTGTCATCTGCATAGCAGTGAAAATTTATGCTATGTCTTCTAATGATGTTGCCTAGGGGAAGCATGTATAATGTAAATAGAATTGGTCCTAGCACTGAACCCTGTGGAACACCATAATTGACCTTAGTGTCTGAAGAGGACTCTCCATTTACATGTACAAACTGGAGTCTATTAGATAGATATGATACAAACCACTGCAGTGCAGTACCTGTAATACCTACAGCATGTTCTAATCGCTCTAATAGGATATTATGGTCAACAGTATCGAACGCAGCACTGAGGTCTAGCAGGACAAGCACAGAGATGAGTCCACTGTCAGAGGCCATAAGAAGATCATTTGTAACCTTCACTAAAGCTGTTTCTGTGCTGTGATGAGCTCTGAAACCTGACTGAAACTCTTCAAATAAGCCATTCCTCTGCAGATGATCTGTTAGCTGTTTGACAACTACTCTTTCAAGGATTTTTGATATGAAAGGAAGGTTGGAGATTGGCCTATAATTAGCTAAATATTAGCTATATAGCCACCTTTCTTTGCAAGGACACTCAAAAGCCTGCCATCCATGGATTCTGTCAGTGTTTTGATCTGTTCACCATCAACATTGCGTGCAGCAGCAACCACAGCCTCCCAGACACTGTTCAGAGAGGTGTACTGTTTTCCCTCCTTGTAAATCTCACATTTGATGATGGACCACAGGTTCTCAATGGGGTTCAGATCAGGTGAACAAGGAGGCCATGTCATTAGTTTTTCTTCTTTTATACCCTTTCTTGCCAGCCACGCTGTGGAGTACTTGGACGCGTGTGATGGAGCATTGTCCTGCATGAAAATCACGTTTTTCTTGAAGGATGCAGACTTCTTCCTGTACCACTGCTTGGAGAAGGTGTCTTCCAGAAACTGGCAGTAGGACTGGGAGTTGAGCTTGACTCCATCCTCAACCCGAAAAGGCCCCACAAGCTCATCTTTGATGATACCAGCCCAAACCAGTACTCCACCTCCACCTTGCTGGCGTCTGAGTCGGACTGGAGCTCTCTGCCCTTTACCAATCCAGCCACGGGCCCATCCATCTGGCCCATCAAGACTCACTCTCATTTCATCAGTCCATAAAACCTTAGAAAAATCAGTCTTGAGATATTTCTTGGCCCAGTCTTGACGTTTCAGCTTGTGTGTCTTGTTCAGTGGTGGTCGTCTTTCAGCCTTTCTTACCTTGGCCATGTCTCTGAGTATTGCACACCTTGTGCTTTTGGGCACTCCAGTGATGTTGCAGCTCTGAAATATGGCCAAACTGGTGGCAAGCGGCATCTTGGCAGCTGCACGCTTGACTTTTCTCAGTTCATGGGCAGTTATTTTGCGCCTTGGTTTTTCCACACGCTTCTTGCGACCCTGTTGACTATTTTGAATGAAACGCTTGATTGTTCGATGATCATGCTTCAGAAGCTTTGCAATTTTAAGACTGCTGCATCCCTCTGCAAGATATCTCACTATTTTTGACTTTTCTGAGCCTGTCAAGTCCTTCTTTTGACCCATTTTGCCAAAGGAAAGGAAGTTGCCTAATAATTATGCACACCTGATATAGGGTGTTGATGTCATTAGACCACACCCCTTCTCATTACAGAGATGCACATCACCTAATATGCTTAATTGGTAGTAGGCTTTCGAGCCTATACAGCTTGGAGTAAGACAACATGCATGAAGAGGATGATGTGGACAAAATACTCATTTGCCTAATAATTCTGCACTCCCTGTACAGAGATACATACAGAGCCATAAACAATATTAAAAGACCAAATTGGTATTCAGTACACTGAACCCACTGTTAAGCAATCAAACGTAACACAGTATAATGGTATCACTGTCATTATAACCCACCTGAATTTTCATATAATCCTGATGCAGGTTTTTAGGTGATAAAAAAAAAAAAAAAAAAAAAAAAAAAAAAATTCAAACATTAATTACAGCTTGCACCAATATTCAACCACAATATTAACCACATATCCAAATCAGGGTTCAGGGAGGGCTGGAGCCTATCCCAGCTGACAGAGTGAAAGGCACAGTACACCCTGGACTTACTGCAAGAACGAGAGAAAACAACTCTCACATTCACACCAATTACCAATTTAGAACCACTAATAAACTCAATATGAATGTCTTCAGTTGGTGGGAGTAAATCAAAGTGTCCAGATTTTGATTTAATTAATACATTTTTTAAATCTCTTGTTGTATTACGACCGTGACTAACCTGTACCTTCTGAATATGTGCTTTTTGGGTAGCTGTGTTTCTCAAATGCACCACTGAGCTCGCACAACTGTGACTCCAACTCTTCCAACATATGTCAGGTCTAAGCAATGTGCTCCCTGCAATTCCTCAGCCAAGTACACACATCTTATCTCTCTCTGTGGATGTGCCCTCCTGCAGAGCTGTGCTGACACCTCTTGAATCAGGTACCTAAATCTAGAGACAGCATGAGGTGGCAAAGTGCAGCCTTCTTTACCCTCTCATTACTAACATACACGTCAGTTCCTCTTAGACTTTAAAAATCGTGTATTATTCTCTACATGCCAAACACCCATCCACCCCCACAAACACAACACTGACTGTAGCTGTGACACTGTAGATGTGTTTCCATTTGTCAAGTGAATTTTATGCAAATTTTGACATGCAAAAAATGAAATCTATCAGGTGGGTGGAAGTATACAAAACCCATTTTTGGATGTAAAAACATCATCTGTAGGTGTATTATAGTAATTTGGGTTATTATAAAGTTTTTAGACATTATCATTATCAAGAGCATTTTTAACGTAACAGGTTAATTTTGTTACCTTTACTTGTTTTAGTGAGTTGATGACTTATTTTAAGAAGTTAGTCAAAATTAAAACAAGCCGAAAGGTTTTAACTTAATTATATATCAACTATGCATAAATATTTTTTTCTTTAAGTTGGTAGAACTTATATATTTTATGAGCATCTTTCAAAAGGAGGGGGGAAGAAGGTCAAGTTTTCCCGGACTTGCAGACTGACTGAGACTGTTACAAGAGAAAGGAGCCTGAGAAAAGCTTCTATGGAATATAATTAAAGACTATGTTAGTTGGTGAGTGACTATTTTTGATTTGTTTAACTTGCAGAAACTACTAACTAGATCAACAATACAGTTAATCTTTGTCCAAAGCAAAATTGAGCGACTACAAATTTGGTAGACTTTCAGCTAGTATGTTCAAACTCTTTTTGTATACAGTGGAAGCTGAAGATGATAACTGGCACCGAACTAGTGCAGGATTAGTTGTAACACTGCAAAGGTAAGAGAATATGTGTTCAGTGTTAGCACTGTGTTGATGAAGATTTAGTAACTGACAGGTGTGTCAGTGAGGATTGTGTTCACCTGTGTCTTGTTATGCCCAGCTGAGTCCCCTCTCCCTAATTACCTTGTGTGTTTGTACTTACGCGCTTAGTTTTCCTCAGCTCTTTGTTGGGCTGCAGTGTTTGTATTATTCTCCTGCTGTGTTGCTTCCCTTGTTTGGATCAATGGACTTTGGCTTCTTGCTGGATTTTTCCAGCCTCACCTGAATAAAAGCTAATTTATTTATTAAGTTTGGCATTAACTCTGCAATTTAGGTCCAAATTATCCACCAAACATGACAAAAAAATCTGTTTCTGTTTTGTAGCTTACTAGAAATTGGATTCCAGCTGACTTCCTCACAGTTCCTCCTTCTGACCTTCTCTATTAAAACTCTCAAAGCAAGCACCACATCTATAGTGTGCTCGCTCAGCATGAAGCCATACTACTGCTTGCTGATCATCATCATCACCCCTGATTCAACTACTCTTTCCCATACCATCATAGTATGGCTCATCATCTCTACAGTCTCTTCAGCCGTTAGTGCAGTAGAGATTGAATACAGATGAGGCTTTGTTTGGCTTGAAAGTGGGTCTTTGTACGGTCGTTACATGAGGGGGTTTTTAAACTCAAATCCTGATATTTTCCCAAGTACTTTTTATCCATACACGCCCTGTTCCTGGTGCACACTTTCACTCTTTTCAAGTGCTTCTACGCCACTTCACAGACTCTGTTTCATGCAGAAACTATTGACCAGTTTGATCATCTACTTATCACTTCTCAAAGACACAAGCTTTCATAGTCACTGCTTCCTGCTTTTGTGTTTCTGACTGGACCAGTCACCGCCTTTTTCTCTTCAACATTTCAGACATTTGGTCTCAGCTGGTGGAAAAGTATCTCATTCACAAACCACATCCAAATGTCCTAGAGAGCCCATTATCTATCATTCCCCTTGTGCGACTCCTGCTATGCACCTCCTCCCAGCCATCATTAAACTTGATGCATAGCTAGCTTTGAGTGGCTCGCCTCCGTTAACCCCTCCCCTCCAAAACCACCAGCCATCACATTAGTACTGTCTCCTTGTCTCTCATAATGTTTTTCACCATTTTCTTCTCACTGGCTCGCTCTCTTTTTTGCCCTTGACGTCTCCTTTATGACTTCAGGTGTCATGATTAGTGGCACCATATGGCACCCGGCTTCCGAATGCAAAATGTGTGTCAAGCTTGTGAGCACACACGCAGTGACATGCTATGTTAGCTGACATGGCCTTTTCGGGTGGTTTGTGTGTCAGTGCGCAGATCTCTGCCCCTCCTCTGTGTGTACATAAGCTTATTAGACACTCGGTGCCTGAAACGCTTGTCCTGTTTGCTGTCAGTCGATCGCTAAAGTGAACGCGTCAGCTCAAGAACACATCCTTGCCATTTAATGCCCTTCCTGTGACATCTTGGCTCCAGGAGCATCCCACCCAAAGGAATATGGTGTGTAGTCTAGTACACTTTAAAATGAAGCTACACAAGTAACAATGGAGAGCAAATGTAGTATATTATAATCTTATTAAATGACTTGGTCTCTAATTTGTTTCTCTGTCAGCACATTTGTGTAAACAAATAAACATTAACCACAAAATAAAGATAAGATTCAAGTTTTTATATGTAATAAGAGTCAAACCTGAGGATTTGCCTCTGCTGCGTGTAGCTATTTTGGCTAAATGTCAAATTTACCATATTGCCCTTCATTATGGGGCACCACCTCATTTCCACTGTGCAAAAATTTCTTCCCAGTAGGGCAAGGAAAGTTCTTCTGTGTTTGTCCCAGATGACAAGAATTTGCTGTAGATGCTGAGTTTAATGCTTAGTATTCATCTCATGTGTAAGAGTTGGAATTTAGGTTTTGAGGGTTTGTTGAGAGCGGCAATGGTTTACACATTCGCTTGACAAACGAAATATCCCCGGTTTGAGGCACAAATCCCTTTGGGGTTGCATCAGGAAGGGCATCTAGTATAAATCAAACATGCAGAGGTACCTGCTGGGGCGACTCCTTGTCAATACTAGAGCAGAAATTTTATTTTATTTTTTTTACTTTGCTGATTCTTTGCTAAGTTTAGAGTCCATCTCCAAATAAAGATTTAACGTGTAATTAGGAACATTAATTATATGCACTTCTGACATCAATGAGATTACTTGTCTTTGTATAGTACTTTTTTGTGTTAACTTTAGTCTTTCATTCCCTCTTATCCATTATATACAGTTTTGCCTTCGCAGACTGTCATCAGACTCCAACCCTCCTGCCTTTTTTTTTTTTTATTTTTTTTTTATTTTATCTTCATCTTGTCGCCGCTGCCTCTGTCAAATGGCCCTTTTTCTCCGTGTGCATCTTGCCATCATATCTCTGGTCCCTTAATAGTTTCACAGCAGTGCATTTTACAGCCTTTCCTCTTGCTATTGTTGTAATGATGCTGCTGTCGTACGTGGTGACTCAGGAATCAACATACTCCCCACTTTTCCACTTTGTGCTCAGAAAATGTGCAAAACAATCAGACGACAGCTGTCATTCGTCACGCCTCTATTTGAGAGACTGTTCTTTTATCCTGCTGTCAAATCATGAAGGTCTTAATGCCCACATTTCCTTGTTTGCAGAAGACAGTGCTGACAAATCAAATGTATTTTTGGTGGTTGTCATTACACGCAAGAGTTGAGCAATATCATCCTTTTGACATGTGACAGTTGCTAATTGGATGTTTAGCT
Organism: Oreochromis niloticus; assembly: GCF_001858045.2. NCBI lineage: Eukaryota > Metazoa > Chordata > Actinopteri > Cichliformes > Cichlidae > Oreochromis > Oreochromis niloticus. The sequence continues at coordinate 31,034,202 of NC_031967.2, forward strand.
CTGTGGCACTTGACTATTTTGTGTAAATTTTCACTCTGCCATACAAAAAACTAGCAGGTTATAAAAGCATGCAAATATAAGCTGAACTTCAAATTAGACTCCATATGGTACAGGGCTGCTTACTAGAGATGGACCGATCCGATATTACGTATCGGTATCGGTCCGATACTGACCTAAATTACTGGATCGGATATCGGCGAAAAATAAAAAATGTAATCCGATCCATTAAATATCAAAAAAAGCATCTCACAAAACTTGCAACACGGAGTAACTCGGCTCATAACCGTAGCACGTTGCAGCAGTATGCGTCATGTGATAGAGCGGCTAAAGCAAGTGTGTAAGTTCATCTCTGAATGTTTGTAAAGCATTCCCGCGTTAAGCTTAACAACCGATATATGGAGCGACTGCCTCTCTCTCCCTCTCCTGCAGCTACTTCAATGTGAAACTGCTTAACGATCAGCTGATCGGCTTTTCTGTCGCGAGTCTGTCTCTCTTCTTTGTTTTTGGCCCACTTCGCGCCAGAAAGAGGAAACCAGCGGCTGAACAACAGCAGCACGTTTAACCTTGATAAGCTGTTGTTAGAATGTATTTAATATTACTTTCTACACCAGGATCCTTTTCTACGTAGCTGACGGCTGGTAACTGTGCAGGGGCGGATCTAGCAAAGTGCAGCCAGGGGGCCCGATAGGGCATTAACAGGGAAAAGGGGGCACAAAGACATACTTTTCTTTCTTATTCTCATTTAAAATGTCTAGCTTTTAATAAATAATTATCTGAATCTTACACCCAAAGTTTTAATCTGATGTAAAATGTATAGAAGTCCATTACTGTATATAGTAACTGTTAAGTCTAATATACCCTAGTAAGCTATAGTACTTTTTCCTTTGGGAAGGTACCGTCTGTGAATTCTGCAATTCTGTAGAAGAAAGATTTTGAATCTATTTAATTATTCTTGAAAAATAATTTGTTTCTGTGCATTTTTTTTTTTTTTTTTTCACCCTGCATCAAATTAAAGTTGATTACATCGATTAAGCATCATGAGGTGGAGGGTGGGTGGTTCCCTATTTTTTTTTTTTTTTTTTTTTTTTTTGCTGGGAGTTTGCAACCCTATTAGTTAGCAGAAATATTAAGCAACCTAAGTACTCTTTAAAATACCAGAATAGGGAGGATGGAGCAGGTTTTAAGTTAGGTAAGGTTTGTTAGATTGATCAGTGTTGTTGAACTATGAAATATTTTGGGTGCAGTGTATTTTTTTACACACAGGTATAACAGAATAGCTTTAGTGTTGTTGTTTATTTAAACTTGAGTATGAACTTATACAAAATGCAGCAATATATTAAAAAAAACAGTTTTATTGATTAAAAAACACAATATCGGATTCATATCGGTATCGGCAGATATTCAGATTTATGATATCGGTATCGGACATAAAAAAGTGGTATCGTGCCATCTCTACTGCTTACAAGTACTTTTAGGGCGAGAAGTGTTTGAGGGTGACATTATTCACAATTTTGCATCAACTCCACTAAAATAGATTTGACATTTAACAATTAAGATGTAACTGAAGGACAGAAACTCAGCTTCTAATTCAGTTGGTTAACCAACAATTTAGTGGAATTACAATTTTACAGACGGTCCTCTAGCTTCAGGGGATCTAATTTAATTGGAAACGTTTGATTCACATTTGAACCTTTGCCTGTGATTTTTGTCAAGTTCTTGGTTGAAAAACACACGTGCGAAATATAATATGTAATCAAGTCTATTTAATGTAGTCTGCAAAAGCACATCTTTATTCATTTTGTTGATTAAACTATTGGTAAAGTTCCCGGTATCCGATGGTTGCCCAGACATCCAGTGATGAAAAGAGCGGATGATGATCGTAGTATCCTTTCCATGAAAAGACAAACCAAACCTAATACGAACCCCGCTAAAAAAACTATTGCATCCAACCCAGGGAAAAACACTGAGCGAATAAGGGAAAGGTCATTCATCAGAATCTTGCATTACTTTGGAACACATTTTACTTTGCTTTCACCATAAAGATGGAACTTCATAGTGATAAAGTGTAACTGAGTTTACTGCCACTGGCTGTGACCTGAACTGCATTAGTGGTTATGGCTTTAGCCTTGGGATGAGCTTTAGTGGTTGCTGTCACACTGATTGTTACTACAGCTATGGCTGTGCTTTGGTTCTTATAGCTATAAAACATTAATGTGCAATAGAAGTTAATGCAGCAAGTGTCATTCATTCATTAATTTTCTTCTTTGGCTGGATAAGAGGGGCAGCAGCCTAAACAGAAAAACCCAGACCTCGCTTTCCCCAACCGCCTCTTCCGGCTTATCTGAAGGAACACTCGGGCATTCCTAGGCAAGCCAAGACAAATAAAGCCATATCTTAATAACAAAATCCAATCTTCAGTCCATGACATTTAACTACAAATGCAAAAGTAGTCCAGGTAAAAATCACATTCACAGTGACTTAACTGGGGAAGACCAACAGATGGATGAGAGTGCAAGCGAAAGCGTGAGTCTAGGATCAAACACTGAACATGTAAACAACACCAAGGGGAGGCAGCCAGCTCCAAAATGCCCTTTGATCAGCTGCCACACAATTACGTCCTTCACTCGCTCCATTATCAAGCTAAGGAACCAGATGCAACCCTGGCTTCCTTTTTGAATAATAAAAAAAGACCAGTTTGTCACAACAGTGAGGTGTCTGCCCACAGTAGGCCTTCCTAGGAATAAGTCTCATTACGCTGCGAACCAAAGAACAGCATATTAGATTTTTTTTTTTTTTTTTTTTTTAGTCTTCAACAATGTACTCACATCGGTCAGTCTCAAAGAAGTGACAGAAGAAAAGCTTTTCACCAGCTGCTCAGCTGTGTGCAACACTGACATAAACTCGACAAAGCAAAGGGGAAATGATGTAGCCGGCGGAGGCAGGTGGAAGTGTGAAATGGAGTAACACAGCCAGGTTCATACATACTACTTCACACTGCCTGATATTAGCACAATCGGCTGCCTTGAAAGTGAGCTACACCTCTGCCAAGACTAGAAATATCCTGAGGAATTGGAATTCATAATGTCAGCTCCACAGTGACAGAGACTTTGTGTAATGTACTCTCAAACGAAACCCTTATTTGGATCCTAAACTTTGATTTCAACTATGCCTTGAGCATTAGAAGATTATTTACTGACAGGAGCAAAAAATGCTTCTTTTTCCTGGAAATTAAATGCATGCCGGCGGCAAAACGGGAAGACAAACACTAACAGACGGATCTTCAAGGACAAAAATCCTCAAAAGGACAAAATAGTTGCCTTCATCCATCTATCTGTGCAAATGACAGTGATTCATAGCTGCCTTTCCCATTAGCCTTACTGCAACTCTTATGACTTTTAATATGGCAGTTATGTAGTTAATTAAAAATGTACTCATAAATATTAACCTCTTGACATTTAGCTCCATTTGCTTGTTTTCTATATTTACAAAGTTTCCATAAAATGAATAAAAATAACAATAATTATGGAGCAGATCTGATATGCATATCATCAAGCAACATCTCTGCTCCCGGGGTGAAAACTGGCAACCAGTCACAACAAGTAGATGTGTACACAAATCCGTTTAAAAACTGCTTGTCTGAATTATCATTCAGTTCCACTGTTTGTGTGCTTTTCCCACACACACTCCAGCAGATCTCCAGTGCAAGCATTTTTCATGAGATTAATCTTTGAAATTTCATTATCTAACACTAACATTGATATAACACATTGTGTTAAATTGTGGTGGGGAACTCTAGCCCTCAAGGGCCGGTGTCCTGCAGGTTTTAGATCTCACCCTGGGTCAACACACCTGAATCAAATGATTGGTTCATTACCAGGCCTCTGGAGAACTTCAAGACATGTTGAGGAGGTAATTTAGCCATTTAAATCAGCTGTGTTGGATCAAGGACACATCTAAAACCTGCAGGACACCGGCCCTTGAGGCCTGGAGTTGCCCATCCCTGTGTTAAATGATGATGATGTTTTGAGAAGTTGTAATGATTTTGTTCTTTTTCACCATGATGATGGGAAAGGTTTCTCCATCACATCACAAAGACTCTGGTCAACCCATGTGTGAAAATGGTGTCTTGTGTTGCCTCGTTTACTGTTTCAGCCAGATGAATCCTGCCTCTGTCAGGAATATGCCCACACCATCAGGAAATTAAACCATCCATTTCTCGAAAAACCTGCTTATTCATTATATTCACACAGTCAGGTGACCTCATTTATTGAGCACATAAGTTTGCTGAACCTAGACCAACTGAACCAAATAAAACCACTGCCCCCACAGGCTTGTATGGTATCCATTAGGCATGATGGGTGTATCACTTCATCCATCTCTCTTCTTACCCTGATACACCATCACTCTGGAACAGGATACATCTGTAATCAGACCACTGTAACCTTTTTCCACAGCTCAAGAGGCCAAACTTTATGCTCCCCAGCTAATGGAAGGCCCCCCACCTCATCCCCAATTACTCTTCACATTGCACATTTGGAAATGCTCTTACTTTCACAGCCATAAGATCTAGTGGTGAGTCTTTACATATTGGATTAAATCATATTATAATCACCATCATACACAATTTCTCACAGTTTCTTTCAGACTAAGGGTTACACTAATGCTTAACATAAAAAAACAAGGAGCCAAACTGTGGATTATGCAAACTTTCTCTGGCAAATTCCTAAAGTATAATTAGGAGTTGGAAAGGAGCACAATGTATCCCCATTAAAATGCATAGACTCTGACAGGTGACAGTGTCAGATGTAGCAGGAAGAAGACCCAAATGTGAGACTCTCAAGTCCAAGAAAATTATTCAAAACTAAAAAAAGGACTAAGAAGCAATAAATAAATAACACATGTATGCTCAAATAATTTAGGCAAGGATAAATGTGGATAAAAGAATGTAATAAGGAACAAAAAGGAAACTGAGTCTATAAAATCTCATGAGACAATATTTAAGATAGGAAACACCAGCAAAACACAACTGAACATTATCAAGGTAAAGAGTCAGGAAGAGCTAAACTGTCAAAATAAAACAGGAAACACCTAACACCGAGACAAAGACAATATAAAACAACAATAATATAAAATGGAACGCTAGAAAAGGCTCAGTTAAACTGAAAAACACAAAGAAGTAAGTACAAACCAATTATTAAAAAATGCATAGAGAGTAGTAGAAGAATAGAAGAATAATATGAACTAAAATACTGAAGCTCTAAAACATTAAACCTCAGATAAAAGAAAAAAAAAGTCAAAATACTGAATCAAAGATCGGTGTTGGGAAGGTTACTTTTAAAATGTATGCCACTACAGATTATGTATTAACTAATACGGTGGGTTCCGTGTCGGGCTCGTAGCCGAAAACTAGCCTTACTTTGTTGTCTGGGTCAACTTTGCTAGCAAGAGACAGAGAGAGGTGTTGAAAGGCTGCTCCAACTGAACTTATTGTTTCGGAGGAAAACACGAACACAGCGTACAGTCGAGTCTTAATAGCTTACTTACAACTGGGCTCGTCAGGCACTCTTTTTGGCTGCAGTGGTTATTATTATATTTACTTGCTTCCAGCTCCCGTTTCTGGTCGGTGACAACTCATACTTTTCGACTTTCATTTTTCTCCCTCCTAACCCTCTCAGACACATAACGGGTATGGCAGTCCATCCTCCCTGCAGCACGGACTACACTGCCCATGAAGCTACATTCTTTAGGGCTATGCCTTAACACTCTGCCTATTGCCTTCATATTAAATCATTTTTTGAATAATAATTTTTAAAAATATTTCTTCACGTCATTATGCAGGACTGACACACAGGCATTAGAGCCTCTTATTGCGTGTTTTGTTTGGGTTTCCACCGGCGTGGAATTACCAGAAATAGAGAGGGCATAGCCTAACATATTGTAATGACCTGGCTGGGGTTGTTAGCCAGGTGCATTCTGGGTATTGTGTTGTCTGTGTTTTCTATCGTTCTGCTAGTCCCTATGTGTTTGATTCGCATGTTGTGTTAGTGTTATGTTAATGTAAGCCACAGTGAAGTTGATGTGTGTTCTGTGGAGCGGGTTGAATTGGCATGGTTGGCTGACACCGCGAGTCCATGTGGTGGGAGCGTGATAGGGGTTCGGTGTCAGCAGTGTTACAGTGGTGGTGAAAAATGGTAAATAAATGACTGGTGTGAACCACTACTGTCTCCTGCTGGATCATTTGGGGATTACAAGCCTGCTGCTGAGATGTTTGGGGTCGTGCGGTGTATGGGAGCACGAGCGCTCTCAATTCGTTGTGAAGTTCAGCGATAGCTGCTAGCGCCCCGCTAGCCGTTTTAGCTAGTGAGCAGTTTAGCCAGTTCAGCTCTACTAACCCGCGGTCGTTACAATATGAAACAGGAAAAGACCGCCATGTAATCCATTTATTTCAACAAAGTAACTGTATTCTGAATACCACCTTTTGAAACAGTAACTGTAACTAAATACAGTTACTCATATTTTGTATTTTAAATATGTAACGCCGGTACATGTATCCTGTTACTCCCCAACACTATCAAAGATACAGAACCATAGCACACAGTTCTGTTAAAGGGAAATGGTAAAAAACAAATGAACAAACATTTAAAAATAGGAAAACAGTGGCCAACAAAGCAGGTGATTCCAGTGACCCTTCCTCCATTATCCACCAGCTGTTAGTTTCCGGTTTAGGTATGTGGCGAAGACCTCACAGCCAGATATCAGTCACTCGCTCTTGCCCGACTAAATCAGTTCTTGGGGAAACGCACACATTGGAACAGACACACATTCAGCCACAAAAATTGCACTTACAGCGCACGCACACACTCCCAGGGTCGCGGCTGCAGCTGCGGCTCGCATGCGAGTGACTGGAATACCTGCACTGTGGTGGCCCACAGGTTGTTGGGCAGCGAGAGCGTACAAGCAACACGAGCCCTGGGGATGCACATCACATCTCTCCGTCTGTCTCTCCCCCTCATGCCCATACGCCCTCCCTCTCTAATCCTTACGCCATTTTGCCGGCTCCAAAGTGTCACCTTATCAGATTGTGCGATACACTGAGGGCTTCATTAAAATCTATTGCTGTCTCCCTCTGTCCTTCTCTCTTTATCTCCTCCGTTTCACCTGCTTTACAGTGTCACACTGTCTAGTTTCACTCTGCTCTCCTCTTCTCCGTCTCTGCCTCTGTCTTCCCTTCTTGCCTCTTTTTTTTCCATTTTTAAGTAGCTCTTCTTCTTCCTATCTGTGTATTTCTCTGTGTAACCCTGATGTAAAGCAGCCATACGTGGAATCAAGTCTCACTACATTGTTATGTCTGTGAAGCTTTGTGCGTGGAGCGATTCATTTTACTAAAAATAAGCAGTGCGAAGTTGGGAAGACTGCCGACCATGACAGAAACTGACCACATATGCCACAAGATCAGCAAAGGATAATGAGGTACAACACAGAGAAAATCACTTGATAGCAAGGTGTTATATAGAGAGATTGATCCCATTTCTGCATTTTTATGCAGTATTAGAAATTTGTACTGGATGCCACCACTCGTGATAGCCTCCATTGTTCTTTTGCCTGCTCGCATTTTTAAAAATATTGGAAAACAGATTATTCCTTCTGAGTGTTACAAGGTTAATAAGCAGCTGGAGACATAACTACAGCCTAATATTTTTCCATCTTCTCTCTAACCCCTCCCCTTTTCTTTTTCTGCTCAGTGTCACGTCACTCTCTCCCTCCTCATCTTTATTGCCCCTGTAGTCATTTTGCAATTGAGGGAGATGCACCAGACATTATTATACACAGAGGGCTGCATTAAACGCACACTGCAAACTAAAGTGAACCGCCTTGCTCTAATAGGCCGCTGTGCATCTGGAAATAGTTTTCTCCCGTGTCATAGTCTCTCCACCACATGGCAATAAAGGAAACTGAATGGCCTTAAAACTGCTATGTGTGAATATGACTGATGACAATGAATGCAGCACATTTTACAGCAAATGGTTGACTGCAGTCGTACTGCAGTTTGGTCTTTGTTTTATTTTTTTTTTTTATTGTAAAAACATATTTCTTTTAAGCTCTTTAAAAGAAGCTCAAGAGAAATGTTACAGCATCTGATAAGAACTTTTCATGCCAGCTATCATACTGCCAAGGTTGATAAAGGGGGTTTGCTGGAGCCGTTTTTTTGTTGTCACGTCTGTTTCATTTCAGAACGCGGGAGATTTAATCGCTTTAATTGTGTTGTCTTGCTGTTTTACTGCTGTTGCTCTGCAAGGCTGTCACAGTTGTAAAGAAAAGGCAACTGCTACACGAAGATGCCGTGCTGCTTACAACTTCACGGCCTTGAATCTGCTGCGAATTGCAGCCGCAGATGCATCAGTATAAAATTTAAGGCAACAAAGGACTATAAAGCTGTGACGTTATCCTTCACCTTTAGCCTCGCTGCTGATGGAAAAGAATTGCACTGTGGAGCACAATGTGGAGAATAAAACCAAAGAAGTATAACTCGGCTGGGTTTATTGTGACAGACGAAGAAAATATATTGGTGCAGCATGTTGAGGTATTGAAAGAAAGATGGCAGAGAAAATGTGGTTTAAAAAACACAACTTTAAAGCAAAATGCTGTGAACACGCTCTGTAATGGGGATATATGAGCTTATACAGGATGGCTGTTGCTTTTGATCTCTCAATATCCTTCAATGCAAGAAGTGAAACTAATTGTTTTCGTGGTCACAACAAATCTAGATGTATGTACAGGCAGAGCATTCACTCCCGATCATAACAGATACCTTAGTTAGACCCACATGAACCCACTGGTAGTCATTAATTCATTATATATAATACTAGCATGAGTGATAGCTGGCTTCCGAATGGCTGCAAAGTAAGGCTGGGTCATATCATACCATTTGTGATAGCACTGGCAATTATTTTTATGTGACATAAAAGTGGCATATCGAAATATCAGTTATATAGCGGTGCCATGTGTTTGTGTTTGCTTGTGTTTATAACACCAACATAACACAAGCCCAGAAATGTCTGAAAGTGAGTCCAATTTAGTTTGACCTCTTGCAGCTCCCTTTTCATGTGCTAAACAAAACACAACAAAGGCGGAAACAACAAATACACTGTCGACTACAACCAGGCTTGAAGGCACCTGGGAAGGAGATGCTAGCAGCTGGTGATGTGCGAATCAACAAACAAACGATTCTTCTACAGAGTCAATCATCACAGACCTCCAAGCTTCATGTGGCCTTCAGATTAGCTCAAGAATAGCGTTATAGAGCTTCATGGAATGGGTTTCCATGGCCAAGCAGCTGCATCTGAGCCTTACATCACCAAGTGCAATGTAAAGTGTCCAATACAGTGGTGTAAAACACTGCCAAAGCACTGTAGAGCACTGGCGACATCTTCTCTAGAGTGACGAATCACACTTCTGCGTCTGGCAATCTGATACATGAGTTTTAGTGGAGGGGTGATTATGGTGTGGGGTTATTTAAGAAAACATTTTGGACAATTTCATGCTCGCAACTTTGTTGGAACAGTTTGAGGATGGCCCCTTCCTGCTCCAACATTACTGCTCACCAGTGCACAAAACACGGTCCAGAAAGACATGGATGAGCCAGTTTGGTGTGGAAGAACTTGACTGGCCTGCACAGAGTCCTGACCTCAACCTGACAGGACACCTTTTGGATGACTTAGAGTGGAGACCGTGAGCTAGGCCTTCTCATCCAACTACAGGATCTGACCTCATCAATGTACTTTTGAACAAATGGTCAAATTTTCGATGCATTGCTATTAATTTTAGATTTTAAAAAGGGAACAGTAGTTCTAGGGCTGCTCGATTATGGCAAAAATGATAATCACGATTGTTTTCACTGAAATTGAGATCTCGATTATTTGACGATATTTATTTAACAATAACAATGTATTGAATAATGGCTTTAAAGATTGTCAAAAAATAATAGAAAATGGTGTGCAAATACTGATAACAGTGCAAATGTTTGCAAAATAAAAAATAAATGAAAAATGTAAAAAAAATATGTTTAGTGAACTTCAAAATACTGCATAATATTTATGCATACAAATAACCAAACATCAAGGCAAGCTGATCGTATGTCACTTTGTGAGCGGTCTTCAAATGATTGAATAAATTTGTAGTGTTGCTCTGTGGTGCAGCTACGACACTGTAGCAAAGTTTACACACTATGTCTTCTTGATCCACGTCTGTCTCCACGAACCCATAATGTTTACACACCACTGAAGTCGTTTTATCTCTCTTTTCAACCAACAGCATTCTTTCTTCAGCAGCCATTATCCTCTCCTCTCCAAATAACTTCTGCTTAGCTTTCCGAGCTTCCCTCTTAATTGTTGTGACGCGTGTTCGAAACGCAGAGAGGTGCGCTCGATGAGCAGCACGAGAGTAAAGCACGAGGGAGGTGCTAATAATCGGCTCAGTCATTTTTAAAGATCGTTGAAAGCCCAGATCGTAATCTAGATTAAAATTCGATTAATTGAGCAGCCCTAAGTAGTTCCCTTATATTTTAGTACTTTACATCATAGTATTACAGTACAACAGTATAAAACACTGAGGACAACCTTTTGCTTCAGCTACTTACCGAAAGGCACTTGACTTTAAGAGCAAAGGTTTAAACAGGCTACTTTTCAATTAGTTGATGACCTGCTTGTCCTCCTGAGTCACAGTCATATCTGTTTCATACCAGCTACACGATTAACCTACCTTTCCTTACATATCTCACTCATAGCCGGTCAGACTTCTCCTGTTTTCAATTAGCTTGTCCTTATCTGTCACCAGTAATTACTCTTCTAACTCCAGTCTTTCCCCAGCAAGCTCTTTTTGATCTCCTTGGCATCCTATTCTTGTTCCTGCTAAGGTTGTAATCTTGAAAGTAACTCTCAAATTAAAAGTTTTCTTTAATATTCACTTGCATTAGTTCATGGATACCCCAGGTCACACCAGTACAAAGTTATTTGGCCTTAAAGCTCTGCTATCTGGGTGAATTTTTGAAAAGATGTCAGAGATATAATTGCAAACCAAGCCTGTATCTGACAGTTGTTGCTAAATGGCATGACAGTTTTCCTCTGCAGGCCCCTCTAACCTAAAAAGAGAACTTATTAATGTATAGTTGGACATATACTTTTCATCAGATACAGTTTATGTTGTAAATACTACTCTGTGCACTCATTTGCTTTGCATATACAAATATAGATACAGTTGCGCTTTCATGTTGAGGTCAAAATTAGTTTTGCATTACTGTGTAGATCTCATAAGTGCCAAATAGCTTTTATCCTTCTCATCAAAACAGGACAGAGGCTTTTATCCTGTTTGCACAAAATAGTTCCTCCTCATCCTTGTGCTGCCTGCATCAACTGGCTAGTTGACAGACTGCAAAGATAAGTCTTTCCCATTGGGTTTGCAATCTTGGACTAATCTTCATTTATACAGTACCATACTTTGAAGTTTCCATATCCATCTAACCTAAGTGGCCCCTAAAGACTGCGCCAATGGATTTCAGTCTACTTTCTTGGCTAAGTAGTAAGCGCTAAATGCAGCAAGAAAATCAATGTAATCTGTTAATGTAATCTGTTTACCCCCTCTTTGGTTATAGTTGTACTGAAGATGACACTGACAACAGAAATCGCTGAAACATATTTTTGGGACATTTTTCTTGGCTAGAAACTTGAACCAAGGTCATCTTGGCCATTTAGAATGTGGTTTAAGATGCCAGACCTTCCAGTCCTAACAGAAATTAGGAATTTTGAGGAAATTATGCACGTAACAGGCATTTTTGTTTGCTTCTAGAATAAAAGTCAATCTTAACAGGCCACAACACCACTATTGTGATGCTCAATGCTAAGTGAGGCAAAAAATAGTGTTAGCTTGTTAGCATGCTAGCTTCATGAGAGATTGCTATAAAAGATATATAAGTGTCATCACTTACTTCTCTACATTCTCATGTAATTTTGTTGAAATTGTCATCGTTTTTGTTAGCTTGAACATCTTTTAAGCCTTACATAATGTTCATATTATGGGGGCCGGCCATAGAATATTCTATGTCTTCACAGTATGGTTTGGGTAAACCATGCTTTGAAGACATAGTGTCTATTAGAACTATTAGAATGGATAAACAACCTGAAATTAGTTAAGAATTAATCATCCATTTATTAATGTTTCAGGGGGCAACAAGAGTATATTTTTTAGGTTTCACCATGCTTGTTTTTAGCTAAAAAACCTATTATCACACAATAGATATCATGCCCTGTTTTACATAAGACATGAAAACATAACAGCCTTAATAATAAACTTATTTAAGCGTATATGGCAAGACGATGTTAGAACTATGGGGATTTATTTTATAACCATCTATAAACCATTAAACACTATTCTCATTTCTGTATCATAAAAAAATCTCATATCTGACAAAGACAATTATCAATATTAATGCAGTATTAATTAACACTGAGTACAAGAAAGGTCCATACCGCAAACTAGTCTGTGCAGTCAACCTGAAAACACAATTTTCCTTGATTTGACACCGGTTGATCTAAAATGCATGATCACTTAATGAAAATGTACAAAATTTTAAACTAAGAACTAAGAATGACATTCAGAGGAGTTTTACTGGTGGCATGTTGAAATGCTAACAATTCTGTCCTGTTAAAATAAACTTTAGAAACTGTATAAACTGTAATTTTAAAATCATAGAAAGCAGTGATGGGGCGACAGTGTTGACAATCACAATGCTGATCTTAGTGCTAGTTAGGCCTCATCTGTGATCCTTTGAAAAGGCTTTAAAAGAAATTGGAAACACATGTGTGGACACATTTTTGGATTGTTAATTCTTGAGTCTGATTCACTCCCATCTCAAGTCTGCATAGAGTGAATATTTGAATATTTTGGATAATGTTGCTCTCCAAGGCTGTGCTGGGAATTACCTTGCTGAATCTGGCTAAATAGGAACACTTTTTGATGGAGTGAGCAAAACTGAATGAAAAGTTAACTTGATACCTCCTTTTAAAATGGCTTGTCAGCAATGCCTTTTCTTTTTGCATTTAGGTAATCCCCTGATTTAGTTGCAATGCCACAAATCTGGAAAGCCCAGTGTTTGTGTTTGTGTTGAAAAAGAATTTGGGTAATTAAGGTGCCAGACATACACAGAATTTCGTATTCGTCAATCAATAAAGTACTGCTGTGATGCACTGTGCAAAAATCTTGAGCCTCCCCTCATTTTTTCATTTTTTCATCTTATTTTTTTCAGCATTTAGAGTCTGTGTGTAACATGTCTAGGACTAATTTATAAAAAATAGACAATTTAATATATATTTCCAAGGTCAAAGAGGCATTGGAAGTGCAAATTAAATTTGATTTGATTAAAAAAAAAGGTTGCTTTTGCATAAGCACTAATAGACACTGACAGTTTACTCATACAATCATGCTCCAGCTTCAAGTAATTTTAGCAGCATAGATTTATGCTCCGGCTTTGTCACATTCGTGCCGCTGCAGTGTCAGCGGCTGTTTGATGGGTTGAAGCCTGCTTTGAATGGTTGTGATTAATGACTGAATAAAAATTGTCGGTGCATTAATAGAGGATCATGCTGACTTGGGTCAGTGTGATAAAGAGCTGCTGTCACCAGTGATATCCATTCAACTGCAGAGTCTAAAACTTGAGCCATTTTTACTTTCTTTTTAAATTCATACTTTGTGAGCCCGTGTGTGTAAAGCCTTCTAATTCTACTTTTCAGTGTAAGAGTGTCCTCTTCATGTTGGACTGCAATTCTGTTTTTCCCGTATAAATTGTCTTGGCATGATATTTCTATCATCTCTCCAATAGTATGTTATTTTGTGCTCCCTCATTATTTAACTTTGGTTCACGTTTTTCTCGTCTGAATCGCTGCTTGCTGGGGTTGCTAAATTAAACAGGAGCTGCTTTAAAGGCAGAACATGTAGGTGTAAATTTAATGAAAAGCCACTGAGCAGATTTATTAAGTGCATACGTTTCACCCAAAGGGAACTCAAAAGGCGTACTTTTATAAATTAGAATGATGAATGACAAGACGACCTTGATTGCTCCCAGTTTCAATTTAAACACGGAAAAGCATACAAAAAAGTTTCCGCTGAGGTATCCCAGTTTAAATATAAATGGTTTGCAGGGAATGAATTCTAATGACTTTTAGTAATCACTTTTTTCTCCTACACCATCACACTGAGCATAACAGTCTAGCAAATGACTGGGAAAAGAATAGTGAGAGTAGTTTGTATTGCAGCTGAGTAAAAATGTGGCAATAGGAGGACGGCAAGGTGGAAAAAGGATGAAAATAACATGGGACCAGCAAGTTATTAACGCTTAATAACTAAAGTAATATCCAAGTATTTGTCTAGAATTAACAGTGATCTAGTAATATTACATTTAAATATATGTAACTGGGTAATAACAGGCCAACAACTAAACACTGTAATGTTGAAACATAAGTATAGGCCAATATTTTGGCAATATTATGATAACCTGCTGTTAATAAAATTTATAGCATGTCTTGTCTAGTAACCTCTTATTAATGGGGTTAAAATGGTTGATGCATTAACATTATGTAATGGGTTATTCCCTGGAAACATGTATGTGTAGATATGTGGTAGTTTTTGTGCAGATGTTTTTATCTAATTCCATATTAGAATGATACAATTTTGCAATTTGCAGCTCTGATTCCAGGTTATTACAAAAACTACCACATATGTTTCCAGGCAGTAACACAAAACATTTATATTTACATTATTACCTTCAAATGAAGAATGAATCTGTGAACATCAAGTAAAATTGATTACACCATTATAATACGTTACAGAAATCCTAATATGTTAATGCATCAATCACTATATCCTTATTATTACATTTCCTATTACTATATTGTTAATAATTGGCCCTAAACATTTTTTCCACATTATTCTTTTTATTTCCCAGCATGTTATTACCCAGTTACATAGAATTCAGTATAATATTACTCAGCTATAACAACTGTTGATACAAGATAATTGCTTGGCTATTACTTGGAGATTACTTTGGTAATTAGACAGTAATAAATTGCTGTTTCCATTTTATTACCTTCTTGAAATATAAAGTGCTACCATGACAGCATATATACATATAAAGGTGCAGTGGGCAGGGTATATCTGGGCTCTCTGTCTTTTAATAAACAGTGTTACTTGAAGATATGGCTGAAAATTCATGGTGAAATAGGGAGAACCTTAGTAGGCGACATCCTGTGCTGAAGGCGGCAAGAAACGGAGCTCTGAATCCAACCTGCTCTTACAGGCGCTGCCATTTAAATACTTCCAGGTCATTACACTCAGTCAGGAACCTGTCACAGGACACTAAGAGGACTTTAGTGCAGGACATTCAGATACAGCTTTAAGGCTTAATGAACAAACAGAATAGAAGTAAACGAATAATCTTCTCAAAACGTGATGTCACCTGTGTCACCTTTTGGATGAATTAGAGCCGATACGAGGAGCTAGGCGTTCTTGTTCAAACATCAGTGTCTGAGCTTACAAATGTACTTCTAGAGGGACGGTCAAAGATTCCCATAAACACTCCTAAACCTTGTGGAAAAGCCTTCCCAGAAGAGTTCAAGCTATTAAAGCTGCGAGGGGTGGACCAACATCATATTGAACCCTATGGATTAAGAATGGGATGCCACTCAAGTTCATATGTGTTTGAAGACTTTTGGCACTATAGTGTATGCGTCACTTGGAGTTTTCACTACGCACATGTCCAAGTAACTTATAACTTGAACAGGTGAGTCTTCTGGAACTTTTGCTAAGTTTAGAAATTCAGGTGAGTAAACAGTTGCTTTGTCTTTGCTTACAAGCTCAGGTCTTTGTCCACCTTGCCCAATACAGAATAGATCTCGATCTCCAGAGTGGATATGTTTTACAGAGAGTGCAAGGGAGAGTGGGTCTGGCTGCTACACAGGTTAGTATTACAGCAAGCACACCAAACAAGATTCACACATGACACAAGTTAACACTGTGTCAAGAATGGCGCTAACTCGTTAACGAGCCAACCGCGCTAACGCATTGACGCCGTGCAGCCCCACGCATGGGGCGATCCGCGTTAACTCACTAACGGAGATTTGCCGTGTTAATGTAGTTATGGCGTTAACGTCATTTTAATGAGATTAACGCTGACAGCACTATTCGCAACTAAACAGAATTTTTTAAATACACTGTGATCTCTCAGAGACAACAAACAAATGAGAGGGAATCTAACGAATAATTTCCTTGAAATCGGAAGCCACAGCCAAACAGTTTTGACATTTATGAATAGAGGAGGACTGTCAGATGCAGGAAAAGCACAAGTTGGGCACGAATCACAACATATCATGGCGGCTTTTGTGCTAAATTCGGCAATCTCATTGTCAGCACATCTGCATAGAAACATGTGAAGCAGCAGGAGAATATAACACGGATTAGTGTCTCTCTGTTGCTTAAGTGATTTTCTTTTTAAGACTAAATTTTTGCATGGGCATAAAATCAAAAATACCTGCTTTTTCACAATGTCAGGCTTTTATCATGAAAGTCAGGAACCCAGTCGGCTCCAAATTTATAAGTGTAATGTCTCCATATATAGATTTCACATGCTACGGCTGAGACTCTTTTTCTATTTTCCCATGAATCCCATTTACATGAACTGCTAGTAATTGTCAGCTCAGCCGTGGAGCCAGCGACAACTTACTTAAACATGCAGAAAAATAAGAGTGCGCTCAGGCTGACACTCAGACTGGCACTCTGAGCTGACACTTGGCACACTCAATAGCACTCAGGCTGTCCAGTCCAAGTAAAATCAACAATCTGTGGGGACAAAGGAATCCGATCCACTCGATAAAGAGGAAACTTGGCTCTTTTCTATGAATATCAAACAAAGAACAAAGAGAACATGCCAAGGATGGATAAAATGTGTTCCTTTCTGGAATATGACAAACTGCGGATGATGCTGTTGTTGTTGTTGTTGTTGTTTTTGTTGTTGTGGCAACCTTCCCAGAGCAGAAATGATGGCCGGTTTGGCCATTTGGATCATAGCTGTTGTCCAGAAGGTGAATTACATACCAGCTGTTTGTAGTGTTTTATGGCAGTACAATGTCAAGGTTGTAATTATGCATAGCTGTTTTTGTCTTAATTCTTTTCTTTATGTCGCTCCCATCTGGCAGGAAATAAATGCGCAAGCTGTCTCTCACTTTCTCTCATGATTTCAGTCTCCTGTATAAGTGCTGTGTGGATTCAGTTTCACAGTGTTTTATGCGAGAGTATTTGCCTGACATCATTTTTCCGTTCGCTGTGTGGTAATGGAATTAGGTGGAGTTCAAAGTCACCTTTCTGCAAGATATATTACCCCAAAGAATCAGAGAGGAAATGAGCCGGTGACTTACTGGAAGTACTTTGTTTTAGATTTCGCTTCACTAATTCATAAAACACAATCTTTAGATAATTCACACATCCTAACACAGTTCTAAAAGAGGGTTGTAATGTTTAACAATCTGGAAAGTCATTTTTATATTGGCATATATCCATTTGCTCCTCCTTCAACAGATGCCCAGATGTCAAGGAGCGTGGGATCATATTTCATCCAGGCATCAACATTCCTCGTGCAGATCACGCAGGGTTCAGTTTACGCACTCTCAGTAATCATAATATTAAAAACACGGGAAAAAAAATTAAAGTAGAATCTTAAATAACCTCTGAATTCATTTTTGACTAATTATTCAACCAAGAAAAAAAAGTCCTTGCACTTGTTTTCAAAATTAAAAATCTCGACCTCATCACTATTGTGGTTGTGTTGTAACATTAATTCTTGATTTGCACCAATAAGCAATGCAACAAAAAGGTGTCAGGTTTTATTTAATATGGAGCTAAATCCTGATTGGTGCAAATGTGGAGGGCATCACCTGTTTCCAGCTGAGCCCTGCCTACAGCTGAATGAGAGACACAAACACCTTCAACAATCTCTCATCTGAAAAAGAAATCTTTCGCTAAAATGCTGCGTTTACGTCACGTCACTTCTGGTAAGAAACAGATTGTTTTATAGCCTTTAGGTTGCTGATTCATTCTTTTTTTCTAGCGTCTTTTTTAAATTACATTAGGGGTAAGTAGACAATAATATACAATATTAAAAAAATTGACATTTAAAAATATGAGCTTTTCACAGGAAATTGCAAAAAC
Organism: Oreochromis niloticus; assembly: GCF_001858045.2. Lineage (NCBI taxonomy): Eukaryota > Metazoa > Chordata > Actinopteri > Cichliformes > Cichlidae > Oreochromis > Oreochromis niloticus. The sequence goes on from NC_031967.2 coordinate 31,052,448, forward strand.
TGCATTCCTATTGATCTGCAGACAATGTTCCTTTTAACGTAATTGTAATATTTTTTTTTTAATCAAGCAAATTTCCTATAAAACAAAATCACCATCCGTCTGCAGCAGCCTTTTTTCCAAACTGAAGGACGCCTCGGGGCTCAATTTTGGCCACCGCACACAAATAATGAACTTTAATTTTATTTTGAAATAGCCGGAGTGAATTAGTAAAACTTAGATTAGGTAAGATTCCTGCACTTTGGTTTTTTTAAGCATTAAAGGTCCAACTGGTTGTCCTAATAAACTGACAAGACCCCTTTAAGTAGTCTGTCTGTCTGTCTGTCTGTCTGTCTATGTATCTATTTTCTTTATTTTTATGCTAATTCAGGGTTATTATATACATTTTAAAATAAAACAATTATTTGTTGTTTCTGAATGGGTCTTTTTTTTAATTATCCCTCACCTCCAACATAATGGAAGTCTCTCTGGAAATTAAGATTTTGTATGTAAAAATGATCAATATAATCCAAAATGAATGAAAATACTATTTATACAAAATTGTATTTTGATGTAAAGGAATATAACCTATGGTTTGTATGCCAGATTAGATTATTACAACTGCATGTTTAAAGACAAGGCAAAAATAATCAAAAATTAAGGGGAAAAAAACAAGCTGTTTCCATATAATGTATATAATGTATAGCTATTCCGATGCTATCTCATTACATGCATACTACTGATATAGAGTAATGCTAATTTCTCCTCTCGGTGTAATCTATGTAATTGCTCTCTTAAAGCCAACAATGCTATTTTTAAAGTAGAGAGGAGGACCCAGGAAGTGAAAGATGTGGAGTGGAGTGGAAGCATGTAGGATGCAGAGAAAAGACAAGAGGGGAGCTATTTGTGTGGGATAGCTGCATAAGAGGTTGCTCTTCTCTGTCATTTTGCTCTAACAGCTGAATTATACTAAAAAATACCTGTTGGAAAACGTGGCATGATGTTTCTGCAAATGCAGTCTGGCAGAGGACAAGTGACATTTTTGAACCAAGCAGTTAGACTGAGCATGAATTCTGCTTCTCACCTGTAGGTATGGCTAATGTGTGAATTTATATACCACAACAAACTCTAGGAAAGTGTTGTGTCTTGCTAACAGGCAGTTTTGTCATTGTTTTTTTGCTCAAATGTGGCGTGCACAGACACTTTCAAGGGCAGAGGAAAATGTAAAAGGTGTGAGGTTTTTCTGGTTTGAAGAAATACTTGGAGCAGGAGAGGAAAGGAGCAGTTTAAACACGATACTGCAATGAGGAACAAGTCCATATGACAAAGACTGCGGAACAGAAGTAGAACAAGAGTAGATGTGCCTGGTGGAGCAAAAAGGGGGAAAAAACAGCCTGAATGTGTCGCAACTCAATGTCCTTTTTTTTATCCAGCTTTCATCTGTTCTTTAAAACATTTGAAACCAGAAATTAAATGACCTGCATTGTATTAATTCTTACAATATAACAGAAATATTTTTCATGAGGTATGATATCATATAACAAAAATATACACTGTTACAACTTGTTACAACTACCAACAATGCAGATGAATGCGGACGGGAGGAAAACATCAGCTTTAACAAAACTGACAGTTGAATCTTAACCTGCAGTTCATCACTAATTTGAAAATTTTCTCACTTTTGCTAAACTGCTGGCTTTAGAGCTAGGCTAATTTTGACTTCACCCTCAAATCATGTTGACTTTTTTCAGCACTGAGGCGGCAAACACGCTGTTAATCCCATCGCAGCAGCGCACATCCTTCTGCAGCAACTGTTGAGTCAGGTTCACTGAACCGTCTCCAGCAGAAACTGTGATTCACTGGACCAGCTGATGTTTTGCCACTCTTAATTTATTTTTCTCCTGAAGTGGCTTCTGCAAGAACTTCTTCACGGTCTTTGGTCTAATCCTCCTCATGGTTAGAGAAGTTGTACATTTGTAAGATGAATACATGTTTCCAAATTTCACAAGCATCTACTTCGTGATAAATCTATTTTGTTTACTGGAGCTGTTGTATTTTCTTAAGACCCATGCTTCTCTTTCACAATCTGATCAATCTCTGAATCAGGGTTTCTTTTCCTTCAGCTGGAATTCTATTCAAATTTCCCACATCGCCCCACCAGGCACTGTGATATAGTGGGAAGAAACAAACTACCTAAGCAATTAAATACGTATTTTGAAAAACTTAACCTCCTTCGTGACTTTGCTTCCCACTTGGACCCTTCAGGACCCACTGGGTCCCTGAAGTATTTAGGATCCAGTATAAAATCCCCTTCTTAACCTGCAGAGCATTGCATGTTCAGGTTTCCTACTCTGTGGCTGAACATCTCCAAGTTTACTTTGTTTATATTGTTCACTCAAGTCAGACAATCTGAAATCATTGCCTGTTCTGGCCTTCAAGGCCATGGATGTCATAATCTGGGTCAGTATCCAGTGTTTTTCCGTCCTGGTTTTGCTTCTCTGCATCTGGTTGCACACCTACACCTCTCCACCTGTCTTCTATCTACAGTAAGCAGCAGGATTGTACTTAAGACCAGCGTTGCCATCAGTTCTTCACCAGTTCGTCAGCTACCTCATGATGGTAACCAGGCTTTGTAACTTCTTGTTTCCATGCTCATGCCAAATCCTTACCTTGATCTCTTTGTGTCTTTAGCAGCCTCGTCAATTCACGACTCTACTCACCCGCAACTCCTTTCTCTGGATGCTATTCTCCTCGGTAAAATCCTCAGCTTCCTTCTGCAACTCTCTTCCCTGGACTTATAACTGCTTACTGCACCTGCCTGCCTGTCTCCTGCCCGCTGACTTCTCTGGACTGCTAGAACACAAGATCAGAACCCCACTCACTCCTCACTCAGCAACACAAGCCTTACCCCTCCACCTGCAAGTAAGCCGCAGATCAGTAACCAACATCTCTCCACTCCAGCTTCCCTTGCCAGATTCTAACCATACTTTACCTCTGTTTCGATATTTCCTTCTCAGAGATTCCCCCTGCAAAAACTTTTTTGAACTTTCCACAATGGAGCTTTGGCAGTTTGTGTTGTGCTGTTGTCTCGTGTTGTGGAAATTTATACGTTTTTCTAATGTGTTTGCTGTTCTGCAGGACATAAAAGTTAATCTAGGATAAACTCATCTTAACGGAGCCAGGCCACTGAAATATTATTAAGTGGAATAAATAAACCTTCTCCCTGTATCCTGTGCCTTACATGCTTTACTGACTATATACACAACTTGTTATGTGAAGCATCTATTTATGCAAACCTGGAGCTCTGCATAAAAGTGTATGGACAACGAAGACTTCATGAATAAACAAATAAGCAGACATGTACTTATTTCATTACAAGTTCCTGACAACAAACTGGGAGTTTGAAATTTAATTAGTACAAAAAATGTGGACAAAAGGAAAAAAAATCTAGAAGTACAAAAGAAAAAGTCATGGGGTCAAAAGGGAGACACGAGAACCGGAGGGTTTAGTCTGAGCTGAAGTTTAAATGAATGTAATTATGTGGTGGTAATGGGCCTGCTCTGGTCTGACTTCCAGGCTAATTCAGTTAAGAGAATGAGAAGAGGACATGAGTGTGAAAGAGGTGAGCAAGAGATGTGTATACAGCTGTTGAACAGACAAAAGTATGTTTGCGAGAATTATAAGTGTTGTTAAAGAGAGTGAAAAGAGGGGGTGAGTGGGTGCACACTGAATGATTTGTGTGAGAGGTGGGTAAACAGAAAAGGATAGAAATTTATGAGTGCTAGAGAGAGGGAAATGGAAACTGAGTGAAAAGGAGAAGAAAAACGTGCCACAGAGATAGATGCAGTCGACTGATTGCGGACTGTTTCAGATTTCCTTCTTTTTATCCCCCCATCATTGTTCTGCAGACAAAAAGGTCCAATCAAGC